>NC_043957.1:42774735-44104735 GCF_902148855.1 Sphaeramia orbicularis
AGTGCAGACAGAAAATACCATACCTGTAAAATGCCATGGTTAATGACTGGTAAATAGACCATTTACAATGAAGTATGAGAGAAGAACAACATTATTGAAAGCACTGTTATGTAATTTTTTTTTTCTATGATAAGTAGATGATTCATGATCTAAGATGTTGAGGTGACCCGGTGTGGGTAGGTAGATATAAGGATTAATTATAAACGATGTGAGCCTTGAGCCTGTGTGCTCTCTTTCCAGGACACTTGGAAAAAAAATATGTTTCAGTATGTTTTTTAATTTGTTGAATATTAGTCATTATTGTCAGATGTATCAGGTGGTTCGTCATTTAATTTTCCATTTTTTAATTTCTTTTTTATAAGAGCTTACAGTTATGACTCTTCTCAAGACATAAATCAGTTAAGCAAGATGTACTTGTACACAAGGAGAGTTTCATCTGGTTTTATTAGAGTAATTAGGGCAATTGTTAGTTTATGCATATCCAAGGTACACTTTTAAGAGACACATGCTTTACAAAATAATTTGTTTGCTGATAAGGTTAGCTGGAAATAATATTATGCAGGGTCATCAGGTTGTTTACTGCATTTATGTTGTAATATGAAATGGTGGTGTGTAAATGCAACACTAATTACCAAAAACAAGAACTCAACAACAGCACTTCATGACATGTACAGTATATTATTATGTATTTTGGAATGGGCATGCATACTTTTTTTTTTTTTATTCCATTCATGATATTTATTTCTTCTAAATACTGACAATATATTTACAATCTGCCTCAGGGGGATTGTTTCTTAGCTCAACAATGACTGATCACTGACCTTGTGTATACATATATCCATGAAAACTCATGCTCTGTTTGCAGTTTCATAAAGTTGCACAAGCGGCAAAGTTCAGTTAGTTTTATGAACACTTCATCTGGTCACATGTGAACTATAAATCATTCCTAACATCAGTGTCAGTCAATAACTGCTGTAAAGTTAGCTCATGTCCATCTATAAAACGGTAAAGATGGTATCAATAGTGCACTGTGTTTATGGGAAGGCTTTGTTTCACTGATAGCGATTGCTTATCTAAAACATGCAAATCAGCATGGTCAAAGGGTTGAATTGTGCTCTTAAATTGTAATTAACAAAGTATAACAATATGGGTCATGTAAACATCTGCCCTAGCCATTAACTTACTTTCTACAAGGAGGGAGATGTCAAGGGAAAAGAAAGAATGAATCAAGTATTTTTGCAGTTGAAACACATTATAGTACTTATCAGAATATTTTTTTTTGCAAATTACAATTACAGATGTTGTTCATATGAAATATTTGGGTTTATTTTTCACTCTTGTCATCTTTGTCTCCTATTCTCACAGGATTTTGAGGCATGGGTGAATGACACAGCAGAGCATGGCTTTGTTGTTGTGTCATTTGGAGCTGGGGTCAAGTACCTCTCCCATGACATTGCTTACAAACTGGCAGGTGCCCTTGCCAGGCTGCCCCAGCGTGTCGTCTGGAGGTAAAGTATCTGTTCTTCTCACTCCTCACTGATTCGCACCTGGCACTGTAACAGATGTGAACACAATTAGTTAATTTCCTTTCATTTGGCAGCAACCAATAATATTACCTAACAGTGACACATAAGTGTTCAAAGTCCATACTCCGACCATACTTTCACCATAGTTTTGTGGTTATTACATATAGCTCTGCATGCAGTTGTCTATTCTACACTTAATGTGTCACAATATATGGATGAGGATCACTGTTATCTGAAATGTTTGAGATTGCAGAGTAAGCAGAGGTAAATGTGATTTCAAATCTAATCTGATCAAATAATTTACCCAGAATGACACAGCTCTGACTCTTTAACATGACCTGAGTGGGAAAACACTGAAAAAATGGAAAAAGATAGAGGAAGTTAGTGATAGAGGATGAAAAAAAAAGGAAATTGGATTTACTCATTTCCCAATGCTCACACCACCATTCTCAAATCTGTTAATCCTTAATGTGTTATCCCAGAGTAGTGAATTATTGACCATGTTCACACACAGATGGTTTTGCTATTTCATCTCACAAAGAACCAAAGAATGATTATTTAAACACCCACAGTAAGTGTTGTAAGGTTGCACAATGCATTATCAGACCAAAAATGTTTTAGATACTTTGGTCTATTCTGGTATGTATAAGTAGGTCTCACAAACCTCTTGTAACAAAGCTTCAGTCCAAGAGCATATTTGTCCCCAACCTGACTTCCTCAGGTATGTGGTGTCCCTTGGTTAATATTTGAACTTGCAATTGTGTGCAGACACTGGTGCAGGCCTTTGCCTGTACAAACACACTAAAGAGTTTACACTGATGTAGATTCTAAGGTCTTTCATTAGGTGTGTCCATGCCAGAATAATTACAGTTTGGAAATGTTGCATTGCTTGAATCAGTTTGCCTTTACTTACTTTTGTGCTTTCAGTTTCTTTATAGTTTGTTTTAGCTAATTTAGTTGTATTACTGTAAATGTAACAAATGTTCAGTGTTAAAATGGCATGGTTTTATTTTACAAAGGGAACAGCTCTGAACTGAACACTCATTGTCCTCAAGTTGCTGTAGCTCTGGTATGTAACAAAATGCTCTGTCATGATACAGTATATGTTTAAAATGCAGAGGTGAGACTCGTGTAGCTTTTTTGTTTAAATAATTAAACATCTCCAGAGTGAGAAATGTTTGCAGTAGACACCGTGTTCCAGTTAAATACTGCCACAAACTACAAAGACCATTTCTTACTGTAGTCTTTAATAGGGAACACTTTTTGTGACCATAAAAAGAAAAAAACATGCTGGGCAAGATGTAGACATTAGAGGAAATATGCAGAATACAAAAAATGACAATATAATCTTGTTTATCTGGCAAAAATAAATGGAAGTAGTTCAAAGTTGTTATGAAAGTCTAAGGCAAAGAAAGAAATAAGTGATTCCATGGATACAGAACTGCACAACTGAAGATAAATGTACCTTTTGTAAGCGAAAAAAAGGAAAGAAGGAAGTCCAGGTGCAGTAAGTATTGTTTTTATCACAGCCATAAACAGCACTCGTACATGTCCTGTGGTAATTATTAAGTACATTCTCATACTGATGGCTAAATTAGTGGAAAAAAAGTCAAAACTAAAAAACAAAAACTATAGTGAAAAATCCAAAACTATTATAACCTTGCTCCCCATCTTACTTGTGATACCTAAAGTACTTGAGTTATCAACCCTGCAAATTTATAAATCATCAGAAAACAGCCACAACACACACAAGGTAAATTAAACAAGACCAGTCATATACTGATCTACTTCCAAATGATGACACACAGCAGAGGCAGTTAGTTTTAATTAGTTTTTAGAGCAGGTTTGTTAGTGTTTATTAGTTTTCATTATTCTCTAAATGCTTAGTTTCAGTTTAGTTTTAGTATTAGTTTTTTCATAGCTTTTATCTTCCTCGCTATCATTTTCAAAGAAAACCCATACAGGACTCTGCTGCTTTCTCCCAACTTTAGTCTCCATGGCTACATTCAGACAGCAGGCAAATGTGGCCCAAATCCCATTTTTTGCCCCTATGTGGACTCAGATCAGATTCATTCATGACAGTGTGAACAGCACAAGTCACATGGAATCTGATCTTTTCAAATCAGACTTGGGCCACTTTCAAACGTGGTACAGAATCAGATACATATCGAATTTTTAAAAATGTGACCGCAATCTGAACAACCAGGTCCCATAGAATGCGACTTTGATGTCATTAGGGGTCATGACACACATTACACAGACGGAGGACTTTGCAATGCCAAACAGGTTGACCAAGGTGCAGTAACCTGCCCCTGTTGCAAACCAATTTAGCCCCACTCCTACTCGCTTATTCAAGGAGATGGGTCTCCTGAACAACATGTCTCGCCTCAAAAGTCTCGAGGCAAGGCGCTGACAAATGAGGTGAAAGGTATTCCTTGACATTCTGAAGTTCTGGAAGAACTCCTGCTCCGTTAAACCAGTCACATCCCAATCCCACCACCTGACTCTGACACCAACCACATACTCCTCTGTACGGATGCTGCAGTTATTGCTCCGCATTGAGACATCATTTAAATATTCATTTTCTTTCTCCTTTTCATCCTGTCTAATATCACCCACTCAAAAATTTGCCGGCTGCCACCACACATTGTTTTTAACATTAGACCATAAAGTACACCGACTGCCGCCATGTTCACTTTCTTAAACACCGTTGTGTGCGTGATGTCATTAATGATCAAGTGCGCATGCCGGTTACTTCAGGAGCGTGTGTTGTTCACACAGCAATCTGTAGACGGGCCACATTTAAAATATAATGTGAACAGCCAAACAAGAAATCAGAATTGAGCAATAAATCAGAAATGGGCATTAAGGCCTGCAGTGTGAACGTAGCTCTAGTTGCCAGGTAGAGTGGGGACGAGAAGTGACGGACCGTGAAGTGCCGTCAGCTAAAATTGCTCGTGCAAAACAAATCAATTTTATATCAATCCGACATTGACAAAGACGAAAACGAAGGGAATTTTATCCACAATTTTTACATGTTGCAGTTAGTTTTGTAAGCACACAATACAGTTTCAGTTAGTTATCATTTTTTTTCCTTTAATTATAGTTTTTATTTATTTCACTTAACGAAAATATTTTTTCAATTCAAATTTTCATCTTTTCGTTAGTTCTCGGTGATGATAATAACCTTGATGGGGAGGTGGGGGGAGTTCTTGATCAGACTGTGTTCGCATTGTCTGTAGTCAGAAATGTTGGCATATTTATTACCATTCTTGGCAAGCAGTAATGTCTGGAATGGGGAACAAGTTTTCCGTAATGGCTCACATGTGTCAGGTAAATGCATACTTTCTACATGAGAGTGAAGTGAAACACTGATCTAAACTTTCGCTTTACGTAGAACGCGTTGAGTAAGGCCCAAGAATGTGCATGCGCCTTCCAAACTGAAATGGAAAGGAAAGAGGGCTGATGAGAGGGACAGAGACCAAGCCAAATGAATCGTGTCATTGATAATTGGCTGCATGAATGTAGGCTTAGATTGGCAGGACAGTGAATTGGTGCTTTGTTGAAGAAAGAAAGAGATGAAAGGCTTTGGGTTAGGGAGGGAAGGAGACGGATGGAAGGCTGGCGGTCATAATGTTGCATGCATATGTATTGTGCGCTGTATTTGTTGGAAAATTCTTACATACACACACTACGGCTGCCAGCAAGCATACACATACCATTCATCAGCACCACAGAGAAACTAAAGGGTTAAATTCTAAATGTCTGCTTGAATGAGTGAAGCCCTTCAGAAGAACTACGTCAATATGAACTCCTCATTGTTGTTCTTTTTTGCACAATATCCTTGATTTAATCAGCTAAAATAACCTGGTATATATGCAGTATTTTGTTAATAATAAGCATACAGTATTAAAAAATACTCTTACTGAACTTACCTTAACTGTATGACAAAATCATCCATACTTTTTTCACATAGAATGAATAATAATGATGAATTGTAGAGACAATGTGAAATTAAACTTGATGTTTTTCCTTACAGATTACTTTTTTGGTTTATCTTTGATTTCATAAAACATCAGAAAATGATAAAAAAAAAAAAAAAACATCCTGCTGTAACAAATTCTCATCAGTCAATACGTATTGTTTGGAGTTCCTTATTCTATCTTTTTTTTTCTCCATGCTTAGATTCTCAGGAGTCCCTCCTAGTAACCTTGGCAACAACACCAAGCTTGTTGACTGGATGCCTCAGAATGACCTATTAGGTGAGTACATTGAATGGATTTTTTAATCAATAGTTATATCATGTAGTGTATATTAATAGTATCCACATAATGCTCTTTCACCACATCATAGGGCAGTGTTTTTCAGCCGTGGGGTCGGGACCCCATGTGGGGTTGTGTGGAATTCAAATGAGGTCACCTGAAATTTCTAGTGGTTGATAAAGATAAAAATAAAAACTTAGTAATAAAAAATATATGGTGAGTTGAGAGGGACAATCACAATCCATAAAAGACATGACAAACTGTGAAGCTGAAACTGAAGCACTGTGGTACTGTTTATCTTTCAAATGTTCATTGTGGTCAGTTTAAGATGCTGCAGCTCTTTCATAATTTATAGTTTGAGTTATTGTTTGTTCAGTATTAATTGTCAGTCTTGTTAAATCCAAGCTGGACTGACTGTACATATCCTGACCAAGGAAAATAAAATTCTCACTTTGTGCAGTAATCTACACCTGACTTTTCTGTCTCCATCCATAATAATAATATACATTATATAGACTAAATATTATCTAAAATTAATGTTTATTTGCAACATTGTATAGCAAACTATTACATGACAAAAAAAAAATTTAGAGAAAAATTGTCTGTGTTTTGAATGTCTGGGGTCACCAGAAATTTGTAATGTTAAAATGGGGTCACGAGCCATAAAAGGTTGGGAACCACTTCCATAGGGACTCGAGTCGACCTAACCGTACTTATTAATTGCGCTTTTCCTCTGGGGTCAGTGTTGGGAATGGCATCTGCTACCTGATACATTTTTGATATCACCTTAAAAAAGATTCACAGAAAGCCAAGCTGTTACCAGTAATTGACCCAAAACACCTACTGATTAACACTGCAGCAGTTTCATGCTGGCTTTGCTATGACAGGTTCCATTTTTTGGAACTCTCTACACCGGAACATCAAAGTATCACTCAGCTGAACAGGTCCCCTGCAGTTGAAAAGCGTCAATATTTTGTAGCACGGGCAGAGTCTTCCTGTCTAGCACTGGTTGGAGGCATGTTTTGACACCTTTCACTCATCCTCGCTTTTTTTTAGGCGTTTTCTCTCTGTGTGGGGCAGGTGTAAGGTGTGAGTTCCTCTCATACTTACCGGCAGGTGTACACTACTCTGTGCCAATAAGCATTTAGTTATTGACAGTTGGTATGATAGTCATTAAACATGCACTGGCAAAACTAATTCTTTGGTTCATCTGACTGGTCTGAATGCTTCCAGTAAGTAATTTAAAACTGACTTGACTTTTCCTGCTACCTTGTGTGGGTCATGATGTGACGTATTAAGAGGAATGGCATTAAAAATGTTAATTATCTGTCATGGTGAAACAGTGGAGACCTAAAAAGCCCTTTAGTACATAGTGGTCTGGAAAGACGTCTGGAATAAAATCTTAGGATTATCTTGAGTAACTTGTGCAATTGTGAAAGATGCTGTTGTTGAGCTTTTAGGATTTTTAAAGATAATAGTCTGAAAGTCCTCCAATGAAAAAGAGGAATTGCCATATCTCAGGAAAATTGTACTTTCATTTCTGTTCAAATTTGAGGTTTCCAATTCTGTCACAATGTTAAAATGAACTTTAATTAAAACTTTAAAAGAAACAGATGACTGGCTTCCTCAGGTTAATGACATTATTGTAAGGTTCATTTCAAGACATATTTCAGTCATTAGTCAAAGTCAGCTTTATTGTCAGTTTTGCCATATACGTACGTACAGAAAAGGTCCACGGTGCAGCAGGAACATAGTTTAAAAATAGAATAGAACTATAAACATAGAATAGAACTATGAGCTCATATGTTCATGATCAGCACTAAAGAGTACATCATACAAATATCCACCTGCCCTACTTGATATTTGCCAGCAACGTTCATTTTTCATTATAATTGTGTGGCCTACATACATGTTAACAGCTATGTGGGTTTGTCCATACTGTGCACACACGGATCCTGGTTGAATGTACAGGTAAATATACTTAAATGTGGTTTTACCTGCGTCAACACATTAATGTTTGAAAACTGGATCCTGTAGGATCATACCTGTTGAATTGTTGTCATTCCAAGGCAAACAGTGAAATACAATCCTTTAATATATTGAGACAAATGAAAAAGATTATCTTCCTTGTTCGGGGCACAAACTGTTTCTTTAACTTACTAACTACTACCTAAGTTCCAGAGACACACCCAAATAGTACAATACTGATTAGTGGGTTAGCTGATGTTTTTGGCCTCAAGTTTCAATAGACAGAATTTTTATGGTGTTACTGAGCAAACGTCTGTAATAACCTTTCAGCATATTGTCATTCAGGTGGTCTGAGAGGAATCAGACTTAAATACCAGCTAATGGCTTTGTTTTCAGGATTAAAAAAAAAATAGTCTGTGATGGTAGATTTTTGCCAGTCACAGATCTTTTCAGAAACAGGAATAGAAATCAGGTGACTGGTAATCATTACAGACTCGTAGGCTTGTCACAAATGTAATATAACTTTGATTTTTTACTTCACTTTTCCATAGCAGCATGGAACTGCATATATCTTTAAATACAGTCTATGTTTAGGACAAAGAGGAGAAAGCTGCAGGACGGATGTTTTTGGGATGTCTGCATACTATAGCTTTAACTCAGGCTCAGTTTTAAACATTGGTAAATCAAATTGGTGTCCTTGAACCTGTCCATAACATTAGACGCTGACCAGGTCAAATCGATGATAATGTTAGGACCTCGACAAAAACTTTGAGTTTTCAGCTACGATCAAAGAGGCAAAATATTAATCACAATCAGCTTCATGATACCAACTATCCAGGATCACTGATGTTAGTTCTAGTAAACCAGATAAGGACCACAGCTGATGATACAGAAGTGAGCTGCTGTGTCTCCATTGGTTGAATATATTCTCTGAATGTTATTGAAACTGTACAATCATATACACATTCAAGACATGAACAGTCTTCCTCCCACCTTCAGAAGTTGGGTAGCAACACTGAGTTTAAAAAAAAAATGTTGAAAAAGTATGTAACCTGTAAGAAATGTCACAAAATAACATTGCTTCCTGTCTCCTATGTAGGTCATGCCAACACAAGGGCCTTCCTGAGTCACGGTGGCCTGAATAGCATCTACGAGGCAATGTATCATGGGGTGCCTGTGGTAGGTGTTCCCCTGTTTGGAGACCACTATGACACCATGACTCGTGTGGCAGCCAAAGGGATGGGTATCATGCTACACTGGAAGACGATGACTGAGGAAGACCTCTACACAGCCCTCACCAGCGTCATTAAAGACAGCAGGTTAGATCTCCATGTCCTGCTTGGTATATGAGGTTATTGTTTATCAGTGCCATCTGGTGACCACTTACTGCATCAGCATACTGTGAGTGACAGTTAATAAGGTTTGTTTTCTGATCCAGTTCTTAGTAAGCACATTTAGAACAACATTTTACACTGTTTGAGTTTTGTTTTTTTATTTGTTCAAGAAAGTGAGCTCTGACATCGATTTGGTCAACTAGGACAAAAGAGTAATTTACATTAATTCCAAGAATAAAATCAAAAATCTTACAAAAATCTTACTACAAACACCTACAGTAGTGGGAAAAAACTTTCAACTTTAAAAAAAAAATTTATACAATCTTAATATTAAAATGAAATATTTGTAGAATTTTTTTGTGTGTTTTCAAAGGTGTGGCTGCATCAGACAGCAATAGCATAAAGCATTTGGCTATGTCTAACAAGAAAATATAACAAAACCAAATTCTTAGCATTTCAGGCCCCGATTGTGTTTCATTATCTTGCTGAAACATCCAGTTTTTGACTGACCAGAGTACATGCGGAGAATGGAACCATACTTTAATACAGAGTTCAATGACTTATTTTACATCTACAAAATACAAAAATAAGGCTTCTATGACAATATCAGTAAAATAAATGTTATTTTTAGGGTACCGCCAGCACAAGCACGCCTTCTTTCCACCATTCACAAAGATCAGCCAGGCCATCCTGTGACCCGGGCCGTCTACTGGATCAGCTACATTCTTCGTCATCAGGTGCCAACCACTTACGCTCTGCTGTATATGATGTGTCCCTCTACCAGTACTTCCTGCTGGATGTGATTTTCACTGTAGCGGCTGCAGTGGCTCTTATAAGCTTTGCTCTGTAACCGGTTGGGGACGAATGCTGAGGGCAAAGTTTGGAGATCAGAGCAGAAGAGGAGGCGTCACCAGGGATGATGGTAACATGGCCAACGACATTGTCATAGTGAGAGCATGGCCAATGGGAAACACAAACGCAATGGCTCCTTAAAAAATGAGAAGAAGATGAATTAATGTTTTGCATGGCCAAGAGGAATGAGGAAGAAGTTGCCCCAACGACACAGCTCTATGTTTGGTTTAGTGGTTTTATAAAAGCTTGGAGACAACGCTGGTCTTAGGTCTGCGTCAAGAGGCAACTGCTACTCAGTCAAGCAAGATCCTGTGGGAGGATGCACAATGGGTTGTGAGGGGACAGAACAGGGCATCGGGTGCTCAAAATCTGTGTGTTTGCATGTGTGGATGTATGTGTATGTGTGCACTGAGACAAATTTAACGAAAACTCTTAACGACAGCAGCTACAGCAATACAACACCAAATTGGAAAGTTGTCGAGGAAGAAACACAGGAAGGACACAGTGGAGAACATTGTTTCTATATGTGCATCTTCTCTCCTGCATGTTCTCTGTTGTCTTCCTGCCTTCCTTACCAGAGGGCAAGTTCTGAGCGCCAACCCCTCATCCTCAGAATAAAAATAAACAAAAAGAAGATAAGTTATGAAATATTTAGGATTTAATATTGTTAACTGCAAACTCTGCTTCAGTAAGTGTATGGTAAACTGTAAATAGAGGACACATCTATTATTACTGTACAAAATGCATTTTAATCATGGACCTTTTAACCTTGATGCTATTTTTAATTTATTACATGTATAGTTCTTATGAAACTGAAGTGATGTACACTCCCGCCTCTGAGCTAATATTAGCACAATGTTGTGTCCTTGCATTGGTGAAAGAAAAACCACTGGTAGTATACTAATCATAAGCACGCACAGGTCTGTGCTTTGTACATTTGCATTAGCTGCATATTCATGGTGGTCCTACTTTAAACAAAAAAATATTTTAATTAGCTTACCTTTTCACAGGGTAGTGCCAACGGGTGGCTGCACTCTGCTGTGTCTCCTTGTCACTGGACTGACAGTTTGCTGCAGCTGAGAATAGCTCAGCTGAGGCCTGTCTGGCTTACCAGTGTGAAAAGGGCTATTGTGCATTTATTAGAAGACATGAAGGTAATAACTACCAAGAATACTGTGGATAGGCCGGGCCAGATCATCCTCATCTGGTCAGGTGATTTATGCTCATCCGCTTTGACAGTCACTCATCTTCATTCCACATTCACCATCTATTTATAAATTATTGGGTCCCTTCATTGCCATTTTTGACATGGAACATCGTCCCTCTATCATGTATTTGTTGGATAATGTTGCAAATGCACATTTTAACTTAAACCATCGAAGTAGGACTTTCATTCTATTCCATTTGATGTTTCTTCTTTGCAAAGGATTGTCAGATTACACTTATGATGTAATTATATTACCTTATGAGTTGTGAATGATTCACATTCTCTAAGAGGCCTTTTACAATGCAAATATTGTGTAAACAGTATGCTTGAATACTGATGTGTACATCTCATTGGTAGTGTTCAATGCTTTGCGTGCTTCAGATCACTGTACAGCTTTTGACTGAGTGTATGAAAAAAACAAAAAAAACGGGCATAGAAGGTTTGTATTAGCCTATTGACAGTCACGTAAAAATAACCATTGGCTTTTTTGCTACTCACTGGAGACATGTCATTATACTGTGTGCCCGTAGTGAAGCAAAGAATTGTTCTTTCAGTAAGACCAAATTTGCCTTCAGTAGTTTTACTTAATCATCTTATATGTCTCTCCTTTCTTGCCAGCATTAAGACGCCATGTCTTTAAATTCTTAATGCAGATGAAGGAGGGGTGTAAGGAGAAGGAAAGAGTGACAGATACAACAACGGTGCACTCCACATAGTTAATAGTAATGTGTCCCAGCAGCAAAATTGTCTTTCTTGAACCCCTGTCAGGGAGGACCAAAGTTAAAAAAAAAATATTCATTGGCGTTTGTAGGGATTTAAGATATATATATATATTATTAATTGATATTCAGAGAGGACAAGTGTTTATTGACAAGAGATGCAGATATCTGATCAACATTAAACTATGTAACAGGCTGTTTTTCAACCATCAGGCCGCATTAATTTTCCCGTTGCACAGTCAACACACAATATCTACATAGTTTTGCAGGTTTCAGAGCTAAAACTTGGCATCTTAGCAAAGAAATTGTTTACCAAATTATTTAAGAACTGCAATGTAAAATGAAACAGAAGAAATGCTATCACTTAACCAGTTACATTTTCTGAGGTGTTAGCATCCCACATGTTCACGAATACTGTGTAATATGTGAAAAAAGCTTCATGATCTTCCTTTCTCTGTGAGCTTTAAAAAATACTTGTGGGATCAATCCAGCCCAGCTGAAAACAGAGACTATTACAGTACTGTATACTTGAATCTTCATCACCATCATTACCATCATCATCATCATCATGAATAATGTCTTCAGCTGATGGGCATGGTATTTGTGTCTGCAGGTACCGCACAAGCTATGAACAGGGTCTGGAAAAAAATATTTGTGCATCTTTTTTTTATTATTATTATTATTATTTCAGTATTAATGTTGTTATGGCCTGTGTTGTTAAATGCCCATAGTGCTGTCTTTAGTTTCTGTGCCCTCTTACTCTGCAGCCTGACATGTCTCTGTTCTTGTGTCATTTGTATTTCATGAGCTTGGAGACTTTCTTTATTCTGTCTCAATAGTGCACATGCTTGTTCAATTTCTCTGCCTCTTTTTTTTTTTTTTTTTTTTTTTTTTTTTTTTTTTTTTTTTTTTTTACTTCTAACTTGTGTATTTTGCATTCTGTGTATCCTTTTCTTTTTGCCCTATTTCTCTTCCACTTGCAAGTTAGGTGGGATTACTTACTTACTTTTTTTTTTTTTTAAAGAGATTTGATTTTGTTTACCTCTCCAAAAGATATAAACTTCGCAGTTTTCCTGTCATGTGTGTCCATGTTGTAAATAGTACAATGTAAACAAAATACTAATGCTGAATAAAAATTACATATTTTGTTTGCAGAGATGATTGAAATTTCTTTGTAAAACAGAGTGAAATGACTGTAATTCTTCATGTAAGTGATTTACACATGTGAGTACAGCCACATTGAAGAAACATACAAAAATCCACACTTTTGTTGCCTTGGAATGCTAATGTTCATTAAAACAGTCTCAGTTTGATAGGGGATGTATAGACTTTCTGTTGGCAATTGTTACCAAGCAGCAAGAGGTTTGTAGGTATCAAATGGTAGAATCATCTAAAGTAGCCAACTGCATACCTACTTGCACACAAGCCGGGTGGATAGATAGGGTTATCTAATGCTGTATGCTAGTGCTGAGTGAAGCTGGGGTAACAAAACACCCAGCCTGGTACCCTGACTCGCTCACTGGCCCTGTTAATTATTCACACAGCCTGCAGGGGCCTGCAGACCTCACACACACACACACACACACACACACACACACACTCAGTCAAAAGCATCTGCAGGTATGTTTATTTACGTTCTTGAAGTTGTTTTCTTTTGTTGTCGCTGGTGGCTAAATTGGGCACTGTTCTGTTAACTGAGACAGGAAGGGGGAAAGAAATGGAGGGTAGGCGTGCTGATGAGGAATCTGATATCACAAAAGGCACAGTGGGCATCATTCATGACATTCTCCTTTCTGTCTCAACCATCCCTCCCTCCTCAGACCTTTCAAGTGTGTATTATCTCCCTCCTCTTCACCTCAAAGGATTATCATCCGGACCAATTATCCACTTTGTGTTGGAAGTGTATGGAGTAAGAGTCCTCCTCTTTGCACAACATCTAAGTGATGGATTTGCCAATAGTTTGACAATAAGGTGTGTTCTAATCTCCTGCACGCTAAAGCACACATCTGTATGTGAGTAGGGTTTGTATTTGTACAGTTCACTGGAGATGGTGGACCTCCTTGTGCTTGGTTGTGCATATGAGTGTGATGCCTAAGGGTGTGTTCCAGTTTGGAAATTATTGAGTTGTACGGGGTTAAATGAATGATGTTTCTTCTCCAGTGTTTATTCATCTCTGCCACGGCATGAGAACTCCAAAAGCTGTACCTGGATGGATCTGGCCAGAAGCATATATTTCTTTGGAACTGCTTTGAAAGAATTGAACATTTTTTTCCACCATTAAATCAACCTAGAGACAGAGTGACCTGGAAATTCAAGAGGTCAGGTTACCACAATACAAATGAAAATAAACTGAAGTACAGTAAATTGTGTGGGCACATAGCTGGGGAGGTAATTGCAGAGCTGAAAATAGCTTTATTTCTCCTTAAGTGGGTTTTTGGTGATGCATTTGTGGATCGTCCTCACACTTTTCCTTTCAAATTTTCACATTTCAGTTGTGTTGCTGCGAAACCACGTGAGAAACAGTGGAAAAACAAAAATAGTCCAAATCCTAGCATGTATTTTGGGATATATCTGGGCTTATTACAGCAGAGTCAGGTGCAATAGAGTGTGCAGTATGTACTTTTCTCTTAAGGCTAAAAATAATTTGCCCTTCTTCAGAAAGCACTAAGCCTGCACTGGTTGTTGCCTTGTCACCCTCAAGATAAGAACAACAGTAACAAGTACATTCTGCAGGTCTGGAGAACACTTGTCATAAACAGAAATGTACATGAAAAAACTCTACAAAGTGATTGTCTATGGCTTTCTTTGCCTTTTATTGACTCTCTCTGCCTTTAGTAGCTCAGGGAAAGATAGAATGTACGATCATTCCTTAGGATAAATATGCTAAAGGTTAGGATCGATACACCATGGGGGCTACTTCTGCTTAATTTAACAAATGGTCAGTGTAACTAGCACCATGAGGAAGGTTTATTCATGTGACTCCAAATAAGAAAGCATGTGAAGTAGATGTTTTATTGCAGGTTATACTTTTGTCCAGTAGAGGGTAGTAGTATTCCATAATTTCCTGCTTTGGTCATTTTACTATTCTCTCTTATTCTATCTGTTTCAGCCTTATTTTAGTTTTTTTTCTGCCTCCACCAACAGTTGATGGACCTGTTGACTAAAATATAAGATGTGAGAAGCAAGAGGTGTGATGCAAAAACCTTGCAATAATATATCATATGTGTGTGTGTGTGTGTGTGTGTGTGTGTGTGTGTGTGTGTGTGTGTGTGTGTGTGTGTCTTATTTTCACTGTAGTTTCATGTGAAGCGTGAGCCGCTGTTGTCATTCTCCAGCTGCGGTGCCTATTAAATCTTCTCCAATCAAAATCTATGGACCCAAACTCTAGATGACAGATGTGGCCCGGCACCAGAGAGCAGAAGCCTTACTAATTCATACACCAGCAATGCTCGAATAACATATTTGTGTTACTTGAACATAAATGATCCATGCGGGAAAACATGATTTCTTCAGCAGCACAAAGGAGCCAAAAAGAGAAAAATAGAAGCAATAAATAGTTTTGAGAACCAAATATTATAACCTGTGATATTTGTGTGTGTTAACTAATATATGTGTAGTGTCATGTATATTTATATCCCTCTGTGTGTGTGTGTGTGTGTGTGTGTGTGTGTGTGGTGTGTGTGTGTGTGTGTGTGTGTGTGTGTGTGTGTGTGTGTGTGTGTGTGTGTGTGTGTGTGTGTATGCATGCATTTGTATGACTGCATGTGCGCATGTCAGGGTGTTTGGGATAGATGGAGGCCTGTCACTGTGTCACCATGGAGATAAGAGAAGCCTGACAGCAAGGGAGAGAGAATGACAGCTTTTATATCAATCATACTGACTTATAACTGTGTGTGAGTGTGTGTCTTTGCGAAGGTGTGTGTAAGTTCTAGTGTGAGGAAAGGGTATTAAGCCCGAATCAAAAATAAATCAATGTCATGTGGTTTGTATGTCAGCAGCTGTTGTCACTTTGGCCTCACCTCAAGCTGTAATCTCTAAACTCCACTGACCACACGTAAACTCACACATACACACATGTGATGCACTGACACACAAACAGACAGATGCCAGTATGTGTCACCCATGTCTAAGTGCCTGGACAACACCCAGAAGAAGCAATTTGGCCAAATGTTACCTTGGCAGAAAAACATACATGAATATTTCAGCTTCTCTCTGTCTTAATTCCTTTCCGCTCCTCTCTTTCTCTGCTATGAATTCTTCTTCGACATTCCTTCTTGTTTTCTGATCACACTCTGTCTTCCTTCCATTCATTTTTCCATCATCCTTCTCTTTCCACACTTTCTTACGTTGTAACCGTCTCCAAACATCATCCAACCCAGAGCCTCGGCTCAGGGCTGTAAGCTGATGCAGCGTATCTGTGAGGAATTGGGAATTCAATGTAGAAAATCAGGCTTTTGAGTTTTCAGCCAGATATTTAATTATGGGACTGAATTATAGCTGTGTCGCTGCAGGGACACAGCAGAGAGGTAATGTGACTAAGTAAACAGTAAATAAGCACTAAATAAACATAAAGTCAATGCCATGCTTGATTAGAAACATAAAACCACTGCTGCCCTTGCTAAACCTCCCATACTTACTTACTTTGGTCAACAAAATATAAATACTTTCCACTCTATCGTTGCGTTTGTGTATTAATACCTGGACCTGGAAATGATTCAGATATCTGAATCGGATGCCCAGCTGCAGATCTCAGACAGTAGCTGGAAGAGAGGCGGTAGTGAGATGAAAAGATAGAGATGGGGGGGACTTGGAAGATATAAGATAGAGATCTAACCTCCACTGTGATTAGGTACTGACCTCATAGGCCTGCTGTCTGCACCGATAAAGAAACAGGAAGACACACACACACACACACACACACACACACACACACACACACACACCCTCTATCCCATCTCTTATTTTTAATGCGCTAAATCATTTGATCCTTATCATATGTTCATTCATTTCATTTCTCTCTTGTCTCCTTCCCTCTGGGTTTTCTCGCTTTCCATATTTCTGTTCGTTGAACCCAAAGCTAAGAAAAGAGATAATCTTGCTATGATCTGTTCTCAGAATCTATTGTTCACGCCCTCACCCCCTTTTTTTTTCCCCCTTGTGCTCCATGAAAAATGCTTACTTTAAAAGTTCACACAAGGTAAACTCGGCCCACTCTAAGATTGCCTGGATTCACTGGGGTAGTTCCTTTTTTACTGAGTAAAAAAACATGTTGATGACATTTTGCTGATTCATAAATCAGCATAAAGTATTTAAAGGTAGAGAGCAAACAGCATAAAGTAAAACAGTGGACACCTGCCTGTATTAAGTGATGACTGATAACTTTCAGTTAGTGATAAAACAGTTACACTGAATAAATTTCATGAGCTGTGTTCTTTGCTGCTTCTGTGTTCCAGAAAGCCTGATCTGATGTCAAATAACTCTGTTACCAGACTTGTCAGGTAGACAGATATCAGATAGCCACGCTGTCAAACATAACTCATTTTTAAGCCCGGGTTAAAGCAGGGGATAACATTGTTATCTTCTATCATACTGTATATTGGTTGCGACTCTGTATTCATGCATGCACGCGCATGTGCAGACAGACGCTCACACACCTCCATTGAGTCAGTCAGCAAGCTCTCCATCACTGCCAGCGGTAGCCCCGTGCTCTTTGGTTGGTTGCAGGTTGATGGATGAGTCTCCCTTGAGCAGCTCTGTTAAAGCGCCTCTCTATCAGGCTGCAGCCGCATGGGCCCTCACATTTGATTAGATCCCAATGGAAGCCAGTTGCTCCCTGTCATCACTTATACAGCATAGGCTGAGATGCAACAGAGACAGCCATTGGAGCACAGAGCTTGACACGCTGAGGAAGCCATTTCGGTGCAAAGAGAGGATATAATGTCATTCAAGTACAACTCTGTCTCTCATGGTGGTGCCGCACTTGGCTGGATAGGAGAGGAGAGGATATTCATAAAGAGCAGAGAGTTGTTTCCACTTTTCATGGGATATATTCAACAGTGAAAGAATCTATTAATCATGTTGCCCACCTATTCATTTAAATTACACCTCAATGAGAATCAGGACCATTACAGCACTTGAAAACTCAAAAGCCTTCTGTCGCTCTGACTTCATCTCATTTGTTTTTCTCTTGCTAAATGTCTCTCTCCTCTCTCTCTCTCTTTCTTTCATCTCTCATCTCCCTTCGTTGGTATTTACATGTCAATGACTTCTGTGTAAGTGCCTTTCTTTTTGTCTCCTATTTACATGTCAGTGGCTTTCGCTGCTTGATGGTGCTGCGTTGAAATGAAAGTAATTTGCTCTGTGACAGTCAAGCCATTTTACCAGCTATTACTCTCATCCATTCTGGTCAGTGAATACTGATGACAATGAAACCAGGGAGCTGTGAAGAAATTTTGCAAGCTCTTGTGTTAGTGACGCTGGTATGGCTTTCATATGGTGGCAGTCCCTGCCCCTCACCTCTAAAAGAGCTGTTTTTGATATGCACTTCCTTTGTTGCTGTTGTTGGTCTTTTTTAAACTGTGAAGTCTTTAAATCTTCGTGCCAGTTAATTGCTTTAGTGTAAAGTGTCTGATGAATTTCAAGGAGAACAATGCTTTATTCTGACATCTCATCTTGGAAGCACTTAGTAGTTGTGTTTATTGCTCCAAAGCAGTTTGGTTGCTGCAACTGCAGGTCAGGCCTGACATTCTTAATGAGTTGCACGACAATGTGAAAGTCAGTGCACTTCCAGTAAACTGCTTTGAAAACTTGATAGCTGCACAAAAAAGCAATTTCAGCATGTAGTCATGGCACTTCCCATTGAGGGCCTGGAGATAAGTCTCAACTGATGATGCGGTTTAAAAATAAAGACTAATTTCCTTTTAATCAGCAGCAAAGACCACGCTGCCTTGAGTGTTAAATCACTGTTGCAGAAGCAATTTGAGTATTGTAGCTCACAAATCAAGGAGGATGGGATGAGATGTGGTGATGGGAAAGTGCTGACGGGTCTAGGATGAGCAGCTCACATGTCTGGATGGACAGAGACACATACATGCACGTCGTTCTGCATACAACTCTCTGCTGTGTTGTTTTTAAGAGTTCCGTTGGCCATTAATGATTTAGTCTTACAGGCAGGACAGAAATATGACTGCTTATGACTGAAATATTGATGTAGTTGTATGAATAATTAATAGGGCTGATTTCTGGAATAAAGATGCAGTTGACTTTCTGTAGTTAGAGGTGAGGTACAGTGGTCCCTCTGTTTTGTTACAGTGTTGAATGGTGCAGATGTCCCTGTGTGTAGCCCGCCAGGTTGCACTGGGATGAATTGTGTCTGACCTTATTTGTGTGTAGGAGAGAAAAAGTGTGTTTCTGTGTGCAGGGATTGGTCTCACCCACTAGTTCTTTGTGGCTGCGACAAATATTCATCTGTTCCTCGAGATATGCATGTATGAATGAGAGTGAGTTGTAGTGAGGTCATCCCGGCGGTGACGTGTTTATTCTTTAAACAACTACAATGACCACAGATTGTTAGATAGTCAGCTGACAAAGTAACCGGCCACCTACTATACACTTCATTCAATTACCAATGCAACCTGCATGCTTTTAAATCTGTTTATATTTGTACTGCCTCCAGATTAATTTAATTTGGCACCACTGAGTGAAAGCAGTTAGTGCAAATCTTAGAGCACTCTTGGATTGGGTAAACAGACTTTTTGAGAACAGACACGACACATAAACATTCAAAGCACTTCTTGGGGGGTAAAGGATTGATTCATTTTGTTTATGATGAATTCATCACTTTCTTGCATCTTCTTTCGTAGCTCTGCTTCCCCTTTATGTCCTTGCCCGTCTTTCTTGTTTTCATAAACTTTAATAAACATCTGTCATCACTTTGAAGATTCCCAATCTCATTTCATTTCCTTGTTTGTGTTTTCATCTTTCTTGCAGTAACTTTTCACTATCGGCTATGTTCTCATGCTTGCGATTGTCCTCTCTCAACTCCTCACCTCGTCCTCATTTCTCTCACAAATTAGTGGAGCATTGGATTGATTTTCACCCTCTCGTTTTATCTCAACATGACCCTCTGCAGAGCATTTGACGATGTTAGGTTTTTATGGAGCTGTGATAGATAGATATGGAGTTCTGGAGATGAGCTTGACTTGACGCTGGAGGCAAAGGAGACAGTAATACATGCTAATGACTCGCAAAAATGAGGCCCCAGAGGTGTGGAAAGAGCTGGGCGACAGGAAAAATGTCCAGCTCAGGCATGTCTCAAGGAAGGGCAAAGAACAAAAGGGGATTATTCTTAAGCATTTAAGCATTTAGGCTCTGGCTAAGTTTGCTGGCCCGGGCTGCTCCGTCCTTCAGATGGGTCAAGAGGACAGCGATGCAGGGAGGTGGGAGGGGTGAACTGATAGCATCACTCTCCTCAAGGGATGGAGGGAGACAGAGGGGATAGAGAGGTAAGTATCAAGAGCAAATGGAAAGATGGAGGGATGGAGATAGTACTGAGTGGAGGAGGTTGTTGTGAAAAAGCAGGGTTAGAAAGATTTTCAGAAGAAAAAAATAGAGGGAATGTAAAGGAAGTTTAACATATTCAGTAATTTTGACTAAATTTGTTTACATTCAAATGTGTATCCAGATTAATGGAGCATCTTTCTTCCTTACTACAATCTTTTGTGAGGCTTTTATGTTTAGTGATATAGTTGCATTGAGAATACCAGGGGTTAGATTACAGGTACAGATGAAACAGAGTTAAAGCTCTAAGGAGATTAGCCTTGATCTATTGCTGAAAGCAGGAGGCTTTGAGTAACATAAAGGAGGTCTGCAGAATTTAGAATATTGTGCAGGAGACAGTGTGTGTGAGTGTACTGTATGTGCATGTCTAAATGATGAGATTTCATCCCAAGCCACAGCTAATGGTTATCAAAGATTTATTGGCAGCACCGGGGGTACTATGTTTTATACTCATGAGACAAGTTGCAATATGTCACCTACTCAACCAGCCAACTGACATGAGACTTAACAGAGGATCTTTCTGAATGGCTGTTGGAATGCACATGTGCACAGGAAGGGAATGAAATGTGACAGGCAGAGAAACAGAAAGCCAAAATAACAAAGATGCATATTAATAATCAGTTCTGTGAAACCCCAACTGTTTTTTTAGTGGTCAGTTCCACCCATGGATATTGGATATGCCTCACTATGACCACCTGTGATATCACAGCAAAAAGCATTTGAAGCCTTTAGGCAAAGTACTTGTCTTTCCAACAATAGTGTTTTCATAACCAGCCAACTGGGAGGAGATCTAAAGAGAGAGGCAGGAGCACTAATCAATAGGAGAGGGCGGACTGGTGTCAAACGGCAAATAAACAAACAAGCCATTATCCCGATACACACAAAAACACACACACAAACAACAGGATATGTACAAACGCAAAGCCTTCGAAGCACAAAGGCGCATGCTTGGAAAACATTTGACCAAAAAAAAAAAAAAAATAACAGCTGTTGATATGTGATATTGTATGCAAGCGGCGGAATAGAAAACGACTATTTCCTATTCACAGTGACTCTCAACACTCCTTCTGTGTGTGTGTGTAACCCGGCTGTAGCCATTCACATACAAATAGGCTAAACTAGGTGTGTGTGTCAGTGCTACCCATTTCTAATATTTGTAGGTGAGTGTAGGATTTTTTTTTTTTTTTTTGCAGGCAAAAAAAATGACAAAAGAAAAGGAAAGGGAGCAGAGTAGAGAGTGTGGCTGCTGTAAACACTGATATTACTGTATTGATCAAACCTTCATATCTGGTGGCAGTTAGATGGCTCACAGGCATGACTCCATGTGTAAGCGTGTTAAAGTGATCCGTGTTTCATCGGGTGTCTATGCATGTGCGTATTTCTCTGTGTGCGTTTGTGCTTTATCTTTCTCTGTCAACAATTTGTGTGCGCGCATGTGTGTTGTTGAAGTTTGTTCTGGCCAGCGCTGGTGACAGAGTGAGGGAGAAGGAGAAGTGCTATCGATTTTTAGCCCAGCCATGCTAGAGAAAGATCTGTTTGGGTGGAACTGTGATTACCTCCCTTTCCCACCCATCTCTCCTCTCTCCCTGTACCCTTTCCCTTGGCATACATGCAGTATCTAACCGTCCAATGTCTCACCCGTCTCAATCGTTAGGCCTAAACAAAGCATGTGATGTGCTCTCGCTGTCGTCTATTTCTGGATGCCAGCACATCTGGGAAAGAATATGTTTCAAAGTTTTTGCAGCTTAGAAATGGTGTGTTTATATTCTAAGTATATCACATTTGCCACATAGGGATTTTGTGTGTTTGTGTCAGAGTGGGTACACTTTCTGAAACAATAGCAATAGTATCTAAGGTTTTAAAAGATTTAGAAGTGAATCAGTTGCTTGGTTACCAGAGTCTATTTGTTGTGTTGCAGTTTGCATGCATAAAACTGTAGCCACACATATAACTACACTCATACAGGTATGCCTTTACATAGATTTTTGTTTTATTTATGTATAGTGGGCATGAATACAATGCAAAGCGTGCACAATTTCCTTCACTAAACTAAATCCTGTGCACTTAACATGACAACAGGGATGACTAGTGCATTCTGAACCCAGATCAGTGTGGATCTGTCTGCCCGCACATCTGTCTGTTTCTCTGTGTACCAGCCTGTCAGTCCTCCTCTTGGCCTGTTAAAGTGGAACAGACGGTTACACAAAGCCAATCTGTGTTTCTCAGTGTGCGTAGTGAGATAAACAGATAAATGATTAGTTGCAATTGAGGAGAGGGAGTCTTAGTGTCATCATTATGAGGGGGAGAGGGATCGGGATTAAAAGTGCAGCATTGTGTCTAACAGATTATTGAATCTGTGCATGTGTGTGTGTGTGTGTGTGTGTGTGTGTGTGTGCGTGTGTTCATGTTCTTTCCTGCCTTGCATGTGTGGTTGGCTGGTTTTCTCATTACAGGATTAAAGAGCATCTGGTTCAATGTTCCTACTCAAGCCTGCCATTCAAAGTCATGGGGGAAATAATACACTGTTGTCTCATGTAGGTGTGCTGCCCGTGTGTGTCCGTCTGTGTCTGTGTATGTGTGTGAGCACATGCCACACCGTAGACATGACTGTGCATGCATGTCAATGGGGAGGGCAGATATGGATTGAACAGAGCTGGACATGGGCAGAAATGAAATTGCTGTGTCTAGAGGCTGTGTCACAGAAAGTGGAGAAGCTTGTATTGTGGGTTTTGTGTGAAAAACTCTCGACTCAAATCTATTTCTGGTTATATAATGAAAGGTGGACTGCAAAGGGCTTAGCTGGATCTGATGGAGAGTACACAGTCAAGAAAGAGGAAAGAGGGAAAGGTGGAAGGAGACAGAAGGAGCGGAATGACAGACAGACAGACAGACAGACAGACAGACAGACAGACAGATAGATAGATAGATAGATAGATAGATAGATAGATAGATAGATAGATAGATAGATAGATAGATAGATAGATAGATAGATAGATAGATAGAGGTGGTGAAAGTCAAAAAATGTCTCAAGTACAACGGCAAAAGATTTAGCCCCCTTCATATGGCCCCATGGTTTAAATTAATAGTTGGAGATAAGAAAAAAACATGTCAAGAGGAAAACTGACAGAAGAAACTACAGTTACCGTGAGTTCTGAGATCGTCATGGGAGACCATAAATGTGCTCCAGTTAAAGGTGTAGGATTTAGGAGTACATATTTGTAGAAAGTGAATAAAATAATTACTGAAGTTATGTTTTCATCGTGGTTTGTTTGTTTGTTTATTTGTTTGTTTGTTTGTTTGTTTGTCAGTAGTGACTGAAAAACTTGTGTTTTCATTACCTCATAATGTAATGTATCCTTCCATGTACAGAAAAAGTCTTTCAACATATCATAATGATGTTTTTACCTCTGCCAAGGAACGACAGAGGTTATGTTTTCATTGGGGTTTGTCTGTTTGTCTATTAGCAAGATAACTCAAAAAGTTATGGACAGATTTGGATGAAATTTTCGGGAAATGTTGATATTGGCACAAGGAACAAATGATTATGGTGGGGAGGAGGGTGGGGGGGTTGATCTTCCTTGGGGGAGGTCTGCGCTGTCCGAGTGCTTTTCTAGTTCTACTGTTAGTTCAGAATGGACAAACCACACAGTGGCTCTAAAGAGGCCCTTTTGCATTTCTCACATTTTTTATTATCTTCTAAGGAGACTACTAGATGCCACAAAATCTTACACAGTGTTCCTTTACTCAAAGGAGCTTTGTGTTCATACAATAGTTATGATTTCAAAAAGATCTCAATATATTGATCATTTTCAACTTGTGCAGGATAATCATAGCTGAAAGTGGACAGTGAGGCAAATAAATCACTCCAAAGTAATGGCTGAACAATCATTATTTGTCCATTTATTTTTAAATGTTTCGGACAGATGCTTTAATTATTTGGGTACTTCTATGAAACTGATCCCTAAAAACAGGGCATGGGGGCTAAAAATTCAAACTAGATGTAGACTAATGTTATGAAGCAGGTTCGGAAGCACTTTGGGGCTATTTTAAAAACAAATATTTACTGAGATAAAAGAGAAACTATTTGTGAGATGAAACACGTTTTTATATCATTCTACGTTATATTTAATACAAAAATCTGTATGCAATGTGGTCAAAACAACACAAAAATGATGCGCTACTATTTTTTTTAATATCTCTTTATTCTCTCACAGGTACATTTTGGGAATTAAACTAAGTATGAAAGACAGAGTGTTTCAGAAAAATGACCACTGTTGCAAAATCATTTGCTATTTATTTGTGTTTAAATGGGCAGCTTCTGCATGTAACTTAAGTGGACATGATTGGTTACATTCAAAACCTGGAATTAGACTGAGATTCCTGAAAAACCCGCATGTCTGGATTAAAAAAAACTTCTAGGATCATCAAATTTAACACAGTGTCATTCATAGCAGTATATAAGATCATTTACAGCCATGTTTTCCAGATCAAATGCACTGACACATAGGTAGCTTTTCATGTCCCGATTTTGGTCCTATTTTTGGCCCCAATATTTTATTAAAAATTCATTAATTTTGGGATGGCTCAGAACAAGAGTAAAATTTTTTTTGCATTTATTTGAGGTCATCATTAGGTACATCCTGGGGGGATATATGTCTAAATTTCTCTTTTATGACTGGGTCTAAAAAGCTGGGAAAGTGGTAGGTATCAAAATGTACCCAGTTTCATAGAGTTTTATGTTACTTACACCACTATTCCATTTGATATTTTCAGGTTATTTATTTAATTGCAAGTATGTTTGTTATTTGATGTAGGGATGATTAATATATTTATTTAATTAATTTAGTTGAATTAAGGTTCACCCTTCTGAAAACTGTGAAAAACCCCTGAACTACAAAATCAAGGTTATTCCTCTAGAGAAAAATTTGAAATGCAAGCTTTTTGCCTTTTCTCCAGTTATATTGAGGACTTGCAGATGACGTCACTGGTCATGTGATTGTTGTTTACGCCACCATATTGGTAGGCACGCTATCTGGATCCACAAAGTCAGAACTGTTGCTTTATATCGTGTTTTTCTTTGGACTCGTCCTTGCATGTTTTGTTATTTGCGAGTATGTCTGCTTGTGATAAAGGCACCATACATGAGTTTCAATGTTTACTAACAACAGTGACTCGGAGGCAAAAACACGAGTACCAGCTACCAGCCGGCTCACATCAGCCGCGTACACCTCCAGGCTCTCCCCCGGAACTGGTGAACGAGCCGATATGTTAGCTCTCAAACGGTCCATTAACTGTCTCTGTCCAAAAGCCGATCCCATCTTCTCTTTCACGGCCGCATAATTTGACTTGACCGTACTGGGAAGGCTGTCCCATAGTAGAAAAGCAGACTGGCACAGACGGGTGGGGAGTATTCTCACCAGCTCTCTACTGAATTCCCCGGTGTAGCCTGCCGCAGCTCTGACTGCCACTTCCAGCTGAGGAAACTCTGGCTGCCATCGCCAGCAAAGGGAGCAGGTATATCCACAATCACTCTCTCTCTCTAGGGTGATAGGCCAGGGGAAGCCCTCCTGGTAGGTTTAAAGAGGTCTTCATCACCGTACCACATGATGACTAGGCCTGTAATGGTACACAAAATTTTCGGTTGGGTACATTTTCAGTTTTGAAAGCCACGGTTCGTTTTTTTTTCCGGTTTGGTACGGGAAGAAAGAAAACCCCTCAAAATGTCTTTAATACATTTATGAATTTTTGAAAATTTTTCCCCCAATTTTTGGACACAATAGAATATAGAAAAACAGGAATACAATTCTGCTGCTATAAATCACATAGAAAATGAAATGAATTATTAATATTTCTAAATGCATTTTAAACATTAGTATTGCACTTTTCCCTGACAGGTAGTTTTGAACAAACAACAAAAATCAAATCACAGTTCTGTCAGTTCACAATCTGCATAAAAATACCAAAAAAATTCCACATGAAGTGCAACATTAACAAGAGGACAAGCTGGTATTCTCTTTAAACAAACTGAAGAGAAACACTGACAACAAAAAATTGACCAAATTATTTATTTTAGGACAGAGAACAAACTGTTTAGGACACTTTGTGTATGTGCGCGCGCGCGTGCAGGGTGCGATTTGTCAGGGGGATTTTTTGGGGGTTTTTTTGGTCGGTGCTGGGGGGGAGGTGTCCATAACTAACGTAACTAACGCTGGCGTGAAACGAAAGTGAAACTTTATATACTTTCAACGTCCATCTCCAGGTTCTATTCCTCTGTTATACAGCGTACGAGAGAGAGAGAGAGAGACAGAGCTAGTGTAAGTGTTTTAGAACTACCATAGTTCATAGGCGGTAAACAATGTCCGTCTTATTAACGTCTGTTTCCCCGTTGTTGTCTTTCATCGGGACCTGAACTGATCCCAAACGGGATTGTAATGATGGTGGAGGGTCTCCAGTCTCTTCCTTCCAGGTTCACATCATATTTGTTGTTTTTTTGTTTTCTTTTTTTTTTTTTTTACCTTATAACAGCTGCTATTTCGTATTTCGGGTCAGTGTGCACGTCCTTCCATATATCCGTGTGGAACTTGCTCGGATTTAAAGTTCCACATCAAACAATGTCTTTCGTTCCTTTTTCTTTTTCTCAACATACTGTGCCGTTTCGGTACAGCTGTGTACCGAACCGAACAGGTGTGTACCGAAACGGTTCGGTTCAGTACGTGTACCGTTACAGGCCTAATGATGACAATTCTTTTTTTCCACGCCGCTAAGTGCAACAGGCAGGCAGGCTAACTATACTGAGAAGCTACACTAACCGCGGTAATAACTATACACAACGGTCGGCAGAACAGAACCACCGCTGCCACCAATGGAACCAAGCGGTCCTTCTGCCTAACTTATAACTGGTAATAAACGGCACACAGGAGTTTAGCAGGTCCATCATTTAACACGTTGTACGATCCAAGGAAAGCTTGCCTACCAATATGGCGTCATAAACAGCAAACCACGTGATCATGTGACATGTGTGCAAAACCTCAATATGGCACAGCATTTTAATATGGAATGGGTATTTTTCAGTCATATTTTCAGTCATGTATTATGGATACATCCAGAAAACTATCAGTTAACATTGTAAATCATCAATAACACTGAAAAACAAAAATAATAATAATTTTGTCATCATGTTGCCCAGCTCTAACTTGAGTTGACATACAGATGATTTTGTAAAAAAAAAAAAAAAAGCGAAAGTGCTAATTTATCTTGTTTACTCAGTGGTAAAAGAGTACAATCTCTGAGATGTATTTCTACAAGTATGCTAGTTAAATTCAGACACACTATGATGCAAAATAAAAACACTACATAATTTCTTTAAATGTTCAAAAACAATGACACAAGCTTGTTTTGAAAGCATGAGGAGTAGAAAATATAGATATTTATGATCAAATGTAGGGAGTAAAAGTAAAAATTCAGTAGGTAACTGAACAATTGCATGTACTTAGGCACTAATAAAGAATTCTCTCTTTCTACTTGTTATATCATATATAGACACACTGAAAAAAATACGGACATGAGTAAATTAAAAAGAGAACTAAACCTCAACAGTGAATTGATTTTGCTTTTTACTCAACTGAAACATTACACAGGCATACAATAAAAAAGGTGCATACCCTAATTGTATAAATCGTATTTTCATTTGTGACCGACATAACAATAATACATCATTGTGATTGTGTTGTTAATGGTGGTGTTCGACTAATAAGAGTTTATATTTGTATATCTGTGTGTTTTCATATGTGCGTGTTTATTGCTTATGCCCCTATTAATCAGAACCTATCACTTGTGCCTAATGGAGATAGATTATCAAGCAGAGAGATGTGACAGTCCCTGGAGAATGCCTGCTTTGTCTGTGTGTATTTGTTAATGTGCGTATCCTCATATAGTAAATACCCCAATAACTTTGTGATTTTCTGCTTGACTACTGGAGCCGCTATCATCGGTGTCACCTGCCCCTGATAAGCAGGGTGAGGGTGTCTTTCTGGAGACCCAAAGGTTAAGCACACTCATTTATTACTTTCTTTGTCTATATGTGTATATATACAATTTGTGCGTATAATTAGCTTAGAAATATGCTCTCGTGTGTATCTCATGTTTACTCCCCAAATAAACAAGACTTTAACAGCATCCATACAAGCTTCTCCTCAAGCCTCTGAGGTAGAAAAGAATCTTCCACCAGCTGTAGCAGAAGGCTTTAATCCCTCAAAGAGACCTATGTTCACCTCAACGCTTAGGGTAAAATATCAGCTACATACTAATATTTCTCCCTCGCTTCCTTGAAACATGTCCTTGCACTGCTTGCCAGGATGCCCCTTAGCCTCCTCATATCTGGAAAATGTTTAAGGTGCATTCAGCTGAGCAGAATTAGCACATCAAAAACCTACAAACGGCAGACCACATTAATACGACAGGGTATGGTTTAGCGACAATAACAGACCGAAGTCAAACTCAAAACTGAGGCGAACTCAGACTGATAATTTCAAGCACATAATCCCCTATAGACACACTCACACACATTTGTGCTCTTGTGTACATCCATTATATTTTCATTAAGTATCACTCAAACTGGATGAGAGCTCTTGTTTCACAGAGACAAAGACAGACTCATAGCCATATAAATATTCTGCAGCCTGTTCGTACTGTTAGTAGAGAGAGATATTCTTGAGGAAAGTGACTGATAATAGATAAAACACTTGTATTACAAACTCTGCAGAAGTCAAAAGAGCAACACGAACCCGATACAGATTTATAGACAACAGCAAGGGAGAACTCATGTCGAATGTAGTTTCAAGACATTCCACAGTATCTGACAAAGTGTGCAAGTGTAATAACAAGATCATGTGTTTTTTTTTTTTTTGTGCATATATTTTTTTATTTCATATTGATACAGTCATGGAAAAAATTATTCGACCATCAAAAGTCATCAAAAACAATGGTTACACAATCAAGTACTAACTCCTGTGTGTATCATGTGACTAAAATAGACAGAAAAGAAAACATGGAATGTCTAAAAGCACTGTTTTTGTCAGTATAATGCCATAGCTACTGATGTAAGAACTGAAGTGATTTTGGTTATTTTCAAGAAAACATGGAAAATGACTAAATATCAGCTTTTAAATTAAACTCTTATGAGCTAGTTTCATTGCTATCATTATATTTGGCTAAATAAATGTATCTTTAGTTGTACCAGGCATTAAAATGAACAAGAAACTGAAGAAAACAAGGGGTGGTTGAATTTTTTTTTCCGCGACTGTATATTGCCTTAATGGGGTGCATGGAAATGAGAAATATTAAATGTTTACCAAGGTTATTTGAATAGCTGATGTCATTTGAAGGTCAGCTGAAACAATCAAGCTTTTTATGTCTCTAAGGGAACAAAATACTCAAAATACACAAATAACAGGCATCTTGCGTATTGCTCCATCTTTTCCTCTTTCTTCTATTGATTGCCAGCTGTCTTCTGGGTAGTCAGACTTGCTGATGACCTTTACAATTTGTGTGTGTGCATTTGTGTATGTGTGTATGTGTGTGTCATTACTTCTGTGTCCAGCAACGGCATGTGGTCTCTTTGTGTTCTGTCATGTTATCATATTGTCTCCTATTCTCTCATTGATTACCTGTCATCAGATTGAAAAGTGGACTTATGTTTCATAAAGTTAGAAAAAAATAGTGTTTTGTTGTTTTTTTTCTCTGCTGGCCACGTTTGCCTCTGTATTCCCTATCTCTGTTATGAAACATAAGTTCTTACCTGCTTATTTATCTGTCTGATCTTTCACACTATGCTTCTTAAAATATTCAAGAGTTGCCTTCTTGTATTGCAACTTGCCCTTCTTCTCCTGTGACGTGGTTACATGAGGACGCACATTAAATACAGCTGTATATTTGTTTTTTTTCTTAATGAAATATAGTGCCTCATGTCCTATATAGGGAAAATCAAATAATCAAATCAGACCTGTCATAACACATCTGTTATGCATGGCTTCTTTCACGTCGTTGTGTCTCTTTGTATGATACAGTGTGTGCCTCTGTGTGCACCTTGCATGTGTGTTTGTAATGGTAGTACGCATGGCTAAGCGCAGATGCTAAACAGCCAAAGAAGGCAAGGTTAAGTGGGAAGGTCAAAGGAGTAGACCAGTGAGATATCTATCTCAGAAACTAATACATTTCTGTGGACACCATGGCTATTTATTTTTATTTCTATGGAAAAGAAGACAGTTTCTGCAGGTAAGCTGGCAGCCTGCCTGGGGCCAACTTGACATATCCTCTGCAGATATTTGGAGGAGAACATGGAGCATAGCGGTAAACAAACTGACTGGGCAAATCAGTTTGAAAAGTTGTTTGCTTGGTTGCAGAAACAAGTTTATTTATTCTTTCAAATAAGGGGTCATTCGGTCAGTATATGTGAGAAAAATGTTTGTTTCATATACATTTTGCAACAGCCTGTCTGTTAATTCTATAGTCTAGAATATTTTAACTAGGGTAACACTGGATTTTGATTTAATTTCCCAACTTGTAACTAATTAGTATCAGTAAATAAATATGTACATAAATAGTCCCACCACCTGCAAATTAATTGTTCTATAGATGTCATTAAGGGCAAATATGAATCTTATTTATTAGAACATTTGGTTATATTTGGCTGAATATTTTTTGACACTGATTGAGATATAGACGTTGATTAAAATGTCAAATTATTTTTATCTCATTTTGCTGTGAGACAAGCTTCTTTCTCCCATATTTCTTGACTTGATTCTCTCTACCTCCCTCCCACATGCTCTGTCACTACCCTTCTTCTGTTTTTATACCTCTCGCTGCTTCTGTTCTCTCTTCTTTACCTCCCGTCTCCTCCGCCTCTAACACCTCTTGTCATTATGGCTAACTCCTGCTATGACAAGGCATGGCTTGATCTATTTCTATCTCCTCTGAGACAAGTGTTACATATACACCAACTGTTCATATATGTGTGTGTTCTTGGGAGAGGCAGAGATGGCAGCATCAGTTTCCATGCACATTTACTGCACATGTGCTCAACCACTGTTTGGTTTAAATCTGACCATCAGCATTAAAATTCACACCGCAAGCATGTTTTTTCAAGGGTGACATATGGTCTTCAATATTTACGAAAATGCAAAGTTGACAACAGCTTGATATGACAATTAAATGGAAGGTTATGTACCAAACAATAAAAGCACATTCAATCTTCATGACACCTAACATCTAAATGTAACAAAATTACCATGTACAAACTTTTTCTCAATTTGGATCACAGTTTACGTCATGTCTATCTTCCATTTTTCCTTTGCTCTAACTCAAAAATAACTCTGATTACATAAGGCTGTAATGGTTAGAAATTATTAATTCCAGTGTTTAGCTCAAAAACACCTCAAGTAATGTCTAGCCAGACTTGTCTTCAATGTGGGCAGACGCAGGTCAACATGCCAGCTCTACTCCGATAGTCATACTACCCGTGGAAAGAGTTCCTCGGGTAGTACGGTGCCCTGTTCTTAATGATTATGTGAACTACACTGAGTTGGAGTTACAATGACCTATGGCTTTTACAAGAAGCTAACTAACCTGCTGGAAGCAATCTGAGCCAAAGAGGACAGCAACTTTAGAACTAGAGAAAGAGAGTGTTAGTTAAAGGTTCTCCACGCAGGATTTGTACTTGCAGGAAGTTTATGCTAGAGTCTGTTGTAGGCTACAGAGAGCTGGATGTTAGTTGACATTAGCTGCATGCATTTCTAACTGAACAGTGTCTTCAATTATACTTTGTTGAAGTAGATGAGGAGCCAAAAAAGATGAAATGAAGAACTTGAGAGCAAGGGTTAGCATTTTGCAGAAAATCTGACCCAAATCCCCCACACAGAAATTAGTTAAGGCAACCAAGATCGTTGTTAAGTTAGTAGTGGAGTTAGCCAATGTCAGCAAATTCTCAGTACAAATAATACTTCAACATAAAATGTACATGAGCACATGAAAATTCTCCATTGTGTACCTTTACAGAGGCTACATGAGGTGTTTAAATATTAAAAAACAAAACAAAACAAAACAAAAACTTTAAAGTATGATTGCAGTGTTTAGAATAAAGAGTTCTGAAGCTGTCCCAAAGAGACCAATGTATTGGACCGTAGAGATACAGCATGAATATATTTACCCCAACACATCGTCATATTTACATGACCACTAGAGGGAGTAGTGAGTCACTCTTCTGACCTCCCATGGTGAGGAAAATTATCACCACAGAGCCTTTGACCAAAGCATCAGAAAGTGACAAAATGGGATGAGAATCACTAAGAAACAACATTTAGAGTTAAAAAAAAAAAAAAAAAAGTGATAGTGACAAAACTGGAAACACTGTTGATGCTTTCACCATTGGACGCAGCTCTGATTTAAAAGGATGGAGTTTGATGATGAAATCGCAGAGTTTCTTCTACACGGGTAAGTTTGATTATGAGGCTCATGACGGTAAAAAATTATGTGATGTTATTATCTTTGCTAAGTTCATCACTTGTTGATCCACGGTTCAGACTAAACTGTGACAGTTCTGACCTTGTTTAGACGATTTCAAACACATCTGTAGCTCATCTACTGACAACACAAACCATACAGAAAACAGAGGTGATTTGTGGTTTTACTGTGACTGTTTTCTGTCTAAAAACAGAGCTAAGCTAACAAAGCTATAATGTAAACTATCACCTGACTATCAAATTAACAGGCTAGGAGTTTTAGTTTGAAGAGGAAAACTTGATTGTACCATAATACAGATGTGTGCAAATGAGTTTTATATTTTATTCAGTGGGTGATACAGTCTGTGGATACATAGTGTTGACTCTTTGATGGTTTTGGTAGTCCTAAATTTATTCCTATATGTCATTCCACTCTACTGTTTACAGCTAATAACATCAACTTATTTATACCCACTTCAACATTATGTTCTTGATTAATAACCAACTAATTGTATCATGGGTGGAAAGTTGGCAAGAAGCTTTTCTGTGTTGTTACCTATTACAACTTCAGTTTTCAGATTGACACACCAAAGAAAACATCTTACAGAATTCGCAACAGGATTCCCATTGCTCTGCCTATGGCTCTCACTCAGGGTGCAACTTTACAAATTACAAAAATACAAAAACAAATACACAAAAAGGCCAATAAACATTGTCATACACATACTAAATCAAAACTAGTACTAACAGAACAACCCCGCTGAATTCCTGCACACACAAACAACACATTTACAACAAAATACCCACTACCCATAATGCACTGCGGCAAACATGCCACAATATATAAAATAACGCGCAACGCTGATGGAATGGCTCATTCTCAGCATCCGAGTTGACTTTTTTTCTTTCTTTTTGATCTTTGCAGAGCTTGTTGTTGATGGAGGCTGACTAAAATTGGATTTACACTTGTTAGGTAGCCAAAAACATGAGTTCAGATGAATGCTAATGTGCTACATTGGTGCTGGATGTGTAAAAAGAACAGTTTGCTAATGAGTTTGCCATAACAGACATATTTCTGAATTGTTTTTCAGGCTGAGCCAGCAAAATTATTCCAGGTTTTATTGGCGTAATATGAATCTAACTACTATTCTTGTGAATATAATAATTTTAATCTTTTGGGGGTTTTGTATGAGTGAACGTAGAAGGATCATGATTCGTGGAGTATCATACACAAGAACAATATCCCATCATATACTCTGGTGTCCCTAACGTAACACAGTGATTGATCCTCATAAATCTTGGACAGTGATACTGGATAGTTTTTCTGCCAGTACATTGAGAGCAAAAAGTGTATGTACTTTTGTGTCTACGGAAGCTATCACCATCTTATGTCTCTCTCTGCGGTGTCATGAAACACTTCACTGTAATCTCCCAAAGGACTTTGATGTATTTGTCAGGTTTAAATGTGTGTGTGTGTGTGTTTGCTTGCTAATGCAGGACCCCTGTCTGCGCTAGCCAAAAGATAGTGTGGTTTTCTTTTTGACCTCCTATGTACCCTTCCCTTAGGGCAAACGATCCAATCAGAGGATAAGCCTATTTCCAGACCCGCCCCCTGGGAGCAAGAAAGATCCAATTGGATAAGGGTTCATTTCAGATTAGAATCAACAGGGGAGGTTGATATGGGACCACACAGACACACAAGTATCAAAAGAAAGACACAAAACAAGAAAACAGCAGATACACACAAACACCAAAATGACTTCACAAACAGTAGAAAGAAGTACAAAGAATGCTCACACTTTTCATGTAATGACTGAATAATCTACTACACTTTCTGGACACGAGGGAGCTTATCCTGTGTGTGAAATTTCATATAAGTGGAGAGCCGACTCTTGTTTCTGTGCATTTGACTGCAGCAGAACCCCTCTGTGATAATTCCCAGCAAGTACTTCAGCAAGTGGGATGGCAAACCCAACAGCATGACAGAAATAAAAGAACTGCACTCTGATGAAAACAAAATAAGAAAAAAAAAAAAAAAAAAAAAAAAAACAAAGAAAAAAAACATCAAATTCAGCAGTTGTTTTAGGAATGCGGAGACAAGGAGGGGGTGGTAAGTACTGTGAGACAGATGCTTTAATTCTCACAGATTTAAGCTGCATCTGTGTGCTTCCTTGCACATTATTTATTTGCCTTTTCTTCAATATTTCATTTCATTTGCCTTTTTGATGATTATTTCCTTCTTCCCCAAAAGTATTTCTCATTAACTTCCTTTCGCATGCATCAGGTTACACATACAATACTTGCTTTGCCTGTGGGCTAGTGTGTTTGTGTGTCTTGTGGCGTAATTGTCACCAGTGTCACTTTCATCTGGGTTTGCTACTCCTCACAGTGCCTAATGCTTTGAAGATACAGATAGATTTTAATTCATGCTCTCCCTCACAGTGATGCCCAAATATGTACACAAACACATATACGCTAAAGCACTTGACACTCAAAGGCTTCATTTGCATCCATCTTTTGGCCCTACAGGGATAATTGTGATCTATGAAGCATCACCTTCTGTTTAATTGTTTAGTTGCCCAGAGGATGTAACAATTATGTATGCCGCAACATGCCTAAGTGACTGCTTTTGTGCATATCAATATTTGTTGGTTTCAAAATGTGTGTGTTAGGACATGAGCTGTTTAAGTCAACAACTCCAAGAACAAGTCCATTTTGCTGTTGCTTTTCACTTCTCTGTCTATGCTAAAGCTTATTCCTGTCAAAGAATTGTACGTCAGTAAAATTATTTCAGGACAGTGTGGGCGAAGAGTAGCAATTCTTTGTTTTACCAGGCAGATGTTTTTGGGTTTATATACCCTTTTGTTATTATGTTATCTGCCTGCCTTACATTGAGTTTAATGTGAATTGTGTTCTGGGTGTCTTTTTCTGCATCGCTAAAGGCAACAAATGTCCTTTATCACTGTCAAAATGTCAAATAAATTATCAGTGTTTCACTGCTGTGACATCTATGCCCACGTATATTAACCAAACACACAAAAACACACAGATACTGAAACGCAAATTTAGAAAATAATAAAACACTGAGATAATAAGGCATGAGCATAAAAGTGAAGAATTAAATACATATTTTGTCAGACAAATGTTTGTGTGTGTATGGTAGCACCCTCCACGCTTTACTTGTGTATCACATGCATTAATGCTTTTGGCATTTTTCACAGTTAAAACTGTTGTCCGGTATAAATGTAAATTTTCACCTCTGTGACACACAAACTCGGATGCATATATTGACTGGTGTCTAACTAAAAAAAAAAACCTGAGGCAGTTGAGTGGGTTGGTTTTCAGAAAATCTCTCAGGCAATTTATAATGGCTACTTTGGACAATGATATAAGGAAATCATTAGCAATGCCAAATGAAATCAAATTGTTTGGAAAGAAAGAAAGAAAGAAAGAAAGAAAGAAAGAAAGAAAGAAAGAAAGAAAGAAAGAAAGAAAGAGTGACTGATAATTAAACACTTACATCATGCACAGATTTCACACTTACAAAGAAACACATGCACACACCTACAAGAATTACAATAAGGTTGAATAAACACAGACTGTTTACTTGTATGTGTTAATACCTGAACAGGAGGCGCTGCGATTTAAAAAAAAAAAAACCATATAACTTCAGTGGTGGAACTGTGCCTTATTTAGATTTATGCTGGCAATAATGAAGCCTCCAAAGGTCACGAAGCCAGCACAAAGTACCATTGTACAAATTCAGTGTTCATCTGTTATCAGTTTAACTCATGTTCAGGGAAATGAAATGAGTTAAATTAGGTGAAAGAGTAGAAGAGCAGACATTTCACCAAAGACTTTCATAAGGAAAGATTGTGTTAGTATGTTTCTGAAACAGGGATTTTAAGGGATGTCTCATTTTGTTAACAGCCAATAAAATATATGATATGATTACTTTAACTTGAACATGAACTTGGGTATTTAACAGTGTGCATATCTTTTAGGTCCTATTCACATGGGACTGTTTTAACCTGGAGACCTTCAGCGTCTGTGCTTCATGCAGTGAATTTGCATGGGATAAGAGGTTTTTTTTTTTTTTTTTTTTTTTTAAATTCAAATGTACTGACATTATTCTCAGATTCTGATGTCGACTTCACCACTTACTCCAAACTGTTAAAAGACAGAAAAATGTTCCTCACTGTAGCTGTCATGCCTGTCATCCATCTAGTCATCTTTTTGAGATGTTGCTCCTCTGAGGGATTTAAGTTTTCTCTAAGTGAATTCCTCAATTTCCTGTTAAAAAAACTTTTACAACTTTCATTCATAATTACCACTGTAGCCCTCACACCCTATACCCCAGTACAAATGAACAAAGGAAGAACTATTTTTGGTCATTTGCAGTGGAAATTACTTTACAATTACAAACATGGCAGATTTACATAGGATTAAAGTCACATTTATTCCTTATATTTGTTTTATAAATTATGTTTTTATTAATTTTTCATGACATATTGTGAGAAAAAAATGACACAAGAACACAAAATCCTAAAGAAATGTAAATACAGTGAAGGAAAAGGATAAAAAGGGAATAAAAACACATAAAAAATATGAGTAAAAGTTGCTAAACACCTGCACCATGAAAATCATCATTTTAATTCTATTACCTATTGCCATGTATTATGATGTAGTACCTCCTCTTATGTGTGTCACTGTTGCAAGTATTACAAATTACCAGAGGTTCACCAATAATACCAGCCCCTTGTGAATAGGGTTTTAGTCATAGGGTTAAAACAGATGTGCCAATGTCCTAGTTCAACGTTAGCTTTGCTAGTTTAGTAAAGTTCTAATGACCATACATGCATTTCTCTGCATTTAGATTCAATCTGATGTATGTACAGCAAGAAAAACAAACATTTCAGGAAAAAACTGGTTCTATAAACTAAAATTGTAGCATTTAGTGTGACACCCCCCCTTTGTACTTTAACCCTTTTGTTCAGACAATATGAGATTAAATGCAGTCATTTTCTGATGTTTTATACCAGGTTTCATTTGTCAGATGTTTCTGTTTGTGCTGTGGTCAGTGGTCACACTAAATAGTAACTTTAGCCCTTACAACCCATTTAGTTCAGTTTTTTGTGTGTCCTGTAAGGCTGTGCACATGTTTCCTGTATTTTCTTGTATCTGAAGAAAAGAGAATGAAAAATAAACATGTATATCAGAGATGGGGGACTTGAGTGACTTGAGCCAGATTTAAATCACCAGATTGAGGACTTATGACTTGCTTGATTAACAGTGATGAAAGACTTGACTTTGTCTTGTTATTCAATATTCATGACTTGAGACTTGGTTAACATGTGAACTATCAAAAATATATGTATTTTTTTGATCGGATGTTCCCCGTTGCATGTGGGCGAACCTGGCAACCTGTAATCAAACCAAGTGATGCTCCCATCACTGACTGCAGCGGTTGTAGAGTGGGCGGAGCTTGGAAGACTGAAGGTGCTGCTGGCACAGCTGTTCCCAAAATTATAAAATTTTGTTTCAAAGACTTTTCAAATTTAAAAAAATGCCGAAATTCATTCGGTATTTCAGATTACACAAGGAAGAATAAGTAGTGTCACTACACCATTCTTTTTAACCTGACATTAGCTAACGTTCCATCTCTATAAATCAAAAGTGCCAAGAGCTTACTGTTGGCATTACAGACCACATCAAGTTAGAGTCATCTTGATGTTTTAGTTTTAAATTGATCCAGTGTATCTAACAGACAATTTGACTAAAATACAGTATGTGAAAGGAGTAATGGACAGAAGTCACATTTGTTCAAGTTAATTCTTTGATGCAATTTTTTTGTAAAATTGAATTATTTGTTGCAAATAAAAGTCCAGCAATTTAAGACAGAAGTCTTCCAGCTTATTGTATTTCCATGACTTCACTTGTGACTTGCTTGATCAAAACTATGACTCGACTCTCCTCTGACAAAAAAATGACTCGGGACTTGCTTGAGAGTTGAAGGTTAAGACTTGTACATGTGACTTACTCCCATCTCCAATGTACATTCATTTCAACCCTGCAAAAACAAAGCTAAAGTGGACTAAGACTTTTACACAATACTGTAAATATGTCCTTTCAATTTGAGGCCTCTTGGTGCAAAACTGTCCAACTGAAAACCTAGTATATCATAGGTAATTTGCAAAACCACCCTGTTACTATGGCTGATGACAAAATGCATCTACTGATATAAAACTTCTGAACCACTAATCCTATCAATACTTTGACATACAGTGGTTCAACTAAAATGCGATTTCTCAGATTTTTCTTACATGGACATGCAGGGGCTCCATAGCGAATGTGGAAACACCGATAAAACCCATGTAGTTTGATAAAGGGCAGCAGTTGTAGACCCTTGCTTTATGTTCAGCTAATGGTATACTTTGCTGACAATAGCACTTTTTCTTCAGTTCTCTCTTGATATAACAACCTTTGAATTTACTCTGAGCTTTTATGAACATCTATATGATCAGTAAACAGGAAAATACCTGCTTTTCACAGAAAAATACAAAATACAGAAGATAACATAATTAATGGAGATACTGTCACCAGTTTGGTTAGGACCCGAATGCAGTACACCAGGCAACAGAATCAGTTCAGAAATGCCTTAATTGAAGACACGGCACGGAGACTGGGACAAGCAGAGTGAGTCTGGACCAGAGTTCATTCCTCTGACAGGACTTTAACGCTGTATCCCTGGAGCTCCAATGTGTCTGTAGAGCAGAGACGAAGAGACTGGTGGAGCTGATGAGGAGCAAGCAACAGGTGAGTTGGAGGGTTAGCAACCAGAAGGGTAGACAGAAGCCTGGAGCACTGAGGCAGGAGATGGAAGGCAGGTGAGTAGACCAGGGAGCAGGTGAAGAGGTGTGGTCCAGGGCAGAAGGCAGGCAGGTTTACTGGGAGACGGGTGAAGAGACGTGGTCGGACCAGGCAGAGTCAAAAACCAGGGAAATCCAGAATTACCAAACTCAGGGTCACAGACAGAAAGCAGGTCAGATACCAGGCCTGAGGTGAAAAGACATGGTCTAAATCCGGTAGGGTCAGAAACAGGACAGTGAGTTTAGATAATGCTAGAGAGTCTGGTAGGTTTCCAAGACAATCAGGTCCAGACTGGAGAGTCAGTGATGCTTATATACTGGGCTGATTGGGAATGAGCTGCAGCTGAATAAACAGGTGAGGAGAGCTGGCCTGATGAGGTGGGTGTGGCCAGCAGGATGAGTGAGAGGGAGCAGACAGGTGGGATGGGTTTGGCCGATTAAGTGTGGCCAGAGTCCTCGATATTTATCAGAGTATCGACACTTCCATAGACTCCCGTGGTCAAAGAAATATGCACCTTCTTCCGGGTCATGGAGGAGCCAATAGTTCCAAACATTGAGTGTAATACCGTCGGAACACATTCATTTCTTTTGCAGCTGATCTAGCAACACCAGCGGTGAGTTAATAAGATATCATCATCTTTGAAATTATCGAGTGTATTTCCTATAATTGCCGACATTCATGTTGTAAATTCAGTTGTCTTTGGTTAGGGTTTGTACAAATTTATATTTTAAATAGCTGTTACATTCGATTTTCAGCTGTAGCCCTATACTTTGCTAGCTTGACTTGGCCAGCTGTTGAGATTTAAGCACTATAACCACAAATTATGGAGTTTTGATGTTAAGGTTAGTACAAATGTTATCGGTGGGTTTCATTGTAGTTGTTTTGCTAAACCTGGTGGTTTTTGCTTAAGTTTGTCAGCTGAAGTTATGTGCTAATTTGGAAGAGAGTTGCTGTAGAGCTGAGCTCTGCCAATAAAAGTTCATTCAAGTTATTATTCATGAGTTAAAGGAAGTGAAACTTCTGTCACTTGGGGTTTGTAGGATCCGACTCATCCTATAAGAATACTGTTGAGTTTGAGTTTGCTAATGTTGAGTTTTCATTGAGTTTAGTGTCCGTGCTAACGCAAACATGCTAAGTTAGCCGCTATGCTATCCGCTGGTTAATGTCATATTGTGTGTGTTATCAGAGCAGAGATTGTCAGACACACAGTGTTCACAGCTAACCACTGTTTTCTGCTTGGACCACAGTCCTATAATAGTAAAACTCCAAAATAGTAAATTGTCTGTCTCCTTACAAATACAGTACAATTGCAGAATTAATGGACTTGTAAAGTTAGCACCTGTCACTTAAGTAGCCTACCCAAGCTAACACCAACCTTTCCTCCCAAAATTCAGGTTTTCAAAGTAATAAAGTCAGTCCTTTCAGTGGTCAACCCCACTACTCAAAAGTGTAATACATACAACAGTACATACAGTAGTGACACAACGGTTGTGTGTGGTTTATTTTGAGATTTACTGTATCAGTATGGTAAATCTCAAAATAAACCACACACAACAGCTGTTTCTTCTATTAAATAACATGGGAGCGCTTAGTTTGTTTGGACCTATTCAGGCTTACGTGAACCATGTGATCACCACAGCAGAAACATCACAGCGTGTCGCCATAACTCTCGTTATAGGGCTCTGGGTGTGGCATGGTGAGGGAGAGGACAGCGGCAGGGAGTCCCAGATGAAACCAATGCAACTGATGAAGCGACAGGGTCAGGGAGGAGACAGTAGCAAAGCAAACTGTGACAGATACATCACTTCGGAAAGATAAGATGTGGAAAAAAAATTCATTTGAAAGTCACCACAAAAAGAGGTGTAAGTCTTTAAGGGTTAACAAAATGTTATTTTAACCCAAACCAGGATATTTTTACTCAGCTTTACCAACTAGTTTTTGTGCCTAAACCTAAATGTGGCATTGTCACTATGGTAATAAATATTTTTTACGTTATCTGTGGTATTTTGTGGCATTTCTTTTGTAGCCATTAGGGCTGTGAATTCATCAAATGCTGCTATGGGTCATATCAGAGATTAGGGACAAATGACCTATAGAGTGTTTCTGGGTGGAGGACTTGTTCTTTGCTGCACAGCGCAGCAAGACATGCACTGCTTCATACTTTAAGATAAGCTGATTTTAAGATTTCCACAGGGCAGATCTCGGGAAACATGCCTTGTACATAGTTAATAAAAAATGTTCCGACCCAGCAAATTTAATATCACTAACTTATTTTGATTTCTTACATTGGCAGATGCTGCCTTATGGTTCTCCTTAACAGTATTTTGTCTCAATATTCCTCCACTAGTTCTTCGAAAACAAGGGAAATTAATAGATTTCTATAGAGCCTGAAATGAACTTGGCATGGTTATTGATTAATAAATTAAGTTATTTTGACATTTCGTAGAAGACCCTTCCGGCTTGGAGAATTATTGGTTCGTTACACCACTATATTATTGAAAGCATTCCATCAAGTTTTTAATATCTTCTTTCATCATAAATGAAAGTGTTTGATGTATCTTAATGAATATGAGTATGCTATGTTATTCCAGTGATGCAAAATCAATGTAATACTACTCTGAATATCTACTGGGCAAGTGAGATGTGAAGAGTTTTAAATTGGACGCTTAAAAACTCATCTTTTCCTCTTTTCTTTTCTAACGAAGTGTCTGTGTCTGCCATACTTGTGTAATTAGCATAGTGGAGCCTGGTCTCTGTGATCATGGTGATTAATTTATACACCTCATCACTTTGTGTGTGTGTGTGTGTGTGTGTGTGTGTTATGTATCTAGTGCATACATTTGTGTAAACTAGTAGCACACAAAACTATTACAAATCTGGCTGGGTCAGGGTCATTTTTTTTTTACATTTATGGTACTGTAAGTGGTTTTTACTTTGTTGTAATTAAAATAACAAGTTAGTTCGATGTAATGGTGTGTAATAGCAAACGAGGCAGTCATTATAATGGCCGAAACAGCTGATGGTAGGAGTACATGATTTAAATATATAGGTCAGATCAGGGCTCATTAGTGGTTCATACCAAGTGCTTTAACTCTGCAGGGAATAGTAATAATAGAGTACATGTTTATGGATGAGATTTGCCGCATGCATGTTATGTGTAGCTGCCTGGCAGAGGCTGGTGTCCAACCGCTCACATAAATGTGACTTTGGTAAATTAATGACGAAGTGATACAGCTGGGGTGGCGTTGGTAAATAAATTAGGCCTTATGAGCAAGCTTCCTTAGAGATTTCAGACTTCAGAAGGAAGCGAAGAAGAAAGAGACAGAGGCAGGGAGGAGCAAAAAAGAGATTGAGGAGTATTGGAATGCGCCAAGATGAGCAGAAACAATTTTGAGATTTTCCTCTCTTTCCTTCCGTTTCTATCCTTTTTCGTCCCGTCTTCCTTGCCTCCATTTGTCGCTCCCACCCCCAACATACACAGACACTTTTTATCTCTTCTTTTTCTTCCTGTCTCCCCCTCTGACTAAATGCTTTTCTGTCTGCCCTTGCTTGCACTCCAAGTCTGTCAGTTCTCCTTTGAGAAAGCAGGAGGTGAAAAGGGGTTGGGAGATAAAGAGGGAAAGAGACAGTGAGAAGGGGGATGATGGCTTTCAGAATGTAGATACAATTTCAATATCAAGATGGGATACAATTTCAATAATAGAATTCGACCTCACTTCTCTTCTTCTCCGTCTGTCTCTCTGGGAGCCTTGCTGTCAGGTTGCGTTTGCTCTGGGATGGGTTAGACTGGGGGCTAATCCATTTTGCTCCATTGAGGACAAACGCACGCAAACAACATAACCTAACATCATGTAGCCTCTTGAACACTTGGAAATTCAGATGAAGATGTCTACAGCTTGGAAAGCCCACGTACTCCTGTGAGAGTTGGTCCTGACTGTTTGCCAATGAAAATCACAGTTGGGTTGTGCACACACAGTCAAGGTGACTTACACTTTTGGAAACACCTGATGCAAACATGCACGCACCACATGGTCGCTGTATTTAATACACAGTTTGACTCATTTGCACTTTTCAGCTTTCATGGTAGCCTCATCTGCATGCCTATAGATGGTAAAGTCAACAAGATCTAAAGTAATTCATGGTAATAGGTTTTACTGCTTCATATCTTGATATCAAAGTCATTTAAATGTGTTAGAGTTCACTGTGACAGAACAAATAGTATTTACCAGTACTGTACAGCTACAAAAGAACACTGGCTCAAATCCACTGTGTTAAGGAAAAAGAAAAAATCAAGGCATGCATGACCTGCACGTTGAGATTGGCTAATATTGCATCAGTAAAATGGCTAATTTAACCAATTCAGTGTCCTGCTGCTTGCAGAGTAACAATCAATTATTCATTCTATCACGCAGCAAGACTGCAAAGAAAAATATGATTAACCTGTGACTACTGCTGAATTTCCATTATGTACGTTGGAAATCATGTAGATTTCATTAATAACTTGCATATCTTGTATTTGATTAATGTATCATTTACGTTTGTATTTGGTGAAGGATATGTTGTTGTTTTTTTGCCCAAGTGTTTAAGTGATAATTATATCTCACCAATGGTTGCATGACTCCTCCTGCAGCCTGGTGCGCACGTGCATGTGAATATCTGGAGACTTTTAATTTAGAGATAATGAAATGGTATCTGAAAATGTATTAAAGCTAGACTGTTATCACAAACAACACTTAAAGTAACCATTTCTACTTGAAATCCCTCTAACTTTTCAGTGAACACAACTCATTTGTTTCTTTTCCTGTGTCTTAGTAAGTCTTTTATTCTGAAACAGTTACTATACAGGAATGTGCATGAAGGGGACATTTGTTAAGGGAGGTTGGGTTGTCAACTGTTCATAAATCTTGATATTCAAATAATCCTTTGTTGCATGTTTCAGATAAAAGCTCACTCAGGTCCATAGTGATTCATCTGCAATTAAGCAAATCTTTATACCTCTCATGCACTTCAGCAGAACTTGTTAACTTTTTGGGGGAAAATCTAATAAAACAACAGTAACCTTAAAGATTTACATGTGCATTCTTATGGCTTTGTGACTCTAACATTGATTGGACAGTGTTTTGATCAAATGCTGGGTTTTCACCCCCCCTTTGATGATCATTACTGAGTAAATAATTGTAGAAATCGGAACACTGATATATACTTTCTTTTCCAATCTAGTGCAAGGCTCAGAAGTTAAAATAATTTATGTGTTGACAGTGTTTGCACAAATAACTATTTACATTTGTGTTGCAGAATTATTATTTACACATTTATACATTTAATTATTTTCATTTGTTGTCTATAAGCAGCTAGAATGGCTTGTTGAATGTGCCTTTCTATATCACTTGACATTTGCTAATCTAAGTACTGTTGGTTCCTGATTGGCTGGTTTTGGTCATGTGTGTGGTTGTTTTCAGGAAGTGTGGTAGCTGTCAGGAGATATGCTCAGTAAAATCACTGTTGTAAGAAGAAATCCGTCTCCATCCTGCAGTCTCATTTTATCAAGAATGAACCATTAACCACCAACGAACCCTCACGTTACATTTGGTGGCAGCGTGGTGTTATTTTGGTGGTTTTTCTGAATTTGGTGAGTTTTGTTTCCCTGACGTGTGGCCATCGTCACTTTTGTGCTGCATGAACTTTTCTCATTCTTTTGAGCTGCAAGTGGACTGTATGCAAACGTTTTGGAGATATTGAGGATTTTTGCAGTGTGTTTTTTTTTTCTTGCTTTTGTCAATTTTGAACCGGACTTTTTTTACCATCATGTCGGAAAACGAAAGTGAAACTGAGTGCGACGGACAGCCTTCCACAATGTGCCAGCAGAGGTCAGTGTTGGTTACAAACAACAACGCCGGCCCTCTGACTCCACATACTGTTTCCAGTGCCCTGAAAATTGATCTTCCAGCTGCTTTTAAAGGAGATGGTACTGAATCTTTCACAAGTTGGTCTCGCCGTTTTGAAGTAGCAGTGCAGGCTATGACTACACCTGATGCTGATTTGTCTGCAGTTATGGCTTCCATTCTTCCTACTCGCCTAGCTGATGCTGCATTTCTGTATTGGGATAGCTTACCTCCTTTGACCCAGAAAGACTATGATTTGGTGAAAGAGAAACTTAAAGGAGTTTTTGGACCAAAATATTCTCTACCATTCTTCCAGACTAATGTAAATGCTCGTCCTCGTAAACCAGGTGAAAGTTTGGATGTGTACAGTGCTGACATCACACGTCTCGTGTTAGAAGCTTTCCCTGACTATGATGACAACGCACTGGAAGGTGAGAAATTTCGCCGCTTCGTTGCTGGTTTGGACCCAACCCTACAGTCAAAAATACATGAGATGGGAGCAGAGAACCTTGAGGATGCTCTACGTTATGCCAGCCGCTGTGAGAGAGCACGTGCAGCGCTTCAAATGACTACTGCTGGATTCTCACACACTCAGCCTTCAGAGCAGGTAGCCATGATTCGATCTAAACCATCTGATGACAAACTCCTTCATGCAGTTGAGCAGCTTACACTTACTGTAAACAGTTTAAAACATGAAGTACAGCAGTTGCAGGAGAATCACAGTTACCTTGCTCAGCGTTTGGACACCAGATCTAACAAATCCCCTTCCCATGATTCTCGATACAGCTCACGCAGTGTCTCTCCTCCCCCCTACTACCACAGACATTACCCTAGAGACCATTATTCACCTGAGCAGCATTATGGTCATGATCCTGACTCTCGCTATGAACATTATGCTCCTCCCCCTATTCATCCAAGACGCTCTGAGCGGGATGATAATGGCAGACGTGGCAGGTACTACTCTCCTTCATGGCCATCCTCACAGTACTCCAAGTATGGTCAAAATTACAATGACAGTAACAGAAACAGACGCAGCCCTAGTCCAGCTCCACAAAGAAACAGAGAGCCAAGCCCACATACAAAGAACAGTGTTCGCTTTCAGTCTCCTGACAGACGTTCCCACTCTCCCTCCAGCCACCAGGGAAACTTTCAGTAGCTGCTGTTGAGGGGCAAACATCAGCTACTGCATCACAGCCCCAGGTTGATACCCTCATACATGATGCCATAATGACTGATAACAGTGATTTACAGTCTGATGATGCTGTTTCTGCTAACATTCTTGCTATTGTTGAAGGCATTGAAGTATGTGCTTTAATTGACTCTGGTTCTTTTGTCTGCATTGTGAGTGAGGACTTTCGCAACTCTCATCCAGCTTTGAAAAAGCGTCCACTATCAGCTTCATCTGTACCAGCTCGCTCAGTTAATGGACAGTGCTTGGACATCTTAGGCAAATTCACCGTTGGACTGAGACTTGGAAAACAGGTATGGCAACAGGAAGTTGAAGTTCTCAGAGATGCCTACCAACCGGTCATATTAGGTTGGGATTTTCTGATAAAACACTGTGCTCTCCTTGATCTCAAAAACAAAGTGCTACAGCTTTGGGACATGAAAATTCCCCTTTTGCCCAAAAGATATGAAGTGGCTGCTTGCTGTAATGTGTCAGTACTGACCCCCACTAAGATCCCTGCTATGAGTGAAACCCTTATCACAGCCTGTGTATCACCCGTTACACCTGCTTCCCCTGTGCCAACTGACTATTGTGGTGTACTTATGCCCAACTCATCCTGTGACATCATGGTGGCACACTCTCTCAGTGAAGTTCAAAATGGCACGACTGTGGTTAGAGTGTTAAATCCCTCAAGAGAAGACATTGAGCTTCACTCTGGTCAGCACCTTGGTGAGTTTCATACAGCCTCATCTGTTGACATCATACCTTTTGAAGGGACATGTAGTGCAACCTCACCTGTATGTGCTGTAGCTCCACCTGTCCAATTAAATGAAACAAACCTGACACCTTCCCAAATTCAGTCTCTGCAATCACTACTTCAGAAATATTCAGCAGTATTCAGTAAAAATTCAGAGGACAGAGGTCATACAGGCATAATAAAACATCATATTCGCACTGGTGACGCCACGCCACTTAAACAGAGAGCATACAGAGTAACACCAGAACAGAGAGCAGAAATACAATCTCAGGTTGACAACCTGTTGAAAGCAGATGTCATTGAAGAGAGCTACAGCCCCTGGGCAGCACCCGTTGTTTTGGTGCGCAAGAAAAATGGCACATGGCGTTTCTGCTTAGACTACAGAAAACTCAATCAGGTGACCATCAAAGACTCTCACCCTCTTCCAAGAGTTGACGACGCGCTTGATGCTTTGTCAGGCTCTGCTTGGTTCTCCACCATGGATCTTCAACATGGCTACTGGCAAGTTGAGCTCGAAGAGTCAGATCGTGAAAAGACAGCATTCACAACAGGCAGTGGACTTTATCACTTTAAAGTTATGCCGATGGGACTCACAAATGCTCCAGCCACATGTCAACGCTTGATGGAAACAGTGCTTCGTGGTCTCCCATGGAAAATATGCCTGGTGTATCTGGATGATGTACTTATCTATAGTCGATCCTTCAGCGAACATCTCCAGCACCTAGAGGAAATCCTCTCCAGACTCCAGTCAAGTGGCCTCAAGCTAAATCCAACAAAATGCTGTTTTGCTCGAGATCAGGTACAGTTTTTGGGTCATGTGGTCTCCAAGCATGGCATTCAGCCAGACCCAAAGAATGTGAAAAGTGTTACTGACTGGCCTACTCCACGATCGACAACAGAAGTGCGAGCCTTTTTAGGACTTTGCTCGTATTACCGCAAGTTTATCAGGAACTTTGCACATCACAGTGTCCCACTACATGCACTCACAGAGAAGAATGCCCTCTTCCAATGGACTTCTCAGTGTCAAGATGCATTCACCTATCTGAAACATGCACTCTCAAATCCCCCAGTAGTTGCATTTCCTGACTTCACTTTGCCATTTTCTCTCTATACAGACGCTTCGGGTTCAGCTGTTGGTGCTGTGCTAGCCCAGAAACATGGACATCAGGAAAAAGTGATCGCCTATGCAAGCCATGTTCTCACAAAAGCAGAAAGAAAGTGGTCAGCTTATGACAGAGAACTCTTTGCTATTGTCTGGGCCATAAGACATTTCCGCCACTATCTCCACAAACAGCCCTTTGTTATTGTCACAGACCACAAGCCTCTTTTAGGTCTCCGAAAAATTCCCATTGACAATGACAGAACTGGTCGCCGCGCCCGCTGGGCTCTTGAACTTGATCCTTTTGAGTGGACTGTAATTCATAAAGATGGCCACCGACATCTTAATGCAGATGCGATGTCACGACGCCCTGCTGACACCTCACAAACTGAGCAGAACATCACCCATCTGGACAAGACACATTCAAGTCCTGTTAGTCCATCATGCCCTGTTAATTCTGTGCAGCCCCACTGCTCTTACGATGGTAATCCACAGCCAGTTTCCCCTAACCAGACTAACTCAAAGTCCCCTTGTCCAAACTCAAAGTGTTCTGCACAGTCTGTCTCTTCCACCTTTGTGCTTCAGCTCCCTGAAGAAGATCTCAAAAAGGAACAACAAAAGATCCTGCGCTTTCAGAGGTTCTTAGCTGGAAAGCCAAAGGTCGGAAACCACCCTACTGGCAAATGAAAAAAACGCACAGCTGCAGAAAAAGTACTTTGGAAAGAATACCACAGACTTATTCTGCATAATGGCCTACTCTGTCGTAGAGTTGTCAATCCATCCTCTAAGTCAGTTATACATCAAGTTGTGGTCCCTCACAGTTTAACAGACTCTGTCTTTAAGCTACTGCATGGAAATCCAGTAACTTCTCACATGTCAGCTGATAAAGTTCTGAAACGTGCTCAGCTACTATGTTATTGGCCATTCATGTCACGTGATATCAAAGTGTGGTGCAAACAGTGTGCTCCATGTGATGCAAGACGGAGTCCCACACCTCATCATAGGGCTCCGATGAAAACCATTGTTGCTACTGAGCCATTCCAAAAAGTTGCGGCCGACATACTTGAACTCCCCATCACAAGCCATGGAAACAGGTATGTGCTTGTGGTTCAAGATTATTTCTCCAAATATGTCAACCTCTATGCCATTCCAGACCAGCGCTCCACAACAGTAGCAAAATGTCTGTTTGAAAAGTTCATCTGTGAACACGGGATTCCAGAAATGCTGCACACTGACCAAGGTCGCCAATTTGAGTCTGACCTTGTGAAACACCTTTGTGAGCTGCTTGGCATTCAGAAAACCAGAACCAGTCCATATCATCCTCAGTGTGATGGCATGATTGAAAGATTCAACAGAACTCTCATCGATCAGTTAGCCAAGTCACTTCTTCAGCAGCCTGGTGAATGGGATGACTGTCTGAACCTAGTCGCCCTGGCTTACAACACCAGCCCTCACTCATCTACAGGCTTCACTCCATTCTTTCTTACACATGGTCATGAAGCGAGAATGCCTGCTAACCTGCTGTTACCAAACAATACACCGTCTATAGCTACATCAGGTTCTCCTGTTGACTATGTTACACAGTTGACCCAGAAACTTCAGTCAGCTTTTGGTTCTGCTGCATTAAACAGAGACTGTGCCCACAACAAGCAGAAACAACACTATGATAAAACTGTCAATCACACTCCCTATGTTTCTGGAGACCTCGTGTGGTTAAATGACCCTACTACATCCAAACACAAACTCGCGCCTCACTGGAAAGGTCCCTTCGAAGTTTTGGAGTGCCTTGGATCTGATGCAGATTCCTCTGGTGTGATATACAGAATTCGTCACTTCCTGGATCAACCTGATAAGTCCCACATTGTCCATTACAACCGTCTCAGACCCTACAATGCTCCTGTGCCAGATCACGGACCTACAAAACGTGCAGGTGACCCCTCTGTGCATCTCCAGCTCCCCCCTTTGACTGCATTGTCAGGTGCTTTGCCCTTTAAACCCTCACTACCTGCAGTTACTAAGGACTCCAGCATGCGTGATTGCAGCGTTTCTACCTCAGTGGCCCCTCAGTTTCTCCAGCCCAAAACTGCACCCTTGCTTCAGTCACAACCCCAATTACAGACTCTACCTCAACCCCAGCCACAGGCCCAACCCCCCCCTCTCTCACCACCTACTCCATGGACTCAGTGTGAAACTGCTTCCCCCTCTGGTGATGTGACAGTGCCCCAAACCAGACCTGTCCCTTCTCCCAGCCTGGGTCAGGGCCCTGGTCCTTCGTTGCGCTCCAGACGTGCAGTTAACCCTCCAAGATACCTCATGGACTATGTGTTGAAATGAACTGTTCCTTTGTTCTTGTTCTCCTCATTGCCAGTTAACTGTTTTCTTCTTAATGTTTGTGAAACGAGGACGTTTCTTTTGTGAAGGAGGAAAGAATGCAAGGCTCAGAAGTTAAAATAATTTATGTGTTGACAGTGTTTGCACAAATAACTATTTACATTTGTGTTGCAGAATTATTATTTACACATTTATACATTTAATTATTTTCATTTGTTGTCTATAAGCAGCTAGAATGGCTTGTTGAATGTGCCTTTCTATATCACTTGACATTTGCTAATCTAAGTACTGTTGGTTCCTGATTGGCTGGTTTTGGTCATGTGTGTGGTTGTTTTCAGGAAGTGTGGTAGCTGTCAGGAGATATGCTCAGTAAAATCACTGTTGTAAGAAGAAATCCGTCTCCATCCTGCAGTCTCATTTTATCAAGAATGAACCATTAACCACCAACGAACCCTCACGTTACACTAGTATTGTAACAGTAAAATATGAGGCTTTTCTGAATTTACATTAACCACAATGTGAATTTCTGTATATTTTAATTCTAATGTCACTCTAGTGTTTTCAGCCAATTCACAATTTTTCATTTTTGTGTCTTTCTTATTATGTGGGTAATGATTTCTTTTCACAAATGTGTATTATGGTTATTATATAAAATGCTGGAGGATAGTTTGCAATAATGACTGTCTTGCTGTACATTAGCATACCGCTTATTACATACCTATTTACTGAAAAAATTAGCAATTTGACAAAAAATATTGATAGGATCATTTTATCTGCCTCTGCTAAATAAAGTAGTTCATGCTCCACAAAAGTAAAACCGACAGTATACTACCATAGAATCAGCAAAGCCATATACTAATGAAGACATCATCATTGTGGCTCATGAGGATTAGATTCATGGTTTTCAGCCTAGTTTGTTTGGAAATCATTTGTTATCCATTTGGCTGTCATATGATATGATGATAGTGATTTATTTGTCGGAGCTGAACAGTGTCGATGACTCACCCACACAACGGACACCTAATTCTGTTAAAAATAGCTCTGAGGCATTATCGGACACTTTCCCAAGTTTACCATCATTAAACCCCCATCCATGTTGTCCTCTCCTGTCCTTTTATCCCACTTGTCCATTGACTCCCAAAGCAGGAGCCAAGAATTTCCCTCTAACTGGAGCAGAAAATTTTCACTGTCTGCCTGATAGCCCTCATCCCCCCCTACCTCACATTCTCAAACCTGCACACCCTCTTCTTTTGCCCTTGCCCTTTAAGCTCAAAATAGTATGTGTGCACAAGTGTAATAGTTGTACAGTTTGTGTGCACACATTGGTATGTATTTAAAAAGTGGGGAAGTGTGTGTTTGTGTGGGTTTGAGGGAGGGAGGAAAATGAGGACATATGGCTGTGAATTCCCTTAGAACCTGCCTAAAACACTGCAGTATTCAAGGCATAAATCACCCAGATTGCTGAAACACACAGGATAACACTTATGTTTATGTTTGTGTGTGTGCACCTGTACTTCATTTTTACACACACCTGTGCACAAGCATGAGTAGCTCGCCCGCAAGCCAAATTGGTCCACGTGATGATCACACACATTCATTTGCATTTATGTGGCTTCACAGTCACAGGTACATCATGTAGTCTTAGTGGGTGTTCTTATACACACATGTTTGTATGTGAATATGTGCGTGTGATTTGCATACCAGTGCACCACAGTCAAGCTGCTCCACAAATTCTGGCCTCTAGTTCAGGTCCGCCCTACCCCCACTTCCTCCCCTCTGCCTCTTTTTTTTCAGGTTCAGCGCAGGTTCTCTAATGCTATCACTCTAACCATATGGTGAGAGCATCAGTTAAATTGCTGCTGTTTCAGCGCTGCCTGTCCTGCGCACAAATCAAACACACATGCACACAGATGTATGCTCACACACACTCATGCATGCACACACTTTGGCTGGCCTGTGTACAGACCCAAACAAAGCCATATGGCCCTTCTCTTTCTTCATTTACTGTTTGTAACCCCAATGCAGCTGAAGGACAAGGGGAACCGGCAACACCTGTCTTTGCAGGATATAAGAAGTGAGATGAAATAAAGTGGTGCATGCTGGACAGGCTGAAACAACCCTTCATCCCTGTGCTTTCCCCACGTATCGGCCCTCCCCTGTCCAAAGCCACTTACGCTCTACCAGCAGCTATACAGGATGAGAGAAGACTTTATGAAATTAAATTATGAGATTAAATTAAATTCTGCATCTTGTCAGCTGCACTGCACTGCAGTATGCTGCAGGTGCACTTTTTTAAAATGAGGACCAATCCTACCTGCATGCTTCAGAGTTGTGTAAAAACTGTCAGGCTTTCACCCACAGAGCCCAGAGTTTATCCAGAAGAGAACGTAGCAACAACTCTCCTAACTACCTTATCGAATGCACGTGTATGTGGGTGTGTGTGCATGCATGTATGTCTGTTTTGTGGGAACATGACTGTAGATGTTTCCTCTCCTTCAAGCCATTAGAAGGGGCTCATATAACCAGCCTTTGGGCCTCGGAGAGACACACTCTCTATAAATACACACCACTTAAGGGCCTGTGGGGGGCTCGGTACACACATACACATACACAAACGCGCACCACACAAACGATAGTTCCACGACTCCCTATTAAACCTTCAAATAGATGTTTATGCTTTTGCTTAATAAGAACAGGCCTAAAAAACTCTGCTTCAAAATATAGCAAGGTCAAAAAAACAAAACTTTATGCTGAGCAGCAAATACATTCAACCTCCCTAATGCCTCTCTTATTGCTTACCTTAACTATTTCATACTGTACTTGTGTGTGCCTTTGATTAACTAAATGAATAAAATTTGTCATTCATACTGGTCTTCAGGGAAGGTGGGTGGCATTTTTAAAGTTCAACATTTTTTAAAATAAGGTTAGTTTTTCCTCTCTTCATACATCATAGTTTGCCTTTAGAAGCATTCTGCTAGAAAGGAGATAAAACTGTGGAACAGATGTCCCTGTTGTCCTTCTGCCCTATGTGTGTGTGTGTGTATTTGTGCATATATTCGTGTGCATGTGGATGTGCATGAGTGTACAAATCTTTTGCCATTAGTATTTTTAGTCTTTTAGCACCTTGTTTTGGCAGCTTGTTCACTACTTTCATCTAGTACGCTGGTAATGGCTGGAGCAGTAGGAGGCACACACATTTAGATGCCACACTGATATTCATATGGTGAGACACAAATATGAACCTCACATGCACGCTTCCATACATACACACTGGTGCATGAGCAGACACACACACACATCTGTATACACACTTTAAAGTTAAGTCCTTCCTCATGTCGATGGTCTTCAGAGATACAACGTCCTCTCTTCACCTGGCCCTGGGCATCACAGCCCCATTTCTACATCAGAATGTCAAGCCTGTTCATTTTTCTGTCTGCCCATTTAGTCCATCCCAGTAGAGTTTCTGTCTGTCTGTCGGTCTGCCAGCCTGATAGTTTGTTTGTCTATCTCATCAAAGCTTGCTTGTCCTAATAGAAGGGCCATCTGTCTATCTGTCTGTCTGTTCAAACTGTCTGTCCATCTGTTTGTCCACACATATGTCCACCAGTCTCTCTTTGCCCTCTATTTCTGTCTTCTATCTCTCCAATTATCAATCTTGCTGTTCATTTATCACACAATCTGCTCTTCAAATTGTCTGTTATCAGTTCGTCCATCTGGTTGTCTATTTGTGCGTGTGAGGGGTGATGGTTCATTAAAAGGCTGTAAAATCCATGAAATATGTGGTTTATGCTCTATTATTGCATGATATTAATTAACTAAATAAAAACAATTTCATTTCATTCAATGAAATTCTGTAAGCTTTCACAGTGCATTTTAAACCCACCACATACTCTGTTTACATGCTCCTAAATAAACAGTTTGATAATTACATTGTTTCTGTCACTCATTCATAAAGAAATTCATAAATTAAATTCTGGCATTTTTTTTTTTTTGTTATTATTGGAAAATATAGCAAAGTGAGTGTAACCAACTGAGTGGAACTGGCTACTCCAGACAGTCCCACTCATTGAAATAGTCACTGAGGGACCAAAACAACTAAATCATTGTTTTGAGACAATGCTGTGGATCCTAGTTACCTGTTTCAGAGTGGTGTTGACTGTGCACTGGGTGCTCTCTCACCCTTTGTCTACGCAGAGCAGCTGCCACAGTAAGCAAACTGTACCGGCAATTCTCATTAAGAAATAGAATGTCTGTCTCAAAAGTCACAACAACTTACTTTTAAAAGCCACTAGATCAACTGGTTTGTTTTGAGGGATGCTTCAGTAGGATTTTCATTCCACACTCATAGATTTTTCATTCTAGGATGTCAGTCACGTCACTGTCCTTTTGTGGTGACTAAGTAAATAATGACATGACAAATTGGTGACACAGTGGCTCAGTGATTAGTGCTATCGCCTCAAAGCAGAAACACTTCGATCTCTGATCAGAGCAGGCCCTTTCTGTGTGAGGTTTGCAAGATCTCGCCTGTGTTTGTACATTTTCCTTTGGGTTGTTTTCCATCAGAAACATGTGCAGTACATAAGGCCATGCATACATGTAGCTGGGTACATTTTCACGAACATAAATACACCTGCAGAGCGCCATCAATGGGTGAGGGTTAGGATAAACAAAGGTCACACACATGAGGCTGACTCAACTCTGTTTCCCCTGTACACATATAACCATGAAAATGGAGTTTTCAAGTGGAAATTTCCACTTTGGTCAGAGGTTTCAGAAATAATTGTTTTCATTTACCTGAATCATTTTCATGTAGACGAAAGGCAAAAATGCATGAGAAAATATAAGTTTCTCCAGATATCCATGTATGGCATAAGTCTCCACGTCTTTGACCAAGGTGCTGGTTTAGATCTGGAGTTGGTTATCAGATGTAGTGGTGCTCGACTGCTTCTAAAGTGATGCTCTGTAACATTGGACAGGGTGGGTTAAATGCAGAGAATGGGTGATAAAAGTAAATACAGGGTGGGGAAGCAAAATTTACAATATTTTGAGGCAGGGATTGAAAGACAGTGTATGACCAATTAGTTTATTGAAAGTCATGACAATTTATTTGCCACAAGAAAATTTACATAATAGAAAATGTTTTTATTCTATGTGTCCTCTTTCTTTCTCAATAACTGCCTTCACACTCTTCCTGAAACTTGTGCAAGTGTTCCTCAAATATTCGGGTGACAACTTCTCCCATTCTTCTTTAATAGTATCTTCCAGACTTTCTCGTAATAGTTTTGCTCATAGTCATTCTCTTCTTTCCATTATAAACAGTCTTTATGGACACTCCAACTATTTTTGAAATCTCCTTTGGTGTGATGAGTGCATTCAGCAAATCACACACTCTTTGACGTTTGCTTTCCTGATTACTCATATGGGCAAAAGTTTCTGAAAAGGTATGGATAATAGTGTTAGGTATGATTATGACATCAATATATGTTTGGTTTCAAAACAATTGACGTAGTGCCTGCTGAGAAAAAACAACTAAATGTTCATTGTAAATTTTGCTTCCCCACCCTGTAAAACCAAAAAAAAAAAAAAAAAAAAGACTCTAAAGATCTGACAACTGAGATCTTACAATATCTCAACTAGGTTTAGGGTTCAGCTTGAGATACTTAGAGACATCTAGTATTGAAACTGCATATTGTAACCAGCTGAATACACCCTGTCCTTCCCCTTGGATGGCTGCAATCTGTAATGCCCTCATTAAAGCTAGTGTTTGTTGTTGGGTTTTTAATGAAGTGGATTATAACTGTGGATCACACTCAGACACCCATGCTGGAATGCTGGAAACAGGAACCACAAGTTCAGTCAGATGTATTCACTGTACTGCATCATCATTCATGGTTCTTCAGTTACCAGGAGATGTGGCTGAAAAACATGTTTTCTGAGGTCACAGGAACCTCAGACTCGTGAATGTAAAATGCCTTCACGTGACTATATAACATTTATGAGATGTTTCCCCCATAATACGTAAATAAAGTCTCAGGTTTTTGATCTCAAGTCTCTAAAGATATTTTGTGAGGTCTCAATGAACTTGATCTTTGACCTTTGGCCACCAAATCCTAAGTAGTTAATCCTCAAGTCCATGTGAACGTTTGTGCCAAATTTGATGACATTCTGCCTCTTCAGAGACATTATGCCGGGACCAACTGACCAACTGACAGACGTACAGCTCTTCCTACAAAGAAATTCTTATAAGGAAATTCTAATGTAACAGAAGAATTCCTACTTTAATATGATTAACTCTAAACACAATGTCTGCAATTAAGTCTCCCTAAAGCTTTCAGACTGACCCTTAAAGTAGAATTCATAAAATGGTATAAATTTTTTATAGTGTGGAATTAGAACTTTCAATAAGTTGGCTACATGCAACTTTCTGGAAAAAAGAAAGTAAAAATCACCAGGGCAGTAGCTTCTGGACTGAAAAGAAATCATATTTCACTGACACACAAATAAAAAAAAAATAGAGTGAATAAATAATGCATCTTTATTGATGTTTATTGAATATCACATGGTGTGAAAAACACCAATTTTACAAAAATTAAACCCAACCTAAATAAATGTCAAGCATTCCACATGGGTATGTTTATCTAATGCCATTTGCAATTGAAATGTGTATTCATATTCGGCTTAGACACCCCTCTAACATCCACTGACTGCAAATTTTCTACATGCTGTGCACTCGCCCTCTCTTAATGAAAAATCACAAAGAGAAAAAATCTATTTTGTCTGTCAAAATCTATACAAATCAATCTAAAATCAAAAAATCTATTTGACATTTTTGGATTTATATATATATATATATATATATATATATATATATATATATATATATATATATATATATATATATATATAAATCTAATAACCAAGACAAACCAAAATAAAACTGAATTTAGCAACATGTTAGAAAGGAATTAAACCTATTGCGTCAACATTTCAAAATAAAATATTCTTTTTTAAATAATACTAGTAGTCTGTGTACCTCATGAAGTCAACATGAGAAAGCAGCATACATGCAGTACATGTTGATATTATTAGAACTTAACTTACTGTGCTGTGGGAATACAGTTTGTATCACTGTTTGAAGTGTTATATTATCTATAGGCTGTATAGGTGTGGATGAGTGAAGGTGCAAAAAAATTCCAGCACAGCAGCAGTGCAGTATGAATTGAAACAATAATATCCCGGAGCAGTTCATTGAGACAGTGCAGTAAAACCTGCCAGTATTAATTCATTTTTACATAGCCACTTATTCATTTTCAGGGTCACGGAGGTGCTTGAGTTGATCCCAGGGAATGCATGAAAACACCTTGAACAAGTTGCTGCTGTGCTGCAGGGTAATGCATCAACAGGAAACCGTATTCACACCTAAGGGCAAATTTAAATCTTCACTTGGATATGGTAGGTGAAGGATGTGGAGGAATCAACAAAACACAAGAAAAACATGCAAAGTCGACACAGAAGCAAGGGTTGAGATTGTAATCTTGCTGTGAGCTGACATCATTAACCACTAAGTCACTGTGGCCAGACTAGTCCTTCTCTGAAAACAATTTAGATGAGGTGCAGTGACTCAGGAAGCGTTGTACTGGAGAATAAAAGCCTGACTGACTGGTACACCTCCGGGTGCACCTCGGGGCTATGACACAAAGGTTTAAGAAGCTCTGAAGCTCCATCACCTCGGTTTAGACAAGGTGGCATGGTATCTTGGTAGAACACCACCAACACACTTTCACTGCAATAATTCATCCTTAGTGACAAAATGGAAAATGTAATGAGGTGCAAATGCACTTCTGCTCACATGTGTTTGTGTATTTAATCCTCCCCTTGATCCATCCCGTTCAACAGATGTTGGACAACTCAACAGAGTTTCAAATCCAGCTTGGAGTCATTATCAGTAATTTAACCCATAAGTACAATATGATTATTCACAAACACAAAAACTGATGCACAAAAACTAAAAACAATACATAGGCGAGACTAGTAAAATATTCCAGCCTACAGAATGTACAGTTTGTTCTATACTTCAGCTACTACTGCTCTCAAATAGTACCTTTTTTGTGTGTGAGTGTGCACATGTGTGAGTGCATGTGTAATTTTTTTTTTTTTTTTTTTGCAAGGGGTGATCCATTACTTTGTCAGCTCTTTCCCATGATACTTCACAGCAACAGGAACACAGTGAATTGAGAAAATGACTTCATCCTCTGGAAGACAATGCTACCTCATACCTTTATTTCTCTGCCTCTTTTTATTTCGATCTATTTTGATCATTTCATCTATACTCTTATTGTACTGCATAGGTGTCCCTTCCATCTGTAGAAGTATTTGTCTCTTTACTCCACAGCTATTTCTTTTTTTTTTTTCTTTTATTATTACTCACCTTTTTTCTCCTGCTGTTTCTCCTATTTCCTATTTCTGCAGTTTTCTGTCAGCTTACTGTGTCTGGTTCTCTTTATCTCAGATGCTATGGTGATATGTCTCTTGAATGAGGTAGGTACACCCTTATTTTACATAATTTTGAGGTGAAACTCAGAAAATTGTTTCCCCTCACTGTGTTTTTGATCCTCCCTTCCCTATTTCTCTCTCTCTCTCTCTCTCTCTCTCTCTCTCTCTCTCTCTCTCTCTCTCTCTCTCTCTCTCTCTCTCTCTCTCTCTCTCTCTCTCAGGAACATTCAGGTTAATACAGTACAGTCATTAGCATCAACCTGCTCTTACTCTACTAGCCTCAAGCTAACTGACCTTGCCTGCCCATTTTCGTGCAAAGTGAAATATGCATTAGTTGATCTCAACTTTTATAGACAACTTTAACATAATAAACAGTATCTTATTATTCCTATAATTGTGCTTGCCAGTGTCAGTGTTTTCCAGGTTTCCACATTATTACAGCCCATCTTGAGCTGTGTTCAAGCAGAACAACCTAACAGACCCAAATATGATGGGCACATTTTTCATTATGCAGTGGTAAGGACTGCCACACATGGTTTAACAGGACAGTGTTTATGTGTCTGATGACACACTTCGTTAGCACCATGCCAACTCTGGAGATCCAAGATTGTTCTGGAATAGGAGTAAAAAAAATATCCAGTTTGTCTGACTAGTTCTTTAAATGAATCACACTCTCACGATCTTGGTGTTGAGCACAGGATGTGGCGACAGCGGTTCTGCAAAACAATGTGAAGAAAGAAGTTGTTTTGGTGGAACATGAAAAATGGGGAAGCGTGGCACGGTGTTAAAATGACTTAAAAGAAAATGACACATAAAGACAGGTTTTTGTCAAAACTTGTTATTTTCACTGTTAAGTTGTAGCTCAGAGGCTGTTGTTCTTTCACATAGCGGTGGAAACTTTCAAAACACTAACACACAGATAGTTGAAGGAAAGAGAGTGTGAATAGTCACACTTACTCCAGAGTACATCCTGAGAGTCGTGTGGGGCAAGCTCTTAAGTCAGCTTTTATATCAGTAAACAATAAGTTCATTTTCACTTCATTTTTTAATTTTAAACCCATAATCAGCACGTAATCAACTCCATCTTCTGTACCACACAAAGCAACTACAATAATCTACAAGTGATAAATCAGAGGAAGAAAAACAAAAAGAATTAATATTTTTGCGTCATACATAAAAAAAAAAAAGTTCAACTCACCACTGAAGCTGCCAAACACAAAATAATAAATGCAATTATTTTAAAAACTAAAAATTTCAACACAACACAGTTATCAAAAATATAATAGGTTTAGTTTAGTAGAAATTCTAATCCTTACCACCCATTTTTTGGTGCACGAAACACCATCATTACCCATTACATACATAAAATTGAACTGTAGGTATTGAGCGGAATCATTCACATATGATAGGTGGTCATACAGGGTGAGATAGTAAATATGACCAGCATTTTCACTCTCACTGGAGGGAATAAAAAACAGATTTGAGTTATGACCTGTAGATTGTGTCAGCTTGTGTCTATAAAACATAAGATAAAATGTCAGATGTGAAATTATTTGTGCTGTAAATTTCATTAGAAAAGAGTCAATAGTAAAAATCATTTAGGAGTGTTTAGCGGAATACATTTAAAAAGTGTTGAACTTATACAACCATATGGAAAGCAGAAAATAATGTAAAGCAACTGCAAAAAAAATAGTAGAATTCCACCCATGACCGTCACACTGTTTTGTTTTCATTTTTGAATGCATTTTAATGAGACTAATAAAAGAAATGGAATGCGCTGGGGTTTCACTGATGGTAATGCTGCAGTGGTAAGCAATGAAATAGGATTAGATGTGCTGATTAGTTAAGTCCATTAGTTTAAATTCATCTGTTTATAGCTGAGGAATAATAGTAGAAGAAGTTGGAGTTGGGGTAAATGTCAGAGTACAAGTTAAAGAAGCTCTACAGCACATGTGTCAAACATGCGGCCCAGGGGCCAAAACCAGCCCGCCAAAGGTTCCAATCCGGCCCACGGGATAAATTTGCAAAGTGCAATTTAGGGCATTGAACTCAAAAATTATATCATAATAACATAAATAATGACAACACCATTTTTTCCCTTTGATTTAGTGCAAAAAAACATTAAATTATGAAAATGTTTACGTTAATAAACTATCCTTTAACAATAAAATGTGAATAACTTGAACAAATCTGAACCTGAAATGTCTAAAGAAAATCAAGTGGAATTTTAACAATTTTCTGCTTGTTACTAAATGTTTTGTGCCTTTGTAGATCTGACCTATAATGTATGTGTATAAATGTTAAAGTCAAGGCATAACACTGATAAAATTGTACTTCTATTTCTTAACAAATTGCATATTTTTCAGGTTATTCACATCCTTTTTGTTTGGATAGTTTGTGAATGTAAATACAGGGTGAGTCAGAAAAAACGCTCTTTTCATTTAAAGAAATTGTACCACTGAAATGGAAATGCTTATTTTTCTTTTGATTATACAGTCATATTAATGTGGTTATTGAGCATGTCTGGCGATTGAATCATTGATTTATGGCATAGCATAACAGAGGGAATGTCCATTGTTTATTGTGCACCGAAATATCTGCCAACACAGTTTATGTCACCGTGAATGAAATTGAAATTGTCAACCATTACAGCATGTTTACTCACCATCAAAATGTTTTGTCTCAACGAAGTCGTCTGGCACGACCTTCAACCTGGCTACCGTTCAGATTGATGCAAATCTGTGCTCGTTGTCGCATCTCTAACACAGCTCTTCTCGCCATTCGTGTTCATCGTAGGGCTTGGATTTCAGCCGTGATGCGATTTCGGAGTTCCTGAAGAGTTTGTGGAACAGTCTGATACACACGGTTTTTAAGATACCCCAACAAGAAAAAATCAAGGGGGGTCAAGTCCGGGGATCTAGGTGGCCACTCTCTCTCCTGACCCAAACAGACAACTCGATGAGGAAATAATACCTGCAATCGCTGTGGTCTTGCCATGATGAAAACTCCCTGGGCACTGTCATGTAGGCCTATGTCCTGAGTGTGAAAGCAAAGCCCCGACTCCTGTAATTGTTGTCAATTTCAAGTTTGTTCACTGTGGCATACATTGTGTTGGCAGGTATTTCAGTGCCCAATAAACAATGGACCTTCTCTCTCTTATGCAATGCAATAAATCTATGACTACATCACCAGACATGCTCAATAACCACATCAACATGACTGTATGGTCAAAAGAAAAATCAGTGTTTCCGTTTTAGCAGTACAATTTCTTTAAATGGAAAGAGCGTTTTTTCTGACTCACCCTGTATTGGCATAATTGAAAGTTATATTTTGCACTAAAACCATTTGGAGTTGTCATTATTTATTGGCTATCATGCTATTATTTTACTGGTCCGGCCCACTTCAGATTAAATTGGGCTGAATGTGGCCCCCGGAAGAAAATGAGTTTGACACCCCTGCTCTAGAGGAAGATATACAGCTAGATAGTGGCTGAAGTAGCCGGTAGAAGTTGACATGGATGTTTAAGGAAGAATATGTAGTGTTTCTACTTCAACATACCTGTAGTGAACTGATAGTGGGTTAGGACAGCACTGCTCTAATACCACTTTGTACTTCTAGGGTGAGTATTATTATACCACTATATTATAGTATTATAGGCCACTATCACCTTGAGTCTGCCCTCACGGCCTTATCAGGGGCCTGGAATAGTGAGAAAATAAGCATAAACAGTAAATACAACAATAGCTGAAGTTTTTCACAGAGTGACCATTATTATAAACGTCTGCTCCCGTGAAAGTCCCATTAAAATGACAATCAGCATCCTGCCATTAGTCAACTATCAATGAGTAAAGGAATAAAGTTCAATATTGAACTGTCTTCTACACTGGTAGTTTGGTGATGCTGAAACATATGTGAAGCTATAACGTTAAAATGTTACATTTGTTGACTCAAGCTAAGACTAAACTGTGGGAGTTCTGACTTGTACCTACATTTAAAACAGATATTTATTTCAGCTGTTGACAACACAAAGGGTCAATTCCAAATTGAGGTGATTGATGGTTTTACTGTGGTGGTTTTCATGCTGAAATCCAAGCTAAGTTCTTTATAATGTAGGTTCAGACAGTGCAGCAGTGTTATTTTAACTTGCAGTTCATGTTTGAAGGAGAAAACTTCATGTCATAACATAGATGTACTGTTAACAATAGACTTCACACTTTTTTAATTTGGGGATAGCAGTGGGGTACAGTACTCCCCCTGGCTCTTGATAGTAGGAATTAAATTTACTGAATATCAAAGCTACAAATAACTCTAGAAGTAAATGTCAAGACCAAGCTAAGGCTGGGATAGAGGTCAGGGTACAGGTAGAAGGGTTGGAAGTCTCATCTGGTTCAGATTTCACAAAGTGGATGACAGAGGAAGTCTGGACAGGGCAGTGATCTCCATCCAGTTCGTTTCATAAGATGTAAGAAAGGTTTCTACAGAGACCTTCTCTTAGGCTTCTTGCATTTCCTCCATCTGTTTTTCTAAATTCACATGCCTCTCAGCCAAATGTTTCCTTGTTTCGGGCTCCTCTCCTTCGTTTTCTTTGAGAGCCTTTTGGATGTGGTTCAAAGCCTTCTGTCTTTTCCAGGTCTGACCTGTACCTGGCTTAGTACCTTCATCTTGGCTTTTTTCTCTCTCTACTCAGGCAGCAGACAGAGCCTGTCCTCCTGCCATTCCTGTTTGCTGTTCTCCAGGTTCTGGTTCACCTGGGCCAGGAAAACAGTGTGTTAAAATGCAATGTACCTCTATCCAGAAATGCCTGTAAACAGCAGGAATTTTGACATAATATGAGAAAAAGCACACATCTAATTGGTATTATTAACAGTGGCTGCATCACTGAGGTGTATCTGTTTCAGGCCTTGGACTTGTGTTGGCTCAAAGACTGGAGCACCTTAACAGAGCATTGACATAATGCTATTAGTAACACCTGTGCTTTGCCTGCTTTTACAAACCAAAACATCTGCTGTGAAATACATCACTTGGTAATCCATGCTGAATCAACAGCAGAGAGTCAAGGCTGATGTATTGTTTCCTTGTGAAAAGGGTCACATGACAGGGGCTTAACAAATCAGGACAATCAAAGGACAGGACTGGACAAACCAAAGACACATAGTAACTGATAAGACCAATCATTATTTCCAACATTTTTTGTTTCTGTCTAATCAAACTACAATACAATCCAGTTCCAAAACTAAAACAGTTTCCAGAAGCCTCCTTTTGAGTGATCCTAAAATGGCAGATAAGTGTGGATGCTAGATGTCAACGAACACACAAAGTTTACAAGTGTGGACGTACAATACATAGGAAAACTATTTTCAGATTTAAAAAAAATGCTATTTTGTTCAATTGACTACAAGTATGTAAATTTTTGATAGTTTATAATTTGTTCAAAACATATGCAAACATGGCAAGAACTGTGGAGATAATCAAAGATCAAAGAACCTTTCCTTACTGCAGTGTATTCTCATAGCCAGTCTGTTACATTAACTAAACTGAGCAGAAAACTATGACTGAATAATGATTGTAAAGGGTTTCAAGGTCTGGCTACATTTAGTACAGTGAAGATATTTATAAATTGAATTTTAAATAGATAATTTTGAAGACAAAATGCGATGCTCTTAATAAACCATGCAGCTCTTAATGATGCAGTAAATATATCATGACTTTGTATTGTGTTTATGCACAGTGACAATGGGTTCAATTCCAGCAGTGAATGTCATGGGTGTTTCTGTGTTTAGTTTGCATGTTCCTCCTGTGTCTGCATTGGTTATGGATGGATGGATGGATGGAGTTGTTTAAAAAAAATGTAGCTAGTAAGACAACGTGACTTAAAGCAGCGTGTGACTTTCATCACAAATGTTTTTTTCAAATTTGTAAAACCCCAGTGATAGTCTATCTATCACTAATCCATTAGTCTTTCCATGCTTACACACCTGAAACATTTCCCTCATGGTGAACAACTTCGAACTCTGTCATACGTATGACTCCATCATAAACACAGTCCGCTTGCTTACATAATAAACAGAAAAATCACTCAGGCTTTTTTGGAAATATTGTCACAAAGTGCATTGTGGGAATTACATGCAGCAGCAACAAAGATGGCAACCAAGTGAAAGCAGTTTCTCACAAATTCAGAAAAAAAAAAAAAAAATGAGCCAGATCACTACAACGTAAAATTCTACAGTCCACCAGCGTTGTTTTAAAGAATGAGTATGGTCGGTGGATGAAGGTAAGGGTGACACGTGGGCTCAGCACTCACCAAGAAACAGCAAAATAGCTATTGCGTGGAATTCCCATTCCAACAATGCACTTTGCGGCAAAATTTCCAAAAAGGCCCAAGTGATATTTTAGTTTGTTATGTAAACAAACGGATTGTGTTCATGATGGGGTCATCTTCAAAGCTGTTCACTGTGAGGGAAGTGTGTAAGCACAGAAAGACTAATGGATTAGTGATAATTAGGATATCACTGGGGTTTTACATATTTGACAAAAAATGTGTGATGAAAGTAATTTGCTGCTTTAATATTCAGTATTTCACTTTTAAGAACAAATTATGCTGTCTTAGAAAAACAAAGGCTACACCATAATAATCAGTGACAAAAAGGAAAAAGTGTCAAAGACAAGCTGATCAGATTGTGATATGATCTGGAGCTTTCCATCTGCAGGCATTATCACCAAACTATCAAATTAATGAGGGATACCTTGAGACTTAACAGTATGGGGTCACTAAGGACTCTTGTTGCTATGACTTAATTCACAAATAAATACCAACACATTCCCTGGTGACACCTAATTTACATGCATCTCATTGTCTTTCATTGTGTTGCTTTCCCTCCCATCTTGCCATGCCAGGTGTGGAGCGCACAGAAATACCAGCTTAAAGAAAAAGTGCACATTAACTTGATATAAATGCTAACATGTCACAGTAGAGACCAAAACTGCAGACAGCAGACATGGGGAGAGTTACTGTTGTTCAGATTGTGACTGACAAATTACAACTTTGAAAATATAACAGAAAAATAGAAATTAGTTTAATTACTACTTTCCAAAAGAGTACATAAAACCTTTAATAAAAATAGCAAAATAGCGCTGTGCTTTGCAATAGGCACAAATTCAATGGAGAAAGAAATGGAAAGTAAAAGAAACGTGTAAACTCAAGAGATACATGTTAGATATTTTACCAGGCAAAGTAAAAAGTAGGACGTAATAAAGTAAAAGACATCTTAATCCTGTACATTTGTGAATGCTGCACAACTGTATGTAGCTGATGCATATACTTTGAAAAATGTTCTGAAATGCATGCAGAGTGGAATTATACATCACTCCACAAGTTAAAACATATGCACCACTGAGCTAATGTAGAGAACGAATGTAAAGTAATTGTACATTTTGTTCTGGTTCCAAGTGTTGGGATGTGCCAAGTTTGTGTATGTGCACTTGTGTATAAAAGTGCACATGGACGGGCAACAGTCTCTTCCCTCTTCAGTGTTTTTCCACACAATGACAGCCCATTCAAATCCAATTAAAGCAACACAGAGGGCTTCGCAGCATCACACATTCATCTGCCACTCATCCTCTCCCTCTATCTCTCCCGCTCTCTCATCGGTTTCAGCTGTCGGTAGATGACTGGGTGGTAACTGGGTGGGTGAGCTCCAACTACTACTTTCTTGCTTTATCTCCTTTCTTTTTCTTTTATACTTGGTATGAGCTGACACACCACAGGATAAATATGTTTTATTTGGCGTGTTATCAAGATGTTTATTTAACTCTGTGGGAAAGTAAGTGTGTGTGAATTTGCTTTCGGCGATCTTCCTTGGACTATATTTACTGAACAATACTGACAAATAACAATTGTTATTAGAAATGTTTATTATTGTATTGTCAGTGGCATACATAAGAGATAATGTAGTAAGTTTAATTAACACATACTTTATCAGACTGGATAACCTTTTCATTACAGACGTGGTAGGATCTTTTACTTAATTCTGTTCATCTATCTTCTGCCATTTATCTTGGTCCAAGTCGACCTTCAGGCTATGCTTAAGGGATGCTAAGGCCTCCCGCTCCCGTGGGCATCTCCTCCAACTCACACCTGACACCAAGGTGTTCTCAAGCCATCTGAGAAATATGATCCCTCCAGCATGTCCTGGGTCTACTCTGAGCCTCCTCTCAGTTGTACATACCCAAAACACCTCAGGGAAGCATCCAGGAGGCATCCCTATATACATTCACACCTCCTTTACTGATTCTTCTGGATGTGGAGGAGCAGCAATGCCATTCTCCAGTCTTTGGATCCCTGGATCACCTCTGGATTTACGAATGATGGATAAAATGACGGCAAACATAATAACGTAACAGAGTAACGTCATATCTTCATGAGCCTCAGAATCAAATCCACTCGCATAAAAAATATATTCAGAGGTTTCAGCATCAGAACTATTCTTTTCCTTAGAGTTGTGTCCAGTGGTGAAAACATTGGAAGTGCTTCTATTTTTTTTTTATCATTTTGTCACTATATTTGACTCTGAAAGGTGTTTCTTAAGGGCTGGACACTCCTTGGTGTTAATATTCCAGCAGAGTGACTCATTACTCCCTCTAGTGGTCACATACATTCACAGCATCACACCAGTCTGTGGCTGGTAAATGAATTCAGTTCATATCTGTGCAGTATAATACAGTAGTGTCTTTGACATAATGCCAGAACTGTTTGCTCTTAACACTCCAATGATAATTTTAGGTAATTTTTAGTACTTGGTAGAAATCCTACATATAGCTCCTTGAAAACAGAAAACTTTTTTTTTTTCCTCTAGTATCTAAATTTGCATATATTTATGCATATTAGTTCAGATTTCTATTGTAAAAAAATATTTATTGTAAGGGCACTTTTGATTTTTTAACCTACAAGTACAGTTTACTATATATTTTATGGTTAAATAACAGTAGGGATTAAGAAAGACTGCTGGGAGTAATTTGTATATTTCTAGTTTATATTTTTGCACAGACACAGGTACAAATCTAGGATGCACTACTCTTCAAGCAACAATGCTAACAAGGCACCAGCAGGGTAGCCTTTTTGGCAGAGTGTGAAGTGGTTGTTTCCAAAACTGCTACACTATCGCCTCAAAACAGGAGAGCATCCCTGCCAAATGTCAACCCTCAGCACATATTTTTGGATTAACAGACCTCTCTCAGGGCCAGAACAATGACATCCATTAGGGTTAGTTACTTCACCAGGACGGATACTGTCCATGAAGGAAAATTAATTAGACACCACAAGTACTGATTGAGCAAATGTTAATATATATTCCAAATGACGTCAGCCTATTTTGATGCAGCATTAGATAATAAACAGTAACTAACTGCATCTAAGTGTAGTGAAAGGGTAATCTTTCATCTGAATAGCATTTAGCTTTAGCGTGACTAATGTAACATCACTGACAGATGGTGAAGTAACTCATACACTTGTACTCAGGCTGACTCAGTGCCATGGCAACGAGTAGATAGAGTAGATATGAAGTAATTCATAAAATACGAAATGTTTTTAGATATTAATTTTAGATGTTAATTTTTCTGTCATTTAATTAATGAATAGTCTGACATAAAAAAAAATAAATTGTTGATCGTTATTGGTCCCAATCTCATGTTGTTTTATGTGTTTAGTTAGGATGAAACAGTGTGTTAAAGTTACAGTGTTAAAATATTAGAAAACATTGCACATTTACACACAAGCAGCAAGTATGTTGAGAAGTGTTTTATACATGCTTCTTGTGTGCTTCAAATGTGATTTGTGTACGTTTGCATCAGATTGCTCAGTAAGCATTTACTTCAGCAAGTCCATGTTGACACTTAGGTTGATATGTGAGCGTGTGTGTGAGTGTGTATATGTGTGTGTGTGTGTGTGTGTGTGTGTGTGTGTGTGTGTGTGTGTGTGTGTGTTTGTGTGTGTGTGAGTGTGTGGGTGTGTGCCTGTGTGTGTGTGTGTATGTGTGTGTACACATGCATGTGTGTATGTGTATGTGTATGCACGCGCACACTGCAGGGAGTCCTGTTTCCATTAATGTCTGAACTAAGATGCAACTCAGCTTTCTGAATTATGTAAATGAGGTGCTGTAAATTCATGACAGAATCAATGGCTTTCATTTTTATCAAATCAATCAGGCCTCCATCAGTTCACAAACTCCACACTGCTGCAAGAAACACACACACACACACACACACACACACACCCCGCAAGGCCTTATATTAATCCTGCCAAGATAGGCCTTAGAATAATGAGTTTTGGAATGATGTGTATACAGTCATAAATATAATTTTTGCTTTTAACCATCAGCTGATTCATGATAATGTAGGAGTGTGTGTGTGTGTTTGTGTGTGTGTGTGCGTGTGTGTGCGTGTGTGTGCGTGCGTGTGAGGGTGTGTGTGCGTGAGTGTGTGTGTGTGTGTGTGGTGGTGGTGGTGGGGGCAGTCAGGTTTGTGATGACTCAAGTCTTGGGAGGTTATCAAATGTGTCACAGGTTGATACACTGTGTCATTAAAGTAGGAAAACTAAAGTCCTGCTCTGTCTCAAAAATATCACGTACAAATGATGCGCGGTAAAGCACAAATGTTGCACATGGTTTCATAATGGTATGTTTTGGGTTCCATACTGACGCGTCATATAAACTGAAGCCAGAAAATTGAAACACTTGCATGAACTGTTGCAATAAAAATAAATAAATGTATAAACCAAGCATGAAAAGCACCTCATGGTCCACTTTAGTAACCCACTCAAAAACTACTCCACATAAGTCATGTTTAACAGCATCCAGACCCTGCAAAATAGGAGCTTTTTGCTTAACCAGTCTGACAAATACCAAGTAGCTCAGTCCAGCCAAAGCCTTTATTTACTACATCAATTTTTATGTTTAATATCTGCTTTTTCCCTTATGTCTGTGATATTCTGTGTTCAACACTTGTACCACCTGCAAGCAGAAAGAAATTTTGAAAAAACACGAGTGCTTTTTAAATAATGTAAGATTGATTAATCAATTACATGCAACAATATCACATTCTCACTTCCTCCCTATATCAAATAAAGTCCAGTAGGGGTTTTATTCTGGACAACCTTGGTTTGCCATTGAAGGCTCCCTCCACTTGTTCATCTCATCATGTTACACAAGCATAGCATTTCACTCAAGATTTCCTCATATCATTATCACTTTCATGTCAGTCTTTATGTCAAACTGTGCCAAACATTTGGATCTGCATCTATTTTAAGAGTCTGTCACTCAGAGCTTCTTCTCATTTCCAGTTTTTAAATCCAACTGATTACTTTCTCAGAAAAAAAAAAATAAATAAATAAATTGCAGAATTGAATAGCAAAACACTTTGCTAGTGAGTGAACTTATTTCTTGCACAAATAAATCACTAGTCACCAGTTTACGTTTGAACTAGTGACATGTAGATGATACTCAACATGAACTGAATTGCCAATTCATCAACATCTCTGTTGTTATTCATTATTTGTTTTTCCTTGCCTTAAGGGAACTCTGAACACCCTACTTCTTTTTTCTGCAAGTAATATAAAGAAACATATGTTTGCAGGACAATTTCAATTTGAGTCAAGGTGACGTTTAAATACAATGCGAAACAACACTTTTAACAATGAATAATAATGCATCTTACCTATAAACTAATCCCACTTATACAGTGAGATGATTTGTGTCTTCTGTTTACCATTCTCTACCATCTGACCGATTTGTTTTGTGATCTTTTCATATTAAAGTGGTGTGTGTATTAATAAAATATTCACAAGTACATTATGCATGTACACCAAGGTCCATGCATTTGTGTGTTTGTGTTTGTGTGTCAAAGTGTTGTTTGGGTGCAATCGTCTTCTGTCTCCCAGTTTAGAAAAAGATGTTGGCATGACAACATGACACTTGGGAGGTGCTGAAGGGTAGACATAGGATGAGAGAAGAAAACAGCGCTCTCTCTAACTTCCATAAATAGACAAGTGTAGTTTTCATGCTACCTTTGAGATGAAACTTCATGCTTGGAAGTGTTTGTAAAGTCTTTCAGATCTTAACCTGCATCTCTACTTAAAAATGATTTTGATGAAAAAAAAAAAAAAAACAATCCAGAAACAACTGAAAATGGATGCAAACACTCAGCATTAAAATTAATCAGATTCTTATTTTTCACAAACTGATCTGTGCATGATTGTTCTATTATTATTATTATTATTATTATTATTATTATTATTATTATTATTATTATTATTGTTGTTGTTGTTGTTGTTATAATTATTATTATTATTATTATTATTATTATATGAGGATAATTTACTAATTTGCTTCTTTACATCGCCGGCCCACTTGTTTATGTGCAAATAAGCCGAGATCAGAAGTCATTATGAGACATTAAAGTCATTCAATATGGCTGGCATATTGATCCTGTCTATCTGTCATAGTCTCATCAAATATTCATGAGGAGGCAGCGTACTTCATTCCCCCATAACCACAGATACCAGCCAGATATGTTTAAACAGTCTGAGGTGACTTCACTGCCATTTCAAGCACTTTCCTGAAACTTTGTTAAATTACTTAACATCCTGCTGTATCTTGTAACGTATAAATGCTCCATAATATAAAATATCTTTGCATTTTACAAGAAGAGGAATTATCGACTGCCACTTTTCTTTTTGCATTCTCTCAAGGACTGTATTAAAAGGCAGATATCATGGTTTATATATACTTCTGGTTCATGGTGGGATGTTAAATAATCATCAAAAATGAGGTTGACAAAAATATATAATAATAAAGAATGAAAAACATTAGTGCAAAAGAGAGAGAGAGAGAGAGAGAGAAATGAGGGATGTTATCACCTGAATTATTAATCAAGATAATTCAACTCCCACTGACAAGAATATCTATCTCTGCACCACACTGCATCGATACACACATGCATTTACAAAACCATAAATATATAAGCACATGCACATTTGTTCCCACATATGCGCAAGATACTTTTATCTCGACTACTCGACAGTTATCTTTTAAAAATGGGTCAAGACAAAATGAAAATCGAGAAACTTCTCATTGCGTGAAAGAGACAGACAAGCTGAGAGACAGATACACAGGGGAAGGAAGAGAGATAGGTTGAGGCTGCAGGGAGAGGAGAGCTGTTTGATAAGAAAAGTTCCCTTCAAAACTCATAAGAACTCATCATTTTTGCAAAGGACAGCAACCTAATGTTTGTAGACGCAGAGTAAACGTCTGTGTTTTCAATGTGTATTTGTGGGTGGCTCCGTTTGTGGTTACAGGTGTGACTTTTTGTACGGAAACAAATTACACAGTGAGGTTTGTCATTTTCTCTTAGCTCAAATAATCAGAGTGTTCCATAAAATGTTTGATAAATGTCTTAATCCTTATCAAAATTTTAGGCGGACGGAGAAAAAAGTAAGCGGCACACAGCAAATAGTGACAGTGAAGCAGCATGTGAGACTGGAAGGAGGCAAAGGAGGAGGAGGTTAACGTCTACGGAGACACAAACAAGACAGGAAACAGCTTTCATTGATGCGGTGGTCTGATAAAGTATTACTTTATTTGTTTGTCATTGTATTTTACAGAGTGGTGTATTTACATTAGATAAATGCCAATCAAAACTGATTAAGAATGACACTCTGATAACTTGCTGTATGTCAGCACAGGTACTTGCGTTTATTAAAGTGTCACACAAACATGCCTCAAAGCTATACAAGCAGTGTGGCTTTCTTGCCACAATACTGCTTGATCCATATGAGCAATTTTTCTGCTATTGCCACTGGCTTTATAATAATTACATTTAATTTTTATTAGATCTAAATTGAATCATGTTGGAAAAAATACATTACAATGCGAACTGACAACCCATGACAATTTGTCAAAATTTGGCCATACTGAACTTTAAAATGCAAATGGGTTCTTCACAGTTTTTTGAAGCACACTTTTAATCAAATTGTCAAGCTTTTAGCTTGTGTTAAGGGATACCAGATGAAGGTCATGTAGGACCAAAAGCATGACTGTGTTTCTTTAAGATTTTAATAATGTGTGTGAAAGCGATTCCTTTCACACTGCCTGTCTTCCAGTTTTTAGTGTTCCTGTGTCGGTTAGGGTTCTCAATAGAAGTTCTCACAACAGCTTTTGAAATAACTTTCTGGAGTATCACAATACGATATATAAGCCATATACACAGTCCAGATTGGGGGAAGACGGGGAACATTGAATAAATACTGCAGTAACTAAAGTTATTTAACCATAACTGATGCAGTAGCTTCTCATTTCTTTAACATCCATCAGTTTGATTGAGCATAAAGATTACGCTGTGTTTCAATGGAAAAAGGTCATGAGGTCTGATGCGTCTAGACCAGTGGTTCTTAACCTGGGTTCAATCGAACCCTAGGGGTTCGGTGAGTCAGTCTCAGGGGTTCAGTGGAGGTGAAGACACACTCGACAACAGCAGAAGTCACACTGATTTGCAGTAAATATTCATTATTATTGTAGCCTGATGGAAATTAGGTGATGGGTGTGTGTCAAAATGTTAAAAATGATAAATAGCATAAATAAAATAAGTTAATTATTGGAATATATAAGGTTAAAAATTAAAACCATTTCAGTGTGGTAGTATTAAAAAAGGTCATGTCTTTGTGAAAAGGTATGTAATTTGTTGTGAGTTCATGCACTGTATTGGTTTTGTTCTTTGAACACAGTGATGTTAATGCACGGTTCATTTTGTGCACCAGTAAAACATATGCCTGTGTCTTGAATTTGAAAAAAATCATATTTTATTTTTTAATAAAGAAGGGTTCGGTGAATGTGCATATGAAACTGGTGGGGTTCAGTACCTCCAACAAGGTTAAGAACCACTGGTCTAGACTGATCCTGTTCCACAATGATGGGCGCATCAGGAGAAGACGAGAGGGTGATGAAGAGATTACCCATCATGCCTAGTGCCAGCAGTACAAGCCTGTGGGGGCAGAGCTATGATCTGGGGTTGATTCTGTTGGTCAGGTCAGGTTTCAGCAACATCATGTGTCCAATAAATGTTTGAAAGAAATGTTCTGATAATGCAAAGACATGCTGTCATCTTTTTGTTTTTTTTTTCCCTTTGTGACTGGGTAACATATTAACCAAGGCCTATTTATTCTCTGCTTGTGACTGTCAGACTTGACTGCTGACTTGAGAACAAATGACTGAGGAGTTGAGCATTGTTTTGTTTGATAACTGTCACTTTAAACAATAAAAGGACAGAGGAATATATGTGAAACGCACATTAAACAAAAGGCAAAACGATAAATGACCGACAGGACGCCTCATATTCTTTACTTAACTAAAAAAAAAAAAAAAAAATCACCATTTTGTGTTTATTGTACCACGTGTGTTTGTCTTTTTCCATCTTCAGCATTTTTTAAAATACAGAATAATGGGAACATTCAACAAATAAGGGCTTATTTACATAATGAAGATATTTAAAAAATGCTCTGCCAACAATATGTAATCTGTGCAAATGCTTCTGCTTTTGTCTAGTTCTGCATTGCCATAGGTGTTGAATTTTGTCTTTTCTCTCCATCTGCACACATGAAAAATAATCAGAGCCACGGTGTTGTCTCCTCAGCGTAACATATTCTCCTGTTTGGATCCCTAACTGCTTTGTTAGTTGGCTTGTTCAGCCTTGGAAAGAAAAAGAAAAAACGGAGCACAACAGAGATAAGAAATTCCCTTGAACTAAAGTCTGTTGCCTCAGGTTTGTATGTGACCATAAACAAGCTGGATGTTGATGAAAACAATTCAACATATGTGAAGTTTGTGATGCATGATTAATTTTGCAATGATTAATTTGTTATTAAAGCATCTTCTTCTGCTTCATTCCCATTAACTTTTTCCTGCTATGGCGGCAATTGAGAAACAACACCTCAGTTAGAAGAACATTTTATTTGTTTATCATCCCCTGCAGTTCACGGCAATAAACATGAAATTTCCAGTTTTGTATCTACAAGAATAATTACTCACCACAGGAATATATGAATTGTGTTCTGCAGTAAAAAAAAAAAATGGGTGACCATCATACAGTCAGATGTGATAGCTGAAGTTATTAGGTATGAATGTAAAATTATGAAGTAAATGTACAGAGGTAAAAAAAAAGAGGTCCAGTGAGTGATATTTTAGGAGGGGTGTGGATTTAAATGTAGAAATGACATACAATATCTGTATTTGTTTTCATTAGCATTTAACAATAACCTTAAATTAGATCAAAAAGATAAAATATGAATTGTGTTTTTGTTGAGTGGTCCATTCTACCATCATGTCCCTGCTATAGCACAGAATGGACCTCCATGTTTTTTGCTTTTTCTCCACCTTTTTGTTTTACGGCAGGTGTCACCCAGCATTGCAGTGTATTACTGTCACTGTGTTGGATTTAAAAAACAGTTTTCCTGTTATCCAAAACCCCCAGAATATATAAACCAAACACTGGCCGAAATGGGGTCTTTTACATTTTACTATGTAGCCACAGCTGGGGAGGGTGAGAGGGTCTATTCAGCTGGTTGCAATCTGCAGCCTCACCACTAGATGCTGCTACACTCTACCTTTAGATAGTCAAGTTACAATTACCCAAATATAAATAGCTGGCAAATGTAAACTGCAAAGGGAAGCAAAACACAAATCCTATTCCTCTAATTTCCTTTTATGGCCTTGTGGTGTGAATGAATCAAGAATCAGTCAGCATTAGATTAGTCCACACGGTGAACTATAGCTGACAGCTGAGGCAATGTGAGCTTTGTGAGCCTGGAAAAGAAACAAAGAGTGTTAATAAAACAACACACTTCTAAGATTCTAATCTGACCAAGGAGGAGCTGCTTCATCCAAACAGCACCGTCTGTAAATCGTGCAGAACTAAACACATCGATTACCAGGCATGTTGTTGACATGCACCCAGCATCACCAGTTTAGCCTGTTGCCTTCAGACAGCTAATTAGCAAAGTGACAAATAGAGATGGTGGGATAGATGTATCATATTGCAACAATACTGCATACATACACTATTTGTACATTAATAGCAGAATTAGAGCCTCATGTTTAAGTGAAACAAATGTTACTCCTACTAACATTTTTCTTTTATAAACAGGTAAAGTAACTAGTCACTGTTGTAGTAACTAAACACTCATCATGCCTATTTCCCTTTTTATCTTCTGTTTTTTCCCATATTTCTTGTTAAAAAAAACTTAATGGAAAAATCCAGTTGGAGCTTGTCTCACATTTTATTTTGAGAGGTGACAATACAAAGTGTGTTGTGCAAGTTTGTACAGGATTAAAAATTCTCACGTTCCTTTTATGTTTTTTTACCCTTTGGTATTCTTTTTTTAATGTGCTTAAATAGTTTCCAATTCATTATTTTTAGCCCCTCACCCATAGTAATCCTGTAGTACGGATTTGCAGGATAAAACGGAATGGACCATGTGGAAATGTTTAATAAGAAATCCTCTGGGATTCCTGCACAGTATGTAAATGAATGGAAATTGTCTGTCATGCATCAGCTGCAGTGTTCATTTCTTGGAAGGTATTTCATATCATTATGCTGATATCATAAATAATATAGAATGTTTAAGGGATATAAAAAATAGAGAATATACTTCGGTTTTCCTTAAAACCAGTTTCTATTTTAAAAAATAGCAAGCATTTGCATTATAATTCCAGCACATTTCAGTATGTGGTTTTTTTTTGCAGTAAAAAAATGTATGCTGAGACTTTTATAGATTATACAACTACTTATTTCACATCCAGCATTAAGAGTTACAATAAAATGCTTTCTGCATTTATCATTTCCAGTTTGTACAAATACAGCTTTACTGAATGCCACATTTGCCATTTTTAAATCAAGTTTATACGAGAGTGGCTGCACTGCTTAAGTGAGCAATTTTAGTAGTTCATTTATCTAATTACTTAAAGCAAGGAGCCCAGAGAGATAGAGGGAGAGTGAGCCAAAAATTATCAACAGGATTTCCCTGTGAAGCAAAAATATTTATGCAGCAGAGTTTGTTTTTATGAAAACTGCAAAGCAATGATTAAGGACTGCTGTGTCAAGCTGTAGCCTAAACTTCATCTGAACTTTATCTAATGTCCTCTCTGAGACACAAAGATTGACAGAAATTGTAGCAAATCCAACGCCTACAAAATATTGAGACTACTTTCAATTTGCTAATAAATATGTGCTACAATGTGTAGTAGCTTCAGATGAAGGTACGGTGTAAAGAAGAGAGGGGGAGAAGAAGAAATAAATTAATTAATAGCATATTTATAGCTGTGGAATATCTTAATATCTACATGTGTCCCAGATGTGTACAGCTGTAGGTTTATGTATGGATATTTTTCATGGACAAAAAGTACTCATCAACTAACTAGCAGAAATGAACAACATTTCAGTGAAAATCCAACCTGTTCTTTGCTCCCACATAAACAACATCAATTATACTATGTGTAGCAGCTTCATTCCATGTTACATAAATACCTGAAACAGCTTTTAAAGTCAAGAAATAACATTTTCTATTCGCTGGCATGGACCTTTTTGAATCACTTGTGTACTTTTTGAAGGTTTCATACCCACATGAACCCAAAGACTTGAACCAGAAAACATACCTACAGTGGGGCAAAAAAGTATTTAGTCAGCCACTGATTTTGCAAGTTCTCCTACTTAGAAAGATGAGAGGTCTGTAATTTTCATCAGAGGTACACTTCAACCATGAGAGACAAAATGAGAAAAAAAATCCAGGAAATCAACATTGTAGGATTTTTAAAGAATTTATTTGCATATTATGGTGGAAAATAAGTTTTTCATCAATAACAAAAGTTCAACTCAATACTTTGTAACATAACCTTTGTTGGCAATGACAGAGGTCAAACGTTTCCTGTACGTCTTCACCAGGTTTGCACACACTGTAGCTGGTATTTTGGCCCACTCCTCCATTATGTTTTGGGGCTGTCACTGGGCAACATAGACTTTCAACTCCCTCCACAAATTTTATATGGGGTTGAGGTCTGGAGACTGGCTAGGCCACTCCAGGACCTTGAAATGCTTTTTACGGAGCCACTCCTTCATTGCCCGAGCGGTGTGTTTGGGATCATTGTCTTGCTGGAAGACCCAGCCACGTTCCATCTTCAATGCTCTCACTGATGAAAGGAGGTTTTGGCTTAAAATCTCACGATACATGGCCCTGTTTATTCTTCCCTTAACACGGATCAGTCATCCTGTCCCCTTTGCAGAAAAACAGCCCCAAAGCATGAGGTTTCCACCCCCATGCTTCACAGTAGGTATGGTGTTCTAGGGATGCAACTCAGCATTCTTCTTCCTCCAAACACAACGAGTTGAGTTTTTACCAAAAAGTTCTATTTTGGTTTCATCTGACCACATGATATTCTCCCAGTCCTCTTCTGGATCATCTGTATGCTCTGTGTCAAACTTCAGACGGGCCTGGACATGTACTGGCTTAAGCAGAGGGACACGCCTGGTGCTGCAGGATTTGAGTCCCTCTGGGCGTAGTGTGTTACTGATGGTAGCCTTTGTTACTTTGGTCCCAGCTCTCTGCAGGTCATTCATCAGGTCCCTCCGTATAGTTCTGGGATTTTTGCTCATCGTTCTCATGATCATTTTGACCCCAAAGGATGAGATCTTGTGTGGGGCCCCAGATCAAGGGAGATTATCAATGGTCTTGTATGTCTTCCATTTTCTTACAATTGCTCCCACAGTTGATTTATTCACACCAACCTGCTTGCTTATTGTAGATTCACTCTTCCCAGCCTGGTGCAGGTCTACAATTTTCTTCCTGGTGTCCTTTGACAGCTCTTTGGTCTTGGCCGTGGTTGAGTTTGGAGTCTGACTGTTTGAGGCTGTGGACAGGTGTCTTTTATACAGATAACCAGTTCAAACAGGTGCCATTAATACAGGTAATGAGTAAAGGACAGAAGAGCTTCTTAAAGAAGAAGTTACAGGTCTGTGAGAGTCAGAAATCTTGTTTGTTTGTGGGTGACCAAATACTTATTTTCCACCATAATTTACAAATAAATTCTTTAAAAATCCTACAATGTGATTTCCTGGATTTTTTTTCTCATTTTGTCTCTCATAGTTGAAGTGTACCTCGGATGAAAATTACAGACTTCTCTCATCTTTCGAAGTAGGAGAACTTGCTAAATCAGTGGCTGACGAAATACTTTTTTGCCCCACTGTATATCCCTGGAAACAGCACTTCCTGTATGTACTGTTATAGTATTATACTGACTGAATATAAGAACAATCTGCAATCATTTGGCTCAAAGAATTTGTATCTATTGCTGAAAAATGTTGCACCTTTAAAGCATGAAAGCATATCTCAGTTGAGTTTAGGTTTTTATTTTTTGTTGTTGTTAATTTCATTCAACTTCTGCACATTTACAGTAAAAGCGTTAGTATAAATGATAATATATAACAAGATAATAAACATTATCTTTGGCCTTTGGCCTCTGTGTTATAACTCTTGTGGAACATAATCCTCTGTGATATTTAAGGTCTTGCATAAATTAAAACTGATTCAACTCTTAAATAATTTACTGGAAGTGCAAAATTACAAGGATGTACTGTACTGTACGTTAAATATTAAATCCTGAATGAATGTAGCACAAACCTACTCTTCTCTTCTCCATCATGATCTGATTACCTTCATTCATTTCTGCTCTGTTAAGTTATTTTTACCTGTACACTTTATTTTTTTACATTGCTCTGTTGTAAAAATCAAGAACTAAATAGTTCTCGTAATTGGATGCCATGTTGAAGTGATATGTCACAGTGGTTACTGCCTTTCTGTGTTCATTATTTTTACCCGTCAGTCAACGTAATCCTGTACCATGGATTATAATGGAGCCTACAATGGAAATACATACTTCATACATAAATAGAATCAACTGTGTAATAGCATAAGAAGTCAAATGTTCAAGTGCAGTGTACAATGTATGTTTATATGAATGTGTGTGTGTGTGTGTGTGTGTGTGTGTGCAATATAAGTCCACAAACTCCACGAAACACACCACACAAACCCAATGGTAATGTGATTAACAGGTCAGCTCTGAACACTGCTGAGTTTCTACACTTCTCTTGTCTTGCCTGTTACATCTTCTCAGTGAAAAGTGACATTAACACATATACACACACATACACTAAAGCATGTTGACGTACATTCACACTCACACACTGTTAAGCCCATAGCACACACTTCATTTGCACTCTGACAGCTTCCTACATGTACTAGATGAAAGAATTGACAGTTCAAGGTGACGGCTGCCTCAAATCAATCCAGTGTTTTACTGTGTGATGTGAGCTCTGTGTACAGAAATTGTGTGTCTGTTTGTGAGTGTGTGTCTTTTTTGTACCACCGGTCTATGTAGGGGGTAGCTGACAGGTGTCCCTTCTTCTTAGCCATGCAATTTATCACCCTAGTGGTGGTGGAGACCTTTGCCTGAGTCCAGTGTCCATTGAACAAAAATGCTCTCGCTTTCCAAATAACTAAACATCATCTAAAACAAACATAATCAAAAAGTTTCAAACCGAAGCCATAGAGAACATGATAAGTTGTTAGAACATGACTTCACTTCTTCTTCTTTACTCATCTCTCTTTCTCTTCTTTACTCTCATTGGCCATACGCTAGTAATAGCAGCAAATGCTGTATACGTATTCCAACTTGAATAAAATCAAGGCCTGCTGAGCCGCCATGGAGATTTTAAATCTTTTGTTCTTTTTGGCTTAATAATAAAAAGTGTTCGGGGCTCAGTAGGAGCCAGCTGTCAGAAATAAACCACGGCTATCAATATCACTCCCCAGATATCATTATTTTAGTTCTTTTCAATTAATTATGAGAGCGTGGTGAGACGGTACTTTAGATCTCATTTCAGGGCCTAAATTGGTTTGTGAGCATAAAAACCTTTATTGTGTATGCCCCGCAGCAGATACACACACACACACACACACAAAACACACAAAATGGTGTGAAGAGTAAGTTTAGATATGGAAGCTAAATGTATAATGTTGTAGTTGGAGATCAAATCATTTTGCTGGATATCGACCAGCTCAACATCAAGCTTTTATTGGAAGTAAAATCCTCCCTCTTGATAGTTTGTTCTGCTTGATGATTTTTTTCTATTGAATTGCACATTCCTTTACTCTCTCCTTGGTAACAGTAGCTTTCTCTGTGGGGAGTCTTTTACCACCACTCCACCCACTCCACCCCCAGCACCCCTCCTATTCTATTCATCGTCTGCTGCTGTACCAAATCAGCTGGGGTGAAGGCTTTAAGCAAAGTGGGGGGTGGGCCGGAGGGTTATAAGCGAAGCGTGAACCATGGTGAACAACACAAGCATAAAGACATGCCTGAAAGTTGAGGTATAGATCCGATTCCTTATTTTCTTTTTTCACCTTTCCTTGCTTCTCTTCTATTTCTATCGCACTAGCCTTACTGTCTTCATCTACCCCATCTCTCCCTCTCTCTCTCCTTGGCAGTGGACGGAAGGAGTCAGGGTGATAAATAGGTGGTGTCCGATGTGCTTCTCCTCTCCAGTCTCAGCTCACCGCACTTCCAGCCCAACAGCATGTTCATTCCTGTCAGCAAAAAGAGAATCACTGAAAAAACCAGGTCCATGGTGCACACACACATACGCACTTCACTAGAGACAACATAATAGGGTTGATAAAATAGGGCGGTGGTGGTCGTATGTTAATGTGTAAAATGCACTCTCTCAGTACCACAATCACACACTGAGCTTACAGTACATGCACAAACACACTCACAGCCAGAGTCTATTAGTGTTCACAATGCACACAGTCTGGATGAATTAACATCAGTGGTCACCAGCATCGACAGTGCACACACTTATTTATCACAGACGCTGTCTCCCTTATTGTTTGTGTGTGGGCGTGTATTTGGGTTATTTGGTAAAATAAAATCCAAAAGGCAGAAAGGACAGAGAGAAAAAGAGAAAGTCTACAGTCTTAGTAGGGGAAAGGTGGTCAATACCTACCTCAGTCATGATGGATAGTGGCCCTGGAGGTAAGGCTGAATGCAGTTTTATTCCTCCTAGCCTCTGGTGACATGTGTCCTCCCAGAAAACCATTATCAAAGTAAATGCCTGTAACTCACCAAACACCGTATATTCAAGCCTATAAGATCTCTTAATAGTGCACTGCTGCCTCATCTGTTACAAAATCTCTTGAAACAGCCACCTGTCCTGATCATATCAGAATATTTGAAATGGGAGCAGCACATCATATACTATATCCAGCTTTATAATAACACAGCCTGCAGTGTCAGTTCACCCTCTCAAAACAGTCTCAGAATAGTGCACTTCCCTTGACCCTTTACTAGGTAAGCAAGTGTGTCACTGGAGCCTTATTGAGGAACAATTGGTATAAGCATCCCCTCAATGCTGCCATGCATCACCTGTTGTATAATTGAAGAGGCTGAGTGCCTGTTAATGATCCTATGCTTGACCCTGGGCCTCTATTTGCATTGTTTTTAGCTTAGCACATGGCTAATAGCTAGCCTGAAGGCAAGCCGGCCTTGCTAAGGATCGAACACCAATTTCCTCCATGCCAAGGGCAAGCTTACCACATCATTTGGAACACAAAAGAAAAGGTGCATGCTTGCACACAAACACAGCCACCCAGTCTCACACTTTGTGCTACCACACAGTGGCACACATGCGTACAAACGCACTGTATAACTGAACCTGGCCTGGGGGGGTGTCGAATAAGAACAGTGAAAGGTGCTATTTATTTAGCTGATGAGAGTGTACCAGTTAGAGGAGGGGATCTGGGGGAGAAGCACTAACACCCTCTGCTAACTCACTCTTTCTGAACCTTCCACCCTTTCCTTAACCTTCCTTAAAGGAAGGTTCTTTTTAAGTGGTTGTAGAGGGTGAGGACCAAAGACAACATGCTACAAAAGAAAATTGAGCCTAAATGGAATATGCTACCACACAAACCCAGTAAACCCTCTCCCCACCCCTGCAATGTTTGTGAACATGTCTTTAAATTGGGTTGTAAAAATGGGTATGGTTTATATAAGAATCCAGTCTACAGCAAGCAAGGCGGGGGCTGGTGAGGCGCAACAGAGCAAGTGATAAAAACAAATAAATCAATTTAGTGGTCGGATTTATTTTCTGATCACAAACAGCATGGAGTAATAAAAACTGTATCACTCTGATGCTGGGCTTCGCTTGCATTTCTCATTTATGTGAATAAGATTTGCTTGTATATGGGTGTATATTTGTGCAAGACAGTTGCCATCGTCAGCAACTACCACATTTTTGTGTGAGCAAGTGGCAGACATGTTTCTATTCTCCTAGCAGATGCACAATGTCATAACTAATACACAGTAAAAGCCTACTGGGTTGTATTTAACAACAGAAATATCTACAATGGTATGTGCACAGATATAAGCAATGTTACAGCTCCCTGCCCCACTGCTGTCCTAATGCTGTGTCTATGCTTCTCTCTCTTTATGGCACTTATTACTGGAAAGTCAACACATATAAAAGAAACAGTGTGGGTAGAAAAGCCCAGCCAATATTTTGGAGTGTCATTTGGCAGGTGAAGTGAGGAGGATATTGGAAGAAGGGCAACAAAATTGCCTGAAATCGAAAAACTATACAGGAAATAATTTACTTGGACTGATGTCTCTAGGCACTCAACATTTAGAATGGGCTCTGCTACTTTAATTGAAAGAGAAAGAGAGACAGGGAAAGAGAGAGAAAAGCTGTTACAAACAAGAGCATGATTTATGAAATCCATCCCTCTGTTCGTCAGTGCAAACTCATTATGTATGCGAAACAGTGAGAGTGTGAAAAGACGGATGAGTCGTCCTGGTGGCAGAGGAAGAGGAATGGCGGCGCTAAACTCCGCCGGTAATCAACTGGTGAAATTAAACATAAAAAAAACAGGAATGATTGTGTGCGGCAAAGCGATTTGTCTGCAATTAGCGACCGGTCGCATAACTCACACACAGGCACACATAAACACATTCTTGCTTAATGGAACAAGATGTGTTACTACGCGTGTATTTGTGTGTTTATGTAGAGACATGGTACAGGATAACCATAAAAACAGTAAGTTAATAAACTTGAGAGACATTAACACAGCCTAGGGCAATTGGTGACATAGCCCTTATTGAACGCTTTCTGAGAGGTAGTTGCTTATATTTACAGCCATGTCTACGTCATTTGTGTATGCTAGTTTAGCTGAATTGTGGGAGCAGAGACTGGAAAGGCCAAGCAGAAGGAAACAGCTACAGTATATTTCTTTCACAGGGATCATTTAGGTAATGGCTTATGGAGAGTCAGTATCTGTTTTGTTCTGTCAATGCCACTACAATGACCTTTACTCCCCACTCAAACATACAGGATGATACCACCTCTCTTAGGCGTCTTTCTGCAGTTTGTGAATACCATAACTAAGTATAATGGCAGGGTGTACTGTTTAGAGTTGAAATACATTAGTGATGTTTCCTGAATATTGCCAATGTTAACCACTGGTGTATGTAGCAAGTGCTGTTAATTTCAGCAGGGGAGTCCCACAGCTAACACTCAGTGTCAATACTGCTGTGTTGAGGTGCTGTTAATATCTTCTTTACAGTTAACAATTGCTCTACTGTTTTCAATCCTCTGTCTAATTGAATTCCCTGTGTTTCACAGGCTTAGACTTGTCTAATCTTATACTTTTCTTAATCCCTTACATGATTGCCTTTGGTTGTCTTCGCTGACAGAATAGCCTGTGTCATATCACAGTTAAATACTTACCCCTGCTGCAGCATCGACTGGTATCCTTAGTGATGCAGATTACTGTTCAGATGTGAACAGTCTAGATGTATGCTGCTTGTGTTGCTGTCTAAGTCTTGTAAGAATAGTCTCTGATTATGTTTTGAATATTTGCACATTTAATATTACGTCTAATGAATTTGACAGCATGTGTTTGATTTGAGTGTTTTCAGTGGTTTGTCCATATGGTCACGTCTGATTTTTCCTCCTTGCTTTCACCTCTTCAGCGTTAACTCAATCTTGTACAGTTTTACATCTTTGTGTCTTTTCTTTTCACCTTTACACTGAGAACTTAAAGGTGTGATATGTATTACCCTAGTCATGTTTTTTTATAACAAGGACTTTATTTATTTATTTTTATGTTTTGGACTCTGTTGCGCTGTTTGTTTGTGTCGCTACTGAAGATGAGCAGAACAGAGACATGGAGGCCCTCAAGAGTGAACGAAAGGACTTTTGCAACCTCATCACAAAAATAACAATAGGTCTATAGTTTGATCTTTAAAATGGCTTAACACAAGACATGTTTCGGTACTTCTTGTCATTTTGAAACCTTGTGGTATGAAAAAAAAACCCAAAAAACAAATAGTGTTCATGTTCTGTTTCAAACGGACATAAGTATTTGGATTTGTTTCCTCTTCCTTTCCCTGATTTTTTTTTCTTTTTCTAATACTAACTACAATGTTTTCTGGGTTTTTTTCTCCTAAAAGTAACCAACTGCTTGCTATTACAATCACAGCCTAAATGTGTTATATTGCTATTGCCAATGCTTTCAACAGTATTTTGAGTCCAAACATTTTGTGCATATAGGCCATTTCTGGAAATGAATATAAATCAACCTGTACTGTCACTAAGCCATTAAGTTTTATTGTGAAAATAGGCCAACTCAACATTCAGCAACATTTTTCAATACATTTGTAAATTTTGAATATGTAGATTTGTGGACATGTACATAAAATGAGTAGTTCAGTGCTATTTTCTTTTGCATGGTTATGTACTTTGTTTAAAGACAGTAATCTATAGGGCGACCACCTCCCCAAAAACGAAGGTTACTTTGACTGGTCAACTTTACCTTTGGAGCAATTACTCTGAAAGAGTCACACATAGCCACAACTGTAAACCAGCTCATATGTTCTCTGCAGAGGATATAGAAATTGGAGAAAACATTACATTGAGTGGAAATTAGTATACTCTCCTGAATGTGGGGGGATTTTTTTTTTTTAAATTCATTTTCAAGGAAATGGAAAAATTCTAAAATACCAGGGGCCACATGTCTGAGCATGGGAAATATGTAGCACAAGACACACTATATAAAAACACTTAAACATTTAATTTGATTTCATGGGGTCTTTAAGCGTGAAGTGGCAATTAATTTATTTAAACTACAATGAAGTAAGCCATGACCACTTCTGACAGAAATGCCATGATTGGTTAAAATCACAATTGTGACACTGATCTAATATGAGTCAGATGGATGTCTGTTGTGTTGTGATTAAAGTGCCATTGCTCTTCCCTTTATTGAGATCTGAAATCTGTTTTCTTTGCCTTCCTCTTTCCTCTGAAAAGAAAATTGCTTCAGCGCAGCTCACCAGGGGGCTGGGCGGGGGTGGAAGCACAGGGAGCTTTAGCCTGAAATGATTTGTGTAAATTGCTCACACATCCCATGTTGGCCTTTCACCTCATGCCACCAAGCTGGTGAAATGGGGTTGACCCCAACCCCAGTTTTTCTCAGCATGCAAAGGAAATATGATTCGCATGGCTTGATAGGGTTCATTAGATCACACAAACTTATAACCCACATCTACCAATGTCTTTTTTTGGACAATACCAACCCATCTCAATCTCTGCTTTGCCCTGTAGTCTTCAATCTATCCTTTCCTCTTTACCTCTGACCTTTTCATTTTTCAGTTCCTCTATACCAATCTGCTCTTCCATCTTGTCGTCTTCACTCTCTCTCAGTCCTGCTATACTACTGACCTTTCAGTTTCATTCTTCCTTCCTTTCTCTACCTCTCCTTTCCTCCTGGTCTGGGCTGTAATTCAGCTTGTTTCAGGGCCAGTTAGGCAGCCAGTGGAGTTAATCTGTCTTTTCAGGTCATAAATCACTGCTTGGCATCTTTCTCTGTCTATCTCTCAGTTTCTTCCCTCTCTTTTCTCCTTCTTCGCTCTTACCTGCTACATGGAAGCAGAGCATACTTTAAGGTGATTGCGTCTGACAGGTAATGCCAGTGCTCTTTGCATGCTTTTTCTGTGCACATGTGTGAGTCCATGTGTGGTTATTACTCCTTTAACACCCAACAGATAGAGAGTGAAACTGCATACTCTGGAAGTGCCACAGCCAATAAGAAATGAATGTTGAAATGTCAAGGCCAATCAGAAGTGATACTTCTCTCTGAGAGAAGCAGTTTGGGTCTCTGTGTTTGTCTCTGCACCACCTTTTTTTGGTTTTGTAAACATAACAAGGGATCCACTCACTATAGTAATATGTGGAATATTCTGAATAATCATACATATTTTGCTTAACCCACTTTTATTAGCCTTTGGTACATTTATTTGTGTATTTGGAACCTAACAGTTCAAAAAGTTTGAATTTGAACCTTCCAGGTGCTGCAAAGCTATCTTTATATTCATTTTGGCAAAACTTGAGTGGATTTCAACAACCTGTTTTAATTCCTGCTTAATTTGTTACATCTATCGCTAGTTATGTCACGACATTTGCACATATAAGGTCAAAACTTAAGACAAACATTTCTCCAGGTACGCCATAAATGTTTGTCAGTAGCAGCGGTTGTAGTCCATACTGAAAATATGTCCAAACTTTGAGCCAATTACCTAAAATGTTTAGTTGTTGGTTGAATGGGACAGAGCAGTACAGCCAACAACCTGGAGGAGGTGGGGCGTGAAGTGGCTCATTTGCATTTAAAGGGCCAGCGCTCAAAATGACCTTTCTGGTGTCATTACTCAGAAATAGGGTTGAAGATGGACCTGTGGAGTTGAATTAATGAAGAATTCAGACCCAAGTATAGCATTTACAGTTTATATAGACAACAAGGAAATGTTTTAAAATGAGTAATTCCATTTAAAAAAAAGCAAAATAACACTTCTTTCAGCAGAAATCTAAACTCTACTCTGGGCATGTGTGTGTGTGTGTGTGTGTGTGTGTGTGTGTGTGTGTGTGTGTGTGTGTGTGTGTGTGTGTGTGTGTGAGTTGACATAACTATGACCACGCAGGTGCATGGGAAACTGCTGGCCCCTACAACAGACAAAACCACATCAGGAACTAGAGTCGTGGAAATTGATGGGGGCAAAAAAAACAGAAGAAAGAAAGAAAATGAGAGAAAACAGCTTAGCGTAGCAGGAGGGAGGAGAGAGAAAAGAGGGAGAACGCGGGAGGAGAGTAAAGTTGAATAGAAGGAGAGTGGGAGTGGGAAAGAGGGTGAATGAATGTGTTGTGGATCCATTGTGCAAAGTTCTTGAATGGAGTGTTAGTAAGCTAAGTAGTAACTGGTGATTTACAGCGCCAAGGCCATATCAGCTGAAGTGGACTAACAATACCCTTTCATAAGCAACATTCAACATGTAGATAAGCCATATGGAAAAGTGCTATTGTGGATCTAAAGTGGTTGTGAAGTGCTTTGAAAGTCCATGATTCTGTGCTTTTTTCATCTCAACTAAGGAAAGGTTTTCCATCCTGAGGCTTAGACGGAGCATCGAAACCATTTTTGACACCACCTAAAACGAACGTATGTAAAATCAATGTGAAGAGCATCAACAGTAACCAAAATGCCATCTTCCAGATCTAATGGTTGGAGGTAGCTGCAAGTGGACTTCAGCAAATTTAGCTTTTAGACCTTTGGATTTTCAAAATCTTTTATCTGCTGTACCTTTTCCCAATTTTTATATGCAGATATATTATATAAATTTCAGCATTGGGAAATGTTATTTTCTTGCTGGAGGACAGCCAAACCACCCACCTGTGCACATTAGTCTCCCACAATCTCTAAACTTATGTGAAAATGAATGCACAGTTTTTAGTAAAATAACATGAAATATTCTTGGGAAGCAGAAATCCACAAAACCACATGAACTCTCTACAACAAGAGCAAAAAATCCCCCAAAACCAAGAGAAAACCCTGGGGAAGAAGAAAGGGAAAGGGAAGAGCTAATGACGAGTAGGAAAATAGAAGTGACAGTATTTTTCTTATTTAAGATTAAATGCACCTTTTTTTGAGAGCAAATTAATAATTAAGTCAGGTATGATCCATTTTTGTAACGAAGATCTCATACCATGCTGCAGGATACCTTGTAGACTTGTATGTGTTTGGAGGAGTTAGAGCCATATTGTAAATAATCTCCAGGCTCTTTCTGGTTGCAGGTTTTCTGGATCCTAGAGATTAACTTGCCCTCTCCTTCTGAGCTTTGAGCTATGTTTAGTGCCATAAAACGCTTCCCAACTGCTGAAAACGTGAAGACAGGCGATGGCTCAGCTCACTTTCATCAAATCGCTTAGATAACATAAGTCTGGGTGAAGGAGGTTTATATTTGATAAATATGATTTCCTCCATTTTTATTTTTTTTTATTTTCTTTTTTATCAAACCTCTCACTCTCTCTCTTTGCCAGGTGCCCACATTTGGTGAGAAATGTTGAGACACCAGTCATTATAAGCAGGGCTGCCCAGCATGGGGACCTTGAACACAGACCTATCCATGGCATTAGAACAACAAGCCCTGTGACGAATGGGAGAAAATAGAGGAGTCGCACGGTGTGTGTGTGTGTGTGTGTGTGTGTGTGTGTGCCGCTACATGTTTGCCATTTTGATTTGTTGAGAAAGAGGGAGATTCAGTCGGCCATTCTGACTCTATTGCACTGCAGAATTGTGATAAGGACCACACATAAACACAAATATAAAATCACTCACCCAATCAACAACTGCAGTCCATGCTGCAGTGCCCATTCTACTCTGCATAGAGATTGCAAGGAAGATATGAGGTTTCTGCGGAAGTGTCACAGGAGAGAGACACAAACACACACACACTCACTGAAAAGCAACACACAACTGCTGCATGAGCAACAGTTGGCACAAGCTTCCCTTCCAAAACCCAGGAGACCTCCTTTGGAGACCCCAGAGACCTCAGTCTCCCTCCTAATGCACCTCCATCCCTTTCCAATTCATCCTCTGCTCTGCTCAGTTCCTCCCCCTCCTCTGCCCTTCCCGCCCCAGAGAGTTCTCAGTTCTGACAGAACAGTTAATCATACGCTCTCTGCAGGTCTCATCCTGTGTGTGTGTGTCTGTGCACGTGTGTCCAGATGTACACCTTCATTTTCAGTGAGACAGAGGATCTATCTTTCGCACAACCATTATTCACTTATTCTCATATTCTACTTTTTCAACACATCTTTGCTTGTCCTCCATCTCTCATATCTTACTTACATAAGCATTATGTACAAATACAAACAAGTAAACACGATACAGTTTGGGATACCTATACCAATCCTCTGACAAATATTGCATTTAAAATATTATCAAAGTAGATTATTAGTACCAGCAAAATCTACAAGAAAGAGGCAGATAAATTACTATTTGAAGTCAGATAATCAAGCCAATTGAAGTTGATTAGTTGTAATGTCATCAATATCGTGTGCCCTCCACCCAAATCAAATAGTAATAAAGAACACTGAACAATCAAAGTCCACAGTTTCATTTTTATACACTTTAAACACTAGCATATTTCTTCTAGAAAGTTTTTAATTTAAGCAAGAATACTGCTGCTTCATTTTATCACTGACATTTGCTCCAGTCTCTTGCTTCTACCACAAAGAAGCCAAAGATGCAAACAGTGTCATAAAAACTAGTTCTGTGTGTGGATGAAATCCTACATCTCCTCCCACTGCAGATAAAAGTTAGCTGGCACTTAGAAGAAGTTGACTCTGCTTACCGTTTTGACTAATCGCCTAATTGATTACTCATGCATATTCCTAAAACTCAGTTATCTCTCCATTGTGTTCTATTGTAAGTTACATGTTAGCAGCATTTTGCTGTGGCTGGTTGAAAAACTGTTTGTTCACTTCACTAAGCTAATGCAAGACTTGGAAAATATCTCAGCTAGTGAAGTGTGAACCTACTGGGCTTATGCTTGATTTTGATATGTGAAACTACAAATGTGGTGCGAAATGTGTCACTTTCAGTATGTTGGCTCAGTTCTAAATGGAGTTTATTGGTACCGTCAGCCAAGACAGGAGCAACCTGACAAGTCATGACCACCCAATCAACTCTACCTGCACTACCAGAGTCTGAAACCAGGGCAATAACCACAGATGAATATGTTAACAAACATGAATATGATAAAAGCACTATGGAAATGGGTTAAATGTTTGAGAAAAACTGTACGGGACACGTCATTCACTGATGTGTGGTTAGGGGAGGCCTCACCTGTTATCATGATAAATAAAAGTCTAATAATGACGACATGAAATATGTGTTTTCTGTATGACCAGTCATTTTTAAAATTTTTTAAAGAATAAAAATAGGTGAATTTGCACATTTCCTGTTCAAACACGGGAAAAACCCAAGCCTCGCCTCACAAACTGGGTTGGTATGTGGTTTATGCCAGTTTCTGTTTTTCAGCATGTCACTAACATAATAAGCGTTTCTCAGTGTGTAGTTTGCCAAGTTTGGACTTACAAATTCTGCGAGCTCGGTCTTGGTAAGAATGGTCCAAAAGAATGAACTTCCTGTTATTGGAACAGTTGTGTACTTGTGAACTTTCCTCCCTGGCTCTGCTGTATTTCCACCATCAGCTCCCTGACCTTGTTTGTGATAGGTCAGCTTTACCATTACAAAAGTGGGTTTGCTTTGACGTTAACAACGGGCTTTGATGAAGGTTGAACTGTTGAGGGATTTTTATTATTATTTAGTTGTTTGTTTTTCGAAAGATTGTCTATTCATGATCATTTATCTATTCCAAAACCTATAGCCTACAGATTTCTAAAAGATGACAACAATAACCAAGAAAAATATTTTCTTAACACATAAAGACCCAAACAGCCACTGGTGACCAAAATCAGTCATTTACATATAACGTTCAATACATGTTGATTCATGAATCCTGTCAATACGTATCTGTCTGTCTGTCTATCTATCTATCTATCTATCTATCTATCTATCTATCTATCTATCTATCTATCTATCTATCTATCTATCTATCTATCTATCTATCTATCTATCTATCTAATTGATGTAAAATGCAGTTTGTCATCTTTTCATGGTCATCAGATATGACCTGTTTGGACGTTCAGAGGCTCCGTAGTGAACGTGGAAATATCGTCATTATCTACAACATTGATTCACCAGTAAAACCCATGGAGTTGGATCAATGACAGTGGATGGACACACTTATTTTATGTTCAGATAATAATATATTTTGCAGAAAAAATAATCTTTTACTTCAGTTTTCTATGTTTTGGATGAAATAACCCTCAACTTTAATCTGAGTTTTAATGAACATCTACATGGACAGTACATTAAATATAGGAAAATATCTGATTTTCACTTATAAATGTAAAATACAGAGGATAATATTAGAGTAAATGGTGATAAATCACTTAAGTAAAGTTAAATGTAGAGAGAAATTCATTTGTGAACTGCAGCATTGGGTACTTATGGGTTAAAGAAAAAAAATGTGTGGGTCCTCTCCTCTGCAGTTGTCATAGAAATCGCCATTGTCTTCGAGAGTAAGTTGAGAGTAGCACAAAATGCATCTTGGGATGTTTGCCAGTCAAGTCCATACAAGTCACCAACCAGTGCATTGTTGGTTTAACAGACAAGATAAGAAGAACAACATTCCACTTGGTTTGTGCGAACTTTTAAATGGAACAGTACTTTGGTCTTTTTTTAAGGTCTACATATGACCATGCCATGAGGATAAAGGCATTTTAAAACTTAAAGAGAGTGCCTTGGAGTTTTCTTCCTGTTTGTCAGTACTTGGGTCTCGACTGATTAGGGTTAGGGGTAAGAGGTCAATATGACCTCTTCCACGTGGAACAGGAAGGGATGGTATGGAGTGGTACGATATACATATGGGGATGTCATCTGGGTGTCACCATTGGGGGGTTGGATTTTGGGTCTATATAATCTTTAGTATTTTCATGTTTAATCAGACTTCACTTACAGAGTTTCTCTGTGATTGACTTCTCAATAAATGCATTTATTATTTTAACTCTAACTTTCTCTCCTCCTCTTTGTGTGGGTTATCAGTTGAACATTTCCACAACATGACGTTTCACAAGATTGCAAGAATAGAAAAACAGACAAGAACACATATTGAGAAACGTCTAATGTTTGCAGAAAGGTTTTTTTTTTATACACCATTAATTTTTTTAGGCAGCCTTTTTAATGTCTTTAATGTATGTGTGTGAGTGTGACATAATTACACTGGCAGATCGGACATAAAACTGCAGACAAAAGTCACTAGTTAAGGCAGACAGTACTCACTACTTCCTGAGGGGGGCATATGTGAGCCAGCAGGTGCTTATAGAGGGTATGCACGTGACGTCACCGCTAGCAGAAGCCACCGCAGTTCCGCCCACTGAGTGGCAGAAAGAGGGAGATGAGTAGCGGCTTTGGCTTGAATACTGTGAAAATTTTAGAACAATCTAAAAAATGGGGAAGAGCTGTTGAGCCATTGATTGCACAAATAGATTTAAAAAGCACTCGGAGCTATCATTTTAGCGGCGACCTAAAGCCAAAGACAGAAGAAGCAGACGGATCGCTGCAACTTGTAGAAATAACTGGAATCCAGGCAACGAAACCTGGATTTGTGTCAGGTAACGTTAAGTTATGCTGTATTCTTGTGTAAAATCATACCTTAAATTACATATCGTTTTGGCTAACGTTACTTCTTAGTAAAGCTCTTAATGTTAGCATCTGTCATTTAGTTCTATATTTCATAACTGAAACGTTTTTGTCTTCAGTTGTGTGATTCTGAACCTTGTGCTCTACATAATTTGTAAACTAGCTTAAACTGAGGCTAACCTAGTTTTCCAAATAAGGGGGTACTCCAGCACAAAGCTGTTGTAGCTGTGTTGTATCAAGTATTTGATGTTAACTCTACTTAAATCTCCACAGTACCAGTAGATCATCCACTCACTTGGGTCAATACTAAGGGTTCAACTCCAGTAAATCAGTAGTGAACTGTGAGCACTACTGCTGGGCCTTTACCTTGGCAATCACCGTCAAGAAAATACGTCTGCACTGACATAAAACCTCAAAAACAATAGTATGTTGAACTGAAAGCACTCACCAGCTGTAATCCTCTAATTAACGATGACGAGGATGTCAACAACTCTTTGTCTTTTGTATGCTTTCAGCCTTTGTATTGTGGATTTTCCCAGCGTTGAAATCAGGTTCATATAAATGTCAGGATACGTGATTTCCGGCCACATATCAATGTTCATAGACCACTTGTTGTTTGGTAGCTTGTATGGATCCATGTCCAGTCCAGTTGTCTTTAATTTCATGTTATATTCCATATTTCTCCCGGTCTCGTTGTAGTTACTGCTATGCTCCGCCATGTAGAGTCGGTTTGTTTTTGCCACTCAGTCTGACTTAGAGGGGCGTGGCCCAGGGGGGAAGTGACGGATGTGAATTCCCTCTATTACTGCCGTCCTTGTACTCCAAGGAAAACAATGCTCTGCGCCAATAAGTTAGCTTAACATTAGCAAGTCAAGTATGCTGCAGTGGCTTTTTATTTTTATGCTCTGCTCTATCTGACTGCCAAGATGGAGGTTTATATATTTAAGCTTAACAATTTCTCCAAACTGGACTTTCAGTCAAAACAGGGGGCGATAACAATGGAAGATTAACGTCAGAGCAGAGCCCTATAAAGAGAGTTACGACAGGCTTTGATGTTGCCGCTCCGGTGACCACGTGGTTCATGTAAGCCTGAAATGTTCCAAATTAACTGAGCGTTCCGATGTTATTCAATGGGAGAAACGGCAGTGAGTATGGTAAATCTGAAAATAAACCACACACAGCCGTTGTGTTACTACTGTATGTACTGTTGTGTGTGTTATACTTTTAAGCAGTGGGGTTGACCACTGAAAGGACTGACTTTATTATGTTGAAAACTTAAACTTTGGGGGGAAATGTTGGTGTTAGCTTGAATAGGCTACTTACATGAATGGTGCTAACTTTACAAGTTCATTCATTCTGTAATTGTACTGTACTCGTAAAGAGATAGACATTTTACCATTTTTAAGTTTTACTATTATTAGGGATGCACCGATCTGATACCAGTATCGGGCATCAGCTCCGATACTCAGTATATGTACTCGTAAAAGTAATCTGATACAAATGCACCGATACCACTTACGGCTGTGTGACATTCACAGTTCCGTGCAGCAGTTAGGCGGCGGTGGAATAATGTGTGGGGAGTGTGAAGAGTGTGGAGATTTTTCAAAATAAATGACGGTGATAAAAGTAACGCTGACTGCAAGTAACGTTAAAGACACAGATGGATATGGACGAAGCATTCTATCCATCCTCTGAGTACATTCCATCCATTTTCCAGGGGCTCGCGGATGCGTACCCAGATGGAGAATACCACCGGGAACCGTGGAGGTAGAGGATCTGTTCAAAGAGCAACTGTGTGAGTTAGAGAAAAAACTACCGACCGATTTATGACAACTACCCAGGGCTGGGCCAGTTTCCATCCTACTTATAATACTATGGAGGTACGGAGCAGTGTGGGCCTCCGCCAGCGGAAGTGAAAATGAAACTTATCACTTATTTATCTTTTCTCTACCTGCTGAAGCTTCGCTTTTAAACCTTACTAGCGAAAATGCTGCAATATTAGTATCACGTTAGTGTTACCTCTGTTGTCTCCATGTTTGTCATTACTGACTTTCTTCTTCTCAAAAAACTTTACTCTTCTTCGTGGTATTTGTCCAGTATGGTTAATTAAGAGCGGTGCCTCCTGGTGGATTAATTAACAAATGCTCATTCCAGCACAGTAAATGCCAGTAGCAGCATCTTGTTCCAGTCAGACTAATGACAATGACAATAAAGCACATTTACAAAAGGAACTAAGAACTGGAATGGGATTATTAAGTACTTGTATCGGTACTCGGTATCGGCAAGTACTCAAATGTAAGTACTCGTACTCGGTCTGGAAAAAAGTGGCATCAGTGCATCCCTAACTATTATAGGACTGTGGTACAAGCAGAAAACAGTGGTTAGCTGTGAACACTGTGTGTCTGAAAAGCTCTGCTCTCCTTATCAACTTTTAAAACTTGAAAGCTTTTGCCTGCTGGTCAGACTTTTAGTTCAGTTTTAAATATATGTACCTGTTTTATTTATCTGAAACAGCTGTTTAATGTTCTTCAGCACATCTGTCATGTTCAACCTGTGACAGAAAATAAATCATATTTAAATCAAAAATAACCTTCTGATGTCTTCACAACTAACTTATGAGTAACAGAAAATTTAAGTTTGACAAAAATAGTTATTTGAGTTATATCGTGATACATATTGATAACATCTGATATGAAAAAAATATTGTGATATGATTTTTTTTCCATATCGCCCAGCCCTGCCAGTAGTCAATATGCATGTTGCTAATTGCATAGTTACCAAGATACTCTTTTAGGTATTTATATTTATAAATCTGACTCCGAAGGAGTCAGTGCCTCAACAGCCATGAACCTCAGCACACATCACTGATGTCTTTGAATACATTTTCAAGTCGTAAGACCTCAGTTAAATGCTTCTTTCATTGTAGAAGTCCAGACTGTTGTAGTCTCAATGAGGAAGTGGAAATAAAAACACTTACACAGAGATCAGGCCAAAACAGAATACAGCACAGTGCAGTAGATGTTGTGAAAAGTTATTATTATGTTGCCTTGATATTTTTGTGCACATGAAATATGAAATACAAATCCTCCTGAGAATGAATTCACAGCCTTCAAACATCAAACACATTTACAACATTTTAGTAGCGATAAACATTCTCAAAAGTCCAACCCACTCCTGCTATCTTTGTTTGCAGACTAAATTTCAAGAACAGTTTTGTCCCTGAGCCATCATCTGAAAAATATCCCCTACCAGGCAACACTGACAGCTTAATCACCACCAACCTTACAGCCCACTTCTGTAATGGCCACAAATGTTTTCTGTTACTATTTGACACTCGGCATCACGCGCCATTTTTTTTTCCTTTACTAATTAGCTTTGCTGGGAATTTTAATCTCAGTGTTGCAATACTGCATAATGTAATCAACTAATGAAAAAAATAAAAACCTGTCTCTCCTGTATCTTAGAACCTAAAATAGAAATTCTATTATATGTGCAGGCTAATGTAATTGCAATGTTTTCTCTAAAACCTTTCTTCCCATTACTTTTTGTGTGTGTGTGTGTGTGTGTGTGTAAAATCTCATGTTCTTGCAGTCACTATTTTTTTGGTAATTTATTCTATCTTTTAAACTTTAAAACAGTTCAGTTATTTTTATACTGAAAGCCATCCTCAATATAAAAAATAACTGAGCTATTATTTTCAGCTCTTTATTAATCTACCTTTAAAAGCACACATTCTGTCGTATGAAACAGCCCTTAATATGACATGTTACAAAAACATAGGCCGCCGCCATCATTTACTGTTGTAGGTCGATATCGGCTGATACAGACAATTTTATGTCCATTGAATAGTCAGGTCAAATGAGACATGACCCCAAGAAGGTACCAAATTATACAAACTAATATCACTAACTTTTGTTTCTGATCACATTCTGGTGTTACCCACATCTTGACAGCGCCAGAGTCAGACAGAGTCAAACCATCCTCGTTCTCCTAACTCATCAACACACTCGACCCTTCATTCCCCACCCATCACACACGTTCCCACCCACCATCTCTGCATGGAAGTGTGAGTGTAAATGAATACTACAAGTCAGCAATTTTGAGGTGTGAAAATTGCTCTTGCTCTCCAGGATATTTCTAATTTCCTATTAAAGATCATTACACTCCCGTAATTATAGATGGAAACTACAACCCTGCATGCGCACATACACATCTGAACCCACACATATATGCGCAGCCTCTTTCCATCAAAGACAAACTCCCCAAGTTCACACTGCGTGACTGCCCATGTGATGCTCATCCTTGTCCTCCATTTCATTAGACAAGGGGCCAAAGCGAGCTATTCTGGGAGAAAACGGTAACTCTTTGCTGGTTGCTCAGCAGAAGAGATGTCTCCAATAGCAACTAAGACCTATGGCCTCCCCCTGTGGTGTCCAGATCTCATCCTCCATTTGTGTTTGCCTGTGCTTTGCATGAGTTTATCTCCCTCTGTGTCCAAGGTTTAAGTGTGTACCTGTGTTTTACATGTGTGCACAGATGAAACAGCATTCGATCTATCACTCACAGATCTATAACAGTGGCACACAGCGAGGGATGAACACGTTAGTGTCAGTTGCAGACGAGGGAGACGAGCAAAGGAGAGGAGTGATGTGACTGTTATCGATCCTGCCTGGTAATTACAGCGCGATTTATTACCATAGCAAGAGGGGAGGGAGAGACAGAGAGACCGGGACCGGGGGAGAGAAGGTATCATATTTAGTTTGGGGTTGTAAGTCAGGTTTTTGGCGAGAGTGAACAAGGTCAAAGAGAGACAGAGACAGATCACTTTACCCCTCCCTCCCTTGAGTGCTGTGAGATCTGATCACTGTTGTGCTTTCTGACATCCTCCCCGTCCTTTCTCTCTCCACTCATTCCTATTTTCTGTTTTTTTATTTCGACTATGCAGAAGCAGAGACATCCGACACAAGCAGACACATGTTTGTTTTCTGAAACACTCTTGCATTCATTTAGCTTCTCCATGCGTGGTGCCTTTAAGCCTGTCAAAAACATCACTTATAATCACTGCAGAGATGAAGTGTTGATATAATATGAAATGAAGGTGCACTCTGTCACTCTAACAACAGCCCTGCTAGTGTTTGTGGCTTGTAAAAGTGTGGGAGTGTTGGGTTGTTTACAGAGATGTGTGGGCGTTAAGCATGATCTTGTGGGTATGCATGTGCATTTATGTGTGTTTCTGTTTGTGTGGAGGCAATATTGTTTCTGAATATGTCAAAAACTATGTTCTTATTGGTGCACCACATCCTGTCTTTCAATGAGTCACAGAGAAAAACACACTCCTACCAAAAGACAAATCATGATGTCTGTGTTTCATTGCAACATTTGACACACAATGAACTTTTCTTTCTTGGTGTTGTTGAAATATTCACCACAAGCGGTTTGGATATCAATAGTCTTGATCTTGTATTATCAGTTATATCAGTTTTTACTGATTAGGTTTCTTTCTTTTTCATCAGGCACGAGCACTGCAGAAGAAAAAAAAAGGGGGAAATTATATTAAAATAGTTTTTACCTGTGAAATTAGGGTTATATGTGTCACAAAGAGAAATAAATTCAGGACAAACTGATGGAAAATGGCAACAACATAGGCCTAATGTATATCAGTGTATATTTATGCGTTTAGTGTAGTGTAGTTTAGAACACTCATTTGTATTCTCAGATTTTTTTAATGCATAAAAATGCACCATTTTCCTTTCAGTGGATATAAATAGGGTTTATTTGCATCGCAGAGTGGCCTTCTAGGAGTATCATGTTATACACGCGGATGGATTACATTAAAATAAGAAAAAATCTGTTTTTTTCTGGGATTGTTTAAAAATAATTTGATGTTATTCATAGCAGAGTATAGTTTGCTGGTGTATGTTGCTATGGTAATCCTGCATCTGGCAGCATTCCAGTAATAGATTGATTTCAGTCAAGTTATTCTATACACTCAACTCAACAATGGAAATATCTTTCTGTCTTTGTGTATATGTGTACATGTGTGTACCATGGAGCATGTGTATCTTTTACCTTATCAATCTGTAAGCACTATATTGATCGGGCCAAAAGATATTTCCTCTAATGTGCTGGGTGAATGAGGAGTGGGGGGCAGCTTTCACTTAGCCTCAGAGCTCTTAAGAGAACGTCTATCTATCAGTGTTTCCAGGCATGGGGAGGGGTCAGGATTTGGGAGGCGGTTCGATCACACATGCACAAGATGCAGCCGGAATCATTAAAATAGCAATAGCATCACCCAGCCAACACACCTAAGTGAAGCTGGAGCCTGTTGATGTTTTCGCTGTAGGAGGCTCAGAGCTGATATATCCAGGAGAGCTGATAGTTTGAGCAATAGATCCTGAGATTCGTGCCAGGGCTTAGGGTTTAGAGTGTGTTTAGTAGGAGTATCCCACAATCTGTCCGATGTTTTGTTTTGTTTTTAATTGGGCTTAGCACGAACGCTGCACTGTCTGGATGCTTCCTACCCTGACTCCCGGGATGATGTGATGCATTGTGATGATAATGTCTCTCCCTGTTTTTACACTCCAACTCCATTTGCTCTCTTCAGGCCTCGCACAGGACTGGAGAGTCACAGATCCACCATTTAGCTCTCAGCAGGGAGAGAGAAGAGGGGGAATCAGTCGCTTCTCCTCTCTTATCTCTCACTTAACAAAAGCCTCTGATGAACACAACAAGCATTCTCCCTCTCTCGCCCTGTGTCTCTCTCTCATTTGTCTCTTGCTCTCCTCTGTTTTACTGTTAGAGTGCTAGTTGAACATGGCAGCTCTGACACTTTTCACATTTTCAGCCTTTGTTGTGTATGCTGTCACATATGTGTCTGTGAGCGTAAATGAATGCTTCCTTGTGTGTATTGTTGTGTATATCACAGGCGTTCTTGTGTTCCTGCACTTGCATGCCAGTGTTTGTGCCGTGTTTTCTTGCACCCTGCCCTCTACCAGTATGAGTGTGGTAACATATGCTTACATATGTGTCAGCCTTCAGATATTGTTCTATTTCTGCAGAAACTGACACCGAATAATCCTTAGGGTTATCACGTAGCTACAGCAAACCATATAGATAGTCCATAATGTTGAATATCCGCAATTTACTTTCGTTCCTTAGATTTGTCTCCAACTAGCGCCGTGCCATAGCAGAACTAGATCGTTGCTTATAATGCAGAGGAAATGGGTGAACAGCCTCTCTAATTACACTTCACCCACTGACACTAATTTACATACAAACACAATCGCACTCCAATCCAAACCTTCATTATCTCTGGATTCTATTCTGTAGGGCATGATATTCTGGCTGTTATACTTCATTCAAGCTTAGTTTCTCAGCACTACTTAGTCATTACACTAACAGAGAGGTGCAAATAAGGAGGTCTCCATAGAGAATATCTTCCAACAATGTCTATATTTCTCAAAGTAAGTGATGGTTGAGAAAAGGTCCCAGCCTACTTGAAAATGAGGTGTATCTTAATACTCTTCACTTTTGTCTAGCATATGTACAATTGCGGAAAAAATTATTAGACCGTCAAAAGTCGTCAAAAATAATGGTTATGCAATCAAGTACTAACTCTTTTGTATATCATGAGACTAAAACAGACAGAAAAGAAAACATGGAACATGGTTTTTGTCAGTATAATGCCATAGCTGTTGATGTAAGAACTTAAGTGATTTTGGTTATTATTAAGAAATCATGGAAAATGACTGGATATCAGCTCTTAACTTTAACTCTTATGAGATATTTTTGTTGTTATCATTATATTTGTCCAAACAAATATACCTTTAGTTGTACTAGGCATTAAAATGAACAGGAAATGGATTGAGACAAGGGGTGGTCTAATAATTTTTTCTGCATATGTATGTATGTATGTATTAGGGATGTAATGATTACCGGTATATCGATAAACTGCGGTAAAGTTCCCGACGATTAGTATTACCATTTAAATTCTAATTATCATGATAACCACGTTTGATTTCCGCACTTTGAAAGAGAGAGAGACTATCTATCTATCTATCTATGAAAAAGAAACAAAAACATCTCAAACTTGATATGGAAAATGGTCAAACAGTGTCCATAAGGTTTCATCTTTAATGCACATTTGTATGTTTGATGTTTACATGTTAATATTTGAATGTTTCTGCCAACAGAAAGTACATTTTGCCTATTATTTTATTTGTTTTTTTTTTCTTTTTTTCTTTTTCAAAATACAACTTGGTTAAATTATTTCAGTGTGTGTATCAGTACTTTTTGAACATTTTGAGCACAATTTCAACAATACCGCGACAATAATGATAACCGTGATAATTTTGGTCACAATAACCGTGATATGAAATTTTCATATCGTTATGTTTGAGGCCTTTTATATTTTTCTGCAATCAACCTTTTATATCACCCAATGTGAGCAGTTTCTTTCCCACAAAAAATTGTGTCTTTCTGTTGCCATACATTCTCTCCCTTTCCTGACTTGTCTTCTCTCAAACACACTGCTTGCACAGACACTCAATAAGCTCTATTGTAAGGCCATTACAATGTGAATGAGGGGCCCACCAGCTCCATTGAGATGGCTGTGAGTGAGTTTATGTCAGTGCAAATAGGTTAGAGAGATTGATGAACTAGTGAGAGGGCGAAAAAAAAAAAGAACACCTAATCAAGTTAAGAACATTGTATGATTGACACGCTGTGCCCGGTGATTGACATTCGACAGAAGTGGGTCTAATGCAGGGGTGTCAAACATGCGGCCCGGGGGCCAAATGAGGCCCGCCAAAGGTTCCAATCTGGCCCGTGGGATGTTTTTGACAAGTGCAAAAATTCCACAGTCTTCAGTTGAATTAAGAAAAAAAAAAAAGCTTGAATTAAGGAAAAAATCTTGAATTAAGCAAAAAAAAAAAAAAAAAAAAAATCTTCAATTAAGTAAAAAAAATTCTTCAATTAAGCAAAAAAAAAAATTGCAAATTCAGCAAAAAATCTTCAATTAAGCAAAAAAATCGTCAATTAAATAAAAAAAATAATGAATTAAGCAAAAAAAATCTTGAATTAAGCCAAAAAAAAATGCTAGAATTAACAACTTAAATTTTTTTCTTTGTTTTAGTGCAAAAAATAACATTCAGTTATGAAAATATTTACATTTTCAAACTATCCTGAAACAATTAAATGTGAATAACCTGAACAAATATGAACAACCTGAAATGTCGAAAGAAAATTAAGCACAATTTTAACAGTTTTCTGCCTGGTACTAAGTATTTAGTGTCTTTGTAGATCCGATCCATAATGCACGTGTAGAAATGATAAGTTGAGGCATAATATTGTTAAAATTGCACAAAATTTTCTTACGTTTTTTAAATTTAAATTTCAGTTTGTTTTTTGGGTTTTTTGTTTTTTTTTTTGGGATAGTTTATAAAAGTAAGTATTTTCATAATTTAATGTTTTTTTTGTTTTTTACACTTAAAGACAAAAATTTGGAGTTGTCATTATTTCTAGGTTATTCTGTTATTATTTTACTGGTCTGGCCCACTGGAGATCAAATCGGGCTGAATGTGGCCCCCTGAAAAAAAATGAGTTGGACACCCCTGGTCTAATGGGTCTGGTTTCTGCGTGTGCGCACGGCACATGAACGCCTATGTGTATTTAGTTTGAACCGTCTTTTCATTTGACTGATGCTATCTTTTATCATGCAAAAACACATTTTTACATCAGCTTTAACCCGACTGTTTCTCCTCCTCTTTATCCTTCTGTACTACAACTTGCGTATAAGGAGCAAAAAGAATCAGCAAGACGCGCCATTAATTTGCACCGGTGCGTATCCGCGTGTGACATCCTTCATCCAGCAAACACCAACTAACGGGCCGTGAGCTTTTACCGGGACCGTGTTCGCTGATGCCCGAGAAAAAGGGCTGTTTGTGTCAATCAACCTTAGCGCCCCCCTCCCCTTCTTTCCCTTCTCTCTCTCTCTCTCTCTCTCCCTCTCTCTCTCTCCCTCTATCGCCTCCACTCGTGTAGGCGCTCTTAAACCGGAGCAGTTACGCACGGCAGTCAGTCGTTAACTGGCAGCCCGATATCGGCGCTCCTCCGTCTCCTCTCAGCCTAATCTCCACCTTAAAGAGTAGCGATAAAGGGACAAGTGGGCATAGCGGGAGAAGAGGACAAGACAGCGGGGGGAGACGAGAGTGACTGAAAGAGAAGAATGATGAAAAGGGGGAGGAGAGCGGATCATTCCGGCTGGCCGCCCCTGCTGCTCTAGTGGAGAGCAGACACAGAAGACATGGCACAAGGCTTCAGCATCCAAAGCACACGGGAGTGGTGCGCCACCGACACCGGAGCCCCGGACCCACCCGAAGCAGCATCACACTCCCCGCTCTACCGTTACGCCTCCTCCCCGCACGGCAGCGCCTCATCCCCGGTGAGAGGTGAGTGGTGGAAACCGATGATAAACTTTAAGGGGGACGGGATGTAAAAGTCTCCAGAATGATTGTGTGTTAATTGGAGTTTAAGATCAGGCATGTGTGTTTTAACAAATGGGCTTCCTTTGTTTTCTGTTAAGATTAATGCTGGAGTTTTGCAACATATTATTTTATACTGTATTTATACTTTGAATTTTCACTGTTTTTTTTTTTTATTTCACAAACACAAAACTCAACGTCTTATTAAATGCATTTCTTGTTTTGTTTTGTTTTTTTTTCTAATTTGAGGATGTTTTTTAAAAATGATTTTTATGACTAATGTTATCATGTTTATAAACCAACAAATGAAATAACTTAACACTCTTTATGTCAAAGTGTAGTGTCTTATATGTCGATTTCATCAGTAAATTAAAAAGTTACACTACTTTTTTAAACTTTTTTTTTTTTCTTTTTAAGCATTTCTTCCACTGCATATAATGTGCTTCTAGGTCTAGCATATTTAGGGTACTTATGTTCCATTGCTTCTCTATCAATCCTGTTTTAAGTTCAATGTACTTCAAAACGAAAACTTCCATGTGTCGTGTTTTGTTTGGGCAAAATCTCCTTCCAGCGCCCTCCTGTGGCCCCTACATTTCAGACAGGCGCATACCTATAGTAACCGGTTTCAGTCCAGTCACTTCAGACACTAGAGTGGTGTCTGTCAAATGTCAAATCACTGGGTTGAAGTAATTTGTATTTAAAAAAAAAAAAAAAAAAAAGGGGGGGGGGTTTCACTGCTGAAGTCTGTGTAATGTGTATCTATCCAAGCATTTATCTCAACAGAAGGCACTTAATTAGATGTGGTGCAATAGTTCATTTAGAATACCACATATTTTTTATTAAGGTTAGTAAAACTCCTTTTTAATTAGATACGTGTGAATAGCCAAAGGAGAACTATTAAGAGACCTTTTCCTTCTCTCCGGTATTATATTTAAGGAATAGGGCTGGAGTCCCTCCTCTATGACCTTCTCTTCGCAAATACTCTTTAAAGGAAAGGACCAAGAGGAGAAGCAAGAGGAACATAAGGAAAGACTATTGATATTCAAACAGACAGAAGAAGTGAAAAGGCGGTATATAGAGAGATAGAGCGAGCGGGAGAGCGAGGCATGGAGAGAAAGGAGAGAGAAAGGGATGCTGTGGGATCTTTTCTTCTCTTGGGCTCCCGGCACATACATTAAGATGCTAATCCTGGTCTTTTTTGTCTCTTTCTATAATTCATTGCGTTTTGTTCCTCTCTCTACTCTTTTTCTCCGTCTGTCTCATTCTTGCACTTTCTCTCGCTCTCCATTTCCTCTGTACTGTCATGGGCTCCCCCCAGATTAGCGCTCTTGGCAAAAGGATTCCAACTCTGATTTTGTGGTATTTCAGATGATTAGGTTCAGAAATAGGACAGAAGTGCACAGAGTTTGGCGCAATTAGAGGAATTCTCTGTAGGGCTTTATGGGACTGATTAGTTGAGCTTCCATCCACCTCCTAACACTGCCATATAAACACACAACCAGCTGTTGTTTATTTGTGAGGATTGACTTTTGTGTTGTGTTTGTGCTTTTAACTGTGATGTCACTTTGTGTGTATGTGCCAGAGGTTGGATAAGCCCTAAGGAAGCAAGTTGTTTTCAATCAGCTCTGTAGTTACCAGCTGTGCCCTCACATTCCCCAGGGTGGCACAGCCTAGGTACACACACACACACACACACACACACACACATACCCTCTAGCTCACACACACACACACAGAACTAATGCATACTATTCAACCTTGGCCAACAAATTCAGTCTTTCTTCTTTTCTCCTTGTCCCCTTTCTCTGCAGACATTAATCATCACTCACTCCATCTCTGCATGTGATTCCTCAGTGAGGATTGGAAGGAGAGAACCTTGATTGCATCCCTCCATGAAAACCTTTGTTCCCCGACATCCAGCACGGCTCCCCTCTACACCTGCCATGGTGACATGACACACCCCTGAGTGGCTTTGCACCGTTCTCATACAGACAATCTCCTGGGCTCCTCAAAACATTTGCTCCTGCAAACTATAAAAGACATATCCTCTTACGCACAACAACTATTTGGTTCGCAATGACAGTGGCTGTGCGATTCCGTCGCCACTTACGCAGGCTCCTGCTCCTGTTGGCGTCCTGCTGTCTCGTCTCCCTTCTTCTCTCCGCTTACTTTCTCTTTACAAACTCCTCCCCTTCCATGCAGCTTGGACAATCTCCTGAGCCTGCCTGCTCCCAGCCACTCTCCATGTCCCCGTACCGCCAGCTCCCCTACCCCTACCCCCCTAACCCTCCACACACACATGTCCCCACTGATCCGGTAGTGCTGGTTCTGGTTGAGTCCCAGTACTCCCAGTTGGGTCAGGACATAGTGGCCATATTGGAGTCAGCACACTTCCAGTTCCGCATGGAGATCGCCTCAGGGAAGGGTGACCTTCCACCACTGACCGAAAAAGGCCGTGGACGATATTCACTCATTATTTATGAGAATCTATTAAAGTATGCTCATGCAGACACATGGAACAGACAGCTGTTGCATCAATACTGCACAGAGTACCGAGTGGGCATCATAGGCTTCTACCGCTCCACTGAAAACTCCCCTCCCCTCCTCAAACTCCGAGGCTTCCCGCTGGTTCTTAAGACCAACCAGGCTCTTGTGGACTGTTGCGTGGTGTCCAGCTCTCCTCTCCTCCACCTAACTAAGCCAGGCACAGATCGAGGGCCCTTACCAGGGGAGGACTGGACCTCGTTCTCTTCTAATCACTCCACTTATCAAGCTGTGCTGCATGCGCGGGCCAGGGAGGGAGCCCCTGGGGCGGGTAGCGGCGATAATCCAGGGCCTGGCTTCAGTTTTGGACTCCAAGCCACTGTGGTGCAGGACATGGGACTGTATGATGGGGTGAGGAGGGTGCTGTTTGGCCAGGGACTGGGATACTGGCTCCACAGACTGATCCTGGTAGATGCCATCTCCTACCTCACAGACAGGAAGCTGTCCTTGGGTCTGGACCGGCACATACTGGTGGATATAGATGATATTTTCGTGGGAAAAGAGGGGACGCGCATGAACGCCAAGGATGTGAAGGTATTGTTGATGATGAATGTGTGTTAAAGATATAGTTTCCATGTTAAAATATTTAAAAGAGTGACAAGTTTTGTTGAATTGATTATTTACATTTTATCCGATTTTTCTAACATCAAACTCAGATAAATACATAATTCTACTCAATGCAATAACTCATTTTGTTTAGTTACCTGCATTTTCCTGTCATTGTTAATACATTTCTGTTTCTGTAATCATCTTCTGTCTGAATCACATCAAATATATTTTCAACAATGCCTGTGATCCCACACTACTTCACAACATCATCTACTGCATGTTTTGTTATTGTTTTGATTGACAGCTTCCTAGTAACAGAAATTACAACCTGTGCATTTAATGGTCATTAGTAGGGTAGATAGAATGAACTAATGTAAGGTGAGTCTGAACTTGATCTTCATTTTTATATCAGCCCTAAAAACAGTGATTGATGGTGGAAATGAGGCCTTCTACTTATTGTACTGTTAGTCTGCCTATACCTCAGCAAAATATTTTTCCAGGAGATTATTTCATAGGTCTTTAGCTTTTGCACACAAATACTGAGAGATGTTTGGAGAAGCTTGTGTGTGTGGATGATGTTTGAGCGTATGTTGTGTACCAAACTTATTCTGCCTAAAACACATGTGTTGGCTACAGCAAGAGGGTCTTTATCTCAAATGGAGGTTTAGCCAGAAGTAAAGAGGCCATTTAAGGGAACAAAGACACGGAGTGAAAAAGAGAAAGAGGAGGGGTAAGAGACAGAAAGAGAAGTAGTGAATGAGGCAGTGAAAAGATGAATGGCACTTATTCCTCTTTTCCCACGTTCCTCCTCTTAAAGGAACTAAAGGAGAGTCAGCCATGCAGCCCGCCTCTCAAGACAGCCATTGTTTCAACACACACGCTTGCATGAGCACACACACACACACACACAGACACCCCCCGCCACACAAGTATATATACACACATGTACAGTATTTGCATATAAACTCTGGTTTTTGTGGGAATTTAATAGTTTGTGATGTATTGAGAAAAGCTTTCAGTCCAAAGAATATTGTTTGAAGTCTGTGGTCAGATTCTCCCTCTGCGTCTCCACTCAGTCAGATTCAAGGGAAAGAAATTGTGTTCGGTGGGTTTCCATGTGTGGGGTTGTGTGTGGATGTGTGTGTGGGACAGGTGAGATTAATGCTGCGCTGTAGTGATGTGGATGGCAGAAGTTCAGACCAGAGGCGTCTTCATGTCTCTCAGCTGCCACAGGATATACAGTACATGGTAGGTGAGTGTATGCGTGCATGTGTGGAGGCCTACTGTATGAGTGTTTGTGCGTTGGTGTTTTCTGAATCACTACTTTAGATTAGAATGTCACTTCCCGTCAATGGCTGACACCTGTCCCATCAGGGAGTGAAAAAAAAACCTGAGCCACCTGTCCATGGCTGAAACCTGGGGGGAAGATGAGAGCATGGAGAAGGGGGGGTTGAGAAAACAGGAATGCAGTGGGTGGTGAAGTGGAGAGGAATTTCACCCTTGAATATAAAAAAGATGCTTGTATCCAAAAAGGATAAAAGAGTGCATATTCACACACACACACACACACAGTCACACACTGTGCACATATCCCCATGCACATACACATTCATAAAATGAGCACACTCGCTTTTTCTAGTTGGAGTTTTCATTTTAAGTCTGCCTGACTCTTCAGCTTTGTAGCATAAATATACATGAGGATGAACTAGTACCATAACAGAAGGACAGTCAGATGTGGATGGAGGAAGAGGTGGATAGAGCGAGATGGAGATAAAGATAAGAAGATGGTCGAAGAGGCAGAGAATAATGCCATTTGTAACGTACACATCACTGTTCATTCCTTCTCTCTCCATTAGGATAGTTGGCCGTCACTGAGAGAAAGAGCGTAGTAGAAAAGATTGAAAATGTTTAAAGAAGAGAAAGAGTATGATGCCTGAGGAAATTGCTAGCAGCTAACTTTGTGATTTCAGAGAAACAAAATGCTGAAGGGAGTTGCAGAGCAGAGGATATGCAGGAAGGGGAGTTTTGTGATTTGTTGCCGCCCTCCCCTCAGAGATGAAGCACCTCTGGTAGTTGTCATAGTTGTCAGATTACAGAATGTGCAGGGATTTTAAGAGTCAAGTGTTTTTACATGTGTATAGCATGTATATCTGTAACAATTTCATACCACATTGTTTCTTATCTTTTTTAAAATTGTGAATCACTTGTGGCTGTGTCCCATATCCATTTAATTCAGAGTACAGGTGATATCTTAACAAACAGAATCAGAAACAGCTTTATTGGCCAAATCTGTGCACACAAACAAGAAATTTAACCCTGGTTTATCCTTAGGTCTCACATACTATAGAATTAATAGAATACACAATAAAAGTAACAAACATTTTTATTTTTTAGCTTCACAAAACTGTACAAAATTCTATATTGATCTCTCTTAATTTCCTTATAAAGATGAGTACTTGTAGAATACAATGAATTATTCCAATATCAAGCCAAGATGGTTGTACAAAGTGAAATTTTATGGTATAAAATTATTTTTGATCTTTTTATGGCTTTAAAGAATAAATGAGCGAAGTTGACAGGGGGGACAGTTCGATATGATGAGCTTGATCTTGATGACTGAAAAATTGTTTCAGCTTATGCTATATCATTTATTGACATTTGCAAATCACAATATTTACTGCAGTATTTTTGTCCGTTTGTTTTCTTGCATGTGGTGCTAATTCGAGCAAGAGTTTTACAATAGAAACAAACATGGAGGAGAACAGCGGAGTACTTAATAGAAGGACTGTGAAAACTGAGACAACGAGCTGTTATCTAAAAAAGGGTTACTTCTGTCACTTTTTTGTGTTTTGGGTATGAAAATTCTTACACAGACACAAAACCCTACCTACCACAGACCAGTCCCAACAACAGACACATTCATAAAGATTTTACATTTTGCTCAATTACAAATTTGCACAATGCTTATACGCAACCCAAGCCTTTTGCTGCATGTCACCCATATTCTCTGGGATATGTTCTTTTAATATCATAAATCATATATAAGAAGAAGTAGGCCTTTCAGTGTGGTCGCTTTATTCGCTAAATTTACACAAAATGCACTATGTTGCAATATGTATCGATGTCTTCCAGTGAAATTAGGAAAATTTGATTCTGGTCTTACTGCACACAACTCTACCTGTAGGTTATATGATGGCATGACAGATCAGATTTATATCAGAGGATACTTAGATTTCATGAAGACAGCTTTGTCGACAGTTGAATTATTGCAGAACTGAAAAATATCATGTAACTAGCAGATGTTAAAGTGAGTGAAGATGTAAAACCTCTCCTTTTTCTGCACCTAAATCCTATATGTAACACAGCACCAAAGTATGTAACGGGATGTGTTATCGACCAGTTAGCGGGACAAAGCATTAGCCAGTGTTAGGAATCCTTTCTCGTCTCTGTGAAGCTACCATTCAATCTGCTGAGAGAGGAAGAGGAGAGCGAGACAGAAAGAGAGAGAGGCCAATTAAAATGCCACCCTCCTTCTCTCTGCACTCTTCATTAGTCTCACCCCACGAGTTCATCTGGTGACAAACAATACCTACACCCCCTCCTGTCTGCACACACACTCACACACACAGTAGTATTTCCTCTATTAAAATGATTCACAGGGAGACACCCCACTGATGACATTTCTCAAAATGAGGGATGATGCCAGTCAAAAAGTCCCATCAATGAGCAGCGCGTGGCAATGCTTCTGTTTTCTAATTCACGCGTGTAGGTTTTCTCTTTCCCTCTCCCCTAGAGTGGTCATTAGGGGGGTGTCCAGTTATCATCTTCAGATCCCTCTTTATCACTCGTTTCTCCTCCTCCTCCTCCTCCTTCACTCACCTTTCTCCTCTCTCCCGGCTCACCCGAGTCATTGATCACTATCTCCCACCTATTTGTATTCCTCTCTGAACCTCTCTCTCCACTCGTTCTCACTCTTTTACTCCCTAAAGTGTTTTCTGCAGTAGTGTCATCTGAGCTGAGAGGTAACGCAGGCTAACACATATTTTATGCATACATATAGAAGCCAAAAAGACACATATGCTCCCTTTCTCCACATGGCTTTATTTCACATGCTGTATAATCTGTCTGTGTAAATGTTTGTTAAACAAAATTATCCCTTAATGGTCATCGCGTCAAAGGAAATTCTTACATTTCACCTGCTTCAAACATTTGGGTAAATAAGATTAAAACAGGCATGTCTAAAGGACATTGAGACTTTTTATGTTTCATTACTTGTATTTCATTTGGCAAGTCAAATAATTGCTACTTTGATGTGGCCTAATGAGACAGAAAGTGCTGTTTTGCCTGTAGGACTGAATGAGAAGCAAATCTTGACATCTTACCCAGTTAGAAGGCAGCTATTCTGCATGTTGCTGCTGAGAAATGTTAGAATGAAAAGAATGGCTAATGGGATGTTTAAAATGGTGAGTTTAAATGTTCAGGCCGGTGATGCCCTCATACTGAATACTGTAAAAAAAAAAAAAAAAAAAAGGGGACAAAATGCACAATATGACATAATGAGCAATATTCAGGCTTCAATGAAAGTTTTTGGCTTAGCAGTCTGTAATTTATTGTGCAGCCCTACTTAGAGTTAATCTTTAGAACTAATTAAGTATGATGCATATTTGCCGTTGAAGTCAATGAAACTGAGCTAATTTTGTATCCTTTTATAACTCTGCCAAATGATATTACATAAACGGTTGAAGAAAAGACAAAAACAGAAGAGATTCCAAATCAGTAAGATAGTAATTCTTCCTCTACTACTTCGTCTTCTTCTTCTGTGCTTAATTAGCGTTTTTTTTTTTTTTTTTAGCTTATGTTTAAAGAGTTGTCATTAATGATGAGGTGAAACCTCATCACCACTCTGTTTTATTGTAATTAATACAGTGAGAACACGTTTGAGAATAGGAAAATTGTCTTAATAGCCTTAACTCTATAACTATCTTAATTTCATTTAATTAATAGATATTTAGCACATTCGTTTTTACTCTAAATTAAGTCTGAGAATGTGCCCTGTGTTTTTTTGTTGCACAAAATGAGGCATGCTTTGCAGTCACAGCAATCACTGAAACTCAAAATCCTTGAGGGGCTGCCAAGAAGAATTTAGTGTAAGTATAGCCATGCCAGAGCAATCACAAGTACCTTGGATCTGTAAATGCAAGTGAATAGATGATTTTAGTAAAATGCTACATTGACTTGAATTTGACAAGCAAGAATGGAAGTGAAGCAGAAGGAAAGAGTAAGCAAAAGGAAGACTGGCATTAACTGGTAAAGTGCTCTTCCTGCTCATCAAATAGAGATGTCTGACCCACTTAAATTTGCTGGTTTGGTGTACACATTACATGCACAAATACACACACAACGCATGAGCACATACAGTTATGTATAGATGAATGAAGAACTTCGACCTGGTTTTACATAAGAATTGACCCCGTAAAATCTCCAATTGTCTTTCTACCTGCCTTCAAATTTGCATGCACCTAAAGATTCTGCTTGCAAACAAGTTCTTTTAGAAGTAGTTTCGTTGTTTTAGATCTCCAGCCAAGCTTAAAGAAAATGAAAGAAAAGAAACTGTGCAAAGGCAGAAATGACAGAATGGGGATATGGTGGTGGAGAGGTGGTTGGTGAAAAGGGTTTGTGAAAGGCAATGAATGCCAGCTGTCCAGATGCCTGTCTCCCATCTGTTTGAACCCCAACATCTAGCTGGCACCTCTTCCAGCGCTTACCACACACAAACGCAGATACACACAAACACACGCTGTCATTCTCATGTACGCAGAAACATATTGGCATTGCTTCTGACACTAGCAGAATTAGGCAGGCGAGGGATTGGGCACAGGAACGAGGGCTATTGCTTACCACTAATCCCAGTGCGTGCTTACCTTCATCGCTAGGATTGTCAAGATCTCTGCAACAAAGTCCCACCTCCTGCTAAGCCAATTTCCTCTTCTGTCTTATAAAGTATCTCTTATGGCCCACTTGAAAACCATCCTCAGCACCAAGCTCAATATCCAGCCAACATATTGGCTCCATATTGCTTTAAGCTCTCCATTCCCCCAATCTGTTGCCATTATCCTTGGAAAAAAAAAAAAACAGCAGGAGAGGACTTCATTGTCTCCTAGTGCCAATTTGGTCATGTGCTCAGTGTGTTTCTGTCCAAGAGATGCACTTCTTTATTGCTGGGCATAGTTTATATCCACAGTTCTGGCTCCTTACGATGATTTGCTATAGTCCTCCCAAAGCACTCCACTCCTGAAATGAAATATGTGAGAACAACACTCAGGACTCAAATTTGAGGGTGATAAACTGTCATTATAGGCTATTCCCTGTTTCTTGTTTCTTTTCTTGGTTCAGTGAGGTCAAAATCAAATCAAAGTTTATTTATATAGCACTTTACAACAATATCAAGAAGCCCAAAGTGCTTTACATCTAAAAACATGATTAAATTATAAGATAGAAACAGTTTAGTCAAATACAGTAGATATGCATAAAACAACAGGACACAATAGACAGTGATAAAAAAAAAAAAAAAAAAAAAAAGCCACAGATTAAAACCAAATAGTGTTTCAGTGCTAAGGGTTAAAAGCCAGTCTAAACAGGTGTGTCTTTAACCTGAACTTGAACAGGGGCAGGTCAGTGAGGACTCACAAGTCAGGAGGCAGCGAGTTTCACAGTTTTGGTGCAGCCCCATTGTTTATATCAGGACCTGGTGACATTCAGAACCATCTGAGAGAACGATCGGAGGGCTCTGCTGGGGAGGTGAACTGTTTAAATCTCAGATAAATAGGGTGGAGCCAGACCATTTAAAGCTTTAAAAACAAACATTAAAATTTTAAAATCAATGCGATGACGGACTGGGAGCCAGTGGAGAGAAGAGGGAAGGGGTGAGTCAGGTGGTAACCAAAAAAAGAAAAAATAAATAAATCTGTTAACGTTGCTATGATTATCGTATCCTTTAGGCTGGATTATGAATATTTTGCTCATAATGGGCAGACCGTATTGATGAAATGAAATATTACATATTGTCTGAGTGTAAACGGACACTACATTTACACACATAAGCACACACTTTTACTATATGGGGTATGATGAGGTATTGGTATTCCACACTCTAGTAGTAGTAGTTTTTTTCAGTAGTAGTTTTCAACATTGTAGGTACTTGGTTAAAAAGCAAAATATCACAATTCACAATGTTATCTATATGTAGAACCATACAATAGTAAAGAACATCTGGACGTAAATAACATCGCCAGCTACTGTCACCCTGGTGCAAACACCATCTGCCAAATGTTAGGAAAGTCTCTACCTGAAAAAGATACTGTCACTGTAAGTGAGCTTTGCTGAGAAAGAAATAAAGGTGAAACAAATGTCACAATGACAGCTGGATGGCAAAACTGTTACTGAGCACCAGTACCACCACTAACACCCACAATGACAATCCTCTTGCAAAAATCCTGCATCGTGGCTTACTGCTTTACTATGGATGTTGGGTACCAGAATACAAATGAGGTGTTAAAACTAATATACCGCACACTTGGACACAAACCTACACAGACTCTCACAGATACCACACACACGTTAATAATGTATTTCGACCAAGTGCATCGGGGAGTGTATATTGAGTTACAATGCAAAGCACTCAGCTACAAACTTAATTTTATTTTTAAGTCATCGTATCAGGCATTTGCCTTTGTGTGTGTGTGTATGTGCATGTGTGTGCGAGCGTGTGTGTATTTAAGATGTAGAGGATGTCATAACAGAGGAGACAGCGGATCAGATTAGGGAGCTGTACACATCTGTCAGCATGCAGCCATCTTCAACACCATTAGATTAGAGCTAATGAAGACGCTGCATGTATGTGTCTTTGTGTTTGTTCATGCAGTGCACAAACACACACACACACACACACATGCACACAGACAAACATGAGGTGAGAGGGTGAACAGGGACTGCCTGGAATCGAGGCCTTGCTCTGTAATCAGTTGCTCAGGTCTCGTAAATCAGGAAGGGTTTCTGGGGATCGATTAAAAGCAGTATGACAAAGACTGATAATAGAGATGTGGGGCAATGCCCTACAGGAAGACCCAACAGACACAAAATATTCAAGCGGTTCAAAAATAAACAAAATATTTGTAGGAGAAGTGCAACGATTGCAAGAAGATGGGGTGGGAGAGTGCAGGAGAAACAGCAAGAGCGGAGGGTTATAGAGGGAGAGAGAGCGATCTTTCCTCTGTGCTGCTTCAGCCTTCCTTTCAAATTAGAACAGACCCGTCTCCTGAGAATGTGACATTTTCACGGAGCAAGCGAGGGAGAGATGGAGGTTCACAGAAGGATGGGGGGGTGGAGTGGAAGAGAAATGGGGAAGGGGGGAAGGGGGGCAGCGAGGCGACTGCAGGTTCTCAGAAGCAGGAAGACAGAAGAAAAGGGGAGAATCAGAAAGAGAGGAGGCAGAGAGAGAGAGAGGGAGGGAGGGAGAGGGATTCAGGGTCTCACTTGGTTGTGTTAAGGATGGATGGAGAGAATGATGAGATGGGAGGAAGTGTGTGTGTGTGTGTATGGGGGGGGGTTATTAGTCCACCCTCCAGAGGCTACTAATGCACTGACCTTCATTAACTCGCATTACTGTTGGTGTGTGTGACTGTGTGTGCTAGTGTGCAACTCTCTTTAGTTAACACTCATTACAGAGTCTTTGTTTAAAGGCCAGTAAACTAATGAAGTCATTAAATAAGTGAAGAAAATCCTGATTTGAGTATTGAAACCAGAGACTGAAGTAATTTAAGGATATTCAGATCCGCTTGAACATTTGTACACTGATTCACACTGAGAACAAAACAACCGTCACTAATGTGGATCTGTTCATGAACGTAGCATGGAAACACAAACTGTATGAGCACACAGAACAATCAAGATCAGAGACTAGAGTTTCAGAGTTCACTTCAATAAAAATTAACAGATGTACAACCTGATCTTATTTTTGTCTGCAGGCTCTCCTTGAAACTCAGAAACAGCTGCGTTCCCAGATCTCCAACTTTACCTTCAACCTGGGCTTTTCTGGGAAGTTTTACCATACAGGTATGTCCACTGTCCATTAACACTTATTGTTACAGTTTATATTTTTTTAGTATCTTGAATGGATGATTACATATTTTACACAAATTACAGAAGCAAACTGTCAAAATGATAAAAGTTACAGTTTCCATTTCATTTCATTTTTCATTTTATTTAATTATTTGCTCATCACCAAATACATGATATGGAGCACAAACACTATGTCATAACAGGAAAAAAAAGAACGATATACAGTACATTCAACAATAAAAAAAAATTAATTGAAAAAGGTAAAACCCTTTTCAGAAAGAACAGACAACTCTTTATTGCTCATGTGAAATTTACACACCCATGTCTTTTAAAGGGAGCATAAAAAAAAACTATTAGTTTTACTGTTGAAAGATAGTTTACTTTTTACACCAAAAGGTTTTATGTTTTTTTTTTCACAGACTGCATAAAATAAAAGTGATAATCTGTTACATCTACTCTCACAGAGTGATGATGTGCAAGGAACAAATTAACACCTTTTTTTTTTTTTTTTTAATATAAATGGATATTAACGGCTTCGTTATTTACTTCTTTGTGAAACACCCAATGCATTAAAATAAATGCCCAAGATAATCAGTAAGGGATAAATTTATCCTCATCTTTAATTTTGTGATGTAATCTACTTGTTAAGGGATGAGCAGCTTAGTTTTATCTGGAAATCTAACATTACTGGTCTTGAATAGTTGTAACGAGATTTACAGTTTATCAGTCAAAAACAAGAAATCTGCAGTTACAATTGGCAATGTTGTGGGAGTTCATTTATAACCATAATTCCAATGATTATTATTATTATTGGAAGGTATCATGTATTGCACTGTAAAGCTTTTAGCCAACAATTTTGTCCTCTGTAAATTCTGACAAAAAATAAATAAATAAATAAATAATTTTAAAAAAAAATTATATATATATATATATATATATATATATATATATATATATATATATATATATATATATATATATATATATATATATATATGTATGTATGTATATATGTATGTATGTATATGTCTATTTTTTATGTTTTTCATATTCAACGCATTTATTCATGTTAACAAAAGGGAAGGGCATTTGCTAGAGCAGATGCAGTATCTAAACCAAGGCTACACAGTTCTGTAATTCAATCAAACCCTTGAAATGTTTAAAAAAGCATGAAAAACAAAACCCAGCCTCCTCACCTTTTTATTGATCTGCTCCAAACTTTATGGGTTCATTCTTGGCCCATGCTGTACCCTACCACCAAGTCCGACAAGAAGTGGTGTAGAAATTTTTGCATTACTGCATCGAAAGGGAAAGACAACAACAGACGAGAGTGTGATCAGTTAATTATGTGTATTTGTAGCCCTAAAAAAAGAAAATACTTTCCAGTTTTATCTCTGGATTTTAAGATTTATAGAAGCCAAATTTATGGGTCAGTGACGTATTGTTAGGTGTGTGGGTCTGTGGGGTTTCCAAGGGCAGATATTATTGATTTTCTATTAAAATGGTTAAGTCTGCAGTGTGAGAACAAAGAGGTAGGACACAACAGGGAGAAAAAGCTGTTGCTGAACATGGAGTAAAATTAGGTGAAGTCTGATACAGAATAGAATTTATTACCATGGTATCAGACTGCCAGCCTATTTAGAAACATGACCTTAACGCAACACAGCTGCCTGATTGAGTAATCTGACATTAAACCACCCAGAAGCTGTGTATTGTTATATTTTAACACATGCTCTTTATCTGCATAAAGTATGGCTTTACTCATGTGTATATTCTTGTCCTTTTGTCCTTGTGTGTGTGTGTGTGTGTGTGTGTGTGTGCGTGCAGGCACAGTGCAGGAGGATGAGGGAGACGATTTACTATTGAAGTATGTGGATGAATTCTGGTGGTTCCCCCACATGTGGAGCCACATGCAGCCTCACCTTTTTCACAATGAGTCCTCACTGCTGGAACAGATGGTTCTCAACAAGGAGTTCGCTCTGGTGAGAACACATATACATGCATTTATAGCAGCTGGCTGTTTTCTTCTTGCTTTTCTTCTAGTGTATCCTTTTAATCACACTCTCTTCCCATGATTGCATTTTCTTCAAAAACGCATGTTAATGTTAGTCACTTTTTTCTTTTTTTCTGGTATATTACTGCCATGATGTTGTGCAGGTGTGACTCAGAGCAGGAGAGTTTTTAAAAAGACTCCACTTCTACAGCTTTCTCTTATATGCAAGATTTAAAATCGACTCATCAACCCATTTCCTTTACAGAAAATATAGGTACTGCATGTACTGTTTTATATGTAAGTGTTTCTCACTCTATAAAGTGTGTTAGTTTAATGCAAAAGGACAGAGCTGCTATAAACTAAGACTCACATCATTTACATTATGTGCTGTTTTATAAAGGCTTAAAACTTTAATCGTGCTTTAGCTGTCACGAACAATTGCTGTCGGGAAAAATACAAGGTGTTGACAGCAATTGCGTGTTTTTGCATTCACAGTGAACAGTTTGCAGACATGTTCGATGTAAACACGCCATAAAGTGGTCAAAATTACAAGTAAATCAGTTGTACAGGATGTGAGTCAGACCTGTCATAAATAATTAAAATGCTTTTACAAACTGTACTGTCATGTATTTATTTTCTATAACATAACAAATCCTGTTAGTGGAAAATGAAAGCAGTGCACTTGTTTTCATGGCCACACCTGAACCCTATTTGTTGTCCCCTGATTAATTGAAAGTCTATAATGTCAAGTGCTATTGTTGCTCTGCTCTGCTCTGCTTTGCGGTGCTTTGTTAGTGTGTGTATGTGTGATTGAGTGATTTGTATGAGTAATAGATGGTCATGTCACACATAGAATACAGCAAGGGGGGCTGGTTCATGTTGCTGAAGGTGAATGTGAACATAAAGTGTGATCTCTAACCTCTGCCATGCTATAATATACACACACACATACACGTACACATACACCATTCGCTCATCCCCTGGCTCCTGGTTCTTGGCTTTGACAGTGTGTGTAGGTGTGTGTCAGAGCGAAGGACAACACCATCAGTCTGCAAGATGCACCCAGCAAACATCCACCCTCTCACTCACACACATACACAAAAACATACTCACACAAACTGTTTTTTTTTTTTTTTTTTTTAATTTCAAACCCGAAGGCCAACGTCGTAACAAACACAACACAAGCCACATGCTCCTTCTACAAGGTCAGTCTGTGGGCTCTGTGTGTTTACACGCTACCATGTCCTTTGTCAGAGGCTTATAACTTCTGTATTTATGAATATAACCCTCATGTACGTGTCTCTGTGTGCATGTGTGTGTCCTCCTGATCCAGGAGCACAACATCCCCGTGGACATGGGCTACGCTGTGGCCCCTCACCACTCAGGGGTTTACCCAGTACACCTACAGTTGTACGAGGCCTGGAGACGTGTCTGGAACATTCGGGTGACCAGCACTGAAGAGTACCCCCACCTCAAACCTGCACGTTATCGCAAAGGCTTCATCCACAACAACATAATGGTGAGGAGAAAATGTTCTTCATCACATTCCTGTGAAAAGCCTCAGGGCTGCATTAGCATTGCTGAAAACACAAACGCAAATGTGCTTATCTACGCGCACTTTGATCCATTACATGTTTCTAAACATACGCTGAAAGCCTTCATAACTACCTACTTAATATTCATGAAGTGCACTTTTAGACTGAGGTGCTCTGTTAGAAAGACCTGAACAAATTTGTAATTAAATCTTTCTTTTCTCTCTTGTTTTTGTACTTTTTCTGGTTATTTTGATCTTCTGTTTGGTTGAAGGTCATATTCATTTTGTCCTTGTTGTTTCATAGCTGGTTAAATGTTGACCACTAGTAGATTTAAAGACCCTCTGCCAGCCTCTATTGGTGAAGAGAACATTTAAGTTAAAGTAGAGTAACATTTTTTGGTTGTCTCGTTTGGAGTGTTATCTAGTGTTACTAAACAATACACTACATCACTGGTTTTCAACCGGGGGGGGGGAGGCACTCCGGGGGTGTGTGAGTGACATTGTTTTGCGTGCATGCGTATGCGTTAGCGACTACTGTTTTACGTCACATTATAAATCACTGGCACATTCTCTCCCCCCGCTCACGGATTGAGGTCCGTGAGTGGATGGGGGGGCATATCGTCCACCATACCCCCCACGGTCGCAGATGTGTTTTCGGGGGCAGCAGGTACTTAATGATAAGGTGAGTGGAGCTCACTGTCACTTTCAGTTTCACTTTCTCACAGCTTTATCTACAGACCTATGTAACCCACCATGTCTTCCTCATACAGGTCCGTCACATTACTTTTAGAATCACCGCCCCCCAGGTCCCACAGATTTTTTCTGGCATGGGGGGGCACCAGTAGGCTTATGATGCCATTAGTGGGGCGTGGTTCAAAAAAGGTTGCAAAATCCTGAACTACATGTTCAGCATGGTTTATTTTTTTTTTTCTCTGAACCAGGTGAACCACAGAACATCCTTCTTCTTTTAAGGTGTATCCCTCCACCCAAACAACAATTACTACCAATATACAGTAGGTCCACAATTTAACCACAAAAAATAGATCTTATCTAAATATATAGAAAAATACAGTGTTGCCCATAAAGTTCTAATAGAATATTTACCTCTTCTCTTGAAATGACTGTGACAATATGATTTGTTCTTGATAGATAAAGTGTAACTGGAACTCAGTATGTAATCATTACACTTGGTCAAAGGCAATTACTGATGTGTATAAACAGGAGTAAAAAGAGGAATGTGTCTGAAAGCAAATTATTCCAACTTGGACATCAATGTATAATGACTACTACAATCTTTAATGTTTGCACATATTAAATTATTACAAAAATAAATATTGTTTTACAGTAATGATCATTAAATCTGGATTGTATACATCAAACCCCAGTAAATCTGGAAATTAACTTCAGCATAACTATTGAAAATTTAGGTGATTCTAGGTGAATATTATTTTGTACTGTTTTAATAATGTATTATTTTAATATAATTCCACTTTAGAAGCATAAGGGAAGTTCTGCCCATAGCAACTCTTTTGTACCAAGTACCAGTTAATCATCCAAACTGATTAATAGCTCTGTCTGTAGTACCTGGACACACATGCGTAGAAGTCTGTCTGATGTGGTTTGGACACATTTTAGAAAACACTGCAAACCCTAAAATTACATGTTGTTTGGCAATGTTCATGTGCATTTATAAACAGGTTATCAGATCAAATCAAAGCAGATTTTGTAGTGTCTAGTATTCTTGCTTGGTAGTATGAGAAAATGATTTTCTGAAGTGTTCTGAGTGAAAGTGTGATCATGAATTGTAAATTCATGGAGCAACTATCAAAGCAAGCTCAAACAGAGTCGCTGTTTTGTTCTTTTATCTTCATCAAACTGTTTTTATGTGCTGTCTCTTTTTGAAATAAGTGTTGCTGAATCGTAAATTGTGTGCTGATTGTTGTTTGCAGTCTTAAATAGAAAATCGATGATAGTGTACGTGTGGTGTAACCCCTGAGTATCTGTGCATGCGTGCAAAATGAATTCTTTGACCTTGTCTCACCACACAAGCTGAGTCTTAAACTGATTCAATATTTAATCGTTTCCTAATGCTGGGTGAGCTTTTCAGTGTGTTTGCATGTGCATCTGCATATTTGTATATGTTCAGGCTGTGAAGCTGGACAGCATTCTGTTCATACATTAAGAATCTATTGATGAGAGCATTTTTACATTTTCATGCTCCAATGAATAATTCATCAGTCACCGCTTCAGACGGAAAGAATAAAACTCTTGTCACCCATTTCACCTCAGCAAGTTGACTTCATCGCCACCCTCCTTCATGCCTGTCCTCCTCCTCCTCCTCTTCATTCATTTGTCAGTCAGGCTCTTTGTCATCGCTCCCTTATTGACAAAAGAACCAATCACATCTGACACTAAAATTACCAGTCCATGTTGTTCTGCTGTATTTGAATTTTGAGCAAACAATTTGAACAGACAGCTATGTCAATTTCCTAATCAGTTTCGAAGTCTGCTTTTATTTCTTGACATCTTGTCACAGCTTTTTAAAAGGCAGCCTCATTCTACTTCCTTTCAATGCAATGCCAAGCTGACAGTTTGACAGATTATAATGTGTTATTATGCATTATCAATAATAAGAGATTAAGAAGCATCAGTGAATCACTGAATTAGATAACAAGACACTGAACAAAAACACACGCTCAAGATGTCAGGATATAGAAAAGAAAGAGAATAAACAGCAAAACACTCAAGAACAAAAATAGGTTTTAATTATTTTTGTTTCACATAAAAGGGAACGTAACTTGGTACTTGAATCATAGCAGAAAAAAAGCATTTAAAAAGCTTAAGGAAAGAAAAGAATAAAATAAATTAAATCCTTGCAGAAGCTCACTGCTGACCTTAGTGATGAATGCAGCTGTTCTGTTCACATTTCCTTTGAAAGTTTTGTTTCTCTTCTAATAGACATTTTTTTTCTACCTGGAGGTTGTCCCTGTATGAGACTCTAGACGTAGGAGAACAAGGACACATGCAAATCTGATTCATTATTGAAAACTGATGAGGTGAGCTTTCATCCGTTTGGCTTTTCTGGGCTTGTAGCTCTGTTAGAAATGAAGAGAAGTTTAATGATTAGTTGATTATTTTAATCCCTGCTGAGCAAAGATGCAGAGTGTGGGAAACAAAGCATAGTGGACATCCCCGAGTCCACTCTACCAGTGTGCAAGAACTCTGTGGAAAGGCTACTCAGAGGTTTACTTTAAGAATCAGATTTCCTCTATAGTGGACTTCTATTTTCAGTGTTTTCTGGTGAAAATAGTTCTGGGAAGCTCAAGTCTATAAAATAGAATTATCTGCCTGTGTCTTCTCAGTAATATACAATATAATACTGAATCTTCAATATTAAATTCACTCAAGCTCTTTTTAACCATCTTGGTCAAGCACTTTTCTGTCTTCACCTGCAAACATAAAAGTTACTCTAACCATCATTAAGTATTTTACTGTCAGACATCATGTGATGGTTTGTCTACATTAACATTTTAAATCACTTCTTTATAAACCTGCTTCAGAGCGTTTAGATTCTGATGTAGCATCTTGGAAAGTTACTCAGGGACAACACTCTCATCCTTCCTGCTTTCTTTACCTTTCACATTTTTTTCTGTTCCAATTTTCTTCCAATTTCTGTCTATTAATCTCCCCCTCTCCTCTGCCTCTCACTCCATCTTTGTTTGCTCAGAGGAGGACAGGAGATTGTCTTAAGGCTGTAAAATTGGTGTTTGTGTGTCTCTGTCAGGCGATTGAGAGCCACCCACTGGACCCACAGTATCAGAACAAATCAGACTGAGATATGGGATTGCGCGGTGTGTGCACCCGTGCAAACATGCATACTTGTGTGTGTGTGTGTGTGTGTGTGTATTCCTTTTTAAAATGTACTATATCAGTTTGAGCTATAGCTCTGTGGATAATTGGTTTGGTGAAATAGTGCTGAGTGTCTGTGGCTCTGGTGGCCTTCCTTTTCTCTCGTGTGTGTGTGTGTGTGTGTGTGTGCGTGTGTGTGTGTGTGTGTGAACGAGGCTGCAGTGTTTTATAGATAAACCAATATCTGTGCTACTCTCTATTTCACACAGAGAAGTGCTCCACATGGAGTTCACAATAAAGACCCCTCTTCCTCACCCCTTCCTCTTGCACCCTTACTTTAATTCCTCTAATTAACCTAATGAAAAGAAAAGGTGCTTTCTTTTCATCAGTTCTTACACAACACTTGATCTTGCACGCTAATGTTTATTTATATCTTGAGGATATCCTATATGTGCTGCCAAAATACACACAAATGGAATTTTTATTGGATGCATTTATTTAAACCAAAACTCTGTCTTGCTTTATATATGACCATTTGATTCCATAGAAGAGTCTTTCTCATTTTATTTTTATTTGTTTTGCCCCGCATGCATTTGTTTCATTTCTGTCCATCCTAGCCGAGGAATCCCACATCTCTTATTTAGAGGTGACTTCCTTTTTTTTTATGACCTATAGTGTTTATTCCCATTCCCACTGCACCCGAACACAGAAACAAGAGGGGTCAACCATAATACACAACGGCATTCTCAGAAAGAGAGCAATAAACAACAGAAAAAAGACAAACATAATCCTGAGAGGAAATGCTCACGTATAACACCCATATGGAAATCACTTGCATACTGTGCTTTCACCTCATCCCTCCACTCACTCCCACATTTATGCAGCATATAGACCACTTTAGAAAGTACTTTTCTGTCCTTTTAGTCATCCTGCCAATTGGCGTTGTTTCATATGCAGCGGCTTTTCTGAAATTTGTTACCCAGTTCTTAAAAGTAGGCTCTTCAGGAGACCTCTAATTCCTGAGAATAATTTTCTCCCCAGTAATTATTTCCATCCAAATCCAATCCTGCTTTGTTTGTGAGAAAGCAAATAAGTTTCTTCTGAGGTTTTTAGGGAACAAATGAAATCCAGCTCAGGGTTCAAGGATGGAACTCGTGATATGCTTTAAAGAATTTACAAATTGTAGATAAAGGTTCCATTATTCATTCATTCATTCATTCATTCATTCGTTTGTTTTGAGCAGAAGAAAAAAAACGTAACATTTTTATGTATACAAGGAACCAATAGCAGAGCAAATACATTAATAAACTAGAAAAGCACTTGGAGAGAGCAGACCTCCGCCAAGGCAGATCAGTCGTCCATGCCCCCCCCCCCCTTTCCAATCACCACCAAAATGTCATCATTTGTTCTTTGTGCCAGTATCAACATTTCCTGAAATTTTCATCCAAATCTGTCCATAACTTTTTGAGTTATCTTGCACACGGACAAACAGACAGACAAACCAACACCAGCAAAAACATAACCCCTTTGGCGGAGGTAAAAAAGGTGATCAAGACAATATAGCAATTGCCATGTACGCTAGTAATAAAATAAATTTAATATGTAATGTTCAAAAAGGAGTGGGAAGAAGAAAACGTATTAAATCCCACCCCCATCTCACATTTATATAACATAACACATTACTTTTGCTTCCTTAATGATAATGTTACATCTTTTTAGAGTCCTAATAATGTAAATAATAATAGCAATAATAAAAATGGATTAGATTTCTATAGCGCTTTTTTGGACACTCAAAGCACTTTACATTATTGACCCATTACACTGGTTACAAAAAAAAAGTTTTTTGCAAGTTGTCTAAGTTTTTTCTACTGAATTAGGACCATTTTGCACACCTAAATCCAAAAATGACATCTGTTTTTCTCAATCAGGTCAGGTTTTTTTGCTAATTTGATTTTGAAAAATTTGATCTTCTCACAATCTGCACCCAAACTTTATCTTGGTCACCATGTTTAATACCAAAATAAGATTGGTAAGCACACTTAATGAAACTTGTGACTTGATTCCTGTTAGGTACAATGGTGTATTCACCGCAGATGTAGCAGAATACGTCAGGCTTATTTTTGCAAGATCTTCTAGTCGAAGCCATTTCATTCACCTGTAATATTAAAAGAACCATTAATCATAAATTGGCAAAAGTAAAATCTTCAGAACTCATTTATTGCAAGAAATATGAAAGAATTTTGTATCATATGATGTGAAAATGCCCATAAATGTAAGCAAAAATGTTAAAAAGCCAATATGTAGCATAGTTCAGAAAGTTGACCTGATTGAGCAAAATTAATGTGATTTTTGGATTCAGCACACCAAAATTATCCTAAATCAGCTCAAAAAACTTAAACAATAAATTTGTTGTTGACCAGTGTTATTTATTCACTCTCACACTCCCCTTCTGGTGGTGGTGGTAAATAACAGATAGTAAACAGATTAGGAAAGCTGATGTGTATTACACATAGTAGCTATCTAAATGATAGTCAGCATAACTTATAATACAATATATTTCAACAATAATCACATACCAACAATGGAAGCGGAACATACCAACATGGTAAACAACAACAAGCACATACCAACAAAGGTAAGAAAAAGCCAAGGATAGAATGGCCCAGCTGATGTTCATCTGTTACATGGTTGAAAGTGGAGGTGCATTTTTAGTATATTTATAGACAGAAGTGCACCAGATCAGGTAGGCTGTAGAGAAATCCATTATCATCTCCTTCCGTGTGAGTAAACAGTAAGTCACCAAACAGCTTTAGGTGGGGAAATTACCTATCTGTGCTCTAAGAAGTCTAAACCTCACCAGTGTAAATAACCAGTCTGCACTTTATACCTGCATGAAAATAGGGTCTGTACTGCTGTGTTGGACAAATCGTGACTGGACAGCTCATGGAGATGCATTCAGGTAGAAGTTATGTGCCCTTTGACAAGCCTAAAATGACTCATAGACTTTTTTTTTTTTTTTTTTTTGTATCGCAGACAGTCGGGCTTACCATAAAAAGCACAGACACAGACAGGCAGGTTGCCGGTTCCATGTACACCTCAGTGATGTTAATTTTTAGTTCCTGGCTATCACTTTTGCCTGTGTGTATTAAAGATATTAACAAGTTCTTTATTTGTTGCGCGTCTCTATGTGTGTTTGTGTAGGTGCTGCCTCGACAGACGTGTGGCTTGTTTACTCACACCATCTACTATAAGGAATACCCTGGTGGACCTAAAGAGCTGGACAAAAGCATCCATGGGGGAGAGCTGTTTCTCACGGTGCTACTCAACCCTGTGAGTCAGACGAACACATACACACACACACACACACACACACACAATCAAACTCGCACACTCGCAGACACACTTACATGCAAATGGATACACAGTGTGAGAAACAGAGAGGACTGTTACTTTCTGTTTTGATTTTTGTACCTCAAAGAGACACCAACTGGGTTTCCCGCTCTCTGTAAAGGTAACTTCCTCTCTGTCTGGTTCATTCGTTTTCATTTTTGCTTCGTCTGCTCGGTGTGTGCGAGTGTGTGTTTCTGTCTCTTTTCCTGTCAGGGGCTGCTACTCACTATGGAGCTGTGTTCATCTCCCCACTTTAAATTAGGTCTCACCACAGGGGGGTTGCTGTCACATACGCGCACAAACACACACTCGTACACACACACATCCTCCCAATCTCGCTTACCCCCGCTGTGTGTGTGTCAGCTCAACTCGATTCTGCTTTGAATTAAGGAACAGAATTAGGTTTTGGTGGCAGTTAAGATGCTCATCCACATGCACGTGCTCGCGAATGCCCGCATGCACGCAGTTACGCATCGAAATCCGCATGCCCCAACAATCTCTCACTTTCTCTTTCTAACTAAAATCACCCCGGTATGCACGCACAATACACACATAGATGTTCACAAACCAGCAGTAGGCTGTATTGAAGTGTCAGGTAGGGGAGTGCAGAACTAGAGGAGCTGTCAGAACTACGCAAACATCACAGTCAAGCGCAGCCTCGCACAACAACCCAATCTAGCCCATTCTTCTCTCTCAGCACCACCTCGTCTGTCTCACCTCCCTCTTTGCATGATTCCTAATTTTCTCTCTCTCTTTCTCTTTCTTTCTGATTCTCTTTCATTTCTTTGACACTTTCTTCGTTTCATTCTTTGTCTTATTGTACTTTTTTCATTCTTTCTTTGCCTCTTTGTCTTTGAACCGCTTTCGTGTCACTTCATATCTCTTTATTCGGTGTTTGTTTCACTGTTTTGACTCCTAAAACTGATAATAATCTATACATATATGCTTTTTGTTCTGCTTTCAATAGCCCGTCTTGTGATCGTTCAAACAAAAAAAGTCTTTGCTGGTTTCACATTTAGCAGATATTTGCCTTATTTTGCCGTTCCTAACTTCTCAATATCAATAGATGTTTCCTCGAAAAACAAAATTTCCTCTGGCAGCTATAAAGAAAAGTGTTCTACCTTTCCCTTCGCAGAGACAATGGTTTTCTAATAATAGACAAAGAGCCAGGCGGATGGTGTGGAGTAAAGTAGCAGGAGTGTAATTTACCTTTTTCTGTCCAAGGATTGGAGTGGGTTTGCTGAATTGCTTGTTACTGTGTGTATTGTTAAGTGAGACAAATTGCATGAACAGCACGAGCCAGACAAGTGTACCAGACAAAACAGTCACCTCTGCTTATAAATAGTACTCTCGGGCATTTCGAACATGCACAGAATCCTGTAAATTAAGAGTGGGACAGGCTTATTGCGCTGTTTGTGGTCTGTTCAAGAAGATTAGCAGTAATTATAAAGTGGTTTTGGATTGAAGATAAGAGAAGTAAAGACTTCCCCAAGTACCTCTACATTGATATTAAAAATGAAATGCCAATGTTTTCAGTTCTGATAGGGCACTCTAGGCAGAGGTTTAACTGAGGATTTAACAGGAGCAGGAATTACTGACATTGGCAGTTTGAACCGATTTGGAATTATAGACCTGCTCTTGTAAAACTCAAAGTGGCCGATGTTCCCCTTTAAGCTTAGTCTTTGTTTCTTTCTGTCCTTACTGGTTTCTAAACGCATCTGAGAGGAGCTTGAGTGGAGATTTTCAATGTCTTCAGATTCTAAATGGATCATTAACCAATGCACCACCTGGATCCAAAATGGTTTTGTTTACACCGTTCAAGTTAGTTTTCAGATTTTCTGCCTTGTCAAAAACAATCAGTGCATGTGTTATGTTGCATTATGAGTAAACTTGCACATAATTTCACAGCAGGGACATTAATGCATTGCCGATGATATACTAATGGTGACAGTAGTGATGCTGGTGTTGTGATTTTAATTGTTGCTTTTATTAATTAAATATGGTGTGCGTCCTGGCAACAACACTCATTAGTGTTATTATAATGGTAGCGTCATGTTTATGGCATTACAGTAGTAAATTATCCTCTAATTTCATTAAACAGTGATGAAAATGCAACACAATCAAAAGACAAAAACATAGTAAATGAATTATATTGAATGCTACTGAGTGTGTTAAATGTACTTAATATTACAGTAAATTAAGGTAATGAAAAAGAAAAAAGAACTGCACATAAAACCCTAAAACTGCCTTTGAAACCTAAGTACAAAACTCGCTTTGTCGTAACGTAGTGTGAAATACTATAATACTAGAAAATGTGTTATTCTTAATATTGTTAGATGGTTGTGGATAGGTGTATGCTCAGTTAAATGAGGTACATGCGCAGTAAAAAAAAAAGTCACCAAAAAAACTGTCCTGAAAATATGTCCATAAATTAGCAGATATTGTCCTCCAGTAAAACCTGACATGTATTATTCACCTTATGTCACTGCGACTCACTTAGCCCTGTGTGGTAATAGGATCAGACAAAAGGCAGTGCAAGTAGTGCATATGTGTGTGTGTGTGTGTGTGTGTGTGTGTGTGTGTGTGTGTGTGTGTGTGTGAGGGTGTGCGTGTGTTTGTGTGTGTGTGTGTGTGTGTGTGTGTGTGTCTGTTATATTTGCATAACTCTTTCTCTTGATAGCTTTTTAAAGGGCTTTGTTTTTTATTCATATCACCAGCGATCTCATCCCACCATGAACAAACAAACCAAGAGGGAATCCTCTGCCGGCTCACTGCATCTCCGTCGCTCCATCTCTCCACGTACACTTCATATATATTACATAAGGTTCAAAAACCATTCTTGAAAGCCAGAAACTGTCAGATGCAAATTACAGTTTTATTCTGTGTTTCCTCTTTCTTTTGTCCTTCTCTTTCACTCCCTCCCTTTCGTAATCAGTGTAATAAGAGATGAAACTCTTCTTTTGTATCTCTTAATGAAGAGACCTATTAAACATAAAAGCAATTTAAACACTAAATGGGAGCTATCTGAAATGGTGTACTGTACGTCCACACACACACACACACACACGCACATGCAGACTGATGATTCATTTTCGCTTCTCTCGGCTTTATTTCCATTTGCAGACACAAAAGCTTTCATTAGTGTGTGCACTTTGTGCGTGTAATCAATAGTGCTCTGTAGCTCGCTGCTTTAATCCCTCGGGGATTCCTATTGTTTGATTATCGGCACATTGGTAAGATTGTCACTTTCCATTCAGTGACTTTAAATCAAATTACGCCTGTGGTAGCTGTTAACTTCTGACATATCGGACGACTGTATATATCATATGCATATGTGTGTGTGTGTGTGTGTGCGCGCGCGTGCACATGCGTGGATACTTTTGCATCATTCCAGGCACCATCAAAGATCCCCGTCTCACATAAGCTTGACAATCGATTGGACGACCTAGACTCTGCAAACAGCCAATAGGGCACTAGTCATTTCCCAATAAATGTCCAGAGAGATAGTAGGAGAGAGGAAGGAGAAGAGCAGAAAGGGGGGGGGAGACAGGAGGGCCGGGTGAGAAGGTGGCAGACAGATTGAGATTTAATTTTCAGGTCACGGCATCTTGTGTCACTTGAGAATCCAGACACATAGAGAGAGGAAGTGATGCACATATAGACACACAAACACACAGGGGTGCATGTGTCAGCACGCAATATGTGTATGTGTATGTATGTATAAATGTGTGTCTAGCTGACATAAGCAGAGCTGTAGACATATATCAGGGCTGACATTTAGCGCTTAGCTCTGCCACTAAGCTTATTAGCCAAACACCAAATATCAGCGCAATCTCCCCTCCTCCTCCCAGCTCTTTTTTCACCCAGCAGTCGCTCCTTCGTCCTCTGTCATAGGCTCTTCTGACCCTCTGTTTTACACTATACCATCTTGCTTTTCTGTTAATTTCCAGTGATTAGCCTATGTATTGACTTTTGCTCACATGTGAGTAATTCACACTACTTTTTATCTCATTTTCACATTTCACATCTTCCTTCTCTTTCTCTGGAGTCCTTATAGTTACCAAAGGTTTTGAAGGTTTTGGCAGCTCATCAACGCGTACTTTTTTCCTCTCGCTTTCTTGTGCACAGATGCAAACATACAAATGACAAAGTGAGCATAAAGCGTTGAAAACTGCAAAATGGAAAGGCCCAATAAATGTTGACTGGAGCAGGCAGAATAAATTGAATTGAAATCATTAGTTGTATTGACATTCAACTTTCAATTATGCACTGATGAGACAGAAACAGTGAGATGGACTGTGAGTAAGAAAGAAAGGGGAAAAAACACGAAATCAAAGCGCCAGTGCAAGAGCAATAAGGGGAGAGAGGACAAGGAGGGAGAGGAGGGAGAATGAAACCAGGCGGGGGGTGTAGACTTCTTTTTAGTAGCAATAACAATTCAATCACAGAGAACTGTGTGTGGAACTAAGTGGACTGTAATGGGAAACAGGCTGACTAGCTGTTACTAGAAATACACTCCATAGATGGATGGATGGATGGATGGATGGATGGATGGATGGATGGATGGATGGATGGATGGATGGATGGATGGATAGATAGATAGATAGATAGATAGATAGATAGATAGATAGATAGATAGATAGATAGATAGATAGATAGATAGATAGATAGATAGATAGATAGATAGATAGATAGATAGATAGATAGATAGATAGATAGATAGATAGATATTTGTTAAATCTAAAAAGTAATTTCTTCAAAAATGCAATCATGTTAGAGAGGATTGGAGCATGTAGTAACTCAAATACGTGACTGATGTTCACTTAATCTTACAAGACATTGCATTTGTGCATGCTTGTGTGTTTGTTGGTGTGTTTTCTGGAGAACATCGTTCCATGCCGGACTGACATGCTTCATCAGAGCATCTAGGTCAGCATGGGATCGAAGAGAGGGAGAACGAGGGGGGAAACGACATGAAGTGACTTTTTGGAGGAGAGGAGATTGCACCAGAGGAAGATGTTAAAGGATGGGTGGAGAGAGAAATGAAGCTGCGTAGGAGCAATGAGAGGAAAAGACAAAAGACAAAGATTAAAAGACAGAGGCTGCAGGGTTGGGTTGATTCCTCTCATTTTTCTATTTTGCTCCCAGTCCAGTTCCAAGTATGATTGGAGCCCAATTCTGGTGTTAAATTATTAGTGCAGTATTCTTTATTAAAGGCACATAGGGGACTAAAAGCAATCCAATATTCAGGAAATGAGACGTGGCACTAGATGCACAGAAAAGGTTTATATACTTCAGTTAATTGAATTTTTACCCACACTGAGTCTTTCTAAACCAAAAACATTTGGTGCTTGCACTGCATCGGGAGATTAGCACCCTCTCAAGTGGCTTTTTTGGAGATTTTTGTTTTGTTTTGTTTTTAAACTCAGATTAACCTGCCAAGGTTACTCTTCCTGTTTTTGCCTTTGTTACTCTTCTCCTCTTTGCACTTTCTTCTTTTTTTCCTGCAGTTCTTTAATTACAAACACAAATCATCTTCTCTCTCCTCCTTTGTTTAATGTGGCAGCCAGTCCTTAAGACCAAGTCACATAATGAATGTTTCCATTTTCAATAACCGTCAGTATCTTTCCCTCTATGTGTGTATGTGTGATTCTCTCTGTCTTTCATGCACCCACACACATACATATATATTGTACGTACTGCACTCCTTGTTCCTGCACTGCCTGAGTCAGAAATCATCGGGTATTGAGTGGTTTGAAGGGAACATAAATCACTTTTTGATCACCTTGCCTTCTTTCGAAAAGCACATAACAACACAAAAAGAAAGGTGGGAGGCTTTGAAATGGTTTATAGCATCATATTTACTCTTGAACTCATTCATTACTTTTTAGTTCAGAAGGAATGTGCTTTATTTCAATGTAATTTCACCTTTATCTAACATTAGCACTTCAACTTCTTCATTCATGTTTGGAAGGATGAAGTTTCTTGACATTTTGATTCATTAGACAGGAAGAGCAAGCAAACAGTTTTTATTGGCTTGTGTTTCTGTTGTTTCTGGTTGAGTGAATGGTGATGCCTTGACAGCGGTTCCACATTGTTGCTCTAACATCAGCTAGATTGATATGAAGCAGACGAGTCCGGGTGGTGCGCTGCTAGTTTGCTTAAAGTGAGGGCAAGATAAAGCAGTGGCAAATTCACACAGCTGCCAGTTGCTCTGGGATAAAGAGCAATGAACATGCATGAACAATTACACTAACATGCACAGACGCCCTTGCGTGAAAAGAAACGTCTGGCATTCATATCCTCGCTTTCTCTTTTTCCCTCTAGTTACAGAGAAACATACAGCTAGCCACACACGTCTGATCCACTTTCTCCCCCCCACAGTGACTCTCTGTGTCGCTCTCTCTCACTCACAGACACACACACACACACATCTCCCATCAGTTTTCAGAAGCAATCAGTATTCCGAACAGCTTTCCAGGTTGGCCGGACGCTGATCCATCAAACCCCGACACTGTGTCGCTTTGTATCTACGGCAACCTTCAGCGCAAAAGAGTCGCACCGACAGTCCTCTGTCACCAAGAAAATGCACTGTGTATGCCTGTGTGTGTGTATGTGTGTGTTTGTTCACACTGATAGGCATTTCCCCAAATGTACTGACACACGTTTGTACTCATACAGACATGCTCAGACCAACCAAATAATTCATATCTTAATGGCTGATGTTACCATTTCATCCAGACACTTCACATTCCCGAGCGCCCTCCAATCACAAAGGAAGCATGTGCACAAGTGTATAGGAGTGTATGTGTGTGTGTGTGCGTGTGTTTGTGTGTGCGCGTGTATGCACGTGTGCATTTGTCTGTAGCAGCTATCTTAGCTTGTCTCTTTGATCAGCCTATAAAAGCACTGAGGCGTGGACAGATAGCCTGGACCAACACACTATCGCTTGTTCTCTCCCTCTGAGCTCCCCCTTGTCTCACACACACATTAACTGTCATGAACACTTTGACACACTCTGAAACACTCTCCTGTGTGTAACTGCATCTCTCCCATCACCCAGTGGCTATGAGAGGCATTATGCTGCCTCCTCAACTTTACTTGAAAGCAGTGAATACAACACTCTCAGTTTATCTGTTTTCTCTTTAAAACTTGAGACTGTGTTTCTCTGGAAGTTGAATAATCTTATAATCTTATGTAACAAAAGCGAGTGCGTGACTATGAAATGTGATAGCAAGTATTGATAGCAATGGCCATTTTTTTCAGTTTTTTACCAAACTGTTACACTGTGAGAAGGAATCAGTTTTCTGTCGGCTGCAGTCCTATTAAACATAAGTACATTTACAGCCTCCGACTTTCATAAACACTGGAACTCAGAGAGTGAGATTCTGACTCCTCACAATCGTACCCAATAAAAGAAAAATCCTGCTCCACTGTTTGATCTTTTGCTTATCTCTATGCAACAATTTAATCTGTCTCTGTCTTAATCTTAATCTGTTTTCTCCTCTTCTCCTCCCAGATTAGTATATTTATGACCCACCTGTCAAACTATGGCAATGATCGACTGGGTCTTTACACTTTTGTCCACTTGGCCTCCTTCCTACGCTCATGGACAAACCTGAAACTTCACACACTCCCACCACTTCAGCTTGCGCACAAGTACTTCCAGCTCTTCCCTGAACAAAGAAACCCTCTCTGGCAGGTGTGTTTGCTTATGCATCCACCCACATATAAGGGCTTGTCTGTTTGTGTTTTCACATTCTACCTGTGCATTTGCTCATAATGAGATATTCTCATTACGTTGTAACTGTTTGGATTTGGCAGATGTACATTAAATGAATAAAAACCTCATGCTCCATATATGCATTACTTTAACTCTTAATTTTCTTCATCCTGTGCTCCTGCAGAACCCATGTGATGACAAACGACACAAAGACATTTGGTCTAAAGAGAAAACCTGTGACAGATTACCTAAGTTTATGGTGGTGGGACCACAGAAAACAGGTAAGCTACACACAAACGTACTCCAAGGCATTCACATGAAACAAAGAGAATTCTTTTGTGCTCCCAGGTGTGTAGATTCTACACATAAGAGCCTATTCATTTAATACCCCACTCCTCTTTGGTCCTGTCAGAGGGAGACAAAGGATGAGGCTCTTACTTCCTTTCTTCCACCCACATACTATCTACTTTAGATGCATAGATATGGTACTGAGCTAGCACCCTCACCCTCATTCTCTTTTTCTTACTCTGTCTTTGTCAAAGAGCAAAATAAGAAGAGATTATTAAAAGTCTCATATTGTCTGTGGTGTTCGTGTGATTTCAGGAATTCCAGTTGCTGAGGTGAAGGGGCCCTGTAATGCTCTTATAACACTCTAATGAACTACATGATCATTTCTTAAATGAAAGGTGTCTTCCCTATAGCAACAGCAGCAGCCAAACAATGCATGAAACCTCGTTTTACTGAAAGATATGCCGTCTATGTCAGAGATATTGGAACAAAAAAAAAAAAAAGACTGAGTAAGGAGGGGGGTATTGGAGGTTATGTGGGAATAGGTGTAAAGGGAACTGGGTGGAAAAAGAGCTGCAGAGGGTGAGACAGAGGGCATGGCCAGAGCCCCTGTGCTGATTGGTGTCAAATAGTTTTGAATCATTTGATGGGGAGGTCTCTAATCATTGCACACACACACACACATGCACACACACATACACACATAGTGTATTCTCAGCAAGATATAAATCTTGTGCTGAGGGGAAAAAATCATCCAGTATGGATCAGTGGATGACAGCTCTCACACACACTGACACACACACACATGGACTACTCTCTGCTGAGCAGAATTAACGAGCCAGTTATGAATTATGCCCTTTCTTCCAGGAACGACGGCACTTTATCTCTTCCTGCTCATGCACCCCTCCATCTCCAGTAACTTTCCCAGTCCAAAGACGTATGAAGAGGTCCAGTTCTTCAACACCAACAACTATCACAAAGGAATCGACTGGTGAGGATAAACACACTAATCCTCATCTTTCATTCTTTCTGTTTACCTTTTTATTACTTTGAAGCTGAGGTGAAATGAATGACTTTAAGGATGCAACACTTTTATGTGTCTTGCAGACATTAAGCAGTTCAAAACAGTTCCTTCAGAATGATCCTTTTAAGGCTGTATACATAAGCCAACAGACATATGGCTCCCTAAATTGACCCATAAATGGTAACCCATTTAGCTGACAGAGACAGCTGTTGCATTTTCCAAAGTCATCCACAGAGGACTTGACTCTGAGAATTCTTTATTAAACCGTGTATAAATTATATGTCTCTCTTTTAAAGTTGTTGTCTTGCACAAATAACGATAAAGTACTGATGAGGACAAGAAGTTTTTGACTTTACGAGTTCCACCTGACTTTGAAAATGTGTAAAAATAAGGCCATGCAGATTCTACTTGTTTATTGTTCTGTGTCATTTGTATCACAGGTGTGCAAATGTGCACTTATGTTTTGTGTGTCTTTTTTTTCCACTTTAGGTACATGGAGTTTTTCCCTGTGCCCTCTAATGTTAGCACAGACTTCCTGTTCGAGAAGAGCGCTAACTACTTCCCCTCGGAGGACTCTCCAATTCGAGCTGCTGCCCTACTGCCCAAGGCCAAGATCATTACTCTGCTCATCAACCCATCTGACAGAGCCTACAGCTGGTATCAGGTACATACACAAACACACCACACTTAGATAACATTAGAGGCCAGTGATCACTCAAGCTACTTACTTTACTGTATGGTTTGCCCCATCTCTTCATTGATCTGAATTGAGTCTGATTTCTCCCCGTGATGTGGATTTAATGAGCCTGCTTTATGTCTGAAAATGGGAAATGCCAGAAGACGACATCAAATCATAGCTTCAGTCAGTTTGAATAATGAAATGTGAATGTCAGCACAGTCCTAACGGAAATATTCTGTCACTATCCATAAAAAATTCTTTCTCATGCAGTTATGAATATCACTTGATGTGGAAGGAAAAGACTTACACCTGCTGTGCAATAAACAATAAAAGTCAGGTCTTTGAAGCATATGTGGTTGTATCCCTCCACAGCATCAAAGAGCTCATGAGGATCATGCAGCCCTGCGGTTCACCTTCTATGATGTCATTAGTGCCAGACCAGGGGCACCAGCAGAGCTACGCTCCCTGCAGAGCCGCTGTCTCATCCCTGGTCTGTACTCCACACACCTGGAGAGGTGGCTCACTCATTACCCTGCTAACCAGGTATACACCCACATGACCTATGCACATTTTTAGAATCTAACCTGATCTATAATGTAAAGTTTTTAATATGAAATGATACAATTTGTACTTTCTTCTATAGCAACATATACACAAATCAAATGTGACATTACAGGCTTAAATTGAGTTGTAAATTTATAAATTATGCAAGGACAGTACTATGTGAAATTATTATAGATTATATTTTATGCTTATTACTAAGTGTACTTTCTGTTTAGATAGACACAATGCCTATTTGATTAGTTTGGCAGTGGTTAGGTTACATTAGGTTTACTATGATGTGTTATGTCTGCTTTTTAACTTTTATGGCGGTCATTAAAATGAAAAATGAAAGAACTCTCACTGAAGAAGCTATGCCTGTGCTTTAAGATTTACACAGGACCTTAGGATATGCTCAGTCCCTTAAATAATTACCTGTGTGGGGGTTACTAATTACAAGTTACAGAGTTGAATTATTAAATTACAAAATAAACGTAACTGTAGTCAGTACGATACTGAGGACAAAAAAGAAAAATTTAAAGTACAGTTGTGAAACTAAATTTTTTCATTTGTAAAAGAAGGCGTTAGGTACTACAATATTAATTTTGGTCAAAAGCTTAAATGTCAAATATAACAGCCAACAATGGGTGGCCATGTCATTAGACAAAAACATATTTCAGTGCTGGAAATGTAACAACCTGAAATTTGAAAAAGACTCACTAACAAAATTGCTTCCATGTTTGTTTTGTGTTTATAATAGTTTTTAGCTCGTATCAAAACATCTCCTTACAAAGTAACCATTAAATAATGAAACATGAAAAAGTACATTTCTTTGATAAAGTAATTAAATAGTTGCAATGATTTTTCATTATCTTTTGAATAGAATAAACAGTGATACGTAATCTGTCAACCTCTTCACATCTGTTTGTGTCTGTGCAGGTGATGATCATAGACGGCCATCAGCTTAGATCTGATCCTGCAGCTGTTATGGATGAAGTCCAGAAGTTCTTGGGTGTCACTCCTCATTTCAACTACTCCCAGGCCCTCACGTAAGTTTCTTCCACCTGTCTGTCTTAACTGCCTTATTCTCCATCTCCGGTGGTCTGGGTTAAGGACACCTTTCGACTGCCACACCACTTTTGACAGAAATAACTGTAGCGGTTCAAGGTGTAATGAGTCTGACAGTCAAGTGTGTGAAGCCTGACATCTACTGGTGGTGAGCAGCAGGGTACTAAACTGGCCATCACCTCTTTACCAGTCGTAGGGGCCAGGTGGCGTCAGTCGCTGGCAAGTACAAAAGGTAGTGATTCCACCTGGCACTTGTCTGTCTGTGTTAGTGTTGAGTAAATACAGATATAGAAGCAAAAACACAGAGAATCCAAGTGAAATCAGTTGTGCAGCATCTATGAACTACCCTGCAAATATGCTTCTATTGCAATTAAACAAATAAATGTGCAAATACAGGAAGTGTATAAATAAACGCGATTGAAGCAAACATTACATGTATTATAAACAAGTCGTAAACATTATTGTGACACATGCAGAATGAAACACTAAATATACATTTGACATGATGACGACCCGTTAGACGCTTAATATTCTCGAAGCCACTCCTAAAACAGGCAATCCTCAAGAGTTTATCTCCTTATTCTCAAGAGAATTAGTTTTTTTTCTCTCGCCTGTCTCTTTCAAGTCATTCACAGTTAGAGATGTTGCATGTGACCTTTAAGTTTTGGAGGAGCGGTAAATTGTTTCTCAAGCACCACTCATCAGAATGCAATCTGCTTGTGAGCCCTCAAATCTCCAGACAGGGACATCCAGAATGTGTAACTCAGATTGGGACAGAGTGTGCCTCTCTCTTGAATCACAAACCCACATGCATACAAATAATTTGCAAAGAAATGCATTTTGACAGAATAATAAAGAAGGAGTCTGTGTGTGTGTGTGTGTGTGTGTGTGTGTGTGTGTGTGTGTGTGTGTGTGTGTGTGTGTGTGTGTGTGTGTGTGTTTTGGGTAAAGGCCGAGTTACACAAAAGCCTAATCTTTCTTTTCTCTTTCTCATTCTTCTGACATGGCAGCAGTCTGACAGATCCTCAACACTGAAGCCTATTTATTTAATCCCCCTCTCCTTTCTTCCTCCTGTCCTGTCAGAGGAAATCTGAAGGAGATCCACTTAGCTCTTTTTTCTCTTTTATTCATCCACTGATGCATACAGATAAAGAATAATATTTGCATCTCTCCACCAGACCCACAAAAGCCCTTATCATTGCGCTGCCAAACAGCAATTACCAACAATAATGCATAACTTTTGATCCACTTTGTTAAGCTAGTTGTGTTATAATACTACAAAGGCAGTGCACATAAATAAATAACACCTCATTAGAATTTGCTAAAATACATATATTATTATTTTGCATCTAAAAAAAACAGAACATCTGAGTTATGAGAAGTTTAGAAGGTGTCTGTGGGGGTTCTTTCTGGCTACTCCAGCTTACTCCAACAGATGAACATACATCTTTAATAGGTTAATTTTTGACTCTAAAATGCCCCTTAATGTGAGTGTGAGAGTAAATGGTAGTTGGTCTCTATATTTGATGAACTGAAAACGGAAAATGAATAAATAACTGAATGTGTAATATGTAAAAATATGCGCAAAATCAAACCAAAATATGCATATGGTGCATGAAAATTGCATGTGATATATGCATGCGTATGTGTACATATACTGTAAATACACATGCTGATACAAATGCAAATACAGTATATTTGAGTGTATTTCAGATGTTTTCTTTTTAACTTTCTGCTTTCACATTTCAACTCTCATTTCTCTTTCTTTTCTCAGAGGCAAAATATTGTATATGATATAACCTTTACTGTATATGTCACAGTGTTATGCTGTCTATGTATGGGTCTATGTATTGACTTTTACAATAACAACCTGGAAAAGATGCAGCAGGAGGAGGTAGAGCGGGTTGTCCAATAATCAGAGGGTTGGCAGTTTGAATCCCTACACTTCAACACAACATCCTATGTTCCATTGTGTACTTCACTCACCTTACCTCACTGGTACATGAATACTGGGTATGAATGGTGGTCGGAGGGGCTCGGTTTGACACGGCAGCCACGCCTCCGTCAGCCTGTGGCTACAGATGTAGCCTACCACCACCAGTGTGTCAGTGTGAGAGTCCTTGGGCAAGACACTTCACCCACAAGGATCAAAATGGATAGATCTAAAATGTAAAACACTATATTTAAAATAAATCAAGCAGTCTCATTCGACAAGGTTTGAAAAACACCGCAATGTATGATGTATTACATTATATATACAGTGTGGAAAATGCAATGAGTGTACTGAGTTTTTGAATAATTTATGAAAGTAGTCTCAGAAAAAAGATTACCAATGGCAGCGTTTGGTAAAATGTGTAAGGGAGCAGTAGAATAAATATGTTTAAAATTGATAAATATGCATTTTCATCATCTGCTGGGGTAAATGACGGCTACTGCATATACAAATAGAGCAACTCTGCAAATTTCCTTGGTGTTTGTTTTTAATAATGTGAACTAAATTGCATTTATTTATAATAAGAAATAAACAAAAGATAATAAAAATAATAATAATAATGTATTTCTAATTAGGTTTTTCCTTTTTTAAACTATGACCATTATCATTGTATTTGCATTTTGACCAACCTTTTTCCCATTGTGTTTCTGCTCTGAAATGAAGAGTGGGAATGGAGGCACGACGAAGGGAAAGAGATGAAATGACACGTTAATGTAGAGATAGAGCTAAAGAGTCTGAGACAGACAGGGAGTCTACTGGAGGCATAGTGACCTTAGACGACTCAGTTTTTCTGCAGTAATTTCCTAAAAAAGAAGAGGCTGTGTGTTCTTTTACGCCACTATGCTGGGTTAGTTTTCAAAGAAACATTTTTTTATCGGCTTGTCCGTCTCTCCCCACTCAGGTTTGACCCTCAGAAGGGCTTTTGGTGCCAGCTCCTTGAGGGAGGAAAGACAAAGTGTTTGGGAAAGAGCAAAGGCAGGAAGTATCCTCCTATGGAACCAGAGGTAAGTTTGCTAGTTTTGATTAAGGGGGATTTATTCTCAGTGGAAAAAAAAAAGAATTCTATATGCGTTGAATAAAATGTCGATAAAAGAGAAAAGCAGAAATTTGACTGACAGCAACAGCCCGCAGTCACCTCCATCGTTGAGGCAAAATTTCCCACAGGGCTCAGCGTCAGGGAGGAAACTGTCAGCCAATCAGATCCAGCCAGAAAGTTACAACTTAATTATGGGGACTCAATAGTGACACAACACCACCTGTGAGAAAGTGGGGAATGGGGATTAGGATGCGGGGAGAAAGGGAGAAGGGAGGACAAAATCCAATCCATCCATCTTGTCCTGACTAAAGATTCCACAGAGGAGAGCTGCACACAATCAATCACACATTTCCTTTCACACGAACAATGACACACATACAGCTCTGGAAAAAAATAAGAGACCACTGCAAAATTATCACTTTTTCTGATTTTATTATTTATAGGTATATGTTTGAGTAAAGTGAGCATTTTTGTTTTATTCTCTAAACTACCAACAACATTTCTCCTAAATTTTAAACAAAAATATTGTTATTTAGAGCATGTATTTGCAGAACATGACACATGGTCTAAATAACAAAAGATGCAGTGTTTTCAGACCTCAAATAATGCAAAGAAAACCAGTTCATATTAATTTCTAAACAACACTAGGCCTGTAACGGTACACGTACCGAACCGTTTCGGTACATACCTGTTCGGTTCGGTACACAGCTGTACCGAAACGGCACAGTATGTTGAGAAAAAGAAAAAGGAACGAAAGACGTTGTTTGATGCGGAACTTTAAATCTGCGCAAGTTCCACACGGACATATTGACAAATCGTACCCTGCTCACGCGCACCCGTACACAAAGTGGCCTAAACAGTTGGTTATCTGTCCTAAAATAAATAATTAGGTTAATTTTTTGTTGTCAAAGTTTCTCTTCAGTTTGTTTAAACAGAATACCAGTTTGTCCTCTTGTTAATGTTGCACTTCATGTGGAATTTTTTTTGGTATTTTTATGCAGATTGTGAACTGACAGAACTGTGATTTGATTTTTGTTGTTTGTTCAAAACTACCTGTCAGGGAAAAGTGCAATACTAATGTTTACAATACATTTAGTAATATTAATAATTCATTTCATTTTCTATGTGATTTATAGCAGCAGAATAATATTCCTGTTTTTCTATATTCTATTGTGTCAAAAAATTGGGGGAAAATTTTTCAAAAATTCATAAATGTATTAAAGACATTTTGAGGGGTTTTCTTTCTTCCCGTACCGAACCAAAAAAAAAAAACGAACCGTGGCTTTCAAAACCGAAAACGTACTGAACCGAAAATTTTGTGTACTGTTACAGGCCTAAACAACACAATACTAATGTTGTAACTTGGGAAAGGTTCAGACATCAATATTCGGTGGAGTAGCCCTGATTTTCAATGACAGCTTTCACGTGTCTTTTCTCTCCTCCATTGCTGTTGGATGACTTTATGCAACTCCTGGCAGAGAAATTCAAGAAGCTCAGTAATGTTCCATGGCTTGTGACCATCCATGTTCCTCCAGAAGTTTTCAAAGTGGGTTCAAGTCTGGACATTGCGCTGGCCATGACAGGGTCTTCATCTGGTGGTTCGTCATCCACACCTTTATTGACCTAGCTGAGTCCAGGAGCATTGTCCTGATAGAAGAACAAGTCCTCAGAGTTTGGGAACATTGTCAGGGCAGAAGTCCAGCAGTTTTCAACAGTTATTTTTGATTCCAATTACTTTTGCGGTACTAATAACACTGTTTTTGCCTATTGTAAGAAGATAGTGATGGCAACAGTAGTGGTTTCTATAGTTCTCCTTCTTAAATGAGACATGGATCAGGTGTTTATTCAGTAGAATCAGGTGTGTTTGTGTTGGAATTCAACAAACACAGGAATGGAATGGCTGTCATACATGCAGACATGCTGATTTCACAGGAAATAGCAGTGGTCTCTTAATTTTTTTTTAGAGCTGTAGATACAATTCATCTTCACGTGTGTTGTGTGTGTGTGTATTTGTTGCTTTATTTGACACGGACAGTGCTCAACAAAACACACAAACATAAAAAAGTCTAAATGAACCAAGGTTAAAAGGGTCAATTTTCATCTGTTGTCCCTGGCCTGATGTTAAAAGGCAGCGTAAAACTAGAGACAATGTAGAAATGAAAGAAAAGGTCACAAATAATCCAAAACATTAATAAAAACAGACGTGTGCATGACAGACGTGTGAATGTCAGTTTTAAGACAAGTTAGAATCCATCCACATACGTCATTTATCCCTCACATGGTTCATAGCTGAGCCATGGTGCCCCTGGATGTGAACCTTTAAAGACCTAGAGCTATTTTTGTGGTCACATTTTGTTTTCTCCATCTAATCTTTCCTAAGTAATTTATCACCATTTCTTATAATATCATCCTCTGCATTGTGCATTTTTCTGTGAAAATCTAATACTTTTCCTTTATTCAATTTAGAGATCATGTAGATTTTCATGAACGCTCAGATTAAATTCAAAGGTTATTATATTAAAAACAAAGAAAGTAAAAGCAGCTTTTTCCGCAAATGTATTAAGTGTACGTAAAAATAAGTGTCTACAACCACTTCCATTTATCACACTACATGGGGTCTGTGGGTGAAAATGACTGTTTTCCTGGAGTCTCTGAACATCCAAATAAATCATATTTGATGCCACTGAAAACAGACACAGAAACTGCATTTTACCTGAATTATTTCCTTGTGTTGATAGGATTGGTGGTTCAGAGGTTGTCAGTCATTTTAGATCAGTAGATGCTTTTGGTTGCCAAGGGTTACACCATATTTAATTAATCAGTCAATCAATCACTCCCTTTACTTGTCCCCAGTGGGGCAATTGCTTTGCAACAGTGGGATCAACACACGAATACACATGAGTTGATCAAATACATAAATACATAAAAAATAAATATACTCAATCAGTAAAGGTAAAAATATAGATAAAAAGTATGAATATAAAACCACAGGATTTCCAACCAGTAAAAACAAAGAGGGTTAAAAACAACACTACAGGTAAACTATCATTTTCTCCTGGAGAGGACCGAGACAACAGATCTCACTGAACCAACCTAATGATTATCCTGTTTCTTTTACTTCTGCATTACATCATCAGTTTTAAACATCATTTATATCTGTCTTCCTTTTCTATTTCCTCATGCCTGTTTCCCCCTTTACTCGCCACTCGCTCGTGCTTCATTCTAAATTTCATCTTGCACAAACCGTCTTTCTATGCCGTTGCTTATCTGTCCATTCATTTCACCCTTTTTTTTTTTCCTCTCTCTCTTTTCAGGCACGTGCATATCTCTCCAGGTACTACAGGGAGCACAACGTGGAGCTGTCAAAGCTACTGCATCGCCTTGGACAGCCTCTTCCCTCCTGGCTAAGAGAGGAGCTGCAGAAGGTCAGCAGCATTAAACTCTGTGACTCTCATCACACCTACATACCAATGCAAGTTAAAGCTAAATGAATTTGCATCAGCGTCTCTGAATGAAAAATAGTCCCTGAGTTAAACTTTACAAAACAAGCAAGCAACAAGAGCCGTTTGGATAGTGTCAGTGGGAGATGCATTCAAAGGAAAGAGAAACATTGCCTGCTTGTTTTCTGATCTTGCTCACCTTCAAAGCCTGTCAAAGCCTTCATAACATGCACTTAAAAATTTGACTCCATAGTGTAAGTACGGTTGCTGACAGCAGTCTCACCTTGATCTCTGCCAAAGCCACTTTCTTATGCTGTGCTTAAAATTGTTTGTCTCTCTGCATTTTGTCTTCGGATTTGTTTGTGCTGCTGTTTATGAATCAGAGGGAGCCACTTGACAAGTCTGCCTATGTTTTTCGGTCCATTCGTTGCGCATTCAAAGCACATTTTATTTTCTGTTTTCATGACTGGCATTTGAATCAATAAGTAAACAGAATGTAATTAAATTGCTTTTTCTGTTTTTCCTTTCCCACTTCTCTGTTTCCCTCTTTACCCCCTTCCCTCTGTCTTTGCCTCTTTCTTAAGGTTAGATAACCTTTGCATCCATGCACCAGGGTTAAAGGTCAAGGGTCAAAGTCCTGGAAGCACCCAGGAGCACCTGACCATCAGATGCACTGTCTGTGGCCTTTAAGTGATCCCTTAGGTGAAGACAGGGACAGGGTGCCTTGTGTCACCTCGGAGCTGTGACGCTGCTGAAGAGAGCAGAAGTCGTGAAAGCGCAAGAAACTCTGTGGAGACTCTGAGACTAATGAGGATGGATGGATGGATGGATGGATGGTCACAGTTTCAGCTGCTCATATAGCTCTTAAATGGGACTAAAAGGAAGAACCACGTTATAACGACGGAGAGAACTATGGGAGGAGCATTTGCCCAAACCCTGTTCAGAAGTGTGGTAACCTCTTGTGCAAAGACTGCAGTGACTTCAATGGTTATTATAATTATTTCTTTTTGTTTTGTTTTAGTTTCACCTTTAATTTATAATGCCAAGACAGCGCTGGTCAGCTGTGCGTGGTTCCCATAGAGATGACTTTGGATTTAGTTCTGTTCCACAAGAAAAACAGAAAAAAAGACAAAAACAAATGCATCCTGTGTGTGTTTTGGTTTTCCTTGTTTTGTTTTTTTTTTTTTTTGTTTTTTTACTTTCTTCTGTAATGAGAGTGACTAAGTATTAAGAGCAAGATGATATTTTCAAGTGCATAGGCTCAGGGTGAGATACTTGCTGTTATTTTTTATCATAGACTCGTTGTTTTGGGAGCTGTTCTGTTTTTTAAGTTAAGCTAGTTTCTGATAGATCTGTTAGTCTTCTGGTAGTTCACCCTTAGTGGTGTCGCCTGAGGCTCTCACTGGAAAGTGTAGACTGGAAATGAGTCACTGAAACAAGAGTCATTGCCAGCTCATTATTTTCTTGTGACAAGCCATGCAGAAAAGCGCTATGTCCATTTAGAAAAGCTTGAGTGCTTATAATGTAAGCGCTACGGACTGAGAGGAGACACGGATTTGTTGGGAATAAACTGACCAAAATGAGCCTAATGGATATGACACTTAATTCCAGGACTCTTCAGTAGCTAATGTAACGCAGTCGACTTTTATTTTGTCAATGTCTCATTTAAGGTTCAACCTCCTTTTTTTTCCCTTTTCAAAACCAGTGGCCTACATTGTTTAGCTTCAATTTGAATGCAAAAAACACCTAAATGTCAAACACAGAAACCAAAATTAAAGAAATGATATAACTGACGGCATAACTTGTTGCGTTTTTTGGGTTTTTTTTATGACAAATGCAGCACATACATGCCACACATGTGGCAATACACCTCCAGATGCACATTTAAATGGCTGATTATATCGATGTCTAATTCTCTATAGCAGGGATGTCACACTTATTTTAGTTCAATAGGATCTGTAGTGGGCCGGACCAGTAAAGTAAAAACATAAGTGTTGCCAGGCGCAACAAACCCCACCCCTCACACATATTGTAGTTTATTTTGGCATGGATACAGCTGATGTCAGCATATCAATTGCCTTTATGTATGTGCCAAGTTTGAAGTACATTGAAACAAAATTGATGTTTTTATAGAAAAACACGACTCTCTGAAAACTGAAGATTTTAACAAAAGTATTTTAATATTGAAAAGCGATTTAACAAAAGGCGCTCCCAAGGAGGATATATAAAATTACTCAAAAAAAAAAATCTCTATGATAAACAAAAACCCTTACAGAAAAACTGAAGCAAAAACTGAAAAAACATGAAAAAATCTGGTTGGCCACTTGACATGAACATGTTGACAGATTCAAATGAAATGGCACAAGACAAATGGAGACAGGACTATTTAATAATAATGGATTAGATTTCTATAGCGCTTTTCTAGACACCCAAAGCACTTTACATTATTGATCCATTACACTGGTCAACAACAAATTTATTGTTTAAGTTTTTTGAGCTGATTTAGGATAATTTTGGTGTGCTGAATCCAAAAATCACATTAATTTTGCTCCATCAGGTCAACTTTCTGAACTATGCTACATATTGGCTTTTTAATATTTTTGCTTACATTTATGGGCATTTTCACATCATATGATACAAAATTCTTTCATATTTCTTGCAATAAACGAGTTCTGAAGATTTTACTTTTGCCAATTTATGATTAATTGTTTTTTTTAATATTACAGGTGAATGAAATGGCTTCGACTAGAAGATCTTGCAAAAATAAGCCTGACGTATTCTGCTACATCTGCGGTGAATACATAATAAATAATAAATACATCCTGTTAGAAAATGATTTTTTTTCTCTTAAAACCTATTTTGGGTGAGAACTATATAGAAAAAATCAACTGATAAAGTCACAAAAATGTAATCAATTTTGTGAAAAGATCAAATTTTTCAAAATCAAATTAGCAAAAAAACCTGACCTGATTGAGAAAAACAGATGTCATTTTTGGATTTAGCGGTGCAAAATGGTCCTAATTCAGTTGAAAAAACCTAGACAACTTGCAAAAAACATTCTTTTCTAACCCAGTGTTATTCATTCACTCTCACATTCTCCTTCTGGTGGTGGTAAACTACACCTGTAGCCACTGTAGACAGAAGTGTGGCTGCCAATTTGTGCCTCTGACCACCACCAAACATTCATACACCAGTGTGAGTGGAACTGGAGGCAAGGAGGGTGAAGTGCCCAAGGACACAAAGGACTGACTAGGATAGAGCGGAATTCAAACTGCCAACCCTTCAGTTATTGGACGACCCGTTCTACCACCTGAGCCATGGTCGCCCTATACATGAGATAGGGGGACACAGGTGACACCAATCAGGGGTGGGGCTAACAATCACACTGACGAGAAAACACACAAAGGGGGGAAAGTCAGGGTCTGAAATGAGAGGGAAGGGATGTATACAAAATAAAGCAGGAAGTGCAAGACAGGACTAAATGTGAACGACTCTAACTTAACATAAAGTGACTAATCAAACAAAGACAAAACACTGAAAACCTAAGACGAGACATGAAACATTAACATGACTAACACACCTGACGAGACATGACAGACATTTGAAATTTCACTCATTGTAAGTAAATGGGAGATAAAAAAATAGATTTAAAAAAATTCATAAAAAATATGAACTTTGACCTACTTTTCCCAAAATGTAATCAGATCTATTCTGGTCACTGGCAATCTATAAACCCAATTTGGTATGAATTCAACCAATGGTTTTGCTGCTACAGACATTTGAAATTTTGCCCATTATAAGTAAATTGGGGGAAAAAAAGATTTTAAAAATTCATTAAAAAATGTTTTGAACTTTGACCTACTGTTCCTAAAATGTAATGACATCTCTTCTGGGTCACTGGCAATCTATAAACCCAATTTAGTATGAACTGAATCAATAGTTTAGTGCTGCTAGAGTGTTAACAAAGAAACAAACAAACCAAACCAAAAACAATACCCCTTGCCTCCCCTTCTGAGGATGGGGTAATAATATGTAAATAATGTAAATTCCACACTTTTCTCTATGTTTTAGAGTGAAAAAAGTAAAATTACACAAAGAAAAAATTAACATCTATAAACTATCCTTTAAAAAAACTTAAATTTATCAAGAAAATTAAGTGTCATTTTAACAATATTATGCTTCAGCTTCTCATTTACACAAGCACATGACAACTTACAGATCACAGTGGATCTACACCTACACAAAAAATCCCCTATGGGAGGAATAAAGTATCTATCTATCTATCTATCTATCTATCTATCTATCTATCTATCTATCTATCTATCTATCTATCTATCTATCTATCTATCTATCTATCTATAAACATTTAGTAACAGGCATAATATTGTTAAAATTGCTCTTCATGTCTCTTTAGAAATTGCAGGTTCATAATTGTTTTACGAAAGCACAGTTTATAAACGCAAACATTGTCATAAGTAACGTATTTTTCTTGTCCAGCCCACTTTAGATCAACTTGGGCTGACTGTGGAATCTGAAATAAAATGATTAACATCTTCTGTGTAATTTTTGCATTTCACAAATTCATCCCACTGGCTGAACTGGACCCTTTAGCGGGCCATATTTTTACACCTGTGCTCTATAGTGAGTTAAAATGACACAGGTTATATATTTTCTGATGAATCTGTGCTCTGTCGAGTGTTGATCCATCACTATTGGGACTTACCTCCTGTATAGAGCAGATACAGATATTTGCCTATTGACGTACCACAGACCTTGGTGCAGAGCAGTCTGGGAGAGATATGTGAAAAAATACATCCTATCCATCACTTTGGAACTACTCAGTATATCACATGTGACACAGAGCATCAGAAGGAGTAAAACGAACTTTTTCAAAGTGTTTGATAGATCGTTGTGAAGGTTTGCAAGGCCAGACTGAATTAGTCAATCTGATGTTGAGCTGTTGGCAGATTTTTTTTTATACGTTCATAAAATGTATCACATATGCAATAAACCTTGAATTTGATGTACTGCTTTTAGATTACCAAAGCAATAGGATAAAATGTCCAGCCATGACATCGCCAAAAGGCCAAAGTACCTGCTGATTTATACTTTGGACATCAAAGCAGGGGGCCTCATGTGAAACAACCTTTACCAATAAGATGATATAACATAGAAGACAGAGAGTTGATGTTGTAATTGCACACAATTTTTCAACAACTTCAGAGGACTATATTCTGAGGAGGATTGAAGATGAAATCTACAATATTGCTGCTCATAAATCAATGGTCTTTATCTGCTGTAGTTCCTCTGCTCATCCTGTTTATCCCACTGTGTTTGTGCGAAGCCAGAAATGGCTGACTAAGGGGATAAAATGATTTCAGTTTTTCTGTGTTTCTGGATCATTTACAACAGGGTTTTAGCTTCTCTGCTGAGTTATCAGGTGAGTAAAACAGCAGGAGAGCAATGTTTTACACTAATTGAATCTTGAAAGTGTATCTTTTTGCAGGTGGAATGATGTGCTTGTAATGGTTTTTGGTTTACCTGCATTAAAAAGCATCATGGGGAGGGTGTGTGAGTAGCAGCATGGCCAGGAAAGAAAAAATACACTTGAGATTTTAACCCATAAAGACCCAGTGCTACTTTAATGGCAGTTCCCAAATCAATTTTTCTTTCTAGTTAACCTTTCTTAAGTGATTTATCACCATTTATTATTATTTTATCCTCAGTATTTGGCACTTTTTCAGTGAAAATCACAAATTTTGCAGTATTTAATTTACTAATCATGTACTTTATTCACCATTCTGATATTACGTTTGAGGGTTATTATATCAAAAACAAAGAAAACTTAAGAAAATGTGACTTTTCTTAAAAAATATATCATTATTGAACGTCAAATTAAGCATCTCCAACAACTATCATTTTATCTAAGTACATAGGTTTTACTGGTGAATCAATGTTGTAGAACAGGAGTGTCAAACTCATTTTAGTTCAGGGGCCACATTCAGCTCAATTTGATCTCAAGTGGGCCAGACCAGTAAAATAATAACAGTGAAAAAAGTAAAATTACATTGTGATCAGGTTTACATTTACAAATTTTCCTTAAAACTCTGAATAACATGAACAACTTGAAAAACAAGTGCAATTTTAACAATATTATACCTCGGTTTATCAGTTAATCATTTACACATTTGCATTACAATCACACGAAACATTTAGTAACAGGCAGAATATTGGTAAAATTGCATTTACTTTTCTTAAGACATTTCCATTTTTTTCATATTTGTTCAGGTTTTTCACATTTTTTATAAAAAGTATAGTTTGGTAATGTAAACATTTTCATGTAATTTTACTTTTTTTACACCAAAAAAAAAACAAAGAGAAAATTTGGGGTTGTCATTATTTATAGGTTATTGTGATAATATTTTACTGGTTCTGACCCACTTGAAATCTAATTGGACTGTATGTGTCTGTATGTGGAACCTGAATTAAAAGGATTTTTACACTATTGATTGTAAACATCTTCAGTGTAATTTTTGCATTTCACAAGTTCCTCCCGCGGGCCAGATTGGACCCTTTGGCGGGCTGGATTTGGCCCTCGGGCCACATGTTTGACACCTGTGTTGTAGAAAATGGCGGTGTTTCCATGATCACTACGGCGCCTCTGAACGTCCGAATGGGTCATATCTGATGACTATGAAAAGATGACAAATTGCATTTTACACCAATTATTTACATGGATTGATAGGATTAATGGATCAACAGGTATTAAAAATTTTACATCAGTAGATGATTTGAGTCACCAGTGACTTTTTGGGTCTTTATGGGTTAATTAGTCATTGTTGGCGAAAGGGGAGTTCATGAGTAAATGGGAGAAAATCGTGGTGATTCATCATGGTTTGTTTTATCATATATATAACTGACAAATAGATCTGTATGTAAATGTAAAAGTGTCAGTATTTTCTGTCACTTTTTACAGTGGTTGCTTGCATGAGGAAGAGTCTGGCATTTCATCTGAAGTGCATCATCTATTCAGGTTTAATATCTATTCTTAGAAAAACTGCAAAATAAAGTAAAAAAAAAAAAAAAAAAAAAGTAAGTATCATAATTTCAATCTTTATTTCTCTCTCGCTGCCTAAATATGTGGAGCAGCAAAATGTGTACACACATTATAATCATAAAAAATAAATGAAAAAGAAGTACACCAACAAAAAAAAAAAAAAAAAAAGTAATTATTCTTCAATCTCTCAGCTGGTTTTCCCAAGTGTGACTGAAATTTTAGGGATGGAAAGTGATACGAGTGGAAATAAATTATCCGTGTATAATGACACCTTCTGTTCTGCCCCATGTGACATTCAGCTAAAAGCCATAACTTCTACATACAGCAAGAAGATCAGCGGGATCATAAAAGGATTAGAAGAGAAAGGGAAATGACGCATGTAGATCTCACTGTTCATTTATTTGTGACATATAACATTTGGAGATTTAGATAAGAAAGGTTTGGCGAATATAATCCAGAAATTAGATGAAAGAACAAAAAATCAAAACTGTTAAAAAAAAAAAAAAAAAAGACATTCACTTCCAATCAAATATTTGGACTCACCTGGTTTTTCTTTATTTTCATGACTGTTTACATTGTAGATTCTCACTGAAGGCATCAAAACTATGAATAAACACACTTGGGATTATGTAGTTTAAAAAAGTGTGACATAACTCAAAGCATGTTTTATATTTTAGATTCTTCAAAATAGACACATTTTGCTTTTATTACTGCTTTGTACATTCTTTCATTGTTTGGATGAGCTTCATGAGGTAGTCACCTGAAATGTTTTCCAACAGTCTTGAAGGAGTTCCCAGTGATGCTGAGCACTTGTTGGCCATCTGCGGTCCGTCTAATGTCATTTAAATGAGAAGGTGAGTCCAAACTTTTGACTGGTAGTGTATTTCAAGTTTTATATTTTATTAAAACCATATTCCAAAACAACACATTCATCACACAACTGCAGTATGTGATAATCACCACACGAGGGCACTCTCTGGCAATAAGGAACACTACTTTAGTTCTAGACCACAGGTGTCAAACATGAGGCCAGGGGGCCAAATCTGGCCCGCCAAAGGATCCAATCTGGCCCGTAGGACGGATTTGTGAAATACAAAAATTACACTGAAAATATTACCAATCGAGGATTTCAAAATCATTTTAATTCAGATTCCACATACAGACCAATTAGATATCGAGTAGGTCAGACCAGTAAAATACTATCATATTAACCCTTTCATCCATAGTGGTCACTACAGTGGACAGTTACTCTACATCTTTAACCCTTTCATGCATGAACTATGACAACCTTCATCAAGATTTTTTTCTTGAGTGTTTTTATTCCTCCTTAGGCACGAAAAAACAATGTGATTGAGTTTTTTTTTTCTTTTCATGGAATTACATAATGTCCATGCATTTAATTTTTGAAGTAAAGAAACGTGTTTAAAACCCAATATCAGAAACTGAGATGAAAACAATGAAACAAAAACATTTTTAATGCAGCTAATCTGATGTTTTCTCACATTTTAACATATTCTAATGCTAGTTATTACTCACTCCATGGAGATAATATGCAAAAAAAAAAAAAAAAAACTTTTTGTCTAATAAATAACAACTGATTTACACTCAAACATGTTAGTGCAGATCAGGTTTATCAAGAACAGCAAAGTTACAGTAATGGACTGAATGTCAGTGTATGTGACGATGCATAAGTGTCCACTGTGTTGGCTGATATGGAACTAAAACAACTAAACCCATGAATATATAGGAGAACAGCTGGAGAAGAACTGTCCACTGGAGTGACCACTGTGCATGAAAGGGTTAAACCTATAAATAATAAAAACAGCAAATTTTCTCTTTGTTTTAGTGTAAAAAAGTCAAATTACATGAAAATGTTCATATTAAAAAAACTGTTATTTTACAAAAAATGTGAAAAACCTGAAATGTCTTAAGATAAGTAAATGCAATTGTACCAATATTCTGCCTGTTATTAAATGTTTAGTGTATTTGTAATTGTTTTGGATTTTTCATTATAGTTTAGTTTTATTTAGTTTTGACGTTTTTTCTCTAATTCAGTTAGTTTTGTTTTTTAAAGCAGGTTTGCTAGTTTTTATTAGTTTAAATTTTTTTCTAAATGCTTAGTTTTAATTTAATTTTAGTATTAATTTTAGTTTTGTCGTGTCTTTTATCTTCTTCACCGTTGTATTCAAATAAATCCCAGACAGGACTCTGTTTTCTCCCAACTTCAGTCTCTATGTTTCCAGGTAAAGTGAGGACCAGAAGACGACTCTAAACGACAAGTGACGAGAAGTGACGGGCCGTGAAGTGTCGTATGGTGCCAGCAGCTAAAATTGCTTACAACGAAATAAATCCATTTCATATCAATCTGGCATTTACAAAGAGGAAAACTAAGGGAATTTAATCCATAATTTTTATCCGTTTTAGTTAGTTTTGTAAGCACACAATACAGTTTCAGTTAGTTATCTTTTTTTTTCTTTTAATTATAGTTTTTATTTATGTCAGTTAACGAAAATGTTTTTTCAATTCCAGTTTTCGTTATTTCGTTAGTTTTGGTTAACAATAATAACCTTGGTTGTAATGCACACGTGTACATGATAAACTGATAATCTGAGGCATAATATTGTTAAAATTGCACTTGTTTTTCTCGAGATGTTTCCAGTTGTTCATGTTATTCAGATTTTTGTAGATGTAAACATTATGGGCTGAATGTAGCCCCAATCTAAAATGAGTTTGACACCCCTGTTCTAGACGAACTGTTCAATATATGGACAAAAATATTGGGACACATCACATCTACCAGTAAGACTTCCCATTTCCATTATTCGGGAATATTATCATGATACAAATGTGAGCTGTTGTGAATAATTATCTGTATAAACGTTGAATCAATGTTTCTCTTATGAAATTTCGGACTTTTCATCCTGAGTGACACCTGAAGAAACCAGACAGTTACTGTTAACCCCATAAATGTAATAACTGTGGCTTTGAACGTAATAATCCCATAAATGTAATAACTGCATCTTTGAACGTAATAATCCCATAAATGTAATAACTGCGGCTTTTAACGTAATAATCCCACAAATATAATAACTGCAGCTTTGAACGTAATAATCCCATCAATGTAATAACTGCGGCTTTTAACATAATAATCCCATAAATGTAATAACTGCGGTTTTTAACGTAATAATACCATAAGTGTAATAACTGCATCTTTGAACGTAATAATCCCATAAATGTAATAACTGCAGTTTTGAACGTAATAATCCCATAAATGTAATAACTGCATCTTTGAACGTAATAATCCCATAAATGTAATAACTGCAGTTTTGAACGTAATAATCCCATAAATGTAATAACTGCATCTTTGAACGTAATAATCCCACAAATATAATAACTGCAGCTTTGAACGTAATAATCCCATCAATGTAATAACTGCGGCTTTTAACATAATAATCCCATAAATGTAATAACTGCGGTTTTTAACGTAATAATCCCATAAGTGTAATAACTGCATCTTTGAACGTAATAATCCCATAAATGTAATAACTGCAGTTTTTAACGTAATAATCCCATAAATGTAATACCTGCGTCTTTGAACATAATAATCCCACAAATGTAATAACTGCAGCTTTGAACGTAATAATCCCACAAATGTAAGAACTGCGGCTTTTAACGTAATAATCCCACAAATGTAAGAACTGTAGTTTTGAAAGTAATAATCCCATAAATGTAATAACTGCATCTTTTAACGTAATAATCCCACAAATGTAATAACTGCAGCTTTTAACGTAATAATCCCACAAATGTAAGAACTGCGGCTTTTAACGTAATAATCCCACAAATGTAAGAACTGTAGCTTTGAAAGTAATAATCCCATAAATGTAATAACTGCATCTTTTAACGTAATAATCCCACAAATGTAATAACTGCAGCTTTTAACGTAATAATCCCACAAATGTAATAACTGCAGCTTTTAACGTAATAATCCCATAAATGTAATAACTGCATCTTTGAACGTAATAATCCCACAAATATAATAACTGCACCTTTGAACGTAATAATCCCATAAATGTAATAACTGCATCTTTTAACGTAATAATACCATAAATGTAATAACTGCAGCTTTGAACGTAATAATCCCACAAATGTAATAACTGCAGTTTTTAACGTAATAATCCCATAAATGTAATAACTGCAGCTTTGAACGTAATAATCCCATAAATGTAATAACTGCGTTTTTGAACATAATAATCCCACAAATGTAATAACTGCATCTTTGAACGTAATAATCCCACAAATGTAAGAACTGCGGCTTTTAACGTAATAATACCACAAATGTAATAACTGCGGTTTTTAACGTAATAATCCCATAAATGTAATAACTGCAGCTTTTAACGTAATAATCCCACAAATGTAATAACTGCAGTTTTTAACGTAATAATCCCACAAATGTAATAACTGCAGTTTTTAACGTAATAATCCCACAAATGTAATAACTGCAGTTTTTAACGTAATAATCCCATAAATGTAATAACTGCATCTTTTAACGTAATAATCCCATAAATGTAATAACTGCAGTTTTTAACGTAATAATCCCACAAATGTAATAACTGCAGTTTTTAATATAATAATCCCATAAATGTAATAACTGCAGTTTTGAACGTAATAATCCCACAAATGTAATAACTGCATCTTTTAACGTAATAATCCCACAAGTGTAATAAGTGCATCTTTGAACGTAATAACCCCATAAATGTAATAACTGCAGCTTTTAACGTAATAATCCCATAAATGTAATAACTGCAGTTTTGAACGTAATAATCCCACAAATGTAATAACTGCATCTTTTAACGTAATAATCCCACAAGTGTAATAAATGCATTTTTTTAACGTAATAATCCCATAAATGTAATAACTGCAGCTTTGAACGTAATAATCCCACAAATGTAATAACTGCAGTTTTTAACGTAATAATCCCACAAATGTAATAACTGCAGCTTTTAACGTAATAATCCCACAAGTGTAATAACTGCATCTTTTAACGTAATAATCCCATAAATGTAATAACTGCAGCTTTTAACGTAATAATCCCACAAATGTAATAATTGCAGTTTTGAACGTAATAATCCCATAAATGTAATAACTGCATCTTTTAACGTAATAATCCCACAAGTGTAATAAATGCATCTTTGAACGTAATAATCCCACAAATGTAATAACTGCATCTTTTAACGTAATAATCCCACAAGTGTAATAAATGCATCTTTGAACGTAATAATCCCATAAATGTAATAACTGCATCTTTTAACGTAATAATCCCATAAATGTAATAACTACAGCTTTTAACGTAATAATCCCACAAATGTAATAACTGCAGCTTTTAACGTAATAATCCCACAAGTGTAATAACTGCATCTTTTAACGTAATAATCCCATAAATGTAATAACTGCAGCTTTTAACGTAATAATCCCACAAATGTAATAATTGCAGTTTTTAATGTAATAATCCCACAAATGTAATAACTGCAGTTTTGAACGTAATAATCCCATAAATGTAATAACTGCAGTTTTGAACGTAATAATCCCACAAATGTAATAACTGCATCTTTTAACGTAATAATCCCACAAGTGTAATAAATGCATCTTTGAACGTAATAATCCCATAAATGTAATAACTGCAGCTTTTAACGTAATAATCCCACAAATGTAATAACTGCAGCTTTGAACGTAATAATCCCATAAATGTAATAACTGCAGTTTTGAACGTAATAATCCCACAAATGTAATAACTGCATCTTTTAACGTAATAATCCCACAAGTGTAATAAATGCATCTTTGAACGTAATAATCCCATAAATGTAATAACTGCAGCTTTTAACGTAATAATCCCACAAATGTAATAACTGCAGCTTTGAACGTAATAATCCCATAAATGTAATAACTGCAGTTTTGAACGTAATAATCCCACAAATGTAATAACTGCATCTTTTAACGTAATAATCCCACAAGTGTAATAAATGCATCTTTGAACGTAATAATCCCATAAATGTAATAACTGCAGCTTTGAACGTAATAATCCCATAAATGTAATAACTGCAGTTTTGAACGTAATAATCCCACAAATGTAATAACTGCAGCTTTTAACGTAATAATCCCACAAATGTAATAACTGCATCTTTTAACGTAATAATCCCATAAATGTAATAACTGCAGCTTTTAACGTAATAATCCCATAAATGTAATAAATGCATCTTTGAACGTAATAATCCCATAAATGTAATAACTGCAGCTTTGAACGTAATAATCCCATAAATGTAATAACTGCAGTTTTGAACGTAATAATCCCACAAATGTAATAACTGCAGCTTTTAACGTAATAATCCCACAAGTGTAATAACTGCATCTTTTAACGTAATAATCCCATAAATGTAATAACTGCAGTTTTTAACGTAATAATCCCACAAATGTAATAACTGCAGCTTTTAACGTAATAATCCCACAAGTGTAATAACTGCATCTTTTAACGTAATAATCCCATAAATGTAATAACTGCAGCTTTTAACGTAATAATCCCATAAATGTAATAACTGCAGTTTTTAACGTAATAATCCCACAAATGTAATAACTGCAGCTTTTAACGTAATAATCCCACAAATGTAATAACTGCAGTTTTTAACGTAATAATCCCATAAATGTAATAACTGCAGTTTTGAACGTAATAATCCCACAAATGTAATAACTGCAGCTTTTAACGTAATAATCCCACAAATGTAATAATTGCAGTTTTTAACGTAATAATCCCACAAATGTAATAACTGCAGCTTTGAACGTAATAATCCCACAAATGTAATAATTGCAGTTTTTAACGTAATAATCCCACAAATGTAATAACTGCAGCTTTGAACGTAATAATCCCATAAATGTAATAACTGCAGTTTTGAATGTAATAATCCCACAAATGTAATAACTGCATCTTTTAACGTAATAATCCCACAAGTGTAATAAATGCATCTTTGAACGTAATAATCCCATAAATGTAATAACTGCAGCTTTTAACGTAATAATCCCATAAATGTAATAACTGCAGTTTTGAACGTAATAATCCCACAAATGTAATAACTGCAGCTTTTAACGTAATAATCCCACAAGTGTAATAACTGCATCTTTTAACGTAATAATCCCATAAATGTAATAACTGCAGCTTTTAACGTAATAATCCCATAAATGTAATAACTGCAGTTTTGAACGTAATAATCCCACAAATGTAATAACTGCAGCTTTTAACGTAATAATCCCACAAATGTAATAATTGCAGTTTTTAACGTAATAATCCCACAAATGTAATAACTGCAGTTTTGAACGTAATAATCCCACAAATGTAATAACTGCAGCTTTTAACGTAATAATCCCACAAATGTAATAATTGCAGTTTTTAACGTAATAATCCCACAAATGTAATAACTGCATCTTTGAACGTAATAATCCCATAAATGTAATAACTGCAGTTTTGAACGTAATAATCCCACAAATGTAATAACTGCATCTTTTAACGTAATAATCCCACAAGTGTAATAAATGCATCTTTGAACGTAATAATCCCATAAATGTAATAACTGTAGCTTTTAACGTAATAATCCCATAAATGTAATAACTGCAGTTTTGAACGTAATAATCCCACAAATGTAATAACTGCATCTTTTAACGTAATAATCCCACAAATGTAATAATTGCAGTTTTTAACGTAATAATCCCACAAATGTAATAACTGCATCTTTGAACGTAATAATCCCATAAATGTAATAACTGCAGTTTTGAACGTAATAATCCCACAAATGTAATAACTGCATCTTTTAACGTAATAATCCCACAAGTGTAATAAATGCATCTTTGAACGTAATAATCCCATAAATGTAATAACTGCAGCTTTTAACGTAATAATCCCATAAATGTAATAACTGCAGTTTTGAACGTAATAATCCCATAAATGTAATAACTGCATCTTTTAACGTAATAATCCCACAAGTGTAATAAATGCAGCTTTTAACGTAATAATCCCACAAATGTAATAACTTTCCCACAAACGTAATAACAGTTTCCTACCACAAACATAGTAATTATTGCATTTGTGGGGATTTATTACATTTGTGGGATGGTAAAAAACTTCAGTTTCCAAAATTGTAATAACTTCCCACAAATGTAATAACTTAGTATCTCACCTAAATTTAAGTAATGCATGCATAAATATCCATTGATCTTTCTTTTCCTTCCCATTTTTTCTCACCCTTTGGATACTTGCCTTTTTAGAATGATCAGATGTTACAGTTACACCACATGGAACTAATTCCAGATTAATAGGTGCTTAATTGAAAATACAAGTGGGGGAACAAACAGAATGTTGTAAAGGTTTTATTAGAAAAGCTTCAGTATGAACTGGACATTATTTATTCTCATTCAGTGTAATAGAAGCCTGTGTTTGAACCACGTAAATAAAATGTCTGGATATGATTATGACAACAGTGGAGCACACTGTCCGAAAATGAGGTGCTAGGTTTGTGGTAGGTGACTGTTATTACATTTGTGGGATTATTATGTGAAAAATTGCACATTTTTATTACGTTTGCGGTATATTACATTTGTGTAATAACAGTTTACTAGTGTTAAAAATTATTATTCATGATTAAAGCAACATCTCTGAAGCATTTTTCAAGCACAGACAACAATGTATGTAAGAAATAAAAATGTTAATTGCAAAGATAATTACTGCAATGTAAAATTCTGTTGTTTTGTGACCTCATGTCAACAATAAAACACAAATTAAGTGTTTTTAGGATTGTTCTCAGATTACTTATTTAATTTGTGGAGGTTAAAACATACAAATAATGTTGAAAATGATGCTTTATTTGCATGAATTTGCAAAAGATTTACTTCTTCTGCAAAACCATGGAAAATATGTGTTGTGCCTCTCACTAAAAATATGTACCATTGATCATCAAAACTAAAAACGGAGACTTTAACAGATATAAAGACAGTTTTTGCAAACCAGTGAATCATTTCTTAGTGAGGATGTGTCGACTATTGCTCTGGCTTGTTACTTTTTAGATGTAATGTGATGGTTTAACCACAAGATGGCGCATTTTGGTAAATGAACACACTATAACCAACAGGGATCAGCAAAACATTTACATAAAAATATCCAAAAAGAGACCCAGCAATGCATTTTTTTCCTCTGTAGTGGACAAGAGTTTCACAGCTTTACTTAACCCTTTCATGCATGAATTATGACAACCTTAGTCGAGTTTTTTTTTTTTTTTTTTTTAGTGTTTTTATTCTTCCTTAGGCATGAAAAAAACAATATAATTGATTTTTTTCCCTGGATTTAAAAAAATGTCCACTCAGCTACACCATGCCTTATATTCTTGAAGCAAAGAAACAAGTATTTAAAACCCAATATCAGAAAATAATATGAAAACAATGAAATAAAAACATGTTTAATGCTGCTAATCTGATATTTTCTCTCATTTTAACATATTCTAATACTAGTTATTACTCACTTCATGGAGATAACATGCAAAAAATCCTTTTTGTTTAAAAAAGAACAAAAAAAATGTTATTTACAGTCTAACAAGTGACAATTGATTTACACTAAAACATGTTAGTGCAGATCAGGTTTACCAAGAACAGCAAAGTTACAGTAAGGGTATGAATTGCAGTGTTTGGGATGATGTATAAGTGTCCACTGTGTTGGCTGATATTCAACTAAAACAACAAAATCTAAAAATATATTATGCATTTAAAATATACAAGAGAACAGCTGTGGAATAGATGTCCACTGGAGTTACCATTATGCATGAAAGGGTTAAAATAAAAACACAAAAAAAGTCCACTGAAAAGTACATTACTTATAAAAAATAAAATAAAATAAAATAAATCTATCTGAAAAAACTGTTGCATCATGCTGTTTCCAATTAAAGGAATTACTTAATGTAAAATGGCAAAAACGTTTATTTACCGAGTCTGAGGAGGATATGTAACAAAAAAAGAAAAAGAATGTAAAAGAATAACTACAACAGCCTAAAAACAACTGTATTTAAGGCATTTTAATGTGAAGATAAAAATGAAAAATGCAAAATACATTATAGATATAAGAGAAGTGTATGTCTTGTTTGTTTCTTGTAGCTTCTTATTGTTGGTCTTGGTTTTTAAATAAGTGTTAGATCAATAAGATGTGTTTGCTTTGTAAATAAGGGCAACTGAGAAAATGTCTGCCATTCCTGTCGATGCTGCGACATACCAGTGATGCTGTGTGTGGGTGTGTTTGCATACATATTGTTTGACATAGTAGTGTTCACTTTCTCAGTTCGTGGTTAGAAACAAACATGAAAGAGCTCTGTTGTTTCAGCTGCCCTTACCTTTCAGACATGTGAGAACAACAGTGAGCAGTGTACAACATTTAACTTCAACAGCCTCTGATGAACTACAGAGAATTACCATCACTGTAGAAAAACGGGTTAAAAGCACGGACGAATAAAAGCACAAAGTCCAATTTTTTATGAAACAAGTTTATAAAAAAATTTACAGTACATTGAAACTTAACACACAATCAATAAAACCAAAGAAGATGGCAGTGAAGTGTCTGTTTTTATTCAAGTGTATCAGATTGTCTCCCCTTTGTGCTCCACAAATGGACAACACTGACCTATCACATTAAGACAAAAGAACATGGCTTAAAATGCTGATCTATGACAAGTCACTAAACAAAAAGTACTGTCATGTGCTTTGATTCAGGAAGACTTTTGTCCCTTCCATCCTGCAGCAAATACTGACAAACGCCTGAGTGGTACTTAAGACCTGAAATCGTACTTTTTGCACAAACCACACTGAAATGAGGTTAAACCACATTTTGGACTTTGGCAAACGTCCAAATAACTTGGAAGATAAACACAGGAGCATGCCATCATTTACTGTGCATGCACTTTTGCTTTATGTTTAATTATACACTGTGGTCCCTTCAACATCATGCTCTCTCAAATATTTCATTCATAAATTACAATATGAATTTATAACACAAGCAAGCATTGAAAACAAACAAGAATTTAAAAAACAATTTAAAAAAAAAAAAAAGACATTTGACTGCAGTGAGCGATGTCACAAGACACAAGGAAAAGAAGTTAATTCTTGAATATGGTTCACAAACAGATCATGAAGATTTTAAATTAATAAAATAAGTGCTAATGGAGATAAAGATGCATGTCTTCCTGTCCTCAAAAATGGATAAAGTCCAGGAGAACAAGTCCAGCGTGGCTTACTCCTCTCCATTTGAGATTCAGCTTAAAACTGTTGGCTCAGTCCTCACCTGACATTTAGAGTCAAGAGTCATTCTTTCTTCTCCGGAGGTCCATCATTTAGGTTCTTTTACCACTTTTCATCGCCTCCTCTCTTTTCTGTCACTGCGTTCCATCACCTTGTGAATCCAGGAGCTAAAAGCGGACACTTTGGTGTAGACGCCCGGAGACTGCTGCGTCCTACAGGCAAGACCCCAGGACGTGACCCCGTAAACCACCCAACCCCCTCCTGGTCTCTCGCACACCAAGGGACCGCCACTGTCGCCACGGCAACTGTCCACACGCTTGTCGGACTGGATGCTGCCTGCGCAGAGCATGCGGCTGGTGAAAGCGCCATGGAAATGCTGCTGGCAATGACGACGGGGTAGGAGGGAGAGAGGGGCCTGTTGGAGGGTCTTGGAGTATGAACGTCCTGAGAAGGAGGGGGAAGAATGTGTGTGAGCATCACTTTCTATAAATCAAGGGTGTTAAACATGTGGCCCGTGGGCCAAAACAGGTCTGCCACAGGTTAGGGATGAGTTTGTGAAATGTTTGTGATCAAGTGAAAGTGAACATCAACATGAAAACATTAAATTTGCGCACATCATTTAAGAAGTGGGCTCAGTTTTTAGCTAAAGACCTCTATTTTATGGAACTGTGGACACATTTGGTGTTCAACAGTCTCTGTCATGTAAGCAGAGTAACTTCTATGCATGTATTACACATATTTTTAAAAACTCATTTATTTAAGATTGCTTTTAATGTTTAATTTTAATGTTTAATTTAATTGTTTTATATTTAAAAAGGCTATTACCAAAAAAATGATGCAGATTAGAACCACCTACAACTAACGACTGGATACAAACTGTGAATGGAATATTTGAGATGGAGATTCTGACCCATAGACTGAGGACTGAAGAAGAACAGTGTCATGATGAATGGAAGAAATGGACAATTTTCACTTCAACGTCTACACTACTAAAAACAATTGTTAGTCACGAGGTTTATTATAGTCGATGTATCCAATATGTCCCCCATGTTTGTCTTGTTTTGTAATGTACATAAAATAAACAATAAAAATAAAGTTAAAAAAGAAAAAAAAAATTGTTTTATATTCGTATACCTGCCTTTTGCACCTTTTTTTTTTTTTTTAATCTGTTTTTAATGTGTTTGGTTTCTGCTTTTATCTTCTGTATGTAAAGTGTCTTTGAGTTCTATGAAAAGTGCTATACAAATAAAATGTCTTATTATTATTATTATTATTATTATTATTATTATTATTATTATTATTATTATTATATTTGAGTAAGTATTTATGAGCACTTTACCATTATGTATAATAAAATTTGTAGGTGAAAACTGTTAAATTACTGCTCGGTAACACACAGACTTGAAACAAACATCAATTTTTAAAGCTTTACACAAACATTCAAAACATGCGTTTCTTGACAGAAAATGATATCAAGTAGGACAAAACCTTTTAGATATTATGTTCAACTAAGCTGAAAATACATTTTGGAGTAAAATATTGAAAAGTCTCTGTTTTATTGACATGAGAATGTGGTAACACATGGACAGGTTGCCATAGTAACAAGTGGACGACTCTTTACTACTGTATGCATCACCCAAAATGTTGACTTATTTTTTAAAACAAGTCAGATATATTCACAATGATTTATTGAATGTATTTAACACTAACACAGTGTTACTTAGAGCTTGTGGTGGTCCATACTGACACAGGTAAATTACAAATAAAGAGTCATTCTCAGTAACAGTTCTCGGATAGTCTTTTTAAATGTGAGCAGTGTATGAAAACTTGAAAACAAACGTCATCATTCAGAATTTTAATTTCTCATAGTCATAGACAGTCTTATGCATGTCTTTTTGTTAATTTAATGCAGCCTAGCAGAAGGTTCGGAACTTCTCCTGTACCGTGTAAGGGATATTTTAAAAAGGGTAACAGTTCCATAAAATAGAACTCTTTAACTAAAATATAAGCCCACTTGATAAATGATGTGAGCAGATTTACTTTTTCATGTTGATGTTCATTTTCGCTTGATCGGACCCTAAAGACTAAAGTGCGACTTACTAGGGAGAGCATATTTTTGCCTAAGCGTGTGTTGTGACCATCTGTAGTCCTGTGTGAGTAATCTGCTAGAATTAATAACATCAGTGTGTAATTTACAGATAATTTACAGATGTGTGGAAGGGTACGCAGACACGTGTAGAACCAGATACAGTAGGTGAATCACAATCAGGCGAGTGCGATTACAACTCTGGGATACGCCTATGCTTAATTTGGCTTGCAGCTGATGCCACAATTACTCTTGTCCTGTAGTAATAATGTGTGTGAGTGTGTGTGTAGCTGTATTGTTTGTTCATCTTACTGTTTCACACTACCACACCTTTTACTGCACACCCACTTAGATGTCGGTTGCACAATAATTTTCCTATTACTCATGACAAACATTGCTATATGGACAGTTGGCAGAGCATGTTGTACACCAGGGATGTCAAACTCATTTTGGTTCAGGGGCCATATTTAGCCCAATTTGATCTTGGGCCAGACCAGTGAAATAATGATTTAATAACCTATAAATAATGACAAATCCAAGTTTTTCTTTTTGTTTTAGTACAAAAAAAACCCCAATTAAATTATGAAAATATTTACATTTAACAAAAAAGATGTGAATTACTTGAAAAAAATGAAATTTCATTTGAAAAGTTAGTGCAATTTTAACAATATTATGCCTCGACTTATTATTTATACATGTGCATTACACACAGTGTTCCATAAACATTTGGTAACAGGCAGAATATTGTTAAAATTTTGGAGTTTGGAACTAAAATTTGAACAATTTCTACAATATTCCATCTCTTATTATTAACACAACTACAGATCACAGTGGATCCATAAACGCCCAATAACATTTAATAACAGGCAGAATATTGTTTAAATTGCACATTTCAGGAAGTTCATCTTTGTTTTTATTTATGTATTTATTTGCATTTTATTGTGAAAGAATAGTTTTGTAAATGTAAGTATTTTCACTGTGTAATGTTATTTTTTTCACTTATATTTTTTCCACATAATTTTTCAATAAGAAAATTTGTCGTTGTCATTATTTATGGGTTATTGTGTTACTATTTTTACTGTAGATCACATTGGTCTGTATGTGGAACCTGAACCAAAGTGATGTGGACAACCTGGACTGTTCAGGTCAATGTTTGCACTTTCATCCCGCAGGCCGGAATGGAACCTTTAGCGGGCCAGATTTGGCCCTCGGGCCGCATGTTTGACACCTGTGTTGTACACTAACCAGAAGGTTATTGGTTCAATCCCTGACTGCTGTCACCATATTGAACTGTCCCTGAGCAAGGCACTGAACTCAAAGTTGCTCCCAGTGACTGAAGAATGTGTGGGTGTTTTTTTTGTCCAAAAAAATGGGTGGGTGTGACACATCGTAAAGTGCTTTGAGTACCATAAATGTAAAGAGGTGCTATGTAAGTGCAAGTTAATTTACCATATCTACAGATGGGAAATATTCACACTGGTAACAAGCGTATTATGTCCACTTATCGGACTGATATTTCATTTCATTTTATTTATTCATTCCAATCTAAATGATTGGAAAGAAGCAGGATGAAGAAAACTTATAAAACCTGCCCCTTTCTTGAAACATCTGCTTACATCAGATACGTTGACATTACAGCTATTACAGTAAACTACCATCTACAATCTTAGGGGAGAGCTAAATTTTTAAAAAACATAAAGTAAAAACAACCATGAAAAGTATGTGCATAACAAGCTGTGGAGTGACTGTGGAACAATCTAGAGCAGGAGATAAAGGAAAGTACAAACATAAATATATTTAAAAAGAGGAATAAAAAATTGTTTCTAAATAGGTATATAGAAAATGAGGCATACAAATAGTAAAATCTCAAATACCATATGTGGTTTCTTGGAATTAAGAGAGTAATTATAATTTTAAATTTGTGAGTGGACTAAAGTGAGGACAAATGTGAAGTCTAGATGGACTGGGAATGTGAGTGTGAAATTATGGAATGGACCTTATGATGCATTTAAGTTATTCACTCCTTTGGCGAAGTAAAAAAAAAAAAAAAAAGTGCCTTAAGTTTAAAATTATCTAGAAATATTGAATTGAGGTGGTAGATATGTTTTTGTTGTTGTTGATTTTTTAAAATTTTTTATTATGATGTGAATGCTCGATGCTGAACACATTTAAGTTGATGTATGCAGTGTATTAGGTGAAAAGGATAGGCAAAAAATAAGCTTTTGCTTCTATCCTATTCCTTTTTGTTTTTTATATTTATTACAATTAATGTACTAAGTGCAAAGATTGATGTAAAACCAAAAATAAATTCATTCATTCATTCATTCAAACAGTTTACATGATAGTCAATGAAAATAAAACAAATCCAAAATCCATAAGTAACATTATTTCATTAAAGCTTCTCTATTGTCTCCATATACAACCTCTTAAACTGAAAAATATTTGTACAGCTCTTCTCTTCCATTGCCAAAGAATTCCACATTCTGACACCCACAACAGAAATACACATTTGCTTTACATTAGTCCGAACCCTTTACTGTTTAAAATTAAACCTTCGTCTATGTTTATGAGCTTTAGGTGAACAGAAACAGGTATGATCATGTCAGAATCACTCACTTCATTCAGGATGTAACAACCGCTTCCTGCTACTGCTTAGCTTAACATATTAACCAACTGTCAACTGTTAAACTTGGAGAAATCTTTTGTGAGAAGTCTAATGTAATGGACTTAATTAACATTGGGGTTTTTTTTGGTTGTTTTTTATTTAATCATTTTTCAGCTCTAAGTCAGCTTCAGACTGATGACTGTAGATGGGTTTATTCGGTTTGCCGAAAGCTTTAAAGATCAGTTACTTGTGAGAAAAACAATGCTGCCATACTGGTTCTATAGTTCCCTTCTTTACATTATCTCACATACACACTCACCTGTGTCGCCCCAGCCTGTGATGTGACAGTTGCTGGCTTGTTTGAGCACTCTCTCCTTCCTGTAGGGTAGACACGCAGGAAGAACATGACGGCTGAATGACACGCACTGGCCCGGCGTCTGGCCCACCGCTCCTGGGGACAGACGAACCAAGGCCAGGTCATAGTCATTGCTGTGGGGGTGGTAGTTTGGATGGACGACAATCTGGTCAACACCATATTCCTCTTCATATTCCTCTGGGACGAGGGAGTGGTAGTCGCCAACTCGTACTTTATACTCCTTAGTGCTGTTTCCGTACCTGTTTAAGAAAAGATGATGGACTGAGAGAAGGCAATAGACGAGTGTGTATGAGAATGAACAAGTGCAAATGTCGATACATGCAGCAATAATATGACTTTCCTGCAGAAATACATTAGCTTTGATTATATTCACAAGAAGCAGCTTAAGATCTTCATGCAGGGTTGAGTGATTGTTTCAGTTTCCTTGATCACATAACATTGTTGTCATAATTCATTATGAAAGCTTAAATACAATATACTTCTGCAGTGCTTTTGAGTTACAATCTAATTAATACTCATTTTTCTTTATTTAATATACTTTGTTGTTTATTTAAAGACCCACCAGTTCTCAGCTGCGTTTGAATAGAGTTCTTATTCAGAAGTTCAGACCGGCACTGTTTCTTTTAAGCTTAAAGTTTTTATCTGTTTATCTGTTTATTTGTTTTTTTCTTTTTATGCCTATAGTTTTTATTGCACTCTGCTGTAATGCTTTTCACATTTTATGTAAAGCACTGAATTGTCTTGTACATGAATTGTACTATATAAATAAACCTGCCTTGCTTTGCCTTTATTTAAATATGATGTTCTCTAGTTAGAAAGTCACAGACTATGTAACTATGCAGCTTTTCTTTTGTTATTGTTCCTGACATCATGCTCTGAGTTTGTACAGTCTATTGATTTACAAGAAACACAGTGTATACTTAGAGGGATGAGCAAATGAAAACTTCGATAAACAACAAGTGCAGGAAGGACGGATAACAATAAATCTTGGACTCTATCTATTTATATGAGTCATAGCATTGAGTGAAAAGTTTTATACACTTTCCATTCACATGGTGGGGAAATATGGCCTCAGAGAAAAGGGAGAGAGATAAATCAAGGACAAAGACAGAATGAAAGAAGAAGGAGGCGAGTGGAGGACGAGCAGGGGGTAAAATAAGGAGACTGAGCCAAGACCCTGTGTCCAGTTTCAACTGGTAGAATGTTTCCGGAAAGATCTCTTGACTTGGGAATGCTCTGGGGTTCCCGGTAGAGCAGTGACACTGCTGACCGGTCAGACTGAGTACCCAACATACAAATCCAACAGACAAAAGCACATATACAGACCAACACTGACTTACATGGTTTGTACAAAGTGAAAAGAATCAGACCAAGGATAAAGACACAACTACATGATTCAAACAGATCATGAATTAAACATGTGATTTCTGCCAACAACACACACTGATGTTGTTGCTTCAAGCATTTGAAATGTGCTGGAGTTGTGTTACTGATGGCAAGCCCCCAGTTGTACAGCTACAGGGTATAAATAGTTTAATATGTTGACTGCATGTGATCACTGACCTCAGGTCAAGTTTTATGAATACTACTACTGGTAAATGGTAACAGGGATCAGGAAATATGATCGTGTTAAAATGTATAGCCCTTACATTACATTTCATAGTAAAATGATCTACGCCTGGGTAAAAAATAGAATATAGGTGTGAGTTATTTGCATGCAGGTGGAGAAATTTATCTTCCATGTTTTGTGAAACTACATGAGCAAATCAGTGTGTATTTGTTTATTAGTGTGTGTTTTTTGTGTCTGAGCCATCATGTTTTGGTTACCAAATAGGAAATGTGACTCTGTGAAGTCGCAAGTCCCTCTCTTGGTCTGGGTGCTTTGGCATACATTCACCAAATGGTTTTTTAAGACCTTGCAGACTGATATTTGATCTGATAGGAAACAAAAATGTTAGAGTATGATCTTTTTTGTCTGTTTACAATGTCAAAGATGACAAATATCCTGTGGAAAACTAGAGAAAATTAAACCTGTCTTTTGTTATATATTTATAGGTTTATACATGTAAAATGCTAAGGGCAGTGCCTGCAGCTAATTCCAAAGACAAGAGCTACAGCATCACAGTGTGGAGTTGTCTGTTTTGAGTGTACAGTATGTCTGGCATTTACTGTAAAAAAAAAAAAAAAAAGTAAAAAAAAAAAGCCTTGGAGTGGCTCAGAAAATGGCACTGGGAAAGATTTCCTGAATGATTCCTTCTACTATTTCATGTTGGAACATGAGGATTTATTGTGGTAAAGCTGAGTCTAGTACAGAGTTCTAGTTTTCCAACCAAACCCAAACCTTGGATCTAATGCCTAGTAACAAAATCAAAAGATATCATTCCTCAAACACAGACCTGCGATCTAACATATAATGTATAAATGTCAAATGCAGACATTGCAGTTATTGTCGTCACAACCCGTAGACTTCTCAGCTCATCAAAAATGTGCTAAACCTCTTTCTGCTCAATGCATCTCCTTTAGTGTTCGAACCGTCCCTGCTGTATGCATTAGGTGACTGACTGAAGTTGGTGGCGCCATGTGGAGGCCCCGAAACCGGATGAAGCTGAGATGAAATAATTCTGGCTCTCCCCCTGCCACCTGAACCACAACCACAGCCAAACCACAACGCAACACATTGTTCCTCATATGAACTCCAATCACTGTGTCAGACCAGAATATAACTGGGGTAAATAAGTTTTATGGAGGTTATAACTGAGACTCAGTTCAAGCCTTGAACAAAATATGTAAGGCCAAAATCAGAGGAGTAACACACACTATCCCTGTACAGCTGCCCCCTCTCCAAATGAAGAGAACAAATATAAATATAGATGACTTGACATCGCTGTGGAATAGAGACGACACTTTTCAAAGCTTCTGTGTTGAGCCAAAAAATAGAGCAGAAGAGTCTGAGGAAATTAACAGTGATGTAACATAGTCACATATTTAACCCCCTACCTGTCTGAAAACACCTGCCCTAAGTCTGTCACAGGGTAGAAAAATAGGACCAATGGACCTGAATCAATAACAGAATCAATAGCAACTTGAATTTGTGAGGGTGTCAGTTTCTGCTGCTATATTAGAGTCCCTTGGTCTTAATGGTGGTGGTACTTTCACTTGAGGATAACTCAACAAATTAAATCCAAGTCCAAATATGACTTCCTATCAGTGCTCAATAGTAAGTGTAGTGATATTTCTAACCATTTCCATGCTATAAGCCATCAAAATATGGCTTATAAAATAAAATAAAATAAAATAAAATGCAAAAAACTGATTTTCTCAAAACTGTGAACAAACTTCTTATGTCATTGTCCCAAGGAAGCTACATATAACATTTTAAATGAGTTCGACCTAAGGTTTTGTCGGAGAAATGATGTTTGAAGAAATTGTTAGCGATGAGGATGAGGATAATGACGAAGACGACGACAACAAAGACAACACCAGACACAACGTCTCCACAATAGCTCCCGGCTTATCAGCTGGTGACCTTAAAACAGAATCTCCAGAAATTGATAGAAACCATCAGAGTGTTTGAAATATAATATGCATGAAGATAATGATGGGGGAAAATACCAAGCACTGCAGCTTTAACATCCTAAATAAACACATCTATGGACAGGTCCCCTTACAAGTCCATCAGCAAACTGTCAAAACTCCATTAAGTGCAGAAAATGTGAATACAAAGAGTGTGTCTGTGCATGTGAGTTCTTTGGCAGGAGTTGTGTGTTTGACCTTTTGAAGCAGTGTGCTGAAGTGAGGACCCAGCAGGTATCAATTAGAGTTGCTCCACAAACCAGCCTCCCGTCTCCCCTAGACCCTCGCAAACGGATCGCAGCCTGCCACGGCCAGCCACCCCTGCAGATATAAACACACATCCAACCACGCACATAAACACAGATATACAAAACACACACGCAGTCATGAAGTGTGCACTTTGGTAAAATGTAAACACCAACACAGAATCCACATGAGGTGGATTTATTTTAACCCTTAAAGACCTAGAGCTACTTTTACAGGGATTACATTCAATATTTCCTAAGTGATTTATCGCTATTTATTACCCCGCCCCCCAAAGAGGAGGTAAAGGGTATTGTTTTTGGTTCAGTTTGTTTGTTTGTTTCTTTCTTTCTTTCTTTCTTAACACTCTAGCAGCAAAACTATTAGTTGAATTCATACCAAATCTGGTTTATAGATTGCCACTGACCCAGAATAGATCTGATTACATTTTGGGAAAAGTAGGTCAAAGTTCAAATTTCTATGAATTTTTCACATCTTTTTTTCCTCACTTTTACTTATAATGGGTAAAATTGATATGCTGACATCAGCACATGCATAGACATGATGACATCAGGTGGATCGATGCCAAAATAAGCTACAATACATGCGAGGGGTGGGGTTTATTGTGCCTGGCACCACTTGTTACTTCCACCAGGAGGTATTGTGATTACTTTGCTTTGTGTGTTTGTTTGTTTGTTTGTTTGTTAGCAACTTTACGGGAAAACTATTACAACCATCTTTACCAAATTTTACCTACAGATAGGCCTAGGCCCTTGGATGAACCCATTAAATTTTGGGCCAAGTAGGCCAAAGTTCAAGGTCACAGCAAGGTCACAAAATGTCAAATTTTCCTATTGCTCATCATTGAGTAATTTTCGAAAATTCTTCAAAAATTCAAAATGACTCCAATTAGCCTCCAAATTGACACACCCGTAACTTATAACAATATCTTGTATCTGGCACAAAATTGTACACATCGACTATGGAATGTGGACACTGTGGACATTTCAATTTAACATTGAAAATCCCATTTACGACACATTTTTCATTATAACTCAACAAATATCGAATGGAATTTAAGTCCATGTTTGACCGCAATTTTTCTGCTGTATGGAACAACCTTGAAACTGTTTAATCTAAAAAGAAATAGCTGATCCACACATGCACACCGTTCGGGGTGCTTGGCGGAGGTTTGCGTTCTCTGAACACTTATTATAATAGTATCCTCTGCATTTTACATTTTCAGTAAAAAGCAGGTATTTTCCTATGCCTACATATTTGATTTACTGATCCTGTAGATCAGGGGTGACTAACCCTGGTCGTCGAGAGCTACTATCCTGCATGTGTTAGATGTTTCCCTCTTCCAACACACCTGACGGTCGTTATCAGGCTTCTGCAGAGCTCGATGATAGGCTTATCATTTGAATCAGGTGTGTTGGAAGAGGGATACATCTAAAACATGCAGGATAGTAGTTCTCGAGGACCAGGGTTGGTCACCCCAGCTGTAGATGTTCACAACAGCTCATAGTAAATTCAAAGATTATTATATCAAAACTGAGAAAAGTGAAGATAAAGGGACTTTTACAGCAAAATACAATAGTGTGCAAAACTCTGAGGCCAACATTATGACTGTTGGTTTCATAAAGTTCTAATGTCCTCACATGTGCATTTCTAAGTCTCTGCATTAAGATCCAATCTGGATATGTGGGAAGCATGTACAGCAGGAAAAAGAAAGGTTTCAAGGATAAAAACAGCTTCTATAAACTGAGGTGGTAGTATTTAAGTATTTAGTGTGACCCCCCCCCCCCCCCCCCCCCCCCCTTTGCACTTAACATGTCTTTAACCCTTTTGTTCACACAATATGACATTTTTTGCATAACTATGTTTATTTTTTATTCCAGGTTTCATTCAACATGTCAGATGTTTGTGCTGCTTCTTGTCAAGGGGTCAGAGGTCACACTGAATAGTCTCTTTAATCTACACATATACACATATTTTTTATGTGTGTATGTTAATCCTGCAAAAACAACAAATCTAAAGGGAGTCTAAGATTTTTGCACAGTACAGTGTATTATTAACTGAACATAAAATCAATCATCTACAACCCGCTGTCATTTGGGTTTTACTGGTGAATCAATCGTGCAGAAAATTATGGTGTTTCCACATTGGCTACAGAGTCACATCTGATGATGTTGAAAACCTGAGAAACTGCATTTTTCCTGAATTATTCCAATATATTCTTTTGAGGTCTTTGAGGGTTAACATATGTGATGTCATCTGCAAAATGCAAAAAAATAAAACAAGTGGTGCACAATAAAACCCGCCCCTTGCACATATTTCGCCCATCATAAGCAAATGGGAAGATTTTAAAAATTCATAAAAAATTTGAGCATTGACCTTCTGTTCCCAAAATGTAAACAGATCTATTCTGGGTCACTGGCAATCTATAAACCCAGTTTGGTATGAATTCAACCAATAGTTTTGCTGCTAGAGTGTTAACAATCAAAGAAACAAAGAAGCAAACAGAACCAACAACAATACCCCTTGCCTCCCCTTTGGGGGCGGGGTAATAACACTGCTTTAAATTATAAAGTCAGCTTGTTATGCCATTTTGATAAACAGAAAAAATGCAGCCATCACAGCAGTGAGTAAACGCTATCCAAATATGATTTATGTTTGTTTATGTTGTTGGAGGGAAGAAAAATACAGCAAATGTGAACTGAATGAACCAGATAAGTGTAAACCTGTGAGATACCATCTAAACATTCACACACACACACACACACGCACACACACACATTCTGCAGATACACTTTCCCACAATTGGATTCATATCAGTACGGACATACTGTACTGCACGCTGCTTTTCTTCAAGTTGATTGAGAAAGAAAAAGCCACAGCCACAGGATTTCCATGTTTAACTCCAGCCAAGAATCCTTTTTTTCTTTAATGTAAATCATTCTAAATTACACACGGACTTTCCCACTCGCATGCTTTCACTTACCCACGTACAGTATGTGTCTGATGTTTGCATTAACATACAAACTCCTTTTCCTCTGACCTGAGATCAGCTGCTTTCCATTTATGACTTGTTGACTAAAAAACATGTCCAGTATTCTTTATTCTATATGGCCCCCGACAGGCTTTCTCTGTGCTGTTATTAATCCCTCCTGTCCTGTCTAGGCTTACCTCAGAGAGTTTTCTCCTCCTATGATTCGTCGCTGGCGAGTGTGTATGAGCCGCAGACCGCAAATTGAGCTGACAGGATCTGACAGAGACAAAAGAGAAAGCATTAGGTGTGTGTTTCTGTGCGTGTGTGACAGCGGGTTGGAGGGTGATGACTCTTAAACCATACATTTGTGGTCAGATGTTGCTCTTATTAAATATTTAGATGAAAGAAAATAATTTCAGTGAGTGTGGAATTCATCTTTCTTGAAGCATGTTCTTCAATAAATCAATAAATCAGGGATCATTTTCATATTCTGTTGGTGTGCATGTGTGGGCTCCTAAAATCTATAAACACACTGTAGGTTAATTGCTTTCTCAGAGAATGTCATCTATCACACTGAAGGGTTGACTTCAACAGTATGTGTAAAAGAGAAATGGTAGAGTTAGTGCTATAGCACATGTGCAGGTAACAGATCCCAGTCTGCCCTGATGTGTGACAGACAGGGTGAAGCAATAACATACCTTTGTTCATTTTACCATCTGGATGTATGTATACACACACTGAAGTCGTCTCTGCTTTCAGCCACACTCTTGTGCCCTGAATGACTGGTTTGTTTCTCATTAGTTTTTCAGTTTATTTGACATTGTGGAAGCGTTTTCTACACACTGTAGTTTAGTGCACCAAATAAATCACAGGAGTCCTGATTCTTTTTAGAGCACAAAGCTTCAGTATTCAGAAATCATCAGGTTCTAAAAATGCCCATTCTTCTTCTTCTTGTTTCTCTCCTAAGTAAAAACTGATGTGAGTCTGCACTAATATGGATATTATGAAAAATGAACCTTTTTCTCAATGTCTGGCCATCTCAATCATATGTAAACAGTGGTTGAAGTCACTAAAACTCTGGTTTGTGTGTGTCCTGCGAACAGAAAACAACGGTACTTAATGTTGCTAATGAACATACAACTATATGTTTGTGGCTCAAACAAAAATCATGGCAGATATATAGGATATACAGATCTATAAATTAGTTTATGACCTGAAGTTGATCACAGTCAACATGGACATATTTGAGAGATGGATACATGTACTTGAGTTGGAACAAAATATTCACTGTATGAATATTCACAACTGGGACGCAGGTGTTTAATTGTTAACAGGATGTGGGACACAAAATGAAAATGATTTAGAATTTTACATTGTGATTGTGATGAATTACTCATCTTAAGATTTAATATTGCTTATATTCTCATGCACACTTACAAAATGTGTTTGTTTTTAGTTAATTTTACTCAGTCTTGATTTTTTTAATCATTATAATTGTTTACAGTGTTGTAGCTCAAAGGTTCTGAAAATATTCATCATGTTCTGGCCATAAATAATCATTTTAAACCTGGATTCTTCAAGTCTCTTTCTAGAAGAAATATCTTCTTCTTCTAAATTTGACAATTATCATGACATGTACATTTGTATCATGATAATAAACTGTTTCCCATAAAGTTAGAATAAAATATTGTTTACCTCTTCTCTTTCAATGACTGTAACAATGTGATTTATAGCTGTGACTCAGTATGTAAACGTTAAAAGTAATTATTGATGTGTTTTAATAGCAATAAAAAGAGGAATGTGTCTGAAAATAAAATGATTCCAACTTTATGGGCAATAGTGTATCAATGGGAATGGGAAGACTTATTAGCTATAGATGTGTCTTAATGTTTATGTCCTTATAGTGTATATCATGTAAAGAATATGCTTAAGTCAGCATAAGCTAATAACAAACAAATGGCGAAAATAGCTTTTTATAAAAATATCCTTATTAGAGTGGTCAGGGCATGAATATAAAGACGAACAATGGAACACTGTTTCATACTGCTATGGAAAAGTGAAGCCACAGTATCATAGTTATATGAGCTGCCATGCTGCTGCTGTGACAAGCCATAAAATCTGTGATGGAGCCGAAAATAACCCGATAACCTCTCTATGAAAAGACCTGTGATCAGCTAAAATCTTCTGTCACTAGTAATATTTTCTAAATGCTGAAAATAGCATAGCACTTCCTCTCAGATCACTTAAAGGGGTCATATTTTGCTAAACCCACTTTTATTAGTCTTTGCGTCATTTATTTGTCTATTTGGGGACCGTAATAGTTCAATAAGTTTGAATTTGAACCCAAGAGCAAAGCTATCTTTATATTCATTCATTCATTCATTCATTCATTATCTGAACCCACTTTATCCTCACTAGGGTCACAGGCTTGGAGCCTATCCCAGCTACTTATGGGCGAAGGCGGTGTACACCCTGGACATTTCGCCAGTTCATCGCAGGGCTGAACATATAGAGACAAACAATCACTCTCACATTCACACCTATGGGCAATTTAGACAAACCCATTAACCTATTAGTGCATGTCTTTGGATGGTGGGAGGAAGCTGGAGAACCCACGCAGACACGGGGAGAACATGGAAACTCCACACAGAAAGGTCCCACCCCCCGTCAACTGGTGCTGGAATCGAACCCAGGACCTTCTTGCTGTGAGGCACGAGTGCCAACCACTGCACCACCGTGTCACCAGCTTTTTATTAATTCCGGCAAAAATCAAGTGGATTTCTACAACCTGTTTTAATTCCTGCTTAATTTGTTACGTCTATAACTAGTTACTTCACAATATTTGCACATAAAAGGTCAAGACTTCTGATGAACATTTCTCCAAGTACGCCATACTTGTTTGTCATCAGCAGCGGTTGTAGTCCATACTGAAAACATGTCCAAACTTCAAACCGATCACCTAAAATGTTCAGTTGTTGGTTGAATGGGACAGAACAGCACAGCCAACAACCTGGAGGGGGGGGGGCTGAAGTGGCTTCTGTGCATTTAAAGGGCCAGTGCTCAAAACGACCTTTCTGGTGTCATTACTCAGAAATAGGGTTGAAAATGGACCTGTGGAGTTAAATTAATGAAGAATTCAGACCCAAGCATAGCATTTACAGTTTATGTAGACCACAGGGAAATGTTTTAAAATGCAAAATTCCATTGAAAAAAAAGCAAAATATCACTCCTTTAACCCTTTCCTGCACGAATTATGAGAACCTTAATCAAATTTTTTTCCTGAGTGTTTTTATTCCTCTTTAGGCATGAAAAAAAACAATGCGATTAAAAATTTTCTTCTGAAAAATAAGTAATAATAATTTTAAAAATAACAATAATAATTTAAAAAATTTTAAAAATACATAAAAAAAATAATAATGAAAAAAAAAAAATTCTTATGAACCTATTTTTTATGAAGTTGCAAAAATGTCCACTCAGCTGGACACCACACGTTTACTTTTTGACACATAGAAATATGTATTTACTGATAAATTGTGTGAAAACTATGGGGAGGGCTTGTGATTCTGGGGGTTTATGCTCAGGAGAGATCTACATAATGTTACCAATTCATGCCAGAAAAGATATGTAGTGTCTTAAATCTTTAATAAAGATATGTGTAAAAACAACAACAACAACAACAACAACGAAAAGAACAACAAAATCCATGAATATACAAGAGAACAGCTGTAGAATATCTGTCCACTGCAGTGACCAGTGTGCATGAAAGGGTTAAATTCCAAAATGCTGAAAGGTTATTATGGGATTTTCACCCAGTGACAGCAAAAAATATCACCTCCTTAAAGCATTAACTTGAAAAGCCAAAAAAAAAAAAAAAAGAAAAAAACCCAGCCCTGATAACCAACTGACCTTTCACCTCTTTGTAGCTGGGCTGAAATTCGCCGTAGTCACAGATGACCCCAGCGTCCTCACTGTGGCGGCAGTTGTGCGTGCCCGGTGTCTGTTTGATGCAGTCGGCCAATGATCTCTCCTCGCCGCTGCACTTCACATTGTCCACGTGGATCGGCCCTGTCCCTTCACCAAAGTACGCCATCACACGGGCCTTTGCGACCCCACTGGCGAGAGAAAAAAAAAAAAGATGTTCAGTGACGGGCAGGAAATAGGTCCGATACAAAAGAGATTATGTCACATCGATGATAAGGTTCAGGAATGTTGTGAGACGGCTGAGGTTAGGGTGTGTGTGTGTGTGTGTGTGTGTGTGTGTGTGTGTGTGTGTGTGTGTGTGTGTGTGTGAGTGTGTGTGTGTGTGTGTGTGTGTGTGTGTGTGTGTGTGTGAAAGCAGTGATTTATGAGATAAAATAGATGTTGTGATTTGACGTTCTCTAGCTGTGATGCAAACCTTGTCAAACCATGTTTACGATCTGATAACAACCACAAACTGTACCGCTGACTTTAATTAACACAAAGATACTATTCAGATACACACACCTGTAGGCTGAGGTATGTGTAACAGTACAAGAACTTTGTGAATTTAATTAAGATCGATAGATAACTGAGTGAGAGGATCTCCTGTTGCTTCCCTGGGGTTTCCTAGGTGGCAGGGTTCGTATCCCCTCGTGCCTTAAATTGAGACATAGCGTTGTGTCTGCGTTCCCACTGCCTCCCTGAGCAGCACTTCCCATTTAACGGGTGAACCCCAAAGTGTCTTGGAAATATGCCTAGACTCTGACATCAGGCCTGCTCTCTGTGTTTCCATGGCAACACCAGTACTACAACATCACTCAAAAATGCAGCTCAATAGCCTGTACTTTGGTGATGAACTGTTCAAGTGAGTGAGGAAAGTCAAGTGATTTCTCAGACATCATTTGGCATGGATTTTCCATTTTCCTCAAAAATCTATAAAATTGTGAAAACGCATTTTCCAACTAACTTTTTTCTCCAACAGATCGGTTCTTATTGCAAAACCAGAATGCTAAAAGTCAAGGCTATAATGTGTGAGCTGCAAGTGCAAATGTCAATCCTCTGTCTTCAAGCAGTTAAATATTTCCTTTTTTAATTGCTATTAGTTCTACATTTATCCACATTTTCATACCTTCACTTGGTTACAGACAGTCGATCCAAACATTTGCACCATGTGTCAGTGTGTGTTTGCTTATATGTGTGAGTAATTGCCTAGTTTTCTACGGATCGTTTCTAAGGTTGTCTCCGGGTCAAACTGGTGACTTCTATATAATTTGTGTCAAAGTGTCTGTGTGGGTCCATATATTTTGTTTTTTCAACACCGCAGCAACCTTTACCCCTTCGGGACCTGGTGTGCGTGTAATGACCTTTCACCACACCCTCTGTGAGATAAAGTGATGATCCTAACACTGCTTTTACATACCTCAAACACGCTTCCTTTCTCTCACACGCTTATACACTCCAGATGTGGCTTTCATGTACACACAGATGTGTAAATTGAGTAACTAAGAGATGACAATCCCTTGCTTTGACAAGTGATGAGCAAGAAAATATTTTCAGTTGTTCTCCGTGTGGAAATACTGAGACATGCTCCCTTGTCACCATATTGTCATTGTTTTGAAAGAAGGGACAGGGTCTCAGAGGGAAGAAATAATGAAACACAGAAAGAATGGGGTGAGGTAGTCTATTTCCCCTCAACATAAGGTATCAGTCACTGTGGATGTGTCATTTACGCAACTGCCCTGGCCTTTAATTGGATGCTTATCTTGGCTCTGAGAAAAGGGCAAAGCTAAAACCTTTAATAACCGTAGATGGCAGCACACCAAGGGCTCATAAGGACTCCTTACCACACAATTTCTGAACAGTAATCCAGAAGACAGATGCACTGCCCAGCCAAAAAATAAGTCGCACATGCAATATTTCACTAAACTGTGACATCTTTTTTGCCACATAATGCTTATGTCGTGTCACAATAAGGTTCATTATATTTTTTCCCCTCCTAGTTGCACTAATTACCCTGCCCCTGAGGGGGAGGTGAGGGGTATTGTTTTTGGTTCAGTTAATTTCTGTGTTTCTTTGTTTTTTAACACTCTAGCAGCAAAACTATTGGTTCAATTCATACTAAATTGGGTTTATAGATTACCAGTGACCCAGAATAGATTTGATTACATTTTGGGAAAGTACGTCAAAGTAAACATTTTTATACATTTTTAAAATCTTTTTTTTCTCATTTACTTATAATGGGTGAAATTTCAAATATCTGTAGCAGCAAAACTATTGGTTGAATTCATACCAAATTGAGTTTATAGATTGCCAGTGACCAAGAATATATGTAATTATATTATGGAAGAAGTAGATCAAAGTTCCAATTTCTTATGAATCTTTAAAATCTTTTTTTTTTCCATTTACTTATAATGGGCGGAATTTCAAATGTCTTTAAAAACATCACTTTTGCTTCAATTTACTTCAAACTTGGCACATATTTAGAGGCAGTTGATATGCTGGCATCAGCACACGCATAGACATGATGACATCAGCTGGATCGATGCCAAAATAAGTAACAATACATGTGAGGGGTGGGGTTTGTTGTGCCTGTCACCGCTTGTTTCGATTGTTGATGATGGAGAATCGGACTGCTGCATCAGGTCTTCATCACGTCCTAGTAATAAATAATAATAATAATAATAATGGATTGGATTTATATAGCGCTTTTCTAGACACCCAAAGCTCTTTACATTATTGACCCATTATTCATTCGCTCTCACATTCACACTCTGGTGGTCCTAAATTAGAGTGTGGACATTATGGAGGCTAATCCATGTGTGAAAATGATATCTCATTCTCTCTGAACCATTCTGTCACAGGCCTGATGATCCTGATCAGTCCTGGCATTGTCCAGTTTTTATGATGTTAAAGACATAAGAGGACACTTACTGCAGTTAGACTTAAATAACCTGTTACAGCTGAAACATTATTTACCAGCGCAGTACTTACCCATGGAAGGAGTTGAAGTATTTGCTTAGTTAAATCCAGGCAGTTACTTTTTTTTGCCCAGGCTGTTTATTTAAATGCAGCGAGTAGCTTCTCATTTCTCTAATTTGGGATGTGATTCTGATTCTCCATCAACAACAATCAAAAATGTATGCAACTATGGATGGAAAAAATACTATGAACCTTATTGTGACACTACATAAGTATTGTGTAGCAAAAAAAAGATGTCACAGTGAATGCCCCACCTAATCAGAACCAAAGGTAATGCAGTGAAATATTGCATGTGTGACTTTTTTTTGGGCTGGGCAGTGTATATAAGGGTCAGTATCGCTATAAAGTGCCCTTGGTGTCCCCCAGCAGAATCTAAAGGACACCATGAACACATCGCAAATTAATGAAATCCGGGGGTTTTATTATGAATGGACAAACACTTACACATATATCAGTGCAATTTAGAACTTTTCAGAAATTCTAAATATATTTGCTGAACATTACACAGTCCTCTTCAAAGATGACCAATTTTGCCAACTCAAGCTCCAACATGTGGTCATTAAATACTAACTTTAGCCAAAACTGTCCACCCTGTCACTTCTTTTTACATGTGCTTGTACTTTGAGTGTAAAAATGTATTAAAAATGCGGTAGTTTGACCAACATGCTTTTCTAACAGCCTGCAGTCACATTGAACATAAAGTTAAGCGGGAAATCTCAAGGTTTTTTTTGACATTTTGAAGTCTGAAAGGCACCTTATAGTGATATTGACCCCTAAGTGTTTTTTTTAATGATTCATTGGATTCTTCTGTTTTTTTCTGCAGTAGGTTAGCTCAAAGTAGTTGTGATGAGGTGGAAAATAAAGGTCCAGAGATGAAGAGATGAGAGACAGATGCAGAAAAGTGGAGTAAGTATGTGACAGATGTATAAGTCCTTGAAGTGGTGAGTGATTTTTCACATAAAGTAGACAGTCTGGATTTGCTTAAGTGAGTAACATATAGGCTTTCACTCAAAGTTTTACCAACATCCATTTGAAAACTAGATGTGGAACAAAAGAAAATGTGTGGAACAATAAGGAAGAGTCAAAACTAAAGGGTATTGTTATGACGCAAGTGTCAAACCCACAAGAATGCTACTCTGTCAAGAGTTCTGTTGCACAACCTACACATGGTACACGGTTATTCAAAAAGAACGAACCAAATTAATTACGCAATATTTTAATGAGGAAAAGCAATAGAAAACTCCAGCCAAGTCACAAGTATTCTACTTATAATCAACTTTTATTTCCTGTTTTACAAGTGTTCAATGTGGCCACCACCTGCAGCACGGGCAACATCAATGCGATAAGAGAATTCCTACAAGATGCGTATCAGCATATCACAATCCACTGAGCTGATCGCTGTTGTTATTCAATGTTTAAGGTCATCGGGGCAGCCATTCGAAACTTTAAAAAACTCGTCTTTCAAGTGGTCACTGACTCATTCCATGACGATGCTTGAGAACTGAAGCAATGCATCATGAAATCGGTTCATTCTTTTTGAATAACCCTGTACTTTCTTTTTTTGGTCAGAGCAGCTCTCATGCACCTTACACTGATGGGAGGGCTCTGTAGTAGAAAACCTAAATATGAATTCTGTATTTATGAAAATGTGTGAATAAAACCATGAAAGTCCCTTCCCACAGATAATCAGTAGAGCCTAGTCAGTTTTATTCACCAGTATGATACATCTGAGTTATTGTACATGACTGATATAACGGGGTTCCTACAGTTTTCTACAAGTTAATTTTAAGACTTTTTAAGACCTTTTTAAGACGACTTACAACTGAATTTAATGCCTATTTCATGGCCATACTGGCAAAAATTTGTGACTGTGTTGGGCTGAATGTTCTGTGATCATTTCTCACTGGGGGGCTGCAAAGTTAGCGATAACTGGTTCCTTATTTCAGTATAAATTGTGGGGTTGGAATGGATGGAACTGAATCGACTAACGTTACTTTCTTTGTGGCTTGGACATTTAACAGACACATTTAAACACAATACAGCAAACATGATTATGGCAACATAACTTCAGACTGACCAAATCAAATCTAATGTCTTTTAAAGACTTTTTAAGGTATTAAAAGCAGATTTGTAATTTCAAGACTTTTAAGACTTTTTAAGATATAACGACTTTTTAACAGAATCTCACTGTAAGCCCGGATAAGTAGAGTTTACTCAAAAAATTTGAGGCAAGTGATTGCACTTAAATTATTTGAGTAATGATCAACTAATCAATTGGTTTAAGTAGGTGCAACTTTAATGCTAAAAGTATTGAACTTAAACTATTAAGTAGAAAACACTAAAAGACAAGTTATTTGTGCTTTAAATCTGTTGTAAAATCAACCCCACTATCCAACCATTCAACTCAGCATTTTAGGTTACACTGACTAATTTTGTCAATTGCAGCCAGATTAATTTACCATTGATTAAACACCTTTTTTTTAAGTTAGCCAAACTCAAAAATCCTATTCCTAACCACAACAGTTACTAAATTAACCAACTTAGAAAACTGTAACACATTTGGAAGTCAGCTCAATGTTATTTGCCAGTACAGTAAATGCTTTTAAATTGACAGGACATTAAAATTGCCATTGCACAATGACAGACTTAGATGAACAGTAAAGCCATTGTTCTTCCTATGGCTCTGACTCATGGTGCAGCTCTACAAAAATACAAAAACAAACACAAAAAGGCCAATAAAGACTGCCATACACACATTAAATCCAAATTAACACTAACATCACAACCCCGCTGAACCCCTGCACATAAAAAAAACACATTTTCAGCAACATGCCCAATACCCACAATGCAATGCGAAGATAAAAAGGTGTGGTCATGACTAAAACTTAGTGATTTAATTCCATTTAACTTAAACTTTTTTGTACTTTCAACTATGCCTACAAATTAGTAGAATATACTTAACATTTTATAGTAACATCATAAAACTTAAATCATTTAAGTGCATTGTAATTAAAGCATTTTAGTAAATACAAATTCCGGGCTTACAGTGATGAGGAAAAATGTGTTTATTTTCTTATTTTTGTGTAATATATATATATAGATATTATGTTTGCATTTTGTTGTTTCTCTGTGTCTTATACTAACTTTGTGTCTTCCCTGTCTCATAGCTTGTTTTTTTCCCGTCTCTGGACCTGGCTCTGGATCTGTTCGTTGCAGGTGGATCATTCTGGACTCCAACCTGCCCAGTGTCTGCATGTGTCGTCCAGTGCCTGTGTTGTTTGTTGTTCTTTTCTCTCTCCTCTGCCCACTAACCCCGATCTGTTGAGACAGATGGCCGCCTACCCAGAGCCCAGTTCTGTCTGAGGTTTTTCCTTCTGTACGAGGGGTTTGTTCATGGACGGTTTTCTGGATTTCCTCTACATATCATCGTTTTACAGCCTTGACTGAATTTGTGAAGTGCCTTGAGATGATCACGTATTATGATTGACACTATATAAGTAAAACTGAATTGAAACTGAATTTAATATTTGTTCTTTTTATTTAGTGATACTATTTATAGTAAATGAAGTTTACCATTCAATGCACTATTCAGTACAAAACTCAATTAGGATTGTAACAAAATTTTCATTATGTTAAAGGGGTCATATTTTGCTAAACCCACTTTTATTAGTCTTTGGTTCATTTATTTGTGTATTTGGACCCTAATAGTTCAAAAAGTTTGAATTTGAATCCTCCAGGTGCTGCAAAGCTATCTTTATATTTATTTTGGCAAAAATCAAGTGGATTTCTACAACCCGTTTGAAATTCTTCTTAATTTTTTATGTTTTATAACTAGTTACGTCATGACATTTGCACATATAAGGTCAAAACAAACATTTCTCTGAGTACGACATAATTGTTTGTCAGCAGCAGCGGTTGTAGTAAAAACTGAAAATATGTCCAAACTTTGAGCCGATTACCTAAAATGTTCAGTTGTTGGTTGAATGGGACAGAACAGCACAGCCAACAACCTGGAGGGGGCGGGGTCTGAAGTGGTTCATGTGCATTTAAAGGGCCAATGCTCAAAATGACCTTTCTGGTGTCATTACTCAGAAATAGGGTTGAAGATGGACCTGTGGAGTTGATTTAATGAAGAATTCAGACCCAAGCATAGCATTTACAGTTTATGTAGACCACAGGGAAATGTTTTCAAATGCATAATTCGATTTTTAACACACACAAAAAAAAAAAAAGCAAAATATCACTCCTGTAAGTGTTTGAAAAAACTTTTTGAGAGATTTCAGCAAAAATGTGTGGGCTGTCTATATAGTGACATATAGTGACAGTTGAACATTTTTACTCCCTATACAGTTATATAAGGGCATCAGACCCAAAAATCCAGTACTAGTTGGACCACTTGTCACAGTCAGACCAACATCAGCAAGGGTGTGTAGACCCATTCTCAACAGCTTTGTCTGCAAATAGTTCACATGTACTCAATGAATGTCACCTGTGTCTTTTTGTTTTTCTAAGACAGACAGTAAGAGGGCTTTTTTTTAATTGTTAACCGTGGTCATACATATACAGACCTGTATCCCAGCTGTCGACACACCACCTCAGCATCACGATCACTCCATCCATCATCACATACCGTTCCCCACTGGCCAGACAGGTAGAGCTCCACCCGGCCTTCCCCAGGGCTCTCTCCACCCACCAGCCTTAATGGCAGACCTGGAAAATACACACACAACTTACTGACAACACACACATTGACAGCATAGACTCATATCTGTTCTCTGCAGCTCTCAGAAAAAGAAAAAGCAAAATTGAGCCTTAAAATCCTCAAAGACACTACACATGTACTCAACATGTCCCCAGGCTAGTGGGTCTGGGCATGTGCACTCATGTTACCAACAAAGGAAGTAGCTTGAACACCTGTCTGCTTTTTTTGCACTTAACCACTTTATTCTGTCAGTGAATGAGTGTGCGTGCAACCAGAACAGGAAAGTCTTGAACTCCTGCCACTGTAAAAAAAGATCATTTATTTTCCCTACCTGTCTTTAAGACCAGTGGATGTCTTTCTTTTCCTCAAATACTATTCACTCACGCTGTTAATCAAATCAGTCTGAGTCTCAGGTTAAACGATCCATCATCGTTTGTCTGCACGTGAACAACCAGACATCCACACCAACACATGCATACTCGCTACTCTGTGTAATATGAGCATGTTTTTTCCATGTGTGGACAGATTCGGAATCAGTGTAAAATTTTGCCAAAAGTTCGATCAAATGTCACAGCGATGCAGAGCCTGGATAAGAGTTCTTTTTTTTCTTTTTGCTGCAGCTGTATCTGAGTCCCTACATGTAAATTATGTGACTGAATAGTGAATTGCATACATGTAATGTGTACTTACAAGCACATACTGTGCATTTTCTATCATTTGAGGGTATATATGTGGCATAAATGAATGCCTTAATAACTGTGTGTAAAACAAGTTTTGTTTTCTATTATGTAATGAGCTATATGCTTTAATAATTTATTTATGTACTTGTATTAATTTATACATTTAATTTCTATAGTATATTTTACCTTGTCTTTCTAATTATTACTAGCGGCGTTGTACCCGTGGTGCTATTGTACGATAGCATGAGAGGCTAAAATTGCCCAGCATACCTCACAACATTTGAATACAGACATAAAATTGTGCCTAGTACATAGTCAGGTAATGTTTCTATTCATTTGGCGAGTTTGGCAGCGATCGGCTCTGTGAAAGTTGAAGAAAACCTGTACAAACGCCCTCCTGTGCTGCAACATCGGGACATCGATCGGACAGACGAACACAGAACGTGCATTATATAGTAGGATTTGTACTTTCTTGTCCTTAAGATGTTTAATGTGCTGCAGACAGTGAGGGGTTAGAAACTGTGCAAGACCTCTGAAGTGTTCTGCTTTTGAGCTGACCCATATGGCATGTGTTATTTGTTGGTCACTGCTTTGAGCTTTTCATTATACATCTAAGTTGAATAACCAAAAATCCCTAACCTTTGGCGGTCTAAATGAGTAAATTTTTGTACATGTGGGACATGAGAATTGTAGGAAGGGAAGATTAAGGTTGGGGGAGTTAATTATGGGAATGTTTACTTCTAAGTTGGCGTTAGCTATTAAGGAAATGCTCATCTTTTTCCTCTGTTTTAGAAACACAAACATAGTATTTCCCTCCCTCTCTCAAAACACTAGCACTCATAAATGCACATTATTGCTAAAAACATCCCCCTGATGCGATGGTCTTTCACAGCACGAGATGACAAGGGAGAAGGGGAGAGTCAAAGTACCGCCTGGGTTATCTTCTTATTCTCCTTTTCCAAAAGCAACATAAACTAATCTGCCTCTGGCATCTTGAGGAGGAAGGGGGGATTTACACACACACACACACACACACATATAAACAAGCATTCACATAAACACACACAAACACTGCCTATTAATGACATAATTCTTTGGTGGGTGTCGATGGGGTCAACATGTCCCTCAGGCTCTTGCCAAACAACATAATCTACCTAAACCCTTTCCCTAAAGCCTGCCATACTCTTTGTCCTCATTTAGGACATACAAACCATGTGACCCATGCCAGAGTAATACGTCTTAACACAGATTCCAGAAAATTAAAGAGACATGTACAGTATGAGTTGAAATCTGAGCCTCTAATGGGCTCAGTGCAGCCCCAGACTCACATGTCTTTACTGGTGTCTAGAGGCTATGAACTAGACTTGATTTATGGCACTACCATTCAAGCCTTCCACTCTTAAAAGTAGTTACACTGACCTATTATGTCTCATCTTACTATTAGCTGGGTGTTTGTGCAGTAATGTTGACTCTATGTTATGTGATGCTGTGACAGTATGTCAACCAGCTGCTACCTAATAGTTCTTTTGTGCAAGCTGGAAAAGAAAACTTTACCATGGTCTGACTTGTTAAGGTGGGACAAGTCGAGCGCCACCTGCCTCTACTGCAGTTACTGTGACTTGCATCATCCAATTTCTTTTGCAGATTTTTTTCCATTTTCTGATTAACCTTTTATCGGGCAAGTGACTATTCTTGGTAATTTCCACATACATTACAAGACAGTGATAGCAACAGTTTCAGTGAGGACAGTGAGGCAATAATCTCAGGTCCAATGTGGTCTACAGGGTCTGTAAGGTCCACCTCTGCATGAACAGTGAATGTACCTGCTTTTTTAGGTACCATGAAGTAATGGTACTAATGTAAGGAATGATGTTCAAAGGGATAATGTGGATGTGGACACTTATGTTGTTGTAATTACCTCGGCCAAGGAGGTTATGTTTTTGCCGGCGTTGGTTTGTCTATTTGTCTGTGTATTTGTCTGTCTGTCTGTCTGTTAGCAAGACAACTCAAAAAGTTATGGATGGATTTGGATGAAAATTTCAGGAAATGTTGATACTGGCACAAGGAACAAATGATTAAATTTTGGTGGTGATCGAGGTTGGGAAGAGGCACTGATCTGCCTTGGTGGACATCTGCGCTCTCCGAGTGCTTCTAGTGTTCTAAAAGTGATGTTTTAATGTTCTACAATATATGTTACTTTCACCTTTACATGTGTTTTTCTTGTATTCTTACCTCCACCAAGTGAAACGACGGAGGTTATGTTTTCATCGGGGTTTGTCTGTCTGTCTGTTTGTCTGTTAGCAAGATAATTCAAAAAGTTATGGACAGATTTTCAGGAAATTTTCAGGAAATGTTGATACTGGCACAAGGAACAACTGGTTAAATTTTGGTGGTGAGCGGGGGGGGGGGGGGATTTTTTGTTTGTTCGTCTTTCTTTTAGCAAGATAACTCAAAAAGTTATGGATGGATTTGGATGAAATTTTCAGAAAATGTTGGTACTGGCACAAGGAACAAATGATAAAATTTTGGTGGTGATCGGGAGGGGGTTGATTAAATTTTCAGGAAATGTTGATATTGGCACAAGGAACAAATGATTACATTTTGGTGGTGGTGGTGGTGGGGGGGACTGACCTGCCTTGGCGGAAAGCTGTGCTCTCCGAGTGCTTTTCTAGTTTATATATACATTTCTTGGCTTTTTATTTTTAATTTTTTGCCACTTACAGGTAAGGAACCAAATATGGTAACTTCGCTGACCTTGATTTTTCTACATGACAATTAAAAATTTTTTGAAAAATTTCACAAAGGTAATAAAGTCTTTTTATGTCCTCCAATAACACACTAAGGTTGAAATTTTGAATTTCAGAGTATTTCTGAGTGCCCTATAAAGGGTTAAAATGAGATCCAATTGACTGCAGGTTGAGTTTGGCAGAGAGAAAAGAAACAGATTTAGGAATGGCGCGCACTATCCTTGATGAAGGAAGGAGAAATCAAATAGGAAAATTAATCTTTTGGTTTTTTGCTGCCAGTGAAGTATGTGAACGCTGCAGTACTGGTTTAAAACTAGCACTTCTATTCCCATAAATCATAAACCATAGATAGGTATTACATAAGCTGCTCAGGCTTCTTCTGTAAATCTTCAGATCCTGTCTTACTAGTTGGGAGACTGTCTCCGTTGCGCTCAGGGCTGCAGGCAATGTTGACATCTTCATAGTGAGTGCAGTCATGACGAAGCCACTCCTTCCTGTTGCACACCAATAGGCTGGGCTCCTTCCCTGTGCAGCTCACATCATCCAAAACAATGGGACCTGACCCGACCCCGAAACGAGGGGTGTCGAGCCCCCGGGAAAGGAGTGTCTCTCCTAACCTGCAGCACAGGGAGGTTCACACAGATCCATGTAAGCGTTCCCATATTTTGTACTGAATGATTACTCTGTGTGCAAATGGCTGTGTGGGGTTGTTTTATCACTTCTTATTACCTATAACCAAGCTGTCGGCAAACCACTTGTGTGTTGGAATCCATCCAGCCGTCATCACACACTGTCCCCCACTGACCACGGTAGAAGACCTCTAAACGCCCCTCATAACTCCCTGCACCCCCTGCCAGTCTGACAGTACCATCTGTAATGAAAAAGAAATACAGAAACACACACTGACATTGGGTTTAGTGTAGAAACCAGCTTTAAAACAGACATTTTCAAACATTCGTGAAAAAAGGCCTGGGCCATGTTTAGATTTTATTTATCTTATTTTAATGTATATGCATAGCAGTTGGGCAGTTAAAACTAAAGTATACATTATTTGGCTATAAAATTAAAAATTATTTGTCTGGCTCAAAAAAGCACAAAAATAAACCGAGTTGTCTTGGATGAATCATTTCTGGCTCCAGTAATGTTAAAAAAACAAAGCCTTTCTGTCCAGTAATGTAGGTTTGTAGGTTTTTTCATCTGAAACAACACATAAACCGGCTCTTATTGATCTCCTTGTATGTTTATCATTCACAAACAAAGATCCAAATGGTCTAATCAAGCTGAGCCAGTCAAATCCTACGTAGGTGTGAACACCATGTAGTCCTCCGTAAGACTCTCTCAGATGTCAGGTGACTTTTATCATTTGACTTGAGATCATTTTGTTAACCCTTAAAGACCTACAAGTATGCTTGTGAAGACTTGCATTTAACCTTTCTTTACTGATTTATAACCATTTATCATATAACCATACAATGCATTTTGCAATTTGTCAGTGAAAATCAGGTATATTCCTATATTTAATGTACTGATCATGTACATACATGTTCATAAAAGCTCGGTAACTTCATAAGTTATTTTATCAACACAGAGAAAACTACAGAAAAAGTGACTTTTTCTGCAAAATATGTCATTAACTGAACATAAAAACAAGCTCTAAAACTCACACCACTGTCATTTATAAACCTACATGGGCTTTATTGCGAAATTGTTCAAGATCATGATATTTGCATGTTCACTACAGAGCCTCTGAATGTCCAACTGGGTCATATCTAATGTCCCTGAAACACAGGAACAGTATTTTATCTGAGTTATTCAAATGTATTGATAAAATTAGTGGCTCAAAAGTTATTAATGATATAACATCAGTGGATGTTTTTGGTCGCTGGTAGATTTAAGTCTTTGTCAGTTAAAGGTCCTCCACGATGCTACTAACCTGCTGCATGCCCTTTATAACGCAGACATATTGACTTGTTAAAGCATTAAAGACATTGTAACTGTAGATATACACATGATGATTCCAACCAAAGTTTCCACGGCTGATGATACACATAAATCCATGCGCTATAAAAATTATTGGCCCAGCTTTCATTTCCCAAGATACATTATCATCCCTCAGCCTGGACTTATGTTTTTTTGGACTGTGTGTATTGTTTGCATTAAGACAAGCGTTGCCTACCTGTTAAAGGGCTGCAGGACACACCTGCATCCTCAGAGTGCAGACAGTTATGTTCTCCCCATGCGCTTTTAGGACATTGCTCCAGGGTGAGCTCATTACCAGTGCAACGCACCTCATCCAGCCACACGTGGCCCGAACCTTTACCAAAATGTGCCTGGCCCCATGCTCTTGCCACACCGCTACCAAATACAGAGACAACACAAAAGAATGTAAGGTTTAATTTACACTAGTACTTCAGAAATCAAATAAGTGGCCCTGACTGTGATAAAAGTGCAGGACAAAATGCAGTTTTTATTAAGTGTTAGGGATATTGAGAGACGTTTGTCATTGAAATCACTTTTATTGAAAAAAAAAGTCTATTATTTGCCTGCCATGCATATCTGTGCATACACAAACACTGTAACATCACAGCTGCATACACAAGAAATGCAGGCACACACATTTGCAAAGAGGGTAGTGTTGCTAAATATGCATATCTCTGTGGTCCTAGTTCATGCAGGAACAAGGAGCCTGATTCAGTATCTGACCCCCAGATGTTCTTTACTGTTCGCTCCACTCTCTGTGTGTCCAAATGGAAAGAATACTTCTCATACTTCTAGAGACAGAGGGAGAGATAGAAGGCTGGACACCCACATTAACTCATCTCAGCTTTCCTCTCTGTCTTTCAGTCACATTTTTTTCTCACTTTCTCCCTCTCACATTGAGTTCCTTTATGTTAATTTCTAGTTGGAAATAATGAAAGATGAATTTTATTTTCTGTATGTATATGTGCGTGTGTGGATGCCCTTTCACCTCAGCCCCAGCTGTCGACACACAACCTCTGCATCGCTATCATCCCACTGGTCGTCACATATAGAACCCCACTGCCCAGCGTGGAAGACCTCTACTGTGCCCTCTGACCTGGATTGACCTCCGACCAGCCGTATAGGAAGTGTCACAATTTCTGAAATGCACGCAAATATAAATGCACACACGAAACAGAGAACACAATACAATATACATTTACAATATATGCATATACACTGTTGAAAGGAAATATTTTCACCTCTTCTCATGAAATGACTATAACGATAGGATTTATTATTGATAGATAAAATGTAACTTGGACTTAGTATGTAATTACTGAAGTGTTTAAATAGGAATACAAAGAGGAATGTGTCTGAAAAGTAAATTATTCCAATTATATGTCCAACAGTGTACATCATCTACACAAAATCTATACAAACACGGACACAAACCTACTTTTCGACTCTACTTCAAACAATGTGGATGACAACTACAAGTATGTTTTTGCACAACTGAATTATGATGCAAAACTCAGTTTATCAAACTCAAGTCAAGTCAAAGTCAGCTTAATTTTCAGATGTGCTGTATGTACATAGCATACAGAAAACTGAAATGACAAAGTCTAACGCCCCACGGTGCAAAATGAACATAGTAGAAAAAAAACAGAAACAAAAAATGTAATAGAATAGAACTGAATAGAAAACAATATTATTATAAACAGAATATAACTATAACATAGAATATAACTATAAACAGCAGGGGCTTTATCCTCGAGCCTATGTGTTTATAAAATGGGCGTACCTTGCTGCTGGATGCAGGTAACGGCTGCAGCCAGGGAACACTCCCCTCCATTCCAGGGAGTCTTGGGACACTGGAGCAGGTCTGGTTCTTCTCCTTGGCAGTGGACTGCTCTCCAGTGCACCTTGGCCAAGCTGGGACGAAACAAGGGAACTGCACGTGCACGACCTGAGAACCTGAGGAACGGTATTATTGTGTTTCAATCCAAGGAATAATATCGTACAGCAAACTCAGCAATATGTATAAAGTCTGTGTAGTTTTTTGTTACTATTATAATTTTTATTTTATTTTGTTTGCTTTTACACTATCTTGTTTGGTTTTGTTTACACTATCCTTCTGCATGTACACTTTTTTCTTGCACTTTATTCTGTTGCTGCCTTGACCGTTGAATTTCCCCATTGTGGGATCAATGAAATTTAATCTAATTTTATTTAATCTAATCTATATGGAAGAGGATTAGGGCCACTGGGGAAAATAAAATAAAATTAAGGTCCAATAAGTTTTTTTATTATCATTATTCTGAGAAAAATGTCAGAATTCTGAAATTAAAGTCTGAATTCTGAGATTAAAGTCAGAATTCTAGGAAAAAAGTTAGATTCTGACTTTTTTCTCAGAATTATGACTTTAATCTCAGAATTATAATAATTTAAAAAATTATTGGAATTTAATTTTTTTTCCCAGTGGTCCTAATGTACTTCCGGAAACCTAATCTAATCCAATCTAATCTAACTGAATCTAATCTAATCTAATCTAATATAAACTCTCTTACGTATCACACAATGTGCTAAGAGGATGCTTGAGTTTTTGAGTATAATTTAATTTGGGTTGCTTTCCAACTCTTTAATACAAAGTGATTTTGCAGGCACACAAGGCAGCCCATCCTATGTCTGCATGTTTTGTACGCTCATAAAATGTCTGCCAGGGCCAATACCGTCAGGAATTTTACAACCAAGAGTTTTCAATAACAGGGCACGTGAATCTCATCAGTAATGACCGCAGCTGACATATGGCTGACATTTGCCCTCTTTCCATTCTGCTGTAGACATTCATTGACTTCTGTGTGAATATGCACACACAGGCATGTTTGATTCAACATGTGTATGCGCATGAAACGTCTCCGTCCTCCAGGGAAATCAAACACTTTCTCAGCTGACTGCACCTGAGATTAAAAATTCCGCCTAAATGTATGATCTGCTTGAGTACAGTTGAGAACGGCTGTCACAGCAGCGATCAGTTTCAACACAACTTTTATTTACACCACATTAAAAAAACATCGCAGTGGGAAAGAAAGAAAAGGAGAGTGTGTGCTGGTAACAAGGTAAATAGCTGAGCACTAAAGGTATTTAAGTACCTCGAGGGAATGGGGGGTTGGTATGCAAGGGTCACAGAAGAAAAGTGTGACTCAGAAGAGAAGAGAAGAGAAGAGAAGAGAAGAGAAGAGAAGAGAAGAGAAGAGAAGAGAAGAGAAGAGAAGAGAAGAGAAGAGAAGAGAAGAGAAGAGAAGAGAAGAGAAGAGAAGAGAAGAGAAGAGAAGAGAAGAGAAGAGAAGAGATGTTATGTGCCTGATGTGCTGTGAAATACTCCGCCTCACATTCTGAAATTATTTGGCAGATGGTGTTTTAACTTGCACCTGTGTCTGAATACACATGTGAGAAGGAGGGGCAGAAGTGGAGTGGCAGACAGAGCACATATGTGTGCATATGTGTTCTCTTACCCCTTGCCCAGCTGTCTGCAAATCACTGCAGCGTCTTCATCTCCCCAGTCATTACTACACACAGACCCCCAGACTCCAGCAAGATAGACTTCGACTCTGCCCTCCAGTTTGGAGCGTCCTCCCTGAAGTCGCACCGAGCCTGGGAAGGAGAGGGGGGATGTACACAATAAACCATATTCCACATAGAAGAGGTCTACAGAATGTCATCAAAAAGTACTAGCACACAGATGAAGGATACATGAGGTTCTTTACATTATTTGTGTTCCTTTCCCCTAGGAAAAAAAAGCTTTTCACCCTGCTTAGTTTTAGCTGCAGCCGCACAATTGATTATTATAATATGTATAGGACACAGTAAAGGAAATGACATGTTTTTACTTAACCCATAAAGAGCCAGTGTTACTTTTCCGGCAGCTCCCAAATTAATTTTTCTCACCATTTAACCTTTCTTAAGCAATTTATCACCATTTATTATAATTAGGGATGTCCGATAATATCGGCCCACCGATATTATCGGCCCGATATTGGCATAAAAATGTAATATCTGTGAATATCGTTATCAGGTTTTTTTGCCTATCATTAAAACCGATAAAATAATGCCTTGATTTCACCGGCATTTACCGACACATAAATGAAGCATTGTTTGTAGCTGAAAGAAATGTGCAGTTTTCAAAATTGTACAGTAGAGTTGCCACACTGTAATAGACTCATGGAGGGAGGGAGAGAAAATAAATTAATCTGGCATTTTTTCCACAACTTAAGTTGAAGTATGTATTCTTTGCACAGTGTTTACATTTTGAAAGCCTTGTTGCATTTGAGAATGCATCCAATGGGGCATCACAATAAAATTAGGCACGATGTGTTAATTCCATGACAGGAGATATGTGATGTTACCTAAAATTAGTTTAATATCCCACATATATCGGCAGCAGTATCAGTAGATATCGGAATTGGAAATTAAGCATTGGACAATGTCGGCATATCGGTTTTTGGCAAAAAAGCCAATATCGGACATCCCTAATTATAATATTATCCTCTGTATTTTGCATTTCTTCAATAACAATCAGGTATTTTCCCATATTTAATTCACTGATCATGTAGATGTTCATAAAAGCTTAGATTAAAGATAAGTGTCATACTATCAGAAACAGAGAAAAATGAACAAAATGTTACATTTTCAACAAAATTGATGACTAACTGAACATAAACCAAGTATCTCCATCCACTGTCACTGATTAAACTCCATGGGTTTTATTGGTGAATTCATGTTGTAGAAGAGGATCATGTTTCCATGGTAACTATGGAGCCCATGAACATCTAAATGGGTCATATCTGATGATCATGAAAAGATGACAAACTGCATTTTACACCGATTATTTACATGTATTGATAGGTTTAATGGATCAGAAGTTATTAAACATTTTATATTGGTAGATGATTTTGGTTGCCAGTGGTTATTTGGGTCTTTATGGGTTAAACAGACACAAACATTAAACACATTAGATCTAACAACAGATTTTGGTGAATTCCTTGTCAAGACCAGTAAGTGAGTAGATAGTACACAAAAATTCAACTGCATCAGTCACTTCAAGATTATTTATCAGCATCATAAGATAAGATAAGATAAGATAAAACAAGATAAGATAAGATAAGAAAAGATAAGATAAAACAAGATAAGATAAAACAAGATAAGATAAGATAAGATAAAACAAGATAAGATAAGATAAAATAAGATAAAACAAGATAAGATAAGATAAAACAAGATAAGATAAGATAAAACAAGATAAGATAAGATAAAATAAGATAAAACAAGATAAGATAAAACAAAATAAGATAAGATAAGATAAGATAAGATAAGATAAGATAAGATAAGATAAGATAAGATAAGACTTTATTCATCCCACCATGGGGAAATTACACAGTTGAGAGCAGAAAACACAAAAATTGATTGCAGGGATGACAGAAAACACTTGTGAAACAACAAATAAAACAGCAGAACATAAGAAATCATGGTATATACCAGGACTAAAACTACCACAGGCTGCCTGTGTCCTGCTAAACAGAAACCACATACTCTATTATCATCAGGTTCCACTGCATGTCCAGTTGTATATTTGAAGTTAAAGCCTTTCCTTGATACTTATGGGAAATGTGTTGCACTTTCATTTGAGCCTATGAAACCTTTCTCTTGACATTAATAATCCTTTGGACTGCTTTTCCACCCAAACACATTTACAAACCTGCACACTCACAGCAGCACATATGTGTTTAGACTTGTCATCAGTACAGTACATGCATGATTCCGCTAGTCCACAGGTGTTAAACATGTGGCTCGGGGGCCAAAACCGGCCCGCCAAAGGGTCCAGTCCGGCCCTTGGGATGAATTTGTGAAATGCAAAAATTACACTAAAATATTTGCAATCCTTTTAATTCAGGTTCCACATTCAGACCAATTCAATCTCAAGTGGGCAGGATTCAGTAAAATACGATCATAACAACATATAAATATTGACAACTTCAAATTTTTCTCTTCGTAAATGTAAATATTTTCATGTATTTACACTAAAACAAAGTATAATTTTGCAAAAATGTGAACAACCTGAAATGTCTTAAGAGAAGTAAGTAGTTTTAACAATATTCTGCCTGTTACTCAGTGTTTTGTGTCTGTAGATCCACTGTGATCTATAAGTTCTATATAATGTACATGTGTAAATGATAAACTGAGGCAGAATATTGTTAAAATTATACTTATTTTTTTCAGTTTGTTCATGTTATTCACAACTTTTGAAAGGATAGTTTGTAGATGTAAACCTTTTCATAATGTAAATTTACTTTTTTCGCTCTAAAACATAGAGAAAAGTTTGGAGTTGACATTATTTATATATTATTATGTTATTATTTCAGTGGTTCGGCCCACTGCAGACCAAATTTAGCTGAATGTTGCCAGTGAACGAAACTGAGTTTGCCACCCCTGTTCTAGTCACACCTGGAACTCTGAAGGTGTGTCAGTCTCATTATTCCACTATTACATTCTTATTGCATGCATCTGCAGCTACTGTCCTCCACATCCTGAATAATAACAGCCATGAAGAGTCTAATGATAACCCATTGCACATTGAGTTTTATGAGTGTTCAAATGCATGCACAGGCCGGTTTGTACCGTGTTTACAGTCGCAGTATCCCCAGTCCACTCTGCCTTTGGGGCTCCTGAAAAAGCACCAGGGTCGGATCCTTAGGTCCGGGTTGCGGCAGTGGTTGTGTTCTCCTATCCCTTTACCCGGGTATCGCTCCTTGAAGCCGGCCACCTCGGTCCAGTTCACGCACCGGGCTCCGGACTCGGTGACGTCTATCGCTCCCCGGTAGAAGCCGCGGCTCTGGACGCAGTCGGTGAACGGCAGGATGAATGACGGGACGCAGCCGCTGTTCGCAGCCAAAAGCGCGACTGCGAGAGCGACAAATACCGGATTCATGTTTTAGAGCCGTGTCCGTGGGCAGCTCACAGTGGAAATACCAACAGCCTGGACCGTCAGCTGAGGAGATCCAGGAGATCCAGGCCGGCTCATCGCCCTGCCGTGGGGAGAGAGTGAAAACTGAGAAAGGACGCGGATCAATGAAACTCCGATCTGCGTGGGCTCATGGGCAGGCAGTCTGCAAGGAAAATGCAATAAATACATACCCACGCAATCCATACTGTGTGCACCTTTAAGGAATGATTAGGTCATTTGGCACCCTAAGTATTTTATACTCGATATGACAGTTCCCACTATAATCTAACCTCATTTAGTATTTCACCCTTTCATGCATGGATTATGAGAACCTAAGTCAATATTTTTGTTTTTATTCCTCTTTAGGCATGGAAAAAAAAAACAAAAAAACAATGCAGGTGATTTTTTTTATGACCCTACACTGTAAAAAAAAAAATCCTGTTGTTTTTACTGAAAAAACTGTCAGCTGTGGTTTCCAGAACAATACTGTAAAAACACATCCAACTGTAAACCTATTTACGGAGTAACGTGTAGATTTAACTGGTAAATGGACTGCACTTATTTAGCACAGTTTATACACCTTCATGGTGTCCAAAGCACTTTCCAAAGCCATCAGGTCCAACTGGGAACAATTTAGGGTCAGTGGCGGCACCAAGGGGGGGCATGGGGGGGGCAAATGCCCCCCCAGTCACAACCTTTGCCCACCTAGTTGCCCCCCCACCCAGATTTGGGTAAATCTTTGGGCAAATTCGGGCAACAAAGAAATATGAAAAATCCGTCAATGAAAGCGTACATAACACATTTTGATACATTATAATATAACCAGGCAGACAGTCCCCCCCCATGTACGCATCTATAGAGGGTTCTCTCAAAGGCCAGCTGGCTGTTTGTTTGCTGCATGTTTTTCTGATGTGTTTAGAGAAATATGTGAAAGTAGATTGTACCTATTAAATAATCATAACAGAAAGTCTGAGTTGTTCATGCTGTAGTTTTTAACAAATACCTTGAATACATAAAGTATTACCTGATTTTACCTATTTTTATACACACACACACACACACACACACACATATATTGCAGCCGCTAAAGCGAAAAGTATTGATTTCACGCTATGCGCAAAATTTTTTGTTCCCCCCCCCCCCATCATTTTCTTTGCCCTCAGGTTGCCCCCCCCCACACTTTTAAAATTCTGGTGCTGCCACTGAGTGTCTTCCATGGACACTTTAACATTTGGAACCAGGATTTGAACCACCAACCCTTTGGTTATTGGACAAGCTGCTCTACCAACTCTACCAACCCAATAGTTTACAAGTTTAAAATGGTAAATTGTCAAATGTTTACTTTTTTAAAACTTTTTTATTTAAAATTAAAAAGAGAGAGAGAGAGAGAGAGAGAGAGAGAGAGAGAGAGAGAGAGAGAGAGAGAGAGAGAGAGACAAAAGCAAATAGGCCGTTATTTCAACATTATGGTCTTGCAATTTAAACAGCACCACAATGTTTTTCAATTTACAGTTTTATTTTCTAAAAACAATAGAAATACATAATTTCTACATACAAATCTGGTTTTGTTCACATACTCTTCCTGTTTAAACTACAGCTATATTTGATTTAATCATTGACGCAAAAATATTTTCATATAAACAACTTTGCATTGTATTGTCACTTACAGTATTTTTTTTTTATGCTGCAATTTTACAACTTTTTGGTGTCAATTCTACAGTCATATTTTACTGTGTATTTTTCATGGAGTTACAAAAATGTCTACTCAGCTGGACACCATGTGTTTAATTTTTGAAGCAAAGAAACATGCATTTAAAACCCATCATCAGAAAGTGATATGTGTGAAAAGTATTAAATAAAAACATTTTTAATGCTGCTAGTCTGATGTTTTCTCACATTTTAACATACTCTAATACTAGTTATTACTCACGTCATAGAGATAATTTGAAAAAAAAAAAACAACAACTTTTTGTTTAACAAAAACTATTAATTACAGTCCAATAACAATTAGCAATTGATTTACACTAAAACATGTTACTGCAGGTTTATCAACAGCACAGTTACAGTAATGGTATAGATTGCAGTGTCTGTGATGATGCATAAGTGTCCATTGTGTTGGCTGATATGGAACTAAAACAACAAAACCCATGAATATACAAGAGAACAGCTGGAGAAGAACTGTCCACTGTAGTGACCAGTATGCATGAAAGGGTTAACAGGGGTTCCATCTGATTCATACACTCTGCATTATTCACATTTATCATAATACTGTACGATCAAAATGTATTTAGTCAGACAACTGGATTATGATTAACAAGTAACTTTATTCTATACACTAATCAAATCATCTTAAATATCTCACCACAGGCTATCCATAATAATAATGATTACAGTAATGATTTATTCAGGCATGTGCAAATGATTAAAAAAAATAACAGAAAATCGCTCCAACTCCAAGTATATGTATTCATTTGCTCCCATTTTGGATTCAGGCTTAAGTGAGCAGGAGGTTACTAATGATGTTACAGTTTATGACAAGGCAGGAGCTGATGATAAATAATGCAACAGCATCTCTCACCCTTTGTGCACATGAAATTATATGAAATTATCATATCGTGATTATATGAGAATAATTTTTAATAGTGAATGTGTGAGATCTCATATAGTAGGATATACAATTCTTACAGTTATGACTGTTTCTATTGTTTTAACTTAATGTTTTGATAATATCGTTAATGATGCTCATAATATCATAAAGTACAATGAAATGAACTGAACCGAACAGAACTGAATTAATTATTGAGTGTACCATCTGTATGTGAGAGAGAGCAGCGCCTCTAGTGTACAGATTAATTGTATTTTAAGGGGGAAAAATCGGATTATTTGATTGGAGGATTAAGATGTAAACGTCTATCAAACGTGTCTCAAAATAGTGGCGTCATCACCCAGCGTCCAGTGATACAGAAAGAGTATTGGCTTTTAATTTTGACTGGCGTACACCGGTATCAAGGGGGGGGGGGGTGGAGTTATAATCTAAAAATCTGCTTTCACCAGTGAATCGTGGACAAGGAAGCGAGAAAGAGTCACTGTACTTAAGTAGAGACGAATATGTATCTACAGGGCAGGTTTTGACTTAAGTTTGGCCGACACTTTTACGTAACTCCACCTTCGTTCACTTCGTACGAGCTCGCGGTGAATAAATCAAGCAAACCCATTGTATATTTTAGCGGCTAACACACATTGCTGATTGCTAGCTAGTGTTATAGTTTTTTTATATAGTTCTAGGTATTGTTAAAGCGAGCCAGGTACATTGATATGCAATGTTTTGATGCAGTATTTCTGGATTTTAACTGCAAAGCATTAAGAGTGAAGAAATGAACAGTCGACTGCAAGAGATCCGCGAAAGACAGAAACTTAGACGGCAGCTTTTAGCCCAGCAGGCAAGTGGACATGGAGCCTCCTGTCATTTTAACACACTCATTTACTAACGAAACAGTGCAAATGTTTAAAGATTTGTCTGCGAAAATAAATATACGTGTTACATTTAAAGCACCTTGTCGTTCGTCTGCTAAACACTAATATTTCTATCGTACATCATTGGCTGGAAACTGAGTCCTCTTTCAGTGGTTTATACTTGTCGCCCTCGAGTGGATTTAACACGTAAATGTTGAGTGAATATGTGAAGGCAGGGCATCAACATGTTCAGTTTGAGTTTACGACAAAGAAAAGCACGACGAATGGCTAATTAGAACAGCTAATAGTACATTAAAAGCACTGTAGATGAATAGCAACCTGTGCAGATGACGAATAAACTGAAGTTATAGTTGAACATTTGGTGAGAAGTGGCTGAATTTAGCTGAAATTGCTTAAATTGGAAAATATCCCTTGAGTGAAAAAATGCAAAATAGTAGATGTTGAATAAGCTTAAAATAAGGTAAGGTAAGTTTATTTGTGTACACAGGGTGGCTCAAAGTGCTTAAAAAAGGCATAAAAAAAAAATCACAGAACCAGAAAAAAAAAAAGCAAGACATAAAAATTACATAAAGTAGAATGAATTGTCAAAGTGAAATACTTAAAGTTGAAGAAACTGAAATGACTAAGTAGGAAAGGGTAATTTTACAGCTGAAGCAAGTTAAAACAGGGTGCACTTGCAGGTCTTGAAAGTCTTAAAAAGCCTGGAATTTAGTGTGAAAGTCTTGGTAAAGTATGTACTTTTTTTTTTTTTTCTTATTGTCGAATTTTAGAGTAGGCTCAAAGGCACATAATCTTGTAAGATACATGAGGGATGCATAGAAAAAAAAAAACATGATATGATTTCACTAACCAGTTGGTACTGAAATGATTCTTGTGAAACTTGTGTGGGTGATATCCATGCACTTTTGTGATTTTCATATGTTTTGAAAACGTTTCCGTCAGTAAAATATAATTTACTGTGTGTACATTCATTTACAGGGTGGGGAAGCAAAATTTACAATGAACATTTAGTTGTTTTTTCTCAGCAGGCACTACGTCAATTGTTTTGAAACCAAACATATATTGATGTCATAATCATACCTAACACTATTATCCATACCTTTTCAGAAACTTTTGTCCATATGAGTAATCAGGAAAGCAAACGTCAAAGAGTGTGTGATTTGCTGAATGCACTCGTCACACCAAAAGAGATTTCAAAAATAGTGGGAGTGTCCATAAAGACTGTTTATAATGTAAAGAAGAGAATGACTATGAGCAAAACTACTACGAGAAAGTCTGGAAGATACTATTAAAGAAGAATGGGAGAAGTTGTCACCCGAATATTTGAGGAACACTTGCGCAAGTTTCAGGAAGCGTGTGAAGGCAGTTATTGAGAAAGAAGGAGGACACATAGAATAAAAACATTTTCTATTATGTCAATTTTTTTGTGGCAAATAAATTCTCATGACTTTCAATAAACTAATTGGTCATACACTGTCTTTCAATCCCTGCTTCAAAATATTGTAAATTTTGCTTCCCCACCCTGTATACATTTAATAAAATGAACTTTTCTAGCACACAGAACAGGTACAATCTCTACTAAAAAAGTAGGCACACAAGCATAAAAGTACTTAAAATCAAAGTCTTTGGGGGGGGGCGGCTAACAGTTTTGAAAAGTCTGGAATTTTTATTAGGATTAAGAGTAAGCACTCTGCAAAATAGAGATGTTGATAAAGCAAAAATAAAAATTGGAGGAGGACGCTGAAAAGGCTCATTACAGTAGAAATCCCAGTCCAAGTGGGGGAAGAAATTTGAAGGAGAGTGTGAAATGACTTCAAGTTAAAAAAAAAAAATGTCTGAAATAAAGACAGCAAATACTGTAAGATGTAGGTTAAATGCATTGAAAGCTCCACTATGTTTAAGACAAGGACATGGATAATCTTCAAAAATATGTGTTGAATCTGTTATGGCAAATAAACAAGTAACAGTATTAAAAGTATCACTGGGTATGATGAATGAATAAATAAATAGTGCAAACAACTTGGTAAATAACATATTATTAGATCGCATGATGAAGCATGTAGGGTAGAAAATAGAAGTAACCCTCTGTATCTAATCCACAGTTGGGAGCTGAAAGTGCAGACAGTATTGGAGCTGTCCTAAACAGTAAAGATGAGCTCAAGGAGATAGAGGAAACAAGAGAAACATGCAGGTAAGACACTGCTCAGTCCAGTCCAACACAAACAAGCAAGAACATAAGCTTGTTTTCCTCCATTTTTCTGAATGACATGTACCCGTATATTATATCATGTAATATGCTCAACATATTTCCATGTGGGTGGCACAAACAAGTGGCTGTTTGTCCAAGTTGTTTTCTTTTTGTTTTCTCTGTGCCACTAGGTGCTGGCATTTGCAACTTTCCTCCATGTTACTTCATCCCCCCCTCTAAGAAAACATTTGGCATCTTCATTGTCAGTGTTAACATTATTTTTTAAAACCTATTGTGAGTTTTAGGCCTCTAGAGATGCATTTAGGGTGTTTGTCTTTTGCAGGGCTTCAATTGATAGTTCAGCTCCACCTTCCAAAAGGAAAGCACAGACAGAGGGTGAAGACACAGAGGAAGATGTGGAGGAACAGAAGGTGAGCCTACGTACATGTGATTGAGCAACAGGGATAGGACTGAAAATTTCTTTCAGCCCAATGACAACAAAAAAAGTAGTTTATTGTTTTCTGTAAAATCAATCATGTTACTTATAGAAATGTAAACAAGTAACAGGTGAACACAAACAGCACTGGGAATTATAATAAGTAAAATCAGGAGAAACCATTTAGGCATCAAAAGAATTTTTAGCCCAAGAAACTAAATATGAGGATCTAAGGATCTCTCAGACTAGAGATCCACAATAAATTGGTATATTATCAAATCATACAACATACCATTAGAAATGACACATTCCACTGGAAAAATCTAAATCTTACCAAGTGTATTTTTCTCATTTCTAGTCAAAATATCTCATCACACTTAAAATAAGACATAATCACCTAGAGAGTAACTCTTCAGTGAGATATAAGAACTTATTTTTAGACAATAACTTTTATTTTATTTGCTGACTCAAAGTCCAAAAGTAGATAGATCGTGAAAACCTTATTTCAAGAAATCTTACCAAAATAATTTTCAATTTGTTCCATTGGCAGATTTTTTTTGCGTGATTCAAGCAAAAAAATCTGCCAATGGAACAATTGAAAATAAAATTTTCAAGATCTATTGTCTAAAACTAAGTTCTTATATCTCACGAGTTACTCTTTAGGTGATTCTGTCTTATTTTAAGTGTAATGAGATATTTTGATTAGAAATGAGAAAAGTACACTTGGTAAGATTTAGATTTTTTTCCAGTGTGTCCTACAAAATCAAGGAACATGCTTAGTTGGTACACACCACATATAACAATCACAATATCAAAATAATCACAACAGAATTTTTTTGGTTATATCTTAGATTGTTTAGAACTTTACCTGTAGAGTAGATGTAAATGTTGTCCGAAATTATTCGAGAAGTGTTCAAAATGATAAAATGAATCTGTTTTCTTAGTCACTGTCCTCTTTGTGTGTCACTGTGTGTATATCCTTAAAACACAAATAACCGAAGACCAAGGTCACCAGACATATATAGTGAAATGGAAGGCAGTAGATATTGTATATCCTCCTGAGACCCAGTAAGTAAATATTTTCACCATTTTACATGAAAGGATTGCCTTAATAGGAAACAGCATGATGCAACATTTTTTTCTGATAAATTTTTTATTTTACATTTTTTGTTATATAACGGTCCTTTTCATTGGACTTAAAAAAAAAGAAAGTAAAGGTATGAAACTCTTGTCCACTACAGAGGACAAAAATGCATTGCTGGGTCTCAGTGAAAGTAAGGCCACCCACCTCAGTGGGACAAAAATGTACAGACAAAAGTAAAAGCAGAGGCAATACACCCCCGAAGTGGCTGCTGTTCAGGTTTTGGATAATGGAAGTAGTGACAGTGGGATTACAGTGTTCTTTCGATGCAATGGGAATAGTGCCTCGGGGTATATGTCATTCATTAGTCTTGCAGTGTCTACTTTGAGGCAATCGTAGTGCATTCTGGAGAGCAACAGCACAGTGAAGGGTGTGGTAAAAAGGCTTTTTTTTAATATATATATATATAGACACACACACACACAGGGTGGGGAAGCAAAATTTACAATATTTTGAGGCAGGGATTGAAAGACAGTGTATGACCAATTAGTTTATTGAAAGTCATGAGAATTTATTTGCCACAAGAAAATTGACATAATAGAAAATGTTTTTATTCTATGTGTCCTCCTTCTTTCTCAATAACTGCCTTCACACGCTTCTTTAAACTTGCACAAGTGTTCCTCAAATATTCGGGTGACAACTTCTCCCATTCTTCTTTAATAGTATCTTCCAGACTTTCTCGTAATAGTTTTGCTCATAGTCATTCTCTTCTTTACATTATAAACAGTCTTTATGGACACTCCAACTATTTTTGAAATCTCCTTTGGTGTGACGAGTGCATTCAGCAAATCACACACTCTTTGACGTTTGCTTTCCTGATTACTCATATAGGCAAAAGTTTCTGAAAAGGTATGGATAATAGTGTTAGGTATGATTATGACATCAATATACAATGAACTAAATGTTCATTGTAAATTTTGCTTCCCCACCCTGTGTGTGTGTGTGTGTGTGTGTGTGTGTGTGTGTATATATATATATATATATATATATATATATATATATATAATATGATGCTTTTCAACACAGAAACTGAAGGTATCTTCCCAGCAGTCAGGTGTGTGATTGTGTATCATGTACATTGTACATTCTTCACAGACACATCATTATATAAATGTAATTTGATAGACTTTTGAAATGTCTACAGAGTAAAAATACACAGGGCCACCACCCCACATAGTTATGTCTGCTCCCTCAACCAACAAAAGGTGTTATCAGATCTCAACTGAATGTCCCAGATGTAGGACAGGTTAATCATACGAGATTTCTAATAATAACAATAATAATAATAACAATGTTTTTTGCACAAGGCCTGTGTGTGTTTAGTTTTTCAATTTTTTCCAGCTCCTTTATTTTAATACTTTGTTGCTCCAGATAGTACATTTGTTTTTCACTTGTTTTTCACATTAGCTTTATGATCAAATTCTGCCAAACACATGTTCCTCCATGTAAATGACATGCTAACCAAAGGAAAATATTTCTCTTTTGTGTGTTAGGATGAGGTGGAGATCCAGCAGCCTGATGAAAGCAACCCTTATGAGGAAGTTTACAAAGACTCAAGTACTTTTCTAAAGGTTTGGAAACTTTTTTTTTTATGCATTATGAATACCTACTGTGACTCAGAGTTTTTTGTTGCTTCAATTAAATGGACAAACTGCAATCCTGAGGTAGCTAAATAAGAAAACAGCACATTGAACAATACATTTATAGTGTTTAGTTTTCTGCCAATTGTTTGAATTTGAAGATATTTTAATTCAAAGTATAAAAAACTATTCATCCGCTAAAAGTAGTATTTGCTCTTTAAAATAATTGCATACATTTATTATACATAATTTTTTGATATGATTTTATTTAAACTTTTTCAATCCACAAAACCAAGACATAGACTCTTAATGAGTACAAACAACCAAAACAACAATCACAAAATCAACTTGAGACAAACGAACAAAAAAGATGGCCAAAACAACCCCCCAATAAATAAATAAATAAATACCTACATACATATACATGCACACACACATTAACAATTGTTTATTTTTCTGCCAATTGTTTGAATTTGAAGATATTTTAATTCAAAGTATAAAAACTATTCATCAGCTAAAAGTACTATTTACTCTTTAAAATAATTGTGTAGATTTATTATATATACATTTTAACCATAACTGTATGTAAAAAAGGTAAAAAGACATCAAAAATATATTTGGCTAATAACATGTTTGTCCCCAGAGATAAATTAGTCTAGAGACGGGAAACGTATCAAAACGTCCTGTCGGAGACATCACTGTCACAAGAGAACGAACAATGCAGTATTTCAACCCACAGATTTCAACCTCAACTTTACAGAGAATCAGGTTAATATTTACTTTGTCCTGCATTTTAATCCAGTCTGATTGTTCAGAGGTACTACAGGTCAGGACAGTTGAATGATTTGACAGGTTAAAGAACTAAAAGTCTCAGTAAATAAGGAAGTAGGTGGGCAACATTTTTTTAAGCGCTGGAGACATTTTTGGAAATCCGTCAAGTAATCATCAGCTATTCATGGTCATCTCATACCATCCAGCCATAAGATAAACACCTCTTTTTTTAGTCTTGTGAAAGGCTGAATGACACGCTTTAGTTGACAGGCTGATACAGAATAAGTCATCTTGAACTGCAGCAAACATGGTGGAATGTTGGTGACAGTCACATGACATACCTGGTATCAACCTGTCATGTGTGTTGAGTTTCACAGGCTGTAATTACAGGTTTGAACCAGTTGTGAGCTGGGCACAAGCCAGTGTTTGTCCTTTCACTATATATGAACTATTCATACCTGTGTTTGAAGTGACTCTAGTCCTGACTAGTTATTAAACCCATTTTTAAAAACTATGTCATAAAGTGGTTAAACGGGATTACTGCCACATTGTTTGAAATAAGAACATGTTAAAGGGGCCATTATATGTCCAAAGCCAAGGGTTTATATTTATTTACAAAGTATCTGTGTTGAAAAAACAAGTGATCAACTATTGATGTGTATTTCTTATTATATTTATTTATCTAATCATGCTTTCTCCTGCATCTCTCTCCCTGCTCCTATTGTTTTTAATTGTTTTTCATTCATATTCTTTTTTTTTTTTTTTTTTTTTTTTAAGGGTACTCAGAGTCTAAACCCTCACAATGACTACTGCCAGCACTTTGTGGACACGGGTCACAGGCCACAAAACTTTATCAGGGATGTCGGTGAGTGTTTGTGGGTGTTCATGTGTGTTCGTGGTGTTTTTTGTGTGTCAGTCTGACCATGATGTTTTCTCTGCCTCAGGTTTGGCCGACCGGTTTGAAGAATACCCTAAACTGCGAGAGCTGATCAGACTGAAAGACGAACTCATCTCCACCACCAACACCCCTCCTATGTATGTTAAATAATGACATGGACAGGACTTGGTATCAGCCTGATTGTCACCATGTTTATATGGAATTATCATTATTATTATTATTTTTATTTTTATTATTTTTAATTTAACCTTTATTCAACCAGGGAAAAGATCCCATTGAGATTAAGAGCATCTTTTTCAAGGGAGTCCTGGCCAAGAGGCACCATGAAATACAACACACAGTTACAACATGCAATAATTTGCAGGACAAGTCAAACTATGAAAAACAAGTGCAAGTCATTGACTTAGTCTCTAGCACTTTGAGTTTGGATTTGAAAGCATTCAAGGAGATCTATTCAGTTAAAAATGGACCCCAGCCTTTCTCTATGAACTTAGGTGTCTTTGTGTGCCATTGTAGGTACCTCCAGGCTGATCCAGAACACTTTGACCTGCAGGACCTTAAATGCAAATTTGATGTTATTCTGCTTGAGCCTCCATTAGAAGAATACTACAGGGAATCGGGCATCAGCCACACGGAACGTTTTTGGACCTGGGACGATGTATGTATGCTGGTTTGCATTTATCATGATGTGTGGTTCACATGTTTCACTTTTAGTTCTTGAACTGAGATCATAGAAGAAGACGTCAAGAAAAAACATTTGGATGCCATTAAGGTGGTGGCTTAACTCTTTCAGTGCCATGGGCCGATTAAATTGGCTTTACGAATACAACCTTTAAAGTGCCACAGGCCGATCAGATCGGCTTTGGAGAACACGCCATATTTGTGTACAAACAAACCATCCACCCCCATTTCTTTCTCACATTTCGATGACGTTCTTTCAAATCTTCTTGCAAATTACGATCAATAATGAATCGGCTGCGTCCGGTGCGTTTTGAATCTAAGTAGCAATCGGTCGGATGTTACCGAGCGGTTTTTGACCAAGGAAGAGCTCGCGTTTCGTTTTCTGCTTGGGAAATTTTATGAATGAATTTATGAATGAAATCATATGCAAATTAGATGGCCATTTTGTAGTAATATCGTAAACACAGTGATCTGTCAAAACAGTCCCATCTGCTAGAAAATGAGTTCTGATGACGATTCAGACTTCGATTATAAAAACGACACGGAATACTGAAGAACGGCCAAATTCTGTGGCACTTTTAAGGCTTATTAGCCCCTTAACTGTCTGGCACTGAAAGAGTTAAAGGAATGTAGACCACTTATTTTCACTTCCGAGTTTTATATTCGCTGTTTTCACAGATCATGAAATTAGAGATTGAGGAAATATCAGCTCTACGCTCCTTTGTCTTTCTCTGGTGTGGATCTGGGGAAGGCTTGGACCTGGGTAGAATGGTAAGGTGGTCAGACACTCACTTAAAACCTCACGCTCAGACAAAGTACCTGAAAAAACCCCCTTTCTGCTTTTCCTCTTGACTGGTTTTCTAAGGTAGTAGAAGATGACAGATTATTTTTCCTGCTTATCGTTACTACATTTTAGAAGACACTAAAGGCTGAGTCACCCAGGAAACCTGTTAGTTCAGATGCATCCGATAAGTGAGTTGAGCAATGTCTTGGAACTATGCTGATGACAAACCTGTCCTTAAACACCTTTTGATGTGCATCTATTCAAACAAGACTATGTATTCAAGCCTCAGCTCCTCTGCAGAGGTATCCTTTCCAGCAGGTTGTTAGAGAGACGGCCTTATTTTCTTTGTCACACGGTTATCGGCTGTTGGTGTGACGTACTTGTGGCTGGACTTTGTCAGGTACACTGAGTCACACTCTTTTTCTTTGTGTTGGAAGGTTACTGTTATTTTTAGCCTTAATCACATGACACATGCACAAGTTCTTTTCCTGTTTTCTAATCTAGTGAGGCTCACATGCACACAACTTTTTATATAGGTGGGGTTTTTTTTAGATAAGCACACATAACATGTTTTTGTATTTGTTTTAGGGATGTCCCGATCTGATCTACAAATTGGTCTGGCCGATCTGGCATTTTTTTAGAGGATCGGATCAGATCAGATTTAGTGAGAAGATCGGGCTGATCCAGGCCTGGGTGGGGGGGGGGGGGGCGACATCCTGCCCCTTCAAATTAAAGTTTCCAGAGGTTGGGAAAAGCTGCATAACAGCGGGAGGCTTACAGGAATTAGTAAAGCGTCTATAAGTTTCACTTTGACTCTGCGCTTCTACTCATTAGGAGGTCTGGTTGTGATGCGCGAGTCTGGTTTTTTTCAACCCGCAGAACTTTTGTGGAATTATTTGACCCAACCCACCCCACAAATAAACTGACATTCTTTGGACCCGCTCCAACCCAACCCGCAAGGAACCCATTTCACATCACTAGCACATGGCACCGAACGCACCCCCATACAATACCTAGATGGACCTGTCCATAGATGCACTACAGCAGTGGAAAATATAAAGTTCTAATTCGTCCCACAGTATGAATTTGGAAAGTGCAAAACTTATACTAAAGTTATTACGAGTCAAAGGTGTCAAACTTGTCTTAGTTCAGGTTCCACATTCAGCCCAATTGTGATCTACACTAAAATAATAGTATAATAACCTGTAAATAATGACTCCAAATTTAAATCAAAATTTTATTTGTAAAAAGGCCAGATCGGATCGGTATTGGATCGGTATCAGCAAAACTAATCCCAAAAAAAAATCGGATCGGAAGCAAAAAAAAATCCAGATCGGGACATCACTAATTTGTTTATTTTATATTATAATCTATTAAAGGTAGTGTCCACCTGTTTCATTTCTTTCAGTGTTTGAGGAAATGGGGATTCAGACGGTGTGAGGATATCTGTTGGATAAAGACAAACAAGAATAACCCAGGAAAGACCAAGGCACTGGACCCAAAAGCAGTATTCCAGAGGACTAAAGTACAGTATAAACACAAAACTCAAGTACACAAGTTAACAAATTGGATTAATCATAATGAATTCAGAGTTCCTTTCTTCAGCTCACTGGCTGATAGGCCATGAGTTATGGTGAAGGCGCTGTGTCTGGTGTCATCTTCATCATCGTCTTCGTAATTGTCTTCGTTAGCAATTTCTTCAAACATCTTGTCTGATGAAACTACTGGTCGGATTAATTTCAAATTTTACATGTAACTTGCTTGGGACGATGTCTACAAAGTTTACTCACAGTTTTGAGATATTTTGATTTTTGATGACTTTTTGAAATATTAAAAATTTGCTTTTACTTATAATGAGCCATATTTTGATGGCTTATACCATGGAAATAGTTGTAGATATTAATATAGTTACTATTGAGCACTGATTAAGATTCTTTTATTGTCAGTATACAGTACATGCACCACACACTGAAATTTAATGTCTGCTAGAACATGGGGGGACACACCACACACTGCAGACTAGGAGCAGCGGGCTTTGCCATATCAGGCACTTGGGGAGCAAAATGGGGGGTTAAGTGCCTTGCTCAAGGGCACATCAGCCAACAACTTTTCCTGCCAGTCTGTGGAATTGGAACCGGCAACCCTTCAGTCACAAGCTGACTCTACAGCCCTCTAGGCCACAGCTGCCCCAGGATAGGAAGTCATACATGGACTTTCATTTAATCTGGAGTTCTCCTCCAGTGAAAGTACCACCCACTTGTATTGGGAGACTGATCTCCTGCATCGAGACCACAGGAGTCTAACATATCGGCAGAACCTGACAACCTCACAAATTCAAGTTGTTATTGATGCTTGATAGAACATGCCTGTAAGATATAGGGATATTAGTCCTATTTTTTTTTTTTGAACATGGGGATCCAGATCTATTCAGTTTAACAGGAGAGCAGAAGCATACACTCCTCACAAATGAGAGACTGACATTTTCCTTTTTCTTTTTGGCTAATCACTCAATTCCTTTATTCATTCACTACATTTACAAACAGTAAAAGTCAATGATATACATAATGACATTTCACAACAAGTATAAATGAGTAATTTAAAAAGAAGCCAGTGTATGCTTTAATTGAATAAGTCGTTTCTACAACCCATTCCTTGTAGGAGCATTGCCTGATGGGAATCAAAGGTACGGTTCGCAGGAGTACTGATGGTGACTTCATCCATGCCAACGTGGACATTGACTTGATCATCACTGAGGAGCCTGAGATGGGGAATGTCGAGAAGCCTGTCGAGATCTTCCATATCATTGAGCACTTCTGTTTGGGCCGTAGGAGGCTGCACCTGTTTGGACGAGACTCTACAATCAGACCAGGTGAGATGAACACCTTCTTCATTCCAAGCAAGGATTGGATATAAGCCTAACTGATGGAAGGCTGGACACAATTAACAAATCAGTTATTACTTAACACGTCTGTAGTATATTGACTTTTATTGGTCAGATCAAAGCACTTATTATTCCCTTGGTCCCCACAACCACATTCTATACCTACTAGGCTGTTAACTAGAGATGCACCGATACCACTTTTTTCCAGACCAAGTACGAGTACTTACATTTGAGTACTTGCCGATACCGAGTACCGATACTAGTCCTTAATAATCCCATTCCAGTTGTTGGTTCCTTTTGTAAATGTGCTTTTATTGTCGTTGTCATTAGTCTGACTGGAACAAAGTGCTGCTACTGGCATTTAATGTGTTGGAATGAACGTTTGTCAATTAATCCACCAGGGGGTGCTGCTCTGAATTAACTGTACTGGACAGATACCATGGAGAAGAGTAAAGTTTTATGAAGAAGAAGAAGAAAGTCAGTAATAACAAACACAGAGATGACAGAGGTAACACTACTGTGGATACTAATGTTGCAGCGTTTTCTCTGGTAAGGTTTAAAAGCTTAGCTTCAGGAGGTAGAGAAAAGAGAAATGAGCGATAAGTTTGGTTTTCACTTCCGCTGGTGGTGGTCCACACTGCTCCGTACCTCCATAGTATTATCAGTAGGATGGAAACCGGCCCAGCCCTGGGTAGTTGTCCTAAATGTGTCAGTAGTTTTTCTCTAACTCACACAGTCGCTCTTTGAACAGATCCTCTACCTCCACGGTTCCCGCTGGTACTCTCCATCTGGGTACGCATCCGCCAGCACCTGGAAAACAGATGGAATGTACGCAGAGGATGGACAGAACGCTGCATCTGTATCCGTCTGTATCTGTAACGTTACTTGCAGTCAGCGTTACTTTTATCTCCGTCATTTATTTTGAAAAATCTCCACACTCTTCTCACTCCCCACACAGTATTCCTCCTCCTCGTACCTGCTGCACTGAACTGGGAATGTCACACGGCCGTAAGTGGTATCGGTGCATTTGTATTGGATTACTTTTACAAGTACGAATACGAGTACACACACTGAGTATCAGAGCTGATGCCCAATACTGGAGTTGGAATCGGTGCATCCCTACTGTTAACAAACAGTTTTCCCTCAATAACCTCTGAATTACTGCTTATTCATGATTAATAAATAAGGAAGTTACTATGAATTGGGAATTTAATATTCTTTACTCTCTATGGGCCTAATAATGAGGTAGTTCCACCAGAAAACATCCTTAATTATACTTACATGGTCCATAATAAAATGCAAATGAGGTCTTTTAACTCATACTTTATAATACTTGGTTAAATTAATAATAATCTAGTAGTTTGACATATATTGATCCACGCAGGTTTCCTATTCTGATTTACCTCTTCAGATTTGAGATTGATTTTCAGTAAGAGGGGTGGATCTATTACATTTATATGGGGGGGGTACAGTATGTATATGAATTCAACAAAAGATCCACAAAATACTTGAACCTATTTACTGTCATATAATACCCTGTACCAACACACTACCCAAGTGTTCTGGATGCACAGGATCGGAGCCTGACCGATGTCCAAATAAAACAAGCTCTTACAAAAAGTAAAAGTAAAAAAATTTGAATGAAAATATCCACTACAAGAAAAGTTCTGCTCTGTAAATAACCACAGTAATTGCCCCTAAGATGTAGAGGAGTAGAGGAATGAAATACTTTTAAAATCACTTTTGGACAATGAATCGTTTTTTTCAAAGCTTTGAGGAGCTTGTTTTTTCATGTACAGTTTTAACAATATATAAGTTAGGGGGGTTATCAGGGTTCCTACAAATCCTGGAAATCCTGGAAAATGATTGACCAATTTTCCAGTTATGGAAAACATATGGAAAATGAGGAAAAAGATCAAGTGTCCTGGAAATGGTTAAATTATCCTGGAAAATTATTTCTCCTCCCCCTGCCTTGTGACCTTTTGTGCCTAAACTGAGGTGAAGCAAAGGCAATTGTTTTTCAGTGATTTATTGAAAATATACAAATATTTTTAGAGGAAGTGCAGGAGAGAAAGTAAGAGAGAAGAGAAAGTTGAGTTGGAAGTTGAACATTATAACTCCAGTTTGTCAAACTATTGAAGTGCTACGCTGTAATCTGTGGGTGTGTTTGCATTATTCTATGATACGTTTGTCATAATTATTTTTCATAGATAAATTATAGCCATAGACTGCACATCAAATATTTTAGTAATAAATATAGAAACAATCTGGGTAAATGCAAGTTACAACTGTAGAAAAGAACACTTCCAAAGAGTGAGAGGGACAAGGGAATGGATTAGTGTATGACGCGATAACTTCTCTCTGTAGTGCCTAAATATGTACTGGAAAAGTCCTGGAAAATAATTTCAGGGAAAAGAGTTGGAATCCTGGTTATACCTTAGACAACGGGGTACTTATTGACAAAACTGGAAGTGTACCTGCTTTTAAATCTGATGTCACAGTGCAGTAAAACACATGTCCATATCACAGTCAACAAGAGCACAGCCTGTCTGTTCATTCACTGTAACTTCTTTCTTTAGTGAGGCTCCAGATAGGGTTCATAAGGAACTAAACTTAATATTATTTACTTTCCTCTGAACTTAACACAAGCTCAAGCTTTTTTCAAGCTGTTGAATGTGTCCAAGATTTTTGTCCAACCAATTTCTCTACACTATTCACCTGATTCCTTTCAAATTCGACACACGTGTTCTTTAGCACAAGGAGAGGTGCAATGCAGAGTTTGACGACTGCATTTTTAAAATTTTTTTGAAATGCTTGAAGGTTAAGTCTTATGTCTTGGTTAAACTGAACTACACAAGAAGGGGAGTTATTTTGTTTAGTCTGGTTCACAAGTCTATTAATAGTTCACAGGTCTAGTAATAGTTCACAGGTCTAGTAATAGTTCACAAGTCTAGTAATAGTTCACAAGTCTAGTAATAGTTCACAAGTCTAGTAATAGTTCACAAGTCTAGTAATAGTTCACAGGTCTAGTAATAGTTCACAAGTCTAGTTCGCTCTCGGCTGGCCTGGGAATGCCTCGGGATCCCCCCGGAAGAGCTAGAGGAGTTGTCTGGGAAGAGGGAAGTCTGGGCATCCCTGCTTAGACTGTTGCCTCTGCAACCCCGTCCCAGATAAGTGCTAGAAGATGGATGGATGGATGGATGGATAGATAGTTCACAATTATCTTTAATTTCAACTTCAATATTAATTAGGGATGTAAACAATTAATCGACCAACGATTAATTGTCGATAAGAATTTGCTCAATTAAATTATTAATTGTCAGTTAATTGCCCTTTTCCGAAAGGCACACACATGCACCACCCCCCATCACACACTGCCACATCAACAGATGAATTCCACAGGAAACACTGACTGTATCCAATGGTTCAATAAATCAATCATAAAGGAATATGGCATGGTTTTTTCATGAAGTGTATAATCAATATTTAGCTTTTATTCTTATAGACCGTATTGAAAAAGAAATTCAGGATCTCAGGAAAATTGCCGCTTATCAATTAATCATTAATCAGTCGATAAGGGCAACCAACTAACGATTAATGAATTAATCGATAATTTGCATCCCTAATATTAATCCTTGGGTAGGCAGGGTATCAGTGAGCAGTAGGGGCAAAGTGTTGTTTGACCAAGCGGGGTGTTAGTAAGCTCCACTTGATTCTTCACTTGTCTTTTTATTTTTTATTGTCGTCTGTTACAGGCTGGCTGACAGTGGGCCCGACTCTTACCAACAGTAACTTTAACCCAGAAGCCTACGCCTCACATTTTGAATTGCCTAACTCCCACCTGTCTGGCTGCACTGAAGAAATAGAGAGGCTGCGGCCTAAATCTCCACCTGCCAAACTGAAGTCGGACCGCGGTGGTGGAGCGCCTAGAGGTGGGCGTGGTGGACCAAATGCAGGCAGAGGCGGAGACAGAGGACGGGAAAGAAACCGACCAAATTTCCGTGGAGACAGGGGAGGGTTCCGAGGCAGGGGAGGACCACATCGGGGCTTTCCACCACGCTAGTCCAGAAGAAGAAATGCCCATGTGAATTATCCACAGTCATATTGTGGTTTGGTTTATACTGTATGTGACAGCTGAGAAGATAGTTTGATCAGTCTTTTGGTTTGTTTGATTTTAATACTTGGATTATTCTCATTATATTATGTTTTTTTTGTTGTTTTTTTTTACTGATTTTCAATGAACATATTGACATACAATAGTTTTAATAAATGTTCTTTTCATTATATGTGATCATGTGTTAATTTGTGTGTTATTTTTTTTCTGTAGTAGGATAAACACATATGAAGGAAATAATAGGGGGTGATATTAAATTTAGTAATAAAGCAGGAAATGAAAAGTCATCATTGCTGTAATTTTTCAAATACCGTTTCAACCGAGATTTCACTGGGTGTTAACAGTGCACATTCTCCACTGTCATGTGAAATAATAAAGTTTTATTTGCTCTCATATATATATATATACATATATGCAGCAAACAGGTTGGTAACTGCTAGTTCTACTGGTTTCCATTTACAAGCACACCCCCGAAGCTGATTGGCTACCTGTATCTGTTCATGTTTTTCCTGCATGTTGTCGAGCGTGTATGAGGCATGGCAAGCAGGCAGTGTTAAGGTGGGGTATCATTTAAAGAATGTTGCACATCTTGATGAAATGCAGTTTTTACTGACGTACCTTGAGCTAATCTTACAGGTGTGACTCATTAGACACAGGCAATCTATTCCACAGTTAAAAGTACACAGGTTTTTCTTTCATCTCTATCATTTAATAGTTTTCATTCTTTTGTCTTAGTGCATACAGATGTGACTCACACCAGTTCTTCCATATTTTTGTGCCCGTTGACGTAAACCGACTAATGTGTTCTATTAATTTTGTTCAGTATGTGACCTCAAATATTTTTTCAGCATAACTTCCTCCTACCTGAAGCTACTGATGTAGTCTGTCAGTTTGGCATATGTACACCTGATTAATTCACTGGTTTAACCACAAGGCTGTTCAACAATTAACCCTTTCATGCATAGTGGTCACTACAGTGGACAGTTACTCTACAGCTGTTCTCTTGTATATTCATGGGTTTTGTTGTTTTAGTTCCATATCAACCAACACAGTGGACACTTATGCATCATCTCATAAACTGCAATTCGTCCCATTATTGTAACTTTGCTGTTCTTGATTGGTTCTTGAGTGGAAATCAATTAATATTTATTTTTTGCATATTATCTCCATGAAGTGAGTTATAACTAGTATTAGAATATGTTAAAATGTGAGAAAACATCAGATTAGCTGCATTAAACATGGTTTCATTTCACTGTTTTTATGTCACTTTATGATATTGGGTTTTAAATACATGTTTCTTTGTTTCAAGAATAAAATTCATGGTGTAGCTGAGTGGACATTTTTGTAACTCCATGAAAAACAGGTTGATTTAAAAAAAAAAAAAAAAAAAAAATTCAATCACATTTTTTTTTTTTTTCATGCCTAAAGAGGAATAAAAACACTCAGGAAAAAAAAAAAATCTTGATTAAGGTTCTCATAATTCATGCATGAAAGTAGGGCTGCTCGATTATAGAAAAAAAAAATAATCACTATTATTTTAGCAATAATTGAAATCACGATTATTAAAAACGATTATTTGTTAACCTTAAAGTTGTTTATTTTTTTCTTGCAAAACAATATAAAATATACTCTTTAAACATAAATAAAGCTTTTAACCACTAAAACAAAGTATTTTCACTTTTGTACGAAACAAAAAAATCTTTGAAATCAAATAAGTGTACTGTAAATTCAAGTATGTTTCCTTTTGTAAACAAATTGTGCACTGGAATTAAACTGCTATAGACTTGCCATAGAACTGTAGCAATAAAAAAAAAAAAAAAAAAAAACTCACGTAAAGTGCAAATTATAAATTCAAGTATGTTCAATGTAGTATGAAACATAGTAAATTCAGTGGCATGCTGTGAGGTTTCAGTTCAGGCCTTCTGTATACATCAGCCATCTACAGGGTGTCCTATAAGTCTCCATACATAGGAGACATAATACATATGGTTCTAACATACATTTCTTTATATTTCTTCTTTATAGTTCTTTGGCAGTGGAGGACATGCATTGAAATGTGTTCCCGACAAAATGGCAGTCATACAGAGCATATTATAGAAATAAAAATGGTTTATGTCAAGAAACGTTTATTTTTCCTATGTATGCAGACTTCTGGGACACCCTGTAGAATACGCACGTTAGGGTTATACGGGTTAGGGTTAGGTTAATACGGGAGTTGCAGCGTAAAGAGATTCGGAGACTGAAGATTGCATTGCGGACGAAGTTGTTTTTATGCGTTTTAGTTTTTCATAAGATAAAGATTATGATAAAGGTGTCGGTGGTTAAACTTCAGATGGTAACAAAGGTTTGTTGTGTTAGCGGTCGGTGCGGACACAACTACCAAACACTTTTTGCACGTGATGTGTTTTTGCTCTTCGTCTTCTTCATCAAACCTAAAGTGATTACATACAATTGAATTTGACTTGCCTTTTTTGTTTACCAAGCACTTCTGCTGTGATTCTCCTGCCGTTTTTCCAGACGGCTAGGTCCAACTGTCCTCTTGGGGTGGACCTGCCGGCTAGCTGGCAGCAGTAGCTTAGAGGGGGGCGGGGCAGAGCAGCTCATGGGAGCTTGCGTGCGCGTGAATTAAAACAACTCAAAATTAATAATCGTTTTTTCTCGATTACATAATTTTTGTAATCGTTGCGTGTAATAATCGAAATCGTAATTGAATTTCGATTAATTGCACAGCCCTACATGAAAGGGTTAAATACTCTGACGTGTAGGATCTACTGAGCCTTAATCACGTTACCTTGCTTTTTTGCTACAATAAATAGGCTATAAACTACCATGAGTTATATGTCAAATATTGTATTTTCCTTGCAGTATTAGTATTGGTGTTAGTGTGTTTTTGGTTATTCATGGACGACAGAAGATGATACAGAACTGTAACTGGGAATATAAAGTTGCACTATTTGGCAAACTTCCATTAAAACTTGGAATGTTGACAGATGGGGAAAACAATTGAGCATTATATGTGTTAGTGTTAGTTTGGTCTCTGTGATAACACTACCAAGAAGGTAATGTAGTAGTCGAAACCAGACTCTAAGCCAATTTACAGAAACCCAACAGAATCCTCCAGGAGCAAACACTTGTGACTGGTGACAGTGGCGAGGAAAAACTTCCCTTTAAGAGACAGAAACCTCAAGCAGACCCTGACTCCTAACACTTACTAATCCTTAAAAGACTTAGTAGACGGGTCAAGTGTGGGTCAAGGATGGGCCCCATTTCATTTTGGAGCATATTCTGAATTTCTTTTTCAAACTTTTCCTAACATTGCATGATTGAATTAACAGTGTGTACGAGGGGGGGCTGAAAAGTTCATAGCCTGACTAAGAAGGAGTTATTCCACAGCAATGAAACTTGGCATACATTAAATTCAACCTCTCCTGATACTAACTACTAAGTGGTTTCCTTCCAGGTAAACTCACATCGGATAAATAATTTAGGGCTTTGAAAAGTAGTACCAGAGACATTTGGTGAACCATCCGTGGCACTGTGGTCTTATCACATGTCTGCAGAAAAAGGGGTTAGCCCCCAAGGACATTCATGCAGATATAGTTGCTATAAGGGATGATGCTCCAGCTTTATCAACTGTGCAAAACTGGGAAGATGAATTCAAGAGGGGTAGGGAGAACGAGGGAGGGGTGAAAAGCAAGCATTTTCATGAAATGTCCGTAGTACTACTTTTCAAAGTCCTAAATTATTTATCCAGTGTGGGTTTAACTGGAAGGAAACTATGCAGTTAGTATCAGGAAAGGTTGAATTTAACATATGCCAGGTTTCATTGCTGTGGAATAACTACTTAGTCAGGCTATGAATTTTTCAGCCCCCCCCCCCATATATACAAACAGGGTCCTTGTGCAGGTGTTAAAAGTCTGGAATTTGGAAATGCTGTTTTCCAGACCTTGAAAAGTCTAGAATTTTGTGTGAAAGTCTTAAAGTATTGAAAAAAGTTTCTCTCATAGTCAAATTTAGAGTATGTTCAAGGGCCCACAAAACCTTGTAAGATAAATACATGAGGAAAAGAGATGAACTTGATAAGATTTCACTAAGCTGTCGGTATTGGAATGATTCTAGTGAAACGTGTGATATCCATGCACTTCTGATTTTCATGATTTGAAAACGTTTCTGTCAATAAAACAATGCAAATTATGCATTTATTCATTCATACATTTATTAAAATTAGCTTTTCTACTACACACAACAGGTAAAATCTCAGCCAAAAAAGTAGGCACACAAGTGTAGGAGTACATAAAATCAAGGTCTTGGGGGAAAAAGATTGCAGTTTTGAAAAAGTCTGGAATTTTTATTTGAATAAAGAGCAAGTACGCTGTACAGTCACCACCACAGTGGATTTGGAATGAAACAATTGTGATGCGATTGTGGACTTCCAGCTTTAATACAACGAGTTTAACACAAAAATTACATGAACTGTTTAAGAATTTCAAACCTTTTAAACAGAACAGTTCATTTTTATTGGCCAGAAAAAAAGACAATGTGATGACATTTTAAAATCCTGACATTGCATTAAGACTCTGTTCATTGACTTAATGGTCAAAACAAAGGCTACTTGATATTTGTGACATTAACACTTTCACTTGTAGCAATACTTGGTGGTAAACCCAAAAACCATATTAGTGCTTACAAGTTCATTATATGTAATTAGATGTATAGTACAACAACTTGTAAATGTGTCTGCTTTGTTTGCCAACTCTTTCTCTCCATTTGTCATACCCTTCTAAACAGTAGTCATAAACAATATCTTACTTGCGCTGAAACAGTGAAGTGACTACATGGGAATTGCACGGCCTCGGCCCAGTTATACCTGATCTGAAATTACTCGAATTCCTTCACTCTGCAATCAGGTAACAAAGCTGAAGCTTTTTAGACATGTTATGCTTTTGTGATCTAACTTTAGCTTGTTGATTTTCCACTGTGCATGTAAAAACAACAAGCGTTGCTTAGTCACTTCAGCGGACTTCTCTTTTACTTTTGTCCTCTACGTCATGAAACCCATTCATGGACACAGGTCAGTGAATGAAGACAGGATAGGACAGAAAGACAGCTCAGACAGTACCTGGCTGTGCTGCAGTGGGAGGAGCTATCACATCTTTCAAAACGCTGTGGTATGTGACACTTGTTCAAGTTGTTTAAGTACCTGAACATCTACAGTGTGTAAAATATGTAACATATTATAATGAAACCTAATGTAAGCATGAGTACATGTGTGCAGGTACATGCTATATACAAGGTGGGGAAGCAAAATTTACAATGAACATTTAGTTGTTTTTTCTCAGCAGGCACTACGTCAATTGTTTTGAAACCAAACATATACTGATGTCATAACCATACCTAACACTATTATCCATACCTTTTCACAAACTTTTGCCCATATGAGTAATCAGGAAAGCAAACGTCAAAGAGTGTGTGATTTGCTGAATGCACTCCTCACACCAAAGGAGATTTCAAAAATAGTTGGAGTGTCCATAAAGACTGTTTATAATGTAAAGAAGAGAATGACTATGAGCAAAACTATTACGAGAAAGTCTGGAAGATACTATTAAAGAAGAATGGGAGAAGTTGTCACCCGAATATTTGAGGAACACTTGCGCAAGTTTCAGGAAGCGTGTGAAGGCAGTTATTGAGAAAGAAGGAGGACACATAGAATAAAAACATTTTCTATTATGTCAATTTTCTTGTGGCAAATAAATTCTCATGACTTTCAATAAACTAATTGGTCATACACTGTCTTTCAATCCCTGCCTCAAAATATTGTAAATTTTGCTTCCCCACCCTCTAATAATACTGCAAAGTTAGAAAGTTGAAAAACACTGAATAATAATAATACATTTTATTTATAGGCGTCTTTCTTGGCACTCAAGGACAGCGTACAGTAAACAAGTATAAAATAAGCAATAAAACATAGAGTTGTGTTTTTCAACCTTGGGGTCACCAGAAATTTCTAGTAATTGGCTAAAAAAAGAAAAAAAAACTTACTAATAAAAAATATATGGTGAGTTGAGAGAGACAATCCCAATACATAAAAGACATGACAAACTGTGAAGCTGAAACTGAAGCACTGTGGTTCTGTTTATCTGTCAAATGTTCATTGTGGTCAGTTTCAGATGCTGCAGCTCTTTCATAATTCATATTGTTATATCGTTGTTTGTTCAGTATTAATTGTCAGCCTTGTAAATACAAGCTGGACTGACTACATATCCTGACCAAAGAAAATAAAATTCTCACTTTATGCAGTAATCTACACCTGGCTTTTCTGCCTCCATCCATAATAATACATATTATATACAGGGTGTCCCATAAGTCTCCATACATAGGAAAAATAAACGTTTCTTGACATAAACCATTTTTATTTATATAATATGCTCTATATGACTGCCATTTTGTCGGGAACACATTTCAATGCGTGTCCTCCACTGCTGAAGAACTATAAAGAAGAAATATAAAGAAATACATGTTAGAACCATGGAATGTATTATGTCTCCTACGTATGGAGACTTATGGACACCCTGTAGACTAAATGTCATCTAAAATTGACATTTATTTGCAACATAGTATAGCAAACTATTACATGATCAAAAACAAATTAATTTTAGCTAAAAAAAGTCTCAGTTTTTAATGCCCGGGGTCACCAGAAATTTGTGATGTTAAAATAGGGTCACGAGTCAGAAAAGTCTGGGAACCACTGATATATACAATGCAGAATTTATGATAGAATTTATACGTTTTTAAAAGCAGGAAATTAAAATTCTCTTTGTTTCTTTTATATTAGCTTTATTGTATTGACTATAGTCTTAGGTTCCTCTGTAACAGGAGTGTCAGACGTATTTTACTTTAGAGGCAACATTCAGCCCAGTTTGATCTCATGTGGGCCAGACCAGTAAAATAGTAGGCATACTAACCAATGGATAATAACTGTTTTAGAGTGAAAAACAAATAAAATTACATTATGAAGAATAACCTGAACAAATATTTACAACCTGAAATATATTCAGAAAAATAAGTGCAATTTCAACAATATTATGTCTCAGCTTATTATTAATAGAATTTAGAGATTATAGTGGATCAACAATGTACAAAACATTTAGTAACAGGTGTTATATTGTTAAAATTACACAGATGTTTCTCTGGAAATTTCAGTTTGTTCATATTTGTTCTGGTTACTTACATTTTATTGTGAAAAATATAAACAATTTCATAATGTAATTTTACTTTTTTCACAATAAACCAAGAAGAAAATGTGGGGTTGTCATTACTTGTAAGTTATTATGCTATTATTTTACTTAAGATCACATCGGGCCCATATGAGTTTAATGTTTAAAGCTGTCAGTCATTTATGGCACATAAATGGGTAAGATCCTCCCATTGGATTTCCATGTATTTCAAGTGTTTTAATGAAGCTTTTATGGCTGTGGAGCAGGGACTCCAACGTACAGTGCATGGACCATTTGGGGGGCTGGTTTTGGCCCACGGGCCATACGCTGGACTCCCCTGCTCTAAATTATGCACTGCTTTGCTTTTCACTGTCGTTTTCAAATGTGTGTGGGTGGGTTTTTTGTTTTTGTTTTTGTCATACCAGCAATTAAGTGCATTTAAGTAGATTTTGCCTTTTGTGTGGTCTGTTGCCTTCGTTATATAGAATACTATTTATTATTATTATTATTATTATTATTATTATTATTATTATTATTATTATTATTATTATCAGATTACTTACACTTTTGGTTCCCCCCTCTTATTTCCAATACACTTGCTCCTTAGTTTCTATGTCATAAGCTCAGTCATTAAAATTAATTTAGTTCTTGGCTTGGTGGTAGGTACTGAAGATGAACACAATCAAGACTGAACCCTGCAATTAACTGGTCAAAAGTCCTAGGTGTACAACTCCTTCACCCCTGCTTAGTCAAGTATGGATGAATGGATGGATGGATGGAGATGAAACGTGACACTAGCTGCTTTTCCATTGACCCAAAAATTGTGCAAATATAAGTTGCACATAAAAATTTGCCTCATGGAAAAACGCCATTTTCGCCAAAACTCATTTTTCGATTGAAGGTTTTTGCGCTGGCAAGAGGTGTTTTTTTGGGTGTAGCGCAAATTGCGTATCACAGAAAACTGCAATGAAAAGACCTTTTTCTGCAACTAGAGTCACAGGAATAAAAAAATAAATAAAAAATGGATGTTGAGGGACGTTACAACAAGCGAAGAAGAAGAGTTTTAAAAGAAACATGGTGGGGTATGTGTGGACACACCAGGAAACTAATCACATTTTAATTTAGTACGGGATAGAGGAGTAATAATAATAATACTAATAATAATAATAACAATAACAATAATAATGGATATATCTGTTAATCAACATCATAACTACGTTCATCGCCATGTTTATGGAATGACTTCTTGTGTCATCTCATGATAATAAATAAACAAATCATTGCATTTGTGATTTAATGGAAAAACTGACATTATGCACTTCTGTTTTTTCAACATTTAGTAAATATCGGTAAAGTTTTGCGCATATGTCCAATGGAAAAGTGACTACTGTTATCACATAAGTAAATTTGTCTTGATAGAGATCTTTACAAGGCATAATGTTTAAAAATCTGTTTTATGCTCACAGCTCTGTCTACATAGTTGATAGGAGAACGTTTCTTCCATTCTGTACAACTTGGCACAACTAACTGTTTCCAGAATTTGTAAGCACACAAACAGACCTTTTGGTTTTGTTTAGAAAATTTTCTTAGATATTTTGGTTTTGACTGATATATAAAACTGACTGGGCTCAAGATTAATAATGAAATTCTTCATTTGCCCATAAAATTTCAGAGACATATTTGGAACGGTGAAAAGTTTCTAAAGTAATTGATAAATCTAGTTTCTAAATTATCTGATAGCTGTGACAAAGCTGTAATATATAAAGTAATCCGTACTGAAGACTAACAGAGTTTACAATCTTTTGAATGTCTACTTAAATGCATACATTTAATACATGCAGTTTAACAGATACCTCTTGAATTTTATGGTCTATATTTTCAGTGTAAAGAGTTGCACCTGGTATAAAATTCTACATTATATAATGGTTTGCTGTCAAATGACCTGTTTTCAATGCCATCCCTTGTTGTTCTAACCTTATCTTTTAATTCTCTAGAAACTCTCCTGAGAGGAAATGAAAGTAGATTAGTTTGTGATTCAGTTTGGCATGTCCATGCAGCCCAGCCCACACATGTAGAGTTAAATGCAGGTCATATCTCATTAGCAGACATATCTCTTCAGCAGAACAGCACTTCCTCATGAAGAACATTTAATTTTATCTTCTGGAAGTTAACATGTGGCTTCAAACCAAGTATGATGCACTACCAGTCCTTTTTAGTGTGCTTGTGTTCATTTTCTTTAGTGGTTTAGCTTCACTGTGTTTTCGGGTCAAAACAGTGTGGAAAAACAGGAAAAGACAAAGAGAGGATGTTTTTACTTAATAAGGCACTCAGAATGTACATCAGTAAGAGATTTAGGATGTTGAACATGAACTGTAAACTGTAACACACTAACAACAAGTAATTGAATTTGGGCCCAGTAGTTTTGGTTTTGGGGCTCTTTTTTTCTAAATCAGTCCAGCTGCTTTTTAACACCTGGTTGAGCTCTAAAAAGCAGTTACACAGTCAAAACCGGGTAAAAACACAGTAAAAAAAAAAAAAAAAAAAAAAAAAAAAGGGAAAATCACAACAACACTGCAAACAGCAGTTAAAAACAAAAAACAAGGAAAACGATGTTAAAAAAAAAAAAAAAAAAACGCCCAAAGCGTCTATTTTTATAGTGAGTCAGTCTCACTCTCTACTCTGTGTTTTGCCCCATTACATAGGGGATGGGGGTGCACTGAGCGTGCTCAGATGTAAAGGAAGTGTGAGGTCTCTTTTTTCAGCATATTTTGAAAATTTTCCTATTGAGCAAATGGTTGAATTTTTATGAATATTTAAAATAAATCATACATTCAGAATGCTCACTGCATATGACCCTGGTTTCGACTAGCTCTACGTCATGAGATAACTTTTGTTATGATTTGGAACAACATAAATAAAATTTGATGGAATGATAATAAGTAATGTCAGCCGGAAAAATCTCGAAGCAAACAGATAAACCTATTAAACAACCGATGTTGTTCTACTTGTAAAACAAGTACACCAGGTTGACAACATGTTCTTATATAATTGCTTGTTTTTAACCGTCAAGGAAGTAGAGCGTCTTTACACTGCCTAGATTTCTTCTATCTCTCACATAACCCACTATAGCCCACACACTGTGTTTTACGGAAATGCCATTGTATTGACATTCTAATTGTTATTGTTGTTATTGTAATTCTAGGTGTTATTTATTGTCCATGGCTCATGCAGGTCCTGACTCTGTCTACTGTGCTGCTTTCTTCTAAGTCTATTTGTCCAGTTATACCACATCAGATCTGATAAAACCTAACAATGTAATGACAATTATTTAACTAACTTATTGTGTTAACATGTCTTCAGTTTGATATATGGTGTTCAGCTTAATTGTTACATTTGTATAATGTCTTCTGTGGCTCTGGAGGGAGTTTTCCCACATTTTAAATAGAGAATGATAATAATATCCCTGGATCTCTGGAGGTGAGATTTTTTGTTTAATGCCAAAAAATGGGCTAGTCTGCCACCTGGATTCTGTGTGTATGTGTTGGGGGGTTTACAAATTTTGTAAGAAATGCCTTTATGATATCAATGTTGTTATGGAAAAATGATAAATAAAGTTGTTTTCAAAAATAAAAAGAGCTGGTCTATAATTCAGTGGTGGAACTAGGAAATTCTGCATGAGGCAGCAAAAGAGTGGCAATAGGTCTTCACAGGGAAGCACAAGACAATGGTACATGGGAAACCCCATTTAATCATATGTAAATGGGTCCACCCCTGCTACTATTAATGAATTATTACTATTTATTGATAATAACCAAGAATATATCAGGGACAACATGTTTGCTGTCTTATCAAGATTGGGATGTGAGGATTGGTTTGGTCGACACTCTGAAGCTGGACGTGGGGGAAAATAGATGAACACAAATATATAAAATGCAAACATATTTAATGAGCCCATATCAAACACATTCCAGAGTGTGCTTGTGCTTATTATCATGCACAATATACGTTAAGCAACATGTTATTGAAAATACTTGTTATATATTACATATTTATGTTTGTTAGAAATTTCATCCGTTGAAACAACATGAGCCCAGTGGCAGATCTAGAAAATTTTACATGGGGTGGCAGGAGGTCCTGTCAGGGTGGCATGGGAATGTCCTCAGTGTGGTGTGTGGTATCCCATATGTATAAATGGAACAATAACACTTTTAAACTGTACAATGAATTATTATGCAATAGAGTAGAAATTTGCTTCATCTTCAGTTGGATCATAAATACTGATAAAATAATATACATACAAAGCTTTGCATATCTAAAATTATAACAAAGAGTTTTAGTGAAAACATGTTATTTTTTTGAGTAACATGTTATGACACTGCACTGGAATCTATGGAAAATAAAACCATACCGTGTGGTCCAGATGAAATAAGGCTGGATCCTCTGACTCCCTTCCATCACTCTCTCCATCTGCCTCCTCAGCATCTGCTTCTGTCCCTCTGTCACAAACCACACTTCCTCATTTTCATCCCTCCATTTGACATCATCTTTTTCCTCCTCTTCACTTCCTTCCTGGTCAGTTCCTCTTCAGCTCTGACCCTCCTGGTTTCTCTACCATTCTTTCTTCACCTTCATTTCTCTTCTTCTCTTCCTCCTCCACAACTTTTCTTTTCATTGTGGCCTGCAAGTGTCCAGATATGAAAACTTGAGGGTTAAAATCCATGTACTTTTCTCCCTGTGTTTGTTCTTTTCACAGTTTGACAGTAAGGATGTAACCTGCTTTAACTGTTCAGTCTTACTGCTGTGATATTGATCACAATGTCACAGAAACTTAAGCCCCTGAAACAGTGACCCCCTGAATTCAAACATAAAAGTTTTACATATCTAAGGGTGTATTCACATCTACTTCGTTTGGTCCGTTTAAAACGGACCAGAGTTTGTTTCCCCAGAAAGTCCAGACTTTTTTTAGGTGTAAATACACACATGCGAACTCTGATTCGAATCAAACAAGCGGACTAGGACCACCTAGAAGAGGCGGTCTCCAAACGGACTCTGGGCCAGTTCACTTCTGGCGTGAATATAACCGGCCTTGAGCCGAAACAAACCAAGGATTCTTGCGCCTTTCTGTGCTTGACGAGCCACCGTAGAAGTTCACAGGTGGTCAGAGCTGATAGCAGCAGCCATGAGTCATGGACAGACGTGCAGCAATGAGGAGATTGAATGTCTTATTGACATTTGGTCAGATGCACATATTATGAAACTGGCTCCGAATGAGCTGTTCTTGACAGTTAACATTATTTTTGTAAATTTGTGTCTGTAAAAACAGAATACATATTCCAGAAATGGTAACTGTATGTAAGACCTCCACGTCTGTTTTCATCAACACCGCCCGTCTCTGATTCACTCCACCCCCGACTTTTCTGTCCAATGCCAGCGCAGTTCGTCACATGCGTGCTTCTGTTTACGCATTTTGGTCCACAAGCAAAAAACGCAATGAGAATGTGATCCGACCCAAATGACAAAAATAAAGTCTGCATTCAATCCAAATCATATAAGTGAACCAAAGGACTTTTCAGGTGTGAATGCATCCTAAATGCTTTATAGACTGTTTACTATAGTCAGCTAACCAAAGGGGAAAATATGCCAACAAATCACACACGACTGAGTCACGTTTGGCTAATGATGAATGAACGTACTGAACCTTTAATGTATATTCCATTCATTAAATATTTAACTTGACTAATTTTGTGTGTTTGGGAAACTGACTTCACCTAGAAAAGCTGGGCGGCTCAGTTGCTCCACTCTGCTGGGTTACAGACTCTGTTCAGCGCAGGACGTCCGCTCATTACACAAGCTCCGTGTATTTGATGCAGGGGCGGAGCTAAGTATTTAAGGAGCCCAAGAATATTTTTAAAATTATAATTTAGTAGTGAATTCATTTTTTTTATTTCAATACTTTGAGAGGTTTTTGGGAATAGTGCTGAGTTGTTTTTGTTTTTTTAGTTTAGTATAGTTTTTAGAACATAAAGTTAGGGGGGCACCTTGCCCCCCTATAGATCCACTCCTGCTATTTTGGACACATGTTCTCTGTCTTAAAAAGGGGTTTCTTAACATCACTTTGTTTCAAAAAGCATACAAATGGTGTCAAACACAACTTGCTCTCCTTTGCTGCACATGCTTCTCTAATATCTTTTACGTCATGGTAGTTAGAACATGCGAGAAACTATTCTATTGAGCAGTAACATACCATGACAACTTCGTTTCTAAATTTAGTGCATTTACGAGCAGTAGGTACAGGTCTAGAGATGAGCACTATATTGGATGAGAATGTAATAAATGTTTGGGATTGCATCTACAGGCTACATATGTACCTTATGACCTGAATAAAGGTTCATCTAGTTTTTTATCCTGTCGTATATTCATTTTGTAGTGGGATCTGCCACATTTTGTTACCTTTACATATATATTAAGATTTGCAGTAACATCAGGTAAAATGAGTCTTTTCTTGTCTACACTATGAATATTATGTGGAACAATAACCTTAAGTGCTTGAAGACGGCAGGTAAGGCATTTTTTGGTGAAGTCCGGGAACGTGGGGCAGGTTAACACTAATGATGAATGCCTGCGCTGACTCACACCCATGCATGCATGAACGCACTGTGAGCTGTGAGAACTTTTTCAGGCAACAGCTGGGGCAAATACATATTGTTTCTGGACTTTTCCAAAAATATCAATGCTCTGGTCAATGCGACAACTACTTTCCTCTGCAGCATAAAATTCAAACATTGAATGGAAGAAAGAAAATACATATTATTTACAGAGATTCACCAGAAAACACCTACTGTAACCCAGTGGTATATGTATTTTTTTTTTGCTGCTGCCAGTGGAGACACTTGGTTGCTAAACTGAAAGCAAATGAAAACAGATTTATGGCTATTTAACTACATTTAACAGATACTGATTGACATAATCCAAAAACTTAGGTGTGTAATGGATTTCAAGATTTCTTTTTCTTTTTTTTTTTTTTTCTACGAATAATGCATCTTCTGCTCCCTTTGGGTTTATTCTATTGTTATTTTCCCCCCAACCTCGCACTTTTATCTATATTAATAAGATGCAAGGTGATGTAAAATTCAATGGAAATTAAATAAGTTTAAAAAAAAAAAATTGGACTGATATCCATCCAAAGTGTCTTCTGAGACACAGCAAAATCAAAATCCTGACCAGTTGTTCCAGTACTGAATACTGTTTTCATTTAACTATTAAAGTGAGAGATGAGTCTTAGCGCCATAAGTTCAGACTATATTGTGAGATCCAGTGCGTGTTTGAAATAACAGAGATTCTTTTTTTACTCACAGTGTCCCCCAAACGCCTCCCCCTACATTTTACACTGTGACCGCTCCATTGACAGACTGAGTGTGGTTAGATTGATAAGTCCTTCATTCTTTTTACCTGGGAATGTAAAACAAGTCTGGCAAGTTATGTCATACAGTTCAAAAAGCCAGAATTTCTTGTCCCTTCCACAAAAACTGCACACTGACAGTCTTCACTTCAATTTTGACTTATGCAGACAGGTGTTTGGTGCTTTCTTAGTGTTCGCTTGTTCCTGCATTGATTTTTGGATTGGGGACATCACAAGGGTAAGAAATAAAATTCTCATTTTCACACAGCTTCATAGTTCATAATACAATAAGAAATCACATACCCTATAATGGCAAATTTATTTTAATTTTGCAAGAATATTAGTTATGTTTGCATGGGCTTTAGTCAATTTTTTTTTTTTTTTTCTTTTGCAATTACCATCTTTTAATTTGGGACTTTATGTATTTTAACTATGAACTGAAGAGTTTCATTTTAGCTTTTAGAAAAAAATTCCATCATAACTTTTACAATGAATTGTTTTATTTGTACTCAATTTAACTTCACTTCTATTCTTCACAAGTTTATTTAGACACATCTTTCACCTGTGGCAACACCCCTGAATAATAATAACAATTATAATAATAAAGTAATGATAATGATAACAATAATGATAATGATATATAAAACATGTGCCAAAGTAATTATGGAAAGAAGAGAAAATAAAAACAATCCATATAAAATTTTTAGTCAGTTTTAGAGGGGGGGTTTCTGTTTGTTTTTTGTTTTTTTTTTTCATTTTTATAGGTTAAAGAATGATGACTTACTGGACGAGTGTAGTCAGGGTGTGGCTGCTCTGTTATCACCTTGCTCCACTGTCTTCTAGCACTTATCGTGTCTCAATGATTGGATATAATTTTTTTAAAGTAATTTTCATGTACAAGTAACATGAATGAACATATCAGAAGAAATCTAATCTGTGTAAATCATACCCTTGTTTGACAGAAAATATGCCAGTAGTCTGACAAGATAAATGGACTCTAACTGCAGAGAATATGTGAAGTATGGAAGAAGTGTTATTGAAAGATATATAAAAATGTGAAATTCTGTTGCACATTGTTTTACTGTTGATATGCCCTGAACAGGTTGGAGATCTGGGAGAATTTTTACTACTGCTACAACTTCATAGCTGTGTAATTTTTTTTCTGTCAATATAATTAACCCTAAACTAATATGATTGTCAGAAAAAAGTGACAAAATAAAAGGTTGGGCAATATGTCGAATTACTCTTTAGGTTAATGAAGTTTTTTGCTTTGTAAAAACGCCTGAATCACAAAAATGATGTTAACACTTCCTTTGGAGCCCCTTATTGCGCAACAAAAATTTCAACATTCGTTGGTGTAATGAATTCCTTTTGAATTTTCGGCCTTATAGTTTTGCTGATTTTGTTTTTAATATAATATTTTTGTTTTTGGACATAATGCAAATTAACACCGTGGTTTTGTTATTGATGTTTTTTGAAATTATACATATATTTTGTAAAGTTGCAGTGAAGAAATCTCTTAGATTGGTTTTTTGTCATGCAGGAAGTGGATGTGAAGTTCATTTTCATAGGAAGACAAAAGAAGATGAATCATCCATAAAAATTACGACAGCGTATTAGGGCCACATAAGAAAATAAAAAGTACGAGAATAAAGTTGTTAACTGACAGGAATAAAGTCATTAATTAACGAGAAAAAAGTCATAGTTTTAAAAAATTCATTATTTAACAAGAATAAAGTCATTAACAAGAATAAAGTCATTATTTAAGGAGAATAAAGTCGTAGTTTAAAAAAACTCTATTAACGAGAATAAAGTCATAATATTTCGAGAATAAAGTTGTACCCACTCATCAAATAATGGAGAACTTGGAACATTTTGTGAAGTTATACTTTCATTTCATTTAGGCACAAAGGCCAAATACTGAGTCTATCCCCCCATCATCACATTAGTCTAAGGACTTTGAAGCCAGTTTGCATACATTTGGGTTTGCTGTAAGAACCACACTGATTTGTAGCAAATTGCCTCTTTGTGGAGGAGAAACTGATGAAGTGGTCATTTGCAGGGCTATCAGTGGATACACCAGAGAACTATACAGAGAGGGTTTGGTGTTTCTGAACAAACTGTGGGGATGCTACTCCGAGTTTTTGAGTCCAACAGAATGGAAAATTGCTGCTTCACTTGTTGCCTTTGCTGTAAAACCGGAAACTCTGTCAAATTTTCAAAATATCACGACTTTAATCTCATAAAAGTACCACTTTATTCTCATTAAATAATGACTTTATTCTTGTTAATTAACGACTTTGTTCTCGTTAAATAATGAATTTTTTTAAAACTACGACTTTATTCTCATTAAATAACGACTTTATTCTCGTAGTGAAAAGCGTTTTTATTTTCTTATGTGGCCATAATACGCCGTCGTAAAAAAATGAAAAATATGATATGAATTATTTGGGCATATTTCTGATGTGTTTTTAGATTCATAACATCCACCGGAATCATCTTGATCATACAAAACTGGACACCAAATGGTTTCATAAATGAAGTCTGATGTTCTGCCATAACTGAGTGTCTCTTTAGATCGGGGTTTGCTGGTAACCACATCCCTTTAACCTCATTTATTTCAGACCATGTAATTGTACAAACATGTTTTTTATTGTAATTGATAATTTCCGCATAAAACTCTACATTAATTCTTTAAATAGGTGAAATTTGAATAAAACTCACAAAATCAGAAAACACATTTCCTACAAATGGGATTTTATGGTACGTTTTAAAAAAGCCTCAGTGTTGCGTGACATTTAATGATCTGTTTTGAAGGTAGAAGGCACACTGATTGGAATTTTTTTACATAGACCTGCCACTGCTTTGTTAGATGTAATAGATTAAAAAAAAACTTGTCTCTCCAGAATGTCAGTGCATTCCTGATTTAGTCTTGCACTGGATGAACTGCAGGTAGTTTTCAACAGCTGTTGTCTTCTACCTGTCACAGACACACAAACAGTTACCACAAAAGCAGGACTACATAAGTTGGTGCATATATCCTCTACATATATATAAATGTGATCACAAATTCATTAAAATTTAACTGAGCGTTTCATATTTCACAGGAAACGCACGATGGAACCTCTCACATTTCTTTTCCTGTTAGCAGGTAAGTTAATACATTTCTCTTCAGAAAATTAACTGCATGATAATATGTAACAGTGACGTTATTTTTCAAATAGACTTCTTTTTCATTCAATCATTGTAAATTTTTCCTCTACAGGATTAGTGGGAACATCAGCTCAAAGCACAACAGGTAACAAAAACAAACATAAATAATCTGCAGATACCAACTGAATAATCCAAAATGCTAATTTGTAGTGTAGTAAAATACAGCAAATAAAACAGTATTTCATTTATTTCATAGAAATGTTTTTAATGTATTATCAATAATTATTGTTTGACATTAAGAACTTTTAATTGTATTTGGGTCTTAAAATGATTATACAACTAAAACTGCCTTGCTTATGCAAAATGTGGGCATTAATTTGATAGATTTTTTTTTTTCTTTTCTTTTCTTTTTTTTGCATTTTTCAGTGAAGATTTTAATACCCAATATTTGGTAAAAGACAAACACTTTTTACTAGCAAGTTGTTGGGATAAACCTGAATCTTGCTTACAGTTTATACATTACAGCGCATAGTTTTAACATCTGCCTTCTAATGTACATTGTGAACAGTAGGGCTTTATATTAAGCTAATGGATAGTAATTAGGCCAGTTCTTTATGTTATGTTCTTTTAATGAAACAACAATTTTTGGGGATAAAACTGTATTGCTAATCATTATAATATCACTATTAGTTTGAACATACTTCATGGATCTGAGGAATAAACCTGAAATAACCCATCTTTTTTATTACTATCAAGAAAAATACAAGAAAAGATTTTTAAAAATTTAAATATAAATACAGTATGTAGTATAACCAGATGCTTTCACACCTAAAGGCATTCAATTTACATGCTGTGGGAATCAGTCAGTCAGTTTTCATTGGAAAAAAATGCGATGCTAATCTTCCTTATCAGGTCTCATGTTGTAATGTTGTCGGTGTGGTTTGTTGAGACTGACTTTCACTTTGCACAAAATCCCCACTGGTATCACTACATGTCAAAACTAAATAGTGCACTGTATAAAGGGAAACCACCTTTCCTAACAAGTCTACCCACTTCAGATTCCAAAGCAAAGTGCAAATTCTGAACTCTCCCACGGGAAATAACCAAAACCTATTTGTGCATTTCCCGCATGTTAATCAAACTTTTTATAGAGGAACCCAAGTCTATATTTGATACAATAAAGCAGAATTTTAGGTTTTTGACTTTAAAAATATGTATATTCTACAGCATTTTTATTCTTAAAGGCAAAATATTAAATAATATTAAAATGTAATCCAAAATAAATAAATAAATAAATCTTCAACTGCATTGAACTATACAGATATAAACAATCATTGCAGTGATTAATATGTTTCAGCTGCAACAATTTTTTCAACTCTTACTGTTACACTGAGTAGCTTCTCGTTCATTAAACAGAAATCTGTTAGGCAGGGAGGAGACCAGGATTCATGTGGTTCATTAGGCTCTCTGGGATGTGCAGGAGAAGACTTTACAGAGTGGTCTGATTCTCCATCATCCATACTACATCTTAGCCAAAAATTGAGTCCAGACAGGAATGCATGTTGTGATATTCATTGTGACACTGCATAAACATGTGGCCACATATTCAGTCCTACACCAAATGTGTTCTAATCAAAGCTCAAGGCTGTCTGAAGAAATGTTGTGTGAGACTTTTTTTGGCCAAGTTGTCTATAAACTCTAGCAATAATAATCCTTCTGAGTCACACTCCAGACACCCTCCCCCCTACACGTAGACGCCTCTCATTTGGTAGTGGATTTAATCCCCTTTTCCACCAACATTTTCAGGAACTTCTATTTCCAGGAATTTATTTACCTTGGTAAAAGAATTCCTGGTAATCTCCATGGTTTGCTTTTCCACTGCACCTCAAAGTTCCAGAAAATGTTTTCAAATCAGATGGACAACATATGGGACAGTGGTAAAAGAAACTGCACTACTTCTCCTGTCCACTAGGTGGGGGTAAGAAGCTTAAGGTCAAATGGGCATGATAGAGCTGTAAACAGCGAATGCATCATTTGTTGGCACAATATGCCAGGGTGGAGTACACTGAAGTTGTTCTGGTATTCTTTGTGTTATGCAATCTGCACGGAATGCACACTGGCTTAAACACTGCGGTTGAATGTAAGAACACAACGCTGCAAGTATGTTTCAACAACCAATTCTTCAGCCCCGCCCCTCGAGAATTCCGGAGAGTTCTGCCCGTCTACAAGGTCTTTTTTTCAGGGAAACTTTGAGGTTGAGGGAAACTTTCCTTGGGTAATATCAGTGGAAACGTGGTTTTTCAAAGGTTTTTCAAACTGGCAGTGTAAGTTTTTAAATCATGCGTCACATGTTTCCTATTATGATACATAGCAACATATTTGTTACTGCTGTTTCTCTTGCTACACTTCAATTGTATTTTAATCACTTCCAGGAAGCACAACTTTACCATCAGTCAATGCAACCTCACCACCAGTCAATTCAACATCATCACCAGTCAATGCAACTACACCACCAGTTAATACAACCTCATCCCCAGTCAATGCAACCTCACCACCTGGAAATACAACATCACCACCAGTTAATGCAACTTCACCACCAATCAATTTAACATCATCAACAGTCGATGCAACCTCACCACCTGGAAATACAGCATCACCACTAGTTAATGCAACTTCACCACCAATCAATTTAACATCATCAACAGTCGATGCAACCTCACCACCAGTCAATTCAACATCATCACCAGTCAATACAACTATACCACCAGTTAATACAACCTCATCACCAGTCAATGCAACCTCACCCCCTGGATATACAACATCACCACCAGTTAATGCAACTTCACCACCAATCCATTTAACATCATCAACAGTCAATGCAACCTCCCCACCTGGAAATACAACATCACCACCAGTTAATGCAACTTCACCACCAATCAATTTAACATCATCACCAGTCAATACAACCGCATCACTAGTCAATGCAACCTCACCCCATGGAAATACAGCATCACCACCAGTTAATGCAACTTCACCACCAATCAATTTAACATCATCAACAGTCAATGTAACCTCACTACCAGTCAATACAACCTCATCACCCGTCAATTCAACATCACCACCAGTCCATACAACTATACCACAAGTCAATGCAACTTCAACACCAGTCAATGCAACTTCAACACCAGTCAGTGCAACTTCAACACCAGACAATGCAACCTCACCACCAGTCAATGCAACCTCATCACCAATCAATTTAACATCACCAGCTGTCACTGCAACATCACCATCAGTTAATGGGACCTCATCACCAGTCAATTCTACCTCACCATCAATCAGTTTCACGTCATTAGTCACCAACATGTCAGAGTCAGGTAATATAAGTTTTCACATAACTAACAGACACTACAGATGGATGTATGAGAAGTACCTGTAAACAACACTTAATACTTTAAAAGATCATAAAAGCACCAATATATATGTTATATCTAACAGCTGTTTTGTTTTTTGTACACAAATGACTAATACTAAAATTTTAAAACTCCTGATTTTCAGCCACAGTCAATTCAACCTCACCATCAATGAACATGACATCACCGCAACTCAACACGACGGCAACACCAGACAACGTGACATCACCAACAGTCACTGTGACTGAACCAACAATGAACATGACATCACCGCAACTCAACACAACAGCAACATCAGACAATGTGACATCACCAACAGTCAGTGCAACCGAACCAACAATGAATATGACATCACCGCAACTCAACACAACGGCAACACCAGACAACGTGACATCCCCAACAGTCAATGCGACTGAACCAACAATTAACATGACATCACCGCAACTCAACACGACAGCAACACCAGACAATGTGACATCACCAACAGTCGATGCAACAGAACCAACAATGAACATGACGTCACCGCAACTCAACACGACAGCAACACCAGACAATGTGACATCACCAACAGTCAATGCGACCGAACCAACAATGAACATGACATCACCGCAACTCAGCACGACAGCATCACCAGACAACATGACGTCACCAACAGTCAATGTGACAGAACCAACAATGAACATGACATCACCGCAACTCAGCACGACAGCATCACCAGACAACATGACGTCACCAACAGTCAATGCGACCGAACCAACAATGAACATGACATCACCGCAACTCAGCACGACAGCATCACCAGACAACATGACGTCACCAACAGTCAATGCGACAGAACCAACAATGAACATGACATCACCGCAACTCAGCACAACAGCATCACCAGACAACGTGACATCACCAACAGTCAATGTGACAGAACCAACAATGAACATGACATCACCACAAGTCAACGCGACGTCAGCACCAGAAGTGACATCACCAACAGTCAATGCGACAGAACCAACAATGAACATGACGTCACCGCAACTCAACACGACAGCAACACCAGACAATGTGACATCACCAACAGTCAATGTGACAGAACCAACAATGAACATGACATCACCACAAGTCAACGCGACGTCAGCACCAGAAGTGACATCACCAACAGTCAATGCGACAGAACCAACAATGAATATGACATCACCCCAAGTCAACGGGACAGGTAACAGCTTCTGTAAAGGTTGTTTTTTGGAGTTTACTTTAGTTCAATGATGCTTATATTATGTCATGCGTACTTCATGTTTGTAAGCCTTCACTACTATTCATATTTAATAATGTAAAGGGCCAAAACATATGACACTGGCAGGATTAAGTGAGTCTGGGACTAATTGTGAACTTTCAGAATTGAAAATATGAATGTTGTGAGGGTGCACATGGAGATCAGGCTGCTTTATTACAAACACGCCCCCTTTCCTCCCACTCTTACATTTAACACCTTCACAATCCACAATCATTTTATCTGTACCACACATAAGACATATGGTAAAAATAAAGTACACTAAAACTTGATACGTTTGGGCAATAGTAGGTCTACAGGGATAGGATAGTGTTTAAGTGCATTACATTCTGCTACTAGGCTGTTTATGTGAAGGTTATAATCAAAGATTATTAGTATTGTATCATTTATAATTTATTTATACGAGTACTTTCTAATGTGCATTTGCCTGTTTTATTCACCAATATTGTTTTATTGGTATTGTTATTACTATTTTTCTTTCCTTTCTGTCTTGTAATTCTTCTTACATGTATACATTCAATGTTGTTCTGCTTCTGGTACTTTAATGTTTGAGTCGAATTGAATTGAATTGGTTTCATCAAATTCACCCCCAGAAAATGCAATCTCATAATCAGTAATTGCAAAGTCACCAACAATAAATGCAACCTCACCTCAACTAAATGCAAACCCACCACTATCAATCTCTATGTCCATAGTATTGATGGCAGGTAATGTAATCCAGTCCTTTCCATCAGCTAGTGAATCATGATTGCATCTGGGTACAAATAGATGTACTATTATCGTGTGTATGCACACAACCACATGTCACAAACAGGTATTTTAAAATTTCACACAAATAATAAAATACTACAAATTTCTCAGAACTAAGATACATATTACTTTAAGACAATTTCTTAAATTTTAAATTAAGTACTTAAATATGATAACACTATATTTATACATTTTCACCACCAGCATATGTGACCACATCACAAGCTTATGTGACCACACCACCATCTAACATGACCACACTACCAGCTAATGTGACTACACCAGCTAATGTGACCACCACACCAGGCTTTCTAACCACATCACCAGCTAATGTGTCTACACCTCTGGTCAGTTTAAGCACACCACCAGCTAATATGACCACACCATTAGCTGTTGTGACCACACCACCAGCAAACGTGATGACACCGCCAGTCAATGTGACTACATCACTGGTGAATGTAACCATGCCACCGGCTAATGTGTCTACACCACCAGCTAATGTGACCACAACACTAGTCAATGTGACCACACCACCAGCTAACGTCACAACACCACCAGCCAATGCAACAATGTCACCATCTAATGTGACCACACCACCAGCAAATGAAACCACACCAGCTAACGTAACCACAACACTAGTCACTGTAACAGTGCCACCAGCTAATGTCACCACACTGCCAGCTAACATGTCTACACTTCTGGTCAGTTTAAGCACACCACCTGCTAATGTGACCACAACACTAGTCAATGTGACCACACCACCAGTTACTGTAACAGTGCCACCAGCTAATGTCACCACACTGCCAGCTAACATGTCAACACCTCTGGTCAATGTTACCACATCACCACCTAATGTGACCGCACCACCAGCTAACGTCACAACACCACCATCTAATGTGACCACACCAACAGCTGATGTGACCGCACCACCTGCTAATGTGACCACATTACCAGCTAATGTGACCACACTACCAGCTAATGTGACCACACCACCAGCTAATGCGTCCACACCACCAGCTAATGTGACCACACCACCACCTAATGTCACCACACTACCAGCTAATGTGACCACACCACCGGTCAATGTAACAGCACCACCTGTCTACATGACCACACCACCAGCTAATGAGACCACGCCAGCTAACGTGACCACAACACTAGTCACTGTAACAGTGCCACCAGCTAATGTCACCACACTGCCAGCTAACATGTCTACACCTCTGGTCAGTTTAAGCACACCACCAGCTAATATGACCACACCATTAGCTGTTGTGACCACGACACCAGCTAATGTGACCACACCACCACCTAATGTGACCACACCACTGGCCAATGCGACCACACCATCAGTTAATGGGACCAGACCACCAGCCAGTGTAACAACCCCACCTGCTAATGTGACCACAACACCAGCCAATATGACCACAGCACCAGTCAATGTGACCACATTACCAGTTGATGTAACAACACCACTAGCTAGCATGGCCACAACACCAGTGAATGGGACCACACCACCAGTAACTGTCACAACACCACCAGCAAACATAACCATATCACCAGGTAATGTGACAACATCACCAGTTGAAGTGACCATGCTACCAGCAAATACGACCACATCAGGCAATGTCACCACATCAAGGGCAAACATGACCACACCAGCCATCAACGTAATCACAACACCACCTAATGTGACCAATCACCCTGTCAATGTGACAACACCACCAGTTACTGTAACCATGCCAACAGCTAATGTCACCACTCCACCAGCTAACATGACTACACCACCAGTCAATGTGACCACACCACCAGTCACTGTAACCAGGCTACCAGCTAATGTCACCACACTAGAAGCTTATGTGTCTACACCTCTAGTCAATGCAACCACAACACCAGTTAATATGACCACACCTCGAGTCAATGTGACCACTCCAACAGTCACCATAGTATCGACACCAGGTAATGTAATGTCCTTGACATCAGGCAGTGAATCATGATTGCACTGAAGTGTAAATAGATGCACTATTGTCATGTGTATGCACACCAGTCGCCCTTTTCTCACAACCCGGTATTTTAAAATTTGACACAAGTAATTCATGACTTCAAATTTATAAGCATCAAGATTAATATTATCTAAAGACAATTTGTCTTATTTTAAATTAAATACTTAAATAACCCTAGATTTATTATTTTATATTTTCACTACCAGCTATTGTGACCACACCATCAGTGAATGGAACCACACCAACAGCTGCTAACATGACCACATCACCAGGTAACGTGACAACACCACCAATAAACATGATCACATCACTAGTTAAAGTGACCACACCACTTGTGAATATGACTTACCTCATTGTTTTGTTGTCTTGACCTCAGCATCAACAGTGGTCACAACCATTGTCACAACAATTATGACCACAACACCTGCTCCCCCAAGGGTTGAAGTCAGTATGAGGATAGAACAACCTTTCCAAGAGGAGTTTGAAAATGTTTCCTCACCGGAATATCAGGAATTTGAAAAACAATTAACATCAGCAGTAAGTTTCTACATCTTTTTCTCTTCTTTCTTTCTTTCTTTCTTTCTTTCTTTCTTTCTTTCTTTCTTTCTTTCTTTCTTTCTTTCTTTCTTCCTTTCTTTCTTTCTTTCTTTCACTATCACATATTAAATAATACCAAATTGTTTTCAAATGGTCATTACATAGATGCATTGATAGTTGAAGTAGTTAATGAGTTTGTGTATGAGCATCATCAACTGGGCCTTTCCCAGTTATACAGGCAGTTACAATATATTGTGTTACCAACTATCTGAATGATTGTTTGAATGATTATTTGCATAAACATTTTGGCAATAAACAAAGCTCTGGCAGTTTTTAATTTCCATGCCAATTTTATGATGTTCAGCATTTACAGCAGTCAGTGCCCTCAATGCACAACATTTTTTTTCTGCTTACTTTTTTGAATTGAAATCAGTTCAACGTTTGGAGCAGCAATGTGCTCATCAATGTCAGACCTATTCTACCAGTGAATCAAAGTGAATAAATGGCAGGGCTTAACCTTATTAAGTCTACCAATAAGCAAGGAGAAACTCACTGTCAACACAGTTATTTCGATTTTGTTGTTGTTCTTACAGATTTATTTATTTGACATGTGCAAAAGAGGCATTGAAACTGCAACATAAAATATGAATAAGTACCTTATGCACTGTATGAAAGTGTTTGTAGCAAATGGTAATTTACAACACCTGTCCACAGGTTTTTTGTTTAAAAAAATAAATTACATTAGAATACAATTACATTAGAATACAGCACTTTTCATTTTCTAATTGTCTCATGGATTTCCTTCTCAGCTTGACAATGTTTACTCGGCAACGTTTGGAGACAGATTCAATAGGACAGTTCTCATATCCTTAAGGTAAGCAGCCTTTGTTCAAAGAATTTATTCTTGTTGATGTATTTATTTTACTTGGAAAGCAAAGTTAATGTTAGTAGAAAGACATGCCATTTTTTCAAAGATTTTTTAATAATGTAATAGGACAGTATTTAAATTTCAATGGTTTTAATGTGTAAATAGTCAAACTTATCTCAGTCATAAATAAAGCCTCAGTCACAAATGCCGTTACGAATGGCTATGAACACGATACCAACGATTTATGGACCATTTCGTACAACCTTCTCAAGACATACTTATAAGAATGGAGAATTCACAGACCATTCCTGAGTTCGTAGCCAGGTGAGTTATCCTGTGCAAGGTGTTTCACGAACATACGATGAAATCCACTTTTACAGGGTGCCCCAACGAATGCCTTATGAACAACGAAAGAACTACACACGACATTTATGGATCAGGAGGCCATTCCAGGACCCACATGTTCCTGCAGTGGCTGCAAGTAGATCACAAGATCACATTACATTATTATTAGGTGTCCCTTACAGCATTCATACGGACAGACGTACAGACAGAGATTCATATAACTTTCTTAAGGAGGACAAAAGCTGTTCCTAGAGGCAGTAGTGCGTCATTTGTGTGGCATTCATGTTGCTCTTTGAGGGGGTCGAATACAAACTGTCAAGACGGAGTGAATGACTGGACTGAAACGCACGGTGCTGAAGGGAAAGTGTTTTATTAACAGAAAAATAAACATGAAGAAACACCTGGAGAGAGATAATGCACAGTCCACAGGGACGAGGATCAGTTAGGGTTCAGCACTCGGTGATGAACAGTTAGTGTTTTTAATGTTCACTTCCCTCTAGTATTCTTGTCCATCTTTGTTTTATTCTTATACCTTGTACTTCTAATGTCTTCAATTGGTGTCTTCTTATGACTCCGAATTTTGAATAGTGCAGGTCAGTTTTCCCGCATACTTTACAGGAATACGTGATTCAGCACCACGGACAGCGCATGAGCCCAGACACATAAAACGCACATTCACATTCTAAAACAATTAATGCAGAAGAGATTGACGTAGTTAAAGGTCTAAAAAGACCTTCAATCATCACCAAATTATGCGTGGACATCTCTAATGCTGGGATAGGCTCCAGCACCTCCGCAATCATCTGGAGGACAAAGCGGTTCAGAAAATGAATGACGGAAAAACAATACTTTAAGAATAAACTAGGTTAACTTTTTTTGCAGAGGTGAAAGTGGACACGACTACAGATGTCCACATGAACTTTGGTGATGATTGATCACTGCTCTGGGGCATTAAACTACATTAAGCTTTTTTTTTTCTCATGGAGGACCTCAAGTTGCTCTTGCATTTTGAACGGCAGCTATACGGACTTCATAAGATGGCCGTAAGAAACTACCGCTCCCTCCACAAATGTCTATGAACTCCAGATCTCACACGAACCCATTGTTCGTAAGAAGCTTTGTGACTGAGGCTTTAACTGTAATGTAATCAGTAAATCAGCTGTCAGTTATTAAGAGTTTTTTGTATATTTCTTTTACAGCCGAGGATCAGTTGTCGCAGATGTTGAACTTATATTCAATCAGAATGAAAATTCAACAAATTCAATAAATGCAAGTACAGTGTCTGAAACTTTAATTGCTGCTGTAAATAATGGAAGCTTGGGCCTGCCTGTGAACGCTTCATCTATTTCTGTAGCTGGTGAGTTGGTTTGACTCTTATCTTCCACAACTGCCTGAACTTGTGAAAAATATTTATTACATGCACATGCAATGTTAAAAATGCAAGGTTTTATTTCCAGTTGTACAACCGACTCAAGCCCCCGTTATCCCTTCAACCATCAGTGCAACTACAGCACCAGGTAAAAAAAAACAAGAGTCAATATTTATCTGTAATTTTCCTGAATGAATTAAAATTACTTTGTGTTTAATTAAATCTTTGCAACTGTCATTTGCATAATAATTTACTTTTCAGAAATGCAACAGATCTACAATTCTGATAGTCAAAATATATATTCCAGTAGTACTGCTAGTGCATGGATTACAATTTGTAGTTTTATGTTTTAATAAAACACTACATACAAATTGGAGAAAAACTCTAAAAGACATAAAACAATACAGCTTGTGAGAAAAAAAGCAATGCAACTTCCCACCACCTACCAATATGCCCAAATGAGGTATTTTAAAGACACCATATTTGACATTTTCCCCAAAAAATTACTGTAGACTCTCCAATGATAATCCCTCCATACCATCAATTCTGACCTTCTGTCAGTGTTTGACACAGTCTTATCTGAGCCATAGGGGGCACAAGGGAAATGTTTTAGAAAAGAAGAGCTGCTTTGCGAATCTGTGTCTAAAATAAACTGTTTAATATTTCTATGATGGAATTTGTAAGCTGCACAGCAGGTTCACAGAGCAGTGTCATACTTTTTCTTTTCAGGAACTAAACGTCACATACAATTAAATGTTACTTATTACATACAGACCAGGAATGAAAAGTCTGATTTACAGACAAAAAGAAAAAAAATGTTTACCATCACCAGTTAATACAGCCTCAAGCCCAGATAAAGAATAGTTTACCACCAGTCACCAACATGGGTTAACCCTAACCCATGTCACAAAGATGTATTTTAAATGTAAAAACAAATAACACATCACTGTAAGTTGATGCTGTTATCTTATTTGTTTATTACTTTTTAATAAGACATCAGTACCGAGATATGTGCATTATCCTAAAAAAGTTATTTGATTCTTTTTCTTTTTTTTCCCACATATTATGAAAATACTAAAATTATACATTTTCACCACCAGTCAACATGACTACACCACAGGCAGACATGACCACACCACCAGGTAATCTGACCTTGCCGCCAGTCAATGTGACCGCACTAACAGGCAACATAACCAAACAACCAGCTAACGAAAACACACCACAATTCAGTGCAACCTTACTGCCAGTAATTTCAACATTCAGTAACTTCACCATTAGTCTATTCAACCTCGGAAGTCACCAACATGTCACAACCAGATAACTAATAAACAAAATTAGTGAATCACTACTAATGTATGAATTAATACTGTTAAGGTGAATATTTCAAAGTATCATATCATATTTTGAAGTATCATATCATCATTGACACGGGGGCATATATATTATCTGAAAAACTTCCTTTAATTTTGAATAGAAAATACTATGATGATATATATTTTTAGCACCAGCTAACATGACCACACCACCAGCTAATGCAACCACTCCAATAGTCAATGTAACCACATCATCAGGTAATATTACTACACCTCTAGTCAATGGAGCTGAACCAAAATTCAATGCAATCTCATCTCAACTCAGTAAAACTTCATGGCCAGTAAATGCAACCTCACTGTCAGTAATTTTAACAATGTACCTATTCAAGACTTCCAAATTCTCCACCACTACACCACTAGTGGCAAACTTGTCACAAATGTTTTACATTTAAATACAATTTCTACATCTCTACAAGTTTATGCCATTATCACACCTGTTAAATTGGAAAATTTGAAACATCATTTGATATCAGATTAAGGATGTGTGTTGTGTCTTAAACACTGATTATAAAATACTAAATGTATTATTTTTCACTACCAGTCAACATGACCACACCATCAGTCAACATGACCACACCATCAGTCAATGTCACCATGCCACAAGGTAATGTGATCACACCACCAGGTAACTTAAGACTACGATCAGCTAATGTGATCACACAGTTAAGTAATGCCAACATAACTACGTGTTAACATGAATATTGTTCAGTATTATATGACATCAGCACCACAAATTTTACATCATCTTAAAAACATTATTTGATTTCAAATTACAACATAATGTGAAAATAAGGTAATTGTTACTTTTTACCACCAGTCAATGTGACCTCATCATGAGTACATAAAACCTCATGACCCATTAATGCAACCTCACTGTCAGTATTTTCAACATTGTCACTATTCAATACTACCTAATTCCCCACCACTAGTCACTAACTTGTCACAAGTGTTTTATATTTAAGCACAATTTCTACATCTCTACAAGTTTATGCAATTATCACATCAGTTAAGTTAAAAACATATTTGTTTTCTTTGAAGAATAGTTTTATATCAGATCCAAGATGCGTGTTGTATCTTAAAATACTAAATCTATTATTTTTCACTACCAGTCAACATGACCACACCACCCATCAACATGACCACACCACAGGCAAACATGACCACACCACCAGTGAATGTCACCATGCCGCCAGGTAATGTGATTACACCACCAGGTAATTTAAGTCCACAACCACCTAATGTGACCACACAGTTAAGTAAGCACTATATAACTATATGTTATCATGAATATTGTCATATGACATCAGCACTACAACATTTCACATTGTTTTAAACATTTTCATATCAGATCCAAGATGTGTGTCATATCTTAACTCTGATTATAAAAAACTAAATTTATGTTTTTTCACTACCAGTCAACATGACCACACCACAGGCAAACATGACCACACCATCAGTGAACGTCACAACACCACCAGTCAACATGACCACACCATTGGTCAATGCAACCACACCACCAGTCAACATGACCACAGCACAAGCAAACATGACCACACCATCAGTCAATGTCACCATGCCACCAGGTAACTTAAGTCCACAACCAGCTAATGTGACCACACAGTTAAGTAAGCACTACATAACTACATGTTAATATGAATATTGTTAAGTATTATATGACATCAGCACCACAACATTTACATTATCTTAAAAACATTATTTGATTTCAAATTACAACATAATGTGAAAATAAGTAAACTGTTATTTTTTACCACCAGCTAACATGACCACACCACAAGTCAATGTAACCTCATCCCGAGTATATAAAACCTCATGTCTCGTTAACGCAACCTCACTGTCAGTAATTTCAACATTGTCACTATTCAATACTACCTAATTCCCCAGCACTAGTCACTAACTTGTCACAAGTGTTTTATATTAATATACAATTTCTACATCTCTACAAGTTTATGCCATTATCACACCTGTTAAGTTGAATACATCATTTTTATCTTTGAAGCATAGTTTTACATCAGATCCAAGATACGCGTCATATCTTAAAATACTAAATCTATTATTTTTCACTACCAGTCAACATGACCACACCACCCATCAACATGACCACACCACAGGCAAACATGACCACACCACCAGTGAATGTCACCACACCACCACTCAACATGACCACACCACCAGTCAATGTCACCACGCCACCAGGTAATGTGATCACACCACCAGATAACGTAAGTCCACAACCAGCTAATGCCTCTGTCACAAATGTTGTTATGAATGGCTACGAACACTGTGCAAACGATTTATGGACCATTTCATACGACCTTCTCAAGGTAGACTTACAAGAATGGAGTGTGTGTAGACCGTTCCTAAGTTCGGAGCCAGGTGGGTTATCTTGTGCAAGATTTTCTATGAACGCGCAATGAAATCCCCTTTCGTAGTGCGTCCTAACGAATGGCTTAGGAACAACTGAAGAACTACGCATGATGTCCGTGGATCAGGAGGCCTCCCCAGAACCCCATGTTCCTGTGGTAGCCCCAAGTAGATCACAAGAACACATTACGTTGTTATTAGGGGTCCCTTACCGCGTCCACATGAATGGATGCACAGACAAAGATTCGCACGGCTTTCTTAAGGTGGATGTAGGGTGTTCCCATAGGCAGTAAGTAGTACACAATTTGTGCGCCATTCATGGCATTCTTAGAGGGGGTCGTATACACATTTTCAAGATGGAGTGAATGACTTGACAACTGAAAACTGTACGGTGTTCGTATGACACAAAATCACGTCATTTTCTCATAGAGGCCTCAAATTGCTCTTGCGTTTTGAACGGCAGCCGTACCGATTTCATAAGACGGCTGAAAGACACTACTGCTTCCTCCACAAATGTCTAGGAACCCCAGATCTTGTACAAACCGGGAGATTCGTATGAACCTATCGTTCATAAGAAGTTTTGTGACTGAGGCATCATGTCACCACACATTTAAGTAATCCCTACATAACTAAATGTTAAGATGAATATTTTGAAGCATTACATGACACCATGACATGTACATTATCTTAAAAACTTTACTTTATTTCAAATTGCAAAATAATGTGAAGATGTGTTATTTGTTTTTTTACCACCAGCTAACATGACCACTCCGCCAGTCAATGTGACCATGCCACCAGGTAATGTTACCACACTACTAGTCAATGTAACCTTGTCACGAGTATAAACAACCTCATGCCCCGTTAATGCAACCTCACTGTCAGTAATTTCAACATTGTCACTATTCAGTACTACCTAATTCCCCACCACTAGTCACCAACTTGTCACAAGTGTTTTATATTTAAATATAATTTCTACATCTCTAAAAGTTCATGCCATTATCTCACCTGTTAAGTTGAATACATTATTTTTATCTTTGAAGCATAGTTTTATATCAGATCCAAGATACGTGTCATATCTTAAAATACTAAATCTATTATTTTTCACTACCAGTCAACATGACCACACCACCCATCAACATGACCACACCACAGGCAAACATGACCACACCACCAGTCAACATGACCACACCACCAGTCAATGTCACCATGCCACCAGGTAATGTGATCACACCACCAGGTAACTTAAGTCCACAGCCAGCTAATGTGACCACACAGTAAAGTAATCACTATATGACTACATGTTAACATGAATATTGTCATATGACATCAGCACTACAACATTTCACATTGTTTTAAACCTTTTCATATCAGATCCAAGATGTGTATCTTAACTCTGATTATAAAAAACTAAATTTATGTTTTTTCACTACCAGTCAACATGACCACACCACAGGCAAACATGACCACACCATCAGTGAACGTCACAACACCACCAGTCAACATGACCACACCATCGGTCAATGCAACCACACCACCAGTCAACATGACCACCCCATTGGTCAATGCGACCACACCACCGGTCAACATGACCACACCACAAGCAAACATGACCACACCATCAGTCAATGTCACCATGCCACCAGGTAATGTGATTACACCACCAGGTAACTTAAGTCCACAGCCAGCTAATGTAAGCACACAGTTAAGTAAGCACTACATAACTACATGTTAACATGAATATTGTTAAGTATTTTATGACATCAGTACCACAACATTTACATTATCTTAAAAAACTGTAGTTGATTTCAAATTACATCACAATGTGAAAATAAGTAAATTGTTTTGTTTGTTTTTACCACCAGCTAACATGACCACTCCGCCAGTCAATGTGACCGCTCCACCAGGTAATGTTACCACACCACTAGTCAATGTAACCTCATCATGAGTATATAAAACCCCATGTCCTGTTAATGCAACCTCACTGTCAGTATTTTCAACATTCTCACTATTCAATACTACCTAATTCCCCACCACTAGTCACTAACTTTTCACAAGTGTTTTATATTTAAATATAATTTCTACATCTCTACAAGTTTATGCCATTATCACACCTGTTAGGTTGAATACATACATTTTTTTTATATCAGATCCAAGATGCTTGTCGTATCTTAATTCTGATTATAAAATAGTGAATTCATTATTTTTCACTACCAGTCAACATGACCACACCACAGGCAAACATGACCACACCATCAGTGAACGTCACAACACCACCAGTCAACATGACCACACCATTGGTCAATGCAACCACACCACCAGTCAACATGACCACACCATCGGTCAATGCAACCACACCACCAGTCAACATGACCACACCACCAGTCAACATGACCACACCACCAGTCAATGTCACCATGCCACCAGGTAATGTGATTACACCACCAGGTAACTTAAGTCCACAGCCAGCTAATGTAAGCACACAGTTAAGTAAGCACTACATAACTACATGTTAACATGAATATTGTTAAGTATTTTATGACATCAGTACCACAACATTTACATTATCTTAAAAACTTTATTTGATTTCAAATTACATCACAATGTGAAAATAAGTAAATTGTTTTGTTTGTTTTTACCACCAGCTAACATGACCACTCCACCAGTCAATGTGACCGCTCCACCAGGTAATGTTACCACACCACTAGTCAATGTAACCTCATCATGAGTATATAAAACCCCATGTCCTGTTAATGCAACCTCACTGTCAGTATTTTCAACATTCTCACTATTCAATACTACCTAATTCCCCACCACTAGTCACTAACTTTTCACAAGTGTTTTATATTTAAATATAATTTCTACATCTCTACAAGTTTATGCCATTATCACACCTGTTAGGTTGAATACATACATTTTTTTTATATCAGATCCAAGATGGTTGTCGTATCTTAACTCTGATTATAAAATAGTGAATTCATTATTTTTCACTACCAGTCAACATGACCACACCACAGGCAAACATGACCACACCATCAGTGAACGTCACAACACCACCAGTCAACATGACCACACCATTGGTCAATGCAACCACACCACCAGTCAACATGACCACACCATCGGTCAATGCAACCACACCACAAGTCAACATGACTACACCACAAGCAAACATGACCACACCATCAGTCAATGTCACCATGCCACCAGGTAATGTGATTACACCACCAGGTAACTTAAGTCCACAGCCAGCTAATGTAAGCACACAGTTAAGTAAGCACTACATAACTACATGTTAACATGAATATTGTTAAGTATTTTATGACATCAGTACCACAACATTTACATTATCTTAAAAAACTTTATTTGATTTCAAATTACATCACAATGTGAAAATAAGTAAATTGTTTTGTTTGTTTTTACCACCAGCTAACATGACCACTCCACCAGTCAATGTGACCGCTCCACCAGGTAATGTTACCACATCACTAGTCAATGTAACCTCATCATGAGTATATAAAACCCCATGTCCTGTTAATGCAACCTCACTGTCAGTATTTTCAACATTCTCACTATTCAATACTACCTAATTCCCCACCACTAGTCACTAACTTTTCACAAGTGTTTTATATTTAAATATAATTTCTACATCTCTACAAGTTTATGCCATTATCACACCTGTTAGGTTGAATACATACATTTTTTTTATATCAGATCCAAGATGGTTGTCGTATCTTAACTCTGATTATAAAATAGTGAATTCATTATTTTTCACTACCAGTCAACATGACCACACCACAGGCAAACATGACCACACCATCAGTGAACGTCACAACACCACCAGTCAACATGACCACACCATCGGTCAATGCAACCACACCACCAGTCAACATGACCACACCATCGGTCAATGCAACCACACCACCAGTCAACATGACTACACCACAAGCAAACATGACCACACCATCAGTCAATGTCACCATGCCACCAGGTAATGTGATTACACCACCAGGTAACTTAAGTCCACAGCCAGCTAATGTAAGCACACAGTTAAGTAAGCACTACATAACTACATGTTAACATGAATATTGTTAGTATTTTATGACATCAGTACCACAACATTTACATTATCTTAAAAAACTTTACTTGATTTTAAATTACATCACAATGTGAAAATAAGTAAATTGTTTTGTTTGTTTTTACCACCAGCTAACATGACCACTCCACCAGTCAATGTGACCGCTCCACCAGGTAATGTTACCACACCACTAGTCAATGTAACCTCATCATGAGTATATAAAACCCCATGTCCTGTTAATGCAACCTCACTGTCAGTATTTTCAACATTCTCACTATTCAATACTACCTAATTCCCCACCACTAGTCACTAACTTTTCACAAGTGTTTTATATTTAAATATAATTTCTACATCTCTACAAGTTTATGCCATTATCACACCTGTTAGGTTGAATACATACATTTTTTTTATATCAGATCCAAGATGGTTGTCGTATCTTAACTCTGATTATAAAATAGTGAATTCATTATTTTTCACTACCAGTCAACATGACCACACCACAGGCAAACATGACCACACCATCAGTGAACGTCACAACACCACCAGTCAACATGACCACACCATCGGTCAATGCAACCACACCACCAGTCAACATGACCACACCATCGGTCAATGCAACCACACCACCAGTCAACATGACTACACCACAAGCAAACATGACCACACCATCAGTCAATGTCACCATGCCACCAGGTAATGTGATTACACCACCAGGTAACTTAAGTCCACAGCCAGCTAATGTAAGCACACAGTTAAGTAAGCACTACATAACTACATGTTAACATGAATATTGTTAAGTATTTTATGACATCAGTACCACAACATTTACATTATCTTAAAAAACTTTACTTGATTTTAAATTACATCACAATGTGAAAATAAGTAAATTGTTTTGTTTGTTTTTACCACCAGCTAACATGACCACTCCACCAGTCAATGTGACCGCTCCACCAGGTAATGTTACCACACCACTAGTCAATGTAACCTCATCATGAGTATATAAAACCCCATGTCCTGTTAATGCAACCTCACTGTCAGTATTTTCAACATTCTCACTATTCAATACTACCTAATTCCCCACCACTAGTCACTAACTTTTCACAAGTGTTTTATATTTAAATATAATTTCTACATCTCTACAAGTTTATGCCATTATCACACCTGTTAGGTTGAATACATACATTTTTTTTATATCAGATCCAAGATGCTTGTCGTATCTTAATTCTGATTATAAAATAGTGAATTCATTATTTTTCACTACCAGTCAACATGACCACACCACAGGCAAACATGACCACACCATCAGTGAACGTCACAACACCACCAGTCAACATGACCACACCATTGGTCAATGCAACCACACCACCAGTCAACATGACCACACCATCGGTCAATGCAACCACACCACCAGTCAACATGACTACACCACAAGCAAACATGACCACACCATCAGTCAATGTCACCATGCCACCAGGTAATGTGATTACACCACCAGGTAACTTAAGTCCACAGCCAGCTAATGTAAGCACACAGTTAAGTAAGCACTACATAACTACATGTTAACATGAATATTGTTAAGTATTTTATGACATCAGTACCACAACATTTACATTATCTTAAAAAACTTTATTTGATTTTAAATTACATCACAATGTGAAAATAAGTAAATTGTTTTGTTTGTTTTTACCACCAGCTAACATGACCACTCCACCAGTCAATGTGACCGCTCCACCAGGTAATGTTACCACACCACTAGTCAATGTAACCTCATCATGAGTATATAAAACCCCATGTCCTGTTAATGCAACCTCACTGTCAGTATTTTCAACATTCTCACTATTCAATACTACCTAATTCCCCACCACTAGTCACTAACTTTTCACAAGTGTTTTATATTTAAATATAATTTCTACATCTCTACAAGTTTATGCCATTATCACACCTGTTAGGTTGAATACATACATTTTTTTTATATCAGATCCAAGATGCTTGTCGTATCTTAATTCTGATTATAAAATAGTGAATTCATTATTTTTCACTACCAGTCAACATGACCACACCACAAGCAAACACGACCACACCATCAGTGAACGTCACCACACCAATAGTCAACATGACCACACCACAAGTCAATGTCACCACATCATCAGTGAATGTCACCACACCACCAGTCAACATGACCACACCACCAGTCATTGTCACCGCATCATCAGTGAACATCACCACACCACCAGTCAATGTCACCACACCACCAGTCAACATGACCACACCACCAATTGATGTCACCACACCACCAGTCAACATAACTGTACCACCAGTCAATGTCACCACATCATCAGTGAACGTCACCACACCACCAGTCAATGTCACCACACCACCAGTCAATGTCACTACACCACCGGTCAACGTCACCACACCATCGGTCAATGTCACCACACCATCGGTCAATGTCACCACATCATCAGTGAACGTCACCACATCATCAGTGAACGTCACCACACCACCAGTCCATGTCACCACACCACCAGTCAACATGACCACACCATCAGTGAACGTCACCACACCACCAGTCAACATGACCACACCACCAGTCAATGTCACCACACCACCAGTCAACGTCACCACACCATCAGTGAATGTCACATCATCAGTGAACATCACCACATCACCAGTCAATGTCACCACACCACCAGTCAACATGACCACACCAACAGTCAATGCGACCACACCATCAGTGAACATCACCACACCACCAATCAACATGACCGCACCACCAATCAACATGTCCACACCACAAGCAAACATGACCACACCACCAGTCAATGTCACCACACCACCAGTCAACGTCACCACACCATCAGTCAATATGCCCACACCATCAGTGAATGTCACCACACTACCAGTCAAAATGACCACGTCAGTGAACGTCACCACACCACCCATCAACGTCACCACACCATCAGTGAACGTCACCACACCATCAGTTAACATGACCACACCGCCAATCAACATGACCACACCACAAGCAAACATGACCACACCATCAGTGAATGTGATCACACCACCAGGTAACTTAAGTCCACAACCAGCTAATGTGACCACACAGTTAAGTAATCCCAACATAACTACATGTTAAGATGGATATTGTTAAGTATTATATGACATCAGTACCACAACATTTACATTATCTTAAAAACTTCATTTGATTTCAAATTACATCACAATGTGAAAATAAGTAAATTGTTTTGGGGTTTTTTTTACCACCAGCTAACATGACCACTCCACCAGTCAATGCGACCGCTCCACCAGGTAATGTTACCACACCACTAGTCAATGTAACCTCATCATGAGTACATAACACCTCATGTCCTGTTAATGCAACCTCACTGTCAGTAATTTCAACATTCTCACTATTCAATACTACCTAACTCCCCACCACTAGTCACTAACTTTTCACAAGTGTTTTATTTTGAAATTTCTACATCTCTACAAGTTTATGCCATTATCACACCTGTTAGGTTGAATACATTTTTTTTTCTTCTTTGAAGCATACTTTGATATCAGATCCAAGATGCGTTTTGTATCTTAACTATGATTATAAAATGCTAAATTTATTATTTTTTACTACCAGTCAACATGACCACACCACAAGCAAACATGACCACACCACCAGTCAATGTCACCACACCATCAGTCATTGTGACCACGCCATCAGTGAATGTCACCACACCACCAGTCAATGTGACCACATCATCGGTCAATGCGACCACACCACCAGTCAACGTCACCACACCACCAGTCATCATGACCACACCATCAGTGAACGTCACCACACCACCAGTCAACATGACCATACAACCAGTCAATGTCACCATGCCACCAGGTAATGTGATCACATCACCAGGTAAATGAAGCCTCAGTCACAAAGCTTCTTACAAACGATGGGTTCGTACAAATCTCCCAATTCGTATGAATTCTGGAGTTTGTAGACATTCATGGGGGGAGCAGTAGTTTCGGCCATCTTATGAAATCGGTATGGCTGCCGTTCAAAACGCAAGGGCATCTTGAGGCCTCCATGAGAAAATGACGTGATTTTGTGTCATACGAACACCGTTCAGTTGTCACGATCTTCGTAAGGATACCTTGGGACCTTCCTACATCAGACCTATGGCCACTTATTGAATTATTTTGTCATAAGATGAATGTACGTCAGCCCTATGTGAAACTCACGATGCTCTGAAGTCGATGGTAGGAAGATCTTATGCTGTTTCAGAATATTTAGATCGGTATATAAACAGTGGTTGTGTACTAAAAGTCCCATGTCGTGATCATCGTATTCAAGATGGCAATAATGCCCACAAGACTGAAACTTCTACTGTACAACTGCAAGATGAAGAAAAGGAAGATTTAGTGGTTGTGGCCGCTGTTTCAGTCCAACAGTAGCAGAAGAAGAGGGACATTTTAAAATGCTAAACGTCAAAAAAACAGCTTAAAGTAGTTTAATGCCCCAGAACAGTGATCAATTGTCACCAAAGTTTGTGTGGACATCTGTAGTCATGTCCACTTTCACCTCTGCAAAAAAAGTTTAATCTGAGAGTTCTGGTTATTCATTATTTCTTTCATTCATTCATTTTCTGAACCACTTTATCCTCTAGTCAGTCGCAGAGGCACTGGAGCCTATCCCAGTATTAGAGATGTCCACACATAATGTAGTGATGATTGATGCTCTTTTCAAACATTAAACTACGCGTCAACCTATTTTTAATTAAGCGTTTTAGAATGTGTGTTTTCTGTGTTTGGGATTGTATGCTGTCTGTGGTGCTGAAACAGCATTCCTGTGACGTATTCAGGAAAACTGATCTGTACTGTCAGAAATTAGGAGTCACAATAAGACACCAAATGAAGAAAATTGAAGTAGAAGGTATAAGAATAAAGCAAAGATACACAAGAATAATAGAGGGAAGTGAACATTAAAAACACTAACCGTCCGATACGCAGATCCATCACCCTGATCCATGTCACCCAGATACTGTGGACCGTGTATTATCTCTATGCAGGTTTGGTGTTGTTTTTTCAAGTTCATTTTTCTGTTAATAAAACACCTCTGCATCGTGTGTTTGAGCAATCATTCACACTGTCATGACAGTTTGTATTCGACCCCTCTAAGAATGGCACCAGTGCCGCAGGAATGACGTACTGCTGTCTATAGAAACACCTTACGTCCACCTTAAGAACGCTAAGGGAATCTCTGTCTATACATTTGTGTGAATGCCGTAAGGGACCCCTAATAATAACATAATGTGTTCTTCTGATCTACTTGTGGCCACCGCAGGAACATGTGGGTTCTGGAATGGCCTCCTGATCCACAAACGTCGTGCGTTGTTCTTAGGTTGTTCATCAGGCATTCGTTAGGGCGCCCTGTGAAAGGGGGTTTCGTACTGTGTTCATGGAAAATCTTGGACAGGATCACTCACCTGGCTACGAACTTATGAACGGTCTACGAACACTCCATTCTTTTAAGTCTGACTTGAGAAGGTCGTACGAAATGTTCCATAAATCATTCACACGGTGTTCATAGCCACTCATAATGGCATTTGTGACTGAGGCTTTAAGTCCACAACCAGCTAATGTGACCACACAGTTAAGTAATGCCTACATAACTACATGTTAACACGAATAGTATTATTGACATCAGCACCACTACATGTACATTACCTTAAAAACTTTCCTTGATTTCAAATTACTACATAATGTGAAAATAAGTAACTTGTTATTTTTTACCACCAGCTAACATGACCACACCACCAGCCAGAGTGACCACTCCACCAGTCAATGTGACCATGGCACCAGGTAATGTTACCACACCACTAGTCAATGTAAACTCATCACAAGTATATCACATAAAGTGCGTGCCCTTGAAAACCCTCAGCCTTCAGTCCACACCAAAGTTTTTACATATACAGACTGACAGAAGGACGGACAATGTGTCGGACACCCCCCCCCCCCCTCCAGGACCACAGTACATAATTCTACAAGTAACGCAACAGTACTGTATAGGGCTGGGTATCACAGCCAATTGCCTTAATCAATTCGATTTTGATTCAAAAGGTTCTGAATTGATTAGTTATGATTCGATTTGATCCGATATCGATTCGATTCAGTATTAACTGATTGATTCAGATTCAATTAGTGATACCAAAGTACAATTTTGAGCTGTAACCTGATTATATGACTACCGCAGCCATGCAACACATCAATACTGGTATCAATATTGACAGTAGAAAGGAAATAAATATGACAGTAAATAGCTGAATCTGCTCTTAAATAATGAATGGGACAGAAACATTGTCATTTTTCTACAGTGGCTCAGAATAGACTTTTTTTTGTTAATGCACTACCTCATCACCAGGCCATGCAACCTTATTACCAGTAAATACAATTTCACCACTATGTCATACAACCCTATTAACAATCCTCACCACAAGTTAATACAGTTTCATCACCAGTCAATGCAACCTCACTACAAGTCAATGCAACTTCAGTGCCAGTCATTTCAACATTGTCACCCTTCAATATAACCTCTTCCCTTGTTAATGTAACTTCACCACTAGTCTATTCAACCTATTCAACCGCAGTTCACAACATGTCACAACAAGGTACTTAAATGCATTAATTACGACATCACTACAAATGTATGCCATTATCACACTGTTAAGATGTATGTCATGCATATGATGACTATAACATTATATGACCTCAGCACTGGGACATTTGTATTATCTTGAAAACTATTTAATTTTAAATATAAAAAATACTATTATAATAATTAAATTGTTATTTTTCATCAACAGTTAACACGACCACACCACCAGCTAATGTGACCATATCACCAATCCAATCACTATAACCACACCACCAGCTAACATGACCATGGCACCTGTCAATGTGACAACATCACCAGTCATTATAACCACACCACCAGCTAACATGACCACGGCACCCGTCAATGTGACAACATCACCAGTCATTATAACCACACCACCAGCTAACATGACCACGGCACCCGTCAATGTGACAACATCACCAGTCATTATAACCACACCACCAGCTAACATGACCATGGCACCCGTCAATGTGACAACATCACCAGTCATTATAACCACACCACCAGCTAACATGACCATGGCACCCGTCAATGTGACAACATCACCAGTCATTATAACCACACCACCAGCTAACATGACCATGGCACCCGTCAATGTGACAACATCACCAGTCATTATAACCACACCACCAGCTAACATGACCATGGCACCCGTCAATGTGACAACATCACCAGTCAATGCAACCACACCACCAGCCAACACAGTGTCAGTGCCTGGTAATGTATATTTTACATCAAATAACATGTTTAATATAACCTCCCCACCACTGGCCAAAGTGTCGTTGCCCAGGAAGTCCTTTCTCCTCACCTAAAGGTCACAAGAATAATTGAGGAGACTCATGAATTCATTGAAAAGTAGCAAAGGAAGGTGGTAAAAAGAAGAAATGGACAATGCTGGATACAAACCTTATAGACAACCATCAACCTTCCCAATGCATGCATTTTTAATGTGATATGCAACATGTTTTTATACCATACTATAAGGCTGCACAATTAATTTTTAAAAGATCACCATCTTGAATGTCTGCGGTCAGACTGATCTCATGAAATCACATTGCATGTGACGCCAGTTTATTGCATTTGGCATGCTATACGAACGCATTTTCATTCTTTCGCGTGTTACTTAATGCCATTTGATGGCGTACCAATGCGCTAGCTGCTAATCACTAACCCTAAACCTAATCCTAAACCTAACCCTTACCGCTAATCACGCTGGTCGCTAATCGCACTAATCGCTAACCCTAAACCTAACTCTAACCCTAACCCTAAACCTAACCACTAATCACGCTAATAGTGTGTTATTATACGTGGCATAAATATATATACAGTGAAAGCTTATAATGCATACAGATAACACACCAATTAAAAGTGGCATGTTATCTGTATGCAATTCATGATATCGCGTTGCTGCGGTAAAGAGAGTGAAATGGATGAAAACCCCAGTGGTTGTGGTGAGAGTCACCCACCCAAACTCATGCCCAATTAAGGTTTGCATTCGGCGGTGTTAATCTCATGTCGGTCTTCTTTTCTGTCATCCAGATCCAAGTGTCTTTTCACGTTCACTTCTCTGTCTTCTGCTCTGTTATTGTTCTCCTTTTCTTGTCTTTACCGGTGAGGATAACTCGGCCTTTAACCAAGAATCAAAAGTCTCACCCTCTCCAAAACTGTTATATTAAAAAAATTCCATTCTGCTGGCTGGGAAGTTTCTTTGCGCTGCAAACCTTCCAGATCAGCTAACGTCACTTAGTAACCGGGACCTTAAATGACCGGACTACTTGCAGAGTGACATGAAAGACCATTTTCCTTGATAGCTGTGCAATAAACATTTTCGCATCTCTCATTTTTACACATTTTTCACATTTTTGCCAGAATCATGCAGCCCTACCATACTAGCACTATGTGTAATTTTTCAAATCAGTGCACTTTGTGATGTTAAACGTTGTGCTATTTTAGTCAGTTTGACCTAGGTTAGCTCTAGAGGTGGGTACCAAAAGTTGGTACTAAACAGGCCTGGGGTTAAATAACAATAGACCAAAGTATTGATAAGCTCAAATGATATTGGTTTTTTTAACAGTCCTGAAGACAGGATACCCTGACTGACAGCAGAACAGTTGTCTCCCAAACTTTTTTCACTGACTTTGTTTCTCAATAAGACATTCATGATGCATTTTTTGTGATTTTTGATATGAGATACCCAGATTGGGTCTCTCAGGGGTGGGTCAGCCCTCTGTCAGACACTGCAGCACAGAGGGGCTCAAATATGCACAGACATCCAAGAGACAATGGCCAGTGAGAACTAAAGAGGAAAATGATCACTTCACTTAATGGCACAGAGCATCAAGTCTGCATATTTGGCCAGAAAGATAAGCAATTTATCACAAAGCCTTGTGAATTTCAAGTTCAGGCAGAAATGCACAGTTTTGTTATGTATAAAAGGCTGGTAGTATGCTAAAGGTATGCTAGCAGTCTGATGGCCACTCTAAAAATTAAAAGTGACTGTCAGACAACTGATGTTTCGCTGTGGATCTGTCCCTATAGATAATCTGAATTAGTCACAGCATCATGAACTGATGTTCATAACTTTAGATAAGGTGGATTTAGAGATCTGGAGATGAACTAATAGACAAACTACAGCCCTGTTAAAATACTAATTAATAAAAAAAAAATCCTCCATTCAGATTAATTCTTAAAAATGATGAATGAAAGAATATTTTCTTTTACTCTGAATAACTATTAACATTTGCTTCCCATTCCTATCACAATAGAATCAGAATCATTGAACATCTAAATATATATTATTAACTATGCTACAAATTGAAAAAAAAAAGGATAGCAAATAAATTCTGTGTACCAGATACCACAGCAGACCTCCAGAACTTGTCTGGAGCCTGTGCCTTGGGTCAGAGCTTTTTTTTTTTTTATTTTTTTTTATTTTTTTGCAGCAAAAGACGGACCTACATCTACACCTACTTGAGATCTCTTTGTCTTTTTGGCAGTTGTACTGCAGAGCAACAATACCCAACATGTTGTACTATTTTAATAATTTCCATGTAACAACCTCTCTACTAGTCAATGCCATCTCATCACCAGTAAATACAACATCAATTCAACCTCATTACAAATCAATGCAAAAATCTCAACATCCTCATGATTTAATGCAACTTCATGACTAGTCAGCATGTCACAATCTGGAATTACAAGTACCATGATTAATGCATTACTACAAATGTATGTGACTCCATGACATATAATACCAATACCAATGCAATGTATAAGAATGCCGTTTTGTTTTGTTATGAATTACATACTAATATGACAATGCTAAAATTATCCATTTTCACCACAAACAGTCAATGGAACCACACGTCCAGCCACAACAGCTCCTGTGCCAGGTAATGTATCAGTAATAATGCAGTAAACTCAGCAATACACACTCTTTTAGGAAAGTGAGTTTTCCAAAGGCTTTATGATGAATAAAATTCAAAATGAACCATTCCATTTCATCACCACACCTGCAGTAAACAAGTGGCGTCAGGCACAACAAACCCCGCCCCTCACACATATTGTAGCTTATTTTGGTATCGATTCATCTGACGTCATCCTGTCTATGCATGTGTTGATGTCAGCATATCAATTGTCTCTATATATGTGCCACGTTTGAAGTAAACTGTAACAAAATTGATGTTTTTACAGACATTTGAAATGTTGCCCATTGTAAGTAAAAGGAAGAAAAAAAGATTTTAAAAAATTCATAAAAAATTTTAACTTTAACCTAGTTTTCCCAAAAGGTAACCACATCTATTCTGGGACACTGGCAATCTGTAAACCAAATTTGGTTTGAATTCAACCAGTAGTTTTGCAGCTACAGTGTTAAGAAACAAACAAAGAAACAAACAAACCAAACCAAAAACAATACCCCTTGCCTGCCCTTCGGGGGCGGGGTAATAAAATATGATTATTTAATAGATATATCTTATGGATTTTATATCACCAGACAATGCAACATCTACACCACTAATTGCAGCATCATGACCAGTTGTAAAATCTCAGTGCAACCTCATTAACAATCAATAAAACCACATCACTAGTCAATGCGACTTCATCACTGCTCAACCTCCCCATTACTCAATATCACATTACTACCAATTACCAACAAAACAAGTTTGGGTAATTTGTTATTATTTGTTACTAAAAAAGTTATTTCACAGAACTAGAATAAGTTTTGTTTTGTTTTTTACTACTAAGCAATACTAAATATTTTTACAATGATCTTTACCCCCTCTTTAGTGTAAGTTCTAAACTTGGTGTGAAAATTAACCAGCTGACTGTTGTGTTGAGCCATTTTATAGCATAAAATGCAGATTTTTGTATATTTCTAAATTTGTCTAAACAAGAGCAGCAGTGTTTACATGTTTCATTAGAACAGTCATTTAATCAATATGACATTCTATTGATCACCACAGTGTCTTTATCAGGTAATCTTTCACAATCAGTTTATCATTCCCTATTTTCTCAAATCAACTTCAGTACCCCTCAATGAAATATTAACATTTTGTGAGTAGAAACACCTGTATACATCTTTCAAATATGACTTGTACCGGGATTGTGTTATTTTATCCTCTACTTTCATCTTCTTCTTAGGAAATGTAACCCTAATCCCAACCACAGTAAATGCAACAGTACCACCAGCAGTCACCACGCCGCTTCCTGCAATCACAACTATGGCCACAACTGCTGCCCCCCGCAGAAGAATTAATCTTATATTCAGAATTGTCAGAACATTTGTAGATGCACTTAGAGACAGTTCCACACCTGAGTTCCGGCGGTTAGCAGATGAAATCAGCACATCGGTAAGTTTGTGCTTTTTTCTTTAATTTGCTTACTTTTTTTCTAGTTTTGTTGTACCCTATCACAATCACATGCTGAATAATCCTACAGTGTTTTCCTAATGACTTGTTCTTGACATGGAAGTAGCCAATATACAGTACTTGTACATGTAATCAACAGACGGCCCTTGAAATCACATAGGCAATTTGATTGTGTTACGAAATGCAAGCGAAATTTTCAACAAGCGAGACTCTATAACATACAGTAGATATTTCCTTGATAATTGAGTGTAAGTTAGTATGTATGACTGTAAAATGTTAAAACAATCCTGCGATTAGGGACTGAATCACAGGATTAGACACTAAATTAGACAATATATTACATTTGAGGAGTTGAACATTTCAGTGACGAAGCAAGAAGAAATTCAACCTTTAAAAAAAAATATAACAGTGATCAGGAAATTATAGAACAGTGGGGGTATTATATCAATTCAAGCCTTCTATTTTCTTTTCAAATGTAATTTCAGAAATTTTTCATGAATTTCCTTCACAGCTCAATCCAATTTACAGAAGACGGTTTGGAAGGTTTTTCATTCGACTTATTGTCAGATCCTTCCGGTATGTATCCTATATGTAAAAAGTCTATTATTCTGAAAAGCAATTTTAACTACTAGAAACATTTTGTCTTCTTCCAACAATGTTTTACTGTCATGCATTTACAGCATATCATTATTGGAATGACTGGATAGCGTTTAAAGGGGGAATATGTAGTATTTCTATTTTCGAATATTTAAAAAAATATATCATTAAGTGTGTTGAATAAAGAGGTCTGAAGTTATGGCAAAGTTGCAGATGTAGATAACAAACTGGAATAAAACTCCAAGGCATTCTCTTTAAGCATTAAAATGCCTTTATTCTCATGGTATGGTCATATATAGACCTTAAAAGGCATTTTAATGCTTAAAGAGAGGGCCTTGGAGTTGTCTTCCAGTCTGTCATCTAGTTTATGAATCCCTTTTTCCAAAGAGCACCTCAAACAAACTCCTTTTTGGACCCAGAAGCATTCCTTCCCATGATTTTTTGAAAGTCGCAGATATACTGGATTGCAGAGACATGAACTGAATATGTTCATGCCAGTGGTCCACAGAATTTACTCAGCTGGTTCACTCTGCTGGTTCCACATGATGAGGAAAAAACAACATCACAGGGCCTTTGACCAAAGTGTTAGAGAGTGATCAGATGGGATGAGAACCACAAAGAAACAACTTTTAGAGTAAGAGGAAGTGACAAAGCATTCACTAAAAACATTTCCTTTATTATATAGTTATTATATGATATTAGGTTTGGATTATTGTATGTGTTATGCCAACTGAGCTATATTGTAAACTATCATCCGATGCAGTACGTGAAGATCATATGACAGTATTACTTTGATTAACTGTCAAAATAACCAGCATGAGCTTTTATTTGTTGATGCCATAATACATATGTGTGTAAACAATGACCTTTAGACTTTACTCAGTAAGTGATACAGTCTCTGATTACATAGTATTGATTCATTGGGGGTTTTAGTAGCTGTAGGTATTTTCTGGTATGTGACTTTCCCCTGTTGTTGAGAGTTCGGAATATCAATACTGCATGTAACCCCTTCAAATTTAATCAACACATTTCATTGGATTTCTTTGTCTGCATAATTAAATTGATCACAGATATAATTTAACAGTAATCAAATCAATACTCAGGAGTCAGGGCTGACATAAATAATCTTTTTTATGTATTTTTACAGTCAAGGATCAGTTGAGGCAGACGTTGACCTGGAATTCAATCAGACAAGTGATTCATCGGTAAATGCCAGTTCAGCTGCTGAAACTTTAGTGGAAGCTGCATCAAGTGGTAACATTGGTAACCTGTCTGTCAACGCTTCATCTGTTTCTGCAACTGGTGAGTTGGTTTCAGTCTTAAGTTTCAAAATTGCCTGCGTCTGAAAAATGCTATTATGTATAGTTCATCTAGCATATGTGATAACAGAACAATTTTCAAAATTTTAAACCTGTCTTTCCAGATGTAGTAACAACTCAGGCTCCCACTACAGCTGTCAATGCAACTACCGCACCAGGTAAAAAAAAAAAAAAAAAAAAAAAAAAAAAAGAAAGGAGTTATTGAGCTACAATTTCTACATTTCTTATATTCCTTCTATTACTGAGGTTTTCATACATAGTTGTCCATAATGTTCGAATAATTTTCTATTCAGACATATTCCTCTTTTTATTCCTATTTATAACATCAGTAATCACCTTTGACTAAATCTCCACAAACTGAGTCTCAGTTACATTTTATCTATCAAGAATAAATCACATTGTCACAATCATTTCATGACAAGAGGTAAAAATATTTTATTCCAACTTTATGGACAACAGTGTAATTTGTAATCTGTTATTTTTAAGATAATTCACCGTTCATAAATTGAAAAACAACATCCATTTTTGACACTGATGAAAGCAACTACTATTCATTTTTGGTCAATGGATTATGCTTTTTAGAAGATAACATTTTATTTAATGACAGCAGTGTTTTCCACAAATGAAAAAACAGAATCAAGGTGTAAACCAATTAGTCAATATAGTTTGCAAATGCAAGCAAATAAAACTGACATTTATGTGTAATTTAATCACCACCAGTCAATGCAACCCTAATACTAGTCACAAATGCATCACAATCAGGTAAAATCTCACTTTAGATGTGTGTTAGTTCCTCACTAACATGTAAATAATAATACTTTTAAAGATCAAATAAAAGCAGAATCAAGACAAGTACAAAATGTATTTTTAATGTCAACTATGAATACTAAAACACAAAAAAAATCTTACACTTTTGTCCAAATGCAACTGCAGCTCCTTCAAATGCAACTGCCGCTCCTTCAAATGCAACTGCCGCTCCTACACAAGCAACTGCAGCTCCTTCAAATGCAACTGCCGCTCCTTCAAATGCAACTGCCGCTCCTTCAAATGCAACTGCCGCTCCTACACAAGCAACTGCAGCTCCTTCAAATGCAACTGCAGCTCCTTCGAATGCAACTGCAGCTCCTACACAAGCAACTGCAGCTCCTTCAAATGCAACTGCAGCTCCTTCGAATGCAACTGCAGCTCCTACACAAGCAACTGCCGCTCCTTCAAATGCAACTGCAGCTCCTTCGAATGCAACTGCAGCTCCTACACAAGCAACTGCCGCTCCTTCAAATGCAACTGCAGCTCCTTCAAATGCAACTGCAGCTCCTACACAAGCAACTGCCGCTCCTTCAAATGCAACTGCAGCTCCTGCAAATGCAACTGCAGCTCCTACACAAGCAACTGCAGCTCCTACACAAGCAACTGCAGCTCCTACACAAGCAACTGCAGCTCCTACAAATGCAGTGACCCCAGCAAGTACAACTGCATCAACAGATCCTCCATCATCAAGTGAGGGAACCCTGGGCCTTTCTTTCAGCCTTAACCAGACATTTACATCAGATCTTACCAACACGTCATCCTCAGCATATAGGACATTAGCAGCCACGGTGATTACTGAGGTAAGATTTCTTTGCCCTGTAAAAAAAATGCTGCATACACACAACAGCTTGGAGCAAAATGTCATTTTACATTATATTCTCCCAACATTTTTGAATCGAATATTTGAGAAAAGGTATATTGTTAAATTAACCTCTGGTCATGGTTACATCTTTGATTTTCATGGTTACACCATTTTTAGATGTGTTTGGATCCACCATGTGTCCCTATAACTATACAGTTCCTCAGGACTGACCACACAGACTGTCTTATCATCTGCCACAAACCTTCACTTGTGCTTGAGCATGAACTGAAGAGGTTTTGGTAGTCAAAAGGTCAGGGTCACTGTGACCTCATAAAACATGTTCTTGGCCATAACCCACTGTCACTATTTGTAGGTTCCTTATAATTGAGAGAAGTGTGGTTAGAATATAAATTAAACTGCGCAAAATCTTGCAGGACATGGTATGTGCCCAGCTGTGATCAGCTGATCACAGTTGTCATCCAGTGTCAGTTCATTCTCACTCATTAGGTGGTCTGTTTAAACTCAGATCCAACAGTCCCTGGTCTTTCATCACTATCAACCTGCTCAGAAACTGCCACCACCACCCCAGCCTCCAACCCCCTACACTAAGTCCTCAAAGACTCCATGTGTATTTGTCCTACACAGCTCTTGTACAGGGGCATTTGTGCAGCAGGCTCCTGCTTTGTTCAGCATGTGTTGGGCCAAAAATCAGGAAACATCAAAGAGCAGAGCCAACAGCACCAAGTTCAACTGTATTACCATTTGTTGCAATAAATGGTTTAAAAGATGACGTGAGTGTTCCTGCCTGAATGCAAGGATTGCGGACACGTCACACTCAACCTAAGGTTGTAGTTCCTTAATTTACCCCAAAATTTTAAAATAGTCTGTTTTTATTCATGTTAGTATGTAATGTATGTAGACGAGGGCTGAGTGCGATGGCCAAAAGTTTCCTGGTTATAGAAATTTTCATAGCAATGGATATTAATTATTACAATAAATATCAAATCCTTGTTTCTGTCAACACGTCCCGGGTGTACCCCGCCCTCACCCCTAGGTAGCTGGGGTAAGCTCCAGCACATCAGTGACCCTCTCAAGGATACAGCAATTCAGAAGACTGACTGACTGACTGACTGACTGTTTCTTTCAAGTTTAAAGGTTGATGTTTGCTTTGAGTGAAAGTAATGAAACCAGATGGTCATTAGAACATTCAAAACAGTTGTAAAATAAGATAAAATCTTTTTTTGAATATCAAAATGTCCATGAATGAAATTGAGTAAAACAGTATAACATTGAAACAATTCCATTTTTTACTGATAACATAAGTAATAAACCCATAAGAGGAATTGCAATAGATCTGATCAGTGTGATACAATATCACAATAACAGTAATATAGTTTTAGAGACAGTGCATGTTGACACACAGTTTTACTGAAAAAGCTTTTGGTCTTTTTAATTAACTTATAAGAGGCAATAACATCTCTTTATTTTTAAAGATGAACAAAATAGGTGCGGCGCTTTATGGATCAAGTTTCAGGCGCTCGCTTGTTAACTCTTTCACGTAAGTCTACACTTTGTCCACAATTTCTTCTCTTGTAATTTTTAATTTGCTGTTAGACATTATTGCTTTCTGTTTTGTTACTGCAGGAATGGATCTGTGAGAACTTCCATGACGCTTGTGTTTAACTCACCAAGCTCAGTTCCAGCAACAAGCACTGCAACTACACAACTCAGTAATAGACTTGCCAGCTCCACCACTTTGAATGTCATATCAGGCAGCGTTAACACAAGTAAGTCAATAAAAACTGGGACAAAAATATTAAGTACTGGTCCTATATTATCATGATCATTATTACTATTGTTTAAAACTGTGCCAGTTATATTGAATATTTTTATGGATTAAAATACTAAATGAGCTGATGATTGAAGTAAGAAGTATTGTGACAAAAATATCTGAATCTGTTCCAAAACCAAACCACGGGTCTGGATCATATAACATTGTTTTAAACTCATCCATGGTTTGTCAAAACATTCTTTCTGTAGGTCTTCATACTTGGTAGCCTTTTTTATTGTTGTGTTTCTCATCTAGTATGACATTTATGATTGCTCACATTCCTCTGCTAAATTTGTTTCCATTTCCCTTTTTCCACATTTTAGTATTTTTTTATTGATATGACAACTTATCCTCCTTTCTCATATGTAATTTTTGTTTTTTTTTGAAAAAAAATTGTTTTAGTTTTTATTTTTGCAGATTTTGACATTTTCATTTGGGCACTTTTTAAGCACAAGTTGAGAATGGGACTAAAAACTGTTGGATTGAACCACGCCTACTGTCAAATTACCCGATTAACCTTTGGTATTGATTAACATTTCACTGTTGTTGCTTCCACAGCTTCTACAAGTACTGCTTCTGCAACTACTGCTGCTCCAAATGCAACTGCTGCTCCTTCAACTCCTGCTCCAAATGCAACTGCTGCACCTGCAACTCCTGCTCCAAATGCAACTGCTGCTCCTGCAACTCCTGCTCCAAATGCAACTGCTGCTCCTGCAACTACTCCTGCTTCCAATGCAACTGCTGCTCCTACTACAAAAGCTACAACAGCTGCAACAGCGACCACAGCTCCTCCAACAGATGCTCCGTCATCCACTGAAGGAACCCTGGGACTTTCATTTAGACTTGACCGAACATTTACATCAGACCTTGCTAACTCATCATCCAACGCATTTAAGCAATTAGCAATCATAGTGACTACGGAGGTAAGATTCCCTTGTACTGTAAAAAAAAAAAAAAAAAAAAAAAAAAAGTCATATTAAAAAAAACCTTGGGTACACTGGCATTTTAAATGGTATCAATGTGTATAATTTTGTATTGTAAAAAGAGAGGAAATATATCCCAATATTGACAATTAAAAACTTGATGTTATTAAGTATATTAAGAAAGCCGCACTTAAATTAAACTTACTAACCACCATCCAACTTTTTAATTTACAGAGCTCTTACTGTTTCAATCGTGATTGTGGTCTATTGTTGTATATAACTTATATAATGTGATAACAAGTGTAATGTTCTTTATTTTTCTAGATCAATCGCATATGTAGAAACCTTTTTCCAGGTTTCAGACGCTCGATTGTTGACTCGTTCAAGTAAGAGTACATTTTGATCGCTGACTATTTTTTCCCCAGTCATTTGTAATTTGCTGTTAAAAATCATTGCCTTTGGTCTTGTCATTACAGGAATGGATCTGTGGCTACTTCGATGACTCTTGTGTTTAACTCATCAAACTCAGTTCCAGCAGCAAGTACTGCAACCACACAACTCAGCGCTCAACTCGCCAATTCCACCACCTTAAACGTTATACCAGGCTCTGTTTCAGCACGTAAGTTATTGGAGACTTAAAATCTACTTCACTTTTCATTTTTATAAACGCTTTTCTTGGTTAACGTTTAGTTTTGAACTGCTTGTAGGCCACATAATTTCACTGAATTGTGCATTTTCTTTTTCTACTATTCCAGAGTCAACATCAACATCAGCCGCTTCTCCTCGGCCCACAATGATCTCTTTGTCACTCTTATCAATAATAATGCTGGCCATTACACAGATGCTGGTAGAGTTGTAACCAGCAGTCACCAGTAAAATGTTTTACTGCGTTACCAAGTGTGTGAAAAGATTTACCAGTAAGCCAAAAAACATAATGTGTGCATGATGAAATTTACCCATTGAATGATGTGGTAAAAAGATGTGCTGTGTCTACATTTGACACGATTTTTTTAACAGTATTTAACAAATGTGATGTTATTATTACTTTTTTTTCCGTTCTATTTTATTTAAAATACTAATCATCAGGATTTTAACCCCAAAATGTTATAGTGGTTACTCTTTAAAGGAGTAGCAGCCTTTTTAATGGATATGGGTTTTTGAAATGTTCTTTACTATTCTATTATTAATTGTGGCAACATTTTTCATTGTATCAACATTTTAAGGTGTTAATATATGGACTATTTATTTTCACTGTACAATCCAGCACAAAACAATATACAGTAGTGTGCAAAAGTCTTAGGCCAGCATTAGGTTTGTTGGTTTAGTAAAGTTCTAATGACCACACATATGCATTTCTCAGTCTCTGTATTAAGATCCAGTCTGGATATATGGGAAGTATGTACAGCAGGAAAAGTGACTTAAAAGTACAATATATAATTAACTGAACATAAATCCAGTGTTTCCATTCACTGTCATTGATCCAGCTCAATGGATTTTACTGGCTCATATCTGATGACCATGAAAAGATGACAAACTGTATTTTTCACCAATTATTTACATGGATTGATAGGATTAGTGGATCAACAGTCAAGATCAGTAGATGCTTTTGGTCAACAGTGGATCTTTGAGTCTTTATGAGTTAACATGTCTTTAACCCTTTTGTTCAGACAATATGAGATGTATTGCATGAAGTTTCTGATGTTTTATACCAGATTTCATTCAACATATGTCAGATGCTTCTGTTAGTTATAGTGATTTTAACCTTTAGAACCCATTTAGTTCAGGTTTTTTTGTGTCTTTTAAGGCTGTGCACATATTTCCTATATTTTCCTGCTGCATCTGAAAAAAACAGAATGAGAAATAGGGTGGATTACCCTAATGTGGGACATTTTTTGAATATTTCGGACTTCTGTAGTATATTGCAATGTTAAGCCAACATGGTAATGCAATAATAATATATAATGTAAAGCTTAAGTGTCACACATTAGGGCAATTCACCCTAAATATGTATGCTCGTTTTAACCCTGCAAAAACAACAAAGATAAAGGTGGACTAAGATTTGCACAGTACTCCAACACCAAAAAAGACTGTAGAGGAAGGCTACATGATCTTGATACTGGAGACCGATTGTTCAAATTCCAACCAGTTGTTTTGGAGTTTTAAAAGTTTTAGTCATGATGGTGATCTTGTTTATCTCTACCTTTAATTTTATTTCACTGCACACTATGTGAAAAATATTGTCATGACACATGCACTGATTTTATGTGGAGATTTGCAGGATCGTTCAGTATCAAGTGAAAAAAATGGATTGTCTTAATAAGAATTGCTGGATGTAAGCCTAAAATCTATTTCTTTCTCACATATACTCCTTTAGCAGACTACTGAATAAATGTTAAGATGACTAAGGAAGGTTTCAACACTAACAATCAGTAATATGAAACATGTTCTTTATATGACAATGATATTAACATTGCTTTTATGTCTGTAACTCATTAAAACCAGATTTATGACCATTGCCAAGACAGTTGATTTCTGTGGGAGGCGAAAATAAATGCAAAAATAAAAGTATGAGTAAAAATGTGTTGTGAATGGCTTTTTGAATGAAAAATGTTTAACAAGAAGATTAAACCATCGACCATGTCAAACTGGTCTACAATGTCCTAAAAAGAAAATATAATTACCCCCTAAACATCTATAAAAACACAGACCAGTGAGTCATTACTGGTGGTGTTTCAACGGCACCAGACAAGACATTTTTTGCTTGTGAACTGTTCCCTAAACTTATTGTGGGAAAGAGAAGGAAAAAAATTTAAATGTCCTCAAATTTATTTATTAAGCTGAATAATTTTAGAGAGCAGTCAATCATCCATGAATCAGCTAATGAAGTTTGTCACATGATGTCACTCAAGGTCCCAAAACAGAGCAGCTGTTTCCTGCTACGAGTTTCACCTGTAACTAGAAGCACTTGGAGAGCGCAGACCGACAAGGCAGATCAGTGCCCCCCCACCCTGATGTCTGTCTGTCTGTCTGTCTGTCTGTCTGTCTGTCTGTCTGTCTGTCTGTGTGCAAGATACCTCAAAAAGTTATGGACAGATTTGGATGAAAATTTCAGGAAATGTTGATACTGGCACAAGGAAGAAATGATAAAATTTTGGCGGTGATCGGGGGTGGGGGAGCCACTGATCTGCCTTGGTGGAGGTCAGCGCTCTCTTTTCTAGAAAAGCACTCATAGAGCATAGACCTCTGCCAAGGAAGATCATTGGCCCCCCCACCCCCAATCACCACCAAAATTTTATCATTTCTTCCTTGTGCCAGTATCAACATTTCCTGAAATTTTCATCCAAGTCCATCCATAACTTTTTGAGTTATCTTGCACACAGTCAGACAAACAGACAGACAGACAAACCAACGCCGACAAAAACATAACCTCCTTGGCAGAGGTAACAAAAGCCCCACTCTCCATAGTTACTGTTGCTACAACTGTCAAGCCTTTGTACTGGGAACATGACTATGGTGTTTTCAGTGTTATCAGAGAGATACTGGCAAGGAAATATTTGGAAATCTCTATGACAAGAGTTAGCACAGAGAAACAGCAGAGAGAGATTCACAGAAAGGGCTTGAGACACCATCTTCACAATATGTTGTCATTTTAAGCAATACAAATTCTACGGTAAGATGTTAACTAATGTTAGCATTTTCAGCATGCACTTGTTATCAGACAAAGACAGCCAAGCATTTTATTTTCAAGTAATTCATGTTAACTATGGCCCAATCCCAATTCAACCCTTAGCCCTCCCCCTTGCTCCTACCCCTTGAAACAGAGTTGCAAAGGGTAGGGGCTGACACATTCCCCTATGAAATGAGACAAGACCTGTTATGTCATCATCAATGCCGTTATAAACAGATGTAACAACTTTGTTCACAAAAGAATTCACCATGCTGTCTATAATGACTTCCTTTGTCATTATCCACACACACTGGTCTGAAAGGCTTGTATGTGTGCCAGTGCACAGGTGAAGATAGAAGTGCTCCAACACAGCAAATGTCCAAACATTTCCTTTTGTTCATTGCTGCTTTATTATATACAATTGTGGCAAATAAACTTAATGCTCAATACAAAACACAATACTCTTTGACCCGCAGTGTTAGCATGCCGTGGCATAGTCAAAAACCATATGGCCTCCCCAGTGTGCACCTGTGCTGATTAACCCACCTGGTTAAATACCCAAAACCCATAGGCCTGAGGGCAACTGACACCTAGTGGCACAAACGTGCACAACACCCAAAATAACCAATGAAAAATGAACACCTGGGCTCTTACACTGTCAGCAGCTGTAACTGTGTCTGTTCCATGGGCTTTGGTCATCTTTTTGCAGCTATCAACCGCAAAGCACAAAAATGTGAGCTATAACATACTGAAACGGCATTAAATGGTTGATGAAATGATTAAACTGTTTATGAAGAAAATGCATTTGTGTGTTTCTTTCATCACACTGATGCACTTTTTTGCTGTGTTTACCAATCTTGCGAATGATTCAAACAGAATTATGGGAGATTTCTCATCCCCCTCCGTTTGTAGAGTGGTCCTGAAAAATTTCCGTTTCAAGGACTAAACATCCCCTCCGACTCATTAAGAATTGGGACATTTTCGTCCCCTTCATGTGAATGCACAAAAAGGAAGTGGAGGGGTAAGGGGGAGGGCCAAGGGGTGAACAGGGATTCGACCTAAGTTAGGTTGTTGTTTGTCACCTGAGGCAGAATAAATACTTAACACCACATAAAAGGCAAGTTTAAAACACTTTTTGTGTCCTTTTAACAACTCTGTGTTAAGCTAGCTAACATTAGCTAGCACCTTTCCTTGGAGTAACCAAGGGAGTTTTTAATTCATATTCCTTCAGATTATCAAAGTAACTGATGCATTCTGCAGTCTGTTCTATCTACATCTCTCTGATATTTCAGCACTATTATTATAGAAATGTGACATAATTTCTTTAAGAATATCAGGCCACTAACACGAGTGCCTTTTAGCTTGAGAAAAGAATCCACCTCTAAACCGAATATATGTATCTGCTGTCAGACTTACAGGTTCCATCGCAAATATACTGCATATAAAAACTCTAAAATATATAAATCAATTAATGACACAATGTGCATAACATCTATGTGTCATTGAGAATACTTTAAGTTAATATTATCATTAAATCTGACTAATTAGAGATAAAAACTGTGGTATAATGTTGAAATTTAACAAATAGCTGATACTAATCACTGGCACTCATTGAGTACACATGAGCATTTAGAATTATGAGCTCTAGTCACACACTACTTTGACCTTCACTTGTTCTGTTCCTCCTGTGTCTAGTTACAGTTATTATCATGTTTAAAGACAGAAGACATTTTTTGGAGGGAATTTGTGAAGGATCAACTAGCAAGGCTAATTTTAAAATTAATTCAACACGAGGCTGGCAGAAGGCATGGGCAGGGGTGGGCTCAGCCAAAACAATTGTCTGTCTTGCCCAGCCAATCAAGTATTAGGGAAAAACGTTGATCCCATAGAAAAATATAACAGACTACACTACTATTGGGTCTTATTTGTGATTAGGTGGGCAGCCTACAGCCCACCCTATTCCGTCAGTGATTGGTTGTCATTGTTGTTTTGCATTCCCTGAGCCCTTCATTTGCTCATACAGCAGCTCACAGTCTGTTGTCCATTTCTGAGCTGAGGGAAAATAAACGACCGTCCTTGGTTTTGCTGCATCTGTCGAGGTTTCAGTTTAATACTGCGATTCTCTCTATTGGAATTTCACTGTATCTGTGACTTTTTGACGTGCTCTTGGGCTGAACACCGTCTCCGGGCTCCTGCAGAACAGCAGGCCTGGTGCAGCGGCCGCCTGCATCACCTTATGTACACACACACGCTGACTAAAGCAACACTAATAAAACACACACACTGGACAACACAACACCAGTAATACAAAAAAACATACACACACCAGTAAAACACACACACGGTCTCTCAATCATTGCCCAATGAAGGGACAAAAACCAAGTGAGGGACAAATGATATTAATTATTATAATAATTTTGTTCTGTTCGTTTATATGTATATAGTTCTACTGAAATGTGAGTCTAAAGTTCAGGGTTTTAGATGGAAAAAGAAGATTTGCTGTTTTCTTTGTCATTTGTCACTTTTCAGATTGAATTTGAATAAGACTTTTTGGTTTGTGAAATATGAAAAAATTATATAGTTGTGTTATTTTGACTTTTGGCCAAGTTTAAGTAGTTTGTGCAATTATTCTATTGTGCCACTTTTCAGTCTGAGTTTGAAATTCTGGCCACAGTGAGAATAATTTATTTTATTGGTATTTAGTATTCATTCTTTTATTTTTCAAGATCATGCAATGAAAACAAATACGCACGGAGGACTTACAAATTCATTTTTATTTTATTTTAAAGAGTAAATGAATATAGATGAGCTGCCTGACGACTGAATTTCTCTTTGGGATCAATGAAGGGATTCTTATACTTAAATAAACCCCCGAACCATTTCTTTTCATTGCCGTCAGGACTGCAATTCAAATTATCAGCCTTCAGGTGACTTTTCAGCTTTGCTATCATCTGTACATACCAACCAAGTAGGCCACCTGTTATTTCAACCAGCCCACCCCAGACCGTCCAGACAGACCATTTATATACATACATATATATATATACATATATATCTATATCTATATATCTATATATATATATATATATATATATATATATATATATATATATATATATATATGTGTGTGTGTGTGTGTGTGTGTGTGTGTGTGTGTGACAAAATAGATACTAACAAAAATACATGTTTATACATGTAATACCAAAATTCACCAGTAGAGGGCTGCATTGCATCAAGGATGATTCTGACCCTGTCTTTACTGTTATCGTTCATAAAATACCATATTAATAGTTTTGTGTTCTCAAAGACAGAGAGTTGAGTGTGCAGTGGCTTTTTTAAAAGTTTGATTATTAATGACATCCAGGAAACACAAACTCATTGACAGAAATTGGAAAAAGCAAGGCAAAGGCAAATGCATTTTCAAGTGTTTGAATTGGATGCAAGTCCACCACATGAAACTAAGAATCAGTAATAACCCAAACCTCCTTTCTTTCTGCCTTTTTCTTTTCTCCTTGATGAAAAACAAATAGCTATCATTAAAGATTACACCACATGGACAATGTCATACTAAGAATGCTATTCCTTCAACAAGCTGTTTAAAATAACTCTATACTTATTGTAAATAAACTGATTAATCTGCAGTCTGACTGTAGTCTTTTAGTTTTTAGTTTGTTTTTCACAAACTTAAGTTTAAACATATGAATGAAATGTCCAATTTTTTATCTCCCTATGCAAAATATACTAAATATTACAACAAGTTATCAAGCAATATAAACATATTCTCAGATGTTGAAAGTGCAACAAAGTGCAGTAACAAAAAAACCATATGGAATTATGGAAATTTTTGCTGGCAACCATAATAGAAAATACAAAAATAGGCTACTGATGCTGCTTTAAGCAGCTGAGCACCAACCCACTGGAGCAACTATTCACAGGACCTTTAATCACAAATTTAAAAAATAATTATTCAATCTGGTTTCTATGTAATGTTTTAGATGTTTTTTAGGCTTTTAGAATTGATACCTACATATTGTCCTAATTTTTTGTTTTGTTGATTGCTATCACTGGTTGTATTCTATCTCACTGATGATTTAGGTGCTAAAATCAGTTTTGCTGACAGAAAAAACGGAACTGACAATGTAAGTAGGAACATGAAACTAACAATAAGAAATCTAGGTTTGGTCCTTTTTTTTTTTCTTTTCTTTATTTTCCCTCAATGTCAGTATTTCCAATTCATGTGGGTTTCAGTGGGGTTAGAGGTCATTATTATGGTTTTAAAATGCTTCATTATTAACGCATTCAATAAATCAGTCTGCAGTGTGTGTTCAGCTACTGATGGATTAAATGCAGTTTCAGTGTGTATTGCATGTCTGCATGTAAAATATACTGACAAAGATTTTCCTTAAAATTGGGGAAAAAAAACAAACTGGTTTGAATAGTAAAATGTATAGATGACTAACAATTCCAATATCACATTCATACATATTAAAAACTAATAGATATTATAATAAAGATTTATAATAATGGAGATTTAGAACCATCTGCATCATCTTTTTAATTATATGTGTAATCATTTTTACCCAGGTCACTCTGTTTTCCTCAATAAATACAACAACACCGGGGAATCAACCTCTACTTGATCTTGTTTCTAGTAACAAAAGAACAGATGTGCAGCCCGTTTGTAAAACACACTTGCATTACACATATGAATGATTGGATTGGGAAAAAAAAACCCACTAGCTATCGTGCCAATGTGCCTTTTATTACACCCTTCATTAAAAATCCCCCCATGTTTAATTAGAACACATCCGCCACACTTGAGATACGTCTGTCACTGGCTGAAGCCCAAGGTATTCAGACTAGACTGGATCGGCACTGCTCTACTGCACACCGAAACACAGGAAAGCCACAATCAGAGCAGCTGTGGGACTATACAGAAAATTTAAAAAAACAGAACATGAAACAAATGAAAAACCCATTACTACTGTTAAATCATAGAATCTGACACTGTGCACTTGAACAGCAAGTCTATGAAGCCCTCAAAGCTAAATGCATAGACTCTGATGTATTTTTACTATATCGATATATTTTGCCACAGAAAAACAAACCAAAACAAAACAGAAGAAGCATGTAACATCTGCCTGATTCTTAACATTAATAGAGACATAAACATCATTCCTAGCATTTGCAAACTATTCTTACATCGTGTGTAATAACCTACAACAGAAAAATAGTACAAAATAGTTCTATGTTACAAACTGTACTGTACACTGATAATTTAGTTTATTCATAATACACTATGTTCTGCTTCTTCTCCCTCAACCTGCCCTATACCAAACTAAAAATAAAACACAAATAAACCAGACCCCATTTATTTTTCCGGATGGTCTTCAGTATTCAGTGAACAGAATGGCAATTTGTTCATGGAACTTGGTGACCTGTTTTTTTTAATCCTTAATAATTTGGATTTCCAGAATGAACTCGAGATCCAATATTCAGACTTTCAATGGTGATGTTTGGGGTACATCTCAGGAGTAATTTTAACCTATAAAGACCCAAACATCCACCATTGAACAAAACGATCTACTAATCTAAACTGTTTAATACCTGTTGATCCACTAATTCTATCAATACATGTAAATAATTAGTGTAAAATACAGTTTGTCATCTTTTCATGGTCATCAGATGTGACCCATTTGGATGTTCAGAGGAACGTGGAAACACTGTCATCTTCTACAATACTGATTCACCAGTAAAACCCACGGAGTTTGATAAATGACAGTGGATGGAGATACTTGGTTTATGTTTAATTAATGGTGGATTCTACTTTTAAAGTCACTTTTTCTGCAGTTGTCTCTGTTTCTGATAACCCTAAACTTTAATCTGAGCTTTCATGAACAGCTAATGATCGGTAAATTAAATATAGGAAAATACATGATTTTCACTGAAAAAACTGCAAAATACAGAGGATAATATTACAATAAATGGTGATAAATCACAGAGAAGTTAAATAGAGTGAAAAATTCATTTGGGAACTGACACAAAAGTAGCACTGGGTCTTTATGAGCTAATGCTCATGCTTCTCCATGTTCTGTAACTCATAAACTCCCCTGAAACCCTGAACATGCACCTGTTTCTCCATCAGCCTATCAGCCATCAACCCTCTACTATGTTTTCTGCATTCAGTTATTCATCAGTGGGTATATTTTTATGGGACTTTTGGAAATTCCTCTCCCAGTTTGATACATCCTCATATGAATGTTTAACGTTACTCCTGCTGACACCCTGAAAGCTACCCTCCAGATGACAGGCTGCCTTACTAGTTACTGCTGTGAAATATTAACGTCGGTTGACATTATTTTCCTCAAGGCTCTTGATATTAGCTAGTTAGCCTTTTTTCATTTTACGACATGGCAATTATGTACCATGACACCAGCAGCAAGGTTATAATAGTTTTGGATTTTTAATTATAGTTTAGTCTTATTTAGTTTTGATTCTTTTTTCTCTAATTCACTTAGTTTTAATTAGTTTTCAGAGCAAGTTTGCTAGTTTTTAATAGTTGTAATTTTTTCTGAATGCTTAGTCTTAGTTTAGTTTAGTTTAGTTTAGTTTAACTATTAGTTTTAGTTATTTCATATATTTTATCTTCCTCGCCATCCTATTCAAAGAAGTTAGTGAGGTGCGGATCAGCGGGTGACCCTGGAGACTTTGAGGGTCAGGTTAGGGTGGCTCATTGACTGAGCAGAGACACAAACATATGTACAGTACAATGTATAAATTCCCTATAGCAGGTTGGGGGGGTGTAGGTGGGGGTGTGATCCATACACAACGTCACTTACGTGAAAATAATGCAAAGATGTGCAAAGCATGAGAGAAGATGCACTAAGCAGCCAGCAGTAAACTAGATAGAAGAATATATAAACCAGCTAACTGGCAGTAAACCAGATAGAAGAATATATAAACCAGTTAACCGGCAGTAAACCAGATAGAAGAATATATAAACCAGCTAACCAGCAGTAAACCAGAAAGAAACATATATAAGTCATATAGAAACATATACACCCCAGTTCAGCAGCAGTAAACCACACACCTTAGCAGATATCTCATATCTTAATCATCAACAGTTCCATTATTAGCCAACTTTGCTTCATTTCCATTTAGCTAGCTGCTGCTAGTACCATCAAACGTTTTTTTAACATTATAAAAGGTTACATACCTCTATAATTGGATTATTTTTCTACCTCCTCTTTTCTCTGTTTCTAAACTGTGCAGCTAAGGGTTTGGAAGGTCTTTTCATGGTGATAAACTCTCCAACCTTTACTTAGATGCTCGGTATAATACCTGTCTAACTGTTATTCAGCTCCACTCTGTCTCTGTCACTCACACACATGCGCAGTGAGCACCGGGTCAGGGAGAGCTCACCTGAGAAATGACGGGGGGGGGGGTTGTTGTTTTGTTTTTGTTTTTTCATTTCTTTATTTTTAAGACAGTTAATGAGAAATTATTGTGTTATCAGTACTAGTATTTCTTTATGTACTATAATTATTATTGCTATTATTTACTTTTTTTTTTTTTTTTTTTTTTTTTTTTGGCTACCGGTGGTGCCCCCTCCAGCAGTTGGTGCCTTAGGCAACCGGCTATGTGGTCTATGCCACAAGCCGACTCTGCTCCCATGCTGCTCCTACAGCCTTCTTTATTAGGAGGTATAGAGGGTTCCTTTGTGAGGGGGGGGGGGGGGGGGGGTCATTGTACCTCATCACCTATAATAACCCAGACTTCTACCATCCTCTACCACTGGACTCTGACTACTGCACAGGTTTGTCTGTTTGGTCCCCTTTCTTTCTCTCTGTTAATAAATCCATCTTGGTGCATTTGAGTCCTGTCATTCACACCACATGATAGGTTAGTGCTGCTCAGGTATGGACCAGCAGGTTAACCCTGGGGTTACCTGCGGGTCGGGTCAAAAAATGTCACTATTTGCGGGGCAGGTTAAATAATTCCACAAAAGCCGGACGTAGGTTGAAAAAAAAAAAAAAAAATCACCCCTGCATCACTAAAAGAAATCCCATACAGGACTCTGCTGTTTTGTCCCAGCTTTAGTCTGCATGTTCCAGATAGAGTGGGGACCAGAAGACGACCATAAACCACAAGTGACCAGACATGACAGACTGTAAAGTGCCTTATGGAGCCACCTGCTAAAATTGCTGGAGCGTAATAGATCAATTTGATATCAATCTGACATTGACAAAGACAAAAACTAAGGGAATTTTATACATATTTTTTATACTTTTTAGTTTTGTTAGCACACAATACAGTATCAGTTAGCTATCGTTTTTTTTTCTTTTAATTAGAGTTTTTATTTATTTCAGTTAACAAAAATATTTTGTCAATTTTAGTTTTCGTCATTTCGTTCGTTTTCATTAACGATTATAACCTTGACCAGCAGTCACAAAAAGGGGCAAAACCGGGTGTGTGGGGGGGGGGGGTCTAAGGAGGCCCACAGGTTGAAGGTGAGCTGAATTTCAAATGAACACTATATAATAAAGTCATTTTGTGGTTTTATTAACCGCAACTTCATGGGAGCTGTCTGCCAAGAAAAATGTTTTATTAAATAAAAACCAACTCTGAAAGTCCAACTCAGCAAGAGAGCAAGTTGTCATACAGACCTGTCAAATCAAAGTCCTATGATATATGGTGCAAAGCCTTCTGTCTGACCTGAGATCTGATTAATAGAAGAAGACTTTAAAGATGGCCACCAGATCACTGATCCAAATAAGACGGACAAGACAGGAGTGACTCCAGTAAAAATAATCATTCTAAAAATCTGTTTGTTTTTTTAAATGGCATCAACACGATTTCATTTATAGGTTCAATAACTTAAAGCCTGTGTCATTAGAGCATTTTTCACAAAACATACAGATTGACACACAGTCTTTGAACTGAGCTGGCACAGCAGTTGGCAGCAGACATTTGTTTTTTGTTTTTTTTTTTTCGGCTGCAATTAGGGTTGCATGCGTTCATTAATTCCCACTTCCAACCTCGCTCATCCCGCCCACCTTCATGTAAAACCATGGTGTTCAGACCTGCGCTATGGCAGAGACATGAGCACAGATCATCAGCTCTCTTCATTACAGGTGAGTGTCATTGTACATTTTCTGAAAATACATTTGACATGAACCATGTTCATGCCTGTGTTTGAAAACTGAATTAACAACTTAATTTAAAATGTTTAGTTCTTTAAATTGGTCTACATTTTGTTTTGGTAGAGCCAGACCAAGCAACACAGTATCATTGATTTTCTTATGTCTTATTATGTCACAGTACTTTCATAAATGATTTTGGAATATCTGGGTTTAATATAAAATGTTGCATGTTATGTAACACTGCATCTATACCAACATGAGATTATTTTTTTCCAAACTTGTTGCCTTTCTATTGATGTAATCAGTAGAGCTTCATATACATAATGTTACATATAACATTAGCACAATAGCACAAGTATTTTGCTTCACTTAATCACTATCACTGACATGTTGAGGCTAATTTAATGTTATTGTACTGACATTCAAAAGATCACATTGTGAACCATGACAGAGGTTGGGGTTTGTATTAAATTAACTGACATTAGCATATTCTTGCCCAAGTCACATATTAACAAAAGGGATCAGAATAAGCAGGTGCAGTGAAAGTAGGTGCAATGTCGAGATGACTGATTTTATTCATTTCAGTGTGTGTGGTGAAGTGCCCGCTGCTTCTCTGGTAAAGGAAGAGACAGAGGAAAGGGCATTTTCACACGCTTTCACCGAATAAATGATTAATACGCCAACAGCAAATATGATCACCACAACAGAAACTAATCTACATATAAATACAAACTTCAAGGGTGTGGCAGGAACAGTATGTATGTGGTGAGTTTACATTATTTTTTCTCGTCAATATGATTAATGTTAAATGCAAAATATCTCCAAGTTGAACAAAAGCCTACATTTTCACTCAGTATTGCACCCAGTCATCAAAGCACAGCCTCTGTGGAGTTCATTAAAAATTTCTACCAAGTCATCTGGAACATCTGCTCCCTGCATACACCGTTGGCCCTAGAACTTTAATATGCGATTTTTAATCTTATTCTTAACGTGCTGCACAATTGTAATGGTTGAATTCACAAGACCTGAATTTGAACATGGTTTAATTAATCTCAGAGGCGAACACACTTTGGCAAATAAAATATAAATTGTAATAGATGTGATGTAAAATTCATATATAATAAAACACTAAAATGTTTGTCACTTCAGTCGTGGAAGCTCTGATAAGCTCCAGTAAATCAGACCTGAAGAAGGCGACTCATTTGGATAATCCACCGTCTACAATCCCTTACACTCAAGGTGTCATCTGACATTTGAGTGTTTTTGTATTGGTTTAGACAACACACTCATAAGTGTCACATGTAATTCTCTTCATGCTGTTTTGATGAGAAGAACATCTGGTTTTACTCACCGCACTAAGCAAAGAGATGGCATTTAAGATAAGGCAACCATGACTTTTCAGGCCCACAGTCTCTTGGGATTTGTGCTGCTAAGAAATTAACTAATGAGAAGTTACCATGGAGTAAAAGTTGAGTCTGAAACAAACACAACTCTGGGTGGTTTGTTTACTTTTACTTTGTTAATGTACCATAGACAAGTGTAAGCAAAGCTCTTCTAACTGCCTCACTTACAACACACTCAGGCCAAAGCGCTCATTATTTACATGTGTATCTGTGTGTTTTGACAGGTTTGATTAGACGATGGATAACAGCAGCATGGAGCTGCATGGAGATGCTAACACATCTCTTCAGACTGAACTTTACTCCTGTACTACCCTAAGGAACCAGACCTTTCGCATTTTCCTGTATGCTTTCCTCTCTGTGGGAATTGTCTGCACGGTTGTGGGCAACTTCCTGGTGGTCTTGTCCATTGCTTACTTCAAGAAGTTGCAGTCACCCACAAACACTTTCGTCATGTCCCTGGCAGTAGCTGACTGTCTGGTCGGCCTGGTCGTGATGCCGTATAGTATGATTCGGACCGTGGAGGGATGCTGGTACTTTGGCTCACTTTTTTGTCAGCTTCATTCTAGCCTAGATGTGATGCTTTGTACTGCCTCCATATTCCACCTCAGCTGCATTGCATTTGACCGCTACTACGCAGTCTGCAACCCACTCGTTTACTCTTTAAAGATGTCCCGTGGTCACGTAGCCCTCCTTATTGTCATATGTTGGGCTGTTCCCATGCTAATTTCCTTTGGACCCATAATGCTAGGACTCCATGTTGCAGGTGTGGACGTCCTCCTCCCTAAAGACGTGTGTGTGTTCGTAGTTAATCGCATTTACGCCGTCATGGCCTCATTGGTAGCCTTTTACCTGCCAATGGGTATCATGCTACTAGCCTACTGGAAAATCTTCAAAGCAGCTAAACGTCAGGCGAGGCAGATCAGTGCTATGGAAAGCCAGATGGCTGCTGGGGTGGGAAAAGACTCAAGCAAGAAACAACGGCATCGAAATACTATAAAACGAGAAGGAAAAGCAGCAAAGACTTTGGGCATCATCATGGGAGTGTTTCTCATTTTTTGGATGCCGTTTTTCACTGTCAACATTGTGGACCCATTCATTGAATACAGCACAGAGGTCGTTGTCTGGGATATATTTTTGTGGCTCGGATATATCAACTCATCTCTAAATCCCTTCCTATACGGTTTCTTCAACCGCTCCTTCCGCAGAGCATTCCTCATGTTCATGGGCTGCAGAGTATGTCTGCCCGAAGCTTCCCCTGGGATGGAGCTTTCGCAGACTAGGAAAGAGGCAAATGACCGCAGAGATCAACCGTAAAATATACATCATGTATCTTTGAGTGTACATAGACAGAATACTAAAATGTATGGGTGGTGTTTTCTCGAATTGATGGACATATTTTCTTTATAGCACAAAAACATTTTCTTTGATTTCCAAAACATATTATCACCTTTTCAAAGGTTGCAGCCTCTGGGAAATATATTTCATCATTTTCAGCTCAATATCACACGTTACAAACAGCTCACAAGGGTTTACAATTTGAAGGAGAAAAAGAGGAAAAACACCAGTTAAAAGACATTGGGTGGAAAATGAACTAGAGGAAACCTTCATCATGAAGCCGCAACATCAGTTTACATCTCAGGTAAAGGACCATTAGAGTGAAACTGCAAACATTAACATTTTCGCACAAATATTAGCAGTTAAACTCACTATGCTGATTCACCTAATCATAATTTGAGTGACAGAACCTATCTATTTTTAACCCTGTAAAAGTAAAACATCTTTGTCCCTGTTATATATATATATATATTTTTTTTTTATTATAACCTTTATTTGGTTGTGTGTGGTGTGAGGGGTTGGAGTTTTAAAAGCAATGCTTCTTCCATCCCCTTTTCAAACCATGTGTTGTCCAGTTGTCATCTGTTAAGTGTATAAATGTGGTAGCAGGTTTGAAATAAACATGTGAAATGAAATGAAATGAAATGAAAATTTAACCAAGAAAAAACTTATTGAGATTAGGTATCTCTTTTTCAAGAGTATCCTGGTCAAGACAGCAGCAGCAGAAGTTACACAAAATAGAAATCACAGCCATACATCCACACTAAAAATGTGCGGTGATGTCAGCATATCAATTGCCTCTATATATGTGCCAAGTCTGAACCAAGGTTATTATCGTTAACGAAAACGAACGAAATGACGAAAACTAAAATTGAAAAAACATTTTCGTTAACTGAAATAAATAAAAACTCTAATTAAAAGAAAAAAACGATAACTAACTGAAACTGTATTGTGAGCTTACAAAACTAACTAAAATGTATAAAAATTATGGATACAATTCCCTTCGTTTTCGTCTTTGTCAATGTCGGATTGATATGAAATTAATTTATTTCACTTCAGCAGTTTGAGCTGGTGACACCATACGACACTTCACAGTCTGTCATGTCTGGTCATTTGTGGTTTCCAGTGGTCTTCTGGTCCCCACTCTACCTGGAACATACAGACTAAAGCTGGGACACAGCAGCACAGTCCTGTCTGGGGTTTACTGTAGTGATACATGGGTCGGGTTTTTTTTTTTTTTTTTTTGGCGTACCGTGTGTGTGTGTGCGCGTGAGTGACAGACAGAGCTGAGCTAAAGGACAGTCAGTGTTGAACTAGCATCCAGGTTAAAACTGGAGAGTTTATCACCATGAAAAGGCCTTCCAAGCCCTGAACTGCACAGTTTAGAAGAGGAGAAAAGAGGAGGATGAAAACTAATCCAATTACAGAGGTATGGAACCTGTTAGAATGTTAAAAAACGTTTGATGTTACTAGCTACAGCTAGCTGAACTGAACTGAAGCAAAGTTGGCTAATAATGGAACTGCAGATGATTAAGATATGAGATATCTGCTAAGGTGTGGTTTACTGATGAGGAACTGGGTTAGATATGTTTATAAGTGGTTTGTATATGTTCCTATCTGCTTTAACTGCTGGTTAGCTGGTTTATAATAGGTTCCTATCTGGTTTAACTGCTGGTTAGCTGGTTTATATATGTTTCTATCTGCTTTAACTGCTGGCTGCTTTGTGCATCTCCTCTCATGCTTTGCACATCTTCGCATTGTTTCACGTAAGTGACGTTGTGTATGGATTGCACCCCACCTCAACCTGCTATAGGGAATTTATACATTGTACGGTACATTGTGTCTCTGCTCAGTCCATGAGCCGCCCTAACCCGACCCCCAAATAAAGTGTCCAGGGTAACACATATCCACGCCTCACTAATTTCTTTGAATAGGATGATGAGGAAGATAAAATATATGAAATAACTAAAACTAATACTAAAACTAAACTAAACTAAACTAAAACTAAGCATTCAGAAAAATAACGATAACTAATAAAAACTAACAAACCTGCTCTAAAAACTAATTAAAACTAACTGAATAAGAGAAAAAAAAAGTCAAAACTAATTAAAACTAAACTATAATTAAAAATCCAAAACTATTATAACCTTGGTCTGAACAAAATTGAAACAAAATTGATGGGTTTATAGACATGTGAAATTTCACCTATTATAAGTAAATGGGGAAGAAAAACAATTTTAACTAGAAAAGCACAGACCTCTGCCTGGGCAGATCAGTCCCCCACCTCCCGATCAACACAAAAATTTAATCGTTTGTTCCTTGTGCCATTATCAACATTTCCTGAAAATTTCACCCAAATTCATCCATAACTTTTTGAGTTATCTTGCTGACAGACAAACAAACAGACAAACCCCAATGAAAACATAACGTAATAATAAAAATTCATTAAAAAATTGAACTTTGACCTACTTTTTCCAAACTGTAATCACATCTCTTCTGGGTCATTGGCAATCTGTAAACCAAATTTGGTATGAATTCAACCAATAGGTTTGCTGGTAGACTGTTAACAAACAAACAAACAAACTGAACCAAAAACAGTAGCCCTTTCCTTCCCTTTGGGGGCATTGTAAAAATATACATAAAACACAATAAAAGTCAGCACTAAAACCAAACATAAAACACTAGATAAGAACATACATATTAAACATCATTATTTTAAAAGGTACTAAAAGTATAACAACAATATTCCTTAAAAGCTCCTCACAGCAGAGCTCAGTTCATTCAATTTATAATATTGATATTCTAACATGTATCTCAGATAATTTATCATGCTCTAAGCGAGTCTTTCTCTTTTCATCATTTTTATTTAGAGGGAACTTTATCTTACTATTAATGAAACCCGTTATGTAATCACTTCCTCAGGATCGTCTGTGTGATCAAGCACAACTACACAAAAGGATGAGCGTCTCACAGGCCTGTGAACGAAAAGCACTTGAAACCCTCAAGGTTGAAGACACAGAAGTTCAAAGGTGAGTGTGTAGGATGGCAAAATTAATTAATGAGAGGCTGAATACAAGAGAAGAAATGGAAATGTACCTCTCTTTCTAGTAATGCTAATAATCTGTTTTTTACCCTCTGATTTGCTGAATTCTATCTTCACACAAACAAGTAAGCCCCCCTTTGCCGTAGACACATTTTACAAGTGAAGGAGACTCTGTAATGATGCAGTTCAGAGAAAGGATTATGGGTTCAGTTACTAGATAATATCAGCAACTACAGAGAAAGTGACTATAATCAGCTTTAACAGGGCTGAGGATAAAGTTGATTTCAGTAAATTAGCATAATTCTGGTAGCACTTCCTATAATCTGCAATGTTGAATTATTGGATTTGTTACAATTTCACTCCTATTTAAAGAATGCATCAAAATGACAAAGAGTATCATATGCTACTGAAGTTCTCTAATATACAGTATGAATATAGAGATGCTTTGTGCTTAACCCTTTCATGCATATTGGTCACTACAGTGGACAGCTATTCTACATCTGTTCTCTAATATATTCATGGGTTTTGTTGTTTTAGTTCGATATGAGTTAACACAGTAGATGCTTTTGCACCATCCCATACACTGACATTCATACCATTACTATAACTTTGCTGTTCTTGATAAACCTGATCTGCAGTGACATGTTTGAGTGTAAATCAATTGCTAATAAAAATTGTGCATATGATAAAATGTGAGAAAACATCAGATTAACGGCATTAAAATGTTTTGATTTCGTATATCACTTTCTGATATTCAAAAATTAAACACATGGTGTCCAGCAGAGTGGACATTTTTGGAACTCCACAAAAAATTATGAAGGTAGTTGTGTTTCTTTATTGCTTTAACCCCCCCCAAAAAATTACTAAAAAAAAAAAAAAAGCCATAAAATTTTTTTTTTCACTTCAATCAAAGAAACAAAGTGTTCTAATGCAATTTATATATATATATATATATATATATATATATATATATATATATATATATATATATATATATATGTTTATATATATAAATTTATATATATACATATATATATATATATATATATACACACACATATATATATATATTTTTTTTATTGCATTCAAACACTTTTTTTTATTGAACTTTTTTTTAGATAAAGCAATAAAGAAACAAATCAACCTTCATTAAAAACAGGTTTATTAAAAAAAATTCAATTGCATTGTTTTTTCATGCCTAAAGAGGAATAAAAACACTCAGGAAAAAAATCTCAACTAAGGTTCTCATAATTCGTGCATGAAAGGGTTAACCTTAGTTAGTGGTCACTCCAGTGGACAGCTATTCTCCAGCTGTTCTCTTGTATATTCATGGGTTTTGTTGTTTTAGTTCCATATCAGCCAACACAGTGGACACTAATGCATCATCCCATACACTGACATTGATACCATTACTGTAACTTTCCTCTGTTCTTTTATCTCAATCAATTGTTAATTGTTATTAGACTGTAATTTACAGAGTTGTTTTTGTTTTTGTTTTTTTTGCATATTATCTGAGTGAGTAATAACTAGTATTGGTTCAAATATGAGAAAACATCAGATTAGCAGCATTAACCTCCTGAGACCCAGGAAAGTAAAAATTGTAGCTTTTTTCCACTAAACAATTGTCTTGATTGGAAACTGCATAATGCAACCATTTTTTTTGTTTGTTTTTTCAAATACATTTTTGAAATGTATTTATTTATTTATTTTTATGGAGTGTGCTTTGCAATGGACAGCATTTTTTAAGTGAAACTGTCACACTTTTGTCCCCTACAGAGGACAAAAATGCATTGCTGGGTCTCAGGAGGATAAAAATGTTTTTATTTCATAGTTTTCACACAGTATGTCAGTAAATGCATGTTTCTTTACTACAAAAATTAAACACATGGTGTTCAGCTGAGTGGACATTTTTGTAGTGCCATTAAAAATACATTCATAAAAAAAAAAAAAAAAAAAAAAGAAATCAATCCCATTGTTTTTTTTATGCCTGAAGAGGAATAAACACTCAGGAAAAAAAAAATCATGATTAAGGTTCTCATAATTCATGCATGAAAGGGTTCAAATGAAATACCAGAAAGTGATATACTGTGTGAAAACTATGAAATATTATTTTAAAGCAGCTAATCTGATGTTTTCTCACATTTTAGCATACTTTAATACTAGTTATTACTCACTTCATGAAGATAATGTGAAAAAAAAACTTTTTTGTTTAAGAAAACTGTTAATTACAGTCTAATAGCAAATACCAATTGACTTACTCTCAAACATGTTACTGCAGATCAGGTTTATCAAGAACAGCAAAGTTGTCTGATACGCAAATAAAACAACAAAACCCATGAATATACAAGAGAACAGCTGTAGAATAACTGTCCACTGTAGTGACCACTATGCATGAAAGGGTTAAAGTAATGTACAATGGAAAAACAGCCTTGGGTAAATTCTCATTGGCAGTTCTGGTGATAAATAAAAAATAATTAAAAAAAAAAAAAAAAAGCCTGGTTGCCCAACACTTCCTCCTCACTGATACTCTGCCTACCCAGTGATTAAATTTAAGTCTTAACTTTCAATCTTGTGAAAAAGTTTTGAAAAATTTCTAAAAAAAAAAAAAAGAAGCAAAAAATTAAGAGAAAGACACATGTAAAGAATGAGGCAGGGATATTAATATGCGCATTAGTAGGATCATAAACTTATATATTATTGTCAGTCACTGGGCACTAAAAGTACAGTTTCATTTCCATTGTTATTGAGAAGGAGTCTTACGTTCTAAATAGAAATGCAAAAGGTTGTGTTTTGATTGTTCTCATTAAATAATTGCTGTCAAGCGGAGTAGGCCGATTCAAGAATTGGCAGCTCTCAGCCAGCTCAGCCACACCAAGAATAACAATGATGAAAATTATACCTTACGCTGTTGTGACAGTGTGGCAGGTAGACAACTGAGTACAGGTGTATGTATGTGTGTGAATGTACTGTATGTGTGTGAGGATGTACACAGAAGCTGCTTTTGTTTAATCATCAGTCATGATTGGATTCTGAAGAATGTCTTTCAGTCACATGTATTGTACAGGAATGACAGATTTATCTATAGGCGCCATTTATCTACAGACTCAACCCCCCCCCACCCCCCACCCCCCCACCATAGGCTATAGTGTTACTGACTGAACTATCCATCCACATATAAATGTACCAGTAGTATTAACCATTAACTAATCTGCCTTTTATTTTTGTTTTAATTAGAGTAATGTTTACTACAAGTGTGTTTTTGAATATTTTGAATGATAATAAAGACTTTATATATCATAATAATCATAGTTTTTACACATGGTAATGCAATACTTCTACTGTATCCTGTTGTTTCTAGCTTTCAGACTGATCTCATGAAATCGCGTTGTATGTCACGCCAGTTCTTATGACATTTGGCGTGCTATATGTATGCATTTTTATCCTTTCGTGTGTTTTTCAACACCATTTGAACATGTGTCAATTTACACTAAGATCTCTGGTTTACATATCCATAACCGCTAACCCTAACCGCTAATCGTGTGGTATTTGCCGTGGAAAGCTTATAATCCGTACAGATAACACACCAATTAAAAGTGGCATGTATGGTGTGTATATTTATCACATTGTTGATTTTAGATTGTTTGGAATGCAATACCATAACTGAGGCCAACCTTGTCCAAAAGTGCCAAAAATACCAAAAGTGGTCACATTAGTGAGGTTAAATTGTATTAATTTTATTATTACTAATATCAATTTTTTATTTTATTTTTTATACAGTTTTATATGATTTGAAGCAGTTCTAATGTCAATTTTGCTCTGGCTTCAAGAGGGCATTTTTTCTGGATCTGCGACTGTACCAGGAAAGACTGACATGCAAGTCATTATACACTGGTAAAATGCAAACTAAGCAGTTATGGCAGTTTGACATGAAATGTAAAAATGCAAAAATATTAAAATCTGTGTAGCTTATATACCATTTATTATTGTAGCATTTTGCAAAGTAATACTGTAATCAAACAAGTACTTTTCCAGTTGTTTGACATGTAAATATATAGTGACCTGAATGTAATAGAATGATGTGACAACATTAAATCAGTCTTTTTTAGCTTACCGGCCGATAGGCTGTAAACTATTGTTGTCATCCAGCCTCTGGCAGCGGCGTCTGTCATCTGTCGTCGTCTGTCGTCGTCTGTCGTCCATTACAAAAATTTCACTCGTCTTCTTCTCCGAAACTACAATTCCAATTGACTTCAAACTTGGTATACAGCTTCTTTATAAGATGTCAACAAAAGTTAGTGAAATTATTTGGATCCGGCTCTGATTCTGGATTTGGTGCGACTTTGAAAAATTTCCCCATTATAAGAGATAGGACTTGCCGGTAAGCTACAGGGCGATTGGTCCTATTTTTTTTTTATTATTATTATTATTGTTTGTCCTGAGGACAGTTTGGTTTGTCTTCAGCATTAACTAGAAGCACTCGGAGAGCGCAGACCTCCGCCAAGGCTGATCAGTGGCCCCCCCCGTGGGCCCCCCCACGCCAAGGAGGTTATATTTTTGCCAGGGTTTGTTTGTTTGTTTGTCTGTCTGTCTGTCTGTCTGTTTGTCTGTCCGTTAGTGTGCAACATAACTCAGAAAGTTATGAACAGATTTTGATGAAATTTTCAGGGTTTGTTGGAAATGGGCCCCCCCATGGGCCCCCCCACCCCCGATCACCACCAAAATGTAATCATTTCTTCCTTATCCCATTTCCAACAAACCTTGAAAATTTCATCAAAATCTGTCAATAACTTTTTGAGTTATGTTGCACACTAAAGGACAGACAAACAGACAGACAGACAGACAAACAAACAAACAAACAAACCTTGGCAAAAACATAACCTCCTTGGCGGAGGTAAATATCAAGAGTTTTGCTTTTTTCAGTTTGGACAAATGAGTCAGCCATTTTTCATTCCATGGACATTTGTTTTATCTAATGACATAAATCATTTGACAGACCATAACGTACCTGCTGTTGATTTGATCTGGATTTAATGACGATGTGGTACATCAGTAAGCAACCAAAAAGTGTCTATTCCAGCGTCCGTTGATGTACAGATCCATTTCAGCCATTAGTCCGTCCTTTCCCTCCCCTGGTTTCCACATCATTAGTTGGTTGAATTTGTGATGCCCAGGACAGCACACTTCCAAAATGTCATATGAGTTTTAGGCACACGCACTACTGATGTTGTCACTTTATGCTCCAGCCCATTTCAGGAATGATGATGTTCAAGTTTTACCCAGTATTTATGGAGGATCTTTCATGATTATTGCATCATAACCCATATAATGAAACATGTACTTTAATTCCTGTTGTACAGCCTGAACTAACAATAACATCAGTATGCCTTATTGTGATAGGTGCAGTTTCCCATGATGTTTCACCTGAAGCAGACAGTGGCTTTGTCTTAAATAATGTTTAAGCTCCTGATTCAGTAACAGCTCAGCAAGGTGTGATGACAATACCGGTAAACTGTTTCTTTATTTACCTTCCCCTGAAGTGGACAGCACAGCCAAGAGAGTGGGCCGCTCTCAAAAAGTATTTCATATATATTTAAATGCAAAATGTAAAGTTTTTACACTTGGTTCTTTTAATAGATATGAGAATAAAGAAATGAAATCGAACAGTGAGTGTGAAGATGTGAAAGGCTTCATAAAAGCCTTCTACAGTGGAACCTCACAGTATGAATTTAATTTGTTCCATGTCCGTGCTCATGTTGCGAATTACTCCTTTTATGAATCAGTTTTCCCAAATGAAATGACTTGAAATATAATCAATTCATTCCAGCCCAAAAAAACGCCCAAAAATCATTTTAAATGTTTTTTTTAAACTGAAAAAGTATAGATAGAAATAAAGTGACTCGTACATAAACAAGTAAACTGGTTTTGTAAGGTATTTTCCTTGAAGATGATAAAATCTGTGAAGGAAGGAATTCAGTGGAGGAGGAGGAAGGAAGGAGGAAGGAGAATCTACTGCCAGTAAAATGTCAGGTAGAAGAATTTCTGGCATTTTCTCTCTCTCACCACTTAATTGGATCTTTCTGGCCTCACTTTGCTGTTGACACCGGAACATGGGCTGACCACACATAGCACACTGGTACATGGCCATGACTTCAGCTGTGCCGCTTCGTTGTGCATGTGTGTGTTTGTGTACATGTCGTCTGGCACATGAATCTGCTGCGCTTTACCTGTGTCTCCAATATGGGCAGTGGCACATCCTAAATAACTGAACCATAACTGTCCTCATTTGGGAATTTGGTCATCTCCTCCTCCATGTGAATGCTGGTGCTCCTGTACGTGAAGTGGGCCTGTGGAGGCTGGACGTACTTTGAATTTTCACTCATATTTCGAGACCAAAAGTCAGTTTCGTGAAGCAGATTTCTCATACTACTACTACAGTAGCAGCTGCTCGTCTTTCAGAGAGGGGAAGCTCATTGTCGGCTTACATCAAAAAAATGTCAAGTTATTTAAACATAAATTCGTCCCTCCGCTCCTTTTTAAGAAAATGGTCAGTGACCTTATCGTACCAACTAAACAAGAAAACGTTGAAATTATGTTAAATTGAAGCAAGGAAGTACAATGAGTATGTTTTATTTTCCAGTGCAAGAAATGAACAAGTAATTTCGTAGTGGTTTCTCTCTTGATTTCACAGCAGAATGCGCAACAGTATTAAACTGAACTGTCAGTGAAGGAGTAGATCTGAAAATAGCTGTCAATCAAACGGGATTCAGCCTTTCGACTGATCCTCCAATCAGCATGTGGAAGCCCAGCGTCCAGCCCAGCCGAGGTCTACCCACAGCTCCATTCACCCCCAGAGACGACAAGCGTCCAGGAGCGGGACAACATCGTGGCATTTATCCAATTACCGTCCAGTTTTGAGGCAATGAAAAAAACTGTTCCACTCAGTCCCATTGAAGTGCATGGACACTGAGCGTCTACGGGCAAATGCACTGAGCAGAGATCGAATGAGAAAACAGCGCAACGGGAATGTATGAGAAGTGAACAACAATGAGTCTGTTGATTTGTGATAAAGCTGATTCTGAACGAACTCGTCTGTGAGATGAACGTGTTCTAACACATTTGTAGTCAATAAAATGTCAACACAACCGTACATATTTGACCATTTAATTTTCGTAATTTTAGGGGAAGCCAAGCTTCCCTTGCAGTCTTTGAGAAATCGCCTCTGTACTACTACTACGGTGCACTCGTACTGTGAGGTTCCACCGTATATCAGAGGAGTCTGTAAAGATCCACTGTGGCAGATGCAGTGGGAACTAATGTTAGTTAGCAAATGTGCTAACGTTAACTAGCGCAATTTATTTTTTTCATTTGTTTAAGAGTTGTAACTTGACTTATCTATTAATTTTCCGAACTGCTTAATCCTTGAGAGGGTTATCAATGGGCAAAGGTGGGGTGCACCCTGGATGTGCCACTATTTAAATGCAGGGCTGACATACACTACCAGTCAAACGTTTGGACTCACTTTCTCATTTAAATGGCATTAGATGGACCACAGATGGTCAACAAGTGCTCAGCATCAATAAGAACTCCTTCAAGACTGGTGGAAAATATTTCTATTGACTATGTCATGAAGCTCATCGAGAGAATGCCAAGAATGTGTAAAGCAGTAATAAAAGCAAAATGTGTCTGTTTAGAAGAATCTAAAATATAAAACATCCTTTAAGTTATGTCACACTTTTTTTAACTACATAATTCCATGTGTGTTCATTCACAGTTTTGATGCCTTCAGTGAGAATCTACAATGTTAATAGTCCTGAAAACAGAGAAAAACCAGGTGAGTCCAAACTTTTGACTGGTAGTGTACACCAACAACCATTCACTCTCACATTCATACCTATGCGTTATTTGACCCATTAGCCTATTAGCTGCATGTCTTTGCCAATTCAGTTTTATTTATACGATACTAATAGTAATACATGATCACCTCAAAGCACTTCTCAAATTCAGTCAAGGCCTTAAATAGACTATACGGTGAGGAAACTCAACAAATCCTCAAGAGGCAAGCTCAAGGCAACAGTGGGGAGGGGGAAGTGAGAAAAACTTCTGTTAAAGAAGGAAAAACCTCTGACAGAACCGGGCTCCGAGTAGGCGACCATCTGTCTGGACCAGCTGGAGTTAGTGGACAGAGGAGAAAGAAAAGAAAAACAGCACAGAGAAAGAACAACAAACAACACAGAGAGTGGACAACATGCAAACACTGGGCAGGTTGGAGTCCAGAACGATACATCAGGGACAAACAGGTCCAGAAGCAGAGATAACTGGAGAAAGGAATAAGAAGAGGGAGGACAGAGAGGGAAAAGCACGAACTACGAGAAAGGGAAGACACAAAGTTAGTGCTAAATAATGGTGACTTACTGCATAATAGAGAGACTTCATCTACTTCCTCTGTTCTTTATTATCACATGGAAGGTGGTAGTTTGACAGGTCGATGTGTTTTCAGACTCAGGGACACTGTACCGCAGCATCATGAATACTGATCAATGAACTGACGAGGACCCAGACACAGGAAATGACATCACAATTTAACAATTAAAGGGAGCATGTCACACTTGTGAAGTTCTGAACAGACTTCCTGAATCTCATATAGGGTCAAAACACAGTAACGTCCCGTCGAAGAACGAACTGCAATTGATTGCCTTTCCAACATTTATTTCAATATAAAGTAGCTCCTTGTTTTGGATAATCCCTTATGGTCCCGCTAAAGCAAAAATGAATTTAAAAGTAAAAATGTGGATAATTTAGCAACACTAATCTGTCAAATTGTTTCTAAAATGTCCTGTCAGAGAGATTTCAAATACCATGTTTTGATCCTATAGCAAATGGCACTGATATGCATTGCCACTACACTGTAAAAAGTCATAAACTCAATTAATTGTCATAACTAGTTTCTATAATTTACTTCCACTTAACATAATGAGTCATGAAATTTCAACTTAACTTCATGAGTTATTGGCATTGCAACTCCAGATTGTAGGCCAGTTCAGTGAAATGTTCATTTAAATGTGTCAACATAACTTAATGATGTCAGTTTGAAAATCTGTCTTAAAACTGATCACGACCACTGGTGTTGCAGCAATATTAATGCGAGGTACAAATAGTGCTGGAAGTTCAGTCTTGATCTGATAAGGGGCTAATAATTATGATGTAAGATTTTTGTCACATATAATAATTATACATTGACAAATAGTGCACTGACTAAGGTGAATGGCGACTGTTAGCAGGGGAAGGTACAGGAAGGTACTGGTAGAATGGAGAGATAATATTGGGCCGGGAGTTGCAGCCTGTCAACTGTCTGGTCAGTTGGACCAAGCGGGGGGGGGGGTGTCATCGTGACAGTCTTACCCATTCCCCTCTGTCGTGGTACCTACTTAGAAAGTCATACAGCAATCAGACCACACAGGTGTGCCAAAGCCTCTTCCACCAATGGGGTCAAAGGTCCCAACAGCCAGAACACCTATTCCTGCAGCGACCATCTGAAAACACCTCGAGTCAGAGTGGCTTTGCTCAAGACTAGTGTGGAAATCCCAACTCCTCCCAAAGATTTTGCTTCTCCTAAAGCAGGGCTATTCAAATCCGGTCCTTGAGGGCTGGTATCCTGCATGTTTTAGAAGTGTCCCTCTCTCAGCACACCTGGAAACCTTTAAAACATGCAGGATACCAGCTAGGGCTGCTCGATTATAGGAAAAAAAATAATCACGATTATTTTAGCAATAATTGAAATCACAATTATTAAAAACGATTATTTTTTAACCTTAAAGTTGTTTATTTTTTTCTTGCAAAGCAATGTAAAATATACTCTTTAAACATAAATAAAGCTTTTAACCACTAAAACAAAGCATGTTCACTTTTGTATGAAACAAAAAAATCTTTGAATGCAAATACAGGGGTTGGACAAAATAATGGAAACACCTTCACCTCAAGATGATAATGCCCCAATCCATACAGCTAGAATTGTTAAAGAATGGCATGAGGAACATTCTAATGAAGTTGAGCATCTCGTATGGCCGGCACAGTCCCCAGACCTCAACATTATTGAGCATTTATGGTCAGTTTTAGAGATTCAAGTAAGACATCGATTTCCACCGCCATCATCTGTAAAAGAGTTGGAGGGTATTCTAACTGAAGAATGGCTTAAAATTCCTTTGGAAACAATTCACAAGTTGTATGAATCAATACCTCGGAGAACTGAGGCTGTAATTGCCGCAAAAGGCGGACCTACACCATATTAAATTATATTTTGTTGATTTTTTAAGGTGTTTCCGTTATTTTGTCTAACCCCTGTAAGTGTACTGTAAATTCAAGTATGTTTCCTTTTGTAAATAAATAGTGCACTGTAATTAAACTGCTATCGACTTGCCATAGAACTGTAGCAATAAAAAAAAAAAAAATCACATAAAGTGCAAATTATTAAGTCAAGTATGTTCAATGTTGTATGAAACATAGTAAATTCAGTGGCGTGCCATGAGGTTTCAGTTCAGGCCTTCTGTATACATCAGCCATCTAGAATACGTACGTTAGGGTTATACGGGTTAGGTTAGGTTAATACGGGAGTTGCAGCATAAAGAGATTCGGAGACTGAAGATTGCATTGCGGACGAAGTTGTTTTTATGTGTTTTAGTTTTTCATAAGATTATGATAAAGGTGGCGGTGGTTAAACTTTAGATGGTTAAAAAGGCTTGTTGCGTTACCGGTCGGTGCGGACACAATTACGAAACACTTTCTGCACGTGATGTGTTTTTGCTCTTCGTCTTCTTCATCAAACCCAAAGTGATTCCATACAATTGAATTTGACTTGCCTTTTCTGTTTACCAAGCACTTCTGCTGTGATTCTCCTGCCATTTTTCCAGACCGTTAGGTCCAACTTTCCTCTTGGGGTGGACCTGCCGGCTAGCTGGCAGCTGTAGCTTAGAGGGGGGCGGGGCAGAGCTGCTCATGGTAGCTTGCGTGCGCGTGAATTAAAACAACTCAAAATTAATAATCGTTTTTTTCTCGATTACATAATTTTTGTAATCGTTGCGTGTAATAATCGAAATCGTAATTGAATTTCGATTAATTGCACAGCCCTAATACCAGCCCTCAAGGACTGGATTTGCCCACCTCTGTCCTAAAGGAAGGCCTACCTCTCATCTGTAATTATGGTATGTTCCTCTGACAAAAGAAAGCAAGGTTTTTAGAAAGGATAATGTAACGTTGTGAGTTGTTTTAACTTGAAACTTGATGTTTTTATAAAGCAGAAATGTGTGTTTGTTTAACTAGCTAAGTCAAGTTTTTTTGTTCTGATAATATTAAATAAATATTTGTTTTAACTCACATTTTTAAGTTGTAACAACAAGTGATTAATAGTTGAATCAACTTTCATAACTTTGAAAACAAAGTTGGTACAATGAGAACATTGTAGTGAAGTCAACTTTCAGAACTCTTGTCAGAACTTGTAAACCTTGTAAGTCAACAACAGTAGGCAAAAGTTGAGAAAACTCAAAAATCTCTTGCATCACGCCTTGATATTTTACATTTTCTCAACTTGTTCTTTTTTACAGTGTACTTACTACGTTCAAGCGTGGACAAGAGTTAATATGTTCTTAACTTAAAAGCCCAGAGCGACCAAAACCCACCATGACTAACATGGGACTTCCAGGTTTTGGGCTATCAAAGGTGACAGTGAAGTTTTTGTTTTTTTGGTTTTTTTTTTTATTTAGTTGCAATCTGCAGCTTCACCAGTAAATGTCACTAAATACCAGACACTGAAGGCTTAGTTATTCAAATAAGTGTGATTCTCAGTGGTGATGTAGTAAATCCAACTGTAAGGCTCAGAAGTTAAAGTAATTTATGTTGAAGAAATGTAAGGTTTAATGGTGAAATAAATGACAAGGAATAAGTTAATTCATGTATTTGTTAAAAATAGATTGACAATGTTTACCCAAATAACTATTTACATTTATGTTTGCTAAATTATTAGTTACACCTTATCACGTTTAAATATTCTCATTTGTAGTGTACAAGCAGCTGAAATAATCTGTTGAATGTGCCTTTCTAAATCACTTATATTTACCGATCTAAGTACTGCTAGCTCCTGATTGGTTTGTTCAGTCATGTGAGAGGATGTTTCAGGAAGTGTTGTGGCAATAGTTACGGTATGTGAAAAGTAAAACAATGTTTGAAGAAATCCGTCTCCATCTTGCTGTCTCATTTTATAAAGAATGAACCATTAACCACCAACAAACCCTCACACTACACAACCAACAGGAGCAAAGAGAGTTCATCTTACATTAATTCATGCACTAAATCATCGTGAGTCATGTATAATTTAACCCATAAAGACCCAAACAGCCACTGGTGACCAAAAGCATCTAGTGATGGAACTGTTTAATACCTGTTGATCTACTAATCCAGGGGTGTCAAACTCATTTTTGTTCAGGGGCCACTTTCAGCCCAATTTGATTACAAGTGGGCCAAACCAGTAAGATAACAGTGAAAAAAGAAAAAATCCATTATGATGTGGTTTACATCTACAAAGTTTCCTTAAAAATCTGAATAACATGAAGAACTTGAATGGTCTTAAGAAAAACAAGTGATATTTTACCAATATTCTGCCTCGGTTTATCAGTTTATCATTTACACATGTGCATTACAATCACACAAAACATTTAATAACAGGCAGAATATTGGTAAAATTACATTTAGTTTTCTTAACACATTTCTGTTGGTTCATATTTGTTCAGGTTATTCACATTTTTTGTAAAAGTATAGTTTGATAATGTAAACATTTTCATGTAATTTTACTTTTTTTTGTTACACCAAAAAAACAAAGAGAAAATTTGGGGTTGTCATTATTTAGAGGTTATTATGATAAGATTTTACTGGTCTCACCCACTTGAAATCTAACTGGATTGTTTGTGTCTATATGTGGAACTTGAATTAAAATGATTTTCACACCACTGATTGTTAATATCTTCAGTGTAATTTTTGCATTTCATAAATTCATCCCACGGGCCAGATTGGACCCCGGGGGTGCATGTTTGACACCCGTACACTAATCCTTTCAATCCATGTCAATAACACTGGGTTACAAAAAAATGTTTTTTGCAAGTTGTCTAGGTTTTTTCAACTGAATTAGGACCATTTTGCACCGCTAAATCCAAAAATGACATCTGTTTTTCTCAATCAGGTCAGCTTTTTTTGCTAATTTGATTTTGAAAAATTTGGGCTTCTCACAAAATATAATAATTAATACCAAAATAAGATTGGTGAGCACACTTTATGAAACTTGTGACTTGATTCCTGTTAGGTACAATGGTGTATTCACCGCAGATGTAGCAGAATACGTCAGGCTTATTTTTGCAAGATCTTCTAGTTGAAGCCATTTCATTCACCTGTAATATTAAAAAAAAACATTAATCATAAATTGGCAGAAGTAAAATCTTCAGAACTCATTTATTGCAAGAAATATGAAAGAATTTTGTATCATATGATGTGAAAATGCCCATAAATGTAAGCAAAAATGTTAAAAAGCCAATATGTAGCATAGTTCAGAAAGTTGACCAGATTGAGCAAAATTAATGTGATTTTTGGATTCAGCACACCAAAATTATCCTAAATCAGCTCAAAAAACTTAAACAATAAATTTGTTGTTGACCAGTGTAATTGGTGTAAAATACAATTTGTCATCTTTTCATAGTCATCAGATGTGACCCATTTGGACATTCAGAGGCTCCATAGTTACCATGGAAACACCATCATCTTCAACAACATTGATTCACCAGTAAAACCCATGGAGTTGGATCAATGGCAGTGGATGGAGACACTGGGTTTATGTTCAGTTAATGATAGATTTTGCTGGAAAAAGTTGGGAAGAAAATCTTCATCCTGGTCTGGGAGCACAGAAGATACCCTTTTATATGCTGTCCCCTGCTGAGTAACCTGTTCAGCATTGACCGCTGATGCTTTGATGATATGTTTAGGTGCCTCCACCAGGTCCGAGAGATTTAGCCTCCCTCCCCCTGGGTGTGAATCCCTTCCCCCTTCCTGGAGTGCAACCCCCTCCCTTTTCCCCTGAATGTGAATTCCCTGGCTCCTTCCTGGAATACAACCACTTTTTCTTTATCTCTTTGTTTGCTTTTTGTTTTCTGTTCACAGCTTTGAAGTACCTGCATAAATACCATCTGAAAACCTAGATTCGTGGTCAGACTACCAAAACAGATTCTGTGCTTCGCAACACTAAAATAAAGCCACACTCATTGTAGCAAGCTTTGAACCAGGTTTTGAGATTTTCTTCAACAAAAGTCATTTTGTCTTCAGTTTTATCTGTTTCTAATATAATAACCCTCAACTGTAATCTAAGATTTTATTAACATGAACATCAGGGATCTCAAACTCCTTTTCTTTCAGGAGCCACATTCAGCCTGATTTAATCTCCAGTGGGCCGGACCAGTAAAATAATAGAATCATAACCTATAAATAATGGCATCTCCAGATTTTTGTCTTTGTTTTAGTGCAAAAAAACCCCATGAAATCATGAAAATATTTACTTTTATAAACTATCCAAACAAAAAAGATGTGAATAACCTGAAAAAAAAAAAAGAAATTTCTTAAGAAAAATAAGTACAATTTTAACAATATTATTCCTCAACTTATCATTTCTACATGTGCATTATGGATCGGCTCTACAAAGACACTAAACACTTACTAACAGGCAGGAAATAGTTAAATTGTGCTTCATTTTATTTAGACATTTCAGGTTATTCACATTTTATTGTTACAGGATAGTTTGTAAATGTTAATATTATTTTTTGCACTAAAACAAAGACAAAAATTTGAAGTTGTCATTATTTGTAGACATAATGTAATATTTTCTTCACATCAAACCGAGAAGAAAATATGGAGGCATTATTTCTTGTAGGTTATTATGCTGTTATTTTTACTGTAGATCATACTGGTCTGTACGAACCTGAACTATAATGAGTTCCACAGCCTTGACTGGAATTTTTGCACTTTGCAAATTCATCCCAGGGGCTGGATTGGAACTTTTGGTGGGTCGCATTTGGCCCCCGGGCTGCATGTGTGAGACCCCTGATCTACATGATCAGATATTATCTGCTCCTCTTTTCAAAAAATTCAATCTTCTCTCAGTTTTTGATGTGAACGTTTACCAGGCCTGTGTCTTCATGTACAAATATGTTCACTTAACTCATATTCTTCCTAAAGTTTTTCAAAATTTCTTTATGTTGTCTTCTGTTATTCACAACTTTCCGACACGATTTTCAAGCAAATTTTATCTTCCATACTGCTGAACTTCAGTCTGTCAGTATTCTCTGAAATATTGTGGACCAAATTTGTGGAATAATCTAAGACCTGAACTTCAATCAACATCTACTTTATCATTGTTTAAAAAGCATCTGAAAAGGACTTTGATTCATGAAAAAATGTAAGGCTGTATATCACTGGATTTGTATTTGATGATTTGTAATGTGGATTACATTTTTATTGTTTTTACTTCAGTTTATTATTTCAGTTATATTGTATTTTTTAATTCTTTTTTTTTTTTTGTGTATTGTTCATTTCGGGGGAGGTATTCATATAAGCCTTCTTTTTTGGCTTCTAACCTCTCCTGCACAATTTTGTTACTTGTTTGAATGTTGTTGTTGTTTTTTTTTCCATTGCTGTTTTTATTTTGTGCAAATAAATAAATAAAAATATCAGAAAATACAGAATTTAGATTAAAAAATGCAAAATAGAGGACAGTATTATAATAAATGGTAATAAATCACTTAAGAATAGTTAAATAGAGAGAAAAAAAAAATCATTTTGAAAGTACCACAGAAGTAGTACACTCTAAAAAATGATTAATAGGCTCAACGTAAAAAAAATTGAGGTAACAATTTCCATTAATCTTTTTAAGTTATTTCAACTTGGCAAATTGCTTAAATGCCACAAGACTTCTCTAGTTAAGTAAACTCTATTACTTTAGTACAAACAACATGATTTGCTTTTTACTCTACGAGCTTAATTAAGTCGAACCAACTTAATTTTAAATGTGTAAAAACTACTCCATTTTGTTATATTGACTTATTGTTTTACTTTTATTCTACTCAAAAGTGTTCATACAAATAGTTTCTTTAATTTTTTGAGTTGGTCTAACTTATTTCTGTACATCAGAAGAAATTCCACATGGAAATTCCAGTTATATGACTGGCCCATTTAATTCTCTGCACAACTAACTTACTAAATGTACCTGCATGTTAATATCTCAAATGTACACAGTACTATTGTACGCATGTTCTTGCACATATTAATTAGCACTTGTTAAACAGTGAAGAGTTGCATTGAGCAATATAACTGCAACTAACAATAAACAGGAAAGGCACTGTTTGGCCTATGGCTCTGACTCATGGTGCAGTTCTATAAAAAAAAAAAAAAAAAAATGAACACAAAAAGGCCAATAAACATTAGAATGTACACATTAACTCAAAATTAACACCAACATCACAACCCTGCTGAACCCCTGCACATAAAAGAACACGTTTTCAACAATATACCCAATACCCACAATGCAATGCAGCAAATACGCGACAATATATACTACAATTTTAAATTAGAAAGGAGCAAAATGTGTATTATTCAGTCCTTGAATAATTAAAACTACTGTTGCAGAAACAAAGCTAAATTCTATCAAGCCTTAAAGTTTGGTAAAGTTCTGTGCAAAATCATGTTTCTCCCTTTTTTTTCTGTGCTTCCCTCCTTTTCTTGTGGTAGGCGTGGTCTGTCAGCAAAACATGTCCAGGCTCGTCAGCTTTGTACTCAGCTTTTAGAGGAAGCTTACAAGATTTTTAAGCTGTACTAACTTAATATATTTCTTTGTTAAGTTAAAGGCAGAAATGTCTGTTCAAAATCAATATGTTATTAAGTTAAGAGTATTTTCCTTGTTTTTCATTTAGACCAACTTCATAAAATAACTTATCATCTGATTTAAATGTGTACATGTAACAAACTTAATTTTTTTAAGCAGAGAAAGCTCTTGATTTTAAGCTTAACTTACTAACCCCATGAATCATTTTTTAAAGTGTACTGGGTCTTTATGGGTTAAGTGCTCATTAAGTGAACAATTTGAAGCTGTGTTTGTGTTAGTAAAAGAAATACAGTCAGAAAATCTAATGTAATCTGAAAATTTCTATCACACGCTGTGGTTTAGTCTTTTTCATTTTTTTTCCTAAGGCACCACAGTTGTTGTTTTAAACCAGATCCAATTCCCCCAAGATGACCGACTCATGACAGACTTACACCCCACAAATTTGGCTGGAGACTTTAAATTCAAGAAAGCAAACCCAACCTGATATCTCAGAACATGCAGGACTGTTTCCTTTGTAACAATAATAGCGCCTGCTGCTGACAGCTGACAAGGAGACATGCAACATTGCTATTAAGTGAGTAATTGTATGTGAGTGCATGTAACTAATTTTGGAAATTATTGTTGTTGTAGCTTTGATGGAGTTGGACTGGATTGTTTTTGAGGAAGAGGACGTTATAAAGCACATTTACTTAAAAAGTACATTGGAGAAACCATGACTTGAATCTAGATGTACTGTGGTGTGTATTTTTTATTCTGTGTTTCTGCTACACAGTAAATTTGCCAGTGTTAAAAATGCAGTGTCAAAGTATTTTAATTCTTTCGGAGTTATTCCAACAATGGACAGAGTAAAATTTAACATGATAACTTCCAGTGTTGGTGAAAATAATTGGAGTTAAGAGAGGTTTTACACTGTCAGTGTCATATATTCAGTGTTAAAGTAAACTGACTCTCTCAAAGTTAATTCAACACCGATAAGAGCAAGATACCTTTGAGTGTTAAAAAATAATGACTCTGAAAAGCCCCGCCCACCTACCTCTGTGCTCAAACTGAGTGAGAAGTTGGACTCTGGCGTCGCCATCTTCCTCGCATCGAAAAATTGTGTTTGTAAGTTTGTGTAAATAAACTTTTGTTATTTCATCCAAGCAGATTCTGTGTGCAAGAATATAGTTACTTTGTCGTCGTCAATGTTGGGTACGTGTTTTCAAATACCGAATTTCAAATGGAAAACGTGATATCGGGTCAGCGGCTTTCATTTTACATGTCATTTTATGTTCACTTTTAATTGTAATATTTCATTTTTATTTGGAATAAATTGGGTACAGAAATAATTGTATCTTTTTTTCCCACCCCTGCAGACACTGGAACTACTGGGTGGGGAAGCAAAATTTACAATATTTTGAGGCAGGGATTGAAAGACAGTGTATGACCAATTAGTTTATTCAAAGTCATGGGAATTTAAATCTTCAAATCATATTTTACTGCATTTCTAACGGTCTTGTTGTCTACCTCAAGTTCAATTGCCATTTTTCTCATGGATTTGGTTGGATCCTTTAGGATTTTGGATTTGAGAGCTTTAATAAAAGCTTTGGTACGTTTTTTGTCGCTTCCTCCACTTCCAGACTTTCTCGTAATAGTTTTGCTCATAGTCATTCTCTTCTTTCCATTATAAACAGTCTTTATGGACACTCCAACTATTTCTGAAATCTCCTTTGGTGTGACGAGTGCATTCAGCAAATCACACACTCTTTGACGTTTGCGTTCCTGATTACTCATATGGCAAAAGTTTCTGAAAAGATATGGATAATAGTGTTAGGTATGATTATGACATCAATATATGTTTGGTTTCAAAACAACTGACGTAGTGCCTGCTGAGAAAAAACAACTAAATGTTCATTGTAAATTTTGCTTCCCCACCCTGTATAGTACATCACATGTAACACCGGTAGGAGGCACTTAGAAATCAACACTCTTTGGAGTAATTTATTTATCAACATGTAGTGTTAAGTAGGTTTAACACTGGAAAAGTTATTTCTTAACACTTAACTCTTCAGTGTTGAATGTGAATAACACTATGGGCGTTACTTCTCACATAGTGTAAAACTTGATTGACACTAATTAGTGTAGTGTAAAATATTAACTCTTACTAGAGTAAAGTTGACTCTGGAAATGTAACTCTATGTTTAGGGTAAATTTTACACTTTGTAGATAGGGACCATATGTTCACTGAGGTAGTGTTAAAATTGACTCTTTAAGTGATATATAAACACTAGCGATTTTACTGTGTATTTGTGTCTGCATTTCAGAGTAAATCAGCAAATAGTGAATTACATCCTGTTCTGACACCAATTGTTAATCATTTTCCTTCACATAAAATCCCACCAATTTCACAAATGAGCTGCCTGTTTTCCTTTTATTTCCATTCTTTTCTTCTGCTCAGGAGGACTGTGTTAGTTTTGGATGTGATTACTCATGTTCTATTGTTTGATTTTCGGCTGCAGGTCACGAACGGATTTCAGTAAACGCACTGGAACGAGAGTAACAGGAAGCAGTTGAGATTTATTTGCCTTCAGCTCCAGCCTCACTCTGTGTTGTGAACTGTTGTGCGCTATTGTCCGTCAGCAGCATGCTTCTGCTTCACGCTTCTAACCTTGGCCTTTAATTCATACAGTTGCATTTGTATGTTGCCTATGACCTTGTTGAGCCGCATTATGTAATAAATTCCCATTATGTAATGAAAGTTCAAAATGTAATAAAAATGTCACGTCATCTTGTAATAAAGCTGCATTATGTAATAAACTGACGCATTTTGTAATAAACTACCTCAATGCATTATGTCGTAAATTTTTTCACATTATATAGTAAGTTATTACAATTTGAGAAGTTTATTACAAAATGCACTTGACACATTTTTATTTTCAGGAAAATGTAATGTGCTAAATTAATCTTTAAAATGTGTGGTTAAAGTTCTGATTACATTACCTGTAGCTCCTGTGACTAATTTCTTCTAATTTGCTCTGAAATTATATTAATTTGGATTGTTATTACAAAATGACCATGTTATTACATTTTTTAAATAAAAATGTGTCAAGTGCATTTTGTAATAAATTTCTCAAATTGTAATAACTTCCTACATAATGTGAAAAAATTTACTACACAATGAGTTGACGTAGTTTATTACAAAATGCGTCAGTTTATTACATAATGCGGCTTTATTACAAGATGACGTGACATTCTTATTTCATTTTGAACTTTTATTACATAATGGGAATTTATTACATAATGCGGCTCAACAGACCTTTTTTTACAGTCAAAAAGGTAGAACCAGTATATGACACATAAACCAGACTGATCTCATGAAATCACAATGTATGTCACGACAGTTCTTATGGCATTTGGCGTAAGCATTTTCATCCTTTTGCGTGTTATTCAACGCCATTTGATTCGAATTTACACCAAGTTCTCCGGTTTACATATCCATAACTGCTTACCCTAATCGCTAATGGCGTGGTGTTTGACGCGGCTTGAACATACATACATGGCTTATAATACAGATAACACGCCAATTAAAAGTGGCGGGTATATTTACGCAATTCACGATATCACATTGCATAAACTTCAAAACGATAGGGACATCTGCTGGATAGGAAATGTCACCATTACAAATTAAATATGGGTAAAAGTGAGAAAATTCAACTCTTTTTATTTCGATTTCTATATTACACCAACCAATATAACATGAGAAAATCCCCCGCAAAATAATTTCACATTAGCACAGACTTTACATTTATGTATGCCAAGTAGATTCGTTGATATTTTTTCTAGCAAGTGAACAATAATACAACATATAAATCCAACAATGAGAATAAATACTGTGCAGCATCTGATTTTTTTTTTTGTCTTTTAGTACATTATGTCTACAATGCTTTGTCAAAACACAAGTCAGCAAAAGTCATTATACCTGATTAAAATAATGTTATCGAAATCACGCTTTTGACTCAAAAATCCCTCTATTACAACTTCACTATATTTATTTCAGTCATTTGTTGTGTGTTGTTTTAGAAAAAACAACCAAATACCCAACAAAACTGTTATTTAAGGATCAGATTAATTTTTATCGACATGAAACCCGATACAAAATTTTAAGAAAGACAATCACAAACTCCGACGGATGCGATGCCAAAAGAGCATCATCTCTGGACTGCGCTCTTGTCGTACACAGTTGAGGGAGTGTCTGCTTTTGTTGACGCTTCCAAAACATGGCTTTAACCAGAAGGTTCATCTGCGTAAACATGATGGCCACGGGAAATTGAGACAAAGTTTGTCATGTTTGTGCTGGGGGATTAAAGCTGTTATTCTCAGTCCACAGAGTATTTTGTGAGTGTTACTGGCGTCTTTCTTAGCTGATCGTCCTATACGGCCGTTGAAAATAAATAAAATATTCTCTCTAAATGTCAGTCTCTTTCAGGCCGTAACATTCAGCCAGGTCGTAGAACTGATAAGTGCTCTGCTCACAGCTGTTGAAAATGCCCATAGAAACTGTATCTACGATATCAATCCGGCCCACTCCAGTTGCGGGACCTTTTCCTGTACCTCCTTTGATTTTATTTGACAGATTGTTCACTTTTTCCTTGAGCTGGAAGGAGGACTTTTGTAGAGGCGGCAGCAGACTCCACCTCTTCAAACTAAGCGAGTGCCCTTTTCCTCTGTGCAACAAAGAGCTGCCGAAGGCTTCGTGCACAGCATACCCAGGTTTATAGTCTCCCCTCTGTTCCCTTGTCATTCCTTTGACAGCTGTCCTCCACCTCTGGCCGTAGAAGCGCCGCAGAACCCTCCGCCTCTGATGGCACTGACACCTGAGGAGCCGAGTGAAAGCCCTCTGGAACTCTTTGCTGGAGCAGGGGTAAATCATGGGGTTGATACAGCTGTTGAAGTAGCCCAGCCAAAAGACCACCTTGAACACAGTCTCAGACGGTTTCAATGCAGGAAAGAAGGAACCTGCAGGGACACAAATCCAACAGGAACGCTTGTTAGTAATAGATTCATGCTACACGTACAGGGTGGGGAAGCAAAATTTACAATGAACAACACTATTATCCATACCTTTTCACAAACTTTTGCCCATATGAGTAATCAGGAAAGCAAACGTCAAAGAGTGTGTGATTTGCTGAATGCACTCGTCACACTAAAGGAGATTTCAAAAATAGTTGGAGTGTCCATAAAGACTGTTTATAATGGAAAGAAGAGAATGACTATGAGCAAAACTATTACGAGAAAGTCTGGAAGATACTATTAAAGAAGAATGGGAGAAGTTGTCACTCGAATATTTGAGGAACACTTGCGCAAGTTTCAGGAAGCGTGTGAAGGCAGTTATTGAGAAAGAAGGAGGACACATAGAATAAAAACATTTTCTATTATGGAAATTTTCTTGTGGCAAATAAATTCTCATGACTTTCAATAAACTAATTGGTCATACACTGTCTTTCAATCCCTGCCTCAAAATATTGTAAATTTTGCTTCCCCACCCTGTACAGTATGGTGGTTTATACGCCTGTTGTTTTCACAGAAAACATGCGAGTAATTACCTCGGCCAAGTGTAACGGCAGAGGTTATGTTTTCATCAGGGTTTGTCTGTTTGTTTGTTTGTCTGTTAGCAAGATAGCTCAAAAAGTTATGGAAGGATTTTCAGGAAATTTTCAGGAAATGTTGATACTGGCACAAGGAACAAATGATTACATTTTGGTGGTGATTGGGTGGGGCGGGGGGTGGATTTTTTGTTTGTTCGGCTGTCTGTTAGCAAGATAACTCAAAAACTTAAGGACAGATTTGGATGAAATTTTCAGGAAATGTTGATACTGGCACAAGGAACAAATGATTACATTTTGGGGAGGGGGAGGGGACTGATCTGCCTTGGCGGAGGTCTGCGCTCTTTGAGTGCTTTTCTAGTTCTAAATAAAATAGTCGAATAATCACTGTTAATAATCTCATGACAGGCTTTTTTGGAATGTTAGAAAGAATTACAAATGTTTTTCAGACAGGCCTGAATCTGCATCTAAACAGTGTTATGCTACATATATGCGTTGTTTTAGTCCTGTGAGAGCTGGTTATTCACAGTAGTATGTCTGTAATGATTTATTGTGCAGCCGTAGCTGGGCGTATTAATAGGAACGGAGCCGGTTCTGACGTTTTTTGGGATATATTAATGAGACAGATATTTACAGAACAGACTTCAACCAGTGGGCACAGTCCTTCTGCTTTTGCATGACTGTAGTAGATAATGATTAGCTCTTTCTAGTCCTGAGAGATTATTGAGTCATTTCTAGGGTGAATTGTATTGCAATGAAATAAAATATTATGATTATTAACCTACCACACAAGATGAGGAAATCTGACTGATATCTTTCATTAATTTTATCAGCAGGGGCAAAAAAAAAAAAAAGCCATAACTTGAAAATGGATGTGTGACGATCTCCCAACACTTCTGAACTGGACACATGTTGTGAATGAAATGTATGACATGGAAAGGCTGACCCTCTCATTAAGACTCACTACTGACAAATGTAAAAAAAAAAAAAAAAAAAAAATATTGGGGAAAAATGGGATGTTTATGTTAATCAAAGAAATCACTGAACCTGTGTAATCTTAAACCTATATATGTTTATTTTGACTTTTTTGCCTAATTTGTCCTGAACCTGTCTGTATTTTATTTATCTAAAAGTTGAACCTAGATGCTCTATAACTGTTGTGGTCTGTTTTTTGTTTATTTGTTTGTTCTGTATACTGTAAAATTTGCATATAAAAATAAAATATAAAAAAAATAAGAGGTAAAATCTTATTTGTTTTATATATCAGATACTCAATTACGAGTAGAATAAGAAGAAATAGTACACACCAGGACATCAGTTTGGACCACTTTACACATGACACCTAATACAAGTTATAAGGGGTTTGCACAGAAAAGAATAACAACCTTGAAGTTCAACATTTGGTCCATTCAGGGTGTATACTTTAGCTTATTTGTTTACTTAACCCTTTCATGTATACAGGTCACTACATTGGACAGCTATTCTACAGCTGTTCTCTTGTATATTCTTGGATTTTGTTGTTTTTTTTTTTGTTTTTTTTTTGTTTTTTTGTTTTTTTTGTTTTAAACACATATCTGTATTAAAGTTTTAAGACACTAGATATCTTTTCTGACAGGAATTGGTAACATTATGTAAATCTCTCCTGAGCATAAATCCCCAGAATCACAAGCCTTCCCCATAGTTTTCACATAATTTATCAGTAAATACATGTTTCTGTGCATCAAAAATTAAATGTGTGGTGTCCAGCTGAGTGGACATTTTTGCAACTTCATGAAAAATAGGTTCAAAAGAATTTATTTATTTTTCATAACTATTTTTTTATGTATTTTTTTTTTTAAATTTAATTTAATTTTAATTTATTTTTCAGAAGAAAATTTTCAATCACGTTATTTATTTCATGGCTAAAGAAGAACAAAAACACTCAGGAAAAAATTTTGATTATGGTTTTCATAATTTGTGCATGAAAGGGTTAAACATTGCCTTCCACATTGTGTCAGGATGATTGACAATCTCACCGTGGACAACGTTAATTTCCCCTTATCAGCTTCCTTTAGGATTACAGAATATTCAACAACCTCTGTTTTTTTTTCTATAACATGAACTATTTCCAGCCACTGCTTACAAGGGATAAAACAGAGCAGGGAAATGAAGACATGGAAGTAGTGAAGAGGCCAGTTTTTACAGCATCACTGCTTTGATGCTAGTGCCTGTGATAGTCATACTGTTATTCATAAAATGTGTCCTTTTCCTCTTGGTTTATAGATGCTCCTGTCTCCTTAGGTGTGAATTTAACTCAGCTTTGACCCTGGACAAAGGCAGGACGTCATGAGATTGTACAGTTTGACAAAGACTAGTAAAAGGGCATAATGGCAGAATAATATGAATAATATATACTGCTGTTGATAAGTATTGGTGCATTCATTTTCACCTTTAACATTGTAATAACTGTATATACTGTCAGGTGTCACCATCTATAATAATATATCTGTTGATCGTATTAATAACACTGGTCAACAACAAATTTATTGTTTAAGTTTTTTTGAGCTGATTTAGGATAATTTTGGTGTGCTGAATCCAAAAATCACATTCATTTTGCTCAGTCAGGTCAACTTTCTGAACTATGCTACATATTGGCTTTTTAACATTTTTGCTTACATTTATGGGCATTTTCACATCATATGATACAAAATTCTTTCATATTTCTTGCAATAAATGAGTTCTGAAGATTTTACTTTTGCCAATTTATGATTAATGTTTTTTTTTAATATTACAGGTGAATGAAATGGCTTCGACTAGAAGATCTTGCAAAAATAAGCCTGACGTATTCTGCTACAGTTTGTAACACTTAGTAAATACATCCTGTTAGAAAATAATTTTTTTTCTCTTAAAACCTATTTTGGGTGAGAACTATATAAAAAAATCAACTGATAAAGTCACAAAAATGTAATCAATTTTGTGAGAAGATCAAATTTTTCAAAATCAAATTAGCAAAAAAAACCCTGCCCTGATTGAGAAAAACAGATGTCATTTTTGGGTTTAGCGGTGCAAAATGGTCCTAATTCAGTTGAAAAAACCTAGACAACTTGCAAAAAACATTTTTTTGTAACCCAGTGTAATTAGAACCTGCAATCTGAAAGTAACTAAAATAACTTGCAATAAATGGAACAAAAGATAATATTTTGTGGCCCAGAAGAAGCAGAAAATGGGAAATACAAGTACTTTAAATATCTACTTGTTGTTGTTTTTTTTTACAGTAAATTTAACCCATACAAACCTAAACAGCCACCGGTGACCAAACTATCTACTCATCGAAACTGTCTAATACCTGTTGATCCACTAATCCTATCAATACATGTAAATAATTAGTGTAAAATACAGTTATTCATCTTTTCATGCTCATCAGATATGACCCATTTGGATGTCCAGAGGCTTCGTAGTTACCGTGGAAACAACGTCATCTTCTACAACACTGACTCACCAGTAAAACCCATGGAGTTTGATAAATGACAGTGGATGGACACACTTGTTTTTTACAGTCAGTTAACAATATCTTTGCTGAAAAAGTCACTTTTTCCTCAGTTTTCTCTGTTTTGACATAATTCACTTTGAATTTACTCTGAGTTTTCATGAACATCCATATGATCTGTGAATTGAATACAGGAAAATACATGATTGACACCAAAAAATGCCAAATAAAGAGGATAATATTTTTTTTAAAAATGGTGATAAATCAGTTAAGAAAGGTAGAAATAGAGGGGAAAAATCATTTGGGAACTGCCTCAAAAGTAACACTGGGTCTTTATGAGTTAATTAGTTAATTCTACAACTGAACAGATGATACATGTCACTGTGTTAACATCAACTTTGAACTTGACGTGTCCAACAGTCCATTTTGAGTCACATCAACTGTGGGAATGTTTTAAAAAAAAATGCATATATGTGGTTTTTCAGATCAATATTTTCATGCTACTAACAGTACACTGCATTTACTAAAAAGAGTCGAATTTCTTAGACAAATACAAGGTTTATATTACATTACACTGCTGACCATAACATTGGAATATTTTTGTTTTCAGACACATTCCTCTTTTTATTCACATCAGTAATCATCTCTGACCTGCACCAATGATTATATACTTACATTTTATCTATCAAGAACAAATCACATTGCCATAATCATCTAATGCGAAGAGATAAAACATATTTTATTCCAACTTTATGGGGAACAGTGTATTTGTGTTATGTTTCTTTCTATTGGATGTATTTATTTTGCATTTTTTTCCTCTCTATATAAAAGATAATCTGTATATTAGGGCTTTCCTAACAAGACAGGGTTAGATGTTAGGATAATTAAAGTGACGTCTTCCTCTGATTCTTTGGTTTCGTCCTTTCTTCTGACAACCACAACCCTTTGACGACAGGCAGCAGTTTTCATTTCCTGAGAGGACTTTAACCCTTTCATGCACGAATTATTAGAACCTTAATCAAATTTTTTTCCTGAGTGTTTTTATTCCTCTTTAGCCATGAAAAAACACAATGCGATTGAAAATTTTCTTCTGAAAAATAAATAAAAAAATAAAATAAAAATAATTTTAAAAAATAAAATAAATAATAATAATAACAAAAAAAAATTCTTATTTTTCATGAAGTTGCAAAAATGTCCACTCAGCTGGACACCACATGTTTAATTTTTGATGCACAGAAACATGTATTTACTGATAAATTGTGTGAAAACTATGGGGAGGGCTTGTGATTCTGGGGGTTTATGCTCAGGGGAGATCTACATAATGTTACCAATTCATGCCAGAAAAGATATGTAGTGTCTTAAAACTTTAATAAAGATATGTGTAAAAATAAAAAACAAACAAACAAAAAAGAAAAGATCAACAAAATCCATGACTATACAAGAGAACAGCTGTAGAATAGCTGTCCACTGGAGTGACCACTATGCATGAAAGGGTTAAAATGACTGGGATTTCACATCCTTACTGACTTCACACTGATTAACATCCTGGCATAAATCATAACATTAAGCAACAAATGAATGCTGTGACTACACCCTGCAGCCAATACAGGAGTCTTGGGACCTGTTTAATTTCTCTGACAACATTTTATGACAGGTCTTTTGTATAAGCATGTTGTGTCCTCCAGTTACAGAGCTTAGGGAAAACTCTTCCTGTCTTATATTCCTTCATTTTCAGCATCCCTACCCATGGGCCTGTTTTCAATATTTCTTAGTAATAGGACTTTGCGGTTTAATTGTATTGATCCAGAAAAAGAGTCGAACTGCACTGCAGCAAGTCTGAAAGTAGAGGATTTCACAAGCGTAGATGACCAGACCTTGATATATTTCAGTTTTATTAAGCTTTATCAGACAGACTGGTGCTGCAGACACAGATGACAAAGGTGTTAGTGGTGGTTTTATGTTCTTTATCATGCAAATTAGAGAACTCAACCATTAAAAATAGTCATAAATTTGAAACTACTCAAGATATTATCGGACACATTTCTCTAAGATAATTATTCCATTTGGCTGAGTTCCTGTTCTTTGGCTCTGTTGAGTGTAGTGCAACATTTATCTATGTACACTGAAAAAAAAAAAAAAGATTCTTTGAGTTTACTTGATTTTATTGTGGACATCAGAATGAGGAGATCTGGCATTGTATTTTCACTTTGTTTTGTATGAACTAGTGCATATAAAGTGAATACATTTAATTCAAATCAGAATGCTTGAAAGAATCATGATAATGCAACACATATTTTACCCTCATATAAATTTATGACATAGTATGATAGTATTTAAATCATGTCCAGGGTAATATTTGGGCTCCCTTCTCCCACTTCCACTATATTTTTTTTTTTTCTGGTCTCTTACTGAGACTTTTTCTGCATAAACTTGTCCTTTCCCCTCTCATTGACTGATGAAGTGAATAGCACTATATGGCATGACTAATTTCCATTTCTTGCACCTTCCACTTGCAAGGTCTGCCCTTAAAAGTGATTCTCTGGATTCAAAAGTGCTTCTAGAGAGAGCTCTGAGTGCTACACCTAATAAAATCTCGGCCATTTATTCCTAATGGCTTTTACAATCAGTGACATCAATACATGCAAAATGAAAATTCATGAACCCACCATCACTCTGTGTGTGTGTGTGTGTGTGTGTGTGTGTGTGTTTGAGTTCCACCATATATACATTTGCGTTATTGCTTTGACTTTTAGAATAGCATTCATGTCTTTCATGGTGTTGTATAATGCATCTGCAGTGACCACTTGAACTGGATGAAACCCCTTGGTGTCAGCGTGTCATCACTTGAAAAGGCTCTTTGTTAATCAGCTAAAGCCAGGCTCTGCCTCAGGATAATGGTGTGTATTTGAGAGCTCAGTACAGAAGAATGTAAGTCTGTTGTGTGAAAGACAAAAAACATGATATTACCTGAAATAAATAAATAAATAAATAAATAAATAAATAATTAAAATTAAAATTAAAATTAAAATTAATTAAATAAATAAATAAAGGCTGCTTTTGGTGCTTTAACCTTTCTGACCAACACAGTTGTGCGTAATGTGTAAAAACTACATTCTGTTGAATTTTTGGTGTGCAAGTGATTTTTTAACTCTTTCATGCATGAATTATGAGAACCTTAATCAAGATTTTGTTTTTTTTCCTGAGTGTTTTTTTTTTCTTTAGGCATTAAAAAACAATGTGATTGAAAAAAAAAATTATGAACCTAATTTTCATGGATTTGCAAAAATGTCCACTCAGCTGGACACCATACATTTATTTATTTATTTTTTTTGTAACTTGTATTTTATTAGCTTTAAAAGCACAAAAAAAAAAAAAAAAAAACCCACAACAACATAAATAAATAAGTCTGGGTAGCACAGTCTTATCAATTATTTTGCTTATATAATGTCCATTTTTTCCACTTTTGTTCATTTGAGGTTCTTGTAGTCTCAATCTGTGTGTTAGTTTTTCCATTAGAAATATGTCCTCGATCATAGTTATCCATTGATCCTTTGATGGTTCGTTCATCTTCCCCCAATTCCTTGTTATACACTTTTTTGCAGCTATCAACATCACCTTTACCAAATATTTATCGTATTCACGTATAGTGTCATCACCAAAGTTGCATAAATAAAGAATTTCAGGTTTCTTTGGAACTGTGTATCCTAATACTTGACATACATACATTTAATTTTTGATGCAAAGAAACATGTATTTACAAATATACTGTGTGAAAACTATGAAATAAGAACATTTTTAATGCTAATAATCTGATGTTTTCTCACATTTTAACATACTCTAATATTAATCATTACTCACTTCATGGCGATAATATGCACACAAAAAAAAAAATTGTCGTTAATTACAGTCTAATGAAAATAACAAGCAATTGATTTCCACTCAGACATGTTAGTGCAGATCAGGTTTATCAAGAACAGCAAAGTTACACTAATGGTATCAATTACAGTGTATGGGATGGTGCATGAGTGTCAAATGTGTTGGCTGATGTGGAGCTAAAACTACAAAATCCATGCATTTACAAGAGAACAGCTTTGAATAGCTGTCCACTGTAGTGACCACTACGCACGAAAGGCTTAAACTAGCCTTTGCCATTTTTATATATTTATGAGGTGTATTTACATATAGTGTTAATGTAGTGAAGTGAGGTCCTCTGAAATTCTACTTCAGATGCAAAAGTTACTCCCTGTGACACAAATACCTTAATCAGATTAACTTTACAGTTTAACCCTTTCATGCATAGTGGTCACTACAGTGGACAGTTATTCTACAGCTGTTCTCTTGTATATTCATGGATTTTGTTGTTTTTTTGTTGCATATTATCTGAGTGAGTAATAACTAGTATTATAGTATGTTAAAATGTGAGAAAACATCAGATTAGCTGCATTAAAAATGTTTTTATTTCATAGTTTTCACATAGTTTCTTTACTCCAAAAATTCAATTTTTAATCTTTTCTGTCGTTTGTACATATAACTTGTGCTGCTACTCATTCTCTTTGTATGCTGCCTCTTGGCCAGGTCATTATTGTAAATGAGCATCAGTTATCAATTAACTTACCTGATTAGATAAAGGTTAAATTAAAAAAAAAAAAAAGGAAAATGCATGGTGTCCAGCTGAGTGGACATTTTTTATAACTCCATAAAAAGTTGGTTCATAAAAAAAAAAAATTCAATCACATTGTTTTTTTTTTGTTTTGTTTTTTTTCATGCGTAAAGAGGAATAAAAAAACACTCAGGAAAAAAAACAAACATCTTGATTAACCCTTTCATGCATAGTGGTCACTACAGTGGACAGTTATCGTACAGCTGTTCTCTTATCGTATTTTCAAGGATTTGGTTGTTTTAGTTCCATATCAGCCAACACAGTGGAAGCTTATGCATCATCTCATACACTGTAATTCATCCCATTACTGTAACTTTGCTGTTCTTGATAAACCTGACCTGTAGTAACATGTTTAAACGTAAATCAGGCGGTTGTCATTGTTGTTACACTGTCATTAACATTTTTTTATTTTTTTTTCATATAATCTCCATACAGTGAGTATGTTAAAATGTGACAAAACATCAGATTAACAACATTTAAGAAACTATTTCATGGTTTTCACACAGTGTATCAGTAAATACACGTTTCTTTGCTTCAAAAATTAACCCTTCATGCACATTGGTCACCATAGTAGACAGCTATTCTACAGCTGTTCTCTTGTATATTCATGGATTTTGTTGTTCTTTTCATTGTTTTTTTGTTTGTTTTGTTTTACACATATCTTTATTAAGGTTTTAAGATACTACATATCTTTTCTGGCATGAACTGGTAACATTATGTAGATCTCCTCTGAGCATAAACCCCCAGAATCACAAGCCCTCCCCATAGTTTTCACACAATTTATCAGTAAATACATGTTTCTGTGCATCAAAAATTAAACGTGTGGTGTCCAGCTGAGTGGACATTTTTGCAACTTCATGAAAAATAGGTTCATAAGAAATTTTTTTTTCATTATTATTATTTTTTTAATGTTTTTTTTAAAATTATTTTTATTTCATTCTTTAATTTATTTATTTTTCAGAAGAAATTTTTCAATCACCTTGTTTTTCTCATGCCTAAAGAGGAATAAAAACACTCAGGAAAACATTTTGATTAACCCTTTCATGCATAGTGGTCACTACAGTGGACAGCTATTCAACAGCTGTTCTCTTGTTTATTTACGGTTTTTGTGTTTTTAGCTCCACATTAGCCAACATATTGGACACTCATGCATCATCCCATACACTGCAATTGACAACATTACTGTAATTTTGCTGTTCTAGGTAAACCTGATCTAACATGTTTGAGTGTAAATCAATTGCTTATTAGACTGTAATTAACAACAAAAATGTGTTGTTGTTGTTGTTGTTGTTGTTGTTGTTGTTGTTGTTTGCATATTATTTCTATGAAGTGAGCAACGACTAGTATTAGAGTATGTTAATGTGTGGTAAAACATCAGATTAGCAGCATTAAAATGTTTTTATTTCATTGTTTTCACACAGTATGTCTGTAAATACATGTCCGTTTGCTTCAAAAATTAACTGCATGGTGTCCAGCTTTTTTTTTTTTTTTTTTTTTTTCATTTTTGCATTATTTTTTTTTATTTTTGCAACTCCATGGAAAATTGCTTCATAAAAAAATGTCAGTCCCATTTTTTTAATGCTTAAAGAGGAATAAAATCACTCAAGAAAAAAATCTTGATTAAGGTTCTCATAATTCGTGCATGAAAGGGTTAAGTGGAGATAATGTATGTTACAATATTACAATGCAAATATTTCAGTGGTGATTGTTTTTTTGTTTTGTTTTTTTAACCATGCAGCATATATACATGATTAATATTTTTTGGTGAAATTCCAAAAGATCAACAGGACAGACTTGTTTTTTTTTTTTTTTTTTTGTTATTAAACCACACATACCTATCGGCAGGAAGAAGAAAAAGGGCAGCCAGCAGAGGATGAACATCCCCACCACAATAGCCAAGGTTTAGCAGCTTTTTTCTCCCTGGAAAACTTCATCAGTCGGACTGAGAGCGAACTTCTGAACGGGTGGTTTTTGCTGCTTTTGGAGCTGCTCGGACGCGCGTCTTCCAACACGCTGCGACAGTGTATCCGGAGCACCACTTCCATGGACTTATTTCTTTCTCTTTTGACACCCGCTTCCAGACTTTTAGTAGTCCTGCGGGCAACCACATAGACCCTAAAATACATAAACAGAATAACCATGAGCGGGAGGTAGAAGGAGAAGAGGGAGGAGAAGAGCGCGTAACCGGGCTCTTCTGTGATCCTGCAGATCCTCTCATCCATTGGCGGAGGTTCCTTCCATCCCAGGAGCGGTCCCACGGAGATCACAGTGGATGAGACCCACACTAAGACTAAAATAGCGACTGCCTTCCTCTCTGTCATGATGCTGGGGTATTTCAGACAGTACTTCACCCCTATGTAACGGTCGATGGAGATGATGCAGAGGCTGAGGATGGATGCGGTGCAGCAGAGGACATCCACAGCTGCCCAGATGTTACAGAACACCCTCCCGAACACCCAGCATCCCAGAACCTCCAAGGATGCAGAGAAAGGCAGCACAATAATACTGAGCAGCAGATCAGCCATGGCTAAGTTGACAATGAAGAAGTTTGTGACAGTCTGTAAATGTCTATTACACACCACAGACAGGATGACCAGAATGTTCCCAACAATTGCCACCAAAATAAAAACGGACAGAAATACCCCAACCCCGATGACCTGAGGGTCCAAAGTGAGGTTGGTGCATGTTGTTGTTGTTGTTGTTGTGGTGGTGGTGGTGTTGTCATTTGGAGATATTTGATCCGCTGCAGATCCATTGAAAGCATCAGTAAAATAAATCCCATTGTCGCTTTCGTTCCTCAAAGTGAGGTTTGTCATTTTCAAACGCCATAAAGAGAACTTTAAAGGAAGTTTCTTAAAGAGAGCGATGCTGGCAGTTTGTCTATTAATGCAACGACAGGGAAAAAAAAAAAAAAAAAAAAAAAAAAAAAGAAGAAGAAGAAGAAGACGTTCTCGCTCCTTGCAGGATGAAAAAATAAGCGAGATCAAAAATCAAAACAATAAAAATTACAATCTAAATACAGGAGTGTCTATGTAAGGTTAGGAGAGAAATATGCGTCCAAGTCATTGAAAAAAAAAAACAAACAAACAAAAAAAACAAAAGGAGTTAAGGTTCTGGAGAAAATACAAAAGAATTAAGATAGAATTACAGCGACTGAAAAAAACAAAAGTCAAATATTGAATGCAGATTTTATTGCCATGCATTCCTTCCATGCGCTGGTTTCCACTAGTGGCATCCTGTGTATCACATCCCCACTCCCACAGTCAGAGCTGCTACAGCAGGTCTGAACCCACAGCTCCACCCACAGCTCACATTCTACTGTTGCGTTCAGCCTCCACCAGAGAGCGTCAGTTGAAATCAGGTCACGAACGGCTGTCACACACACACACACACACACGCACACACACACACACACACACACACACACACACACACACACACACACACACACACACACACACACACACACACTAAGGTTATAATAGTTTTGGATTTTTAATTATAGTTTAGTTTCATTTAGTTTTGACTTTTTTCTCTCTCATTCACTTAATTTGAATTGGTTTTTAGAGCAGGTTTGCTAATTTTTATTAGTTTTCATTTTTTTCTAAATGAAAAAGTATTAATTTCAGTTTTGGTGTATCTTTTATCAGCCAGTAGGGGGGTCAGAGCGCAACAGTCTTTGACCGTGACTACATGGCTTGACTGATCTCCTGTAATGGATGAAAGATTCTTTATTTTTGAAATATTTTTCTTGTAATGTGAATCATTTTTCTTCAGTAAATAGTTCAAACTTTCAAAGAAGTCTTGCGTCATTGACTCTAGCTCAAGAACTGGCCACAAAACCGAGTTTTAAGAAACTGCACCTACAGTAAATGTCAATATTTTTGTGTAATTTTATGTTTATGTTTATGTTTATGCATTTGGCAGACGCTTTTTTCCAAAGTGACTTACAGGGGAAAACCAATCAAATCACTCAATCAATCAAATTGCATTTATATAGCACCAGATCACAACATAAAAGTTGTCTCATGACACTTTATATAGAGTTGGTAAAAACCAGACTCTAAGCCAATTTACAGAAACCCAACAGAATCCTCTGTTGGGTTTTACTTTTTTTTTAACACTAAAACAAAGAGACAAATTTACAGTTTTGATTATTTATAGGTTATTATGATAGTATTTTACTGGTTCTGATCCACTTTAGACTGAAATGACCTGAAATGATTTTAACACACTTGATTGTTAACATCTTCAGTGTAATTTTTGCATTTCAAAAAATTCTTCCCAGGGGCTGGATTGGACCCTTTGGTGGGCCAGATTTGGCCCCCGGGCCACATGTTTGACACCTGTGCATTAATGGATCAAATACCTCTGTCCATATTTAAGTTGTGGGTAATCACATTTAATGAAAAACAAAACAAAACAAAGAAACAACTTTTTTTTTAACAAGTTGTAACTCATCCTGCCTGACAAATCTGGGTCAGGTGGATTATCTTCATATCTCTCGGGCTGCGACATGTCAGCATTGACCACTGGAGAGAAAACTGTGCCTTGGGGCGAAGCTGTGAAGTTTCATCGTGTGTGAAACTGCAGCTGCCATCCACTTGACTTGTGCATAGTTGGAATAGAAGGACAGGCCTGTGCAAACCTCCAGGGAGCCTAGAGGGCAAAGGTCAAGAGGCAGAGTCACAGAACGAACAAATGGAAAACATCACAACACTGGCCTGTTATGGTAGAAGACAGAAGACAGTGTCATGTTTACAACAATCCAACACAGAACGCATATTAACCCATAAAGACCAGTTCTACTTTTATGTCAGTTCCCAAATGATTTTTTCTCTCTATTGAACCTTTCTTAAATTATTTATCTCCATTTATCATACTATTACAGGGTGGGGAAGCAAAATTTACAATATTTTGAGGCAGGGATTGAAAGACAGTGTATGACCAATTAGTTTATTGAAAGTCATGAGAATTTATTTGCCACAAGAAAATGGACATAATAGAAAATGTTTTTATTCTATGTGTCCTCCTTCTTTCTCAATAACTGCCTTCACACGCTTCCTGAAACTTGCGCAAGTGTTCCTCAAATATTCGGGTGACAACTTCTCCCATTCTTCTTTAATAGTATCTTCCAGACTTTCTCGTAATAGTTTTGCTCATAGTCATTCTCTTCTTTCCATTAGAAACAGTCTTTATGGACACTCCAACTATTTTTGAAATCTCCTTTGGTGTGACGAGTGCATGCAGCTTTTAAAGTGATATTTATATCATGAGACATGATGAGGTTAGATAGAATACCGATTATGTGAAAAATATAATACATTGTTTCATACCGGTGCCAAATATCAATATTTTTTTTTACCAAAACAAGTGACTCTAAATGAATCCCCAAACCAGGCCAGTTTAAGTCATGCAGTCACTCTCAATCACTGCTGCGTGGAGACATGAAAATGGATGTTACATTGTTTACTCTCGGTTGTCAAATACTGTGAATCTGGCACCATAATGCATATAAGTATATAATCAGTGCTTTTAGGGATTTGTACCTTTTTTCAGTTGCACAGAGATCACAGATGACTGACAGCATGTATTTAGGTCTGCCAGAATCACTGCATCATAATACCATCATCACCATCATTACCACATGTGCAGTTAATCCTAATAGTACTGTATCATAAGTTATTGAGGGGTTCCAATCTTACATACTATAGTTTACAAGTATGATAATCAAATAATACAGGGTGGGGAAGCAAAATTTACAATATTTTGAGGCAGGGATTGAAAGACAGTGTATGACCAATTAGTTTATTGAAAGTCATGAGAATTTATTTGCCACAAGAAAATGGACATAATAGAAAATGTTTTTATTCTATGTGTCCTCCTTCTTTCTCAATAACTGCCTTCACACGCTTCCTGAAACTTGCGCAAGTGTTCCTCAAATATTTGGGCAACAACTTCTCCCATTCTTCTTCAATAGTATCTTCCAGACTTTCTCGTAATAGTTTTGCTCATAGTCATTCTCTTCTTTCCATTATAAACAGTCTTTATGGACACTCCAACTATTTTTGAAATCTCCTTTGGTGTGACGAGCGCATTCAGCAAATCACACACTCTTTGATGTTTGCTTTCCTGATTACTCATATGGGCAAAAGTTTGTGAAAAGGTATGGATAATAGTGTTAGGTATGATTATGACATCAATATATGTTTGGTTTCAAAACAATTGACGTAGTGCCTGCTGAGAAAAAACAACTAAATGTTCATTGTAAATTTTGCTTCCCCACCCAGTATTCTTTCTATTTTGCTGTTTTTTTCCAGTAAAAATCAGATATTCTACATTTAATTTACTGATCATGTACTTTAATCATCACGCCGAGATTACATTTGAGGGATATTGTAACAAAAAAAAGGGAAAACCGAAGAAAAAGTGACTTTATCAGTAAAATACATCATTAACTGAACATGAAGCGTCTCCATCCACTGTCATTTATCAAATTCCATGGGTTTTACTGGTGAATCAATGTTATAGAAGATGGCGGTGTTTTCATGTTCACTACGGAGCCTCTGAACATCCAAATGGGTCCTGTTTGATGACCATGAAAAAATGACAAACTGTATTTTGCTGATCATGTACTTTAATTATCATGCTGAGATTAAATTGGAGGGTTTTCATACCAAAAACAGAAAACATGAGGAAAAAGTGACTTTTTAAGTAAAATCTATCATTAACTGAGCATAAACCAAGTGTCTCCATCCACTGTCATTTATTAAGATAAGATAAGACAGGGGTGTCAAACTCATGTTAATTCAGGGGCCACATTCAGCCTAATATGATATAAAGTGGGCCGGACCATAAAATAATATAAATAATAGGATAAGAACTTTTGAGAGAAAAAAGTAAAATTCCGTGATGAAAAGGTTTACATCTACGAACTGTACTCGAACATAACATGAACAAATATGAACAACCTGAACATTCTTAAGTAAAACAAGTGCCATATTAACAATATTACGCCTTAGTTTATTATTTAACCATGTGCATCACAACTCACAGATCACAGTGGATCTACAAATACATAAAACATTAAATAACAGACAGAATATTATTAAGATTCCACATACTTCTCTTAAGAGATTTCAGGTTATTCACTTTTTTTAAAAAAAAAAAAAAAAGGCAAGTCTGTAAATGTAAACATTTGTGTAATTTTACTTTTTTTTTTTTTTTTTTAACACTAAAACAAAGAGAAAAATTTTACAGTTTTCATTATTTATTGATTATTATGGTAGTATTTTACTGGTCTGATCATTTTTAGATTGAATTGACCTAAAATGCTTTTAACATCCTTGATTGTTAATATCTTCAGTGTGATTTTTGCATTTTACAAATTCATCCCAAGGGCCGGATTAGACCCTTTGACGGGCCGGATTTGGCCCCTGGGCCACATGTTTGACACCTGTGAGATAAGATAAGATAAGATAAGATAAGATAAGATAAGATAAGATAAGATAAGATAAGATAAGATAGCATAACATAACATAACATAACATAACATAACATAACATAACATAACATAACATAACATAACATAACATAACATAACATAACATAACATAAGATACTTTATTGTCATTATACAGAATGTACAATGAAATTTAGGTGCCCTATCAGGATACGGACTCATAAATAGTAATAGTAATAAATAGTGATAATAACTATAAAAAATATATAATAAAAACAAAATATGCATCACTCACATATCAACATCCTTTCATTCATTTCCTCACACATCAACCTCCTTCTATTAAACTCCATGGGTTTTACTGGTGAATCAATGTTGTAGATGTTGCCTTCAAGGATGTATGTATTTATCATTTATTTATTCTACTTTTCTGGTATGTCAATATGGGTGTGTATGTATGTGTATGTGAAGATGATAAGTGAGGTTAACTGATCCAAGGGACTTGATTTTTCATATATTATGTTGATAGGAAGCTAAACAATAGACTGTTGTGTGAAGAAGGGGTGGGATTAAATAAATTATACTTCCTCCCACTCCTTTTCGAATATGCAAATTAAGTCATACTTTGTTTTCATGTATACGTAAAGGTTTTTGTTTTGTTTTCTTATATCCTGTTTCATTTATAAAGACTAAGTATGATTATTTTGTTTTGTTGCATATTCAAAATAAACTAAACTAAACTAGAAAGTGACGGTGTTTCACATTCATATATTCTGGGACTCTCCAAAAATACTGGATTTTTGGAAAAAAGCTGCAAAAGGAGATTGAACAGATTCTGAGTATTAATTTCCCTTTGGAACCAGCACTCTACATTCTGGGTAGAATTCCTGACGCTATGACGGATATAAATTCAAAATCTTTACTGAAAATCCTGCTTCTTTTTCAACATTCTTTTTATTGAAGTCAAGGTAAACCCAAGTGGCAGTCATACAAGAAAAAACAATACTTTTAGATTTTCAACATAACAAAAAACACAACACCCACCCCAGTCATCCCCCTGGCCTACAAAGTCCCAGGCAATTCATCCCCATCTAAGATTAAATAAATAGATAAGCAAAAAACAAAGAAGAAGAAAAAAGAAAAGAAAAGAAAGACATATAGAGGCAATACTATAAGACAAGAGTGGAGTTGGTCTACAAGGCAGATCAGATTTGAGAGCAAGTGAGGTTGTGTTGGGCTACGTAACGACACGTCGTCCCTCATGATCTGTCTTAAAACTCATGAATTCATGAGTTATCAGGGAGAGGTTTTAGTGTATTAATAAAGGACGTTACTGGTTCCAGGTGGAGTAGAAGAGGTTTTTGGACCCCCTGAGTGTGCATTTAACCTTTTCAAGACTTAGATGGAGCATGAGGTCACTCATCCATATGGAGGTGCTAGGCGGTTTGGAGGATTTCCACTGCAGCAGAATCCTTTGACAGGCGAGTAGAGTAGTGAACGCTATAATGTCTTTGTGTTTGTTGATAATCTGCTGGTCAGTAGGTACTCTTCCAAAAATTGCAGAATAGACGTTAGGTTGCAGGTTAAGGTTCAATGCCCGTGACAGAGTACTATACTCAGTACCAATGAAAACGCAACATTTGAATGTGTTTTATTGTTCCTGAGCTGCATCAATATGTTTCAGTTTCACCTGTATAAGATAATCCCAGACAATTTCTTAACAACCTGAGACGGGTTGAGCTATTGTCACGCTTGAATGAACTTGTCTGCATTCATAAGACTTGTTTTTCTCATTTACTCAGCAATGAACTGCTCAGCTTAAGGAATTGTGGTCAGTTAAGGAGTGGTCATGTACCAAGCACCAAAATCCTTTGCAATAGCTCAGCGATGCCTAGACTGACACATGACCACAGATGCCATGCTATGGGGCTCCTGGAGGCCGGAATCTCTGCTCGGCAGGTGGCGCGCCGTTTTGGATGCAATGTGTCCACCATAGTCAGGATGCAACAGAGGCATGAAGAAACTGGCTCAACTGCAGACAGACCTCGCCCTGGACGAGCACGTGTGACCACGCCACAGCAGGATCGCTACATTGAGCTGCAGCACCTCCGGGACCGCTTTGTGACTTTTGGTTTTGGGGGTCCTTGAGTTTCTTTCTTTATCCTTATTTTTTGTCAACAAATTTGGATGTGATTTTGTATTTTTACTGTATAGAAATGGCCTATGATTAATTCCAAAGAGCTTATGGAATAAAAATCCTCATCGATATAAAAAAAGATATAAGAATCTTCAAGTGTTGCGTTTTCATTGGCACTGAGTATAAAAACTGTTGACCAGTCGTCAGTAGGGATGGGAATCGAGAACCAGTTCTTTTTTGAGAACCGGATCCCAGTAGCTCGACTCCTTGGAATCATTTGCCTGCCTGCTTAACAATTCTGCTTATCGATTCCACCTTTGTTGCACATGCGTGATGACGTCACGGGTACGCTGCATTGTTTTGGTCAGAACGTAGCCAACATGGCGCTGAGGCAGAAACGGTCTAAAAAGACGACACCAGGTCCACTGGAACACTGTCAAAGCTACCATGTGTCCAAAAGGGTGGAGTCCCTCCAGTATGTTCAAACATTCATCCACAGCATGCGACTCATTTACAGGAATGTCACGTATTTGATACGCTACTTAGAGGCGCTTGTGAATGTAGCGGCAGAGTGAACGCCGGGCCCAGTTCTGGTTCCGGTGCGGGCAACAAATGTCATATCCCCTCAAATACAAGTTTCCGAAGGCAGGGGAAAGGACATGAAGTGCACAACAACGGGAGACGAGCCGAGTCGAACCGGTTCCACGTAATGGAAATGCGGCAATAGAGGAATTAGTAAAGCAACTTTAGTTTCACTTTCACTGTACCACCCCCCCCCACCCAAAGTTATTTTAGTTCAGGGGCCACATACAGCTCAATTTGATCTCAAGCAGGCCAGACCAGCAAAACTACAGCATAATAACGTTTTTTTTGTTTTTTGGTCAAATTTTTCTCTCTGTTTTAGTGCAAAAAAGTAAAAGTGTAAATCTAACAACATTATGTCTCAGTGTGTCTTTTGCACATGTGCATTACAACTTACAGATGATAGCTGATCTACAAACGCACAAAATATTTAGTAACAGGCATAACATTGTTAAAATTTGACTTTTTTTTTTCTTTCTGGTTGTTCATGGTTGTTTGGGTTTTTCACACTTTTGGTGAAAGGATAGTTTGTAAATGTAAACGTTTTCATCAAGTAATTTTACTTTTTTTTCACACTGAAAAATTTCTATTTCAAATTGGGTCAAAGTGGGTCAAAGTGGGCTGTATGTGGCCTTTGAAGTAAAATGAGTTTGAAACCTTTGACTGTTAATTTGTTCTGTGTGATTTTTGCACTGTGTAAATTTGGTAATACCTTTGGTGGGCTGGGTTTGGGTCATGACACCCCTGCTCTGAACAGTTCTTTCCACCCTCCAGAATGCTGCATCTGTTACTATAGCGATAGCACCGATGGATAGCAAGTTGTCTTGTTGTTTTGTTTTTAGGAGACACTTTAGTGAAACTCCTTATAAGGAAAATCCACTGAGGTTCATGATTTGAAGACTATTTCATCTCACAAGAGTTAATTATAATTTTACTGAACCTTCTTAATTATTGTCCAACCAGGAGTGGCTGCACTAGACGTGGATGAGTCATCTCAGAGCAGTTCAGAGCCCATGAGAGAGCCTGGGCCCACATCACTGTAATGATGAAAACAAAGTTACTGTGGGTGGATCAGAAATTTAAAGGCAATATTTTTCTTCTCACAGTTCTGAGTAAATCCACAAGCAAATTAATTTGAGTTCATTGGAATGTGAGCGACTTATTCGTACTGTACCATGCACCTTATCTACACATCTGCAATACTTTATGTTGTTTGTATATACTACAGCTCCCCCTTTAAGTTTACATTTTTTAGGTATACATTTATATTTATAGAATTTTTTGTCTTGTGTGTTGAATGTTTTATTTATATATTTATTTTTTCTATTTTACTATTGGCTTCAGGTGCAAAAATATGTTTCACTGTGTATTGTACTGTGTATAAGTGAGCATGTGACAAATACAAATTATCTTATCTTACGTACTTTTTATTTTATTCTGGTTGAGTTTTAAACAGTGTATGGGGACTCTTAAAGCAATGTATGACATTCATCAGAAATTTTTCTTCAAATTTGTAAAACCCCAGTGATAGCCTAATTATCACTAATCCATTTGTCTTTCTGTGCTTACACACCTAAACAACTTCAACAGACTGATGTCATGAAATCACGTTGTATGTTACGCCAGTTCTTATGGCATTTGGCGTGCTATATGTACGCATTTTCATTCTTTTGTATGTTCAATGCCATTTGATCGCGTTTCGATGTATGCCAAGATCTCCGGTTTACATATCCATGACTGCTAACCCTAACCCTAACTGCTAACCGCTAACTGCTAACGCTAACCCTAACCGCTAAACCTAACCCTAACTGTTAACTGCTGACCCTAAACCTAACAGCTAAGTGCTAACCGCTAACCCTAAACCTAACCCTAACTGTTAACCCCTGACCCTAAACCTAACAGCTAAGTGCTAACCGCTAACCCCAAACCTAACCCAAAGTGCTAACCGCTGACCCTAAACCTAACAGCTAACTGTTAACCGCTGACCCTAAACCTAACAGCTAACTGCTAACCGCTAACCCTAAACCTAACCCAAACTGCTAACCGCTGACCCTAAACCTAACAGCTAACCGCTAACTGCTAACGCTAACCCTAACCGCTAAACCTAACCCTAACTGTTAACTGCTGACCCTAAACCTAACAGCTAAGTGCTAACCGCTAACCCTAAACCTAACCCTAACTGTTAACCCCTGACCCTAAACCTAACAGCTAAGTGCTAACCGCTAACCCCAAACCTAACCCAAAGTGCTAACCGCTGACCCTAAACCTAACAGCTAACTGTTAACCGCTGACCCTAAACCTAACAGCTAACTGCTAACCGCTAACCCTAAACCTAACCCAAACTGCTAACCGCTGACCCTAAACCTAACAGCTAACCGCTAACTGCTAACCCTAAACCTAACCCTAAACCTAACCCTAACTGTTAACCGCTGACCCTAAACCTAACAGCTAACTGCTAACCGCTAACCCTAAACCTAAGCCTAACTGTTAACCGCTGACCCTAAACCTAACAGCTAAGTCCAAACCGCTAACCCTAAACCTAACCCTAACTGTTAACCGCTGACCCTAAACCTATCCGCTAACCCTAACGGCTAATCGCATGGTGTTTTACGTGGCATGAACTTACCCACAGAAACCTAATAATGCGTACAGATAACACGTTATCTGTACGACTCCATCACAAGCGGTCTGATTGTTTACATACCAAACCAACACATCACTCTACCCTTATCTAAAATTTTGTCATGAAGTGCATTGTGGGAATGGAAATTCCACCCCGGCCATTGTCTCTTCAACCTCCTTCCCTCAGGCAGGAGCTACTGAAGCACAAAAAGCAGGACAAACAGGCTAAAAAACAGTTTTTACCCTTGGGCAACCAGATTGCTACATGCCTAAGGGAGGCCCATGGGTCAGCCTGTACTGTCCCAAACTCGGTGCAATAAGTATGTGTGTATGTGTGTGCAAAGGGTCTTAAATGTGGGTTTTAATGGATGTTTTAGTGATTCGCTGATTTTATTGGATGTTCATTTTTTTTTCTATATGTTTGTTTTATTGGATATTTGATTTTGTTATTGTGGCACTGAAGAGGGTAAGCTCTACCCAGTTTTGTTGTATAGATATTGTACAATGATAACACTGGTCAACAACAAATTTATTGTTTAAGTTTTTTGAGCTGATTTAGGATAATTTTGGTGTGCTGAATCCAAAAATCACATTAATTTTGCTCAATCAGGTCAACTTTCTGAACTATACTACATATTGGCTTTTTAACATTTTTGCTTACATTTATGGGCATTTTCACATCATATGATACAAAATTCTTTCATATTTCTTGCAATAAATGAGTTCTGAAGATTTTACTTTTGCCAATTTATGATTAATAGTTTTTTAAATATTTTAATATTACAGGTGAATGAAATGGCTTCGACTAAAAGATCTTGCAAAAATAAGCCTGACGTATTCTGCTACATCTGCGGTGAATACACCATTGTACCTAACAGGAATCAAGTCACAAGTTTCATAAAGTGTGCTTACCAATCTTATTTTGGTATTAATTATTATATTTTGTGAGAAGATCAAATTTTTCAAAATCAAATTAGCAAAAAAAGCTGACCTGATTGAGAAAAACAGATGTCATTTTTGGATTTAGCGGTGCAAAATGGTCCTAATTCAGTTGAAAAAACCTAGACAACTTGCAAAAAACATTTTTTTGTAACCCAGTGTAATAAACTTATTCTATTCTATTCTATTCTATTCTATTCTATTCTATTCTATTCTATTCTATTCTATTCTATTCTATTCAGCCGCAGCAGCAACAAACATGGAGAAGAAATGGAAGGAATCACTGTAAGTCAATTGTCGTCTTATAAAATGGGGTGCGTGATCATGAAAAACAATACTTAGACTTCAGTTTCGTGGCATTTTCAGAATATGTCATTGTGTAGGTTTATCATATGTGTACTATATGGAGCAAGTGAGCAGTGAGGGCCTAGCCTTACCCTGTATGCTTACAAGGCGTGTATGATTGGCCTACACAATGACGCTGGAAAGACTAATGGATTAGTGATAATTAAGCTATCACTTAGGTTTTACAAATTTGGAGAAAAATTTGTGATCAAAGTCATACACTGCTTTAATGATTCTGTGGAAATTGTTATTTTTTTTTAAATTTTTATTCTTTATTTAATTTCATAAATAATTTTTAGTTTTCACACATTATGAGAGACGCCTTCATTTATGGAGATGAAAGAGGAAATAATACATGACACTGAATACAACACACAAAGGCATTATTTATTAAAGATCAAGTTATTTTATCACCTCGAAATTGTTCATCAAAACAGTAATTTTTTTTATTTTTATTTCACTGAAGGAAATTATTTAACTATTGTCATTTCATCAACTATAATTATTTCTGATACTGATAACCATTCTGCTTGTAGAATTAAAATCGTACAAGAAATAGATTAATAAGGTGTGGAGTCTGTGTTCTGGCTCGTGGGCATTTCTGTCTCTACTCATAGCAAGTCTGTGCTATCAGACCACATCCTCATTACAGGATTTATGAAAAAACCCATCACTTTATCTACACCACCTGCTTCTCCTGATGAGACCACTAAATATGCAGTCGTGCTCAGGCAGCTTAAGGTCACACCATACGGGGAAGATGTTTTGATGGCACAGACTGGGTAATAGATAATTCTTTATAAGGGGAAATTATAGTTGGATGAGGTTCAAGGCAAAACCCCTCATTAGAGCAGTTCAGATTTTAATGCTAACATTTGTGTCATATTAGCTGCAAAATGCTATTTGAATGAAACTGTCGATGTTATGGGTTTATTTTTTAGAATCTTAACCATTGAGTAAGGACCTCAGCTCCAAAAGGAAGACAATGTGGAAGTATTTTAAAGTGTAATACCAAAGACGGCCACTAGGGTTGGCTCCAAAATGCCCTGCCTTCCATAGACTTACACTGTTTTTTCCACATATCATTCTTTCTGTGAATTTTTTTTTTTTTTCCACAATATTTTTATTAACTTTTTAACAGCATAAAATCAGGCATTTACAATCAATGTATGCTGTCAGTTTGCTTCATTAAACTCAAAAACAACAAATACAAAAATAAATAAATAAAGACGGCTGCAATCTAATTCCAAATATTGTCCAATAATCCTGCTGATTATCTTCCTAATCCCCAATCAGGTGAACCGTTCATTAGATGTCAGAAAACACTGAAAAGTTTTCAGTGTATACCAAGGTCCAAAATGGCGCCCTCAGTTGTCTCCCCCTGTTCACAACCAAGATCCAGCACTGATCTTTTTGAAGGACAGTATTCAAACTGATCAATTGATCACAAAAACCCCCCCAGTAACTATCAATTCGACAGTTAACAGCCTATCCAAAAACTGTTTTAGCTCTAAAAGCAACAAAAACAAACAAAAAACCGACAAATGAACACAGACTCAACAACAATTTGCTTCTCTTATATTAATGAATGGTAATCTATACTAAGTGGATTTTAAATTGTAGTAAATACAAAATGTAGTACATACTTCAGAAAAAAGTAAAACTTGTAAAAATGTAGGAACTGTACTGCCTACAGCAATCAGTCAACTTGAACGTCTGTTAAATCAAGATTCTTGGCATAATTAATAAAAGGTCTCCATATATTCTCAAATATGTGCTGTTTAGCCTTCAATATGTAAGTGATCCTTTCTAATGGAAGGTCTGATAGCATTTGTCTCATCCAATGAGCTGTATTTGGTCTGTGAACATTTTTCCATAACTGTGCAATACATTTTTTGGCATACAGTAAGCTGAGGTCTATAAAGGTTCGTTCATTTTTACTATAATTCTGTGTCTCTGAATATAAGCCCAGCAGAAAAAGCTTAGGGTCCAGCAAAATCTGTTTTGAAATTATCTTCTCAATTATAGCTCTTACCTCTTCCCAAAACTTTTGAATCTTTGTACATTGCCAAATACAGTGAAACAATGTCCCTCTATGTTCCAAACATTTTGTGCAGGTGTCACATATCATTCTTGCTTCTTTAGAGCAGTTCAGATTTTAATGCTAACATTTGTGTTGTATTAGCTGCAAAATGCTATTTGAATGAAACTCTCGATGTTATGGGTTTATTTTTTAGAATCTTAACCAGGGAGCAAGGACCTCAGCTCCAAAAGGAAGACAATGTGGAAATATTTAAAGTGTAATACCAAAGACGGCCACTAGGGTTGGCTCCAAAATGCCCTGGCTCCCATAGACTAATGCCGTGTTTCCACTACAGGGTATCGGCTCGACTCGACTCGACTCGGCTCGGCCTTTTTGTGTTTCCATTACAAAAAAGGACTTGGAATCTGGTACCTGGTACTAGTTTTTTGCTATCACCTCCGCCGAGGTTCCAAGCAATACTAAACCGTGGTATATAAACACTGCAGACCACTGATTGGTCAGACAGTTTTCTCTGTGACCCGCCGTTTAACAAAAAACAGATGCAGAAGTGGACAGTAAATACAGCGGTACATTAATCCACATGATAACAGCCCAAAACTACACCATGGTCGGTCCAGGAGATTCAGTCTTTGGTGGCCGACATAAAAATTCAGACGAGACAACACGCAACGAGGGAGTTTTCAGCAATTCTCTGAGCAGACGACTCGGAAATAATGCACCGCATCGCTATGACGACCAGGTACTGTAAAGTCATTATCCTGTAATGGAGACGGTCTCCAGGAATACAAAGCCGAGCCAAGCCGAGTGGAGTCGAGCTGGTTCCACGTAGCAGAAATTCGGCATTACACTGTTTTTTCCACATATCACTCTTGCTTCATTCATTTTTATTCATTTTCGGTCTTTTAGAGTTTCTGTTAATTTAATCAGCACCTTTTTCTTGACAGACATAGCAAATGTAGTCGTAGTTAACCCTTTATAGGGCACTCACTGAAATACCCTGAAATTCAAAATTTTAACCTTAGTGTGTTAGGCTCCCTCCTCTTGCCCAAAAACATCAGTGCAATATTTGCTCCACACAAACAAACTTAAAAATAGTTTTTATCCAACAGCAATAACCACCCTCAGTGCCATAAAAACCATCTTTGACACAACACATATATACAGTGACTGGATCGTCCAATGATAGAATGAATGTCTGTGCGTGTTTGTTTCTGTAATTATTTATTTACTATTGTAAGGCTCAGAAGTTAAAATAATTTATGTTGAAGGAATGAAAAGTTTAACAATGGAGTAAATTACAGAGAATAAGTTAACTCAGGTATTTGTTAAAAAAATATATTGACAGTGTTTACACAAATAACTGTTTACATTTGTGTTGCAGAATTATTATTTACACATACATACATTTGGGTATTTTCATTTGTTGTATATAGGAGGCTAGAATAATGTGTTGAATGTGCCTTTTCTAGATCATTTACATTTGCCGGTCTGGGTACTGTTGGTTCCTGATTGGCTGGTTCGGTCATGTGAGTTGGTGTTTCAGGAAGTGTTCTAGCTGTCACGACACATGCACAGTAAAGCACTGTTGTATGAAGAAATCCGTCTCCATCCTGTAGTCTCATTTTATCAAGAATGAACTATTAACCACCAACGAACCCTCACGTTACACTATTATGGTGTTTGTGTCTGTGTTGTTTTTATTATGCACTGATTGTTTGACACTTTTTTAATTTCGTTGTACATGTTTCATGTTACAATGACAATAAAGACTATTCTATTCTAAAAAGTAAACATATTCAACAAAAAGGTTGGTTAAAAGGTCATAAACTGAAAAAAAATCAGTCATATTCACTAGTTACAGCTTCAAAATGTTTATAAAATCTCACTGAATCAGTGTGTAGTATTATAAAAACCAACATGCTTCTTGACCTCACTAGAGCACAGGATTGGTCCCACATTTAATGTTTGTGGAAATTACTAAAAATAGTCACTTGCTTGATAAAGGGTTAACAGGTTACCATTACAGCACTGTAAAATGAGTGTTATGCAACAGTTTTTTGAAGTTTACATTATCTCAAGCCAATAGCATTTAGCATTAGCTCACCCGTGACCTCTGACTTCTCATAGTCCTGCAGCTCCACCTCTTTTGTCCAAATATGGTCAAAGAGTATAAACAGAGCAGCTACAACTAAATTCCCCATTAGTGATGGAAGGACTCAATACAATTAAGTTAACAGTACAAAACACTGTAAGTAAGCATAAGGTAACACTGAGAAAAACCGCCTTCTATAGAAGAAAGGCATAAACATTTCAGGACAAAGTCATAATGTTACATAAATAATGTCCTAACATTATATACTGTACAGTCAAATATTCTGATGATGAAGTAGAAGCTGTAATTTTACAATTTTTATTATTATTATTATTATTATTATTATTATTATTATCATCATCATTATATTATTATTATTATTATTATTATTATTTCTAAAGTTGTCAGAGATACTGGCACATACAGCAGGAGAGTCAAGTAGATTTAATGTAATAAATGGGTACTGGTTTTAATGTTTTTTGATGCTACATCATTTCCTTATGTGTTTATTTAAATTAAGATATTTTAAACTGATTAAATTGCTGCATCATTCTTGCAATTCTATGACTGTTTTCTTACAATATCATAAGATTATTGTTGACCTGTCTGATTTTTCTAACCTCAAAGTAGCCCTAATATCTCTTAATAGTATTTATCATTATTATTATTATTATTATTATTATTAATTATATACTTGTATGGTACCTTGTTGAGTTCCTTCCAGCTCCAAAAACCCACATGGCTACCTCATGATTCCTCCATCCACTAATTACAACCAAACTTTGTCCATAGTTTCTTGTCATCAGATTATTTGTGCGGTGTTTTCTGTGCTGTTCATCATATTGATTTGTCCTCACAGAATTATGCTGCAGCCTACTGCTGAAAAAAACAGCCCCTCTAATATACAGTACCAGCACTTTTTTTCCTGACATCTACATTTATCAGCAAAAAAAGTTGTGTGAAATGCATGACTCGGATACAACCCCCTCTTTAGCTGCACTCAACTCAGCCCAGAGGCTTTTCACCATCAAAATGTCTGGTATTTCCTGTGATAATGTACTCTATATGTGCATTAGAAGAAAACATTGTCATTTGTCTTGCTTGTATGTGTTTGACATTTATTCATCTTGCCTTTTTTTTTTCTTGGTCATATGTGTCTGTGTTTGTTTCCATCAAAATATGACATAATGTTTTAGGCTGACAAAGAGGAGGGGGAGGAGGAGGAGCATCCTGTTGCCTTATATTTTTCGGTCGTGTTTGTTACAGTTCTAAACCAGATATTTGCACATTCACAAATCACACACACATCACACAAACACATTCTTTCTCTCTCTCGCTCTCCCCTAAGACTCTCAATATGGTAATCTCCTGCCTTAGACTTTGACTGTGCGCCATCTTATCAGTTCTCAGCAGAGCACTGGGATTCAGTCGGCCACAAGTCATGCCGTGCTTTGATATCACTTCATACATGACTCCTAAAATGACTCCTCCACTCTAATGTTTGTAAAGGTCAAATGGTCACAAGTTTGACATAGTGCCTCTAGGTTGACCACATTTGTAGAGGGGGAAAAAAAAAAAGGAAAAAAAAAAAAAAAAAAAAATTCTACCTGCAGCTTGCACACTTATATCTTATCTGAGGTTGAAAGCTGATTCGCTTTGCTTCAAGGATGAGCACAGATCTGTTCTTTTCATTCGAGTGGCACTAGTCGCTTTTCCATTTACCCTCAAATTGCAACGTGATATGCAACATGAATTGCATACAGATAATATGCCACTTTCATTGGCGTATTATCTGTACGCATTATAAGCTTTCTGTGTGTATGTTTACGCCGCGTAAAATAACACGTGATTAAGTTTAGGGTTAGGGGTGTTAGAAAATATCGGTTCTGCAATATATTGCGATATTTCATTTCACAATACTGTATCGATATTAAAAAGTACTGTATCGATATTTTTAGGTATTCATTCAAATGTAGATATGGTGGATTTTTATTTTTGTTTTTCTTTATTGTTTATTATTATTTAACCCTGTTTTATTAAATAATGGTTATTTGAAGCATCCTAAAAGCACTTCTTACTGTTTTTACTGCGAGTGGCAGATGTTAGTTCCTTTGGAAACTAGGAGAATTAGAAACATTTTGTGATATAGTATTAGATCCTGTTCTGATCAAATAAAAATGTGTTTAGTATTTGTACATATTTCTGGTGTAATTCAATTCTTCCAGGAAATAATCTTAAAAAAAAAAAAAAAAAAAAAAAAAAAAAAGAAAAACAAAAAATTGCGTTTTTAACAGTATCGTGATATATCGTAATATATCGCATCGCGATCCTAGTATTGTGATTTGTATCGTATTGCAAGATTCTTGCCGATACACAGCCCTATTTAGGGTTAGGGTTAGGTTTAAGGTTAGCAGTTACAGATATGTAAACCAGAGATCTTGGCATATACATGCGATCAAATGGCACTGACTAACACGCGAAAGGATGAAAATGCGTACGTTGAGCACACCAAACGCCATAAGAACTGGCGTGACATATAATGACATTTCATAAGATCAGTTTGCAAATTGCACGAATATAACTTGCACAAAAAAATTTGCCTAACGGAAAAATGGCAATTTCACCAAAACTCTCTCTCTCTCTTTCAATGAAAAGTTTTTGCGCTGGCAAGAGGGGGTTTTTCAGGTATAGCGAAATTGGTATATCACACAAAACTGCAAAGGAAAGACCTTTTTCTGCAGCTAGAGTCATGTGAATAAAATAAAAACAATGGATGTTTAAGGATGTTACAACACGTGAAGAAGAGTTTTAAAAGAAACACGGTGCGGTATGTGTGGACACACCAGGACACCGAATAATTTTTAAATTTAGTACGGGATAGAGGGGTAATATATAATAATACTAATAATAATAATGAATACATCTGTAAATCAACGTGATATTTATGTTTGTCGCCATGTTTATGGAGCGACTTCTCATGTCATCTGGCAAAAATAAACAAACGAATCCTCGCATTTGTGATTTAATAGAAAAACCGACATTGCGCACTTGTATTTTTTCCGACATTTAGTAAATATCAGTAAAGTTTTGCGCAGATGTCCATTGGAAAAGCCACTACTGTCTTCAGCAACAACATCATCACCTTCTCGTCTTCGCATTAACAAGTTGATTTACAGTAACTGCCTCAAAATGCAGTCTTATTTGACAGGAAAACAAAGTGCTTCAGTCTGATGCTTCTTTTCACACTGTGTAGATAAATGCATTTATCACACTTTACCAATGCTTAATTAATGCCAGTATAAAAAAAAAAGATACCAACCATTAAGTGGAGAAGAGAAGAAGACAGCATTAAGGGTGCGTTGCATAATTACCCTCTTTAATCAAAAGAGTGTCTCTCTTCTGGTTTTGACAGTAAATGCTTCTCAACAACATTTTTACCCTTCTAAAAAGTACAAACGGGGTTGCAAATTTATGTTAATGACAGGAACCTTTAAACCTCTTCACTCCATGAGGAAATGCAAGTGTGTCATTACATAGTTCAGTCCAGTTTTAAAACCGGAATATTGAAATAATAACATCGGTTTTGATGATCAGAATACATTCGTGACCCTCGGTTTATGATGTTTGGAAACAGTGTCATATATGGACTGGGCTGCTGCAGCATCTGTGGAATGCAAATTTTATTCTGTCAGTTTGGATTGGCATGTTATGAGATTATTCTGTTTGTTTTAGAGTCCAAGAGGCCGTGGCACCGAACTGAGATAGACCAGGGTACCACCAGCACACACAGACACAAACACACCCGGGTACGTGAATCAGTCGGAAATACTAAGTGTGCTTTGAGAATTAGCAATAAGCTACCCAGAAATTCAACACTGTTAGCTTCTGCTTCGAGTCTGTACCATTTTTAACGCTGGTATGACTCTTATTATAGAGTCAAAACATAAAACGGTTATTACTCAGCCAGCTTGTAAATTGTTTTGACATTATTCTCATATAATAGAGATTAACAGATTTGGACTTGGCATAACAATTTTGGAACTGATTCGATAATCATAATGTTTATGTATATGCGAGGATCAGCCTTGTGATGCATAATAATCATTTGTCTTCTGAATTTATTGCTGAAAATAACATCCTAGTCGCGTGCACGTGCATGTGCGTGTGTCTGGGTGCTGTTCAGAGAGTAGAGGTGGGGGTGGATGATCCTACCAAGAGCCTATTCCCTTCCCATTGGCACATGCAACAAGTATGTGTGGTAGCTCATAGATCATACACAGTGGCACGGGTTTGTTTCCTCTGGAGACCACGCTTGGGTCTGGACACTCACAGATACACAGGTGGAAAGCCATCTGTTTACTGGGAACTGTCTCTGCAAAATAAATCGACACGAACAAAGACGGAATGAACCAAATGCCTATGTGAAATCAGAAAACATACCATCCTAGTTTTAGAAGTGCCTGCTACGAGCTGTTAACACAAGCCATCGAGAGAGTTGGTTGTACAGAAGAAAAAATAAGCCCAAAAAAAAAAAAAAAGTTTGACAGAATATTGGTTTATGGTAGAATCTTGTTATGAATGATACTGGTGTCTTGTTTATACCACGATACACCCCCAGCAATGTGAACCATCTCTGAATTTTCGAAAAAGAAAAATGTATTACTTGTAGTGAAAATTGATTCGTTTTTTTCCCCTAACACCACTCTGTATTCTCAGGCTTCAGAGGACATACAGTATGTATCTGTATTATCCCTTAAATTGGGCTTTTAATAAGCACCCCAGTGTATTGAATATAGAGTGAAAGTTTGGAAAATAACTTCATTTTGAGTTCGGAATAACACCGGGGGTTGTGTGGGTGAGACGAAATTTGTACTAATTTGAATTTCCCCAGGATAAGGTTATTAGAGTCAGACAGAATACAATTTTGACAATTGGAAAACTTTTATAATTGCTGTCTGCTTTAAAAATATGACATGAAGGACACATGAGTAAATATTCATTTCAGCTCCAACAATAATGAATGGAGAAAAAAGTAAAGGACACTTCAATCCCACAGTTTATAGACTGTACTGAAGTGACTCCAAACAAACTGGAATAGGGTATTTTAGAGACACATCAATCTGTTCACTGAAATATTCTTTTTAAGGAACCGTGATGGTGATTCCCCTGCAAATGAAACATATGAAAATACAACACAAGTTCTCATTATGTGTAAAAATAAATAAGTAAATAAATATATCAGTGTAGCTAATGTCAAGGAAGAAGCTCTGGGTTTTGTTTTGTGTTATTATAGTTACAATTGTACAGTAAAATAATAACACAAACATACTACATTGAGATTATAACTAAATAAAAGCACATCAGCATATTGTATTACATATAGTTGTGGAAAAAATTATTAGACCACCCCTTGTTTTCTTCAATTTCTTGTTCATTTTAATGCCTGGTAAAACTAAAGGTGTATTTGTTTGGACAAATAGAATGATAACAACAAAAATAGCTCATGAGTGTTAAACGGATCGTATTAAATGGTAGTTGAATGTGACTTTAAATTTTACAATGTCAGGTGAATATCATAAATCATACATCATGAACCAAAATGGAGGAGGAGAGGAGAAGTAACGTTATTAGTTGTCTGCTTAATTTTTATGTTTATGTTTATGCATTTGGCAGACGCTTTTTTTCCAAAGTGACTTACAGGGGAAAACCAATCAAATCACTCAATCAATCAAATTTTATTTATATAGCGCCACATCACAAAAAAGTTATCTCACGACACTTTATATATAGAGTTGGTCAAAACCAGACTCTAAGCCAATTTACAGAAACCCAACAGAATCCTCCAGGAGCAAACACTTGTGACTGGTGACAGTGGCGAGGAAAAACTTCCCTTTAACAGCAGAAACCTGGAGCAGACCCAGACTCCTGGAGGATGGACGTCTGCCTTGACCAGTTGGGGTCTTTACATTACAAAGTTGTTTTGCTTGAAGAGTCTTTTTATTTTTGCAAGTCTTAAGTTATATTCTGAGTTATATTTTCCAAGTGTATCTTGTATTTTTATTTTAAGAGGTACTGAACAGTCAGGTTTGATTTGTGTGTGTGGGTGTGCTTTTGATTGAACTCACACCTGCCTGCAATGAACTCAGAGCAGAGGTCAGATTCTACCTAAAAGATCTATTTTTACATCTTTAGAAAGTAGTTGTGGTAAAGAGAGCATAGAGCAGAAAAAACAGAATAGGGGATTTTTGTGGTCAAGACATGCTAGCCGAACAATGCAGGTGCTAAGCAAAAGCGGTGCACGTGCAAAAGCATGTGCTTTTCTTAGAAGTAGCTTATGGAGTGACTGACGTGTTCTGCCCAGAAACTATGATTAACCAATAATAAGCATATGACGAATGATGTCATTGAATAATGGGAGTCTCCAACAGTCACTAAAGACTATAAAAAGTAACAAAGGAAACTCTTAAGTGGGGGGCTTTTTTGCTTTTTCTCTCTGTAACGAAATGTGTTTGATGCTAGATTCTTTTTTTTTTTTTTTTTTTTTTTACTTCTGCCTGAAGCAATAAATAAAGCTATTGTTTTAACTTTTTAAATCTCATCCTTGCTTTTTTGGTGAATTTTTCTTCATTCTCCTGTTGTGTTTCTCCGACACCGACTTCCATTAGTAAGTCTTTTACCATAGAAGTGAACCCCCATCTCCTGGCAGTTTGGGTTTTTATCCTAGCCCTTCAAACTTCACTGGGCATCTGAGTAGATAAAGAGACACCGATTTTGTACTTTGCATCACGTAGACGTTTCCAGTAATCCGCAAAGTTACTCTTCAGGTGGAACAATAATGGAAAATTTTGGAACAACGATCCATTTAACTAACATAATTGTGGTCATTTGAGATTCTTGAGTCTTCATGTTTTTTCAAGAGCTTAATTTAAGAGCTGATATCTATCCATTTTCCATGTTTTCTTGATAATAACCAAAATCACTTCAGTTCTTACATCAATAGCTATGGCATTGTACTGCCAAAAACAGTGCTTTTAGGCATTCCATGTTATCTTTTCTGTCTGTTTTAGTCACATGATCTTACATCTTAATCTTACATTTAAATCTTACATTTACTTCATGTTGTTTTTTTTTTTTTTTTTTTAATTTTTTCCTACATCTCTTTTTGACAAGTTCCCCTTTAGAGTAGATACTCTGCAAAGTAGGCCTCTGGTAATTCAAGTCCTGTGGGGCTAAAAAAAAAAAAAAATAGCCACATAACACAATGTGTAGTGTGATATAAGATCTGAAAATGACATCTTCTGCCTCAGGCACAGTTCTGAAGCAACTGGAATGTCACTTATTCACTGTTAATTAAAAAACCAAACATGTATGGACACAAGCATTTACACAAACACACATCCACACAGAAGCAAGAATGTAAGCGACTCACACCCATATGTTGGGAATATAATAATAATAATAATAATAATAATAATAATAATAATAATAATAATAATAATAATAATAATAATAATAATAATTTGAGCCTCTAAGTCACAACTTCAAGCCATGACTCATGACTTTGTAGCATTCCAGGCAAGTCACACCAAACTCCCTGAGGGCAACGAATAGTGGTAGTTAGATGTAAACAAACCAACATGGTGGACCATACAAAGCTTATGGTCATTTACAATCATTTCTAAAGCTAGAGGCGCTTGCTCCTTGTTTATTTGAGGGAAACAGGAGGAAAAACGACACATAAAACAAGAGAAACTGTTACACCTTTTATGTTATGTTATTTCGATATTTGGATACGTATTTGGTATTCATTTATTCTTGCACTCAATGGACTGAAAACTTGCTAACGCTAGAGTAGCTGCTGATTATGCAGAACATTTGCAGATAAATAACGTCAAAGCAATACCTTTTTTTAAGAAACAATTTGCATAAAAAACACATCCTCGGGGGCTGCTATTGTTGTTTCACGGGCGATGTGACGTCAGAGCTCGAAACTGGGAGTAAGTCCATCTAGTACGAGTTCACAGGTAAGAAGTCATGGGTTTGACTGCCATTCCAGTGCATTTTCACAGGTAGAAGGTTGGAAAAACACAGGTTAGGGGTTGCCTGGAACACAGCATAATACTGCAGTAAGTAGTGAATGTAAGTTAATATAAAATGCATCAAAGCAGGTGCGTTGGGCAAAGCCTGAAACACAAAGCAGAGTCAAGTAATGGGATGATTCTAGCACTGTTTCTGAAAAAAAAAAAAAAAACAGGAAAGTTGTAGGTTTGTACGTTTTTGAGCAGAGATCTTGTAAAGTGTAGTTTATTTATTGGGTGGACCTAAGGAGCTGAACAACTCTTTGAGAAATAGCCAGGAGCCAGGATGAGCACGTATCAGTACACAGAAGACTAAAAATTCTGAACTGAAGCACTGATCAATGTTTCACTCCCAGTAACCTATGCTGAAGACATACAGGGTGGGGAAGCAAAATTTACAATGAACATTTAGTTGTTTTTTCTCAGCAGGCACTACGTCAGTTGTTTTGAAACCAAACATATATTGATGTCATAATCATACCTAACACTATTATCCATACCTTTTCAGAAACTTTTGCCCATATGAGTAATCAGGAAAGTAAACGTCAAAGAGTGTGTGATTTGCTGAATGCACTTGTCACACCAAAGGAGATTTCAAAAATAGTTGGAGTGTCCATGAAGACTGTTTATAATGGAAAGAAGAGAATGACTATGAGCAAAACTATTACGAGAAAGTCTGGAAGATACTATTAAAGAAGAATGGGAGAAGTTGTCACCCGAATATTTGAGGAACACTTGCGCAAGTTTCAGGAAGCGTGTGAAGGCAGTTATTGAGAAAGAAGGAGGACACATAGAATAAAAACATTTTCTATTATGTCAGTTTTCTTGTGGCAAATAAATTCTCATGACTTTCAATAAACTAACTGGTCATACACTGTCTTTCAATCCCTGCCTCAAAATATTGTAAATTTTGCTTCCCCACCCTGTATTAGCCCCTCAATATTCAAGAATATCTGCTTTGGTCTTTTATCCAACATGTTTAAATGCCATTAAAAGATGATAGCACAGTGTAATATATAGCGCTGGAAATATCTACTAAAGACAGAATTTCCAGTACCTCCACACTCACCAATTTATCAGCGTACTTACTCTGCTGGCCTCCCTCTGACACTTTGTAAATCTCACTTAATTACAGCCACCGACTGAGTTTACTGAGATAACTCTCTTGAGATCTGCTCTGTGTACACTGAGTATCCCTCAAAACACAGAGACGCTGTAGCTTCGTTCTCACGCCACATGTAGTCTGTCGAGTACGTGTGTGTGTGTGTGTTTTAACAAATGAAATCAGCCCTGATCCTCACAAAAAATACCGTTAAACATAACACACACAAACAAATCCTCTTGGCTTGTATTCAGTGTACTGTAAATCTCATTTGATTGCTCATAGTAGACCCAGTTTACTGACAGAAGTCTTCACTGTGTGTGTGTGTGTGTGTGTGTGTATACTTATGTGTGAGAGATTGTCGTTAACAAAATAGACGTTGCAATGTGAGGCTTCTCATTCACATTCCTTACATCGCCTTCTCTTTTTCAGTTGTGATTATTTAATAATTTCCACCATGATTAGAATTCATGCTTCATACCTGATTGCAACACTTTCTCATCCACACTAAAACAAACTCTATTAAAACCTTTTGACTTGTAAATTACTCAATCTGTTCACACTGTCCCCCTTATATGAACCCAGTATTATTTGTGTTATTGGAGACCGCAATTTCCGAAACTTCCATGCATTTCTTCAGATAAAAATACAGTTTATCTGCACTGGAATGACCCCAGATTTTGGCCAGTTTTATTACATCAACATGAAAGCACAAAATTATTATTATTATTTTTTTTTTGTGCTTAATGGCCTGTAGTACTCGACTCAAATCCTAACTTTGCAATTCAACTTTACTGCAGTCTGACAACAGAAGTTCTGGTGTGTGTGACAGCAGTAAAAGTTTCATAGTTAAATCTAGATGCACACAGTGGAGTTTCTGTCATTCTGCAAATCAATGAAAACAATCACCGAGCCCTTTCCAATCTGGTTCACCTTCCATCTTGTTTATTTCCATCATTCATTCATTCATTTTCCATTGCCACTTTCATCCTTGGATACATTTTAGAGTAACCAGTTGCATGTCTCTGAAGCCGAGGACCGTCTGACTGTGAGTGCTATTCACTGCACCACCGACCACTGCATTTTCTCTCCAGAAAAACAGGTCATGTGTGGTTACAGTCAGCTTGAAACTAGAAGCTAAAATGCATAGGAATGTGTTGACTTCTACATTACACTACACTGCCCAGAAAAAAACTAAACAAAACCTAATATTTCATCAGACCACCCTTAGCTTTGATTACAGGATGCGTTTGCTGTGCCATCATTTATGCCATATAATGATTATGGGATGTTATGATGAATGTGAAAACATTTATTTCTGTCCAGAGTTGCATTGATTTTTTGCCAAGATCTTGTATTGATGATGAGAGAATAGGCCCGTTGTGTCCATCTCCATCACCATCTCCATCACATCCCAACGACTCTCTACGGGGTTCAGGTCTGGACTCTGTGGAGGCCAAGCCATGTGTGAAAATGATGTCCCACACCCCCTGAACCACTAATTCACAATCTGATCCTGATGAATCCTGACATTGTCATCTTGGGATATGTCTGTGTCACCAGGGAAGAAAAAATCCACTCATGTCCAGATCTGGTCATTCAGTATATTCAGGTTCAGCTGAACCTAGATCTGACCGACAGAACCGGCCCCAGATCATAACACTGCCCCCACAGCTTGTACTAGGCATGATGGGGAGGGATGGGAATTTAACGATTCCGATTCCATTATCGATTTTGCTTATTGATCCGATTCGTTATCGATTCTCTTATCGATTCTCATTGGGTGAGGGAATAAAAGAGTACAAACGGGTGTGTTTGCATTAATGGTCTTTTATATTTCCATCTGTACACAGAAAAAATAACATATACTATATGTACAAATAATAACAGATGATGCCGGGCCCGGTTTCGGGGGGGGGGGGGGGGGGGGGGGGGGGTACGGTGAAAGTGAAACTAAATGCTTGTATTTGAGGGGATACAATATTTGTTGCCCACACCGGAACTGGAACTGGGCCCGGATGATGGCCTGGTGTCCACTCTGCCGCGAGATTCACAAGCGCTGCTAAGAAGCGTATCAAATGAATCACATGCTGTGGACAAGCATATAATGGAGGGATTCCACCCTTTTGAAAAAATGGAAGCTTTGCAAGTGTTACAAGTGGACCTGGTGTCGTCTTTTTAGACTGTTTCTGCTTCAACGCCATGTTGGTTATGTTCTGACCGAAACAATACAACATACACATGACGTCATCGTGCATGCGCAACGAAGGCGGAATCGATAAGCAGAATCATTAAGCAGGAAGGCAAATGATTCCAAGGAATCAAGCTACTGGGATCCGGTTCTCAAAAAGAACCAGTTCTTGATTCCCATCCCTAATGATGGGTAATCACTTCATCCACCTCTCTTACCACCCTGATGTGTCCGTCACTCTGGAACAGGGTCAGTCTGGACTCATCAGACCACATGAACTTTTTCCACTGAAACACAGTACAGTCTATATTAAATAAGTTCAGACTTCTTTCTACTTCTTTTCGACCATGCAAAAGTCAGACTTGCGCGTACTTGAAGACAGATTTGTCTTAATTTGCTTTATTTTGTTTTATTTTGTTTCTTTGAATGTTCAAAATAAATACATTAAAATAAATAAAATCTATGCACTCTATCAAACTGATGGATGTTTTAGAAATGAGACGCTACTCACTGTATCAGTTAGGGTTAAAGAACTTGCTGCTGCTATGAGGTGTAAGACTAAATCCAGTTAAGTGTATATTTGTTGGAAAAACAGTCACAACTTCAAAGTGTGACAGTAGAACATACCCTAACATTGCAAAGAACTAGAAAAGCACATGGAGAGCGTTCCTTGCGCCAGTATCAACATTTCCTGAAAACTTCATCAAAATCCATCCATAACTTTTTGAGTTACTTTGCAAACAGACGGACAGACAAACCCCGATGAAAACATAACCTCCACTGTCCTTGGCGGAGGTAATGATCTAAGCTCAGTTTTACCACTTTGAAATACAAATTCATTTGTGATAAGATTTGAAAAACACTCAACAACTGATGCATCTTTACATCAGTTCATTAGTTTCTGTGCAGTCGTTTAAATGTTCTTTACCACCTTATAAACAATGATAAGATGCAATGTAATAATGTAATAAAACAACAGAGGATTTACAGTACTATATATTCTCCACTATTACCATTGTTGGACTTTGCAAATACACTCAATATCCACACACGTCACAGTTTCTCAGACTTTCATTTGACCTTTCTTATCACCTGTGTGCATGTTCTACAGCTAAGCTGGAAGCCACAACAGTCAGGACCCAATCATCGATCTCTGACTCTGAATTTATCCGTAACATTTAAATTCTGAGCCGGCTCATTGTTGTATCATCACATTATCAGCGGGACTTGTTGCAATGAAAATAGCAGCTTGACATTTTCTAAAATGATTAGAGCCGTGGGTGATAGAATCATTTTTCTCCAAAATTCTTCATGGACATTAGACACCATTTAAATCAGCAGGACAGAAGGCTTTTAGGCTCTACAGTTAGGTTTCCTATAAGTAAATGTCAAGTCATTGGTTTTACAGAGCATCTACTTTAGGGAGGAGTAGCAGCAGACTGTGAAACCACACATCTTAAATCACAAAATGCATTTACTTCTGCTCCTTTGCATTAACAGTTAGTGTCTACGTACCAATTACATTGTTTAATGAAGTTGTTGTTTGGCTTGTGTGGAAGTGATAATCAAGTGTGTGTCAGCTAGATAGTCCATTCTTATATTAATTAATTTATTACTGGTTACGGTTAATAATGAAATGTTTGCATGTCTTAGTTCAATTGCTGTTGTGATATTAACCCTTTCATGCACAGTGGTCACTACAGTGGACAGCTGTTCTCTTGTATATTCATGGATTTTGTTGTTTTAGTTCCATATCAGTGAACACAGTGGACGCTCACACTGCAAAAATCTTTATCTTACCAAGTGTCTTTCTAGTCCAAATATCTCATCACACTTAAAATCAGACAGAATCACCTAAAGAGTAACTTTTCACTTAGATATAAGAACTTATTTTTAGACAATAGATCTGCAAAATCTGATTTCGAGTAATCTTACCAAGATAATTTTCACTTGTTCCACTGGCAGATTTTTTTGGCTTGAATTAAGCAAAAAAAAAAAAAAAAAAAAGTTACTCTTTAGGTGATAATGTCTTATTTTAAGTGTGATGAGATATTTTGACTAGAAATGAGAAAAATACACTTAGTAAGATTTAGATTTTTGCAGTGTATGCACTATCCCATACACTGCAATTCATACCATTACTGTAACTTTACTGTTCTTGATAAACCTGATCTGCACTAACATGTTTGAGTGAAAATCAATTGCTAGTTATTGTTATTAAACTGTAATTAGCAGGGTTTTTTTTTTTTTTTTTTTACTTTTTTTTTCAAATTATCTCCATGAAGTGAGTAATGACTAGTATTAGTGTATGTTAAAATGGGAGAAAACATCAGATTATCTGCATTAAAAATGTTTGCATTTCATAGTTTTCACACAGTTTATCAGTAAATATGTTTCTTTGCTTCAAAAAATTTCAAGCATGGTGTCCAGCTGAGTGGACATTTTTGCTACTCCATGAAAAATGGGTTCATAAAAACAACTTCTATCACATTGTTTTTTTAATGCCCCAAGGAATAAAAACACTGGAAAAAAATCTTGATTACGGCTCTCACAATTCATGCATGAAAGGGTTAATTTCTTGAATGAAATAAATATGTCAATTATGCTTAGACAGACAGACAGACAGACAGATAGATAGATAGATAGATAGATAGATAGATAGATAGATAGATAGATAGATAGATAGATAGATAGATAGATAGATAGATAGATAGATAGATAGATAGATAGATAGATAGATAGATAGACTTTGTTGAGTCATTATATATTTCTATAGAGAGAAATACATCGAGCTCAGAAAAATAGCTTTGTTTTAAAAGGTTTGCAACAATGCTGACAATTTTCAATTAATCCAAAAGGGTACAGATTAAAAACGAAAAAAAGTTTTAATATGGCATAAATGAACATTTAATCTTTCAATTTATCTTAACAATCAAAACTAACACATTTGGAGAAATATATTTTTAGACAATTACAAACAAGAGTGCAAAATTTTCCTCTCAGACATATTAGAGTAGATGTTCAAAGTTTTATATAATAGCAATACTTGAGTAAAGTACTAGTACCTCGAATTTCTGCTCAAAAATTGAGTAGAAATACTAAGTAAAACTATACTGTTATCAAAAACTCCTTTGGAATAACAGGGTTGTTTTGTTTCAGTGTTTTCAGCTTGTGTGCACAAAGACTGAGGAAAGTACAGGAGACCGAGGAATAAAAACACTCAGGAAAAAATCTTGATTACGCCTCTCACAATTCATGCATGAAAGGGTTAATTTCTTGAATGAAATAAATATATCAATTATGCTTAGATAGATAGATAGATAGATAGATAGATAGATAGATAGATAGATAGATAGATAGATAGATAGATAGATAGATAGATAGATAGATAGATAGATAGATAGAGCCTTTGTTTTTTCTTCTTTTTCCAAGGTGCATGCTGTTCATGATAATATAAGTGCCATACAAAGTGCTTGTTTGAAGCTGGTGGTGAAAGCAGTTGATTACTGGCTGTTTTTATTGTACTTTCAAAGCGGAGAGTGGAATGGGCTGCTAATAAAATAAAGCGCCTGTTGGAATATAACTTACCAGCACCGTTGAAGTGATACAAAAAGAGAGGCAGGAGCAAAGAGGGAAACATGTCCAGCTGTGCATAAATGTTGCAGCAGGGCTTCTCAGTGGAACCTGACTGAAGCTGATGTCCTAAAGCACTGAGGCGGAACAACACCACCTATACAACGTCCACTTTCACTATAGAATTGTACATATATTGGACTGTAACAATAGAAAAGGTAAAACACGGAGGCTTATCAGGATCGTACATCGTTTTTCTGAGTATGGAGCTGAGTTGTTAATTAAGGTTTGTTGTGTTGAAGCAAAAAGTAAGCATTATCCGACTGCTGCGTTTGCAGTTGTGTTGTTTTGTTTTTGCAACTACAAGTAAGATTCAAGATCAGCCTAAAGGCTAAGTGGTAAAAATAAATAAGAAATAAAGAAAAGGCATGGAAGAAAAGTATTGAAATAGTATCCATTTGCAAGTGAATAAGGAGCTGTGTGCAAATGTCAGACGTGAAAGTGTTGTAATCTTTCTTGCACTTTGTATAAATTGCACAGATTGACCTACAGGATCAGGAAAACATGAAACCAGAAACCATACCGATCTATATGACACAGTACAATGTGTTTTTGAGCTTATGGGAAATCTGTCTTTGTTTAGCCCTTTAACCCCTGAGTCATTATTTCAGGTAAATGTGTTGCTGTGAATTCATGTCTATAGAGGTGTCCTAAAAGCTGCTGTGAGTATGTGCTTGTGTTCTTTTTCTTCAGTGGTTTTCGTCAATAAGAGATTTAGGATGTTGAACATGAACTGTGAACTGTGACACACTGAACTACAATGACTCCAGCTGCTTTTGAACATCTGGTTGAACTCCAAAAACACAGATCCACTGTCAAAATGAGGTAGAAACACAGTAAAAAAAAAAAAGAAAAGAAAAATCACAACAGTGCAAACAACAGTAAAGTCTATCTCACTAGTTGCTTTTTCATTGACCCTCAAATTGAGTGAATATAACTTGCGCATAAAAATTTGCTTAACGAAAAAACAACAATTTTGTCAATACTCTCATTTTTCAGTTAAAAGTTTTTGTGCTGGCAAGAGGTGGTTTTCGGAGGTAGCGTAAACGGTATATCATGCAAAACTGCAATGGAAAGACCTTTTTGTGCAACTAGAGTTAGGTGAATTTAAAAAAAAAACTGATGTTGACAAACGTTTCAACAAGCGAAGAAGAAGAAGAAGAAGAGTTTTAAAAGAAACAGGGTTTGGTATGTGTGGACACACCAGGAAACTGAATAATTTTTTTATTTAGTACAGGATAGGGGGTAATATATAATACTACTATTACTACTACTACTACTACTACTACTACTACTAATAATAATAATAATAACACTGGGTTACAAAAAAAATGTTTTTGCAAGTTGTCTAGGTTTTTTCAACTGAATTAGGACCATTTTGCACCGCTAAATCCAAAAATGACATCTGTTTTTCTCAATCAGGTCAGGTTTTTTTGCTAATTTGATTTTGAAAAATTTGATCTTCTCACAAAATTGATTACATTTTTGTGACTTTATCAGTTGATTTTTTATATAGTTTTCACCCAAAATAGGTTTTAAGAGAAAAAAAAAATCATTTTCTAAAAGGATCCCTGTTAGGTACAATGGTGTGTTCACCTCAGATGTAGCAGAATACGTCAGGCTTATTTTTGCAAGATCTTCTAGTCAAAGCCATTTCATTCACCTGTAATATTAAAAAAAAACATTAATCATAAATTGGCAAAAGTAAAATCTTCAGAACTCGTTTACTGCAAGAAATATGAAAGAATTTTGTATCATATGATGTGAAAATGCCCATAAATGTAAGCAAGAATGTTAAAAAGCAAATATGTAGCATAGTTAAGAAAGCAAAATTATCCTAAATCAGCTCAAAAAACAAACAATAAATTTGTTGTTGACCAGTGTAATGAACATATCTGTAAATCAACATAATATTTATGTTTGTCGCATTGTTTATGGAATGACTTCACGTGTCATCTCGCGATAATAAAAAAATCATTAATTCCACATAACTGTATATTTGTTGGAAAAGCAGTCACAACTTCAAAATGTGACAGTAGAACACACCCTAACATCGCAAAGAACTAGAAAAGCACTCAGGGAGCGCAGACCTCCACCAAGGCAGGTCACACATCCCCCCCACCCCCGATCACCACCAAAATTTAATCATTTGTTCCTTGTGCCAGTATCAACATTTCCTGAAATTTTCATCCAAATCTGTCCAGAACTTTTTGAGTTATCTTCCACACAGACAGATGGACAGACAGACAAACAGACAGACAGACAAACCAATGCCGGCAAAAACATAACCTCCTTGGCAGGGGTAAAAATAGAAGAAGATGAAGTAAATATCCTGTGGAATTTTCCAAAAAATAAATATCCTCATACTTAACAAAAGCATATTTGTTTTTTGTTTTCTCTCAGTTCAAACTCCAGACTTAAAAATAGGTAAAAGGGAATAGGGATCAAATCTAACCAAACATCACATGCACGCAGTGTGTCGCTTCAAGTCATAATTGCCTCTATGCGCAATGGAGAAACAGGTTTGACATAGTTCACAGAATACCCTCTGTGAAACATTCCCCCACGCTTTGGCCCATATATAAACATCTTCCCATTCTTTTCTGTAGCTGCGTCTTCTTTTTCTGCTCGGAGTTTCCATGTTCTCTGCCAATATCAGCATACCGGTGTCCGAGGCTTTTGCCTTTGTTTTTTGTGTGTCAGTGGGTGGAGGTCCGGAGGAAACTAGTGACAGGTTGATGGACTCCTGACCCCATGTGCATGTTGGTTGATTGACAGCGGACACAGCCAATGGTGATAACGCTGTCTCTGCTATAAAATCAAAGTCATGTTTAGAGAAAGGCGACTGCCCTGCACTTTGGAGAGCCAGAGCCAGTCAAATGTGGGACATCGTGTCAGAGCTCCTCAGTCACTCGACTCCTTAAAAAGGGGCTAAAAACATTCCATTTTAGACAGGCTTTTTATGGTCCACCATGATGCTTTGTTTTATTCGCTTTGTCTTTCATTCTGGTGACAGCACTTTATTTTTATTGGACTGTCTTTTCTCTGTTAGCACTTTGAAATTCTGCTGAATTAAAAGTACTACAAGTGCCTCTCCATACCAGACAGGCCTCCTGTCTGTCTGTTTTTAAATCCCTTCTTAAAACCCATCTTTTCTCCTTGGCTCTTGAAACCATGTGAGATGTTTGAAGGTACTATCTTTATTCTATTGTTTTTATTTGGTAGTGGTTTATTGTTCTTATTTATCTATTTTATGTATTCATTTATTTTGTTGTTTTTAATTGTATGGCTTTTTAATCCATCTTGTATTTTATTCTTTTATTTGGGTTTTATTTATTCTTCTGTAAAGCACTTTTTTCTTTTTTTGTACAGTTTCTATGTCTTTAAATCTATTCTGTATTTTATTCTTCTATTTTGGTTTCAGTTTTTCTTCTGTACAGCACTTTGGTCCACTGCAGTTGTTTTAAAGTGCTTTACAAATAAAGTTGGATTGGATAAAAATGCAATTTATTATTATTATTATTATTATTATTATTATTATCAGTTGGTGGCATGTGGAAAAAATGGTCATAACGGACCCATAGACAACCACCTAACAATGCTTTTTCCCTCACGTTAAGCTGGCAACGGCTCCGGAGCTCCCTGGGGATCTCTGCTTCTACCTTTATGTGCAGATATGCCTGGATGTTGCTAGGCTATTTTTCAGGGGTCCGACTGACTGTGTCGAAGAAGTCGGTTGGTGGACTTCCATGTCCAATTGTAGAATATTCAAAACATTGTAAAATGGTGCAGTCCCATGTTACAATAACAGAAATGATGTAACTAAAACACTCTTCTTGCCGCTTTCCTCCGACAACAAGAAGAAAAGATGGCTGAAGTTGATACGGTAAGTTGGATCTCAAATGATGAACAATACAGTTTAGTGTAGGCTAGCATCAGTAGCTAACATTAGGTAGCTAGTACTAGTGCTAAATACCATACCATACCGTAGCATACCATACCATACCAACTTTATTACCTCTGCCAAGGAGGTTATGTTTTTACCGGCGTTGATTTGTCTGTTTGTCTGTCTGTCTGTGTGCAAGATAACTCAAAAAGTTAAGGATGGATTTGGATAAAAATTTCAGGAAATGTTGATTCTGGCACAAGGAAGAAATGATTAAATTTTGGTGGTGATCGGGGGTGGGGGGACTGATCTGCCTTCGCGGAGGTCTGCGCTCTCCAAGTGCTTTTCTAGTTTATTAATGTATTTGCTCTGCTATTGGTTCCTTGTACACATAAAAATGGGGGGGTGGGGGGGCCCACGAGGGGGCCCCACTGATCGGCCTTGGTGGAGGTCTGCACTCTCCGAGTGCTTTTCTAGTTTATAATGCACTTTAAGAACTTTACAGCTAGCCAAAGTGCTGTACACGAAACATAAAACAAGGGATTAAATAAGTAAACTAGAAGCACTCGGAGAGCGCAGACCTCCGCCAAGGCTGATCAGTGGCCCCCCCCGTGGGCCCCCCCACCCCCGATCACCACCAAAATTTAATCATTTCTTCCTTATCCCATTTCCAACAAACCCTGAAAATTTCATCCAAATCTGTCCATAACTTTTTGAGTTATGTTGCACACTAACGATCAGTGGCCGCCCCCCGTGGGCCCCCCCACCCCCGATCACCACCAAAATTTAATCATTTCTTCCTTATCCCATTTCCAACAAACCCTGAAAATTTCATCCAAATCTGTCCATAACTTTTTAGTTATGTTGCACACTAACGGACAGACAAACAAACAAACAGACAGACAAACAAACAAACAAACCCTGGCAAAAACATAACCTCCTTGGTGGAGGTAATAAGTAAAAACAGTGATAACACAGGGTGCAAAGCAGGCTAAGAAAAACAAAATACAACCATCATAAAATCTGATAAATCTGATAAATGTCAGTTTATATTGCATTACCTGTCTATACGTAACTTTAAAGCATCAGTATGAGCTGGGCAGCGATTGCAACAGTTTAAACTTAATAATCGTAACAGCCAAATCAAACAGGAAACACACCAATAAACTAGAAGCACTCAGAGAGCGCAGACCTCCGCCAAGGCAGATCAGTGCCCCGGATTTGGATGAAAATTTCAGAAAATGTTAATACTGGCACAAGGAACAAATGATTAAATTTTGGTGGTGATCGGGGGTGGGGGGGCCACGGGGGCCTACTAATCATCCTTGGCGGAGGTCTGCGCTCTACGAGTGCTTTTCTAGAAAAGACAGCGCAGACCTCCGCCACGGCTCCACTTCTCTGCCTTCCTGTTCAAGTGAAAAATTTATGTTTGAGAAAGAATTTCACGTGTGTATGAATGCATTTCATCTGTGTGTGTGAATGGTAGTTCTGAATAATGTCTTATACGGCCCCTCATAAAAGCTAATGCTGTTGGTAACATAAAAGGAGATGAGGAGTTTCTCTCAAGCTGGAAGCTACAATGGCCATAAAGTTGGAATCATCTTTTTATCCCTATTAAAGCACATCAGTTATCCCCTTTGACCTGGGGCAATGATCACATGCTGAGTCCCAGTCCCACACTTTATCTATCAAGAATAAATCAGTGTTACAATCATTTCATGAGGAGAGGTTAAAATGTTTGATTCCGACTTCATGGGCAGAAGTGCATTCTTAAGTTGTTGGAAAGTTGTTTTAGTGACAGAGATTACTAGACATCCAGAGGCTCCATTGTGAACATGGAATAAAAGTAAAATTATCCCATAAAACCCATGTAGTCGAACAAATGTCGGTGGTTCTAGATACTTGTTTTTACATTCAGTTAGTGACATATTTTGCTGAAGAAGTCACACTGGCTTCAGTTTCCTCCAATCTGCTATAATCAACTTTGAATTTACTCTGAGCTTTTATGAACATCTACATGGTCAGTACGTTAAATACAGAAAAACTGCAGTGGATAATATAATAGTAAATTATGAAAAATAAGTTAGGAATGGTTGGATGTAAAATAAAATCTTCCCACAAACAGAGTTGTAGGTCTTTATTCCTCCTCCATATGTTCATGACATTCCTTGATTCAATTGAAGATCTTACACAGATTGCATTTCTCTAAAGCTGAAGTTGCAAAAATATTCCCTGACTTAAACCCCATCTGTGACAGACGCAAGCAGGCCCCAGCAACAATATACCACACGTTATGGTCCTGCTCCAAGCTTATCCTTTTTTCCTTGAACTCTTTCTTTGATTTCATTTCCCGGGTATATGGGTGCTGTATTCAGCCGTCTCCCCTAACTCCTATTTTTGGTCTTATTTCATGCACAGATGACTCAATCCCTCCAGCTAACCTACAAAAAGTTGTGGCCTTTTCATCTTTACTAGCTAAAGGCGGACTATTCTTTTCAAATGAAAGGACTCATCCCCTCCAACACACGATCAATGGATCAGAGATATAAAGTTGGAAAAAATGAGGTGCACCCTAAATAATTCACTCAACAAATGTTTTTGTCAACAAATTTAACTAAATAGGGGAGCCTGTTTTACACTATGTGAATATGGTACCTGGACTGGAACTGTAAATACATTTTAGTTGTATATATTGGGATAGACCTGTTTGTTTATTTATTACCTCCACCAGAAGGTATTGTGATCGCTTTGCTTTGTTTGTTTGTTTGTTTGTTTGTTAGCAACTTTACGGGAAAACTATTCCAACCATCTTTACCAAATTTTACCCACAGATAGGCCTAGGCCCTAGGACCAACCCATTAAATTTTGGGCCAAGTAGGCCAAAGTTCAAGGTCACAGCAAGGTCACAAAATCTCAAATTTTCCTATCTCTCATCATTGAGCAATTTTCAAAAATTCAAAACGACTCTGATTAGCCTCCAATTTGACACACCCGTAGTTATAACAATATCTTGTATCTGGCACAAAATTGTCCACATCCACCGTGGAATGTGGACTCTGTGGACATTTCAATTTAACACTGAAAATCCCATTTACGTCACATTTTTTCATTATAACTCAACAAATATTGATTGGAATTTAATATAATTTGACATACACATGAATGGTACCAAGCTTCAACTCTTTCTGCTGTATGGAACAACCTGGAAACTGTTTAATTTAAAAAGAAATAGTCGATCCACACCATGCACACCATTCAGGGCACTTGGCGGAGGTTTGCGTTCTCTGAACACTTGTTTATTTATTTATTTTCTTTCCTTAAATGTACCAGAATGCACTGTTTTGACAGTCTTGTTATACATGTTTTGTTTGTACTGCCTTTTTTTTTTCCAATGAGTTTTGTTTGTTTATCATGTGCAGTGTCAATTTTTGTATTTTGAACACATCACTTGAAATTCTAAGTGTTATATTTGTTAAATGTTTCAAAGGACATCCAGGAAAAGTTTGTGTGTATCAGTGTGTGGGGTCAAGCTTTGGAATGGGTTGGGGGTAGACCTCAAGCAGTGTCCAAATATTCAAAAATTCAAAAAAATGTGCAAAGAAATGTTATTTTCACAATATCTGGCTCAAGGAAGGGTGTGATCATTAATTGGATTGTCAGGTTGTTCTATTGTATGGTGTGTGTGTATATAAACATGGGGGTGCAGACGTGTATACAGCAGTAGACATAAATTGGTGTGTATGTGACTGTATAAGTGTATGTGTATGTGACTGTATAAGTGTTTGTAGAAGTGTATGTAGATAATCACAATCTTATGTTGTATATCAAGTGATTCAGCACTAACAGTCTGAGGACTGGAATTAGGGGGTAGGACTGGATAAGCAGTGGCTTCTTCCTACTCCCTTTCAGGCACAACAGTTGTTCTTTTTTTTTTTTTTTTTTCTATTATTTGATTTTTTGTGTATTGTTTATCATTATTATTATTATTTTTCTATTGTTTGATTTTTTTTATTTGTGTATTATTATTATTTTTTTTGTTTTGTTTTGTTTTGTTTTTGTTTCATGTTTTGTATTATGTCTGTGTCTGAAATAAAGTAACCTAAACCTAAAGTTCTATAAATGTTGAAAAGCTCTATAAATAAAATAAAATATTAAAAAAAAAAAAAGAGTTGTAGGTCTTTAAGGGTTAACACACCAAGGTTAGGGTGTTTGCTGATGCCTAACCTTGTCTCTCTATTAACTGCAACTCGCGATCAGAAGATCCATATGTGTGCTCTTTTTCATGATGGTGTAGACAAATATATGTTTGTTGTGATTTGCAGAACATCCCCATGACTGCTGAGGAGAAGCGTGCCAGGCGTCCAAATACAGAACTGAACTACATCCACTAAAATATTAAACTGCTCTGTTTCCTTTCAAGTTAGAACCACTTTCTCAACACATTTCTCTGGAACAAAATAACTGCTCACAGAACAAGTCGATATGTGATTTGCCTGAAGATAACATCTTCACAGTGAAAGCAACCCAAATCCATGGCTTTAATCTTGTTTCGTTGTTGAAATACTGTTTGTTTTTGCATGTTTATGGTTTGTCTATGAGTGATGAAGCATTCACAAACCATACTTTAACTACTAGAGGCAAAGATTTAGTGTAACAAGTTCTGACATTTAGACATATATAGATTTAGATATGTGAAAAAATGTGTTGTTTTTTTAACAGCTTTGTATGATAAGTTGTTAAACCTTACATTAGTACTTCTTCTGCTGTACTTAAATACAATTCCTTGGGAGTCTTTTTACTTATGGACACAATGTTGACAACAGTTTAACCCTTTAAAACCTAGGACTATTTTTGTGGTGACTTACAAATTAATTTTTCTCTACATTTGACCTTTTCTAAGTGATTTATTACCATTTCTTATTGACATTAACCCTTTCATGCATGAATTTTGAGAACCTTAGTCAAGATTTTCTTCCTGAGTGTTTTTATTCCTCTTTAGGCTTAAAAAAACTAATGTGAAGGGAATTTTTTTTTTTTTTTTTTATGAAGCTATTTTTCATGGAGTTACAAAAATGTCCACTCAGCTGGACACCATGTGTTTAACCCTTTCATGCATGAATTATGAGAACCTTAATCAAGATTTTTTTCCGGAGTGTTTTTATTCCTCTATAGGTATGGAAAAAAAAAACAATGCGATGGATTTTTTATGAATATATTTAATCATGGAGTTACAAAAATATTCACTCTGATGGACACCATGCGTTTAATTTTAGAAGCAAAGAAACTGTCATATCAGTCCCTGGACTTTTTCTTGTTTTGTGTGTTTCCTGTTTTATTTTGTTAGTTTCCCTCATGTGTCTTGTCTGGTGTCTTTACTTCCTCTTTGTGTTCACCTTTGCCCTGATTACCTGCCTCCTCCCTGATTGTCTCCACCTGTGTCCAATTGTCTTCCCGCCCTCTTGTGTATTTAAACCCTGTGTTTCCCCCTGTTCGTTGCCAGTTCGTTTTCAACCCTTGGTGTGATAACTTACCAGCGTTTTTTGATCCTGCCTGCCTGTTGTGACCTGTTTTGCCCATCAACCTCCGACTCTGCCTGTTCCTCGTCTGCCTGCTCGTCTGTCTTCGACCTGGTTTGTCCATCACACCTGAGAATACGCCTGACCCCTGTCTGTTCCTCCGCCTTGGTGCCTTTTCCTGGTTTTGACCCCTGCCTGGACTATTGGTACGTGAGCCTGCCTGACCCTATGTACGTTTGCCTGTCTGATAGTCTGCCCGTGTATGACCTGGTCTGTCCACTGATTCTCCTTTGCTCTCTCCTAGTCGGGTTCCCCTCGTGTGCTCCCGACCTGGGCCGTAACGAGGTTCACTTAAGATCCGAAGCCGAGACGATTCCCCATCTCAGTCCAGCTGAAGATACATTCATTACCATTCTGTGTGAACCTGTTACTCTGATTATTTCTAATAAATCCATTTTAATTGTACTCCTGTCTGAGGGTCTTGCATCTGGGTCCAGTACTCGTACAATCTGTCCTAACAGAAACATGTATTTACTGATATACTATGTGAAAACTATGCAAAACAAACATTTTTAAGGCTGCTAATCTGATCTTTTCTCACATTTTAACATAGCTGCATGGAGATAATATGCAAAAAAACAAACAACTTTTTGTTTCGAAAAAAAACAAAACAAAACTGTTTATTACAGTCTAGTAACAATTAGCAATTTTTTACACTCAAACATGTTACTGCAGATCAGGTTTATCTAAAACAGCAAAGTTACAGTAATGGTATGAATTGCAGTGTATGGGATGATGCACAAAACAACAAATCCCTAAATACATAAGAAAACACCTTTGATCAGCTGTCCACTGTAGTGACCACTATGCATGAAAGGGTTAATACTTGAAGCAAAGATTAAAACCGATCATCGAAAAGTGATATACTGTTTGAAAACTATGAAATAAAAACATTTTTCATGCAGTTCAGATTTTATCATACTCTAATATTAGTTATTACTCACTTCATGGGGATAATATGCCAAAACAAGCCTAACTTTTTGATTAGGAAAATAGTTAATTACAGTCTAACAACAATTAGCAATTGATTTACACTAAAACATGTTAGTGCAGATCAGGTTTATCAAGAACAGCAAAGTTACAGTAATGGTATGAATTGCAGTGTATGGGATGGTGCATAAGCATCCACTGTGTTGGCTGATATGGAACTAAAACAACATACAACATGGATATACAAATGAACAGCTGTAGAATAGCTGTACACTGTAGTGACCAGTATGCATGAAAGGGTTAAGAAACTTTTTTTCAAACTGTAGCTAACTTGAAGTTTAATATTGTGTATATTTTACATGATACAAAGCAATGATTTTATTTTTATTTATTTATTTATTTATTTATCATTTCGAACATGCAAAGAAAATAAAACAAAACAAAGCAAATTAAGACATAAACAAAATAACATTTAAATGGACAGAATCTATCTTCAAGCACATACAAGTCTGAATTTTGCATAGTCGAAAACGAGTAGGAAGAAGAATAAACTTATTTAATCCTACCCCTCAGTGCTTTTACACTTTTATTGTTAACTTTATACAGCAATCAGCCTATACTATTTCCCTAATTTTAACGTCGTACCACAACAATTCATAATACAGTAACTGAATTATCCACAACAGTATGTTCGTGTCAGTATAGTCATACAAACAGACTCAACAAATCAAACATTTTCTTCAATAATTACAGCAGATTTGTCAGTACAATATCATACATAAACAAAAACAAACAGGCCTCATTGTCATTATTAAATACTGTACCTCTCAAGAATCAATTCTTTACATCTTTTTTTAAACTGAATTATATTTGATATTTGTTTTATCTCCACACCCAGTTTGTTCCACAGTTTTACTCCACAAATGATACATTGTGATATGTAGCTCTACGCATTCTTTGTTCATAAAAAATTATACATGATTATAACATGCATTTTATTTTTGTACAGTTTTACAGTCAACACAGTAAATGTCCAGAACAGTAAGAGGGATCCTGGGTGTTTACGGGAGCGCTGTTAGCTATTTGTACAGCTAGTTGTCAAACACTAATGAAGACAGTATATTCATTCTATATTAGTTTAACCCTTTCATGCATAGCGGTCACTACAGTGGACAGTTATTCTCCAGCTGTTCTCTTGTATATGCATGGATTTTCTTGTTTTAGTTCCATATCAGCCAACACAGTGGACGCCTATGCATCATCCCATACACTGCAATTTATACCATTACTGTAACTTTGCTGTTCTTGATAAACCTGATCTACAGGGTGGGGAAGCAAAATTTACAATGAACATTTAGTTGTTTTTTCTCAGCAGGCACTACGTCAGTTGTTTTGAAACCAAACATATATTGATGTCATAATCATACCTAACACTATTATCCATACCTTTTCACAAACTTTTGCCCATATGAGTAATCAGGAAAGCAAACGTCAAAGAGTGTGTGATTTGCTGAATGCACTCGTCACACCAAAGGAGATTTCAAAAATAGTTGGAGTGTCCATAAAGACTGTTTATAATGGAAAGAAGAGAATGACTATGAGCAAAACTATTACGAGAAAGTCTGGAAGTGGGGGAAGCAACAAAAAACGTACCAAAGCTTTTATTAAAGCTCTCAAATCCAAAATCCTAAAGGATCCAACCAAATCCATGAGAAAAATGGTAATTGAACTTGAGGTAGACAACAAGACCGTTAGAAATGCAGTAAAATATGATTTGAAGTTAAAATCTTACACAAGAACACCAAAACACTTGTTGACAAAAGCAACAAATCCAACTTTAGCAATTTTTGGGAATCATGTTTATGGCCGCCTTCTAGCCCAGATCTAAACCCTCTGGATTCTGCTATTTGGGGCATTTTAGAACATGCTACCAATAGAACATCACACAGCAATGTGGAGTTTCTTAAAGATACTGTTAAAGAAGAATGGGAGAAGTTGTCACCCGAATATTTGAACAACACTTGCACAAGTTTCAGGAAGCGTGTGAAGGCAGTTACTGAGAAAGAAGGAGGACACATAGAATAAAAACATTTTCTATTATGTCAATTTTCTTGTGGCAAATAAATTCTCATGACTTTCAATAAACTAATTGGTCATACACTGTCTTTCAATCCCTGCCTCAAAATATTGTAAATTTTGCTTCCCCACCATGTACACTAACATGTTTGATTGTAAATCAATTGCTTGTTATTGTTAATAGACTGTAGTTGACCATTTTTCTTAAACAATTTTTTTTTTTTTTTTTGCATATTATCTCCATAAAGTGAATAATAACTAATATTCGAGTATGTTAAAATGTGACAAAACACCAAATTAGCAGCATTAAAACAATTTATTTCATACTTTTCACACAGTGTATCAGTAAATACATGTTTCTTTGCTTCAAAAATTAAATGTTAACCTGTCCAAAACTGAACTGCTGGTCTTCCCAGCTAAGCCAACCATACAGCTGGACATCTCCATCACTATTGACTCCATACCTCTGGCTCCTACCAGTGTAGTACGTAACTTGGGAGTCATGATTGATAATCAGTTGACCTTCACGGATCACGTTGCCTCTGTCACCCGATCATGCCGTTTCACTCTGTTCAACCTAAGAAAGATCAGGCCATACCTAACCCAACAGGCCACCCAGCTCCTGGTGCAGACTATGGTTATCTCCCGTCTTGACTACTGCAATGCTCTTCTAACGGGCCTCCCAGCTTGTGTTGTCAAACCACTACAGATGGTCCAGAATGCAGCAGCGCGTCTGGTCTTCAATCAGCCTAAAAGGGCACATGTCACCCCCTTACTCATTGAGTTACACTGGCTACCCATAGCTGCCCGCATCAAATTCAAATCTTTAATCCTAGCCTACAAAATTCTCCGTGGGTCTGCTCCTGTCTACTTAGGTGCACTAATAAAAGCTTATGTCGCCCCACGACCACTCCGCTCGTCTGGGGAACGTAGTCTGGTGGTCCCCAGACCTTGTACAAGACAATCCAGGCTCTTTTCATGGGTCGTTCCACGTTGGTGGAACGCTCTACCAAGTGCTACAAGAACAGAGTCATCCCTGCCTATCTTCAAGAAGCTCCTGAAGACCCAGCTCTTCCGAGAGCACCTCCTGTCCTAGCACTTTCAAACATTCCATTTTAAATATTCTAATAAGGTTTTTCCCAGGACAACCACAGATTCTTTCACGATTATCTCTGGACCTGCTGCGGTGGTCCGGCCTCTTCCCTGCCCTCATCATCACCACTCACTTATCCTCAACCGCCTCCATGTGTCTCCCCCTACTCCCCCCTTCTCCCCCTCTCCCCCAGTCCCTATCTCTATCGCTCTCTCTTTTTCCCCTTCTCTACCCTCTCTCTTTAACCCCAACTGGTCAAGGCAGACGGCCATCCTCCAGGAGTCTGGGTCTGCTCGAGGTTTCTGCCTGTTAAAGGGAAGTTTTTCCTCGCCACTGTCACCAGTCACAAGTGTTTGCTCCTGGAGGATTCTGTTGGGTTTCTGTAGAATTGACTTAGAGTCTGGTTTTGACCAACTCGATATATAAAATGTCAAGAGATAACTTTGTGATCTGGCGCTATATAAATAAAATTTGATTGATTGAGTGATTTAATTGGTTTCCCCTGTAAGTCGCTTTGGAAAAAAGCGTCTGCCAAATGCGTAAACATAAACATAAACATAAACATAAATGTGTGATGTCCTGCTGAGTGAATATTTTTGCAACTCCATGAAAAATAGGTTCATAAAAAAATTTTCAATCGCATTGTTTTTTTCATGCCTAAAGAGGAATAAAAACACTCAGGAAAAATATCTTAATTAGGGTCAAAAAAATGCTATTCAAAATCTCTCTGAAGGGACATTTTAGAGACAATTTGACCCACATTTTTACTTTTAAATTCATTTTTGCTTTAGTTGGACCATAAGGGATTATCCAAAACAAGGAGCTACTTTATATTGAAATAGATGTTGGAATCGGCAATCAATTAAATTTCGCTCGCTGACGGGACATTACTGTGTTTTGACCCATTAAGGTTCTCATAATTCATGCATGAAAAGGTTAACAATGTACATGGATATAGTCCGTTTCCCATACAATGTTCTGTATGGTTTTTTCTGTTAGTTTCAGCAGTGACTCTAAAGTAAACATTTAATAACACAGACTTCGGGGAAATCATTCTCTTTCAGTTCCTTCCAGCTGTTTGCTTTTATCCGCTGTCTAACACCAATAATAATAAACATACTAATTAGCCAGTGTAACCTCAGCCTGCGGCGGGTGAAGAATGCGTCTGTGGTCTCTGTATCCTGCCTCAAAGTGTTCACACAGGTCAGTTCACATAACCTCAAGGACACACAGCAATGTTTTTCCTTCTATAAAGGCTGCGGGTGGTTGCAGCTCTATCTGGGTTTGCATCGCTTTGTCTCCCAACACTTTGCATTTTGCCACTTATAGGAGCTTCACAAGATTATTTGCACAAACATCAGCAAAGTAGATCAGTAATTATTTGAAAATTGACGAGTAGCTGAGCGTCATATTTACTAATATTTCACACTGCAGGAGCATCCTTACTCAGTAGAAGCCAAATAGTTTAAAGGTGTTATATGTGGTGTTAATATTCCAAATTCTCACCAGCAGAGACTGTATCACTCACTGAAAAAAGTTTAACTCTATAACGCCAAATGTATCATATTTGATTTATGAGTTTTGAAGCCCTCTACATGATCAGTGTGATTTTTTTTTTTCTTGAAAAACCCATAGGCCATAGGTGTGAATGTGAGAGTGATTGTTTGTCTCTATATGTTCAGCCCTGCGATGAACTGGCAACTTGTCCAGGGTGTACCCCGCCTTCGCCCCTATGTAGCTGGGATAGGCTCCAAGCGACCCCCGTGACCCTAGTGAGGATAAAGCGGGTTCAGAAAATGAATGAATGAATGAACCTGATGTATACAATTAGATACATGCAATACACTGATAATGGGGCAGCTGTAGCTCAGGTGGTAGAGCGGGTTGTCCATTAACTGAAGGATTGGCGGTTCAAATCCCACACTATCCTAAGGCCCTTCCACACCAAAAGGCCCAGGAACTTTATTACCAGGAACTTTTTTGGGGGGAAAAGAGTTCCTGGTAACTGCGTTTCCACCGCACCCGAAAGTTCAGGGTAATTTATTCAAATCAGGTTGTTGATGTATGAGTGAGCAGTAACAGAAACTGAATTTCGCCGTCGTCTGTCCACTTGTTGTAGCTTCTCTTTAGGTCCATTTTCCAAATAATCAAAATACAAAGCTTGTGGAAATTAAATGAGTTAAATATTGGCAGTGAACAGAATGCGGAAATGCTGCTAGTCTAGTCCACCACTCAGCCTTCTCCAGCACACAGCTCCGCCCCTTAAAGTTCCTGGTAATCTGGAAAGTACTACCTCTGTACCAGGAACTTCTTCAGGGTAAATTCGGGGCCGGAGGAGGGTCAGTTACCGGAGTAATTTTCGGTGGAAACGCACCAGGAACTTTGAAAGTTCAGGGTAATACAGAAAGTTCCTGCGGTGGGAAAGGGCCTCTAGTCAGTCTGTTGTGTCCTTGGGCAAGACACTGCACCCTCCCTGCCTCCAGTGCCACCCACACTGGTGTATGAATGTTTGGTGGTGGTCAGAGGGGCTGTAGGTGCAAATTGGCAGCCACGCTTCTGTCAGTCTGTCCCAGGGCAGCTTTGGCTACAAATGTAGTTTACCACCACCAGAGTGTGAATTTGAGAGCGAATGAATAATGGGTTAATAATGTAAAGCGCTTTGGGTGTCTAGAAAAGCGCTATAGAAATCCAATCCATTATTATTATTATTATTATTATTATTATTATTATTATAATTATTATAATTACTATTTTTATTATAATCCACCATGGGGGAGGAATTTGTTCACCAGAGGCCTTTCCAGTGACACTACAAGATCATCATTAATGAGGAAGGAGGAAGAACTTTGCCAAATTTTGAAAAGGAATTACCAATTTGTTAGACAAGTTTGTGTTATTTTATGTTTTTGTTTGTTAAAAAAATAATAATATTTGAGCACTGAGACCCAGTGTATCAAATATGATACAAAAGTGAAACTCATACATGGAAATTGACATTTATAAAAACTTTTTTTTTTTGGTTGTTCAGAAGGCTCCAATAAAGGCTCCAGTTTCAAAGAACTGGAATTTTCTGTGATTTAATGGTTCAGGCTTTACAGGGTTAAAGCTAATTGTTTACACACACATCTGTATTATGACCTTTTCAGGTTTTCTTTAAACAAAAATTCATAGCGGGTTTTTTTCCAGCCGGTCAAAGTAACACAGTGTCTTAGAATCTTCAGATGTGATATGATGAATCTCTCCTTCGCTATCACGGACAATGCTTAAGAGGATTTATCAGTGACTTACTGTTGCGTAGTTTGGGTCCATTCTGTACTGCGAGATGATCGTCATTAAGCTGTGAATTATTAAATGTACTTTCTGTTGATGGAGAGGATCTAAGACAGCTCTGCCAGGGAAGTATTTTATTCTAAGTTTGTCCGTTCACTGCTCATAGCACTTTGAGCTGCAAAGATCCAGTACACTGTGACAGAGGCAGCACTTACCTATTCCTGCACTGTTTGCGCACAGGTTTATTCCAGGTATATTTGTATTCACAGGGGTTACATGTAGTATTGATATTCTAAGTCACATCCCAGAACACACTCAGGACTACTAAACCACCAATGCTATGTATCCACAGAATGTATCACTCACTGAACTAGAAAAGCACTCGGAGAGATCACCACCAAAATGCAATCATTTGTTCCTTGTGAATGTATCAACATTTCCAGAAAATCCTTCCATAACTTTTTGAGTTATCTTGCTAACAGACAGACAAACAAAAAGTCTGCTCCACCCACCACCCCCCGTCCGATCACCACCAAAATTTAATCATTTGTTCCTTGTGCCAATATCAACATTTCCTGAAAATTTCATCCAAAATTTCATCCTGTACATAACTTTTTTGAGTTATCTTGCCAACAGTCAAACAAACAAACAAACAGACCAACCCCGATGAAAACCTAACTTCCTTAGCGGAGGTAATAACGTACAAAGCTCATTGTTTAATACTTCATACAACTGTATTATGGTATAATCAAGTTTTCCTTCAACTAAAAAAAAACTCACAGTTGCTTATTTTGACAGTTGGTCAAAGTAGCACTGAGCCTTAAAATCTGCACATGTGGTCTCAGTTGATAGTTTACATTATAGATGGAATTCACATCCGTCACTTCCCCCTGGGCCACGCCCCTCTAAGTCAGACTGAGTGGCAAAACAAACCAGCTCAACATGGCGGAGCATAGCAGTAACTACAGCGAGACCAGGAAAAATGTGGAATATAACACCAAATTAAAGACAACTGGACTGGGCATGGATCCATACAAGCTACCAAACAACAAGTGGTCTACGAACATTGATATGTGGCCGGAAATCACGTATCCTGACATTTATATGAACCTGATTTCAACGCCGGGAAAATACCCAATACAAAGGCTGAAAGCATACAAAAGACAAAGAGTTGTTGATATCCTCGTCATCGTTAATTAGAGGATTACAGCTGGTGAGCGCTTTCAGTTCAACATATGATTGTTTTTGAGGTTTTATGTCAGTGCAGACGTATTTTCTTGGCGGTGATTGCCAAGGTAAAGGCCCAGCAGTAGTGCTCACAGTTCACTACTGATTTACTGGAGTTGAACCCTTAGTATTGACCCAAGTGAGTGGATGATCTACTGGTACTGTGGAGATTTAAGTAGAGTTAACATCAAATACTTGATACAACACAGCTACAACAGCTTTGTGCTGGAGTACCCCCTTATTTGGAAAACTAGGTTAGCCTCAGTTTAAGCTAGTTTACAAATTATGTAGAACACAAGGTTCAGAATCACACAACTGAAGACAAAAACGTTTCAGTTATGAAATATAGAACTAAATGACAGATGCTAACATTAAGAGCTTTACTAAGAAGTAACGTTAGCCAAAACGATATGTAATCTAAGGTATGATTTTACGCAAGAAAACAGCATAAATTAACGTTACCTGACACAAAATGGCAACCACAAATCCAGGTTTCGTTGCCTGGATTCCAGTTATTTCTACAAATTGCAGCGATCCATCTGCTTCTTCTGTCTTTGGCTTTAGGTCGCTGCTAAAACAATGGCTCCGAGTGCTTTTTAAATCTATTTGTGCAATCAATGGCACAACAGCTCTTCCCCATTTTTTTAGATTGTTCTAAAGTTTTCACAGTACTCAAGCCAAAGCCGCTACTCATCTCCCTCTTTCTGCCACTCAGTGGGCGTAACCGCGGTGACTTCCGCTAGCGGTGATGTCACGTGCATACCCTCTATAGTTCTGTTAGCTTAGCTCTGTATTTAGACACCAAACAGCCTCAGTAAAACCATAAATTTACCTCTGTTTTCCATATAGTTTTTGGTGTCAGTGGCTGCACTAAAGATCTGTTTGTTCAAATGAGGTCAGAACTGTCACAGTTTAGTCTGAACCATGGATCAACAAATGGCAACTTAGCAAAGATAACATCACATAATAACTTTATACCTTCCTAAGCCTCATAATGAAACTCACCAGTGTAGAAAAAACTCTGGGATTTCAGCATCAAACTTCATCCTTTTCATTTAGAGCTACATCCAGTGGTGGAAACAACAACAGTACTTCTACTTGTCATGTCTTGTCAAGTGTGTTAAATTTAGTCATGTTAATGTTTCATGTTTTTTGTCTTATCTTAGGTGTTTCAGTGTTTTGTCCTAGTTTTATGATTAGTCACTTTATGTTAAGTTTGAGTCCTTCACATTTGATCCTGTCTGGCGCTTCTGTTTTTATTTTGCACACATCTCTTCCCTCTCGTTTTAGACCCTGACTTCCTCCCTTTGTGTGATTTTCCCACCAGTGTGATTGTTAGCCCCACCCCTGATGGTTTCCCCTGTGTTCCCCTACCTCATTTACAAATAGTCCCTGTCTCTGTTTGTCTGGTGCCAGTTCGTCTTGTTCAGTCTGCGTGGTCTTGTCAAGCATCTCTGCCAGCTTTTTCATGTTCGTCAGGTTTAGTTCAGGTATTCTGTAAGGGTTTTGTTTCTCATACTGATTCTTTTAACCCCTTTAGCCCTATCGGCCCGCCCGCGGGCCTAAAAAATTATATTAATATTCATCTACTATAAAAATATAATAAATCAGGACAATAGATGTTTTTTTCAATTTTTGCTCAAAGTTTAGACCCTAATGTTAATCAAAGTACATCAAAAGTGTATTTTAGTGCAAACTTTAATGTTCAAACATGATTTTTAATCTTTGTGGGGTGAAATATACACTATTAAAAACCTCCGACACGAACAATTAATTTATGCATGTCATCGTCAATCCAGCTGAAAAAAAAACAGGCGAGGATAAAAAATTCTAATTTCTCTTTTAGTTTGTTACAGTTTACTCAGACATAGTAATAGATACAATATTTTAGACAATAGGAATAGATTCTGTGAGGTCTCTACGAGGGCCGTTCAATAAGTTCATGGCCTCACCCAGAAATACTGGTTGTTATAATACAGGATGTTACATTCTTTTGTGATGGGATAGTGATGCTTGAACATCGATGGACCAAGTGCATTGCTGTAAATGGAGATTATGTTGAAAAATAAAATATAAATTATCAGTCTGTATTGTTCTGTTCTGGGTGAGGCCATGAACTTATTGAACGGCCCTCGTAAATGTCCACAGACACCAAGAACATCCATATGAACCTTATTATTGTGAAGTAATTCTTCATTTACTTTGGGTATGTCTTTTTAGGTGTTTTTCCCCTGAAAATATGGTCAGGGTTAAACAGCTTAAGTTGTACTTTGTATCCTCCTTGTAGCACCTTTTGTTTCACTACATTTGGACAAATAAAATACTTTAGTTAAATCATTTTTGGGAGTTGTGCGTTTGAGACCACTGGTTTTGCGTCAAAGACATTCCACTACTTTGATCACTTTCTTTGAATCTAAAAGTTGTTTCTTATCGGTTCTCATCCCATCTCTTCATTTTGTGACGCTTTGCTCAAAGGCCCCTTGACTGACAGAGTAACTCACTAGTCCCCCTAGTGGACACAAATTCAACAGATCATTAGATCAATAGATTCAGTTCATTCTCTACAATCAAATACAGGGGTTGGACAAAATAATGGAAACACCTTAAAAAATCAACAAAATATAATTTAATATGGTGTAGGTCCGCCTTTTGCGGCAATTACAGCCTCAATTCTCCGAGGTATTGATTCATACAACTTGTGAATTGTTTCCAAAGGAATTTTAAGCCATTCTTCAGTTAGAATACCCTCCAACTCTTTTAGAGACGATGGCGGTGGAAATCGACGTCTTACTTGAATCTCTAAAACTGACCATAAATGCTCAATAATGTTGAGGTCTGGGGACTGTGCCGGCCATACGAGATGCTCAACTTCCTTAGAATGTTCCTCATGCCATTCTTTAACAATTCTAGCTGTATGGATTGGGGCATTATCATCTTGAGGTGAAGGTGTTTCCATTATTTTGTCCAACCCCTGTACACTGACATCTTTGGCAGATCTTCAGAGCTCTTTATTCGAAACACACTAATGAGAATAGATCATGTTTTAACAACTAAAAGTATTACATTTAGCTCTATTAGTGTGTCAAGAATGTTTTCTTTAAAGCAAATATACTTGATTTCTTAAGAAAGAAAAATGAAAGTCTAATCGCTAATGAGCCTTCAAAGTACGAAAATATTCCAGCATGCAAGTTGCGCTTATTGCAACAAAAACATAATTATTAAAATAGATGTATCATAAACTGAAATGTCTCACTGTTAAAATGAGCAAAGCAAATACTCTGCTGGAATATTACGCAAGCCACTGTTTTAGCTCATAAATGGTTAAATTCCAGCTGGAATGTCTTATTAAAAGAAGGCTGTAAATACTTTCTAACCATTACATCACACTTCTACTGAAAAACATACCAGAGGAGATGCGATCCTTACAGTATAAACAGGTCATCAGCTGACAATAACCTATGTTTTATCAATAAAGAATAGATTTATATGCTAAATTGCCAAAAGTATTGGTATTTTTCTGCCTTTACACACACACAAACATTACATCCCATCCCTGACGTTGCATTCTTAATCCATAAGATTTAATATGGTGTTGGCGCACCCTTTGCAGTATCAACTTTCAACAGCTTCGACTCTTCTGGGAAGGGTTTCCACAAAGTTAAAGAGTATGTTGATGAGAATTTTTGACCATTCTTCTAGAGGAGCATTTGTGAGTTCCAGCAGTGATGTTAGATGAGAAGGCCTGGATTGTAGTCTCTACTCTAGTTCATCCCAAACTCACTCATCTATACGTTTATGAACCTTTCTTTGTGCATTGGTGTGCAGTCGTGTTCGGACAGGAAGAGGTCATTCCCAAACTGCTCCCACAAAGTTGAGAGCATGAAATTGTCCAAAATGTCTTTGTATGATGAATTATTTAGAATAGAATAGAACAGAATAGAATAGAATAGAATAGAATCTTTGTCACATGACATTGACAAGGCAATGACGGTGAAATGGGAGCTGCACCAGGTCCTGATTGTGCAAAAAACAGGTGTAACATAAAAATAAAAAAAACGGCAACTCAAAATATACACTGTAAAAAAAAAAAAAAAAAAAACTGTAATATTCCGGCAGCAGGGATGCTGAAAAAATACTGTTAAATAACGGAAAATAACCATCTCATAAAAATATGGTAATTTTCCATAATTAAAATACAGTTTTTTGCTCTAACTTTACATGAGATTTTGCTTTTTTTTTAAAAAACTTTTTAATGTTTAATAAAGAATATTTCCATGTATTAAAACAATCAAATTACCTATAAATATAAATAATTTTCAACGAGACTAAGTTGTACAATCCACTGATAAAAACTGTATTTGGACAGTTTATCAGTGCTTATACATGTTATACATTCACAAAAATACATTTATTCAACATTTTTGTTATGAAACCTCCCATAACGACACAAGATATTTGTCAATTAACAAACAAGTCTGGTTAAACTTACAGAACAAATACTTCTTTAATGGTTAATTGTCAGTAATTTCATCTTGTTTTATTATTATAATTTTTTTTTTTTTTTTACAATATGAAACTTTAACAGTTTAATCTCATAAATAGAAAAGAAATGTTTGTGAAATTACCATACATTTGCAAATGTATTTTAACAGTATTTTTCTGTGAAAAAAGAAAAATTTTCTTTAAAAAATGGAAAATTTATGGTTATTCACAGTTACAGTTTTTTGTTATTTTACATTTGACATGTAAAATCACAGTCTATTTTTGTAATTTCATTGATTTTTTCCTGTATCTTAAAAATACAGGAAAAATCTGTAAAATAAACGGTAAAAATTCTGTTAAACTACAAAATTTTTTTTACAGTACAGTCTAATATACTATATACCAGAGGTCTTCAATCCTGATCCTCAAGATCTACTATTCTGCATGTTTTAGATAGTTCCCTCTTCCAGCACACCTGATGGACGTTATCAGACTTCTGCAGAGCTTGATGATCATCTTATCAGTTGAATCAAGTGTGTTGGAAGAGGAATACACTGAAAACATGCAGGATAGTAGCTCTGGAGGAGCAGTAGACACCCCTGCTGTATGCAATATACAAGAAAACAATATGCACTGCCTGATCAACAGCTAAAACTTTTACTGCATCAGAATGTAGTTTTGGTGTATATGAGTGTGTGTGTGTGTGTGTGTGGGGGGGGGGGGGTATGTGGGGGGGGTACAGAGTTCAGAGTCCTTATGGCCTGAGGGAAGAAACTCCTCAAATTTTCGGAGTTCCTTCCACTGGAACTAAGAGGCCAAGCCCAAACTTTGAAAAACAACCCAACACTATTATCCTCCGTCCACCAAACTTTACATTTGGCACAGTTCAGTCAGGTAAGAGACTGTTCCCCTGGCAACGGCCAAACCCAGACTCATCCATCGGATTGCCAGACACAGAAATGTCATCCACTGCATCTAATTCTTTGCATTGCACTTAGTGATGTCAGGTTTGGCTGCAGCTGGTCGGCCATGAAAACCCACTCAACGATCCTCTCTATGCAGTGCTCTTGAACTAATCTGAACACACCGAGTTTCGAGGTTTGCAGCTATTGATTCAACAGAAAGTTGGCAACTTCTGTTGAGTCAATAGCTGCAAACCTCGAAACTCGGTACACCAGTGTATGCTTTGACCCCACTTTTTTTTTTTTTTTTACATGGCCAACCACTTCATGGCTGAGTTACTGTTGTTCCAAATTGCTTCCACTTTGCTCAAAAAATCACTAACAGTTGACTGTAGAATATTAAATAATGAGGACATTTCATGAATGGACTTACTGCACAGGTGGCATCCTGTCATATTACCATGCTTGAATTCACTGAGCTCCAGAGAGTTGACCCAACCTTTCACAAATGTTTGTAGGAGCAGATTGCATGTCTAGCATGTCTGCTTCATTTTATACACCTGTGCCATGGAAGTAATTGGAAAACCTGAATTCAACAATTTGGAGAGGTGTCCCAATACAATATACAGGTACATCTCAAAAAAAAAAAAAAAAAAAAAAAAAAGAATATCACGAAAAACTTCAATATTTTTTGTCACTCAGTTCAGAAAGTGAAACCCATATATTATATAGACTCATTAGACATAGAGTGAAATATTTCAAGCCTTATTTCTAGAAATTTTGATGATTGTGGCTTACAGATAATGAAAACCCAAAATTCAGTGTCTCAAAAAATTAGAATATTGCATAAAATCAATAAAGGTTTCATTATCAGGACAAAAACAGTGATTTTTACGTATTTAAATTCAGTTAATATTACAACTAATCTGTCCTCAGAATGAATAATAGATGAGGACTAAAATGCTCCAAGACAGAGAAAAGCATATTAAATTCCCTTCTGGATTCCTCCATATGTTGTGGGACGGACTGAGACAATATCTGCCTCATATGAAGTGACAGGTAATTGACAATGCTGCATTGTACGTCTTTTCCACAGGCAGTTTGTGTTGTGTATGTACCTGCATGTGTAATTCTTCCCTGAAGTGGCTGAGACAGATCAGTTAAAGTGGAACTAAAAATAGTGCAGGTCCTTCATTGAAATTCTGCATGGCTGAGCTCCAGCCTTAATGGACATCTATAGAAAAAATATCTCTACCAAGAATCCATTTAATTTCGGCATCAGAAATAATAATGAAACAGCACTTTGTATAATTAGGTGTCCTGAATCAGGGAAGTAGAAATATCCAGCCAAAAAGGGACAACGAAAACAATAAACTTTCAATTTCATCAGTACTCCAGCTGAATAATGAGGAGCTATTTCACGGAAAGCCTTTTGGTAGGATTGTGATGGTAGCTGAACTCTGATGGAATCTTTTGCCAAACTCCAAAAGGAGATTGTATCGGTATTTAAGAGTTAGTACAACATAATATGTAACACATATCTACTAAATGGTTTTTAGAAAACGTAGGAAATAAACTCAAACTCTTTCTCTCAGTGACAAGATGAAGACACATGACTACTCTGAAGATGAGAAAAAACTGATTTTATATGTGTGAGAGTGTACGGGAGGAATGGAGGTGACATTGGTTGACAGTGACATATTTGTTTGTGTCTTGTTTCTTTTTCTTCTGCCAATTTCTTCTCAAACCCAAACCATCCCATAATAACAACTAACCTTTTGTAGCCTTAAGGGTCATTGAACAGTTCATGGGCTTTCTCTGTTCCCAACACACGTCAAAATGTCAATTTTCATCAGTGTTGTACATTTTTACTCTTTACATCACACCCTTGGGGAAGGTTCTGCCATGTAGCTGTTTTCATAAACACTGGCAGGACCTCATACTGATTTTATAGACTGCCATGTACACGTCATGACCACTCACAGAAGAAACACCAATACTTGCTTGACATGCCAAATGTTACACAGAAGGCTTTAGAACATAACACACAATAAAGAACATACTGAGAACTAGACTGAAAATGTGTAATCGCGAAAGGAAACTGTTGGTGACTTTTATGTTCACACAACACGTGAATATTACTGACATCGATTCCAAGTGACAAAGTGTTGATTCTGAAAGTAACAAGATCTACAATCTTCATTTTCTGCAAACTTCTGCCACTTTTAATTGGCGTGTTATCCGTATGCATTATAAGGTTTCCGTGTGTATGTTCACACAGCGTAAAATACATCAGCAGGGTTAGCAGTCATGGATATGTACACCAGCTAAAATTTGCTTAGAGGTCTTATTTATGTCTTTGTGCATAAGAAATCAATGTAAGTGAATTCCCAAAGGAACTTTGTGTTGGTAAATGCAAGTTATGCAAATTTACAGGATTTCAGTTCTGTTCAACATGTTGATGGTCATATGAACTATGTTTTCAGGTCAAAAATGTCCAATTTCATCACAATTAATGCTGTATTTTCATGTCACAAATGGCCAAGTTATATTTGAACTGAATTTACCTGAAAAACAAATATTCTATTCTTTTAGATTCCCCAATTTTTCTTACAAGATTCTATCCTACATATCACATGTTTTATTTTTACAGGTTGCAATATGGAGGATGGTGCTGATCCATCCTGCTTATGTTACGCCAATACATACATTAAGAATGTCACACGTCACTTTTTAAATCAACAGTTTTCTAATAATAAGCATTTTTATAAAGAAATATACAATATACAATTTGAAGAAAATATAGTCGTGCAGTAAAAAAAATATTAAAAATAGAACCAGTTCTATCCCAAAGCTAAAATTTTGTGCACAACATCTTGAAACATATATGAAGACATGGTAAAAATTTCCAAATGTTCATTAACTGGCCACATGGTAATTCGGGTGCTCAAATAAAGAGTATTTTTGTGGAAAAACTGAAATCGACCCATTTTATTCATTGCCTCACAGCAACACTTTTCATTGAAATGTTGTCTTTTTGCAGTATATTGTTGCATCTTGAACATAAGAATCCATGCAAAAAAAAAAAAGAGGTCTCTACATTCATCCGTTATGGCACAGTGCAAGCCTGAAGAGAGAGGACATTTGGAAGAATTAGCCTTTTGGCCTGATTTCAAGGCCTCATGGACCAAAAATGAAAACACCTACAATTATTTTGATGCAAAATACGGTCTTTTCAGGGGGGTTTCGCTCCAGACAGTAAGTTTCAGCTGTGTGGCTTGAATACCTAAGGAGATATAGCTCCTCAAAGTTGGCCGAAAAGCAAATTTGCAAAATAAAAAAAAAAGCATTAATTTTCAAAGGGCTGTATCTCCTAAACTATTACAGATATGACATTAAAATTTTGGATGTGTTCGTTTATCTGGTAGGTGAACAAGTGTGAATGTTTTCAGAATTTTCTGAGGGGGTCATGTGGGGACCATTAGTTGAATTGCCATGGAATGACCCTAGTGTGTAACTAGTTGGCAGGCTAACGTAATCACCACACATAGGCAGTCTTAAGCTACGTTTACATTATGTCCCCGTGGCCACGACAGCCCTGTTTGCCCGAAATGAAATTTTGGCCATTTTTTTCTCCATATTCAGGTTTTGTTACATAAACGGCAGACTACATTTCAGGCAAACGGGGCTGCCGTGGCCACCGCAAACATAATGTAAACCTAGCTTTAAAAACCTGGCCCAGCGTCTGAAGCCTCAGCCATGCTGCTCTGTGATTTCCCCCTTTACACTACACAACATGTGGGCATGCATCAATACTAACGTTCTCAAGACCCCACGAATTGACTGCCGAATTTGTTGCCAACTCTTTCAAAAATCAATTTGGATAGATTTAATCGATTCGTCGTTACAGAATTATGTTAAAAAAAAAAAAAAAGTATTGATCACTGCGACTTTTAGCAACAAAGAAAGGAAAAAAAAGAAAGAGGACCAGAATGTTCTATTGTTCACAAACAAATGGGTGACTGGCTTGTTCTAACTCCGATTTTGTGAAATGTTCTGCTGTTTGACAAGTGTGTGTCATGTTCTGCTCAAAACCACAGTTAAACATGTGGTTTGTTCAGCATGTAATTTAAAAAAAAAACAAACATAAAAAGTTGGTGCAGTTTGTGCAAATAGAACGGAAATCTTTGTACAAAAATGCTGTTTTCACCCTCCGGTCACAAACAGTATGCTCTATTGTTTATTACCAGTATTTTTTTTTTAAAGGTATACTTGCACAGCTCTAGGCTCTGACATTAAAAATATGTGTGATTTCAGCAGCGACAGTCTACATATTGGTTGGACACATTAAATTATTTTTTTTCCCTCTGTTTCTTATCAACAGTGTAGCGTCTAAGTTATTATAAAGCTTAAAATACTCTAAAAGTAAATTTAAACTAAACCTGAACATGCGTATTCACAGCATACAAATACCAAAGTTGAGTCACAACACAATGTCATGTTGTCAGTGGATATCAGCGAGGTGCGCCTACTGCTGCAGGTGAATCTTGAATAAATGATGGGATGGGATTGATTGATATTCCATAAACTCCACTGCCACAGGCAAAGTGTTCGCTTCAGTCTCACCTCCATGTCAGTGAAGTTTGAAAAACATCAGAGAAATAATGAAACCTTTATCTACCGTATCTTTTCTTCTTATACAAATACGATGTGCTTTTACGGGCAGTGTTATTGCAGTTTTATCTCTCTAGCTCTCTAACACCATAAGTCGTATAAAGTCTGGTCTGCAATGTCAAATTCCCACTGAATCGGTTAAACTTTCCCCCCATTTCTAAAATTAATATTTTCTATTTACACATGAAATAATGAAAGAAAATGTTGATGCTGCTCTTCTTCGTCACCCAGGAGCATGCTCTAAGCTGTTTAGATGTGTGATCCATGTCATCTTTGAAGGGCGTCATGCTCCTACAACTGATGTATAGATTTATTTCTGGATGTCTCCTCTGACCCCATTTCATTTACTGATCTGCAAATATTGACCGTCCACTCGTTTATAGCTGTCATTTTGTGAATAATGTCGCAGCATTAGCTTTATCATCTCTTTACATACTCAGTCCTGGTTGATATGCTTATGTAGTATATGTAATTTATATGCAGTTATGGTTCAAAAGCTGCAAAACAGACACATTTTCTGCCCTTTTCTGACATCCACAGAAGACAAAATTCCAAACGCTGTCACTAGCCACTTTTCCATTCACCCTCAAATTGTGCAAATATAACTTGCACATAAAAATTTGCCAAATGGACAAACGACAATTTCACCAAAACTTTTGTTTTTCGATGGAAAGTTTTTGCGCTGGCAAGAGGTGGTTTTTCGGGCAGAGTGAAATTGGTATATCACGCAAAAACTGCAATGGAAAGACCTTTTTTCACAACTAGAGTCACGTGAATAAAAACAAAGATGTTGACAGATGTTACAAGAAGTGAAGAAGAGTTTTTAAACTAACATGGTGCGTTACGTGGACACACCAGGAAACCAAATCATTTTTTAATTTAGTATAGGATAGAGGGGTAAAATATAATTATAATAATAATAATAATAATAATAATAATAATAATAATAATAATAATAATAATGAATACATCTGTAAATCAACACGATATTTATGTTTGTCGCCATGTTTGTGGAATGACTTCTCGTGTCATCTCACGATAATAAATAAACAAATCATTGCATTTGTGATTTAATGGAAAAACTGACATTATGCACTTCTGTTTTTTTCACATTTAGTAAATATCGGTAAAGTTTTGCACAGATGTCCAATGGAAAAGCCACTAATGACTCAAAAACTACTAAAAATGCTGATGTACAGAGGTGTTGGGGAGAAGAGGGAAGAAAATAATGCAGGTTCAGTGTGTTCTCTTTAAACATCGCCTCTCCTCCTGACAACTGCTAAGAAACAGATTGTCCAGTGGGCAGCATGTAATTAATAAAAAGATAAATGCTTAGAAAAGTATTAGATATATGCAAAGACAGCAAGTTAGAGAAACTCTAATTATAAACACAGAAAAAGTACTACCTGAAACCTTGTTTTGTGTTGTTTTTCTCCATTAAAATGACATTTTATAGTTGTTGGTTTTTTTAAAACAATATTGTTATCTTTTCTTTCTTTGGTCATGTCAAACATAAAATTCAGTATTACACACTGGTAGGTGGATAAAATCATAGTCTTGAGATAACATAAACTTCTGAAGCACACTGTCTGTTCTATATTTCACATGTAAAGATAATGTGCACCTATGTTTCACTAGTAACAATTAGGCAAAACTTCATTAGCTGCTAAACTGTGGGATGTATTATGAAACACTAGGCCTGTATGCCATTAAAGGGGTTATATGTAGTGTTAATTTTCCAAAATCTCAACAGAAGGGGGAAGTCACATACCGGAAATACACTAACAAATCAACCCTATGTATCCACAAACTGCATCACTCACTGAATAAAGTATAGAGCTCATTGTTTACACACATCTGTACTAAGGTATCATCAAGTTTTCCTCTTCAAACATAAACATACTGGTTATTTGCACACTCGATCAAAATAACAGTGTCTTATAATCTTTACATGTTGCATCAGCTGATAGTTTACATTATAGCTTTGTTAGCTTAGCTCTGTTTTTAGACAGAAAGCAGCCACAGTGAAACACAAATCACCTCCGTTTTCAGACCTGACACAGTTTGTGTCCGTGGTTTCATCATTAAACTCCCTTCTTTTCGCTCAGAGCTGTGTCCAGTGGTGGAGACGACAACAGTGCTTCCAGGTTTTATCACTTTGAAACTTTCTTTGATTCTAAAGGTTGTTTCTAAGTGGTTCTCATCCCATTTCGTCACTGTGTGATGCTTTTTATTTATTTATTTATTCATTTAACTTTTATTTACCCAGGCAAGCAATTAAGAAGAGATTCTTATTACCTCTGCCAGGAGGTATTGTGATCGCTTTGCTTTGTGTGTTTGCATGTTTGTTTGTTTGTTAGCAAGATAGCTCACAAAGTTATGGACAGATTTTCAGGAAATTTTCAGGAAATGTTGATACTGGCACAAGGAAGAAATGATTAAATTTTGGTGGTGATCGGGGGGGCAGATCTGTCTTGGCGGAGGTCTGCGCTCTCCGAGTGCTTCTCTTGATACTATTGTGATCACTTTGCTTTGTGTGTTTGCGTGCGTGTTTGTTAGCAAGATAGCTCAAAAAGTTATGGAGGAATTTTCATGAAATTTTCAGGAAATGTTGATACTGGCACAAGGAAGAAATTATTAAATTTTGGTGGCGATCAGGGGTGGGGTGGGGGGCTGCTAACAAACAAACACGGGAAGCAGATCTGTCTTGGCAGAGGTCTGTGCTCTCCGAGTGCTGTTCTTGTTCACAAATGCTTTGGTCCGAGGCCCTGTGGGAGATCTGCAGAGTGACTCACCACTCCCTCTAGTGCACAGGTGTCAAACTCCGGTCCTCGAGGGCTGGTATCCTGCATGTTTTAGATGTTTCCCTCTTCCAGCACACCTGCCGGTTGTTATCAGGCTTCTGCAGAGTTGGATGATAGGTTTATCATTTGAATCAGGTGTGCTGGAAGAGGGAAATATCTAAAACATGCAGGATACCGGCCCTTGAGGATCTGAGTTTGACACCCCTGCTCTAGTGGTCACATAAATCTAACATTATAGAAAATCAGTATGAATAGAATGAGTTCATACATTCTACAATCCAATACACTGGCATCTTTGGCGTAACTTCAAAACTCTTTATTGTACTCTATTGATAATTTTAGGTATTTATTTAATAACGAAAGGTATAAATACTGCATATGGACCATGCTAATACCAGTAGAATACAAAGCTAATATTCCTTTTTTTTTTTTTTTTGCCTTCATTTTGGCAAAGTTCTGAGCTGCATCAAACATTTGCATTGTGTCTGTGTAGCATGCAGTGTGCGAGGGGCACATCAGTTTCCAGAACAGAACTGTCTTCATTTGACTGTCTGCTGGCTTAACTGCAGGGACAACACAATTTTAGCCCAGTTGGGATACAGCTCACTGAACTCTTAAATGAACACTTTTTCAAAAGCTAAACCCCAGTAACAGAGGCAACCATCGTCACTGCTGCCACTGTGTACATACGTCTCATAGTGTGCATTTGGCATCAGTTTGACCTGGCAAATCTGGTAATTACTGGCAAACCAAAGGAACACGTGTGGTAAAAATATCCCAGCCTCTGCCACATGCTGTCTTACAAAAAATAAGTACAATATTTTCTGTTGGCACTTTTTTCACTGAGGTTATATAATTGCATTTAATTCTCTTGAACAACTTCCATTTCTAAGCGGTCAGCAAACACGAGACACTAATAAGTACATATTTGCCGTGCTGGCAGAGTGCATATTCTTTATTATAGTTCTCCCCGTCTTGTCAGTGTACGTGAGCATCATGAGTATTCAGATTCAATGCCATGGGTGAGGTTATTAGCGCTATGCAGAAGAGGATAGGGTTCAGATGAGGTCCATGGCAGTGGGTGAGCGGCCGCCTGAGGCAGCACCGCAACTCAACAAATAGCTTTATGGACAGCTTCACGCTGAACAGGTCAGACGCAACAAGGAGAAGATTTGTCTGAGATGATGATTGTATTAACCTTCACGTTATGGTCATGGCTGTCAGTCAGTAAAGAGCTATTTGTTCTTGAATAACGTCAATGATCCACAGATTCAGGTGAAGCTGAGGCAATCCCACCTCCGGGAAGCAGGAGATTTCGTTTGGACAGGCTGTTTCCAGTGTATCAGTGCCAGACACGTCCACACGTCCACCCAGATGTAACTGAGGCAGAGCAATGAAAACAGACCTGCACAAGCTGTTTTGTCAGAGATAAGCAGCACTTAGAAAGTTTCAGTTAAAAAAGTCAGTGCTAGTGGCAATATTTTAAACCCTGTTTGCTCTTTCCCATTAAATAAATACCGGGTTGTGTTTACATAACCGAATTCTAAAATTATCTATTAGTGTGAATGCCATTCTTTTGTGTCTACAGACCTTGATATGTAATAGGACTTGTTTAATTAGGAGTGAGAAATGCATAATTGAACATGGTGACAACTGAATCTAACCCACTAAACACAATGCATACAGTATATGCTAAAGCAGGGGTCTCAAACTCATTTTCTTCCAGGGGCCACATTCAGCTCAATTTTATCTCCAGTGGGCTGGACCAGTAAAATAATTGCATAATAACATATAAATAATGACAACTCCAAATCTCTGTTTTTGTTTTAGTGCTAAAAAAAACCCATTAAATTATAAAAATACTTACTTTTACAAACTACCTGAACAAAAAAGATGTGAGTAACCTGAAAAAACTGAAATTTCTAGTGAAAAATAAGTGCAATTTTAACAATAATGTGCCTCAACTTAACATTTATACACATGCATTATGGATTGGATCTAAAGACAGTTGTTTGTAAAAACTGAGGCACTCAGAGTAGGGCTGAAATTAAAAAGCCTTTATTTAAGCATGGCCAAACAAATAAAAACTGAGCTGACACGTTGCGGCCTATGGGCCTTCATCAGGGCTGATATAAGGCCGCCCATACGGATCCTCCTATATATAGGGAGAGGTCACATGACTGGGCGGACCTTAAAGACAGAGATTAGAAAATTAAAAATTGAAACAGACAAAAAAACAGAGCAATACATAGTATATAAACAAACAACATAAGACATTTCAAGCACTATGAGTCTGCACATAAAATAAGTCATCAGAAATAAACAGATAAACAATAAGGGTTTTTAATCAGGAAGCTGAAGGAGGGATCTAAAGACACTAAACACTTAGTAACAGGCAAATTGCTAAAATTGTGCTTCATTTTCTTCAGACATTTCAGGTTGTTCATATTTGTTCAGGTTATTCACATTTTATCCTAAGAATAGTTTGTAAATGTAAATATTTTCAGAATTTAAAGTTCTTTTTGCACTGAAACAAAGACAAAAATTTGAATGTCATTATTTTTCAACATAATGTAATTTTTTTTTTTTCACATCAAACCCAGAAAAAAAAAATGGAGTCATTATTTTTTGTAGGTTATTATGCTGTTTTGCTATGATGCTATTATGAGTTCCACAGCCTTAACTGTGGAATTTTTTGCACTTTGCAAATTCATCCCACAGGCCGGATTGGAACCTTTGGTGGGCCGCATGTTTGAGACCCCTGAGCTAAAGCCAGTGAGACAGTCTGAGCATGAAACAACAGTTCTATGTATTTAATGTTGTCAATGAAAGACAAGAGTTTAGGTGCACGTGGTTCTTGTTTACCTTTACATGGATTACAAGGGAAATCTAAAATCTGGCTGTCTCCTTTATCCCTCTACATAAACAAGGTAATCTAAGGTACGCCTCTTGCCAAGTCGTGAAGTGACCAGAGAGTAGACAAGACATGCTGGCAGACAGATACAAAAAAAAAAAAGAACAAAAAAACAACATGTTGCTCTTAGCTCTTATGTATTGTCCAGGAGCCAAATCTGAACCGTAACATCAGCTGTTACTATTAAGACTTCTTTTGTGCGGATAAAGAAGTCTGAACATGACTGTCAGACTAAAGCAGCGAATAATGAATAAAAATGCTGTGGTTTTAAATCACTATTACTTTTGGAGAAGATATAACAGAGCTGTACTTTAGAGAGCAGCATATCTTGTGCTTCTACTCTTTTCTGCTTTGGGGGCTTTGTAAAGCAAGTGATTGTCTTTTTTCTTCTTAATTCTCTCATCCCTCTTTGTCTTTGTCCCAAGAGTCAACTAAAGCGCTTGTTCTCTGCAAAAATACAGTCGCTGAACAGAAGAGAACTGCTAATTAATTCATGTTTGTTCGGTACATTCACACACAAAAACTCCCAATAACCTCCCACAACAAAGCAGAACTGACCTTTAGGACCGGGAGGTGATAGAGGCCCTAGGACTCAGCACCATCCTGTTCCACTCCAAACATGTACCAGATTAAACTCTAAGCCATCCTCTCCTTCAGTTGTGGGAAAATTCCTCAGATGTCGTTAGGGGAATCTTCCTCCCTCCGGCCGTGGACAGAAAGTGTCAGGAAACTTGACAAAGTTCCCTTGAGTATTAGCCTCCGACAAGTTTTTTCTCAGTTCGGTGTATGAGCTGCAAAAAAAGATACCTGCAAAATTTGTTTAATATATAATGTTTGTATCATACATGAATAAAATAAGGGGTGGTGGTGTTTCTACGGCTGTCTGTCAAACTGTATTAATATTTTATTACTGGAAAGCAAACCTCTAAATGACCCAAAATGGCAAAAATGTATGCTATATACAGTATAGGAACCTTAATAAACAATGACACTAACAATAATAATAATAATAATAACTTTATTTATATAGCACCTTTAAAAACTGAGTTTGCAAAGTGCTTTGACAGACAAAGCAGAAGGGCACAACAACAGGATATGACTGAAACAAACAAGATGCAAGCAAAGGCACTAAAACATACAAAAACAACTCAGTAAAAGACATAAGAACAGCAAACCAGAAAAACATGACACTCCGAATAAATTTAAATATATTGAACTAGAGAGGGCAGAGATTACAGAGACAAATCACGATGCTGTAAAATCAATATAAAACTAGAAAAGCACTCTGAGAGCGCAGACCTCCGCCAAGGTAGATCAGTGCCCCCACCCTCGATCACCACCAAAATTGAATCATTTGTTCCTTGTGCCAGTATCAACATTTCCTGAAATTTTCATCCAAATCTGTCCATAACTTTTTGAGTTATCTTGCACAGACAGACAGACAGACAGACAGACAGACAAACCAACGCCGGAAAAAACATAACCTCCTTGGCAGAAGTAATGAAGAAATGGAATAAGACAACATCGTGTGTCAATATAAATGAATAACCACAAAAGGGTAAAATTAAATATTCAAACATTAAAAAGACACAACATCACATAAAAGGCAAGTCTATGAAAAATGTGTTTTAAGAAAGATGTGATTTAAAAGATGTCAGTGATTCTGCAAGCTTTTTCTCCTCGGGCAGGCCATTCCAAAGTAGAAGGGCTCACTAAATGTAATAATCATCATCTGTATGTTTTATATGAATAGTTATATGAGATTTCTCCACACCTCCAGTGCTGTCACCTGAGGGGAGAGTTGTGTACAAAATTCATCAGACTATCTCAGGAACCACTGTCTCCATCCTTAAGAGGAAAATCAATAGAATAGCAATTGACTTGTTGTTGTCAAGATACAAAATCACGATGGGGGATTCATCATTCTCCAGAGGCAATCTGCAGAACCCATGAAACATTACTGATGAACAACAATGGGCGATTAATATTTTACAAACAAGCAGTTAATCGACTGTCATTTCACAGTATATTGACCTTTCGAGAAAGTGCTGAAGGTCTTTGATCGAAACAACACACTTCAACAAAAATAGGAAAGATGTTTCATCAAGGAAGAGTTTTGCGACCTAACATTATGTATTCCAGTCAAAAAGACTCAGAGTGACAGGAAGCACAGCCTGTAAATACACTGTAAGCCCAGATAAGTAGAGTTTACTCAAAAAATTTGGGGCAAGTGATTGCACTTAAATGATTTGAGTAATGGTCGACTAATCAATTGGTTTAAGTAGGTTCAACTTTAATGCTGAAAGTATTGAACTTAAACTATTAAGTAGAAAACACTAAAAGACAAGTTATTTGTACTTTAAATCTGTTGTAAAATCAATCCCACTATCCAACCATTCAACTCAGCATTTTAGGTTACGCTGACTAATTTTTTCAATTGCAGCCAGATTAATTTGTCATTGATTAAGCAACTTTTTTTTAAGATAATCAAACTCAAAAATCCTATTCCTGACCAAAGTAGTTATGAAATTATTCAACTTCATATATTGTAGCATGAATGGAAGTTAGCTCAATATCATTTACCGGTACAGAGAGTGCTTTTACTTTGACCAAACATTTGAATTTCTGTAATACAATAATAACGTTAGATGAACAGGAAAGCCATTGTTCTTCCTATGGCTCTGACTCATGGTGCAGCTCTACAAAAATAGAAAAACAAACACAAAAAGGCCAATAAACACTGCCGTACACACATTGAATCCAAATTAACACTAACACCACAACCCCGCTGAACCCCTGCACATAAAATAACACATTTTCAACAACATGCCCAATACCCACAATGCAATGCGAAGATAAAAAGATGTGGTCATAACTAAAACTTAGTGATTTAATTCCATTCAACTTAAACTTTTTCGTACTTTCAATTATGTCTACAAATTAGTAGAATATACTGAACATTTTATAGTAACATCATAAAACTTAAATCATTTAAGTGCATTGTAATTAAAGCATTGTAGTAAATACAAATTCCGGGCTTACAGTGCAGGACAAAATCAGTAAATAAATTAAAGGAGTGATATTTTGCTTTTTTCAATGGAATTATTATTATTATCACTTTATAACATTTCCCTATGGTCTACATAAACTGGAAATGCTATGTTTGGGTCTGAATTCTTCATTAATTCAACTCCACAGGTCCATCTTCAACCCTACTTCTGAGTAATGACACTAGAAAGGTCGTTTTGAGCGCTGGCCCTTTAAATGCATATGAGCCACTTCACGCTCCACCCCCTCCAGGTTGTTGACCGTGCTGCTCTGTCCTGTTCAGCCACTTGTGCAACTTAATACAACCAACAACTGAACATTTTAGGTCAAAGTTTGGACATATTTTCAGTTTTTACTACAACCGCTGCTGCTGACAAACAATTATGTCGTACTCTGAGAAATGTTCGTCGGAAGTCTTGACCTTAAATGCGCAAATGTCCTGAGGTAACTAGTTATAGATGCAACAAATTAAACAGGAATTAAAACAGGTTGTAGAAATCCACTTGATTTCTGCCAAAATTAATATAAAGATAGCTTTGCAGCACCTGGAGGTTCCAATTCAAATTTTTGGAACTATTACAGTCCCCAAATACACAAATAAATGAACCAAAGACTAATAAAAGTGGGTTTCAGGAAAATATGATCCCTTTAAAACTAACCAAGTGGTGAAGAGAAACTTTAAGAGCGAATAAATTAACAGCAAAAAAGCTGTGATTACACTTCCACTGCACAAACAGAATTACAGGCTCCTTGGTTTTGTACCTAATCACGGTGCTGTTGTTGGACCACCCAGGTAGCTTCGACTAAAATTAGAAGAAACACAAACAAATTATCAAAAATCACTCACAGGTTTACACAACAAATAGGTACAAGAACTTTTTCTGCTGATCTTGCTGTTAAGTACATACTGATGTAATTAATGCTGCTAATGCTCATGGCTGCGGTATTGAATTCCCATTTTGGTCACGTTACGGTAGACTTCGCCCCCCTCCCTATTCATTTCAATGAACAAGGTGACATGATGCATCGGTTTCCTGTCCTCGCAAACAGAAGACGGAGTTCCATCTGGTTGAACTTATAGTGAAAATTAGCCGAGTCAATCAGGGAAAGCGAGAGCCCGAATGACCTCTTTGTGCCAATAAATGCATGATGAGATCATAATGGCAGACTGTGATTGGAAAGATAAAAGGTCTGAAAAGAGTAGGCATTAGTTTCATTTTAAGGGCTGTAATGTTGGCTGCCTCATCATGCTTCTTTTAGTAGTAATGTGCCTCTACACGGCTCGTATTATGGTCACATCTGTTTTTCACCGCTGAGTGTGATTATATTTTCTCTAGCCAATACTGGTCTCAGCACGGGAAGTTTTTAAAAATATGCAGATTTCGTTCATCATACCAACCCTGCACAGCTGCTGCAGTCATCAGCTGTATACGGTGATGAAAAAAGACAGTGAACATTTCACAGACCCGAGAAAGCAGAGGGTGGCTCAGGAAGTTAGACAGAAACGTCCACGAAACCACAGGGTTGGCAGATCCATCCTGTAAATGGCCAGGTCACAAACTTGCAATGGCAATTCCAGTATTAGCAGTATACGATTATATTTTTTAACAGCACAAAATACATCCAATCCATTTATCACTTGCTGAAAATGTACTGGGTGTTCATAAAATCTCTTTCCAAGTCAACAAATTTATTACAAAAGCAAATGACAGTGCCAGTATCAACATTTCCTGAAAATTTCATCAAAATCCTTCCATTACTTTTTGAGTTATCTTGCTAACAGACAAACAAACAAAAAATCACCCACCCCCCGCATCACCACCAGAATTTAATCATTTGTTCTTTGTGCCAGTATCAACATTTCCTGAAAATTTCATCCAAATCCATCCATAACTTATTAAGTTATCTTGCTAAAAGACAAACAGACAAACTCCAATGAAGACATAACCTCCACCATTCCTTGGCAGAGGTAATGAATAGTAGATACTGAAGTTTTTTTTTGCCTCATTTAATTCACCTCTATATGGGACAAAACATATCTCATCAACTGCTTTAAGACTTCAAGACTAAATCTAGTCTTACAGATTTAAGAACTGGTACAGAAAGAACACTTTCACTGTTTCATGCACCTGATCTAGAAATCAAACGTGCATATAAATGCAACATTACCATTTGTGTGTGAAGTGTTGTCCCTCTTCAAAGACTTTTTTTACTGCATTTTCTGCAGACAGGTTGACCATCTTCAATTAGTTTCCTCTCAGCATCCTTTAAAAATCCAAAATGTGTCCAGACTTCTGACTTTGTCTTTTTAGTGGGGGGACAAATCTCCAGAGTGCCTTGTCATGGGGGTGTAGGTGCCTTCCACCATGTTTTCAGAGCCAAACATGGTAAGCTGTGCATGTCCACCTGGAGTGCTGCTGCTTCTGCAGGAAATTAGTAGTATCACCGTTAGTTTTTCAAAATGGGGTAATTAAACACAGCTTTAATGATAATTAGAAAAGCAGTTTGAGAGTGCAGACCTCCGCCAAGGCAGATCAGCCGCCCGCAAAATCACCACCAAAATTGAATCATTTGTTCCTTGTGCCAGTATCAACATTTCCTGAAAATTTCATCCAAATCCGTCCATAACTGATTGAGTTATCTTGCTAACAGACAAACCCCAATGAAAACATAACTCCCACCGTTCCTTGGCGGAGGTAATGAATAGTAGATGTTGAAGTTTTTTGCCTCATTTAATACACCTCTGTATGGGACCATTAGTTGCACAAAGTACATCAAAACTGTTCTGGATTTCTTGCCATGTCACTGCATCACAGCCTCATCACTGGTGTCAATGGCATCGGTGATCTTTTGCCTCAGGTTGTTGATGTCTTCTTCTGTCTTCTATCTTTGTTTGATACATGACATCTTTAACACAACCCCATGGAAAAAAATCCAGGGCAGTGATGGTGAACAGGGAATTGGACCATCCCTTCCAGTCCACCATTCTGGAAATGTTTGATTCAGGAACCCACCAACATGCAGTCCCCATTGTGGTGGTGCACCATCTACCTGGAAATTGATGGTTGGTTGAAGGTCATGCAGTTGTGGTGCCACATAAATTCAGTCAAAGGTCAAGGCAGCTATTTGTAGTAACTGATCTCTCATTGAAGAAAAATGGACCAATGATTCGATTGGACATGACCCCATAATGTGATTATAAACTTTGACAACCACTGAGTACAGAGAACAAATCTGAACAAAACATATCTCATCAACTGCTTTAAGACTTCAAGACTAAATCTAGTCTTACAGATTTAAAAACTGATACAGAAAGAACACTTCCACTGTTTTATATGTTACGCCCTGGCCTGGGGTTTACCGGGGCAAACATAATGTGCTCACTTTTGTCCCCTCCCAGCTCCCAAGCACACGTCAGTCAAAAACTAAAGTTCACAATATTCATTTTTTAACAACTAAAGAAGGGTTAGGGGAGGGCACGGCTAAAACAACAAACAAAAGTCTTCTTCAAAGTTCAAACTAAATTACCTAATCCAAAATAAATGCAAGAAATAAAATACAGAAAACTAACCTACACTCCCTAAGACATAACAGGAGAAAACATGAAAATAAAAGAGCCGACCTCCCCTATACCAGGAAAAGGACCGATTTACAAAAAAACCTCTACTTACAACTACATACAAAATTGTGAATTAACACACGCATGAATGAAGACTGACGACCACACACAGGAAACACGATTGGGAGCTGGCAGCAGACAAGGAGAGAGGACGAACTGGAGGATCAGTGCCATTTTTAAAGGGGCCGGGTTATCTTGCTCCACCAATCAGCAGCTTCACCTACAAAAAGACAAGACCGACACAAAAAGGGCACAGCACACCTACAGGACGGGAGGAGAACACACACTAAACAGAAAACATACATACATACACACATAAATGGCCAAATTATGACCCAGGGTCATAACACATGCACCTGATCTAGAAATCAAACGTGCATATAAATACAACATTACCATTTGTGTGTGAAGTGTTTTCCCTCTTTGCAAAGACTTTTTTACTGCATTTTCTGCACAGGTTGATCATCTTCAATTAGTTTCCTCTCAGCATCCTTTAAAAATCCAAAATGCGTCCAGACTTCTGACTTTGTCTTTTTAGTGGGGGGGGACAAATCTCCAGAGCGCCTTGTCATGGGGGTGCGGGTGCCTTCCACCACGTTTTCAGAGCCAAACATGGTAAGCTGTGCATGTCCACCTGGAGTGCTGCTGCTTCTGCAGGAAATTAGTAGTATCACCATGAGTTTTTCAAAATGGGGTAATTAAACACCCCCCCAGTCATCACCACCAAAATTTAATCATTTGTTCCTTGTGCCAGTATCAACATTTCCTGAAAATTTTATCAAACTCCATCCATAACTTTTTGACTTATCTTGCTAAAAGTCAAACAGACAAACCCTGATGAAAACTTAATCTCCACCGTTCCTTGGCGGAGGTAATTAGAATTGGAAACAGTAAAACAGTAATACAGTTTGAAACGTCAGGAATGTTACCATGGTTTATCATTATCCCTATTTTGTAATAAATGTTTTAAATTGTAAAGAGACTTTGTGGACACCCTGTATTACCCTTACATTATAAAACAGCATTGAAACTTCAGCCAAGGAAATGCAAAGGCTGTCAAATCACAGAAAACAATATGTATTAAACCAATCAGATGCATGTAAAATGAGGATATGACCAACATCATGGCTTTGCATTTCCCATCCACAGTTTTGACTTGATTCGTCGTCACCCTACCACCACTTACAAGCAGCAGTAAACGATTAAGGGAAAAAAAAGTCAGAGCAACCTCATTCCATTACAAATGCAATAATCAAGCTCTGATGCCAAATATGGCTGTAATTTCTGTTTTGTTTTTACTGTCTCATGTTTGACTCAGAAATAAACGTCTAGCCATGAAATTTGCTCGAGTGTTCATTTTCAGGAAAGATACAACCCTTACTGCTTTTCCATGGTTTTCCATACATGTGTGGTTTATGATTTCCATCCTACACAAATGTTTGGATAAGTACATGCTCCACAAAGCAGGCTTAGATCCTGCAATTAGTTAATAATGAGTTAATTACACAGTCTATATGATAGCTGCATGTTTGCCATAGGAGTTAACACAAAGCAGATCATTAGACCCTATCTGATTACAGAACGTCACCAAGGCAACTGTATGCTGTTGTGGTCTGTTCCCTTTAAGACCCAGTGCAAAACCCAACAGCACAAACACAGGGTGCCCAATTTGGCCAGATGTAAGAGGTTTCAGATGGCTGCAATTTTCTTTAAAGCTGGTGAAAAGCAGCAAAATGCTCTATAACATGAGCCAGAGTACACAAGAGAGAAACTAAACTGTAGCATGAGCAAATCCTCTGCTACAGGGATTTTTTTTTTTTTTTTTTTTAGGCGCTTTATAGAGACTTTGAGGTTATTTCTGGAAACTGTCCCCCAGAAGATAGTGTCCTCCAAAATAAATGGTTGATCTGCAGTATAGTGAAATGCACCAAAAGCAAATTAGATACTAAATAAAATAGATTAGATAGAAAAATAAGAGTCATTTCATTATATTGATTTTATGTCGTGTCTTGTAAACTAAGCAGTTGTCTGTACTTTTTGCGTGGAAGGATCCTTTTTCCAGAATAATGCATTTTCTCTAACTGCTGTTGTTTATTATGGCAAGAACTAAAAATAGTGAGTTTAAGTCAATATGTATGCTAATGTTAAATGTCCTCTACCGTCAAATACAAGTATTTTTCAACATTCCTTTGCTGCAATCTTTGCAGATGGATGTCTCTGCACAGTTTGAACCTAGGATGGTTTTCTCACATTCATCTGCTGAATTCAGACAGTAGTTTCACTAAATACCGGAAACAATGCGGAGCACCCACTGGCAGGGTATCACACAATACTTTGGCAAATGTGACAGAAACCTGAAAGTGTACAGAGATAGAGAATGGATTGAAGGGAAACAGGAAATCATGTGCCAAACATAAAAACAATAAAATTTGCATATTAAAAATGTCAAAATTTTTCCACGACAAGGGAGAAAATGTTAATTTTATAAAAAGAAAATTCAGTAGGCCCTATGTGTGTATGCAAATGTGTGAAAAAAATATCCTCCTGAGAGTCAGCAATGCATTTGTGTCCTCTGTTAGAGTTCACTGGAAAAACAAAAAATAAAATAAAATAAAATATCATTAGGGGACACTTCCTCTTTCCGGCTGCGGGAATAAAGGATTTTCACTGAAAAATAGAACATTTATTTGAAAAGATTTTCATGTCATATTTTCAGCAAAAAAATGAAAAGGTAAACTTTTCCTTCTGTGAGTCTCAAGAGCATATTAAACTGAAATGTTTGTTCAGGGTAGAGCATTTCCACTTGTCTCAGCAGGGTTTTTTTAATGCAAACAGTTTTTAATTCAACTGTTTCCTAAGCTTTTTCATGACCTTGCTTTACACTTTCTTTACAGTCCCAGTGCTTAGAGACCCTGTATATCCTGTAAGAGTTGAACCAGTAAATTACATATTCACTTAGAAAGGATTTTTTGTCCTTGCAGAAGTTAGTTTTTCTTCCGTACACTTATGACAACATCACATCTGCAACATTTGGATTGTTTCCTGCAGGACCAATGGCAACTCTGTCTTTGCAGGCCTCGTCTACATTGAGAAAATGCAATAACCGTGAAATTAAACGGTTTCTTTTTTTTCCTAGTGCCCCCCAGGACCCTGTCTGGAAGAAGCAATCTGCAATATGAGAATTCAGGAGGGCTCGGAGGAGACGCTGTGGGATCTACTTTACTGTGAAAGTAAATCTGTCCCATAGAGTCTCCTCCTGAGATTGGTGTCTATACTTTAATAAATGTATCTTATGACATTCATTAAAGTAGAGTTTATACCATTTCAATTATATTATGCAGTGATAGGCTGTTCTATTTATTTTTGATTAAAATGTAAAACTTTCTATCTAAAATAAAAAGCTGCATTTATATTATTTTACATTTTATGCATATATAGAATAGAATAGAATAGAATAGAATAGAATAGAATAGAATAGAATAGAATAGAATAGAATAGAATTTATTGTCATGTGCACAATGAAATTAGGAGTGCTGCTCCAGTTAGTGCAACAATATTAACAAACACCAGTGCTACAGAAATAAAAATAGATTGAATATAAAATCCCAAAAACTAAAAAATAAGATAAGAAAATATAATAAAAAATGTAAAATTAAAAAAAAATTAACATCAGAATACAGCTTAGTAGAATACAAAAAAATTAAAACTGATTAAAATATGAATAGGAGCAATTTACAATATTAACAGTATGTTATTACCATGAATAACAGTGTGTATATCTATGAAACAGTATGTATTTCCTATAAAAACAGTATGTATATCTATGAACCAGGTCTATATAAAATTAATATTATATAATAATATTATTATAACAAAAAAAAAACATCCATCTTGTACAAAAATGTTTGTTTTAGTTCAGTTAGACATAGCTATGCAACCAGGCAGGCAACCAGGGGGAATTTTACACTAAGGAAATCAACAACAAATGCAGTGAAACAAATGGTAATATACAGAGCTATGCAAGAATGGAACAAACTACCAGAACACATCACACAAGGAGTGTGTTAAAGAATTCAAGAAGTGAGTCAAGAAGCGTCTATTGACCATAAATGATTGATACTTGGGCTAACTGAATATATGTACTGTATATACTATACCACTGCTGACCTCAAGGAGCTGTCGTGTTTGTATTTTATCTGTTTTTTTGTTTTTTTTTTTGTTTTTTTTTTGTGTGTTTTTTCATGTTATGTTGTATGTGAAAAATTGTTTTGTATGATTATATTGTATGTTATTTGCACTGACTAGTTGTAAAGATTATTGTTAGTACCCCAAGAAGAAAGAAAGAAAGAAAGAAAGAAAGAAAGAAAGAAAGAAAGAACTGTATTTATTTTTGATAAATATTGAATAAATATTGCAGGACAGATTATTGCACGGTTATAATTATTGCACATAATTCACAGTTGAGGGATTATTGCACATTATGGGTAGTGATTCTGAGGATGCATTGAGGGAAGCAGTAGAACAGGAAGAAAACCAGAGTTTATACTTTACCCCACAGTTAGAACAGAGTAATAATGTGAAAAAATAATAATAATAATAATAATAACAACTAAACTATCAAACCATCATGTTAGTGGTCATCACTTATTTTTTCTTCAAATCTTCTGTAAACAGTAAGTACATAGTTTGCTGTCATCAGATCAGTGAAAAGGGATTTGATTATGTTACAAAATGTCTTTGCCAATCATAGCATTCCCCCTGATCGATTGGACTTTGCCAAATATTTACTGTTATTTCAAGAAATTAAACCTCAGCAAAGTCTGAGGGAAAATATCTATCTATCTATCTATCTATCTATCTATCTATCTATCTATCTATCTATCTATCTATCTATCTATCTATCTATCTATCTATCTATCTATCTATCTATAATATCTTTTATAGCTGTGTGATGAATTCTCCCAGTATTATTAGAAACTACAGCTACGCAGAGCGGTAGGTCACACTGGAATAAGCCTTAACACGGGATAAGTAAAGAGAGAAAAGGAAAAGGCAAAACATTGTGGTGGAAAAGAAGCGAATCAGATGACAACTGCCAAAACATTTTTCAGCTGATGTTACTCAAACATGTCAAGGGAAATAATTCACCACCGCAGTAGATAAGCAGTGAATGATGCAAATACCTTCCACCTAAGAAAAATGAAACCTCTTAATGGCTCACATCATTCAAGAGGTGAATACTGTGAGTCACTGTGTTGATTTCTCTGATGAATCTCTCCTTCACCATCCTGGACAAAGCTAAGGAAGATTTATCAGAGAGTTTCTGTTGAGTATTTCAGGTCCATTCTGTGCTGCGAGATGATGGTTATTAAGCTGTGAATTATTAAATGTACTGTCTGTTGATGTAGAGGATCTGGGACTGCTCTGCCAGGAAAGTATTTTATTCTAAGTAGCCCTCAAAAGCCCTTTGAGGTGCAAAGAACCGGTACACTGTGATAGAGGCAGCACTTACCTATTCCTGTACTGTTTGTTCATTCCAGGTATATTTCAATTCAAAACAGTTATATCTAGTATTGATATTCTAAGTCACATCCAAGAACACACTCAGGACTACTAAACCACCTGACTGTATCACTCACTGACTGAATAAAGTATAAAGCTCATTGCTTAATACTACATACATTTATACTATGGTCTTATCAAGTTTTTTTTTTCCTTCAAATGAAAAACTCATAGCTGGTTATTTGGAAAGCTGGTCAAAATAAGGCTGTTTCTTATGACCTTCATGTAGATGATATAATACCTCTGTTAACTTATCTGTTTTTGTGTGTGTATGCTAAGATTTGTGGTGGTCTGTGCATTAAAGCTATACCGTATGATGTGGCATTTTTACACTTTTCTTTTGTCATCTTAAAATGCTCCTAATAAGTGTGTGTCAAACTAAAATGTAAAAGAAATCCACCAGGTATTGAAACTCAAAAATGTTTAATTCTCATATATTTCTAATAAAAGTCTGACCAATCATTTTAGTCGGTCCGAATAAAATAATTGGCTGAACCTGACTGAGCCTCCTGTCAATCATCCATTACAGCCGTCCAGCATCCAATCCATTATCACCGTCTCACATCTGATATGTGTCCCTCTGAATCTGACGCTTCACTGTCGCTGCTTCTCCTGTCACTGACCACAGTCTACTGTTCAGGATGTGTTTGGATAGAACTGACATGCACATGTGGAAGGGATTAAACGGATTTATGAACAGAAACGACAACTGAGGGGCACAAACAGGAGTCTGATGAATGAAGGATGGAGATAAAAGTCCGGAAGTCAGCTGTACTGGACTGAACAGGTCTGCATAAAGCTCAGCTTTTATGACGGTGGGACTCATACAGGTACATGTACATGGTGTCACACAATGTAAGATGATGTAGGATGATAATTGTATGGACTATGAAACTTCAAATGTCCACGGAAAATTCGCGGAGGCCGCGCATTCACAGTGCGCGCACCCATCCCCTGGGCACTGCAGTGAAGACACTGACCCAGTACTGCACAGACCAGGTCTACTGATGGAACAGGAGCTGTGGGCCCGCGGCAGGTGGATGATGCATCAGATTACTGAGGGAGGGGTCCGCGGACACGCCAAACGGACCGGACCTCCACCTCTGCTTCCTCCTCTGTTTCCATCGCGCATCAGATGAGAGGAGGAGGAGCCTCAGAGCTCAGGCAGAGGGAAGTGGGCGGGGCTTTGGAGGGAGGCGGGTTGTTCATGTTCAAACTTTTACTAAGTGCTGTGAGAAATGCCACATCGGTAGGTATAGCTTTAATGCTTGTCTTTTCTTAATTTATTTTAGCTGTTTTATCAGATTTTTTGTCGTGTTTTTATATGATCCTTCATAGTTTTTTAACTCAAATTGCATTGTACATGTTGCACAGACAATAAACTATATTGTATTGTATTGTATATATAAAACAGCCACAGTAAAACTCCAAATCACCTCCACCTCAGCACTAAAAATCTGTTTGGAATCATCACAATTTAGTCTCAACCACAGACGGGGGACTCAAGTTGAGTGATTTGACTCAAGTCAGACTAAAGTCGCCAGATTGAAGATTTATGACTTGCTAGTTTAACCGTGATAAAAAAGATTTGACTGGACTTTGACTTGTTATTCATGACTTGAGACTTGACTTAGACTTGCATGAAGTGACTCAACAAGTCATTGCTGTCTTGGTCAATATATGAATTAGGGATGCACCGATACCACTTTTTTCCAGACCGAGTACGAGTACTTACATTTGAGTACTTGCCGATGCCAAGTACTGATACGAGTATTTAATAACCCCATTCTAGGTCTTACTTCCTTTTGTAAATGTGCTTTATTGTTGTTGTCATTAGTCTGACTGGAACAAAGTGCTGCTACTGATGTTTGTGTTGGAATGAGCATCTGTCAATTAATCCACCAGGGGGCGCCGCTCTGAATTAACCATACTGGACAAATACCACAAAGAAGAGTAAAGTTCTTTGAGAAGAAGAAGAAGAAAGTCAGTAATAACAAACATGGAGATGACAGAGGTAACACTAATGTGATACTAATGTTGCAGCGTTTTCTCTGGTAAGGTTTAAAAGTGAAGCTTCAGCAGGAAGAGAAAAGAGAAATGAGTGATTAGTTTCGTTTTCGCTTCTGCTGGCAGTGGTCCGCACCACTCCGTACATCCGCTGGTATTCTCCGTCTGGGTATGCATCCGCGAGCACCTGGTAAAGGGATGGAATGTACGCAGAGGACGAACAGAACACTGCGTCTGTATCTGTCTGTGTCTTTACTGTCAGTTAGCGTTACTTTTATCACTGTCATTTATTTTGAAAAATCTCCACACTCTTCACACATTATTCCACCTGCACTGGACTGTGAATGTCAAACGGCCGTAAGTGGTATCGGTGCATTTGTATCTGGTATCTTTTACGAGTACGAGTACAGACACTGAGTATCGGAGCCGACGTTGATACTCATATCGGTATCAGTGCATCCCTAATATGAATTATCAAAAATGTACGTATTTTTTGCAACTGGGTGGAATAACAGAAAAAGACAAAGAGAGGAATTGAAGTTTGACAGGTTTTTACAACATAAGGCACTCAGAATGTACATCAATAAGAGATTTAGGATGATGAACATGAACTGTGAACTTGAACAAGGATTAGAATTTTGGCCCAGTATAGGGCTGTGCAATTAATCAAAATTCAATTACGATTTCGATTATTACACGCAACGATTACAAAAATTATGTGATCGAGAAAAAACGATTATTAATTTTGAGTTGTTTTAATTCACGCGCACGCAAGCTACCATGAGCAGCTCTGCCCCGCCCCCCTCTAAGCTACAGCTGCCAGCTAGCCGGCAGGTCCACCCCAAGAGGAAAGTTGGACCTAGCGGTCTGGAAAAATGGCAGGAGAATCACAGCAGAAGTGCTTGGTAAACAAAAAAGGCAAGTCCAATTCAATTGTATGGAATCACTTTAGGTTTGATGAAGAAGACGAAGAGCAAAAACACATCACGTGCAGAAAGTGTTTCGTAGTTGTGTCCGCACTGACCGGTAACACAACAAACCTTTGTAACCATCTAAAGTTTAACCACCGCCACCTTTATCATAATCTTATGAAAAACTAAAACGCATAAAAACAACTTCGTCCGCAATGCAATCTTCAGTTTCCGAATCTCTTTATGCTGCAACTCCCGTATTAACCTAACCCTAACCCGTATTACCCTAACGTACGTACTCTAGATGGCTGATGTATACAGAAGGCCTTAACTGAAACCTCACGGCACGCCACTGAATTTACTATGTTTCATACTACATTGAACATACTTGAATTTATAATTTGCACTTTACGTGAGTTTTTTTTTGTTTTTTGGTTTTTTTTATTGCTACAGTTCTATGGCAAGTCTATAGCAGTTTAATTACAGTGCACTATTTATTTACAAAAGGAAACAGACTTGAATTTACAGAACATTTATTTGCATTCAAAGATTTTTTTGTTTCATACAAAAGTGAACATACTTTGTTTTAGTGGTTAAAAGCTTTATTTATGTTTAAAGAGTATATTTTACATTGCTTTGCAAGAAAAAAATAAACAACTTTAAGGTTAACAAATAATCGTTTTTAATAATCGTGATTTCAATTATTGCTAAAATAATCGTGATTTTTTTTTTTTTTTCTATAATCGAGCAGCCCTAGCCCAGTAGTTTTTGTTTTGGGGCTCTTCAAATTGGAATTGCTTTGTTGTCATTTGACAGCACAGTACAATGTACAGCACATCAAACAAAATATAGTTCGATGTTTGGGCATCGGGCTGCTGCAAACCTGGTGCACCGCCACATCCCTCTTCTTCGAAGCGAAAATTACAGTGAAGAACAGAGGATAATGCAGCAAAGGCTCTTTTTTCTAAATCAGTCCAGCTGCTTTTTGGCACCTGGTTGAACTCCAAAAAGCAGTTACACGAGCAAAACTTGGTAAAAAGATAGTAAAAAAATAATAATAATAAAGGAAAATCACCACAACACTGCAAACAACAGTAAAATAAAAAAATAAATAATAAAAAAAAAAAAAGTCCAAACCATTTATTTTTATAGTGAGTGTGTTTTGACCCCCTATTCCACAGGTGGTGGGGGGTATACTGAGCATGCTCAGATGTCTATGAAAAGAACAAGGTCTATTCTGTCAGCATGTTTGGAAATTTTTCCTATTGAGCAAATGGTTGAATTTTTATGAATATTTTAAAAAATCATACATTCAGAACAAGCACCACAGACACGTCAGGGGTTAAAGGGTTGAAAAATAGTGGAATAACGTCACTGCTTTTTCAAACCAATAAGATGATGCACATATTACACTGTTAAGGTACTTGGAATTTGTTTATAAGTTAAAATGATTTGTTGAAGCTCAGGCAAACAATCACTTGATGCAAGTCTGGGATGGTAACAGTTTCAAGGGTGGGATAAAAGTTGAAATCGTCCATCACTCTAATTAATCAAAAAAAAAAAAAAAAGAAAAGAGCAGGTAATAATGTTTTTGTCCATATGATGCTTGTTAACACAAATATACAGAGCTAATTTTAAACATCTGGATAACATCAAATGGGATTATTCCAAAACATTTTCCGCTCTGCTTTTGATACGTGAGTTTGTGCATGAAATCAAATCAGTGATTCGTGGTACACAGAAGACAAAGTGTGTGCTTTTAGCTATTGCACCTGGCTATAAATCAATGTGGATTCTTTTCCAAATGCTAAAATGAAATACAAATATGTTTTGCTATCTGTTATAAATTAAGCACAAGGAACACTGCGTTAGGCTGTGATAGATCTTAGGATTTCTTCCAAAGCAGAGTTGAAGATGGTTACTTTCTGGGATGTTCTTTATATTTTTCTTTTAATATATTTCTAGTGGCCTGTCTTCAAAGATGCCTGTTAATTTATGGGATTATTTATTTATTTATTTTTTATTAAAGGGTTGACTAGTCTCCAAAGGGCAGTTGTTCATTTCCTCTTAGATTAATCCTTGTACATATGTCTTCAATTATGCAAACAGTGCAGACACCTCTCAAAGTTCACAAAGTGCTTTCATTATATAATCCTCATTACAGCATCCTGCTATCCTGCTATCCTGCTCTGTTGCAGCAGCAGCAGCAGCACATTGGGCTACATATAGAAACTGTCTTCTCGAAGGTGTGTAGTCAGACTGTGGCGAATCAAAACTGGCATTTCCACAGAGTGAGTTACGTAAGTCTGAGTGTGACCTGGTTGTGAAAGCATAACCATCCGTCATTGTGTGTGTGTGTGTGTGTGTGTGTGTCAAGGTGGAGGTCGCAGTTCCACCTGAGGGATGATGGGAATCCGGATGGCAGCAAGATGAAAGTGGATGAAAGGATGATGGACATGTCTTGAGGAAGGGGTGAAGGCTGTGAATGGCCGGTAATCTCAGTGTCAGATGAGCAGGCTTATTAGCAGAGAATATAATAGAGGAGAAGCACCTTTGTCAGAGTGTAGCTTCCAATGTGAGCTCAAACAGGGCTTTCTGTCAGTGTTGCACTGTGTGGGACTAAAGAAAATCAAGATTCCCTACATTATAAAGGAGCTATATATAGTATTTTTATTGAAGTTGTTCATAAATTACCTAAAAGTATCATTCGAGTGTTTAGTGTATCTTTTGGTAATTGGATTTTCTGTGGTTAATTGATTTTCGTTTTAAAATAGAAGAATTAAAATGGGATTTTAAGGCATTTTTCTTTTCAAAACAGATGAACCTAATTAAAAAAAAAGAATGATTTTTATTTTCTCTTTCTAATAACAAAAAATAGTTACTACCTGACAGAGATAGAAAAACAGACCAAAATTATGTTTTGTTTTTTTTTTTGTCATTTTCTAAGACCAGATGTTGACATTTTCAAGGAAAGCGCGCTAATGCCTAGGTCCCAGAGATTCTTACGAATAATTGCCCACTTGGTAAGAAATCTGGAGTTCGTAGACATTCGTGAAGGGAGCATTAGTTTCTTACGGCACTTGAGAGTGCCATGAATAGTGCATAGGGGTGCCGTATGGCCATAAAACATCTGGTCATGAGAAGAAACTCACTGCATCAGTTTTGGTTAACTCTTTAAAACCTGCTGTGTCATCGCTGACACACCCTGCACATCTACAGTTTGGATGGCCTAACTTTTTCACTGTTTGTGCAATTGGAAAAATTCCTACAGTTTCTAAAACCTGAGACATTGTGCTTTATAGAATTTATTGGGTCATTACAGTAATTTCGCTCACACCTGTACTAGAAGCTGAAGAACAAGCTATTTTAGCGGTATTTATAACATGTGGTAAATTGTAAACAAATGCTCAATTTGGAAAATTCTAAATGCTCTAGAAAAATGGGCAAAAGGACTCAGTCACAGCTAGGGATGCAACGATTACCGCTATAATGATAAACCGTGGTAAAATTTCCAACGGTTAGTATTACCTTTTAATTCTAATTATTATGATAACCGTGTTCGATTACCGCACTTTGAATTCACAGTGATGCTGCTCATTTCCTGGACCGTACAGAAAACTGAGGTGATTTGTGGTTTCATTACAGCAAAGTCAACAGACATCACATTAATATTAGACACAGTGCTATTTTGACTGAGTTTTTGTTTGGACAAAAAAAAATTGTTGATACCATAATACAGATGTGTGTTAACGATGAACTTCACACTTTATTCAGTGAATGATACAGTCTATGGAGATGTAGTGTTAATTCATTGGTGGTTTTGTGGCCATGTGCATGCTCTAGTTCCTGACCTCCTCCTACTGTAGATATTTTGGAATATCAATTCTACAGTACATAGAATGCCTTTAGCTCTAATATTTACCACTATTCACCTTTTAAGAACAGGTTACGAGTTTATGCATTACTTAAACACATAGAAAAATCACCCCCCTCTGTGTATGATGCATAACAAATCATGAGCCTCAGTGTAATTACCTACAAATCATATTTTTTTCAGGTCACAGCCACTGATGAAAAATAAATCAGAAATGTCAGGAGAGTAAAATTACGCAGATATCACAATTTATCCAAAAATACAACTTAAACAGTTATGTTTTGAGATGAATGAAATATACCAAGGTAAAACAATAAAGACACAGGTTTGATCATGTTGAAGTCTCATAATGTTTCAAGTTTTGTTGCTGACACTACAAACTGATGTGGATTATTTTCAGACTTTTTTTTTATTATATTGAAATCGAATGGTTTAATAGTCTTGGCATTGAAGACTGGATGATGAATTAAATATTATACTTCACATTTTCTTCAATTTTGCAAAATATGGAAAATGACAAAAGAAATATGTTATTGTATGTTATTGTACTGCAGTCGGAATATATATTTATACAGCAATTATGGGATGTAGTTAAAATTATGTTAAAAAAAATTATTAGTAAAAATTATGGGATGATGTTAAAAGAAAATAGTTGCTAGTTAGTTTTTTGAAGTCGCTGTATATAATGGATTATTACAGTACTTTTACATTATCACATGTTCAGTTAATGTAGCTCTGTGTGAACCGTTTTCTACGATAAGCTAAATATCCCTGCCATGTCGAGATAAAAAAAATGCTCTGTCTTCAGTCTCATCACAATATTATCCAGAATAGCTCTAATCTGCACTTACCCTTACAGTCTAATACGTGTCATTTGTAATTCACTGCTGAATGTTACCCTAAAAGGCTGCAATTAAATCTAAAATTATCCCTTCCCTAACAGTACATGCGACTGCCAATATCTCCTGTAAAATGGTTTAGTAAAAGTGTCAAACCCTCTTCATTTGGACTTTCATGGCTTTCACAAGGAACCTCTTATCCCTTCTTTTCAATTTCTGAAATCACTTGGGTGTCTGGTGCTCTGAAGACAGAACTGAGTATGAGTAGAAGCTTAAACGTAGACAAAAAGAAAAGTTTTACACCTTTGTTTCTTTGTGAGCAGAGGTATGGATGTTGGTGTGATGATTCAGGTATACTGAGATTCAGTTTTTAGGGGGAGAGTGGGGGATTTTTTTTCTATGGGGTCTCAAAAAGTCTTAAATTTTCAAATCTACATTAAATACCATTAAAAAAAACAAAAAAAAAGTCTTTAAACTGTATTCAATTTGATATGGTATGTCTTCTGTTATGTTGTCATAAACTTGTTGGCTATATTGTGTTTAAATGGGTCTGGGAAATGTCCAAGCTACAAAGAAAGTAACGTTAGTCGACTCAGTCCAACATGACAATTTATATTGAAGTTAGTAAGGATGCACTGATTCCGATACCAGTACCAGGTATCGGGTCCGATACTCAGCATGTGTACTTGTACTTGTAAAAGTAATCTGATACAACTGCACCGATACCACTTACAGCAGCATGACATCTGCAGTTCAGTGCAGCAGGTATGAAGTGGTGGAATAATGTGTGGGGAGTGAGAAGAGTATGGAGATTTTCAAAATAAATGACGGTGATAAAAGTAACACTGACTGCAAGTAACGTTAAAGACACAGACGGATACGGGCGGAGTGTTCTATCCGTCCTCTGAGTACATTCCATCTGTTTTCCAGGGGCTCACGGATGCGTACCCAGATGGAGAATACCACCGGGAACCGTGGAGGTAGAGGATCTGTTCAAAGAGCAACTGTGTGAGTTAGAGAAAAACTACTGACATTATATATGATATTTATTTATGATATGATATTTATGACAACTACCCAGGGCTGGCCTGGTTTCCATCCTACTTACAATACTACGGGGGTACGAAGCAGACGGACCGCTGCCAGCAGAAGTGAAAACAAAACTTATCGATCATTTCTCTTTTCTCTACCTGCTGAAGCTAAGCTTTTAAACCTTACCACCGAAAACGCTGCAACATTAGTATCCACATTAGTATTACCTCTGTCATCTCCATGTTTATTACTACTGACTTTCTTCTTCTTCTCAAAAAACTTTACCCTTCTTCATGGTATTTGTCCAGTATGGTTAATTAAGAGCGGCGCCCCCTGGTGGATTAATTGACAGATGCTCATTCCATCACAAATGTCAGTAGCAGCATTTGTTCCAATCAGACTAATGACAACAACAATAAAGCACATTTACAAAAGGAACTAAGAACTGGAATGGGATTATTAAGTACTCATATTGGTGCTCGGTATTGGCAAGTACTCAAATGTAAGTACTTGTACTCGGTCTGGACAAAAGTGGCATCGGTGCATCCCTAGAAATTAGGAACCGATTACGGCTAACTTTGCAGCCAAAACATTCAGAACATTCAGCCCAACACACATGCAGCCGCTAGTCGCCCAAAAAAGATGACTTAAGGAACTTTAAGGGATGGCTAAGCAAAAAATAAACATGAAGAAGTACAAATGTAATGACACCTGGTTGGAAATAAAGATCATTCTTGACCTGGTTGACACAAGTGGAGGGGGACGTGTGTGAAGATCGCTGTAACTTAGGCAAGAAATCAGTTCAGCGTGGAACGATGGGAATCAAGATGCTGGAGTAAATAAACACATTTTCCTAAATTCCAGGAGTCACACATTTTTGGGCATTAAATTCTGTTCTAAGTAGTCTTAAAAAGTTTTAAATTTAACTCATAGAAACCTGTATGAACCCTGGTTATTTTCTCTGATATTAAACCCTGGCATTTGTGGAAGCCTGGCATCTTCTTTCTCTGTGCCCCGAGGGCACTTACATAAATTCCGCAGCCTTTTACTGTGGGGTATCTTAATTGAATGATGATTGCTGTTTATCTTGAAACGGCTGACTCAATTTGAAAAAGAAATTACAGAGAGTCTGTGGAGCCGTGTTGCCATACCTTTCCATAATCCGTCTTCATTTGGAAAAGGGTCAAATTCATATTCATCAAACCAGTACGGACCTAAACATGTTACTGATGCGGGGGTGCGCCGATGTCTGTATTTCATCTCAGTGATTCAATTTCAAACTTTAGAGTAAGAGAAACATTTCTGCAGGACACTACACACACAAAGGACTGGGTTAAATGGAAAATGGACCGTATTTATACAGTGACCTTGCTGTTGCACAAAGAGCTTTACATGTGCTTCTCATTGACATGTTATTCACACACCGCTGACACCAGTGGGATTTCGTGTCCTGAATCAAACACTCAACAACCCACACTACTTCCTGAGCTATAGCTGCCCCAAACACAAGAGTTTTTGCACAATATCAGACACTGGCTCCTGAAATCTGAAGGATACCTGCCTGGAAACATACCATACTGTTGGCTACTTGTGGACTATGTCTTCTACAGATGGGTCCTTCCATGAAACTGGGTTCATTTTGGTACCTACCACTTTGTCAGATTTTTAGACCCAATAATAAAAGTGAAATTTAGGCATATTTCCCCCCAGGATGTACCGAATGATGACCACAGATAAATGCAAAAAAAAAAAATGCTCTGAGCCATCCCAAAATTAAAGAATTTTTAATCAAATATTGGGGCCAAAAAAAGGACCAAAATTGGAACAGGAAAATCTACCTATGTGTCAGTGCATTTGATGTGGAAAACATGGCAGTAAATGGTCTTATATACCACTATAAATAAAGACACTGTGTTAAATTTGAGGATCCTAGTGGTTTTTCTAATCTAAACATGGGTTTTTAATGAATCCACATTCTCATTTGAGGTTTCGTGTGTAACCCATCATGTTCACTAGCGTTACATGCGGAACCTGCCCATTTAAACACAAATAAATCATGAGTGATGTTGCAACAGTGGCCATTTTTGTGAAACACTGTGCCTTGCATAATTTTTTTGATTCCAAAAATGTACCTGTGAGAGAATAAAAAGATATTCAAAAAATAGTAGCTTGCAATTTTCATGTCCTTTTTACCATGTTACATGTGCGGATTTTGGTATTAAAAAAAATAATACAAAAAAATATAAAAATGTGTTTTATCTGAAAAATAGTTTCTCTTTTATCTCAATAAATATTTATTTTCAAAATAGATCCAAAGTACTTCCAAACTTGCTTCATAATATTAGTCTATATTTGGTTTGAAATTTTTAACCACCATGTCCTGTTTTTAGGGACCAGTTTCGTACAAGTACATATATTCCACTGTATCTTAAGCATAAAGAGTTCACTATAGTGCAGTCAAAGTCATGTCAAAGGACTAGTAATCAATATTTCCCAAGGGTTATTGTTGTGCAGCAGACTCTCTGTCCGACAGTGGTTTACATAATCAGCACCCATCCTCTGTGCACAAACAGTTCTCTAACTGTCTTCAGCCATAACATTGTTTCCCTGTAGTAATAATGGAAGCCAAAAAGCATCTAATAGCCTCTGAGTCTATGATAGCTTTTAAATATTCTGCATGGATATTTAATAAACGTGTCTTTCCAGTTCCTTTCCGATTATTTTCCTGGTGTTGACAGGTTTAATTATTTTCCCCTGTAACTTAAAATTGCCCAGTGATAATAGTAGCTTTATTCTAATTTATGCTTGGTAACTGACAGATGAGTCCTGTTTACATTGACCCGACAGACGTGTATGTGCATCATGAACACACACACACACACACACTCTACAATGCTTCATAGTATTTATATTTACCTAGATTAACCTCCCCTGCAATCCATCTGCTCTTTTGCAGCAATTGTAAAACTTTCTCATTACACTTCATTTGCATTTCAGATTGGTTTTATGCTCATCAGTAGAGCAATCCAAGTAACGAGCATGCAGATTCTGTAATTAGAACAATATGAGTGCAACTTATTAAAGCATTAGTCACCCAATCCAACCAGCTCATAACCAGGTAAAATAAAGCCTCATACACCTCAAAGAAATGAAGCAACTCCTGTTATTACCTTCACACTTTTTTTATATTCATGTTCAAAATGCACTGATTCTTCAGCTTCATTTTACAACAAACAAACGTAAGCACTTTCCACTTCTTTCTATGTACATTTCCTTGTTCAAAGCTCATTCCTGCTGAGTACAAGCATTCAATGCATCAATCCGAGCACTCACCACACTCCTCTATGGCCCTGGCACACTAGCACTTCCTCTATTTGCAGTTTGTCACAGCTCAGAGTCTACTCGTGTGAATGATGCTGATCAGCAATTAGCATCAATACAGAAGAAAGTCACTATCTCTATCTCTATCTATTTATTTATGCTGACCTTCACACACACGCACACACAGATACAAATTGTAAACAAGCAAGCCAGGGAGGGAACGAGTAAAAATGCAAAGCAGCTTAAGACACAAAAGGGAAAGGAAATGAAATCAGTGATGAAACAGATGAAGAGGTGCACAGTCTAAGCAGAGGATATGAAAAGGGAAAGCAGTGTGTAAATTGGACTGCAAAATTAGAAATGTAACATCGTCTTTGACAGCTCGTTTAAGGAATTTAGCATTAACCCATAAGGACCCAGTGCTACTTTTATGGCAGTTCCCAAATGACTTTTTTTTCTCTATTTAACCTTTCTTAAGCGATATATCACCATTTATTATAATATTATCCTCTGTATTTTGCAATTCTTCAAAGAGAATCATGTATTTTCCTATATGTGTGCTTCTCTGAAACTGGCTTCATTTTGATACCTGACAGTCAGCTTTTAAGACCCAATAATAAAAGAGAAATTTATACATATCCTCCCCCCCCCCCCCCCCCCCCCCCCCGATGTACCTAATGATGACCTCAGATAAATGCAAAAAAAATTATACTCTTGCTCTGAGACATCCCAAAATTAAAAATGTTTTTATAAAATATTAGGGCCAAAAATACGACCAAAATTGGGACATGAAACGCTACCTAGCTGTCAGTGCATTTGATCTTGAAATGGTCTTATATACCACTATAAATAAAGACACTATGTTAAATTTGACGATCCTAGTGGTTTTTCTAATCCAGACATGTGGATTTTTCATGAATCTCAGTCTCATTCCAGATTTCATGTGTAACCCATTGTGTCCACTGGCATTACACATGGAACCTGCCCATTTAAACACATAGAAATCGTGAGTAATTTTGCTACAGTGGTCATTTTAGTGAAACACTCTGTCTTGCATAATTAGTTTGATTCCCAAAGTGTACCTGTGCTGCCTCCGCAGTGCGTTCACTTGTGCAAAGCTTGACATCCAGTTAACAGTTAAGTCCTCCACTGAGCACACGAGGTTTGTCTTTTCTTGTCCTTTCCTGAAGGCTTTTGTGATTACTTTATACTGTAAAACTGTAACACAGAAATGCAAACATATATCAGTGCATATACAGATGTAGAAATGATGTCAAACACACAAATTAGCTGTCAGAAGTAGGCCTGTAACGGTACACAAAATTTTCGGTTCGGTACGTTTTCAGTTTTGAAAGCCACGGTTCGGTTTTTTTCGGTTTGGTACGGGAAGAAAGAAAACCCCTCAAAATGTCTTTAATACATTCATGAATTTTTGAAAATTTTTCCCCCAATTTTTGGACACAATAGAATATAGAAAAAAACGGAATATAATACTGCTGCTATAAGTCAAATAGAAAATGAAATGAATGATTAATATTACTAAATGTATTTTAAACATTAGTATTGCACTTTTCCCTGACAGGTAGTTTTGAACAAACAACAAAGATCAAATCACAGTTCTGTCAGTTCACATTCTGCATAAAAATACCAAAAAAATTCCACATGAAGTGCAACATTAACAAGAGGACAAACTGGTGTTCTGTTTAAACAAACTGAAGAGAAACACTGACAACAAAAAATCAACCAAATTATTTATTTTAGGACAGATAACCAACTGTTTAGGACACTGTGTGTACATGTGTGTGCAGGGTGCCATTTGTCAGGGGATGTTTTTGTTTTTGTTTGTTTTTTGGTCGAAGCTGGGGGGGGTTCATAACTAACATAACTAACGCTGGTGTGAAACGAAGGTGAAACTTTATATACTTTCAACGTCCAACTCTTGGTTCTATTCCTCTGTTATACAGCGTACGAGAGAGAGAGGGAGAGAGAGAGAGAGACAGAGCTAGTGTAAGTGTTTTAGAACTACCGTAGTTCATAGGCGGCAAACAACGTCCATCTTATTAACGTCTGTTTCCCCGTTGTTGTCTTTCACCGGGACCTGAACTGATCCGAAACAGGATTGTACTGATGGTGAAGGGTCTTCAGTCTCTTCCCTCTAGGTTCACATCATATTTGTTGTTGTTGTTTTTGTTTTGTTTTGTTTTTTTACCTTTTATCATCTGCTATTTCGTATTTCGGGTCAATGTGTGCGTCCGTCAATATGTCCGTGTGGAACTTGGGCGGATTTGAAGTTCTGCATCCATCAACGTCTTTCGTTCCTTATTCTTTTTCTCATCATACTGTGCCGTTTCGGTACAGCTGTGTACCGAACCGAACAGGTGTGTACTGAAACGGTTCGGTACGTGTACCGTTACAGGCCTAGTCATAAGTAACACTGTATGCCATATGTACTAGCTTATTCAAAATGGCTACAAGCTAAAACGGTTAGCGAGTGTTAGCTAGCAAAACAGAAACATAAATCATACAAAATAAATCACACTGCGGTCTACAACAGGATGTTTCTCTCAACATAAAGTATAGAGCCTTAATGGTTATTGCTGCAAATTACTCACAGACACATAGTCTCCAAGGCCGAAGCATATCAGACAGCATTCAACAACAACCAGTATCATGAAGTCTGTCTCATACTGCGCATCTGCCATTGACTGAACTGTGATGAAGTAGATAATTACTGTGGCCAGTAGGTGGCAGCAGAACAGCAATTACTTCAGAGCAACTACTACTTAACATTTTAAAATTGACATTCATTTTTTAACCCTTTTTTTAACTTTTAACTTATTTACATTATGAACTTAACTAGAGACAGCACAGTACCTGTGAAAGAATGAAAAGATATTCAAAAAAAAATAGCAGCGGGTAATTTTTGTGTCCTTTTTAAGGTGTCATTTTTGAGTAAAAAATGATCTAAAAAATTTTTTTTTAAAAAGTGTTTTATCTCAAAAATAGCTTCTCTTTTATCTCAGTAAACACTTACTTTTTAAAACAGACCCAAAGTGCTTCCAAACTTGCTTCATAACATTAGTCTACATCTGGTTTGAATTTTTTGCCTCCATGTCCTGTTTTTAGGGACCAGTTTCATAGAAGCACCCATGTTTAATTTACTGATCATGTAGATGTTCATAAAAACACCGATTAAAGTTTAGAGTTATTATATCAGAACAGAGAAAAACTACAAAAGCACTCGGAGAGCGCAGACCTCCGCCAAGGGTGATCAACCCCCCCCCCCCCCCCCCCCCCCATCACTGATCACCACCAAAACTTAATCATTTGTTCCTTGTGCCAGAATCAACATTTCCTGAAAATTTCATCAAAATCCATCCATAACTTTTCAAGTTATTTTGAACACAGACAGACAGACAAACCAACGCCGGCAAAAACACTACCTCCTTGGCAGAGGTAATGAAGAAAATGTGACTTTTACAACTGAACATAAACCAGTGTCTCCATCCACTGTCGTTGATCGAACTCTGTTGGTTTCACCGGTGAACCAATGTTGTAGAAGATGACTATGTTTCCATGTTCACTACAGAGCCTCTGAACGTCCAAATGGGTCATATCTGATGACCATGAAAAGATGACAAACTGTATTTTACACCAATTATTCACACATACTGATAGGATTAATGGATCAACAGGTATAAACATTATAGATCAGTAGATAGTTTTGGTTGCCAGTGGCTGTTCGGGTCTTTATGCATTAACCCTTTAATGCCAAACGTATCATATTTGATACATGAGTTTTGAAGCCCTCTACATGATCAGTGTGATTTTTTTTCTTAAAAAACCTGATGTATACAATTAGATACATGCAATACACAGATAATCCACCAGGGGGAGAAATTCGTTCACCAGAGGCCTTTCCAGTGACACTACAAGAATGACGGAGGCAGAACTTTGCCAATTTTGAAAAGGAATTTCCTATTAGTTAGACATGTTTGTGTTATATTATGTTTTTGTTTGTTCAATAATAATAATAATATTTGAGGACTGAGACCCGATGTATCAAATATGATACAAAATTTAAACTCATACAGGAAAATTGATACTTGGGAAAAAAAAATTGGGTTGTTCTGAAGGACCAATAAAGCCTCCAGTTTCAAAGAACTGGAATAGTCTGTCAGTGATTTAATGGTTCAGGCTTTACAGGGTTAAGGAATAGGGCAATACAGTGATGAATTTGAACTTATGCACAGCTACGATGCACCCGTAACTCACAACGCAGCGCCTTCACCTTTGACGTCACCGTATTTGTAAAAGGCTTAGTGTAACCTATATTTATCGTCATTACTGTGTTAAGTGCAACTGGTATATCCAGTGTTCTTGCAGGAGGTGTTTTCCATTTTCTTACTGTGTTTTTAACCTAATATGACCTTCTTATTATCTCATTATTTCAGGCAAATGTTTCTGGTTACTTTCTTTGGCAAGTATTTAATTTCACTTCATTTGTCCTACCTATCGCTCTACGTGGATATCAGGCTTGAGGTGAAAACACTGGAAAAAAAATACCATTAAGTTGAAATGTGTCACTGCACAGTCAGGCTGGGATTGCAAGTAATGGGTGAGGTGGGAGGGTGTGTGTGTGTATCTGAGGGTGATGACTCATACCAAATGATTACATGCTGTTGCTATGTAATGACGGAGAGCGCAGAGGTGTGTGTGCTGCATGTGTGTGTGTGTGTGTGTGTGTGTGTGTGTGTGAACCAGCTTAAGGATCCAGTTGATGCCAGCAGCAAACACACAAGTACCACAGTTCCTGTCTCCCACCGGTGACAGATACTGAATAACAATTGTTACTGTAATATTCATCAGACTCAGAGTATGTCTATGTATTACATACGTGACTCTGTTACTTCCTACAAGGGAACAATACATGACATTCTACGCTTTAATTATATTTCTCTATACATGATCTCTTTATTTGATCTATTTTGCTCTGTATTCTGTTCGGTTTTTGTCCCAGACGTATTAGAAATGCACACTTTGCCTTGTGTATTATTATAGTAGAGGTAGTAGTTGGATTAGTGGTAGTAATAGTAGTCCTTATTTATGCTGCAGTCCTTCCACTGCAGCTTTCAGTGCCAGCGCAGGAAGGAAATTTTGGGCTAAAAATACTATGAAGGCTCTTGACTTGATTTCTCCAGGCCAGGCTGCTGAGTTTTTCCATTAGTATCAGATACACTGTGGCTTTTGCCCCTTTCACTGGCATTGGAGATAGTTAAAACTATAATACTGTATGTGACATTAAAGCATTAAAATGTCTCAAAATAACCAAGTTACATATGTTGTTGGTGTTATAACAAATGTGTCCATGGAGTTCTGCAGTTTTATTCAATGTAATGGTCTATTTCATTTGGTTGATGGTCAAATGGTGTGATAAACCTTTGTTAACATTTAATATGAATGGGACTATTTCATTAGAATTAGAGGACGTAGCATGAACAAGCATCATTACAATAACATAATGAAAACTTTAATGAATGACCTCATCTGTAAATATTATACAACACTGTGACAGTCACGCAGAGCATGAAATGATTCACAGGGTACTGAGTACTGAGTTTATGCAACTGGCAGCTATTGTCATTAAGATGTTGGATTAATGATGTTAATGAAAATCCCTGTGTTGGCTTAATAAGTAAGTGTAACTGGGGTGGTAGTCTGACTGCAGCGGCTGGAGAAGGACAGTCAAAGCAACTCATTCATTTTCTAAGGAGTGTGACACCCCAATCCACAACACCTGAGCCATGCCTTCATGTAGTGCTAAGTAGCTTAGCTCTCTCTTGGATGAGATTGAAGTTTTCTTGCCGCTGGTAATTTAGTTCTCTTACCACTGCTTATTATTATTATTATTATTATTATTATTATTATTATTATTATTATTATTATTATTATTATTATTATTACTAGTGGCATTGTACCCGTGGTGCCATTGTACGATAGCATGAGAGTCAAAATGTCGCCCAGCATACCTCACTACATATGAATACGGACATAAAATGGTGCCTAGTAGATAGTCAGGTAATGTTTCTATTCATGTGGCGAGTTTGGCGGTGATCAGGCCTGTGAAGGCTGAGGAAAACCCGTACAAACACCCTCCTGCGCTGCAACATCGATTGGACACTGGACGCCAGGACACAGAACGTGCATTATAGTATTATTATTATTATTATTATTATTATTATTATTATTATTATTATTATTATTATTACTTACATTGCTACTATTATGTTATCACTTTATTATTACTTTTATCCTGTGATTATTAAACTATATAAACTGTGTTTTGACTCACCTGGGTAGTACCTTGTTCAGACCTGGGTCCTCCACCAGAGGCCTGGGAGCATGAGGGTTCTGTGCAAGATCATATGCCGCGTTTCCACTGCGTGGTATCAGCTTGACTCGGCTTGGCCCTTTTGCATTTCCATTATGAAAAAGAACCTGGAATCTGGTACCCGGTACTAGTTTTTTGGTATCACCTCCACCAAGGTTCCAAGCGATACTAAACCGTGACGTATAAACACTGCAGACCACTGATTGGTCAGACAGTTTTCTCTGTGACCCGCCGTTTTACAAAAAACAGATGCAGAAGTTGACAGTAAATATAGCGGTACATTAATCCACATGATAACAGCCCAAAACTACAGCATAGTCGGTCGAGGAGATTCAGTCTTTGGTGGCCGACGTAAAAATTCAGATGAGACAACACACAATGAGCAAGTTTTCAGCAACTCTCTGAGCAGACGACACGGAAATAACGTGCATCGCTATGACGTCCAGGTACTGTAAAGTCAGTAGTGTCCTATAATGGAAACGGTCTACAGGTATACCGAGTCGAGTTGAGCCGAGTTGAGCTGGTTCCACGTAGTGGAAACGCAGCATTAGGCTGCTTTCATGCTGCATACCCGAGTCCGTATCCGAGTCCATTTGACTGCAAAGTTCGCTTATTTTTATCAATGTGAATGCAAATGTTCCATGCTCGAGTACCGTACATGAGTCCAGCTCAGAAGGTAGTCCTGGGTACGGACTGCATAGACTCCACTATGGTACATTGCAGTGTGAAAGCAATCCGTGCCCGGGAACAGACGTGAACTAATCACCACAAGACCATAGACGGTGCTCCTGTTGTCTCCTGAAAAAGCCTTGGATCTACGCAGCACGGACTTGCCTTATCAACCGAACCACTCAGTGATGTTTCGGGACAATGAAGGTCACTCTTCTCTTTGCCTCAAATAGGCTAACAGATAGACAAGTAGTGCCACCATTGTAGACAAATGAACAGAACAGTCGCTCAGTTGATTACGTAAGGATTTGTCTTCTTCTGACTTCCGCGTTTGTTGGATAGCAACAGAATTCCTTCCACATTGCCACCTACTATTTCAGCCCTGTAACACCCACTCATACTGAGGCACAGGCCGCGGTACATGCTTGTAAACACAACATCTGCAGGAAAGGTGTAAACTTATTTAAATACGGTACAGACTCAGGTACACAGAGTGAAAGCACCCTTAGCTGTTCCTAGAACTGTGCTCAGATCTCTGATGTTGTTCCTGGTATCTGCTGGAGCCATCCTGTCAGTTTGGGGGTCACTGCCCCTAGTGCCCCGATCACTACTGGTGCCACTGTTGCCAAAGCACCCCACATTTTCTCTGTCTCCTCTTTCAGCCCTTGGTATTTCTCCAGCTTCTCATGCTCTTTCTTTCTGATGTTGCTATCACTTAGGATTGCTACATCTATCACTACCGCTGTCTTCCGATGTTTATCCACCACCACTATGTCAGGCTGATTGGCCATCACCATCTGGTCAGTCTGGATCTGGAAGTCCCACAGGATCTTGGCTTGTTTGTTCTCTGTCACCTTCGGGGGTGTCTCCCATCTGGACCCTGGGACCTCCAGTCCATACTCAGTACAGATGTTCCTGTACACTATGCCCACTACCTGGTTATGCCGCTCCATGTATGCCTTCCCTGCCAGTATCTTACACCCTGCTGTGATGTGCTGGACTGTCTCAGGGGCTTCTCTACACAGCCTACACCTGGGGTCCTGTCTGGTGTGGTAGACCCCGGCTTCTGTTGCTCTGGTGTTCAGGGCCTGTTCTTGTGCAGCCATGAGTAATGCCTCTGTGCTGTCTTTCACTCCAGCCTTTTCCAGCCACTGGCATGTTTTCTTATCAGCCACTTCCTCAGTTTGCCGGTGGTACATGCCATGCAGGGGCTTGTCCTTCCATGATAGCACCTCAGACTCCTTCTCCTTACTGTCGTCCTCACTCATTCTGCTCTTTCCTTCTTGGCCACACCCATTAAGGACCCAAAATCACTACATTAACAGACATCTGAGCTTGTTTTACGTCCAACATCATGATTTTAGAGCACCAGCAAAACACATCACCAAACTCCTGCAGTCTAAAGAGAATTAAACTTGACAGACTCTACACACTGGTAAAATTGCTTTTTCAGATTTTCTTGGTGGCACAGATTTTACAATGAACTGTTTGATTCTAAAATTGGAAGGAATAATGTTACACAGCAGTAACTGAGTTCAAAGTCAGGGTATGAAGTGTTTTGGTGTTTACTCAGTAAAGGCAGAGTTGGAGCTATTTTAAAAAGATCTGCAAACTGTTTCTGTCGTGTTTTAAAGTTAACCAGTGTAATTATCTACATTAAGCAGGGACTAAGCGGTAAAGCAATGAGGAAACAGGACTACAAAGCCCCAAAAAATTATTTACTCAAAAGAATTCAAAAACAGTCGAGAGGAAAATGATAATAACTAGGCCTGTAAAAGAGGTCGACACAGTATGACTGTACTCAAAATAACAGTGACTGAACAACAAGGTATAAATGGAGCAACATACTGAGCACAAACCTCACTAAAACTAAACCCCCATAATGCCACAGCCTGTGGTTCAGCCTGATGAGCTTACCCACAGTGTTAACATGTGTGGACTCCATATAAAGAGTGCAAGGTTGAAATAAATAAGTACCAACTCAAGTAAACTAATATTAAATGCTTAGTGTTGTTGAATGGAACTAGACATGTGCAGGTACCAAACTAGGTAACAGCATATGCATATCAGACAACACTTCTTGCGGTTGCAATTCTCTGCGTAGCCGTGACCATCACACTTTATCCTCTGTATCTTCACTTTTGATTGAAAGACTTGTTGCAGCCCAAATGATGTTTTGCATGACTGAAAAAGATGTAAATACATTCCAAGTATTGCTTTAGAATAGACTTGGGAAGATGTGCCTCTAAATTCAGTCACAAACTTAAACTGACAATCATGGTATCTAAGTTATTCCATCCATAGGTTGTTTTTTTTTTTTGTTTTGTTCATATAAAAAGAGTCTGTATTGGTTCTAGTTGGAAATTGTGCCTATGAGAAAAATCCAACAAAGCACTGAAACAGTGCATCGCTGATCCTTGTCTCTTGCACAATATCTCTTCTCTAATATTAGTTTTGTAAAGTTTTAATAAAGGACTAAAGATGCAACTCACATGTAAATATGAAGGTGTGTTTTGTGGTTAATGATATTGTAACGTTATGAGAAACTGGTGATTAGAAAAGGGCTGGGAAGCAGTGGCAGCTCGTCAATAGAGGGCGCTAGGGTGCTGCCCCACCTGTTTCACAAGAAGAAGAAGAATCACATAAAATAATAATATAAAAAAAAAAAAAAAGAGTATTTAACGTAACGTGCAATACATGATACAGCCTGTGAGTACCGTGTATAATCTGCATTCAAGAGGAGTTTAAAAATGTTTTCTGTCCTTCAGTGAGCAGTCACATGATATGTTTCTTGTTTGGGGTTCAAAAAGTGCTCTTATTTACTATCATAGCCTCTTGTTATAAATGGTGCGTGTGCGGTAGACCCCCCCTCAATACAAGAGATAGGAGAGTTTCAGCACCACCCATCACCACCTGTAAACGTCACATCCACACTGTTTCAGCTTGTGAGCTACTTTTAAAATGACCAAGTCAAAATGATCTACATCCACTATATATTAGTATATACAGGATGTCCCAGTACACCCTTTATGAATGAATGAATGAATGAATGAATGAATGCAATCTTTATTTCGAACATGTAGACAGTGAAATCAAAACAAACATTAACCAACAAAATATAAATACTGGTACATAATTGATTGATAAGCAAACAAACAACAAAAAAATAAATAATAGTGATAATGAATAAATAAATGAATAAAAAATAATAAGAAGAAAATAAATTAAATGAAATTATACATGCTCGAAATGGAGCGTGCCTGGGGGGTATACGGCATTAGACCCAAGAGGAGCTCACGGTTTTTCTGACCGTGTTCAGACTGTGTGGTTAAGTCCGTATATGTTTGGACAGTAAATGTATGCAGTGGATTCCTGCATGTATTTACTTTTTATTAAATTTATTTATTTATTTATTTATTTATAGAAGATGAACTTTTGCGGAGGACACACTTTTTACAACACAAATCAACCATAAGCTCCGGTGGAAGGTTTTATTGGAAAACCTACAAGTTGTGTGTGTGCTTTGGCATATCCTAGTGGTGATATGTGGTTATAGCGCATCCAAAAACTAACTCCATCCCACTAAAAAATAATGTCACCAGCTGCCACTCCTGGTGAGTGTTGATTTAATAAGTGGTTTCATGCCAGTTAATCAGGGTTTTAAGCGTGTGCTTTATCAGTGAGGTATTCCACGAGGATGTGATCGATATTTTACTAATGCTCGGTGAGAACTCCACTGAGGTTCACATCATTTGTCTTCATTTTCGCAGTCAGCTCATTTGTTACATAATGCTTTGTGATGGATAGGTTGATAACCAGCAGCAGATTGAGCCAAGTGAGCGTCTGTGTGTGTACTGTAGGTGCACAGATGTCACTAAAACCAGTAATGAAGCTTGTGCTCCATTTAGCGAGGCCTGTGAGCACCATTCAGACACTAAAACATTCAGTCACATCCGTCTCACGCATTTGGAGTTCGCTGGGTTTAACCTACCCACGTCACTTGTGGAAGTCGTGTTCGTACGTCAAACCCCCGACAACAAAGACCGGTGTCACCGACTGCACCCTTTTAAAAGGTTAATGTATAATTTATATTCCTGTAACACTGTCACTGTGACAGTTTGTGAGGATGGATTGTAAAGACAGTGAATAGCCTTGAGAGTAGTTTCAGAAGAACAACCACGGCCAACACAAAAATAGTGGGAAATTAACTGAATTTAATGGGAAACTGTTTCTTTGCCTGCATAAAACACACACACACACATATGAGCTATGAGAACTTTTATTGTGTTACACCGAAACCCTTATTTCTAGATAATCTAAGAAAATAAACTGTGTTTTATATTCCAAAAATAGCTGTGGTTCAGGGACAGGATGTGTTTTGTTGGTAACATTAGGCAGCAAATGAAGTTGCATAATTTAATACATTGCCTGTGTTTGTGTGTGTGTGTTACATTAATGTGATTTTTCAAGACAAAGCATCAGTATACCCCTCCCCTCCCCCTTTTGAGACCCTCATAAATATATGTGCATCTGCTGGGTTTAATGTACTGCTTCCTGTCAGGCTTTAAATTCCAAGGTGTCACAGAACTTTCAGAGACAACCTTCCAGGGGTTGGTACTTGTATGAGTGTCTTGTGGATGTCAAGTCTACTGCTGTCACTTTGTAAAGCGTTTACATTTTTACACTGGTACCCCCCCACCCCCACCCCCACCCCACCCTCTGCAAATGCATGTTTTTCACTGTCAGCTTTTTAATACACAGTGATTCATATTTGCTTATTGCATGCCCTTGGAAAGATACACAGACAGTCTGAGTTTGTTTATATATTTTTGCCTGTCTACTGATTTGCATGCGTTCCCCTCTCAGTGGGTTGTGTTCTGTCTCAGGCCCACTCATACACAAAGGCCCTTGGGATCCGCTAAAGTCAGAGGCTAAGTCAAAGCTTATGGGAACTAATCTTTACCAATGCATTCTCTTCCTCTAAAATCACCATTTGGTTCAAACTCGGGTCATCCCCACTGTCTCTGAGTCCTGGAGTACAGTTTGATGTTTATGAGGGATTGGGTCTGACTGCAGGATCTGTGAGATTTACTAAAACTTACAAATGGAGTGATTTTTTTTTTCCTTCTTTAACCCATAAACACCCACACTGTAAGCCTGGACTTTGTATTTACTAAAATGCTTTAATTGCAATCTACTTAAATGATTAAAGTTTTATTACATTACTATAAAATATTAAGTATATTCTACTAATTTGTAGACATAGTCGAACGTACAAAAAAGTTTAAGTTGAATGGATTTAAATCACTGAGTTTTTGTCATGACCACACCTTTTTATCTCCACATTGCATTGTGGGTATTGGGCATGTTTTGAAAATGTGTTATTTTTATGTGCAGGGGTTCAGCGGGGTTGTGGTGTTAGCGTTAATTTTGACTTAATGTGTGTATGGCAATGTTTATTGGCCTTTTTGTGTTTGTTTTTGTATTTTTGTAGAGCTGCACCATGAGTCAGAGCCATAGGCTGAACAATCGCTTTCCTGTTCACCCATAATTGTTTGTATTTAATGTAAATCTTAACGTATTTCAAATATAAAGCACCTCCCATACTGGCCAGTTACATTAAGCTAAGTTCCTGTTAGACTTCCATCCATGCTACGGTATATTATATGAAGCATTTTATATTGCAAAACACTAGTGATGGGACTTTTGGTTCTTTGAAGGGAGCCGTTCAAAAGACTGGCTCTTTTATGTATTTGGCATTCTTTTGAAACACCAATGTTTTAATGACTAAATAGGCTACATGTGATGATTGATGTTACATTTTAAAGGTGTTTAATTGGCACGGCAGTAAATATTATCTTACCATAAAAAAGAAGAGTTAGTTCAAATGTGTGGGTAAATACATGACATGAGAGGTGACATTAGGCAAATGCTGGAATTTGACAAAAAACATCACAGTACATTATGTGGACTACTCTGTAGCCTAAAAATGAAGAAGAAAATAAAACATTTTCTTATGAAATAACATTTTAGTCTCCTCAAAACAAGAACAATAAATGTGTGTAAACTGAGCTCTTCCACCAGTACAGTCAGGTGCTGAGTTTTCAAATGGCAGTGCAAATTATTCGTTGTCCCAGACTTGAAAGATATATATTTTTTTGCAAATATTGCAAGTTGTATGCCCATCTTTTCTTTCTGAAAAGTGCATCCAAATACTCCTCCTTTTTCTTTGGCTCATTACTCACAGGTGGTCACTCACTCACTCTCAAACTTTTCTCCGGTTTCGACCAGTCTTCCAGCTCCGCCTCCTCCAGTATGCTCACCTCACATTTCAAACTGTTGGGGTTTTTTTTTGCTAACTTCTTGCCATGAGACATGCGCAATGCACTCTTTTTTTTGTGCCCGAGCATTCTCCTCCTGCCCAATGCCTCCCCAGTGACACTAAATTGACAGGCAATTGGACACTCCCTCCTTAAAAAAAAAAAATGAACAGCTCTTTACAAAGACTCGGTTCCCATCATTCATTTCAAAGAACCGTTCAAAAGATTCGATTTGTTTGTGACCGTCATGTCACTACAAAATACTTTAATTTAAATCAATTTAGAATTGAGTACAATGAACTGATATTAAGTCTAATGATTGTACAAAGTAATTGAGAGTGCAACAATTTTTAAGTTAAATTAACTTGGCATTTAGTGTGTTGTACTTAAAATAGCAATTCCATTCAAATAAAGCATATAAGTTTAATACACTCAAGTTCTGATTACTCATTACTTAAATTTTTTAAGGTAACCGGTTTCCTCAAATTTTTTTAAGTAAATTTCAACTTATCCAGTCTTACAGTGAAGTACTGCTTTTCTGGTAGTTTCCAAATGATTTTTTTTCTCTATATATGACATTTCTTAAGTCATTCCTCACCATTTGTTATTTATGTTATCTTTTGTATTTTGCATTTTTTCAGGAAAATTTTCCAGTATTTAAAGTACATGTTCACAAAAGCTCAAAATAAACTTGAGGGTTATTTTACCAAAAAACTGGAAAACTGAAGAAAAAGTGACTTTTTCAGTTAAATATATAATTAACTGAACATAAAACAAGTGTCTATGACCGCTGTTATTTATCAAACTCCATGGGTTTTACTGGTGAATCAATATTGTAGAAGATGAGTGTTTCCATGGTAACTATGGAGCCTCTGAACATCCAAATGGGTCATATCTGATGACCATGAAAAGATGACAAACTGCATTTTACACCAGTTATTTACATGTACTGATAGGATTTGTGGATCAACAGGTATTAAACAGTTTAGATCAGAAGATGGTTTTGGTCATTATGGGTTTAATAAATATCACTTTGTATTAAAAGGCAATTTTCCTATTAAAATGCCTTATTCTATCTCATTGTCTTTGTTTATTTTAATGCTTTTTATCCTTTGATCCTTTTCTTTTCATCCAGTTTTCCCTGATTTACTTTTGCTTCTGTACAGCTTCCTCTTTGTGATTTCTTTAATTCATTATAAACCATTCATATATCAGCAGATGTATTAAGAAAGAAACATAGTCCCCTCTAGATTGATCGCCAGTGTAATAATGAGATGGGGAAAATCAGTATGCGAAGGCACAAAATGTTATTTTATTTTTTATTTAATCAGGGATGACTCATTGAGACTAAAATCTCCTTTATCAGAGCATCCTGCCCAAGATAAGCGTCAGCAAAATTAACCAGGTTTAAGACAAGGCAGCAACTATACATTCATAGACACAGACATCGAATTGTGCTGAGATCCAATAATGCATTTTTGTCCTCTGTAGGGGACAAGGGTTTCACAGTTTTATTTCACAAAAAAAAAAAAAAAGATGTCCACTACACTCAAAAAAATAATTAAGCCAAAAATGTTGACTTTATGTATTTTAATTACATGTAAATTTTCCATGTAATTTTATTACATAAGTTTAATGTAAAGAGTTGCATTTAATACAATGTTTTTTTCTATCATATTGAGTCAATATGAATAAATTAAATACCTTCAGTCAGATTTGCTTTAGTTAATGCAAACTTTTACATAAACTGTGTTTGACTGTGACGCTCAGCCTTTTTATGTGATCTAGTAAATAAAGTTCACATTATGTTTGACTTTTTCGGATAAATAAACTTTAAATTTCATATATTTCAGTTACATTTTACTTTAAAATATTACTTCATGTTTATTAGAGCCAATAATCATTTTTTTGAGTGTACATAGGACATTCCATAAAAATGTACCCAAAAATCATGCTGTTTCCAATCAAGGCAATTATTTAATATAAAAAGCTAAAACTTTTACTTTCCTGGGTCTCAGGAGGATATGAAATACAAGGTGAATATTAGATGAAATGTGCAGAGAGTAGTTTAAATATGATAATAAGCAAAACATCTACAGCCACTGCTTTAAAAAAATGTCACCCTATTTTTCTCCACATTTAACCTTTCTCTAATGATTTATCACCATTTATTATTCTCTGTATATTGCTTTTTTTCAGTGAAAATCAGGTATTTTCCTATATTTAATTTAATGACCATGATGTTCATAAAAGCTCGGAAGTAAATAATAAGGTATTATATCAAAAAGTGGCCGCATGTTAAAGCAAACATCTACATCCACTGTCATTCATCAAACTATGTGGGTTTTATTGGTGAAACGATGTTGCAGAAGTTGTATGTGTTTTCCACGTTCACTGTGGAGCCTCTGAACGTCCAAGTGGGTCATATCTACAGCTCGGCTCGTAGCCTGAGGTCTTCAGAACAGCACCTGCTGATGGTTCCACACACCTGTTTTAGCACACGTGGTGACAGGTCCTTTAAAGCTGTAGCACCACGTCTGTGGAATGACCTGCCTCTACACCTACGGTCCATGGACTCTGTAGAAAGTTTTAAAAAACACCTCAAAACAAACCTGTTCAAACAGGCTTTTTAATTTCCCAACTGACTCAGGGCCACCACAAACTGACTGCATTTTATGTATTCATCATATTTTCTAAACTGTTTTTAATGGTACTTTATTGTGTTTTACGGGTATTCTAATTGTATTTTATTTGTACAGTTTTATTCATTTTTCACAATGTAAAGTTTATGTTTATGCATTTGGCAGATGCTTTTTTCCAAAGCGACTTACAGGGGAAAACCAATCAAATCACTCAATCAATCAAATTTTATTTACATAGCGCCACATCACAACAAAAAAGTTATCTCATGACACTTTATATATAGAGTTGGTCAAAACCAGACTCTAAGCCAATTTACAGAAACCCAACAGAATCCTCCAGGAGCAAACACTTGTGACTGGTGACAGTGGCGAGGAAAAACTTCCCTTTAACAGCAGAAACCTGGAGCAGACCCAGACTCCTGGAGGATGGACGTCTGCCTTGACCAGTTGGGGTTAAAGAGAGAGGGTAAAGAAAGAGAGAAAGACAGAGCGATAGAGATAGAGACTGGGGGAGAGGGGGAGAAGGGGAGAAGGGGGGAGTAGGGGGAGACACATGGAGGCAGCTGAGGATAAGTGAGTGATGATGATGAAGGCAGGAGAGAGGCAGGACCACCGCAGCAGGTCCAGAGATAATCCTGGGAAAATCCGTGATAATCCTGGGAAAAACCTTATTAAAATATTTAAAACGGAATGTCTGACAGTGCTAGGACAGGAGATGCTCTCAGAAGAGTTGGGTCTTCAGGAGCTTCTTGAAGATAGGCAGGGACGCCTCTGTTCTCGTAGTACTCGGTAGAACGTTCCACCAATGTGGAACGACCCATGAAAAGAGCCTGGATTGTCTTGTACAAGGTCTGGGGACCACCAGACAACGTTCCCCAGATGAGCGGAGTGGTCGTGGGACAACATAAGCTTTTATTAGTGCACCTAAGTAGGTAGGAGCAGACCCATTGAGAATTTTGTAGGCTAGGATTAACGATTTGAATTTGATGCGGGCAGCTATGGGTAGCTACTGTACAGTTGCTACTTTACAGTGCTACATGTACTCCACGTGTCTCCCCCTACCTCCCCCCTCTACCCCAGTCTCTCTATATCTCTATTGCTCTCTCTTTTCCCCTCCTTTACTCTCTCTCTTTAACCCCAACTGGTCAAGGCAGACGTCCATCCTCCAGGAGTCTGGGTCTGCTCCAGGTTTCTGCTGTTAAAGGGAAGTTTTTCCTCACCACTGTCACCAGTCACAAGTGTTTGCTCCTGGAGGATTCTGTTGGGTTTTTGTAAATTTGATTTGATTTTGATTTGATAAAGCACTTTGTGACCCTGTCTGTGAAAAGTGTTCTATAAATAAAATTTACTTATACTTACTTACTTACTTTCTGATGCCTCTGACAAAGCTGAAAAGGTGAAATTTACCTGATTTATTTCAAAGTATGGATAGGGTTAGCGATTCAGAAGTTATTAGACACTTTAGGTCACTGTAACAAATTACTGTAAAAAAAAAAAAAAAAAAAAAAACATTAAATTTTGTATAGTATCATGCTGTTATTTGTCAATACAGTATAGTGCTGTAAATAATGAGGTCTTTAAGGTGCAAATTTAAAACAGTAAGCTACTGCAAAATTTGACAGTATTATATAGCATTTTCTTCAATTCCTTAACTGCTGTCTGCCCAGAACTGATCTGAACAAAGTCATCTGGTATCAAATCCCACCAGCTCATTTAGAAAAGATTCAAACAAATGTTAACTATAGACTTGCTGCCTCAAAGGGAAGTGGTTCTTTTTTGAAGCAGAAAGATAAAATAAAAAGAGAAAATAACAGAGGATGACTATTTTCAGCTGGACTTAACCCCATACAGCACTGGAACAGAGGTCACCTGATGCTTCTACCAACACTGCCAGAACTCCATACTGCTCCAGTTGTTCATTTATCAAGGTAATTGTGATTTTATCAATGTAACTGTGGCATTTTGGGTTCATTAAACATTAAATTGCCTCCATAAACTGTGTTCACACCAGACACAACTTGCACAGTATAACGCATGTGATAATACTGCTTCATATTTCGGGGTGCTAACCGTATGTAGCAAACATGCAGCTAATTTAAGCTGAAGCATACTAGCTAGCTGCGAAGTGGACACTGTTAAACTAAACAGCGTGTCAATTTACATGGTTATATATAATAATGTCATCTCTTGTTTGAGCTTTTTCTAGCAGTGTTCATGATTTTGTATTTTAAAATGTAACTTGAAATGTTAAAATCCTAGCTTTTCGCTGTGTTATACTGTAAATATTACATTAAATACGTTTTACAGTGATGTGTTTTTTCTTGGAATACGGTAGTTACTGTAAAGTGCAGCAACTGTGGCTAACAGTATTTGACTGTAAAAGGTACATTATGAACAGCCCAGTACCGTAATACTTTTTACAGTAAGAAACTGTAGTTGTAGATTACAGCAGAGATACTGTAGAATAACAGTAGCATGCTGGCAACTCTAGCTGCCACTATTTTACTGTTATTTAATAGTAAAATTTGTTACAGTGTAGATACTTTTGATTATTTCCACTGTTTAGGTCTTTGAGTGTACCATAACAACAGACCCTGCAGTTTTAGCTCTATGGACTCTATGCACAGCCTCACTACTTCCTGAACTTCAGGTGGGTCCTTTATTTCCTGTCTTTCATTATTGGACACACTGATTAATCCAGGTGTGTCTGCTACTTCATGTTGTGACTACTGATTAATTCGGCACATCTGGATTAATCAGTGTGTCCAATAATGGAAGACAGGAAATAAAGGACCCACCTGAAGTTCAGGAAGTAGTGAGGCTGTGCATAGAGTCCACTGGGACTGATTCCGAGTAGAAGGAGCAGCATTTTTGTTTTCTCAGTTCAATCTGACCTTTGGAACAGACAGAAGGAATAAATCCTGCGATGGAAGATTGTAACTACCTGTACTTTTTTGACAGAAGTAGTTTTGAAGATAAAAAGCATACAGACCTGTAGATGTGAACACAGCCATTGTTCAATCTGGGACTGGACACAACGGAACATCTGACCAAGGTTATAATCGTTAATGAAAACGAACGAAATGACGAAAACTAAAATTGAAAAAACGTATAAAAATTATAGATACAATTCCCTTCGTTTTCGTCTTTGTCAATGTCGGATTTATATGAAATTGATTTATTTCGCTCTAGCAGTTTGAGCTGGTGACACCATAGGACACTTCAGTCTGTCATGTCTGGTCACTGGTGGTTTCCAGTCATCTTCTGGTCCCCACTCTACCTGGAACATACAGACTAAAGCTGGGACACAGCAGCACAGTCCTGTCTGGGGTTTACTTTAGTGATGAGTGGGGTCGGGGTTTTTTTTTTTTTTTTTGTGCTCACTGTGTGTGCGCGCGTGAGTGACAGAGACAGAGTGGAGCTAAATGACAGACAATGTCAGACAGGTATTTGAACTAAGCATCCAGGTAAAAACTGGAGAGTTTATCACCATGAAAAGGCCTTCCAAGCCCTGAACTGCACAGTTTAGAAGAGGAGAAAAGAGGAGGATGAAAACTAATCCAATTACAGAGGTATGGAATCTGTTCTAATGTTAAAAAAACGTTTGATGTTACTAGCTACAGCTAGCTGAACTGAAATGAAGCAAAGTTGGCTAATGATGGAACTGTAGATGATTAAGATATGAGATATCTGCTAAGGTGTGGTTTACTGGTAATGGACTGGGTTATATGTTTATATATGTTTCTATGCGGTTTAACTGCTGGTTAGCTGGTTTATATATGTTTCTATCTGCTTTAACTGCTGGTTAGCTGGTTTATATATGTTTCTATCTGCTTTAACTGCTGGTTAGCTGGTTTATATATGTTTCTATCTGCTTTAACTGCTGGTTAGTAGCTGGTTTATATATTCTTCTATCTAGTTTACTGCTGGCTGCTTTGTGCATCTCCTCTCGCGCTTTGCACATCTTTGCATTGTTTTCACGTAAGTGACGTTGTGTATGGATCGCACCCCCACCCCCCCAACCTGCTATAGGGAATTTATACATCGTACTGTACATGTGTTTGTGTCTCTGCTCAGTCAATGAGCCGCCCTAACCTTACCCCCAAATAAAGTGTCCAGGGTAACCCACTGATCCGTGCCTCACTAATTTCTTTGAATAGGATGGTGAGGAAGATAAAATATATGAAATAACTAAAACTAATACTAAAACTAAACTAAACTAAAACTAAGCATTCAGAAAAAAACGATAACTAATAAGAACTCGCAAACATACTCTCAAAACTGATTAAAACGAACTGAATTAGAGAAAAAAAGTCAAAACTAAATAAAACTAAACTATATTTAAAATCCAAAACTATTGTAACCTTGCATCTGACACTAGTACAGTGTTTCTCAAACCGTGGGGGAGGCTACCTGGGGTGGGGGGGGCATGAGCAGTGGCGCAGAAAGGGTCCACTGGGGCCCCAAGCAATATATAAATATAAATATAAATATATATATATATATATATGTATATATATATATATATATATATATATATATATATATATATATATATATATATATATGTATATAGCATGACACCTGCACGCTCTCTCTCAGACAGGTGGGGGAAGGGCAATTTGGACTCAGGGACCCCTTCAGAGAATTTGAGACAGTTGTTACTGCAACTTCTCACTGCCGCTGTGTAGTGAAATTATTCTTTAGACTGTTTGTGTCAAGTCTGGTGGTCCTTTGGGGCCCCTGCTGGTTTAGGGGCCCCAAGCAGCTGCCTGCCTTGCCTAATGGCAAGCTGCACTACTGGGCATGAGATCACTCCTGGGTGTTTTTTGTTTTTTTGTTTTTTTCAGGTTAGAACATGTACCAGGTGGAACTTATGTTTTAGTGTTGGAACACCCTGGACTCATTTTGGGGACGTACAACAAACAAATCTACTGCCATGATGATCTGTGACTAGACTGCACAAAGAGTTTAGGTTTAAAGAATAGACAAGGATTGGACTGGAAAAGAAACATGTGCAATTGCACAGTTTGTACAGTTTGCACCAAGGTTATTATCGTTAACGAAAACTAACGAAATGACGAAAACTAGAATTGAAAAAACATTTCTGTTAACTGAAATATATAAAAAATATAATTAAAAGAAAAAAATGATAACTAACTGAAACTATATTGTGTGCTTACAAGACTAACTAAAACGTATAAAAATTCCGGCTAAAATTCCCTTCGTTTTCATCTTTGTCACTGTCGGATTGATACGAAATTGATTTATTTCCCTCGAGCAATATTGGCTAGCAACACCATACGACACTTTGCGATCCGTCACTTGTCATCACTTGTGGTTTAGAGTCGTCTTCTGGTCCCCACTCTACCTGGAAACATGGAGACTAAAGTTGGGAGAAAGCAGCAGAGTCCTGTCTGGGATTTATTTTAATATGATGGTGAGGATGATAAAAGATATGAAAAAAACTAAAATTCATACTAAAACTAAACTAAAACTAAGCATTTAGGAAAAAAATGAAAATTAATAAAAACTAGCAAACCTGCTCTAAAAACAAATTAAAACTACCTGAATTAGAGAAAAAAAAGTCAAAACTAAATAAAACTAAACTATAATGAAAAATCCAAAACTATTATTACCTTGGTTTGCACTTTAATGTTCTCCGATGTGCAATGGAAACAGGCTCATTGCAGCCACTGATATTGTTAAAATGTTCATCTTTGTTACTAAAATTTATTTGTTGTTCTAAAAAAAAAGTATCTGTGTTATCACAGTTATAAGATAATTGGGTATTTCCTATTTTATTTGGAAAAATATTGTCTCAGGGAGCAGTCTTGTTGAGTTTATTTGTATTATTCAAGCAAAAATCAAAGTTACTTTGAATTTGCACAAAAAAATTATTCAAGGAAAAGATAAAAGTATTGTTAGAATATTGATGTTTCTTTCAATAAAAGTTCTAATTGCACCACTGTTACAATGTTGTTGGGGTTGAAGGGGGTCTACAGATTTTTCGTCCTCCAAAGGGGGGGGGGGATAAAAATACTGAGCACCACTTGGCCAGTGTAAAACAAACAATGACAGATGAGGTCTTTAACGTTCCCAGTAAACCTCAGAGCTCAGCGGTAAACACTGAGTAGAACATGAGTTGGCAGTCTTTGCTCTAAAGAGCCTTTTTAGGACAGAAATAGAAAAAAAAAAATCTGCCAGGAGCCAAAAGGTATTCTTTTGTATTTTACCTCAAAGTGGTGACTGTTGGAGAATAAATCCAACTTTGAGTGCATTTACAGAACTACAAATAAATTACAGAATTACATTAAAGAAAACGGTGAAATTTGTCATTATTGTGTTGTGCAGCAAACATCGACTGGTATATGAATACTTTCTTTGCAATGGAGAACACAGATGAATACCTTCAGTGTCATAAAACAAAAAGTAATCTTGTTTTACTACTACTAATACGACTACTTTTTGATTCAGTTGGAGTGTAGTTGACATTTTTATAGCTGCATAACATCAGTATGACTTTATGGATGCGACAAAAATAGCAAAGTGTGTTAAAATAAATAAATAAATAAAATTGTTATTCATTTCCATATGTTTTTTGACAATGGCCATAGAACCACATGTGGCCTGAGAACCACATGCGGCCCGGGAGCCACATGTTACTCACCTCTGGTCTACAATAAGTCAGCTTTTAGATTAGAGGTGTCAAAGTCATTTTCGTTCAGAGGCCACATCCTCCCAGTGTGATCTGAAGTAGGCTGGACAAGTAAAATTATAATATAATAATTAGGGCTGTCAAAATTAACACATTAACACAGATTAATTCATCGCCATGATTAATCTGATTAAAAATTTTAATGCAGTTAACCCATCTGCAGTGCAGATCCAGGTGTGACAGGCAGCAGAACCAACCCATAAAGATAGAAGACACTAAACAGCACATTAGCCCTCTGGATATGAGGACAAAAAAAAACAAGACGGAACAGTTGTCGCAAGTTGTTTTGTCGAAACTGTTGAAGGTGTTTAATAAACACATTAAGTGCATATATATTCCCTTCTTTCTTGTGACTGTTTGGTCATGCAAAATAAAACGCAATTAATGTAGATTAAAAATAAATCCTACTATAATGGACGTTCTGTGTCAGACGCGTGTCTGGATGTTTGTCCCAGTGTTGCAGCACAAGAGGGCGTACAAGTGTAATGCCGCTGTTGCACCACAGGAGGGCGCTATTGTACAATGGCACCACAGGTACAATGCTGCTAGTAATATTTAATGGTGATTAATCAAAATTAATCTAGTTTGCTTGTTTGTTTGTTTGTCTGTTTGACGGTTAGCAAGATAACTACAAAAGTTATGGACGGATTTTGATGAAATTTTCAGTAAATGTTGATACTGGCACAAGGAGCATATGATTAAATTTTGGTAGTGATGCCGGGGGGGCAGATTTTTTGTTTGTTTGTTTGTGTGTTAGCAAGATAACTCAAAAAGTTATGGATGGATTTTGATGAATTTTTCAGGAAAAGTTGGTACTGGCACAAGGAACAAACGATTACATTTTGGTGGTGATCGGGGGGGGCCGGGGGGGCTTATCTGCCTTGGTTTGATTGGCGCCCACTGAGTGCTACTCTAGTTTAAGACCATGTCTCTTCACAAAGTGGCTTTTGTACAATTTCAGAACACGTGCCTCAGATACAGTCACATGAAAAAGTTAACACTATGTTTCTAAAGTTGTTTCTCTGTATGTTTCTAACACTCGACTTCTTGCTCCCTTGCTGAATCAATTCATAATGTATTTGTAATGTAGGTAATACGGAAAAGGTTCTGTCACTGTAAGACACACCTGCGCAAGGTATTCTGGGATGGGCTGTTGGATATGTATGTGACTGTTTAAGGAAGTATCTCTGGTATGTACAGCAGTATTCAATACAGTTGATATGGTACAAAGTACATGTTCAGAAACCACGTCATCACTTTCCTTCTTAGTCTGTCAGATTCAGATACAGATATTGTATTATTCATGGGTTGTGCTCGTGCCCAGTGCACCTGCGGAGCTCAGACTGTCGTGTGTAGCGTACACATCCGTGAATCTGTGGTGCACATCAACATGGGTCTGAAGAAAAGAAAAACTGTACTCAAATAAAGAGTAACACTTTTAAATGCAACTAAAATATATTCTATTAGCATGGAAGCTCCTTCTATGAAGCAACGGATAAAAGAACTATCAGAGTGCATCGGACTGGAAAGACTGACTTATATTACCAAAGGAAAACTGGAGGAATTTGTACAGTTATGGGAACCTTAAATGAACATTATGGTATCTGGAAAATAGGGACATGTCATACAAATTATCACTGTTTAACTGAAAGGTTTTTTTTTTATTATTGTTATGACTGCTGTATTTTAATTTTTTTTATTTTTTTTTTTATTTTTATTTTTTTACATATACAGGGTGGGGAAGCAAAATGTACAATATTTTGAGGCAGGGATTGAAAGACAGTGTATGACCAGTTAGTTTATTGAAAGTCATGAGAATTTATTTGCCACAAGAAAATTTACATAATAGAAAATGTTTTTATTCTATGTCCTCCTTCTTTCTCAATAACTGCCTTCACACGCTTCCTGAAACTTGTGCAAGTGTTCCTCAAATATTCGGGTGACAACTTCTCCCATTCTTCTTTAATAGTATCTTCCAGACTTTCTCGTAATAGTTTTGCTCATAGTCATTCTCTTCTTTCCATTATAAACAGTCTTTATGGACACTCCAACTATTTTTGAAATCTCCTTTGGTGTGACGAGTGCATTCAGCAAATCACACACTCTTTGACGTTTGCTTTCCTGATTACTCATATGGGCAAAAGTTTCTGAAAAGGTATGGATAATAGTGTTAGGTATGATTATGACATCAATATATGTTTGGTTTCAGAACAATTGACGTAGTACCTGCTGAGAAAAAACAACTAAATGTTCATTGAAAATTTTGCTTCCCCACCCTGTATGTACATATGTTCATAAGAATATATGTATGTTATTTATATATATATATATATATATATATATATATATATATATATATATATATATATCATTTGGTGCAAGTCTACATGACATGAATGGGTGTGTGCGTGAGTGTTTATGTTGTTTTGATTCATGTTCGTTATGTATATTATTATTTACTTTGTTTACCTTTCAATATAAAACTTCAATACCAAAAAAAATATTGTGAGAAAAAAAAATTCTATTGAACGGATCAAATTTTATCAATGCAAACATTCAATAACCAGTGCATCGCGATGTCATTCCAAACTTTTCATTCACTCGCAGCTTCTCTACCATCACACCCGGATCGTGCACATGTGTGTCGGTGTATCGATACGTACTGGATCCTCTTCCCATCCCTAATGTGTACCCCATCCCCGTTCAGCACAGACATAAATCATTGCTATTTCTCTTCTGTACACTCCAAATGTTTTTTTTCTGCAATGTCTGCAACCACAAGTATGATTACTGTTTTTAAGGCTCTGTTTTGACACCGTAAAGAAAAAACTGGTGTTGAAATGCAATGACGGTTGGAAATACTTGAGTTTTGTTTAACAAGAAGCTGAAAGTGGTCATTACACTTTCACAGAGTGGCTCTCAGAGTCTTCTTTTGAGAAAAACAGACTTACATGAGGTGTAATTCATATGGAGTCATCTTTCTTTTCACAGGGTCATTCATCTCCTAAATATCATCATACAGCTGTTAGAGCACTTAATGAGGTTCGCTTTCTTTTGATTTATAGGTGTACTCTGTGATCTCATAACGATGTGCAGTTTGTTCTTTAAGGTTCGAATAAAACTGTTGGATAAATTTACTCTCTAATAAGTAAAGACTGTTGTGGAAATGAACGAGCACACATAAAAAGCACTGATTTGGTGGAAACATAATATATTGTAATTACAACAGGAGAACACAGCCTTCCATTCAGAAATGTTGGAGGTATTTGTCTCCTCCAATAGCCAGAGAACGAGGTTTTTAAAAGACATCTGTGCACGTTTTTCTGTCCATATTAGGTATTACCACTAACTTTCTTTGGATAGAAGCTAATTTCTTTTGTTTTCAGGTTTAGCTTTTTTATATTTTCTTTACGGTACTCACAATATCTGTTACAGCTCTGTTACAGACTAACAAAAGGCAGTTTACTTAAACAATTATAGTTGTATTGAATGGCAACAGCTTTTGTATCATGACAAAAGACGAAATACAAGATATTCTGTGGTTTGGATACAACGTCTTTACTAATTTTGTGACTGTGGACAGATTCAGGAAGTCTTTCTTGCCACATTCTATTTCAGTTGACAATAACTCACTTCTGTCTGATGTGTAAACTTGGTCATAAACCTGTTTGGGTGCTTCTATGAGACTGGTCCCTAAAAATAGGACAGAGGGGCTAAAAATTCAAACCAGATGTAGACTAATGTTATGAAGCAAGTTTGGAAGCACTTTGGGTCTATTTTAACAATAAAAATTTACTGAGATAAAAGAGAAACTATTTTTCAGATAAGACCTATTTTTCTATTTGTTTCAATTATTTTTCATACAAAAATCCGCGTGTAACACAGTAAAGAAAAAAAAAAAAAAGGACACAAAAAAATATGTGCTACTATTTTTTGGAATATCTTTATTTTTTCACAGGTACATTTTGGGAATCAAAGTAAATATGGACGGAGAGTGTTTCACAAAAATGGCCGCTGTTGCAAAATCACTCATGATTTATTTGTGTTTAAATGGGCAGGTTCCCTGTGTAACGCAACTGGATACAATGGATTACATGCAAAACCTGGAATGAAACTGAGATTCATGAAAAACCTCCATGTCTGGATTAGAAAAACCACTAGGATCTTCAGATTTAACACAGTGTCTTTATTTATTGCAGTGTATAAGACCATTTACAGCCATGTTTTCCAGATTAAATGCTCTGACACCTAGGTAGCTTTACCTGTCCAAATTTTGGTCCAATTTTTGACCCCAACATTTTATTAAAAGTTAATTAATTTTGGGATGGCTCAGCATGACTTTGGATTTATTTGAGGTCATCATTAGGTACATCCTGGGGGGATATACAGGGGTTGGACAAAATAATGGAAACACCTTAAAAAATCAACAAAATATCATTTAATATGGTGTAGGTCCGCCTTTTGCGGCAATTACAGCCTCAATTCTCTGAGGTATTGATTCATACAACTTGTGAATTGTTTCCAAAGGAATTTTAAGCCATTCTTCAGTTAGAATACCCTCCAACTCTTTTAGAGACGATGGCGGTGGAAATCGACGTCTTACTTGAATCTCTAAAACTGACCATAAATGCTCAATAATGTTGAGGTCTGGGGACTGTGCCGGCCATATGAGATGCTCAACTTCATTAGAATGTTCCTCATGCCATTCTTTAACAATTCTAGCTGTATGGATTGGGGCATTATCATCTTGAGGTGAAGGTGTTTCCATTATTTTGTCCAACCCCTGTATGTCTAAATTTCTCTTTTATTATTGGGTCTAAAAAAGCTGGCAAAGTGCCAGGTACCAAAATGAATCCAGTTTCATAGAAGCACCCGTTTCCACCATGCGCTTTATTTTTTAAATTGCCACTTTTACAGTTTATTGTTGCACATTTCAGTTTGATTGTCCAGACTTTTTACCAGTTCTATAATGTGTTCACTCTTGTGTTCAATTTTGTATTGTATGCTGCTGCACTGCAATTTCCCAGTTTGGGATCAATAAAGTCTGTCTGTCTGTCTAAAAAAAAAGGTTGGAAAGGAAAAAAAATAGAGTACAACTCCTGGTAGAGCCACACTGGTAAAGGGCAGTTTTTCTAATGAATGGAAGTGCTTTCATATAAAGCGTGGAAAATCTTCTTTGAGCGTAAAATCCAGCAGAAAAAATAGAAACAACAGTGCAGGACTAATAAGGCTGCCAAAAGACTTACTGCGTCAATGCCTGCTGTGTTCTTAAGACTATTGATTTTTCTTCCTTCATGACTTTTAGTGTCCCAGTGACATCAGAAATTAACAGAGTTTTAACACAGATAAATGAAAACAGCAGCATGCTCTGAACCAAGTACTAAATGAAAAGCACTTTGGTTTGCTTTGAGACAGGAATATTCAAGAACCCTGTGAACATTCATTTTATTCACTCATTCAACATCAGTCAAGGACCTCTGCTAAGTCACTTGTTCAGAGATGAAACCCATGCCTCATGAATAAGTCAGCACTAAACCTCTCGTACCCACTTTCCCGATACATATTTTTACCTCTTTATAATGACAGAAGTTATTTTAACCAGAATTGTGAGCATTTTTGATCTTGACTGAGTGTTATTTGTAAAATTATGGCTCCAGTTTCCCTAGATGGATGGTTCATTAGGAGGATATTTAGTCATCAGTGTGATGCCACAGATGGGGAACGCTGATAATTCCAAGAAAGCATTAAAACATGAACCTCAATTAAGCCATCGTTACACAGCTGACCCGGCTAAAAATATCCCAGCAGCCTGTGAGCAGAATTAATTACAGCAGGATCAGGATCTTCTACAGGAGTTTTCTATCCAATCTTATAACTTGGTATCTGTACATTTCTGGAGGAACGTATAGAAATGGATCTGACCTTTTTTTTTTTTTTTTTTTTTTAGAAGCAGCCAGACAGACTTTCTTTTTATCAGTGTTTGTCAGTGTTTGGAAAAAGCAGCAGTTTATTGCCTGGTACAAAGATCACAGAAATAAATTGGCTTTTGATTGCATCTCAAAGGGTTGCAAACACCGCACAACAAACAAACAAGGTCATCACGAGACACAGCATTTCAGTACAATTACGTCCTAACATCTATTTTTAGCACCGAATCTCTTCTCAATATATCCTGTTATTATTATTCTTCTTCATTATTATTATTATTATTATACATATGCTAAAATGAAACAAGCAGAGGACTATAGTTTGGAAAGGCTTCTCTAATAGATACAGTTGGCAATGACGTCACAGCTGGGCACAGGGAAACCCATGGGGCAAAACAACCCCCCACCCCCCCCGCCCCTTTCACTATACCAGTGTTTTTCAACCTTGGGAGGTGAGTTGAGATACATAAAAGACATGACAAACTGAAGCTGAAACTGAAGCACTGTGGTACTGTTTATCTGTCAAATGTTCATTGTGATCAGTTTCAGATGCTGCAGCTCTTTCATAATTCATAGTTTGAGTTATTGTTTGTTCAGTATTAATTGTCAGCCTTGTAAATCCAAGCTGGACTGACTGTACATATCCTGACTGAGGAAAATAAAATTCTCACTTTGCGCAGTAATCTACACCTGGCTTTTCTGCCTCCGTCCATAATAATACATATTATATAGACTAAATGTCATCTACAATTAATGTTTATTTGCAACATAGTATAGCAAACTATTACATGATCAAAAACAAATTAATTTTAGCAAAAAAAAAAAAAAAGTTAAATGTCTGGGGTCGCCAGAAATTTGTCATGTTAAAATTGGGTCATGAGCCAAAAAAGGTTGGGAACCACTGCACTATACTGTAAAAATGCAGAATTTAAACTTGTTTTGCTAACGCTAATAAGTTGTTTTTTCTTAAAAATGACTCAAAATGATAAATTAAACATAAAAAAAATAGGACCAATGGCCCTGTAGCTTACCAGCCAAATTAAAAGCTTTGAGAAATATATCCAGATGCCATTTATTATCACCCAGTTCTGTGTATTTATTATATTACAGAAATAGCCCACGTTTTGGTCATATTCCAATCAGATCTGTAAAAAATTACAATTCCAACTTGATATCATTGATACTTACTGATTTATTGGATCAGTCCACTTCCTATCTGTTATAATGGGAAAACTTTTCAAAGTCGCACCAAGTCCAGAATCAGATCTGGATCGAAATAATTTCAATACCTTGTGGTGACATCATCATACAGAAGCTGTATACCAAGTTTGAAGTCAATCAGAACTGGAGTTTGGGAGAAAAACACTATTGAAATTTTTTCCCCATAAGAGCCCATGTTAAATTTTCCGTAAGTTCCCGGATCCAGAAGAAGATCCTGATCAGTATGTGGACATTATGTTTTGGTCATCTCCCCATCAGGGCTGGACTGTAGAAATTTACACTGGATATCATTTATATTTACTGAGTTATTGCATCCATCCACTTCCTATCTCTTATAATGGGGAAATTTTTCAAAGTCGCACCAAATCCAGAATCAGATCCGGATCCAAATAATTTCACTAACTTTTGTTGACATCATCATAAAGAAGCTGTATACCAAATTTGAAGTCAATCGGAATTGTAGTTTCGAAGAAGAAGACGATTGAAATATTTGTAACGGGTGACAGACGACGCCGACGGACGCCGCATGACGACAATAGCTTACGGCCTGTCAGCCAGTAAGCTAATAAACATCAAAACACTTGGTGACTGATTTAAAAGTTGCCAGTAAATCAATCAAACATCTAATTGTTGTTGGTCCAATATGATGTGAGGTTCTTTTAGCTTTGTACAGAAACAGACTATAGAAATGTCCTTCAGAGGGCTATATTTTATTTTATTTTATGCTTGGAGTACATTTCAGAGCCAGCACTAAAACACATTTCTATCTCAGTCACTCGCTCTGCCACATGACATTTACAGGTTAGATTCCCATTAAGGCACATTCTTAGATATTTACAGGGTGGGAAAGCAAAATTTACAATGAACATTTAGTTGTTTTTTCTCAGCAGGCACTACGTCAATTGTTTTGAAACCAAACATATATTGATGTCATAATCATACCTAACACTATTATCCATACCTTTTCAGAAACTTTTGCCCATATGAGTAATCAGGAAAGCAAACGTCAAAGAGTGTGTGATTTGCTGAATGCATTCGTCACACCAAAGGAGATTTCAAAAATAGTTGGAGTGTCCATAAAGACTGTTTATAATGGAAAGAAGAGAATGACTATGAGCAAAACTATTACGAAAAAGTCTGGAAGATACTATTAAAGAAGAATGGGAGAAGTTGTCACCCCAATATTTGAGGAACACTTGCGCAAGTTTCAGGAAGCGTGTGAAGGCAGTTATTGAGAAAGAAGGAGGACACATAGAATAAAAACATTTTCTATTATGTCAATTTTCTTGTGGCAAATAAATTCTCATGACTTTCAATAAAGTAATTGGTCATACACTGTCTTTCAATCCCTGCCTCAAAATATTGTAAATTTTGCTTCCCCACCCTGTATACTACCTGACTCTTTTGATTGCTGAACAATTTTTTGCAGAAATGATAGTGTTTGAATAATCAGTCTAACTTGTCTATGAAGGACCTATTGCCCCTGGAACGCTTAAGTAAAAGTCTAGACAATCCAGGATTATTTGGGAAATAGTCATCAACATACTATTTTTACAAACTGAAGAATGTGTGTTCTTGTTTCTCTCTGCTCCGAGCCAATCATGATCACTTCACCATTTCAATCAAAACCATTGTCTGCTGGAAACTACAAAATAATTGCATGACCCATTCACACTCTGTCACATAGATCCATTATGTAAATGGAATGGTAACAAGGATAAATGAGATATGATGTTCACAACAGTAAAATGTCAAAATGAACTATATATGCTGAGCTCTACATGTCTGCCAATTACAGGATATGCCTTAAACAACATAAACAAAGACAACTTTTTATTGCACTGTATTTAATACGATAGCATGAATACATATAAGCAAGAAACGCAGGCAGTGTATGAGCGAAACTGAATCTAGTTGTTAATAATGAAACATCAGCAGGTGGCGGAGACACTGGGGGTAAATTTCACTTTCACAGTTTTAAATTAACGTACACAATCCACCGTAGCTTTTCCACCTGGATTCAGCTTTGACAGGCAGATCGAAGGTTATTAGTCCTTAAGGAGCAATAAAACTAACCAAAGAATTAGCAGAATCAAGCCCAGGCAGTATTTAGAAGAGGTGTGTGTGTGTGTGTGTGTGTGTCTGTGTGTGTCGGGGGGGGGGGGGGGGGGGGGGGGGGGAGTAAAGTGGATTTTATTAAGATCTGTATCTAAACTTCAATACTTTCATCAGAGGAGGAAATTAATGTGGAAAACAACTAGGTGCTCAAACTTACAGGAGGAATCTTATTTATTTATTAGTAATGTGCAAATAGATGCAAATCATGTCTTTTCCAGATGTGCACTGTGATTAATATACAGCACAGTGAGAGCAATGATCCATCCTGTAATCAGAATTCTGTCTCTTCTAATACAAAACACAAACATGAGTCTGAGTGATGAGAGAAGGTGTCACTCTATATGATCTAGACCTCCGACTTCAAAAAGGCATATTGTGAATTTTTAATACTGGACTGCATTGTTGACTAAAGGTTACTGGAGCGAGTATGCAGCTCACGGACAATTAGGCATAATAGGGATGTTCAAATCTATCTGTCTGTCTTTGTGTTTCAGTTTCAAAGGAAGGCTCATTTCCACAGGAGATTTGCCGTAGTTTCGCTCAAGTGGGTGTTCTTGCCGTTGAGGTGAGCTCAGCGGCTCTATGAAATGTGATTCTTCATTAATAAACTCCACTCATCTCTCTCTTCATCTGCCATGACCTTGATTTCTACATAGATGCTTAGCTGTGTAATGTCTGCAACTTTTAAAAGGCGACCTTGTTGTTTCAACTATTCAATCTGGATCCCACATCATTATTTTTCAGTACATTTTTATCATTTAATTTGATTCAATTACAAATCCTAATGGAATTTTTCAGTAATAACTAAAAAAATGTTCAAAATGTTCTAAAACACTCCAGTTTTTAGCTTACCGGCCTACAAGCCATAAGCTATTGTCGTCATGCAGCGGCGTCTGTCGGCGTCGTCTGTCATCCATTACAAAATTTTCAATCATCTTCTTCTCCGAAACTACAATTCCCGATTCAGGACTTTTTGTGTATGTGCTACGGTCCCGTGTCTAAGACGAACCCCCCCCACACACACACACACACACACACACAGTCGCGTGCCAAAACTGTCCTGTCCTTCAATAAAACCGAAGTTAAGGTAACTGGAGACAATGCCTTACTCTCTTATTTGATACTGATGAGTCATCTGCATTTTTACGTTTCTCAGATGTGCTGTTTTACCATACCATACCAACTTTATTTATAAAGCACTTTAAGAACTTTACAGCTGGCCAAAGTGCCGTACACCAAACATAAAACAAGGGATTAAATAAGTAAATAAAACTAGTTCTGCACATATGATGGTTCACTGACAACAGGAATAAAAGGAAAGGAACTCAGATTTATTAGCTATCTGATCTAGCGAGACTGTTACTCTGGCTGTGGGGGTCACAAAGTTTAGTTGCTGGGTTTATAAGTATTTTTTCGTTAACATGCACAAATAGAATTTTTACAATTTGTAACCTCAATGCAGACAAAACCTCACGCCCCCACTGGGATATCTCTGGCAGGCCTTGTGGAGGGGCGTGTACGCTAGGTTTAGAAGCACTGGTTTAATCAACTAGTCTCATAATTTCACTTAAATATACTGGTCTTTAGCGGTACTCTGGTGCAATGGTTAGTACTGTCACCTCACAGTGCGAAGGTCCTGAATTTGTTTTCAGCAGGTCTTTCTCGGGAAGTTTGTGTGTTCCTCCCATGTCTGTTTGGGTTCTCTCCTGGTACTTTTTTTTCGTCCCACAGTCCAAAGACGTGCACTAACAAGTTAATTTGTCAATCTAAGTTGCCTGTAGGTGTCAATGTGAGTGGTTGTAGGTGGTTGTTCATCTCTATACGTCAGCCCTGTACTAGTGACGCGTCCAGGGTGTACCCGCCTTTGCCCAATGGTAGCCAGGATAGGCACCTCCACCCCCACAAACCTCTCGAGGATTAAGTTGCTCAGAAAATGGATGGATGGATATATTGGATTGGTCATATCCTGATGAAAAGTATTTAACAGCCAAACAAAAGAGGCAGCCGTGGCCTAGATGGCTGGAGAATCGGCTTTTGACCGAACTACTGACACTAAACCCGTCATTTGCTCTCTGGGTGTCTGACATGGCGAGTCCGCTGCTCCTACCATGCAGTGTGTATGATGCATGACCTAGTGATGGGTTAAAGGCAGAAGACAAATTTTGATGTGTGGTGCATGTTTATGTGTGTGACAAACTACTACTGACAAAATAAAGATTCTATCTATTCTATTAAAAAAAGAAACTCATTCAACTCATTTATCACTTTTTATTTGACAGGAACTAATATTAGTCTTTTCTATGTTCAGCTCACTGAGGCATTGTCAGCGGTGGTCCGGATGAATCGGTGCAGCGACAGACACTGCAGAACAGGTTGTGTGAAAAGGACTAATGCTCGACAAGACGACCAAAAATCAGGGTTGAAATGGGGCACTGAACCAGGTTGGAGCTGCCCAGTAAAATAGAAATGTTCCAGTTGAAGGGTGTACTTTTGCATGTCTGATAATCTGTGTGTGTTGCTTGTTACATGGAAATGACAAAAAACATATTTAAGACAAACTGTAAATCAGCTGCAAAAGGTGGAGATGGGTTCATATTTTCCGTACAGAACTGAACGAAAGATCAAATTATTATTATTATTATTATTATTATTATTATTATTATTATTATTATTATCATTATTATTATTATTATTAATAGCAGACAAACAAACAGATAAACCCCAATGAAAACATAACCTCCTTGGCGGAGGTAATAAATGTACCAAAGACTGATAAAACTGGGTTTAGCTAAATGATCCCTTCAAAGTATTTTTTGAGACACCTATATATAAACAAGTCAGTGTGGTTTACAGTTTACATGTAACGAAAGCCGTGCCTTGCACCACAACAGATCAAGCCTACAAATTTGAGAAAAAGCCTCAGTTTGCAACAGAAAAAAGGTATTTCTTCACAGTGTTGTTGCCAGAAGTTCTGTTCCTGCAATTAAGTGCAACAGGTGAAAACACAGTGAAATCCACTAGACCATCATAAAAGGGCACTGCTTGTACTCAAGCGTTTTCTCTGCCTTCCAACAGCCAAGCCATTTTCTACCACCCTTCATTTCTCTCTGTCTCTTCTGTCTTTCAAAGGTGCTGCATTCGTTTTGATTACTGTGTCAAATGGCAAATCAATTCTAAATTGCCACCAGCATTACATGATGCCCTTGATTCTTTTTCGACCCTCACCCCCTCCCTTTTTGTGAGCCTCTGTATTAATTAATGTAAGTTGTGGCTACAGCCTGTTACATAATGCAGGGTAATACAGACATGTAATGATTTATAATGGAAAAACACTGCCTGGTTTGTGTTAACAATGAGCAAAAAGTATTTGTTCTCATTTCCAGTCATGTGTATGATTGCTGTGTTTTTTTAGGGAATAATTTGTTTAATTCATTTAGTTGTGAAAATTAGACATTTGCTAGGATCTCTATTACGTACTCACTTTTTCTACAACTTCGAGACTGATCTCATAAAATCGTGTTGTATATCATGTCACTTCTTCTTGACGTTCTATACATACGCATTTTCATCCTTTTGCATGTTATTCAACGCCACTTGATCGTGTGTCAATTTACCCTAAGAGCTCCAGTTTACATATCTGTAACCGCTAACCCTAACCTTAACCGTCAGTTCATGGTATTTGGCACGGCATGAACATAAAAGTGGAAGCTTATTGACCCTTTGCACATTACGTCACGCTCTGTTCGTGCTGCAAACAAGCGCTGTGACGGACGGCGGAACTGCTGGATGGCAAACCAGCAAAAATCAAATTTGATCTGCATGTTCTCATTTTTGTTGGTTTTTTAACCCTGCTTTACATGTACAGTGGCTGCACACAACAGTTCCCCTGGTGTCAGCTGGGTTACAGAGAGAGGCTGCACTAGATATTTTTATTGTCCGTCATTTTGACGGACAGGGTCGTAAAAATTCTGTCATAACATATTTTTATCCATCATTTCAAATTTTTATTTTTTAATGATAATGAGGTATATTTAGTAGTATTTAATGTTCAAAAACATCTCAATGATGCTACAACTGTAGTTGCTGCTGGCTGATAAACCAACGTGATATCACGACTCGCATAATTATATCCACCACTTTTAATTGGTGTGTTATCTGTAGACATTCTAAGCTTTCCTTGTGTATGTTCACGCAGTGTCAAATACCATGCACTGAGGGTTCAGGTTCAGGTTCTGTGAACCACAGATCTGAGCACGAATTGACATGCCATCGAATAACACATGAAAGGTAGAAAATGCGAACATATAGCACACCAAATGCCACTGGCGTATTCCTTGCTTGTCTTTCATCCTCCACCGCGTCACTCCCTCTTTTTTCACTGCGTTTATCAGTGCCATCACATTTACTGGGCTTTTTAAAACAACTATGGAGACTCGGCTGTCTTCACATTTTGCACTAGCAAAGTAGCGTCTAATTTTGGCTAAAGTTCAGCTAAACAATGAGACAAGACTGACACTGACTGATTAATATGCACACTGGCCACCAACTGGACAGGGGGTCTACTACAGGTGGACTAACTGGACAGGGGGTCTACTACAGGTGGACTAACTGGGCAGGGGGTCTACTACAGGTGGACTACCTGGACAGGGGGTCTACTACAAGTGGACTAACTGGACAGGGGGTCTACTACAGGTGGACTAACTGGACAGGGGGTCTACTACAAGTGGACTAACTGGACAGGGGGTCTACTACAAGTGGACTAACTGGACAGGGGGTCTACTACAAGTGGACTAACTGGACAGGGGGTCTACTACAGGTGGACTAAGTGGACTGTCAAAATGACGGATGGCCTTCAGAATTTTCTGTCATTTAAAAAAAAAAAATCTGTCAATGAGGGAATATTTTCAGTTAACGTGACCTCTGGTTCCAGACACAGCCTGGCTCTGATGGACCTGATATTACAGACAGAGCAGGCTCGGTTTGTGTCCATAGCACATTAGCTCCACTAAATGCTAGCTAGGTGGTAGACTGGGTTAACTACTGTAGTCACTCTGTTCCAGTGTCTGTCATAAGTAGCCTACTATATTACCTCTGTCGTTGTAGTGGCTGCCTTTGTACCAGCTACACTATGTTCTATGTCCTACTGTTATTGTCATTATGCTGTTCCGTATGTTCTAGTGGTGGAACTGTACATATGACTGTGTGTAGATAGTAGAAAGGCAGACACTTCAACAACAGAGCTAATACTGTAGGATACTTATGACAGACACTAACATTATTACACAATGTTAGTTAATTAGAGCTGCTTTTGGTTCCAGTCTATTTGAGTTTGGATGGCATGCTGGGGGAAACATGTTAAAAACATACACAGCTAGCTAGCTAACATTAGCTGTATTGTACCTTTGCCATTATGAGATCCATTCCTCTGATGTAAGTGCAGTACAGCGACTTAGTAATCTAACCTGAGACTAAGAACTGGTATCATCCAGACTTTTGTATGCTTTTAGATCAGCACCTGTGTACGGGGACACTCCATTTAGAACAGAATGGAACAGATCGTGTGCTTTAAATTCCGGTAGACTGGAGGATTTTGTTGGATCTGTAAACACATCAGGAGGGAGAAGGCATGGGTCGGTAGCTAGCCATGCTATTGCTAGCTTCTCCAAATAGCGTTGTTTGTGGCGTCCAGTAAGGTGACAACTCCAAAACTTATTTTCAGTGCTGGTAGCCATCACTTAAAATCATGTGTCGCTTGTTCATTTGTTTGCTGTGTCGCTTTTGCCGTCCACCATGGCACTGCACCCCTAGTCACATGATAACTGTGACGTTGGCGCAAAGGGTCAATTATGCGTACAGATAACACGCTGATTAAAAGTGGCACATATATTTACACAATTTCATGATGTCAATTTACAACTTCATACTTCGATAGGATTTGATCTTTGTTTTATTTCAGTTGTAACATATAGCATCTCTTTAGGCTCCATTTTCTGAGAGTGGCAGCAGAATATTTATAGGCTGAAGTCTAATAATATTGTTCAGATAAATCTAAAGACGGATCAGGATGAACCGACCCTCTTTAGCTCTCGTTTTTCTGCCATGCTTGTGTTTGTGTCCCTAACCTTATGTACCTTACATTTCTCCAGGACATCTTTCATCGTCAGTCTCCACTCAGCCTATTGACTCGAAGTGGATTTCAAGCTGAAGGTGAAGAATGAATCATGCAGAGGAAGAGAGATGGAACAGAGGAAGAGAAGCTAAAGGGTAAATGGTGCAGAAATCTGATTGAAAGGGTGACACGCAGCACCTTTCACGTGGCGCGGTGTGAGCCTCTGATGACGGAGAGTGATGTTGCTTTCTTTTTATAGAACACAATCAGAGGCAGGAGAAGCTTGTGATCTGTTTTGTATTTATGACAATGGCATTATAGTAATTAAAAAGAAAACACAGCATTTGATTCCTATTTATGACAATAGCATTATAGTAATTAAAAAGAAAACACACAGCATTTGATTCCTATTTATGGCAATGGCATTATAGTAATTAAAAAGAAAACCCACAGCATTTAATTTCTATAATGAATTGTCTGTAAAATGTTTTGTGAAATTAAAATGCACTTATATGATCACAGTATGTGGACGTACATTTTACAGTCTTGGGTTGTTTTTGTTGGCGAGGCTCCAAAAACATATGATAAGCCATTATGGGCTGGTTGTTTAAGTGATGACTGCAGACAAGAAATGAATGAATGAATGAATATCTTTAAAATGGGAATGATCCCACAGAACAAGATATCTAACGGTTTTCTATTGCTGGTTTTAATATATGATTTTAATATAATTAATGTCTTTCTTTTCTTTTTCTACATTCAAACATCTCCTGGATGTAAGGAGGGAGAAGATTATTGTGTGCCATGTACATCACTACCACTGTATTAAGGTCAACAAGATCATGTATTTAAAGTAAATTAAGCTTTGTAAAAATAGAGTTTGTTGGTGCATAAAAATCTGCATTAGTAATAATTCTTAATACCTTTTTGTTTAACTAAAAAGATAGGATGAATATTTGAATAGAAGTTACGTGCATATGCGTTACCATGGTGACAACAGTAGCCATGAAATGTGCTACTCTTACAGCAAGCTAGCCACTAGCTCAATTACAAACCCTGGAAAATGAAATAGTCCAAGGCATGGACTTAACACTGTTTCTGTATCATACTGTATCATTTGTTGCCATTGTCATAGTGGTCAGAACAGTACAATTAAGCAAAGTAAAGCAAAGCACTATGTATTATGATGTTTCAGCAGAATAAAGTCATGGGTGAGAAAACTTGGATCACATTTCCTCAGGTCTTGATACATCATACAACTATGCAAAGGCAGTTTCAATATCTTTCATTATCCGTATGCATGTAAAACAGACTCTATGACAGCAGTACAGACCGTTCCGTCGTGTTAAACTGAAATATTCCTTCCACCCAGTTAACTCAGCTACTCTCCCCCTATAGGCAGAACATCAGTCATATGACTACATAACACACAACAGGAACTAATTTGTAACACATATTTTCAATGTGCGAGGTAGCACACTTTCACATGACTCAGTGACACTGTAAACCATGCGAGTCACATGACTCAACACAAACCCATAATGCAACTATAGTGTGGCTCAGTACAGTGTTATGATGGAAAAGCACCCCAATTCTTGTGACCAGAACACTTTTTTTTTGGTTCACAGCTTGGCAAAGCACCAAGCAGAGAGAGAGAAAGAGAGAGAGAGAGATTGTGGTGAAGCTGAGAGAAGGAGAAATAAAGGGGAGTTGTGGAGGGAGAGAGAAAGAAATAAAGGAGAGAGATGCTTCCCATGAGCACTATGCTGCTGTGTGTGACAGTCTGTGCAGACACAAGTCAGTGATAAGCAGCTGGGTGTTTTGCAGGTGCAGTTTCCCCCCAAACATGGACGTGCAGTGGACTAACTCCAAAACAGCTTTTGGAGCTGGGGAGTCATCCAGCAGACAACCGATGGTTGTCTGTCCATCCTCCATCCATGCTGCTCTGGTGGAGGCATAACAGGTGAGCTTCACAGACTTTACCTAGAAAAGAGTAAACACTCAGACTTCTTCTGGAACAAATGTCTAGAGTGGGTTTGCCTCTGGGGGAACATTGGCCTTCTTGTACAGGTAATATGTGTGTGGTTTGGAGCAGCTCTGATGATACGTGGTGTCTGAAGCTACAAGATCTCCCACTTAAACGAATGAGAAGTGTGACAGGTTAAAATGCCTTATTTTTTTGTAGGTTAAAAAGGACATTATTTTTGTGAAATGTTCTTCATGGGTCATTAAGAAGTCTATTTGACCTCAGGTATTATTATAGCTTTATATACATTGGTACAGAAATACACAGGTACAATAGAATTACATTTATATTTAGTAAATGAGGAACAATACAGGTTTATGCAGATTTAATATTACATTTAAAATGGTTATTAAAATCATTACATATTTTTTAAAAAGCTAATGCATTTACAAAGGTTTTATTTAAAACAAGTAATGCACTGCTTTGTTCCATGTTGCATGTCTGATTGATTGATATTGTCCCAGAGGAAGTTGTTGAATGCATGTGCGTCGTTGAGACCATTATTGTAATGGCTGTCATTGAATAAATTACAGACAAGTGAGGACAATTAGCTAGTTCATGGTCTTTTCAAATACTCACAACGCAGCCATCACCTTCAAACGTCCGAATGGAGAGCACAAACAGAAGACTTTCATCTTTACAGCCCTCTGCCGCTTTGAGCAGGTTACCTGCAATTAGTATTTCACATTTGAAAGATTCTCATTTCTCCTTTTTCTGTTAATTTCAGTAACATATTGATTCTTCTCACAGATTAGGCAACCAACCGGGAGTAGATGTGATGCTCTCCTCAATGGATGGGAACCTTCCAAGGCTGAGCGCAGAATCCTAACCTTTGCACAAACATTGTCCAGCTGGTCTCAGAAAAGGGGGCGACGGGGCTTTTCTCATCTGTGACTAGATGCATACAGCACTTCATTTTCAATAATGCTAGTGTAGCAGAGTTGGTTATGCTTCCCTGGATGTACCTGCTTTTCTGTGGTGCTCCAACAGGTTCGGTGTATGTGGAGCAGCTGTTGTTCGATTGTATGGTAGTGGGTGGGACAGGGACTTGTTCCCATGTCGGGGGTCCCTTAACTGTGTGTAACGTTTGCCTGTGACGGAGAGACAGAGGTATGTGGTGTTCCCCTTGTGTATAATTGTCTATTGCATTCTGAAATGTATTTATCCTACTATAATAGACGTTCTGTGTCCGATGCGTGTCCAATTGATGTCCCGATGTTGCAGCACGGGAGGGCATACGGGTGCATTGCCGCTGTTGCACCACGGGAGGGCACTATCGTACAATGGCACCACGGGTACAATGCAAAGTTATTTTAAGGCCTGTTTTTAGCTTACGGGCCAACAGGCCGTAAGCTATTGTCGTCATGCGGCGTCGATCGGCGTTGTCTGTCGTCCGTTACAAAAATTTCAATCGTCTTCTTCTCCAAAACTACAATTCCGATTGACTTCAAACTTGGTATACAGCTTCTTTATGATGATGTCAACAAAAGTTAGTGAAATTATTTGGATCCGGATCTGATTCTGGATTTGGTGCAACTTTGAAAAATTTCCCCATTATAAGAGATAGGAAGTGGATCGGTGCAATAACTCAGTAAATATAACAATAATGGATTGGATTTTATAGAGTGCTTTTCTAGACACCTAAAGCGCTTTACATTAATGATCCATTATTCATTCGCTCTCACATTCTCCCTCTGGTGGTGGTAAACACAGCTGCCCTGGGGCAGACTGACAGAAGCGTGGCTGCCTACGGCCCCTCTGACCACTACCAAACATTCACACGCATTCATACACCAGTGTGAGTGGCACTGGAGGCAAGGAGGGTGAAGTGTCTTGCCCAAGGACACAACGGACTGACTAGGACACAGTGGGATTCGAACCGCCAATCCTTCGGTTATTGGACGACCCGCTCTACCACCTGAGCCATGGCCGCCGCATGGCTATAAATGATATCAAGTGTAAATTTCTACAGTCCAGCCCTGATGGGGAGATGACCAAAACATAATGGCCACATGCTGATCAGGATCTTCTTCTGGATCTGGGAACTTGCAGAAAATTTCACATGGGCTCTTATGGGAAAAAATTTCAATGGTCTTTTTCTCCCAAACTACAGTTCTGATTGACTTCAAACTTGGTATACAGCTTCTTTATGATGATGTCAACACAAGGTAATGTAATTATTTCCATCCAGATTTGATTCTGGATTTGTTGCAACTTTGAAAAGTTTTCCCATTATAACAGATAGGAAGTGGATTGATACAATAAATCAGTAAATATCAATGATATCATGTTGGAATTGTAATTTTTTACAGATCTGATTGGAATATGACCAAAACATGTAATAAATAATGTAATATAATAAATACACAGAACTGGGTGATAACAAATGGCATCTGGATAAATTTCCCAAAGCTTTTAATTTGGCCGGTAAGCTACAGGGCCATTGGTCCTATTTTTCTCATGTTTTATCATTATTGTATTATTACTTTAATGCCTTGAGTTGGGTTACTGATGCTGATGTATGTGGTGCCTTACCATGTCCTGTTGTCTCTACAAGAAATTGTGTTGTTTTTTTTTTTTTGTTTTGTTTTTTTCAATAATAAAAAACTAAATTGCCAGTTGTGTTGATGACAACTTGAATGTTGAGTGATTGCTATGGGTGCTTTCATTAAGGGTGTTGTGTAAGATACAAGGGGGCAGCCATGGCTCAGGAGGTCGTGTGGGTCATCCAATAACTGTCAAAAAAGTCAAAAACCATATAACTTGCATACATATATGTAAGGAGAACACTCAGTATGTAATGTTAAAGTAACAAAACACCCTTATCTTCAAGGAAATTTTCAAGGAGGAATAGATGAATGAGAGTAACAATTCTTTAACTTTCATTTCAAACAGTTGGTATTTATTTAACACCACATTAAATTCATCATAAACTCTTTTGTTCTGGTTTGCAATGTCCTCTTTGTTATCAAATCAAAGTTGTCAAAAAAATGTATAAAATAAAAAAAATGACCTCAGAGCTCTGTGTCAAAAAATCCAAAATAAAAGAAAAAGAAAACCCCAATGTTCATCTACCCGGGTAGTATGTTTTTACTTTCAAAGTGTGATGAGATATCTGCTTATCTGTAGCTTGAAATGGAGACCCAGGGGTGAGATAGTTGTGTTTCTGACGAGATGATCCTCTTCAGCTCTCTTCACCATGGTTTCCACACGTGCTTCCAACTGCGCTTCTTTGATGGATCATCTTGAATCAAGACAGACCAAAAAAAAAAAAAAAACCCTGCGTAGAAGGGCAACATTTGATTATTCTCTAAAAAACTAAACTACTCGCTCTGGAAATAATATTACTCAACAATCCATATTCACAAATGTACAGTTGATAACAATTTACCTACAATCAACCATCCTATTCACTGCACATGTGAATTTTAATGCTATATCACACCGTAACAACATCAGCATAGCTTCCAAGGCACATTGGTTCAATAAACTGAAATTCACCTCCGTTTTTTTTTTTTTTTTGTCCTTTTGTTGTAAATACCTTATCATTCAAAATACCTTATCATCATAACATTATCATGCTGCTCTATCGCAAACTAAACAGCACTGCAGAGGATAGTTAGATCGGCAGAAAAAATCATTGGCTGCCCTCTTCCTTCTCTTCAAGACATCGCTAACTCCCGCTACCACACAAGAGCCAGGTCCATTAGCACAGACACTTCACACCCCACTCATCACCTTTTCACCCTTCTGCCTTCAGGGAGGCGATACAGGTCACTCAGATCACATAGAACCAGACTCATAAACAGTGTTTTTTTTTTCCAAGAGCCATCCACTCTCTAAATCACCAGCATATACCATAGCCACCAGCACTTTAAATCCAAGCCAGAGGACTTTTAAATAAGATGAACTTTTTTTTTTAGTATATTATTGCACTTTTATATAGTAGTATTTTAATATTGATGTGTTTTGGTGTGTGTGTTGTGCTTATTGAATGTATGAATGTGAGAAGAATATAGTATGAATGTTATTGTGGTTTTTTATGTTTATGTTTATGCATTTGGCAGATGCTTTTTTCCAAAGCGACTTACAGGGGAAAACCAATTAAATCACTCAATCAATCAAATTTTATTTATATAACGCCAGATCACAAAAAAAAGTTATCTCATGACACTTTATATATAGAGTTGGTCAAAACCAGACTCTAAGCCAATTTACAGAAACCCAACAGAATCCTCCAGGAGCAAACACTTGTGACTGGTGACAGTGACGAGGAAAAACTTCCCTTTAACAGCAGAAACCTGGAGCAGACCCAGACTCCTGGAGGATGGACGTCTGCCTTGACCAGTTGGGGTTAAAGAGTGAGGGTAAAGAAAGAGAAAAAGAGAGAGCGATAGAGATAGAGACTGGGGGAGAAGGGGGGAGTAGGGGGAGACACATGGAGGCAGTTGCGGATAAGTGAGTGGTGATGATGAGGGCAGGGGAGAGGCAGGACCACCGCAGCAGGTCCAGAGATAATCCTGGAAGAATCTGTGATAATCCTGGGAAAAACCCTATTAGAATATTTAAAATGGAATGTTTGAGAGTGTTAGGACAGGAGGTGCTCTCGGAAGAGCTGGGTCTTCAGGAGCTTCTTGAAGATAGGCAGGGATGCCTCTGTTCTTGTAGCACTTGGTAGGGCGTTCCCCATGAAAAGAGCCTGGATTGTCTTGTGCAAAGGTCTGGGGACCACCAGACTACGTTCCCCAGATGAGCGGAGTGGTCGTGGGGCAACATAAGCTTTTATCAGTGCACCTAAGTAGGTAGGAGCAGACCCACTGAGAATTTTGTAGGCTAGGAATAAAGATTTCCTAGCCTTATGTGGGGGGGATGTGCAATTTTGTTGTATTTATTATGCAATGACAAATAAAGCTTCTATTCTATTCTATTGAAACAACAAAGGTAACAGCAAATCACAAATTAATATATCCTCACAAAAAGAATCTCTACATATTCAACCTATTAAACACACATAAAACCATGCTGGTTAGTTTTGCACATGGCGAACAATAAGTAAAACATTCACCAGAGAAGAAGAAACTTTTTTTTTAAATCCTTGGCTGAACTCCCACCTGTGCGCTGCTTGGAGAAGGATTTAATATCAAAAACCTCTTTAACTGTCTCTCAGTCTTTAGTCTTTACTTTTCTTCATATCTTCATGTGTACTTCTTAGTTTTGTTCTTAGCCTACTAATCCTGTGTTTCAGTTTCCTTTTCTTCCTTTACCAGTAAAACCCAATAGCGAGTTTTTCTTCTGGACAGCGCTACACTGCTACCTACTGGATAACAGTGGTATGCAGGAAAAATCATATCAACCGTAACACACAGTTAGAAATAAAACTAGAGAAAACCTGCCCCCTCTTACAGGCTAAACTTGAGCGGGTTACACATACACACATAAATACACATACATATATACATACACATACATACAACCATAAGATTCTAAACATGAGACTGTCTCATCTGGTAGATCGGTTCCAAGTACATCCCAACAAAAGATGTTCTCATCAACACACTGTTTTAGACAATAGCAAAGACATGGTGTTAACAGGAGACAGAAGTGAGAGCTAACCTGAGTTCTTTACTTCCTGGTTGTCCATGAAACTTAAAGGTGGGGTCTAAGATGTTTTTCTGGAGCATTTTTTATTATATTCCTTAAAATCTCCTCCACACCCCGATTACAACTAATTCATTAAATGCTCTAACACAAAAATGCAAAAAATCACCTGTGGAACGGGCAGGACTGAAAAAACACCATTCAATCATTTTGAGTGCCCACTTGAAATGTTTGAACGGTGATATGTCTGTCAAACTCAACTGCCATTCACCCCTCCCCCCTTCCCCCCTCTTCGCATTCCCAGAGGCTGGAGCCTTGTACAGGAAGCGTAGCCAGAGCTTGGCTATATTAGTCATATTAGGATGGAAAGTTCACCTGCAAACTGTTTTGTCACCAACATAAACCACTAGGAAATGTAACATTAGTCCCATAGGTCTGAACTGGGGCTGTTCTGGAAGAGTGGGGGTGTTAGAGGAAACTGAATGAGGTCTGCATGGATACGCCAGCCGGAGGCTCAGCCGGGGCAGTAGTCGGGGTAGGAGCCCGAGGCGTACGGGACCGGAGCAGGGCACGGAGCCTCAGCCGGTGTCGGAGACGGTTCGGCCAGACCGGACCGGACCCTAGACGGCGTCAGAGCCCAACCCGGGTACGGAGCACAGCAGAGCCAGCGAATTGTTACTGTGCAGTCCTCGTGAACCCTCGGGAACAAGCATTGCACGTGCCACCACTCTGGAGGCGTGGCTTCAGAGGGACGTCTGAAGAAAGGGGTTTGGACTTTTGAACTGAGTATTTTCAAATGTAGCTGCTCGAACCGTTTTTTCAAGATCTCAGACTCCACCTTTAACACAAATCACTCATTATCATTTAGTGGTCCTGCAGGTTTGCCCGCTCGAAACTAACAGTTTTTTAAAGACTATACAGGGTGTCCCATAAGTCTCCATACATAGGAGACATAATACATTCCATACATATGTGGTTCTAACATGTATTTCTTTATATTTCTTCTTTATAGTTCTTCAGCAGTGGAGGACACGCATTGAAATGTGTTCCCGACAAAATGGCAGTCATATAGAGCATATTATATAAATAAAAATGGTTTATGTCAAGAAACGTTTATTTTTCCTATGTATGGAGACTTATGGGACACCCTGTATTTAACGTTGCTGCACGTGGCAACAAAGGAAATAGTTTCTAAGGGGTTTGAAAGATTTTTTACAATATCATCATTCAAAGAAATCACACACAGCTTCTCAGTATTAATCAAAAATGAGATATTGGGGTCCGGCCCACCACCTACACCATAATCCGGTCAAAATGAGCTCTAGTGAACATCTGAGCTGTATGTCTGGGATGTTAATAACCCATCCCACTGATAATGTCTGAAGACACAGCTAGAAGACAAAAACAAACATCATTCCAAATCTAGAAGTATCTAATCAGAAAAGTGAATTAGTGAGTAGCATGAACAGTAAATCTTTCTTTCATTATTTTTGTCCTGAAGGTCCTGCATGACTTTGGCAGCTTCTGTGATGTTTTTATCGCAGACCTTTCTCACCTATGGCATTTTCTTTCAATAGTCAAAACAGGGAGCTTCAAAAAACAAAAACACAATGGATGAAACAGCAGAGCAAGCCAGACCCGGGGCAGATAATACCTCAGCATGTCTCCTTTGCCTGCAAACTGGTCTCAGAGTCAAGTCTCTTAACTGTAAACACTTTATTAAGACACCCACACAGATACAGTTTTGTTTTTCAGAGCATTACTGATAGATAGAGTGAAAGCTCCCTGGCTGGATGTAATAAGCCAAGTTAGTCTGCCAAAGGCCATTTGCATGAGTTCTGTCTTCCTCTAATCTTGTGCTCTATTAGTCAAGGCTCCAAAGCTCAAAAATAAGCAAAATTCACATTCATTCAAGAAAAAAAAAAAAAAACAACCTCATATTTATTCACTGTGCACTGCAATGTGTTTTGCATAGTATCTACATCTGCAAAAATAGCATAAAAACTAAAAGAATTCAAGAATCATGAGAAAACAGAATATGAATGGAAAATATTAACGTGTGAAGGAGAGATCCACCAGAGTAAATGAGACAGAATTACAGCATTTAATTCACAAGGCAGCCACAAACAGTGAAATTCACTAAAAACTACACTGCGAGCAAGTAGTGTCATGGTATGCTTGTCATTTGCATGGATGTAAATCAGGGAACATGAATAAAAAGTCTTTCTTTATTTTTTTTTATTTTTTATTTTTTATTATGGGCTCAGCTGGCTGACAGGCAGCTGTCTGTACCGATAAGGCAGCAGCCGACACCAACTGTACTCCCAGTCATCATTGCCCATTTTTCTAACACCTTTGCTTGTGTATCCTCTTTTATTTGGACATTTTACCAGGGAGTATCTCACACTACTTTTTTTTTTTTTTTTTTTTTCCCCTACTTGTCTTGTCCAGCGTTCTAACAGCAGAATGGTAGTCTGGTTCCTTTTGGTGCTGAACAAATTTGCTTTGCCAAGGGTAACTTCATAAAGTATATGAAGCGCCCTTTGATATTCTACTGTGTTTATTATGAGTTTTGTTGAACCACATTTCGATGCCGGACCTGACATGGGGGGTGGGGGTGGGGGGGTAGAAGAAGGGGAGAAAACAAGAGAGAAGAAGGTGGCGAAGACCCTCACAAGAAAGTATCAACAATACAAACAGCAACAACCATGGAGACAATTATAATGATGACAATAACTACAACCAGAACTGAGTAAACAGGGCAATAAAAAGTCTTTCTAATTCTAAAATTTTTAGAATCAAGGCCTGATATCTCATCATCATAACTTACAAAGTGAGACCATACCCCCTTTTTTTCTCCTTTTTTTTTAATGATGTTTGATTATGTATCAGTTATCAGTATTCAAGTCACTATTACTTATATTATCTGTCAAATATTATTTTGTTATTTACTTTCACTGCTCTTTCAAAATTCAGAGGTGGTCTTGGGGGGATGTTCAGGGGGTTTATGTTCAACGGAGACCCACACAATATCATCGATTCATGTCAGAAAATATGTGTACTACTATGCACTGGTGATGGAGACCAGGTTGCTTTCTTCCGAACACATCTTTTCCACCTGGAGTCTGAGCGTAACACCTGCAGAGCACACAACATTAATACCAGTCAGATCTAGGTGCATCTGGTGTTAATGGAGTTAACACCACTGTGCTGCTTGGGTAAATGTACTGTTTGACTTTGGAGATTCACTTACTGTTTCAGCTGTGAGCACTAAACAGAACATCAGTATTAATGTTTCAGTGAAATCCCACTCATCATTCAGAGCAACATGAACAGAATTATTTTACCATTCAGATACTTAACATACACATTCCAGATCTATCTGAGTCACATAAGTTGCACATGAAGAACTGTGTGGACTGTTTTAAATGGATTGTCAAAGTCCTGACCTAAATCAGACAGAGAATCTGTGAGGGGAGCTGAAGACCAGAGTGATGGGTAGGGGTAGGGGTAGGGGTAGGGGTAGGGGTAGGAGACCATCCAACTGGACCCAGCTGGAGGCTTTGGCCCAGGAAGAGTGGACCAACATCCCACAGGAGACATAAGAGAGCCTATGGAAACTAACAGGAACCATCATCAAGAACCAAGGCGACTCTACTGAGTATTAAGCCAGAAGGACCCAGTGTGACTTTAGTGGCAGTTACCAAATGAATTTTTCTCTCTGTTTAACCTTTCTTAAGTGATTTATCACTATTTATTATAATATTATCCTCTGAAAGTTGCATTTTTTCTAGTGGAAATCATCTTTTTTCCTGTGTTTAATTGGCTAGTCCTGTAGATGTTCATAAAACCTCACAGTAAATTCAAACGTTTATTTATTTAGTTAGTTAGTTCATGGTTGTGCATTTCATCAGTAAACATTCAATAACACTGGTCAACAACAAATGTATTTTTTTAAGTTTTTTGAGCTGATTTAGGATAATTTTGGTGTGCTGAATCCAAAAATCACATTAATTTTGTTCAATCAGGTCAACTTTCTGAACCATGCTACATATTGACTTTTTAACATTTTTGCTTACATTTATGGGCATTTTCACATCATATGATACAAAATTCTTTCATATTTCTTGCAATAAACAAGTTCTGAAGATTTTGTTTTTGCCAATTTATGATTAATGTTTTTTTTAATATTACAGGTGAATGAAATGGCTTCGACTAGAAGATCTTGCAAAAATAAGCCTGATGTATTCTGCTACAGTTTGTAACACTTAATAAATACATCCAGTTAGAAATTTTTTTTTTTTTCCCGTAAAACCTATTTTGGGTGAGAACTACTATATAAAAAATCAACTGATAAAGTCAAAAAAATGTAATCAATTTTGTGAGAAGATCAAATTTTTCAAAATCAAATTAGCAAAAAAAAACCTGACCTGATTGAGAAAAACAGATGTCATTTTTTGATTTAGCGGTGCAAAATGGTCCTAATTCAGTTGAAAAAACCTAGACAACTTGCAAAAAACATTTTTTTTGTAACCCAGTGTAATCATCAAGTAAACAAACATGTACACACCCATGTTCGAAAAGAAGCAGGATGAAGAAAATCTTATATTTCCTGTCCCCTTCTAAATAATAATAACCTTAATGGTTAGCCATACACAACTAGCTATAAAATCATACTGTATAAAGTCAGACAAACCAACTAAATATATCCAAGATAGTACCAAATCAATACAAAACCAAGTGCAAAACTACATGTCCAGAAAGTACAAAACATAGGTAAATATAAACCTGATGAAATGATGCAAAAACATTTTACCAGTCCAAAATAAGTAAATAAATATGTCACAAAATACAAAACAAATACGAAGCCAAATGTAAAATTTATAACTGTTCATAAAATCTCATTGTTCTTTCTTTATACACTTTTTTCAGTTGGAATATGTTTTTACACTCCTTCAGCTCATTATAAAGAGAATTCCAGAGTTTAACACCCACCACTGATATACACCTCTGCTTCAAAGTTGTCCGTGCACACTGGTGTTTGAAATGAATCCATGCTCAAAAGGCACTATAAAAGAAATATACTTACAAAATATGACTCACTTCTGCCTGGGGTAGCACAAATCGATGGGCATTTAAACTGTGAAAATGTTTAGGGGTCAGTAGCTCCACTCAACAGGTAGACAGGACACTGGCCACGATTCCGTTTGTTTATTTTTCCCTGGTAACGACTACTTCCGGGTCAGACAACTTAACTATATTGAAAATAGCAAAATCGGATGAAACGGTCGTTATCCGTTTTTTCCATTTTTCATTTGAGCACAAAATCGGGAAATGGAAAAACGAACCGTTATCCGTTTTTCATTCTGGTTTTGAAAATGAAAAAGCAAAAAAAACAAGTCAATCTGTGTATCGTTCGTTCATTTGTTTTTCAATTTAAAACCAAACATTTTTGGTTTTAAATTGAAAAACGAATGAACGAATGATACACAGATTGAAATGACCTTTCCCTCTATGCTCTTCATTCTCTGAAGTGAAGACAAACAGTTCTTGTAATTTAGCTGGTAGTGCTTTACTTTTGGCCTTGAACATAACAAGTAATGTCTGTAGTTTAACTAGCTCCTGCCATTTCAATAATCCAGAATTAATAAATAATGTATTAGTGTGTTCCTGATAATCAGCTTTATGGATAATCCTAATAGCTCTCTTCTGTAGGAGATACAACGGCTTTGTGTTACTCTTAGATGTATTACCCCATGTTATTGTATCAAAACAGAAAAAAATGAAGAAAAAGTGACTTTTTCAGTAAATTATATCATTAACTAAATTTAAACCCAGTGTCTCCATCCACTGTCATTGATCCAACTCCATGGGTTTTATTGGTGAATCGATGTTGTAGAAGATGACAGTGTTTCCACGTTCCACGTATAATTTTTTTTTCTTTTTTTTTTTTTATTTATTTATTTTAAACAAATACATTCTTGTTATGTTCTTGTTATTTCAAAGAGGTGCAGCTATACAGTATAAATCAGTGAATATCCTAACAAAGGGTACACTGACTGTACAAAAATATGGAAGGACAAAAATAGAATGTGATCTCGGCCTATGTTTGTGTTAATGTAATGACAATTCAGGGAGCAATGTCATCAATTACTTGACATAAAATGTAAACCTTTTTTGTTTAGACCTAGTATTGCAAACTGAGCCTACCCATGATTAAATTCAGCAAAATCTTAACATCTTGTTATTTAGTCTGACCTTTAATTTGTGGCCTGTATTGACCATTCTGGGCACTGAATGTACATATTGTGCCAACAACAGGCGGTGTCCAGATTGTTAGGTGACAGGTTGTTCATTCCCTTCTGTGATGACTTTGTTTGGCTTTGATCTAAAATGTATTGGAATGCAGTCATTTTATCCACATCATTCATTCAGCGATGGTCTCAGGTGTCTATTATGAAACCTTTTAGCTTCAAAAGAGAGTTTTGCAATTCATTATCTTTGATAGATTTAGAAGTCAGAGCGGGGCTGTCCTATATAGAATATTATACACTGGAAAAAAATGTCCCTCTAAAAACAAGTTTTTTAAAAAATTAATAGAAGATATTTTTGCTTGAATGAAGCAAACAAATCTGCCAATGGAACAAGTGAAAATCATTTTGGTAAGATTTCTTGATATAAGACATTATGTTCAAGCCATGGGTGATTTTGAAATTATCTTATAAAACTTACTTAGCTGTATTTTACTAATATTGTGAAGTTTTGTGTCTTATAATAAACTTGTGATGCTCAAAACTAGTATTTTCCCTCTCAAAAGTAGCATTTCTTAAAAATGTTTCTTCTTTGTCACCCTCTTCATTTTAAGCATATTTAACTTATTTTTAGTTCCAATTGTGACACTGTTCTAAATTTAAGTCCAAAAGCTACATGAAATCAGATCTATAAGCCAATATTCTCCAACCTGTCATTTCATCTGTGTTTACCAGACTGTAGGTCAGTTATAACAAACGTGTTTCACAGGGAATCAGAAGGATTCTGAACTCTTTGTACAACGTGTGTTATAGCTTGTGCTATTCATTTTATAACGTTTAATCAAAGCTGACTTGAAAAAATGTCTAATGGCATATCAGGACAACATTACTTTTCTACCAACACACACTTAGCTTAGACAGCATAGTTGCATATTAGTACTTGAAAGAAAAGACGATTAATTTAACCTCAATCAAAGTTCATTTATATTTCCAGTGGCAGGTCAGATACAGTAAGAATGTGTGGGAATATTTGCTTGAAAAACATTTACTAATAATGAAAAATGTTACGCTACTCAGCTTTTGCGTGGTAGTGGAATACTTCATTAAACCCACACTGGTTTAGTAATGATCAGTGGATGTGGATTCGGACTGTTACAGATGAACAAACAAATTAAAATACATGTCGGTGGAAATTACTAACACAAGCAAGACAGTTGTGAAAATAACCACAAAAGAAGTTTATATTCCACAGGTATTAACCTTTGTTTTCCAGCTCTTTATTACTTAAAAGTCTGATGCTTTGATTAAACCATGTATATCTGGCCATAAAATAGAACAAATTGTCCAAGAATAAACTATATGTAATCAAAACAACCTCAAATTGGCTCAGATGTGCCAGTTTTTCCGACTGTATGTAGTTATTTCAAGCAACAGAATAGAATGTTAAAACACAAGTGAACAACCAAATTTTTTTTTTTTTTCAAATATCAGTTTCCATGTATGAGTTTCACTTTTGTACCATATTTGATACATTAGGTCTCAATGCTCAAATATTACTTTTGAATAAACAAAAACATAATATAACACAAACATGTCTAACAAATTGGTAATTCCTTTTCAAAACTGGCTTAGTTCTTCCTCCTTCTTCATTAATGACAGTCTTGTAGTGTGTAGAGGAAGTTACAGGGGTTGGACAAAATAATGGAAACACCTTAAAAAATCAACAAAATATAATTTAATATGGTGTAGGTCCGCCTTTTGCGGCAATTACAGCCTCAATTCTCCGAGGTATTGATTCATACAACTTGTGAATTGTTTCCAAAGGAATTTTAAGCCATTCTTCAGTTAGAATACCCTCCAACTCTTTTAGAGACGATGGCGGTGGAAATCGACGTCTTACTTGAATCTCTAAAACTGACCATAAATGCTTAATAATGTTGAGGTCTGGGGACTGTGCCGGCCATACGAGATGCTCAACTTCATTAGAATGTTCCTCATGCCATTCTTTAACAATTCTAGCTGTATGGATTGGGGCATTATCATCTTGAGGTGAAGGTGTTTCCATTATTTTGTCCAACCCCTGTACATGTATTCTATATATATTTGCATGCATTCTATTTGTCACATAGGCTTTTACATCTATTCCCTGTGTCTTTGCACAGACCACATAAGAGTGGATGACTTTCTTTGTAGTTTATGGCACCTGTAAATTCTTAACCTTTTATGACCTTTCTTATCTGTTGTGTTTAAGCCACAGACCAGTGTGACACTTGGGGGGGGGCTAAAATTGAGATCTCACAGACTCTCAGAGAGGCCTTATCTCTGAGTTCTGGGTCTCTCTGGCTCTGGTATAAGGCACAGAAACTCAGATGATTCTTGGGACTCTCATACAGACAGTCTCAGCCTCTTTCTGATCTGTACCCCTTTATTGGAGCTCCGATAAACTTTCTTCCTTGAAGACACTGATCGCTTGAACTGCCCCTTCTTTATTTTAGATGAATTAGTAGAGTATTATTTTTTCCATAACAAGTGTCACTGGAAAGGCCTCTGGTGAACAAACCCCCCCCCCCCCCCCCCCCCCCCCCCCCCCGCCCCGAGTGGACTATTTGTGTATTGCATGTATCTAATTGTATACATCAGGTTTTTCAAGAAAACAAATATCACACTGATCATGTAGAGGGTTTCAAAACTCATCTATCAAATATGATACGTTTACCGTTATAGGGTTAATGCCTGGTACAACTAAAGGTACATTTGTTTGGACGAATATAATGATAACAACAAAATTAGCTCATAGTAGTTTAATTTCAGAGCTGATATCTACTCATTTTCCATGTTTTTTGAAATAATCAAAATCACTTCAGTTCGTACATCAATAGCTATGGCACTGTACTGACAAAAACAGTGCTTTTAGGCATTCCATGTTTTCTTTTCTGTCTGTTTTAGTCACATGATACACACAGGAGTTAGTACTTGATTGCATGACCACTGTTTTTTTGTTTTTTGTTTTTTTTTCAGTAATATATTTATTGAGATTTTTACAGGCTATATATACAGGGTGACACAAAAAAACGGGAACTTTTTAACAATCCAATAAAACCAAGAGTGATGGAAGAAAAATATTTTACTCATAGTAATTGAAACCTTAAAACATGCCATTTAAGAAACAATGATGGAATTTTCATTTTTTTTTAAATTACAGGATGACCCAAAAAAACAGGAATTTTTGAAGTGCGTATTGGCAGACATGAGCAAGTGGCAGCACTGTGAGACAGTGACCTTGAGCAAGTAAACACACCTCCATTTTAGTAACCATTGGCGGCTGTGCAGGAATTGTTCGGTAACCATGTGATCTCAAGATTCGGTAACGTTCCCTGGCCCCCTAGATCACCAGATTTGTCCGTTTGTGATTTTTTCTTGTGGGGCTATCTCAAGAGTAAAGTGTACACGACTCGACCAAGAACTGTGGATGAGTTAAAACAGAGAATTCAGGATGAAATTCACAGTATCCCAGCTGAGATGTTGCAGCGGTCAATGAGGAATCTCAACAGCAGATTTCAAGAATGCATTCGTACAGGAGGACGCCATCTACAGGAAGTAATTATTAAAAAATGAAAATTCCATCATTGTTTCTTAAATGGCATGTTTTAAGGTTTCAATTACTATGAATAAAACATTTTTCTTCCATCACTCTGGGTTTTATTGGAATGTTAAAAAGTTCCCGTTTTTTTTGTGTCACCCTGTACAAAAGAGAACCATATAAACAATAAAACAAACAGACAAAACGGTACATTTAAGATCAACGCTTGAATCCATGAGAGTCCTTCAGATGATTAGTAGTATTGTCAGAATGCAGCATATGATTGTGGACCTGTACAGGGAATAATTATGATGTCCCAGATACTTGCAATAGATAAGTCAAACCTTTGTTCTTAATATAATTAATGAAACAGCCCCACAGTTTTTCAAAAACTTCTTGTTTGTCTTTTAAAGTGTATATGATTTTTTCAAGTGGTAAACATAAAGACAGTTCTTTGAGCCATTTTGCTATGCTCGGTTTGTCCATTTCTTTCCACGACAGAGCGATCACTCTCTTTGCTTCTAATATTCCCCAGTTTTTTTCTCATAGCAATTTATGATTATGTCTTAAGGGTATAATCCTAATATAAAAAACATGGGGGCATAACCATCGTTTTTGATGACATTTGATGGTCTAATAATTTTTTTCCATGAATGTAAATGAATAACTGAATGAATGAACTTGAACCCTTCAATAATACAATAGGACTTATGTAGTACAAATATTTTACCATCACCTCAACACATAAGATGATGTTTCGTAGATAAACCTCCCCCAGTGTAAGCATCAGTGTATACGCAGCATGTCATGTTGAAGCTGTTGAAGGTGCTCTCACATTTTTTGGGACTGTGCTAAGATTGTACCCTACTGGTCATCAGTGATAAAAGAAATCAATAATATAATAGAAATGGACTTAACATTGGATTTTATCGTGAATTACTTGGGTAGCCTATCACACGAGATAAAGAAATCTGACCAATATGTTTTGTAAATTTTATTAGCAGGGGCAAAAAAAAAAAAAGCCATAACTCAAAAATGGTTGTGCGAAGATCCCCCAACACTTCTGGACTGGATAACTGACCTTCTCATTAAGACTCACTACTGATACATGTAAAAAAAATACTGGGAAAAATGGAATGTGTATGTTAATGAAAGAAATCCTTCAACATGTATAATTCTATTCTAATTTGTCCTGATCCTGTCTGTATTTTGTTTATCTGGAGTTTGAACCCGGATTCTCTAATTGTTGTGGTCTTTTTTTTTTTTTTTTTGTGGCTATTTTATTGACCCTTTACACGTTATGTCACGCTTTGTCCGCACCGCAAACGAGCGCCATGACAGACTGAAGTACTGGACTGCACACTGGACAGCAAACCGACTAATATCGAATTTGATCTGAACGTTCTCGTTTTTGTTCGTTTTTAACCCTGCTTTACACGTACAGTGGTTGCACACAACAGTTCCATCCTTCTTCACAGACACGGTGAACCCTGGCTCTGATGGACCTGATATTCCAGATAGAACAGGCTCGGTTTGTGTCCATAGCACATTAGCTCCACCAAATGCTAGCTAGGTGGTAGACTGGGTTAACTACTATGAGCCACTATGTTCCAGTGTCTGTCATAAGTAGCCTACTATATTAGCTCTTTTGTTGTAGTGGCTGCCTTTGTACCACCTACACTATGTTCCATGTCCTACTGTTATTATCATTATGTTGTGCCATATGTTCTAGTGGCGGAACTGTACATATTATTGTGTGTAGATCAGGGGTCTAAAAACTGATTTACTTTCAGGGGCCACACTCAGCCCAATTTGATCTCAAGTGGGCCAGACCAGTAAAATAATAGCATAATAACCTTTAAATAATAACTCCAAATTTATGTCTTTGTTTTGGTGCAAAAAAACCCCATTAAATTATGAAAATACTTCGTTTTCTAAACTATTCCGATAAAAAAAGATGTGAATAACCTGAAGAAATTGAAATTTCTTAAGAAAATGAAGTGCAATTTTAACAAGCATTATGGATTGGATCTACAAAGGCAACAGTAACAGGCAGAAAATTGTTAAAATTGTGCTTAATTTTCTTTAGACATTTCAGGTTGTTCATATTTGTTCAGGTTATTCACATTTTACTGTTACAGGATACTTTGTAAATGTGAATATTTTCATTTTTTGATGTTATTTTTAGCTCTAAAACAAAGACAAAAATTTGAAGCTGTCATTATTTATAGTCATAATGTAATTTTTTTTTTCACATCAAACCCAGAAGACAATATGGAGTCATTATTTTTTGTAGGTTATTATGCTATTATTTGACTGTAGATCACACTGGTCTGTATGTGGAACCTGAACTAAAATGAGTTCGACAGCCTTGACTGGGGAATTTTTGCACTTTGCAAATTCATCCCACGGGCCCGATTGGAACCTTTGGTGGGCCGTATTTGGTCCCCAGGCCGCATGTTTGAGACCCCTGGTGTAGATAGCAGAAAGGCAGACACTTCAACAACAGAGCTAATACTGTAGGATACTTATGACAGACACTAACATTATTACACAATGTTAGTTAATTAGAGCTGCTTTTGGTTCCAGTCTATTTGAGTTTGGATGGCATGCTGGGGAAACATGTTATAAACATACACAGCTAGCTAGCTAACATTAGCTGTATTGTACCTTTGCCATTATGAGATCCATTCCTCTGATGTAAGTGCAGTACAGCGACTTAGTAATCTAACCTGAGACTAAGAACTGGTATCATCCAGACTTTTGTATGCTTTTAGATCAGCACCTGTGTACGGGGACACTCCATTTAGAACAGAATGGAACAGATCGTGTGCTTTAAACTCTAGTGGACTGGAGGATTTTGCTAGATCAATAAACACATCAGGAGGGAGAAGGTATGGGTCGGTAGCTAGCCATGCTATACACTAGCTTCTCCAAATAGTGTTCTTTGTGCCGTCCAGTAAGGCGAGTCACTTCGCAGGACAACTCTAAAACATTATTTCAGTGCTGGTAGTCATAATCTGTCGCTCATTTGTTTGTTTGCTGTGTTGCTTTTGATGTCCACCATGGCACTGCACCCCAAGTCACATGATAACTATGACGTTGGTGCAAAGGGTCATTATATTATAAAATGTGGAGATAAAAATAAAGTATAGGAAAATAAAAGCTAGAACATGTAGTGGAGTAGAAGCACCAGAAGACAATGCAAATACTAAATCAAGAACAACACTGGAACCCATATACTAAGTTACTGTCCTCACCAGTGGCGGCTGCTGGTCCTTCAGACAGGGGAAGCTCATTGTCTGCTTACATCAAAAAAAACTGTCGTTATTTAAACATACATTTGGCCCTCCGTTCCTTTTTAAGAAAATGCTCAGTGACCTTATCGTACCAAGTAGGCGTCTTTTCCAGGGACTGGACCAGTGTCCTCTTAATGTCCAGCAGAGCTGGGCTGCTTAGACTGCCTTGGCCCATTGTGTTGTGGGTGTAAGACTTCAGCCTTTTTAAACAACAGATGCTCCTTTCACTCCGACCTAGCCAACAGTTTGATTGATTTAACTATCTACAAAACGATATTAAACTCGAACAAGAAATGATTAAATTATGGAACTGAAACAAGAAAACGCTGAAATTATGTTAAATTGAAACAAGGAAGTACAATGAGTGTGTTTTATTTACAGCGCAAGAAATGAACGAGTATTTTCGTAGTGGTTTCTCTCTTGATTTCACAGCAGAATGTGCGGCGGTATTAAACTGAACTGTGTCAGTGAAGGAGGAGATCTGAAACTAGCTGTCAATCAAACAGGATTCAGCCTCTCAACTGATCCTCCAATCAGCACGTGTGATTCTGGCGTCCAGCCCGGCCAAGCTCTGCCCACAGCTCCATTCACTCCCAGAGATGCCCGGCGTCTGGGGGCGGGACAACATCGTGGCAGTTATCCAATTACTGTCCAGTTTTGAGGCAATGAAAAAAACTGTTCCATTCAGTCCCATTGAAGCCCAGAGACGCCCGGAGTCTACGGACAAATGCACTGAGCAGAGATGTATGAGAAAACAGCGCAATGGGAATGGAGGAGAAGTGAACAACATCGCGTCCGTTGATTTGTGATAAAGCTGATTCTGAACGAACTCTTCTTTGAGATGAACATGTTCTAACACATTTGTAGTCAATGAAATGTCAACACAGCCGTACATATTTAACCATTTAATTTTCGTAATTTTAGGGGAAGCCGGGCTTCCCTTGCAGTCTGAGAAATCACCACTGGTCCTCACCATATGTAACACATTGGTTCATAGACCTGTTTAGCCCATAATGCTTCAAGGTAGTCATCAATCACTGAAGTACTTAAATGTGTCAGTGCTCATTAATTCCTCCTCCAGCTTGTGAGTTTGCACTGCAGATGGTGCAGTACCTGAACGCCTCAGCGGTAAGCAGTGTCCTTATCTGCCCAAACAAATAAGTCTAATACCAGGGTCCCTGCCAGGAGCAATTCTGTTTTTGGTACCGTCTTCTGATTAGTGGAAGCAGTTGATGGACTACAACTTCTGGCTTTCATAAGACTGTCTGGCTCATGCAGGTTTGTGTTAGTGATTCTGTTAAATGACTGCCAACGCACTGTCAAACTGTCAGTCACTGTAGGAAACTTTCCACACTGTAACCATGGCCTTCTTGTTTTTAGTTTGTGAAGTATTTAATATTTTTGAGTTGTTTTTTTTTTTTTTCGCTACACATGTCAAATGAGGAAAACATGCCCCCTGCAGACATGGATAAAAATACAGACACAGTGTGACACTGGGATACATTTCTAAGCTTGTTATATCATGGAATTTTATTTAGTGAAAATGTACTTTAGTGCAGCTTGCAAATATTTTTCTGTATTTTTAACTGCAATTATAAATAATCTTTGAAATCTGGAGGTTGCTTCTTGTTAAGCCCCTTGAGGGTTTTTGGTAACCATCCATGACAATTCTTTACCAACTTATATTTATGTGTATGTTTTTTACTATGTGAAAATGAAAATAAATAAATCAGATGGTCCTTGTTCTGCAGGTAATACTGTTTCACAAGCAAAATGCTAAATTTCTGGCACTAATAAAAAAAAATCCGGGGTCATTTTATACAGCATTAGGTCAAGATATGAAACATATGAATTCCTATTTACTTACATTACTCACACTCTCAGCTACCAGTATTACTTCAGAACACTGTCTGCACATTAAAAATTATTAGTATGTACACCCAATACTCTGAAAAAGAGCTTTTACCTCCCTGATTGCTAAACGCCACCTCCTCTTTAACTGGAAATCTACAATAGCCCCTTCCAGTACACAATGGATTAATGAGGTAAAGTCTTTTTTAAAAGTAGAAAAAATAAGATATTCGAAGTGAGGAAACTTGAACAAATTCTATAATAAATGGCAAGCGTTTATGGATTATTTTGAGACAATGTAATTCCCTTCCCCCTCCCCCCTTTTTTTTTTTTTCCTCTTTCTTTATTACTTACTTATTTATTTATTTTCTTATGTTTATGTCACTTGTTTAATTATTTTATCCAGACAGTGTCTTAGTATTCCTTTCATTGTATTGTTTGTCTGGTTTCTTTGTTATTTGTTACTAAAAAAAAATATGCAAATCCGAAAGTAATGGTATTTACAAACCTGGTTAGTGTTGACATCAGTGTGCCATGGTGTTGGCATGTACCCTTTGTTTTCTTGTATGCACATCAATAAAAATATGAAACAAAAAAAAAATATCAGTATGTAAGTGATTTTGCACACAGTCTAAGACGCACTATGTATAAAATGCAAAAAAGGAAACATTGAAAGCAGGTGAAGTCATAGTTAAAGTTAAAACTGAGCACTTAAAGGAGTCGTATGTATATTTGGGGCCAAAACTGGTACTAGAATCACATTAAAAATACTACAGAGCGTGGTATCCCCTCCACCTCCCCCCAGACTAGGGGTTGCCAGATCCAGCATGAGCATGTTTTGCTAAAATTAATTGGTTTTTGATCAAGTAATAGTTTGCTATACTATGTTGCAAATAAATGTTAATTTTAGATGACATTTAGGCTATATAATGTATATTATTATGGATGGAGGCAGAAAAGCAAGAAAGTGAGAATTTTATTTTCCTTGGTCAGGATATGTACAGTCAGTCCAGTTTGTATTTACAAAACTGACAATTAATATTGAACAAACAAGAACTCAAACTATGAATTATGAAAGAGCTGCAACATCTGAAACTGACCACAATGAACATTTGAAAGATAAACAGTACCACATATATAACACATCTAGTTATAACATAGAAGTACACATAAAATAAGATATTATTGTAATTAATTAATTATCATGATAAGAAGATATTATCACATTTATTGATCATTGTATTTGAAGCAAATATTTAAAGTGCATATAAATATTATCGTTTATTTTAAAAAACAGTTGATTATGTAAAAACTGATTGTGTGCGAGGTGACTTGAAAAGTGTATGTGAATGGTTTGGATGGATGTTTTGTGTTATTGTAAAAATATACAGAAAAAAGTGTGTTAACAAAGCAAAGGAAGCGGACTTCATTTAATTATTAGTTTGTAAAAAGGGGTGGGAGTCAATAAGATATACTTCTTCTCACTCATTTTTGAGTGCAGAAAATTTTTATTTGATGACGTTGTATGGTTCTTTGTTATCTGATGATTCTATGTGCTCGAAATAAAACTACTACTACTACTACTACTACTACTTACTACTACTACAGTGCTTCAGTTTCAGCTTCAGAGTTTGTCGTGTCTTTTATGTATTGGGATTGTCTCTCTCAACTCACAATATTTTTTATTAATAATTTTTCTTTTTTTTTTTTCAATTACTAGAAATGTCAGGCGACCCTCATTTGAATTCCAGGCAACACTGGTCTAGTACAAGGAGCTAGTGATGAATCCTACACCGGTATAAATACCAGCCTGGTCTCTTCACCTGGGAAAGCCGGCATTGGTCTTCAAATTCTTCTCGACTTTCAGCCGTCTCCATCTTTCAAAAGCCCCTCCTATACATACACTTGTTTTGTTTCTCACTTTGTCACAACATATTTGAGAGTAATAAGAGATCTTTTAGGTTTAGTAACGTCAGACATTTGTGATCAGAAATGTTCTTTGCTGCAGCTCAGTGGGAACTGGCAACCTGGATGCTGAAACGCTACTGACTTTGTGATTGGGAGATAGATGATGGGCGGAGCATCAAACCAAAACACAAAATGACAACATAAACATTACTTGTGAGCTGACACTTAGCTTTTCAAATGCGAGTATTCTGGCTGGACTAAAGCTGTCAGTAGTCGCTTTTCCATTGACCCTCAAATTGCGCAAATATAACTTGCGCATAAAAATCTACCTAATGGAAAAACAAATATTTTGCCAAAAGTCTCATTTTTCGATTAAAAGTTTTTGCGCTAGCAAGAGGTGGTTTTTTGGGCGTAGCGCAAATGGTATATCATGCAAAAGTGCAATGGAAAGAGCTTTTTTTCGCAACTAGAGTCAGGTGAATTAAAAAGCTGGATGTTGACGTATGTTACAACAAGCGAAGAAAAAAAAGAAACATTTTGTGGTATGCGTGGGCACACCAGGAAACCCAATCATTTAGTAATAATAATAATAATAATAATACATTTTATTTGTATAGTGCTTTTCATATAACTCAAAGACACTGTACATGTAGCAGATAAAAACAGAAACAGACATTAAAAACAGATTAAAAGCATGTGCGAAAGGCAGGTATACGAATATAAAACAGTTAAACATTAAACATTAACATTAAAGATTTAGTACGAGACAGAAGGCTGATATATAATAATAATGAATATATCTGTAAGTCACCACCATATTTATGTTCGTCGCCATATTTATGGAATGACTTCTTGTGTCATCTCGCGATAATTAACCCTTTCATGCATAGTGGTCACTCCAGTGGACAGTTCTTCTCCAGTTGTTCTCTTGTATATTCATGGGTTTTGTTGTTTTAGTTCCATATCAGCCAACACAGTGGACACTAATGCATCATCCCAGAAACTGCAATTCATACCATTATTGTAACTTTGCTGTTCTTGATAAACCTGATCTGCAGTGATGTGTCTGAGTGTAAATCAATTGCTACTTGTTATTATACTGTAATTAACAGTTTTCTGAAACTTTTTTTTTTTTTTTTTTGGCATATCCTCCTGAGACAGTTTAACTTAAATGCTGTCCATTGCAAAGGACATTCCATTAAAAAAATCAATAAATTAATAAAAAAATATTTTTTAAATGTATCTGAAAAAACTTGCATTATGCAGACTCCAATCAAGACAATTTTTTTAGTGTAAAAAATCTAAAATTATCAATTTACTGGGTCTCAAGAGGATTTTATCTTCATGAGATGAGTAATAACTAGTATTTGAGTATGATAAAATGTAAGAAAACAACAGATAAGCTGCATTAAAAATGTTTTTGTTTCATAGTTTTCACACTGTATATCACTTTCTGATGATGAGTTTTAAATACATGTTTCTTTGCTTCAAAAATTAAACGTATTGTGTCCGGTTGAGTGGACATTTTTGTGACTCCATGAAAAATAGATTCATAAAAAAAAAAAAAAATTCAATTGCATTGTTTTTTTCATGCCTAAAGAGGAATAAAAACATTCAAGAAAAAAATATTGACTAAAGTTCTCATAATTCATGCATGAAAGGGTTAATAAACAAATCATCGCATTTGTGATTTAATGGAAAAACCGACATTACACACTTCAGTTTTTTCAACATTTAGTAAATATCGGTAAAGTTTTGTGCAGATGTCCAGTGGAAAAGCGACGAGTTATATCAGTATTTGAAACATGAACATGATTCCTTAATGTCTGGTGACATACAGGGCCATTTTATGATTACTTGGAATATAATTCTTACAAGCAGCTCCTTTAAGTCCAACAGTTTAGAAGCATCCACTCAAAAGGACTGACTCACATTGATTCCACGAGCTCATACTGACTATGGCATAGTCTGTGTTTGCAGCTGCTACTGTCACCACACTTCTACGGGACTAAATCCACAGTTTTGTTGTGTCACAGACTGTGGCACTGACATCGATATTTCGATACGTCACTGAATGGTTTAAAACTTAACACACAACTAGATGAGGAAAAGAAAATGCACCGTGCTCAAGTGTCAAAGTTAGTCTTTAAAGGAGCAGATCATAAATAAATGGTCAGCAGATAGTCAACCATGCACTAGTTTGTGATTATAGTCTGCCATCTAGTGGTAATATGGTCTCCCTACATATCAATCAGAGTGTGAAGGATACTGAAGTAATCCTAATGCTGTGTTATTTTCCATTATTAATACGGTTTTACATGGTTACTATGAACTGTGGGTATTGCTTTGTTAAATCCATTGAATACAGCTACTGTGTAATTTCTGAGTCATTTATAATTCTCTTGTTCAGGGGCATTTCATACACGCTGCACTGAGAAAAAGCCCATAATTTTCACTGACAGCCGTTAAATATTTGCATTCATTAAACCATTACATCGAGATAGCTGTCTTTATCATGCAAATTGTTACAAATGCGCACAGAGGAGGCTGTGAATCCACCTAGAATTTAGACATGAGAGGATGCCTGGTGTGCTTCCCTACTCATCAGCTTCATTGTTTGGTTCGCTGTCAGTCTTCTCAAACTCCTCTTCTTCGCAAATGTAATGCACGGCAACAGATCCTCCACAAATAAACACCATAACAACAAAAGTAACGGCCTGATCACAATCAAGGGTACCAGAAAGGGTGCACATTTAGATAAAAAATAATGATGCTCTATCAAAAAAATCAGACAGGCCATTTTATTTGTCTGATATTTCTCTTTTAAAGTCCAAAATATTTTTGTATTATGGTGTCTGCTAAAAATTTTGCAGGCCTGTACCCCTGTCAAATCAGAAATTATTCACTGTACGGACACTACAGCCTAATAGCCTCCATATTCAGTGCCTACAAAGATATACAAAGGTTTCAGCGCTCAGGATAATCATGCATTGTTTATTGCATAGATGTCGTGTCCAAAGCATGCCTGCTGAAAAATTCCATATATTGACAGAAACAATAAAATTAGACCCACATATTTTAATATGGTGTATGGACACTACTTGGTGTACGGACTCTACAAGATTGGAATGGAAATCTGTCTGACCACATGGTTGCATCTGTGTTAGATCTGTAACTGAGTCTTCCTGGTACAGGAGGAAAGAAACATTTGTGAACAAGTTATAAAAATATATCTATAAGGCACATACACCATATTATTGATGGAAGTATACTCAGTGCCAATGAAAACGCAACACTTGAAGATTCTTATATTTTTTTTAAATCAATGAGGATTTTTATTCCATAAGCTCTTTGGAATTAATCCTAGGCCATTTCTATACAGTAAAAATACAAAGTCACATCCAAATTTGTTGACAAAAAATAAGGATAAAGAAAGAAACTCAAGGACCCCCAAAAAACCAAAAGTCACAAAGCGGTCCCGGAGGTGCTGCAGCTCAATGTAGCGATCCTGCTGTGGCGTGGTCACACGTGCTCGTCCAGGGCGAGGTCTGTCTGCAGTTGAGCCAGTTTCTTCATGCCTCTGTTGCATCCTGACTATGGTGGACACATTGCATCCAAAACGGCGTGCCACCTGCCGAGCAGAGATTCCGGCCTCCAGGAGCCCCATAGCATGGCATCTGTGGTCACGTGTCAGTCTAGGCATCGCTGAGTTATTGCAAAGGATTTTGGTGCTTTTCAGCTTGGCTTTATATACAGAACATGACCACTCCTTAACTGACCACAGTTCCTTAAGTTGAGCAGTTCATTGCTGAGTAATGAGAAAAACAAGTCTTATGAATGCAGACAAGTTCATTCAAGCGTGACAATAGCTCAACCTGTCTCAGGTTGTTAAGAAATTGTCTGGGATTATCTTATACAGGTGAAACTTAAACATGTTGATGCAGCTCAGGAACAATAAAACACATTCAATTGTTGCATTTTCATTGGCACTGAGTATATATTGGTGTACGGACACTACATGAATTTTGGTGAACAACGCGTCATTGAAAACACGCGGTTCCACGTAAACATCCGTTTGCCACATTGTTACCAAATTTTCTGCAGCCAGGGAGCATACCAAAATCTGTCTAGTTGTGCATATTTAGTCATAATAATACTGAAATAACAGGTTCCCATTCTATTATTACAATTAAAAGGTTGTAAAAGAAGGGTTTTCACAACAAAATGGTTGATTGTCTTAATACTGAAAATAAGAATGGATAATCAAACAGCTGTTCAACAAAAATGATCAATAAATGAAAAGCAATGTGATGTGTGTATTTTGTAATAAAAAAGACACAGGAGTTGAGTAGTAAATATTTATTGTGTTACAAAATATTATGTACAATAACTTTGCTCTCTTATAACTATAAAATTGTGCACGTTTTCACGCTCATTGGGTCGCCATTTTATCAGTTTTTATCCGATTTTCTTCAAATTTGGTGGATTGCAAGATCTAGTAATAAGATGACAAAAAAAAAAAAAACATTTTGGGAATGGTGTTGGGGGTGTCTTTTGCAATACTGATAAATAACTGATGCAAGTATGCTTGTAAACCTAGATTGTGATCAGGCCATAAACGAATCCCAGCCACCCTTCTCAACATTCATTTTCCAGGAACAAACATACATTCTCAGTTTTTTTTTTTCCTTATCTCTCTGCCTCACTTTATTAATGAGACACCAGTAAAGCAAAAAGAAGATTTGGTTGTTAATCTGAGTGCAGTCAGGAGGTTTATAACCTTCATGCTGGTCGTAAAAACCAATGTCCTGCTTTAGAGAGGAGGCGCAGGTCCCAGATGATGTCAATATTGTCCATGTGCTCAAGTGAATGTGTAAAAATGTTTAACAGTTCCAGTAAAAATCTGCTGATATATGTATCCGGAGAGAGAAACATATTACAGCTTAAAGCATTTTGTCCTCGTGCCCTTTACAGCAGATACAAATACACATAAACGGATCTAGTATCACACACAGGATGGGCTTCTGCTCTGTTTTAATAATGTATCAATTATAACATCATCTGTATAATCAACAGACTGAATAAATTGTTAACTTTTTTTTGCGTCAAAATCGAGTTTTGGTTGTAACTTTTTTTTCTACAAGTGGTATTTTATAGAGGATAACAGTTCCATAAAATAAAGGTCTTTAGCTAAAAAATGAATCCACTTGATAAATGATGTGTGCAAATTTACTTTTTCACATTGCTGTTCACTTTCGCTTGATCGGACTCATAAGTGGGTCAAAAAAAGACCCAGTGAGGTTGTTTTCTTGCAGTATCTTTGTTAATGAAAAGTTGTCGTTATGTGATATTCCAGGCATTCCTCAAAAACATCATGCCATCTACATTTTTTATCTTACCTTTTATAGATTTTATGAAATTGGAGTTTTTGGATTGCCATGCAAGCTTCCATAAGTGGGTCAAAAATGATCCACATTCATTTTCAATGGAATTTCATCTGAATTCACTCTCACTCACTCACTCACTCACTCACTCACTCGCTCGCTCACTCACTCAAATATTTTAGAAAAGCATTTTAGAATTGTTAAATATGTAAAAATAAATAAATAAATAAATGCAAAAAATATTCCAAATATGAAATCATTCTTTTGTGGATTAAAATATAACACAGAATGATTAATTTTAAAATGAAAAAATGGCAAAAGAGGCATAAAAACACACAGATTTTAACACAGGTAATTTTTGACCCACTTATGGAAGACTGTAGAGTCCAGACACTCGTGCATCTAAGGGTTAATTAAATGAAATGAAATGAATGTACTTTATCTGAATCTCTCATGGCCGGGTCCAAAAGTATTTAGACACCAACACAGTGGATCTGAAATGAAACAGTTGAGGTCTGATTTGAGTTTGGGCTTTCAGCTGTAGTTCAACAGATTTAATAAAAAATATTGTGTTACCCATCTCACTCAAAAGTAATTGTAAAATTGACTTACAAGCAGCATCATGTCCAGATAAAACCTGTCGACTGGTTATTTTTATGACAGGTGAAGACCATAAAAGGCCTGGAGTTGATTCCAAATGTTGAATTTACATTTGGCAGATTTTCAAAGCAAGTGAAGGAAGCCATCATTCAGCTGAAAAAAAATAAATACATCTATCAGAGAGGAAGAGAAACTTTGGAAGTGGTCAGATCGGCAGTTTGGTTTGTTCTTAACCCATAAAGACCCAAACAGGCACCAGCGACCAAAATCAACTACTGATGTAATTCTATCAGTACATGTAAATAATTGGTGTAAAATACAGTTTGTCATCTTTTCATGGTCATCAGATATGACCTGTTTGGACGTTCAGAGGCTCCGTAGTGAACATGGAAACACCATCATCTTCTACAACATCGACGCACCAGTAAAACCCTTGGAGTTGGATCAATGACAGTGGATGGACACACTGGGTTTATGTTTGGTTAATGATATACACTATATTACCAAAAGTGTTCGCTGACCTGCCTTGACTCGCATATGAATGTAGGTGACATCCCATTCTTAATCCATAGGGTTTAATATGACTTCAGTCCACCCTTTGCAGCTACAACAGCTTCAACTCTTCTGGGAAGGCTTTCCATGAGGTGTAGGAGTGTGTTCATGGGAATTTTTGACCATTCCTCCAGAAACGCCTTTGTCAGATCACACACTGATGTTGGATGAGAAGGCCTGGCTGTCAGTCTCCGCTCTAATTCATCCCAAAAGTGTTCTGTGGGTTGAGGTCAGGACTCTGTGCAGACCAGTCCAGTTCATCCACACCAGACTCTGTCATCCATGTCTTCATGGACCTTGCTTTGTGCACTGGTGCACATCAAAATCTGCTGATATGCTGAAGCAAGAGATTTAGGAGAATTCCATGCTCCTACCTGTGTGGGAACAGTTTGGAGATGGCCCTTTCCTGTTCCAACATGACTGTGTACCAGTGCACAAGTTTTTTAGTTTTTGTAATTTTATATTTGCTCTATTTGTTTGTTAATATTGTTATACTGACTGGAATAGCACAGCATGACAATAAAGACTATTCTATTCTATTCTATTCTATTCTATTCTATTCTATTCTATTCTATTCTATTCTATTCTATTCTATTCTATTCTATTCTGCTGTGTTCTATTCTATTCTATTCTGCTGTGTTCTATTCTATTCTACTGTGTTCTATTCTATTCTGCTGTGTTCTATTCTATTCTGCTGTGTTCTATTCTATTCTATTCTATTCTATTCTATTCTATTCTGCTCTGTTCTATTCTATTCTAGTCTGTTCTTTTCAATTCTATTCTATTCTATTCTGTTCTGTTCTGTTCTGTTCTTTTCAATTCAATTTAATTCTATTCTATTCTTTTCTATTCTATTCTGTTCTTTTCAATTCTCTTCTCTTCTCTTCTATTCTGTTCTGTTCTTTTCTATTCTATTCTATTTTATTCTATTTTGTTCTGTTCTATTCTATTCTATTCTATTCTATTTTGTTCTGTTCTATTCTATTCTGTTCTGTTCTGTTCTATTCTGTTCTATTCTATTCTATTCTATTCTGCTCTGTTCTATTCTATTCTATTCTGTTCTTTTCAATTCTATTCTATTCTATTCTTTTCTTTTCTATTCTATTCTGTTCTTTTCAATTCTCTTCTCTTCTCTTCTCTTCTGTTCTTTTCTATTCTATTCTATTCTATTCTATTCTATTTTATTCTATTCTATTTTGTTCTGTTCTATTCTATTCTATTCTATTTTGTTCTGTTCTGTTCTGTTCTATTCTATTCTGTTCTGTTCTGTTCTATTCTATTCTATTCTGCTCTGTTCTATTCTATTCTATTCTGTTCTTTTCACTTCTATTCTATTCTATTCTATTCTGTTCTGTTCTTTTCAATTCAATTTAATTCTATTCTATTCTATTCTATTCTTTTCTATTCTATTCTGTTCTTTTCAATTCTCTTCTGTTCTATTCTATTCTGTTCTATTCTATTCTATTCTATTCTATTCTATTCTATTCTATTCTATTCTATTCTATTCTATTTTGTTCTGTTCTGTTCTGTTCTGTTCTGTTCTATTCTATTCTATTCTATTTTGTTCTGTTCTGTTCTGTTCTGTTCTGTTCTATTCTATTCTATTCTATTCTGTTCTGTTCTGTTCTGTTCTGTTCTGTTCTGTTCTATTCTATTCTATTCTATTCTACTCATTTTTCACTCATGTCATGGACACTGTGTTGTAGTCTGGCTCCAGTGTGGCTCCAGTTTGAAGGTTTTCTTTGGGCTGTGGGACTTGCTCTGTACCTCAGCTATCTTATTGTTTGACATGTTTGATCGAACACCTGGTATTCAGGACGACTCGGCTGCGCACCGTATGTCAGCGTCCTTTATTCTCTAAAAGTAATCTGACCACTAGGGCCGGTAAACAGTGATTCTAAAGAACATTTTCATGCTGAAGTTTCAAGTTTGCAGTCTGAGAATGTGTCACCTTCACCACAGTACTGTTCTTTTCTACGTGCTGTAATTGGACAGCATTGGCTACAGCCTGTTTCCAACTCAGCTGCGTCCCTCTAACTTTAAGTACAGAACTCCTTGTTAAAAACATAATAATGGCAAAAACATAAACACCATCTGTCACTGAGTAGGAGGCAGCAAGGGCTTTTGTCCTTCACATATTTTCACATTTAAAAAAAAAAAAAAAACAGGTTAAGATTCTACACCAGCATCTATATGATCAGATTTTTTCTAGAATAATAAAATAAAACAGAGGGAATGTGAGCAGTATAGTCTGCTTTTGTCCATGTTGTAACAGCTTGTATACTGTTTTTGTACAAGCCTAAACAAATGTGTGAAGCAGAATTACAGAGATGTTGCAAAAGCTACTTTCATCTACATGACAAGCTTAAAAAAAAACATGCTTTTGGTGCAAATTACAGGTTATTTCACAGCACTCAGGTTCCCTCACCTGTCACCATCATCACAGTTACATAAGCTCTAGTGGGGTCTGAATGGAAGAACTCAAGTGAAGCAGTTTTACATCCAATATACCATTATCGAAATGAAAAAACAAGGACATTTTAAATAAAAGTAATAAAACCTCTGTTCTTTTATCATGTTGGCAGATTGTCCCATCATTTTTCAATTTTACACAGCGCCAGTTAAAAAAAAAAGTCTAGAAAATAACCTTCTGCCATATTAATGAAATTACTTTTACCATAACTGATAACAAAATAATATTTTTTCCATGTGTTCTTAATGATAACAACTTAAAACCATGGTTTGTTTTTTATTATTAAAGAACGCAATTTTTTTTTTTTTTTTTTTCGGTGCTACTCTTATGTTCATGGTTGCCTTTTGTACCTGAATATCTTAATACTAAATGTACATGTGCACTGTTAGGCTCTTTTTCTCTCTCTCTTCTGTTTTTTTTTTTTTTTTTTTTTTTTTTGTATTTTCCTCTTTCTTCTTCTGTCATTATATTATGATTAGGAATGATGCCTTGCCTTGTGTGTATACATATATATGTATTTATGCATCCCCCTTCTTTTCTTTTTCTCTTTTTTTTCTTGTCTTCTTTCTGGAAAGTGTGGTTGGCTAAATGTACAGACTTGTTAATATCTTTTTTACTATCCATTTTTTTTTTACATGTTTAACCTTGACCATATTTTCAGGGGAAAAACACCTAAAAAGACATACCCAAAGTAAAAGAATAATTACTTCCCAATAATAAGGTTCATATGGATGTTCTTGGTGTCTATGGACATTTACAGATCTCACAGAATCTATTCCCATTGTCTAATATATTGTAGATATTACTATGCTGCAGTAAACTGTAACAAACTAAAAGAGAAATTAGAATTTTTTATCCTCGCCTGTTATTTTTCGCCTGGATTGATGATGATATGCATAAATTAACTGTTCTTGTCGGAGATTTTTAATAGGCAAGGCAAGGCAAGTTTATTTGTATAGCACATTTCAGCAACAAGGCAATTCAAGGTGCTTCACACAGGACATTGAAATAAAAGATTAAAAGATTAAAAACAGCAAGTAAGAAAATAACACATGAAATTAAAAAAAAATATATAAAATAAAATAAAAATAAAAACACACATATAAGAGCTAGTTAAAGTAAGAGTACAGGGTGGGGAAGCAAAATTTACAATATTTTGAGGCAGGGATTGAAAGACAGTGTATGACCAATTAGTTTATTGAAAGTCATGAGAATTCATTTGCCACAAGACAATTTACATAATAGAAAATGTTTTTATTCTACAGGGGTTGGACAAAATAATGGAAACACCTTAAAAAAATCAACAAAATATAATTTAATATGGTGTAGGTCCGCCTTTTGCGGCAATTACAGCCTCAGTTCTCTGAAGTATTGATTCATACAACTTGTGAATTGTTTCCAAAGGAATTTTAAGCCATTCTTCAGTTAGAATACCCTCCAACTCTTTTAGAGACGATGGCGGTGGAAATCGACGTCTTACTTGAATCTCTAAAACTGACCATAAATGCTCAATAATGTTGAGGTCTGGGGACTGTGCCGGCCATACGAGATGCTCAACTTCATTAGAATGTTCCTCATGCCATTCTTTAACAATTCTAGCTGTATGGATTGGGGCATTATCATCTTGAGGTGAAGGTGTTTCCATTATTTTGTCCAACCCCTGTATGTGTCCTCCTTCTTTCTCAATAACTGCCTTCACACGCTTCCTGAAACTTGCGCAAGTGTTCCTCAAATATTCGGGTGACAACTTCTCCCATTCTTCTTTAATAGTATCTTCCAGACTTTCTCGTAATAGTTTTGCTCATAGTCATTCTCTTCTTTCCATTATAAACAGTCTTTATGGACACTGCAACTATTTTTGAAATCTCCTTTGGTGTGACGAGTGCATTTAGAAAATCACACACTCTTTGACGTTTGCTTTCCTGATTACTCATATGTGCAAAAGTTTCTGAAAAGGTATGGATAATAGTGTTAGGTATGATTATGATATCAATATATGTTTGATTTCAAAACAATTGATGTAGTGCCTGCTGAGAAAAAACAACTAAATGTTCATTGTAAATTTTGCTTCCCCACCCTGTAATAGTGTATATTTCACCCCACAAAGATTAAAAATCATCCTTGAACATTAAAGTTTGCACTAAAATACACTATTGATGTACTTTTATTAACATTAGGGTCTAAACTTTGAGCAAAAGTTGAAACAAACATTCATTGTCCTGATTTATTATAGTTTTATAGTAGATGAATATTAATATAATTTTCTCAGCCCGTGGGCGGACTGATAGGGCTAAAGGGGTTTTAATTTACTTATACTACCTTTTTTTTCTCTCTCTCTCTCCTCCTTTTAATGATCATTATTGATACCCCTTTTCTTCCTCTCTCTTCTTAAAAAAAAAAACAGAGAACAGTGTACTTTGTATAGTTGATGTCTTGTATAATATCTTATAAGACTGTTTGCAATAAACATTTGAATAATAAAAAAAAAAAGAACGCAATCTAAATTACACACACACACACATGCACACACACACACATATCTATATACATGATGCAAGCTGTTAAATGAAATGTGTCACAATGTTGCATCATTCACTTTTAAAGTTTCCACAAACATACAAATACGTCTTGGGCAAACACAACAATGATAATATAACGCTAACACGAGTTACATTTGAACACATAGTGCGTGATTGTGAGTGTGTGTCTGCATATGTGTGTACAAAAGAGAGAGAGAGAGAGAGAGAGAGCGAACGAGAGGGAGAAGGAATGAGTGTATGTGTGTGCAGAGCAGATAGGATTGGCTCATTCCTCCCACAAGGCTGTGCACAGGCGTTGCTGTTCGTCACTGATACATTTCAGTTTCTCTGATCATATTCCACGTCCTTTCCCATAGACACAGCTCAGGCCAGCAGCATCATCTTCAAATGTGTGTGTTTTTTTTCTCTCTCTCTCTCTCTCTCTCTCTCTCTCTCTTTTTCCCATGGAGTTGTTTGCAGCGTTGCATCGTGTCTCCGGAATATGAACATCAGAGATTTTGCGTTTTTTGTAAAGTTCTGAGTGAAATGACAGAGGAGAAATCTCAGGAGGTGAGCAGAAGTTGTTGCAGAGGCACACCCTCTGTTTGTTGCTTAAGTGATTAAATCCAGGCGATCCAGTCTTCCAGGCAACTGTGTTTTTTGGGTTAATTTTTCACTGAGAAGATGGCGACAATTATATCTCCACCAATGGACCTAATTCAAATTACTAATGAGCTGGAGGATTAAAAATGAGTTTCACGCTAATGGTGAAGTTATTTCCACTCTGAGACTGCAGGTGGAATTATCCTATCTTCCCAGGCACTTGTGAAATCCGCTTATGTGTATTAGGCTAATGATCCGAATAGTGAAATAATTTAAAAATAATCACACACTTCAGAAGAACATTGAGAGAAATAGTTCCCCTCTCACAAGGTCTTCAATGTATTTCAGAAATCCACCCCAGCTCGGTCTGTGCATTTTATATTCACCACATAAAGCACTAAATATAGCTGTATTTTATAGGGTCTTTACAGGGTGACATGTACAATACTTTAAAAAAATAGATATATATGAATAAAAAACATGGGCCTTTAAGACACTATTTGAGCAGTGGGTTTTAACATCGCCATGTGAGCTCTATTTGTGTAACCTGTTCGTCTTAAATTTTGTTTCACTTGCAAACTCACAAAACAAATAGCCATTCCCTTTACTGTGATTAATCATTTCCCAGCGCTGGAAAACTTCTCCTCACTTATTAACTCCCACTGGGCTAATAGAAAAGCACAGTGTAGCACAAACTCAAGAAGCACACAAACTACACACCAAACACTCTCCTTTACTGCTCTTCAAGCCATTCTTGTCTTGATTTACATTTATTGACAGTATATGAGATTTACAGGTATAGGAATTTGTTTGTGCAGGTGCAATAAAGTAAAAAAAAAAAAAAGCCATGAAATTGAATTTGCAGGAACTCACCCACCCTTCTGCTATCAGTTATTGCTCATTTCCTTTGGTGCGGTGGGTTCCCAAAGTGGGGTACGCATACCCTGAAGGGTACTTGGAAGAAGCCCAGGGGGTGCTTGAAATGTTTTTGGAAAAATACATTAAATAAGTCATCATGAACCGAATACAAAATAAAAAAAAAATAATGAGAATTAATGCGGAAATGTAAAACACAATAAACGCATGCATATAATAGTTTCATTGTCAATCATTTTGTTTAAGCTTTGGTAAAATTCTAAGAACTTTTCTGTTTTATATTACTACCCCGCCCCCTAAAGGGGAGACAAGAAGTATTGTTTTTGGTTTGGTTTGTTTGTTTCATTGTTTACACTCTAGCAGCAAAACTATTGGTTGAATTCAAACCACATTGGGTCTATAGATTGCCAGTGACCCAGAATAGATCTGATTACATTTGGGGAAAAGTAGGTCAAAGTTCAAATTTTTTAGGAATTTTTAAAGTCTTGTTTTTCTCCCATTTTCTTATAATGGGCGAAATTTTACATCTATAGCAGCAAAATTATTGGTTGAATTCATACCAAGTTGGGTTTATAGATTGCCAGTGGCCCAGAATAGATCTGATTACATTTTGGGAACAGTAGGTCAAAGTTCAAAACATTTTTTAGGAATTTTTAAAATCTTTTATTTTCTCCATTTACTTTGAATTGGCAAAATTTCAAATGTTTGTAGCAGCAAAACTCTTGGTTGAATTCATACCAAATTGGGTTTGTAGATTGCCAGTGGCCCAGAATAGATGTAGTTGCATTTGGGAACAGTAGGTCCAAGTTCAAATTTTTTTCGGAAGTTTTAAAATCTTTTTTTTTTTCCAATTTTCCTATAATGCGTGAAATTTTACATGTCTGTAGCAGTAAAATTATTGGTTGAATTCATACCAAATTGTGTTTACAGATTGCCAGTGACCCAGAGTAGATCTGATTGCATTTGGGGAACAGTAGGTCAAAGTTCAAATTTTTTCTGAATTTTTAAAATCTTTTTTTTCCTCCCATTTTCTTCTAATGGGCGAAATTTTACATCTATAGCAGCAAAACTATTGGTTGAATTCATACCAAATTGGGTCTATAGATTGCCAGCGACCCAGAATAGATCTGATTACATTTGGGGAAAAGTAGGTCAAAGTTCAAAATTTTTAGGAATTTTTAAAGTCTTTTTTTTTTCTCCCATTTTTTTATAATGGGCGAAATTTTACGTCTATAGCAGCAACATTGTTGGTTGAATTCATACCAAATTGGGTTTATAGATTGCCAGCGACCCAGAATAGATCTGATTACATTTGGGGAAAAGTAGGTCAAAGTTCAAAATTTTTAGGAATTTTTAAAGTCTTGTTTTTTTCTCCCATTTTCTTATAATGGGCGAAATTTTACGTCTATAGCAGCAACATTGTTGGTTGAATTCATACCAAATTGGGTCTATAGATTGCCAGCGACCCAGAATAGATCTGATTACATTTGGGGAAAAGTAGGTCAAAGTTCAAAATTTTTAGGAATTTTTAAAGTCTTTTTTTTTTCTCCCATTTTTTTATAATGGGTGAAATTTTACGTCTATAGCAGCAACATTGTTGGTTGAATTCATACCAAATTGGGTTTATAGATTGCCAGCGACCCAGAATAGATCTGATTACAATTTGGGAACAGTAGGTCAAAGTTCAAAATATTTTTTAGGAATTTTTAAAATCTTTTTCCCCATTTACTTTGAATTGGCAAAATTTCAAATGTTTGTAGCAGCAAAACTCTTGGTTGAATTCATACCAAATTGGGTTTGTAGATTGCCAGTGACCTAGAGTAGATGTAGTTGCATTTGGGAACAGTAGGTCCAAGTTCAAATTTTTTCGGAAGTTTTAAAATCTTTTTTTTCTCCAATTTTCTTATAATGGGTGAAATTTTACATGTCTGTAGCAGCAAAATTATTGGTTGAATTCATACCAAATTGTGTTACAGATTGCCAGTGACCCAGAGTAGATCTGATTGCATTTGGGGAACAGTAGGTCAAAGTTCAAATTTTTTCTGAATTTTTAAAATCTTTTTTTTCCTCCCATTTTCTTCTAATGGGCGAAATTTTACATCTATAGCAGCAAAACTATTGGTTGAATTCATACCAAATTGGGTTTATAGATTGCCAGTGACCCAGAATAGATCTGATTACATTTGGGGAAAAGTAGGTCAAAGTTCAAAATTTTTAGGAATTTTTAAAGTCTTTTTTTTTTCTCCCATTTTCTTATAATGGGCGAAATTTTACGTCTATAGCAGCAACATTGTTGGTTGAATTCATACCAAATTGGGTTTATAGATTGCCAGCGACCCAGAATAGATCTGATTACAATTTGGGAACAGTAGGTCAAAGTTCAAAATATTTTTTATGAATTTTTAAAATCTTTTTCCCCATTTACTTTGAATTGGCAAAATTTCAAATGTTTGTAGCAGCAAAACTCTTGGTTGAATTCATACCAAATTGGGTTTGTAGATTGCCAGTGACCTAGAGTAGATGCAGTTGCATTTGGGAACAGTAGGTCCAAGTTCAAATTTTTTCGGAAGTTTTAAAATCTTTTTTTTCTCCAATTTTCTTATAATGGGTGAAATTTTACATGTCTGTAGCAGCAAAATTATTGGTTGAATTCATACCAAATTGTGTTACAGATTGCCAGTGACCCAGAGTAGATCTGATTACATTTGGGGAACAGTAGGTCAAAGTTCAAATTTTTTCTGAATTTTTAAAATCTTTTTTTTCCTCCCATTTTCTTCTAATGGGCGAAATTTTACATCTATAGCAGCAAAACTATTGGTTGAATTCATACCAAATTGGGTTTATAGATTGCCAGTGACCCAGAATAGATGTGATTACATTTGGAAAAGAAGGTGAAAGTTCAAATTTTTTTATGATTTAAAAAAAAAAAAAAAAAAATTCTCCCATTTACTTATAATGGGTGGAAACTCAAATGTCTATAAAAACATCAATTATGTTTCAATTTACGTCAAACTTGGCACATGTATAGAGGCGATTGATATGCTGACATCAGCGCATGCATAGACATGATGACATCAGCTGGATCGATGCCAAAATAAGCTACAACACGTGCGAGGGGCGGGGTTTGTTGTGCCTGGTACCACTTGTTCAAGATGAGTTTATCTGAGTGCCTAAGTAATTATATTTTATTGATGAAAGATTCATTTATTAATTAATGAGCAATTTATTTATTTTTCTTATCAGTGAAAGAGGGCAAGTTTCAGTTTATATTTTGCTCACAAAATTTACTTAAAAAAATTTGTGATTTGTTTTATATCACAGTTAAATACATGTTGTTTGCTTACGAAGTTTTGACACCTTTGGAACAAATTTTGCCTAATTTTTTTTCAATCAAAGATGCTGAAGCAAGAGTTTGGGTGTACTTGGCTAAAACAGTATATTTCAGTGGGTACTCAACTGTAAAAAGTTTGAGAAGCACTGCTTTAGCGTCACAGATGGCTGAAATCCTTCCCAGCAGGCGTGAAGACCGGGGGAAATACCTCTGACATGACAGCTGTCCTTAAAGGAGTAACATCAAGTATTCAGCCCTTATGCTTGGATGGTTCTCCTCTTATTGCTTTTACAAGTGGAATCAAGTGGTTGGATGGAACTACAACCATTTTACACAAAAACCCTCCATTTCCAGAACCTCAAATTGATTGTAAAAACTCTCTGATGAGTGGCTTCATGTCCACATGTTTCTTGTTCCCTGGTTATTATTCCACTGATAAATGAAGCAGAAAAAAGGTATGAAGTTGATTCCAAATGGTAGCTGTTCACTGGAATTCTCAATATGAGGTCAATGCAAGTAAAGGATGCCATCATTCAGCTAAAAAACAACTAAAATAAATCTATTAGAGAGAATTCAAATCGAAACAAGTGGTGCCAGGCAAAACAAACCAAACTCCTTGCACATATTGTAGCTTATTTTAAACTCTTGCTTCAGCATCTTTGATTGAAAAAAAATTAGGTAAAATTTGTTCCAAAGGTGTCAAAACTTTGTAAACAAACAACATGTATTTAACTATGATATAAAACAAATCAAAAATTTTTAAGCAAATTTTGTGTGCAAAATATAAACTGAAACTTGCCCTCTTTCATTGATAAGAAAAATAAATAAATTGCACATTAATTAATAAATGAATCTTTCGTCAGGCACAACAAACCCCGCCCTTCGCACGTATTGTAGCTTTGGCATCGATCCAGCTGATGTCATCATGTCTATGCATGCGCTGATGTCAGCATATCAGTCGCCTCTATATATGTGCCAACTTTCAAGTAAATTGAAACAAAACTGGTGTTTTTATAGATATTTGAAATTTCACCCATTATAAGTAAATGGGGGGGGGGGTTAATTCATAAAAACTTTGACCCACTTTTCCCAAAATGGAATCACATCTATTCTGGGTCACTGGTAGTCTATAAACCCAATTTGATATGAATTCAACCAATAGTTTTGCTGCTACAGACATGTGAAATTTTGCCCTTTATAAGTCAATGGGGAAAAAAAGAAGATTTTAAAAATTCATAAAAAATTTGAACGTTGACTTACTTTTCCCAAAATGTAACCACATCTATTCTGGGTCACTGCCAATCTATAAACCTAATTTGGTATGAATTCAACTTATAGTTTTCCTGCTACAGACATTTGAAATTTCACCCATTATAAGTAAATGGGAGAAAAAATTAACTTTTAAAAATTCATTAAAATTTGAACTTTGACTTACTTTTCCTAAAATGTAATCAGATCTATTTTGGGTCACTGGCAATTAATAAACCCAATTTGGTATGAATTCAACCAACAGTTTTGCTGCTAAACAAACAAAGAAACTAACAAAGGAACAAACTGAACCTAAAATAATACCTCTTGCCTCTCCTTTGGGGGGGGGGGGGGGGGGGGTTGAAAGAAAATAATGTACTGAGGCCAGCAGCACTGCAAGGGATGAAGACCATAAAAAGCAACTTAAGTGGATGATTGCAGAGGAAAAACACACTTCCAGCCATGTGTAGAATATGTTTGAGGGTGTAGACATGTCATTATCAAAGTCCATAATCAAAAGACGCCTTTGTGAATGAAATTATAGAGGTTTAATAATAATACGCCAACCACCGGAAACACTCAGCAACAGGAAGAACAAGTTAGGATTTCACAGAAAACATATTTAAAAAAAAAAAAAAAAAAAAGTTCTCTAAAGAGATGAGATAGATAGATAGATAGATAGATAGATAGATAGATAGATAGATAGATAGATAGATAGATAGATAGATAGATAGATAGATAGATAGATAGATAGATAGATAGATAGATAGATAGATAGATAGATAGATAGATAGATTTTTTTAGTAATTATTACATTGAATCTACAAACCAGTGTTGATGTATTAAAAATGTATGATGTGAAAAAATGAATTGCATAAATACCCCCCCACACACACATTTGGTGTCAGTGGTCTTACGTTTAGTGAAGTGTAAACTATCTGAGTGCAGTGAAAGTGTCTGTAGTCATTATAGTTTAATGTACATGTATGAAGGTTCTGTAGTCAGTATTCCACACAATAACAGAAGTTATTGAAAAGTACAAGGGGGATGAATACCAACAACATACTGACCATGATTCCATTAAAAAAAAAAAGTAATAAAATACAAATGAAAAATTTAAGGAGGTGAATTTTTTTATTTTTTTTATTTTTACATCGGCACTGCATAGAAAATAAACTCTCCCATGTATCATTTTTCATATTGTGTTTGTGGTATACTAATGTAGCTGCTACTTTACTCTTAATACCTGAGGAAAAACAACAACATTATGACAAAAAAAAAAAGAATGTGGATGGACATCATTGTGAGAGTTGATGAAATAGTGAATGGGAACGTAAAAAAAAAAAAAAAACATGTTTCACACAAACCTACCTCACTAGTGACATTCAGGTTTCCACGGTGATCTGTCTTAGTGTACTAATTAGACAAAACATCCTAGCGCCTTCGGATATCTCCATGTGACACACTGGGTTACAACATCACCATGACAACAGGACAAGGTAGCACTCGAAAGAATGTAAAAACTGCAGTGGACACACAAAGGTTTATTTCTATTGCAAATGTAGCCTTATCATGGAAACACTAATAACACCTCCATGTTTTTGCGGCAGCTCGCTGTTATACTCTAGTGTATTTACAGCAGACCAAAGACCGCCTGAATAGAAGGAAATGATTTAACACCTTTTTTCTTTTCTCAACTTTTCGTAGATGCTTTGAAGGTGCAACAAAGAAGGCGGCTGCTGTTGTCGTCTTCACTCGCATGAAGGTGGACACTGTTCCCCGACGGTAGAGGGGACAAGTCCAAAGTTTGACCATGAAAAATAAACCAGATGACATGGTAAAAAAAAAAAAAAAAAAAAGACCAATCAGTGACACTTAGGAAGAAAGTCTGTGCTTATTCATGTTCTTTTTTTTTAACCTTTATTTAAAAAAAAGGTCCCTTAAAACAAAAATCTCTGTTTCGAGGGAGACCTAACCAAGGGGCACATCAGTACAATACAAATAAACTAACAGAGTATAAAACTTACATATAATTAACCCTTTCATGCATGAATTATGAGAACCTTAGTTAAGTTTTTGTTTTATTTTGTGGTTTTGTTTTTTTTTTTAGCGTTTTTATTCCTCCTTGGGCATGAAAAAACAATACAATTGAGTTGTTTTTTTTTTCATGGATTTACAAAAAATGTCCACTCAGCTACACTATGCATTATATTTTTGAAGCAAAGAAACAAGTATTTAAAACCCAATATCAGAAAATGATATGAAAACAATGACATAAAAACATGTTTAATGCTGCTAATCTGATATTTTCTCACATTTTAACATATTCTAACACTAGTTATTACTCACTTCATGGAGATAATATGCAAAAAATAACAATTAATAATTGATTTCCACTCAAGAACCAATCAAGAACAGCAAAGTTACAGTAATGGTACGAATTGCAGTTTATGAGATGGTGCATAAGTGTCCACTGTGTTGGCTGATATGGAATTAAACAACAAAACCCATGAATATACAAGAGAACAGCTGTAGAATAACTGTCCACTGTAGTGACCACTGTGCATGAAAGGGTTAAGACAACATAAAATGGCTAAAAACATTAAAAAAAAAAAAAAAAGAAAGAAAAGGCTGAAAACTGGTTTACTAATTGCAGTTACACAATTCTGTTAGATGAATTCACTCAGGGTAATGAATGTAATGTCTCTAAATATGTTATTTACATTTATGCATTTTTTTTTTCATTCATGGTTGTGCATTTCATCAGTAAACATTCAATAATCATCAAGTAAACAAACATGTACACACCCATGTTCAAAAAGGAGCAGGATGAAGAAAATCTTATATTTCCTGCCCCCTTCTACATAATAATAACCTTAATGGTTAGCCATACACAACTAGCTATACAATCATACTGTATAAAGTCAGACAAACCAACTAAATATATCCAAGATAGTACCAAATGAATACAAAACCAAGTGCAAAACTACATGTCCAGAAAGTACAAAACATAAGTAAATATAAACCTGATGAAATGATGCAAAAATATTTTACCAGTTCAAAATAAGTGAATAAATATGTCACAAAATACAAAACAAATACGAAGCCAAATGTAAAATTTATAACTGTTCATATAATCTCATTGTTCTTTCTTTATACACTTTTTTCAGTTGGAATATGTTTTTACACTCCTTCAGCTCATTATAAAGAGAATTCCAGAGTTTAACACCAACCAGTGATACACACCTCTGCTTCAAAGTTGTCCGTGCACACTGATGTTTGACATTTGGCATTTGGCAGACGTTTTTTTCCAAAGCGACTTACAGGGGAAAAACCAAAAAATGAAAGAAAAATACAAGAATAAATTAAAAACATAAAACAGCTGTACGATTAAACACTGTCGTACAGAAGAATAAAAAGCAAAATAATAGACTGAAATTAGGGATGTCCGATAATATCGGCCCACCGACATTATCGGCCCGATATTGGCATATAAATATAATATCGGTGAATATCGGTATCGGTTTTTTGCCTATTATTAAAACCGATAAAATAATGCCTTGATCTCACCGGCATTTACCAACGCGTAAATGAAGCATTGTTTGTAGCTGAAAGAAATGTGCAGTTTTCAAAATTGTACAGTAGAGTTGCCACACTGTAACAGACTCATGGAGGGAGGGACAGAAAATAAATAAATATGGCATTTTTTCCACAACTTAACTCTTTCCCCGCCAATGACGAGATTTTCCGTCACTCCATGTTTTCACTGTTATACTGTAGTTGAAGCTGTTGCGGATCGTGTGAATTACTTTCCTTAGTCCAAAAACAAACAATTAAGCAGCTTTTTTGGAAAAATGACGGACCGGGTTTAATGTTTTTGCGCTGGAGTCTCCGTATCCCATGGCAACGCATCCAGCGGCAGTCACTGAATGAGGAAATGCAGATTCTGCAGGAACCACGCACAGTTTCAAAAGCCTTAAAGATGATTATGGAGACAGAGTCTGACAATTCAATATATGATGGAGCTACAGAAGAACCATTTAGAGACAGGAACAGAGAAATAGAAGGTGAGGGAGACGGACACGGAACACGGGAAACACGGAGCGGCTCAGGTCCGATACAAAGTGTGTGTGTGTGTGTGTGGGGGGGGGGGGGGGGGGGGGGGGCACGGAGAAGAAGAGAAAGGAAAATGAGAGAGAGAGAGAGAGAGAGAGAGACAAGGCAGATTTATTTGTACAGCACAATTCATACACAGGGCAATTCACAGTGCTTTACAAAAATGGGAAAGATACAGGTTAAAAACACATAATTACAATTAAAACATAATCAATAAAACATCAATAATAAATTAAAATAATCAATTAAAAGAAAGTAAAAGAGAATAGCGCAGATAGAACCCCTTCAGTTGTTCTACGCATAGTTGAACAGCGCTGTTTTCAGCCTGGACTTCAACATTGTCAGAGTAGAGGCCTGAGAGAAGGAGGAAAATGGGGGGGGGGGGGAATAAAATTAAATAAGTAAATAAATAATAAGAACCAAATGAGATGAAAAGTAGCATTTATCTAAATACAATGTCATCAGTGTTAATGCTATTGTTGCTGCCTACGCTGCCACACCTCACCATCACAGCACTGTGGCCACTGTTTTTTTTTTTGTTGTTGTGGTTTTTTTACTTGTTATATTTTAAAAATAGCCTCATTACTCCTATTCCATTCCAGCTTGTCACCATTCAAATAAAAACAAAAATATCCAGATAAATGGTGCAATCCAGATAGAGTGAATTTGACTGTGGTTGGATGAGAAGTATAAACAAATACAATTCCAACACACGTTTGGTTTGTACGTGGTCCATCACACCTGACTTTTTACACCATTCCAGTACTTATATTCAACTAGTCATCATTTCTTCTGCTCCACGAAACACATGTTAATGCTAAGTAGTGCACATATATGGTTCTTTAATACATTTGAATTGGACTAAAATGTGTTCGTTTTTGTCAAAAGAAAAGCTGTTTGATGTTTTGTATGCTATTTTTCTTTTAATTAATATGGTACAGATATATAAAGAAGGGTAATTTGTGACTGAAGTCAATGCTGTGCTTTTATGACTGTAAATGTCAATAAAAATATTCTGGCAGGAAAAAAAAAAAAAAAGCAGCATTCATTTTCAGGTAGCCTAGTGCATGAGAGACAGACAGATACTTTATTAATCCCAAGGGAAATTCAAGTATTCAGCAGCTTTACATACAGCACAAGACAAAAACCAGACAGACCCAAAACACAACAGTGGGTTAGTACCAGGTTGACATTAGGGTTAGTATATATATATATATATATATATATATATATATATATATATATATATATATATATATATACACACACACATACACACACACACACTTTAAAAGATACTTGCTAAAGAACTGAAGAACTACCTGTAATGGTCTGAGTACGGGAACTGAACCCAATTGCAAGACCTGGAGGCAGACGTGAAAGTTCACTTTGTTTATTAAACACAATAATAAATGACAATTCACAGACAATATCAATAAGCAGATCCTTGAAGACAATGGGTCCCGGACTCTTCACAGGATCCAGAGACAGGACCGGAGATTAGGCTTCACAGCCCGGACCAGTAACACGCGTCGATAACCCGACTAGGGGAAAACAGAATTGTCAGAATCCAAACCAGGTCATACACGGGTAAGCAAACGGATAGGCAACAGGACATAAAGAACAGGCAGGCTCACGTACCAGTAAATCAGGCAAAAGATCGAACACACGAGGAATCAGTTGGAGGCAGAGGCACAGACAAGGGTTGGGCAAAAGGCAGGAGTCAAAAAGGCAATCCAGGTCAAAAACAGACAAACAGGATCCAAAAACACTGGTAGGTATCACACAAAGGTAGAATACAAACTGGCACAGGACAGAGGGAAAGACAGGGCTTAAATACACAAGAGGGAGAGGAGAAAACAGACACAGGTGTAGCAAATCAGGGCAGGGAAAGGTAATCACACAGGTGGGGGTAATGGGAACAGAAAGCAAAGACACCAGACATGACACATGAGGAGGACTTAACAAAATAAAACAGGAAATGACAGACAAAACCAGACTAACAGCTGGAGGCTGATGTGACAGTACTTCTAAAAGAGCTTCCTGTTGTTACAGAAATTTTTCTCTGCTGCTGGTGAATAATGAAATAGAGACATCTGCCGGCCGACAATATTTTATTTCTTTGTCAAGAAAGGTCAGTTCTGCACACGAGCAGCGATTGTGAAGAAAAGACAAAGAGCTTCTCACAAGGTCCACCTTTTATAGGGTGAATCACATTTGCAGGTGACACCTCCAGTCTCCTCAAAGGGCCTTTTGATTGAATGATGAACTCATGGCTTTAACAATCAGTCACCTTTTGTTACCTTGCAAGAAAATTTACACACACAGTAGGGGAATTTAGGTAAGGAGACGGGAAAGTTAGCAGGCAGTGGGGGGTATTCAGAAAATTAGCATGGAGTGGGGAAGGGTAGTCAGGAATGGATATGGAAACAAAGAATGGAATCAGAAAATTTCATTACACTGTACAATACTGTAAATAAAGACTTCTGGTTGTATTTACACATTTCAGGGCAGTGATATAAAGTGAATCAGTTATTTAAGTGTAAAATGTTTCAACATTATCATTTTACTATAACATTATAGTCATTATGGCCTTTAGAAAAATGCTTTTTGGGAGGTCATGCACAATAGGCCCCTGTGGTACTGCCTAAGCTTTTGTCCTAATGGCATTTTTTCCCCCTTACAATTACTCCAATATGGAATCACAGGAGTGCCAAAATTAAAAGGAAATAAATGTGGAAATAAAAAGAGAATCAGTAAAAGAAATTTGGAAATAAAAAGAGAATCAATAAAAGAAATGTGGAAATAAAGAGAATCAATAAAAGAAATTTGGAAATAAAAAGAGAATCAATAAAAGAAATTTGGAAATAAAAAGAGAATCAATAAAAGAAATGTGGAAATAAAAAGAGAATCAATACAAGAATCAATAATAAAAAAAATATACAAATGCAGTCATATCATTGCTTTTGCTTATTCCATTTTGACATTGTCTTTTCCATTTACGTTTTGACATTGTCTTTTCCATTTACGTTTTGACATTGTCTTTTCCATTTACGTTTTGACATTGTCTTTTCCATTTGCGTTTTGACATTGTCTTTTCCATTTGCGTTTTGACATTGTCTTTTCCATTTACGTTTTGACATTGTCTTTTCCATGTGCGTTTTGACATTGTCTTTTCCATTTGCGTTTTGACATTGTCTTTACCATTTACGTTTTGTCATTGCTTTTACCTGATGGCTCAAGCTGTCAATCAAATGGCTGTGGGCGGGTCTTTCTGTCCAGGATAACTAGTCGATACCTGATCAGACGATTCCGGCTTGACAGTGGCTATGCAGTAGCTCTGTTTATGTGTTAGCTCTCAGCGCGGGAGACCAGAAGTAGCGTCACGGACAGGACGTAGACACACATACACATTTATCTGAAGTAAAAAGAGGGAAAGTTAAATATGGTTGACGTGGACGAATTGAGAAGAGGTGTTCAACGAGAATTATTAGCAATTGCTCGATATGTGGAGGAAAATTTTCCAACGGACTATATTTTAAGGTTGGTGGAAGATGTAATGGAAAGTCTTGGAGAAATATCTGCACTGACGAATGCAGACATGGTTCTAGTTGACACATGTGTATGTGTGTCTACGTCCTGTCCGTGACGCTACTTCTGGTCTCCCGCGCTGAGAGCTAACACATAAACAGAGCTACTGCATAGCCACTGTCAAGCCGGAATCGTCTGATCAGGTATCGACTAGTTATCCTGGACAGAAAGACCCACCCACAGCCATTTGATTGACAGCTTGAGCCATCAGATAAAAGCAATGACAATAAGCAAATGGAAAAGACAATGTCAAAACGCAAATGGAAAAGACAATGTCAAAACGCAAATGGAAAAGACAATGTCAAAACGCAAATGGAAAAGACAATGTCAAAATGGAATAAGCAAAAGCAATGATATGACTGCATTTGTATATTTTTTTATCATTGATTCTTGTATTGATTCTCTTTTTATTTCCAAATTTCTTTTATTAATTCTCTTTTTATTTCCAAATTTCTTTTATTGATTCTCTTTTTATTTCCACGTTTCTTTTATTGATTCTCTTTTTATTTCCAAATTTCTTTTATTGATTCTCTTTCTATTTCCAAATTTCTTTTATTGATTCTCTTTTTATTTCCACGTTTCTTTTATTGATTCTCTTTTTATTTCCAAATTTCTTTTATTGATTCTCTTTTTATTTCCACATTTATTTCCTTTTAATTTTGGCACTCCTGTGATTCCATACTTTTATACTTTAAGTAATTTTGAAACCAGTACTTTTACACTTTTATTTGAGTAAAAAGGTTGAGTTGACACTTCAACTTCTACACAAGTCTTTTTAAACCCTAGTATCTATACTTCTATCTGAGTAATGAATGGGAATACTTTGAACACCTATGTTTGGGAATCACTACAAAGATGGTTCTTGGTCCTCAAGGGTAAATTTCTTCAGTCTGTTGGTTTTTCTTATTGTGGTGGCAGAAAGTACATTTTATGTAAGAGCACTGTAGAGAAAATCAACCCTTTTGAGAACAGAACTTATCACAGACCACTCAAGGATCTAATTTCCTTCTCAGTATCTCAACAGAAACACACATAAACAATGGTAAGTCACCTTCAGCTGTCAAGGTTCATTTGCTTTATATGCGCACAGAATGACTAAGTGCTGCCATGACAATGAGATGATTTAAATAATTGATTGGTTTAGAGAATTTTTAGCTGTGGGGTAGAAAGGCTGTTGAAGTGAAGCATTAAGCCATGAGCATCATTTTTCCATCCAGCCCTGAGATATATACAGTCTATCTTCACATTAAAAGAAATACATATTTTAAGGTCACAGTCATTCATGTCTTATAACTTTTCCTTACATATTTAAAAATGTGTGCCATGAGTCATGCATTTGATACCTACAAAGTATTTTTGTACTTACTTTTCTATTTTAACCCATAAAGACTCACACAGCTGCTGACGACCAGTATCATCTACTGATGTAAAATGTTTGAACCACTACTCCTATCAATACATGTAAATAATTGATGCAAAATACAGTTTATCATCTTTTCATGGTCATCAGATATGACCCATTTGGACGTTCAGAGGCTCTGTAGTGAACATAGAAACACCGTCATCTTCTACAACACTGATTCACCAGTAAAACCCATGGAGTTTGATAAATGACAGTGGATGGAGATACTCGGTTTATGTTCAATTAATGATAGATTTTACTGAAAAAGTCACTTTTTCTTCCGTTTTGTCTGGTTTGATATCATAACCTTTGAATTTACTCGACATCTACATGATCAGTGAATTAAATATAGGAAAACACATGATTTACACTGAAAAAAAAATCAAATGAAAGAGGATAATATTGCAATATAGGGTGACAAATCACTTAAGAAAGGTTAAATACAGAGAAAAAATTAATTTGGGAACTGCCACCAAAGTACCACTGGGTTTTTATGGGTTAAAAAGAAGAACAAAGACATACATGTAAATAAATGGTGTAAAATACAGTTTGTCATCTTTTATAGTAATCAGATATGACCCATTTGGACGTTCAGAGGCTTTGTAGTTACCGTGGAAACACTGTCGTCTTCTACAACATTGATTCACCAGTAAAACCCATGGAGTTTGACAAATGACAGTGGATGGAGATACTCGGTTTATGTTCAATTAATGATAGATTTTACTGAAAAAGTCACTTTTTCTTCCGTTTTGTCTGGTTTGATATCATAACCTTTGAATTTACTCGACATCTACATGATCAGTGAATTAAATATAGGAAAACACATGATTTACACTGAAAAAAACCCATCTGATATGAACCATTTGGATGTTCAGAGGCTCCGTCGTTACCATGGAAACACTGTCATCTTCTACAACATTGATTCACCAGTAAAACCCATGGACTTGGATCAATGACAGTGGATGGAGACACTTTTCTTTAGTTTTCTGTGTTTCTCATATAACTCTAAACTGTAATCTGAGCTTTTATGAACACGTACATGATCAGTAAATTAAATATAGGAAAATACATGATTTTGACTGAAAAAACACCCTGCAAATTTCAGAGGATAATATAATATAATATAATATAATATAATATAAAAGTTATACTTCCCCCATCTCCTTTTCCAATAAGCAAATGAAGTCACACTTTGTTTTCATATATACGTACAGGTTTTTGTTTTTGTTTGTTTGTTTTGTTTTCTTATAATTTGTTTCATTTGTAAAGACTAAGTGGGATTACTTGGTTTTGTTGCATATTCAAAATAACTAAACTAAACTGAACTAATATAATAAATGGTGATAAATGACTTATGAAAGGTTAAATCTAGAGAAAAATTCATTTGGGAACTGACATAAAAGAAGCCCTGGGTCTTGATGGGTTAAGTCAGCCGTGCTTCATTAGCCCAGCCAGTCTTTTCTTTGTTATCTTGTATGGCCAGAACCATCCTTTATTTACTGCTAATGATGGGTACAAAGGTTTTTAATGGACACAATATATAGCGCTTTAAATACATTTAAATCTCAGCCAGTGCAGTATGTAGCAAGTAGCAGGTAAACACAAGATAAAGAAGAGGTAATAGGTACGGATGATTCCTTGCCAGACACCAAGTATTATATTCATATATATTACCTTTGTGTTTTACTTCTGATTTTATAGTAAAGCGCCTTGTGAATTCTTTCTGTGGTGAGTGCTATATAAATAAACTTTTTTTTTTCTTCCATTACAGGGTGGGGAAGCAAAATTTACAATGAACATTTAGTTGTTTTTTCTCAGCAGGCACTACGTCAATTGTTTTGAAACCAAACATATATTGATGTCATAATCATACCTAACACTATTATCCATACCTTTTCAGAAACTTTTGCCCATATGAGTAATCAGGAAAGCAAACGTCAAAGAGTGTGTGATTTGCTGAATGCACTCGTCACACCAAAGGAGATTTCAAAAATAGTTGGAGTGTCCATAAAGACTGTTTATAATGGAAAGAAGAGAATGACTATGAGCAAAACTATTACGAGAAAGTCTGGAAGATACTATTAAAGAAGAATGGGAGAAGTTGTCACCCCAATATTTGAGGAACACTTGCGCAAGTTTCAGGAAGCGTGTGAAGGCAGTTATTGAGAAAGAAGGAGGACACATAGAATAAAAACATTTTCTATTATGTCAATTTTCTTGTGGCAAATAAATTCTCATGACTTTCAATAAACTAATTGGTCATACACTGTCTTTCGATCCCTGCCTCAAAATATTGTAAATTTTGCTTCCCCACCCTGTAGAAGGGGGCAGGAAATATAAGATTTTCTTCATCCTGCTTCTTTTCGAACATGGGTGTGTACATGTTTGTTTACTTGATGATTACACTGGGTTACGAAAAAATGGTTTTTGCAAGTTGTCTAGGTTTTTTCAACTGAATTAGGACCATTTTGCACCCCTAAATCCAAAAATGACATCTGTTTTTCTCAATCAGGTCAGGGTGTTTTTTTGTTAATTTGATTTTGAAAAATTTGATCTTCTCACAAAATTGATTAAATTTTTGTGACTTTATCAGTTGATTTTTTTATATAGTTCTCTCCCAAAATAGGTTTTAAGAGAAAAAAAAAATCGTTTTCTAACAGGATGTTTTTATTAAGTGTTACAAACTGTAGCAGAATACATCAGGCTTATTTTGCAAGATCTTCTAGTCGAAGCCATTTCATTCACCTGTAAAATTAAAAAAAACATTCATCATAAATTGGCAAAAGTAAAATCTTCAGAACTTGTTTATTGCAAGAAATATGAAAGAATTTTGTATCATATGATGTGAAAATGCCCATAAATGTAAGCAAAAATGTTAAAAAGCCAATATGTAGCATAGTTCAGAAAGTTGACCTGATTGAACAAAATTAATGTGAAGGCAGTTATTGAGAAAGAAGGAGGACACATAGAATAAAAACATTTTCTATTATGTCAATTTTCTTGTGGCAAATAAATTCTCATGACTTTCAATAAACTAATTGGTCATATACTGTCTTTCAATCCCTGCCTCAAAATATTGTAAATTTTGCTTCCCCATCCTGTATGTACTACTTCAGTCGCTATTTGAAAGCGGAGACTACATAGGTGAGGAAGTCTGACTTGGGTGGTTTTGTTCTATGACTGACATTGTGAAAGCACATGAATCATAAACCACTCAACTGGTGAAAAAGGTCACAGGAAATAACAGCTTGAGCTGCTGGAAAATTAATGTTCATTACGTGTTGAATGAACTCCAATTGTATATGACCATTTCTGAGCATCTTGTAAATCATGCATCAAGTGGACTTCCAAGTGCAGATGGAGGGCAGTTGGTGAATTTCTACATAGAAAACCCTGTCACAAACTGTCAAAGTGTCTCTGGTTTCGCTCAACTGTCAATCTGAGGAACGATCAGGAACATTTCAGACTGTTTTTTTCCTCCATTATGTACTACTTGCTGTTGCTGTTTGAAAGTAGAGACTGCATAGATGGGAAAATCTGACATGGGTTCAACTTAGGGCTGCTCGATTATAGAAAAAAATAATAATCATGATTATTTTAGCAATAATTGAAATCACGATTATTTGTTAACCTTAAAGTTGTTTATTTTTTTCTTGCAAAACAATGTAAAATATACTCTTTAAATATAAATAAAGCTTTTTTTTTTTTTTTTTTTTTTCCTTTTTTCTTTTATGGGCTCAGCTGGCTGACAGGCAGCTGTCTGTACCGATAAGGCAGCAGCCGACACCAGCTGTACTCCCAAGGTTCAAGGTTTCCTTTATTGTCATTTGGCAGTACCAGTCAGCATTGTCCATTTTTCTGACACCTTTGCTTGTGTATCCTCTTTTATTTGGACATTTTACCAGGGAGTATCTCACACTACTTTTTACCTCCGCCAAGGAGGTTATGTTTTTGCCAGGGTTTGTTTGTCTGTCTGTTTGTCTGTCCGTTAGTGTGCAACATAACTCAAAAAGTTATGGACAGATTTTGATGAAATTTTCAGGGTTTGTTGGAAATGGGATAAGGAAGAAATGATTAAACGTTGGTGGTGATCGGGGGTGGGGGGGCCCACGGGGGGGGGGGGGGCACAGACCAGAAAATTTCATCAAAATCTGTCCATAACTTTTTGAGTTATGTTGCACACTAACGGACAGACAAACAGACAGACAGACAAACAAACCCTGGCAAAAACATAACCTCCTTGGTGTGGGGGGGCCCACGGGGGGGACCACTGATCAGCCTTGGCGGAGGTCTGCGCTCTCCAAGTGCTTCTAGTTTTTTTTTTTTTCGACTTGTCTTGTCCAGCGTCCTAACAGCAGAAAGGTAGTCTGGTTCCTCCCGGTGCTGAACAAATTTGCTTTGCCAAGGGTAACTTCATAAAGTATACGAAGCACCCTTTGATATTCTACTGTGTTTATTATGAGTTTTGTTGAACCACATTTCAATGCCGATAAATAAAGCTTTTAAACACTAAAACAAAGTATGTTCACTTTTGTACGAAACAAAAAAATCTCTGAATGCAAGTAAGTATACTGTAAACTCAAGTCTGTTTCCTTTTGTAAACAAATAGTGCACTGGAATTAAACTGCTATAGACTTGCCATAGAACTGGAGCAATAGAAGAACCTCACATAAAGTGCAAATTATAAATTCAAGTATGTTCAGTGTAGTAGCAGCTCGTGCAAAATGATGTCTTGAAGGAAATCATAGCGTTTGTCCAGTGTATTCACCATTTGTCTGAAGCCCCAGTTGTCAGTGGTGTTAATGGAGCACATACCTTTAACCAGGTAATGGACAGTGGATTCTGTTTTCTTTTGGTGTCTCTCTGATGTTGATGAGTGGGGAGTTGCAGCGTAAAGAGATTCGGAGATTGAAGATTGCATTGCGGACGAAGTTGTAGACGGAGTTGTGGGGTTTTTTTGTGTTTTGGTTTTTCACAAGATTATCATAAAGGTCGCGGTGGTTCAACTTTAGATGGTTACAAAGTGTAGCATCCAGGGAGGCCTCCACGGGTCAGAAAAGTTAGAAACAAGACTGGAAACAGTTCTTTACTGTCACACTGCACATTTAATGTTTGCAGGGAAGCTCAGACAATCTTCACATGTCGCACAAGCACAGTTTTGCAGAGGAAAAACATGAAATAATGTTTTAAGAGTCCAAGCTGATGAATAGCGGCAAAAAGGTAACGACAGTAACTCTGGTCTGACCTCGAACTGTCCAGGTTACATCCTCACGTTAGCATAGCGTCATCATAGAAACCAAGACCTCTTAAAGAGACATTACAGAGAAAGGCGATCATTACAAAAGGTTTGTTGTGTTAGCGGTCGGTGCGGACACAACTACAAAACACTTTTTGCACATGATGAGTTTTTGCTTTTCGTCTTCCTCATCAAACCCAAAGTGATTCCATACAGTTGAATTGGACTTGCCTTTTTTGTTTACCAAGCGCTTCTGCTGTGATTCTCCTGCCATTTTTCAAGACCGCTAGGTATAACTTTCCTCGTGAGGTGGTCCTGCCGGCTAGCTGACAGTGGTAGCTTAGAGGGGGGCGGGGCGGAGCAGCTCATGGTAGCTTGCGTGCGCGTGAATTAAAACTCAAAATTAATAATCTTTTTTTTTCTCAATTACATAATTTTTGTAATCATAATTGAATTTTGATTAATTGCACAGCCCTATTTCAACTTCATACTTTATTTCATTTATCAGGAAATTAAGTTGAATAACAGAATTAGTAAAGGGTTGTTTTACAATAGACCCTTTTCCTCCAAAACACCAGGAACCTATTTACCTAGGTAAAAGAATTCCTGGTAATATATGTGCTTTGCGTTTCCACCACACCCCAAAGTTCTGGGTAATTTATTCATATCAGGCTGATGACATATGGGGGAGTGGTAAAAGAAACTTCACTATACCTCCAGTCCAGTAGGTGGCGATAAGAAGAAGAAGCTGAGAACCCAAAAAGCACGATAGCGCTACAAATGGCAACTGACAAGTACGCATCACTGTTTGTGCGATACGATCTGCCCAGGATGAAGGACACCCAAATTGTTCTGTTGTTCCTAATGTTTTACTACATCGCAAATAAAACCATGCAATCCGAATGGGAAAGACGACAGACGTTATTTGTAAAGACATTTGCGAACATCCGATGAGAAAATATTTTAACCCTTTCATGCATAGTGGTCACTACAGTGGACAGTTATTCTCCAGCTGTTCTCTTGTATATTCATGGGTTTTGTTGTTTTAGTTCCATATCAGCCAACACAGTGGACGCTCATGCACCATCCCATAATACACTGACATTCACACCATTACTGTAACTTTGCTGTTCTTGATAAACCTGATCTGCAGTGACATGTTTGAGTGTAAATCAATTGCTGATAAAAAATTGGGAATATTATAAAATGTGAGAAAACATCAGATTAGCTGCGTTAAAAATGTCTTGATTTTATAGTTTTCACACAGTTTATCACTTTCTGATATTGCATTCTTTGCTTCAAAAATTAAACACATGGTGTCCAGTGGATTGGACATTTTTGGAACTCCATGAAAAATTATGAAGGTAGATTTGTTTCTTTATTGCTTGAACCAAAAAATAAATAAAAATTTTCAATAAAAAAACAAAAATTTCAATAAAAAAAAAAACTTCATAGCCCTTTGTCAAAGGGGGCCGACGGGTCATTACAACCTTCAACCTTCAAGTAGTTCTACACTGTCCATTACATGTAAAAATAAGAATAAATAAGAATGATGGAAATAGGTATAGGTTAAATTTGGCTGGAGCACACCGGTGTTCAGCTCCACCTCCTTAAGTCCACAACAAACCCGAGCCGAGTTCACGTCCCTCTCCCTCAATAGGCCCTTTTCCACTGCAGGAATTTACAGGAACTTTGAACATTACCCAGAACTTTGAAAAACCCAGGTGCACTTCCACCTAAATTACCCCGGTAAAAATCTTTCCTCGCACCCCAGAACTTTCCCCAAAGAAGTTCCTGGTGGGGAGGTAGTACTTTTCGGGATTACCCGGAATTCTTGAGGGGTGGGGCTGTGTACTGGTGATTGCTGATGCTGATTGGTGGACTATACTTGCAGCGTTCCGCATTCTGTTCATCCATCATTAAGCCACTGTGAGGCAGCAAACTTTGTTTTGTTTATTTCATTTCCACAATCTTCACCTTTTGATGATCTGGAAAATGGACCAAGAGAGAAGCTACACAGTAAATCTGCCAGTGTAAAAAATGTAGTGTCAAAGTATTTTAATTCTTTCAGAGTTATTCCAACAATAGACAGAGTAAAATTTAACAAGATAGCTTCCAGTGTTGGTGAAAATAATTGGAGTTAACAGAGGTTTTACACTGTCAGTGTCATATATTAAGTGTTAAAGTAAATTGACTCTCTCAAAGTTAATTCAACACCCATAAGAGCAAGATACCGTTCAGTGTTCAAAAATAATGACTCTGAAAAGCCCCGCCCACCTACCTCCATGCTCAAACTGAGTGAGAAGTTGGACTCTGGCATCGCCATCTTCCTCACATCGAAAAACTGCGGTAAGTTTGTATAAATAAACTATTGCTTTTGTTTATGTCATCCAAGCAAAATCTGTGTGCAAGAATAAAGTTACGTCATCGTTGTCACTGTTGGGTATGTGTTTTCAAATACCGAATTTCAAATGGATAACGTGATATGGGGTCGGCAGCTTTCATTGTACATGTCATTTTATGTTCACTTTTAATTGCAATATTTCATTTTTATTTGGAGTAAATTGGGTACAGAAATAATTGTATCTTTTTTTGGCCCCTGCAGACACTGGGACTGTAGTACATCATATGTAACACTGTTAGGAGGCAGTTAAAAATCAACACTCTTTGGAGTAATTTATTTATCAACATGTAATGTTAGGTAGGTTTAACACTGGAAAAGTTATTTCTTAACACTTAACTCTTCAGCGTTGAATGTGAATAACACTATGGGTGTTTCTTCTCACATAGTGTAAAACTTGATTGACACTAATTAGTGTAGTGTAAAATATTAACTCGTACTAGAGTAAAGTTGACTCTGGAAATGTAACTATGTTCAGTGTAAATTTTACACTTTGTAGATAGGGACCATATGTTCACTGAGGTAGTGTTAAAATGAACTCTTTAAGTGATATATAAACACTGGTGATTTTACTGTGTATAGAAAGTGGACTCTTTTGAGCATATGTTACACACCCCGGGTGCGAGGCCTGTATACAGATGAATTTTGTTCTTCTGTAAAGAACAGAAAATACAATGAGAGACGCAACAGGTCAAGTGTTTCCTTCACTCGCATCTCTTGTTCTTTATTATACAAATGCCATGTTATTCATTGTCAACATTTTGTTCTTATTCATGTTCACATTTCCTGAATTAACCTTTTCTGATTGACATCTTTCAGTTCACAACAGCTTCCTAACTTAATCAGAATCAGTTTCTACAGTCCATGTTTCAGTGACCATGAAAACAATAGACCTGGCTTTAAGCTGCTGGCTATGATAAACTAATGCCATATTATGTTATACTGAGTCATCATATTTCTTGTCCAGGTATGCTGGTTACAGGGCTTTTCCGCGTTAAGCACAGTGCGCGGCAAAAGAACAAAGAACCAAATATGGCGAAGCTAGCGAAAATTACCATGTAAGAACCAGTGACGTGCAGTGGGGTTCATGGCTGGGGAGGCACTGACTCTTTCAGAGCCAGATCTACAAATATATGGTGGCCTGAGAAACTGGAATAGAGAGAGTGAGCAAAAGGAACGGCCTGGGTATATGGGCTCTGCATCAAGTCAGCATAGGTAGACTGGCAGGAACTCAACAGGAAACCTTCAAAAAGAGCCATTTCAAACTAAAAATAAAAAAAGTTTATGGTCTTACCTTTATTTGTACATGAAATGTAATCCTCCATTTTTGATGAGGTGAATTAAAGTGTGTAAAAAAGAACGAAGAAGATTGTAAGCGCATGAATCTGTGGACTCACAGGCGCCATCTATCATGAGGCAGGGGTACTGTTTGCCTCCCCTAGTGACTTTTTCACTGCGGTTTTATGATTAATCTGCGAGTCTAAACACATTACAGAAATACATTCCAGACGTTATGCAGATTATGGAAGGATAGAGCATATAATCAGAGTGTTTGAAAGCATTTTAACTGCGATATACAGAGGGACAGCGACACAATATTTTCTTTAGGTACCAGCAGAGTTCATGAGGGGAGGAGACAGTTCTCCTGGAGGCACAGCACAGCGCATCTCCTCCCTGTATCTGAACGGAGCATGCGGAAATTCTGCTATTCTAATTGACAAAAAAATAAATAAATAAAAATAATAATAATAATAATAATAATAATAATAATAATAATAATAATAATATTGGATTCGAACGGAAAATGAGTTTATAGGACATACCAGCTGACAACCATCAACATTTATTATATTTTATAGTTAAGTTTTTTTTCTTTTCAAGATTGACAATGGAGGCTCTGCCTCCCCTGCCTCCTCTGACTGCACATCACTGGTAAGAACACACTAACGTTAATACACATTTTCACAAAACACTGCATCACATATATCGTAACCGGAAACATTCTGCGTTGTCAGGGAGCCGTACTAGTTAACGTGAAATATAAAACCTTCAAAATATTACCTGTATTTATATCCCTTAAACCATTCACCAGACGTTAAGCTAACTGGCTAGCATAAACAATCATAGGCCTAGGCCGGCATACTTAGACACTTAGCATGTCGTGTTAAACAAAAAAAAAACACATCGACTGATTCAAAGTAACATGCCACCTACATGTATGCTGTACTAACAAGCGTTTGACATAGTTTGGAGAGGTTTTATCCATTACTAACCTGTAAAGAATGTAAAATATAATGAGAGACGCCACAGGTCAAGTGTTTCCTTCACTCATTTCTCTTGTTCTGAAGATGAGATCCGACCTGGCCATCCCACTGTAAGACTGTTGCTCCCTTGTGGTCAAACGAAATTATTGTTTGGAGAGCAAAACATGCACACATATGCCATACAAACTACACATTTTGGGATGTATAAATGACATTTAACCTAAAATAGTTTACATTCAAAAACATAATGTGACTCATTCATGGGTGTCACACATATTTATGGAGGAGGAAATTCAGAGGGACTTCAAATCAACAAAACAATTGAGTTTATGTACAATTAGCCAACAAGCTGGCAGAGCTAAATGTAAGACACGCCTAAACAAATGCAAGAAAAGCTGAAGAAACTTATGCAGGATTAGAAGAAACTAGACTGCTATGGTCTCCCAGAGGATGGGGAACACAAGACTGCAAGAGAGGGAGTTCCAGACGGGCTTTGTGTCCTGGAAAAGCTTGTCCAGACACTTGGCCAGAAGACCAAACTATCACAGATGTTTATTTCCTTTTAAATCTCAAGGCACCTTGTTTTTTTTTTTAACCTTTTGTTTTGTGTTTCAGTTTTGAATAAAAAAAAAAAATTCTAACCTAATATTGTCTGTTCATTTACAAGACATCAAAATATAAGTAGAGTATAAGTACTTTTTTAAAAGTAATATGCAAGTAGAATGAAATGCAGGCATTTGAGTAAATCTGTATGACTTTATAACTTCACCTAAAATGTTTTCCAGATGGATTAAGTGATTAAACAACCAGCAAAACGTTAAACCAAAACCACCCACTTAAAGTACTGTGTCATTTTATGGTGCTAGAGCTTATCTTCTGGTTGGACATGAACTGTACTTGTTACATGTTCAGCTAAAATGTGTTTGAATGCTGCAGCTGTTACAAGTTTATGGTGCTGGAACTTAGCTGATGATTTTATATTATTTTGTTTCCCAGCATGTCATATATGTATGAAGAATATATATCCTTAACTAATTCCGTAACCTTGAAAGAATCACTTTGAAGATGTCAATTTTTATTCTCAAAAAGGGGTCATGGTTATAAAACATGCAAACAAGTATTTAGTATATTTACAAAAACCTAAATCCAAAGTACTCAGGATGTTACACCGCACATGGTCAGTCTCCTCAATGGCTTGTAAAATCCATTTTCTTTTTAATGATCAATATTTCAGCACAAAAAAGTGTTAAATTCATTTAATTTGACACTTTTTATTTCAAATTTTTCCTCTTTCATTTTGAAAGATGAATCAAATGAACTACTCTTAAAAAATTTCATTTAAGTGAAAATCATGACCGTAAAAACAATCTCACAAAAAATGACAAAGCAAAACCTTTTCATTTTCCTTTAACAGAAATCTAACCCACCTTGATGAAAACTGGAAATCCCTCTCTCTCAGACTACACTGAACAAAAATGATGAGATAGCATGGGTGTCAAAAGTCAGCCACCCTAAACAAGAAAACAGAAAATATGCCACTGACTTTCTAAAACGACACTCTTTTTCTGTGTCATTTTAAGAGCTGGCAAGAGCAGCTAATACTATCAATTCTCTGAATAAGACAAACACTTTTACTTTTGCCTCTCTGCGATAAGCTTAGTCAGACGATTTCAGCTGCAGTTCTTCTAAATGTGTCAGTTTGAAGAACAGATTACAGCAACTTTAGGCCAAAAAGTTTCCGCAAGTTGACAAATCATTCAGACAAGGTGATGTGTTTTGTAGGGCTGCCCTTAAATATCAACAGTCTTTTTTTCCCTCCACACAGAGACACTAAGAAACCTCCGCCTGAACCACTGCCGCGTGGCAAGTTACCTCCATTACTCTATTTCAGCAAGGAATAATTTACAGTACTGGACATCCTGCCAGCAGTAATATATAACAGTCTTCTGTGGCAAATAATAGAGGCCATTGTTTTACTATCTGACCACTCAGGGTTTAACAGAGGAAAAAAAGTGGAAAATGTGCAATCTATCTATCTATCTATCTATCTATCTATCTATCTATCTATCTATCTATCTATCTATCTATCTATCTATCTATCTATCTATCTATCTATCTATCTATCTATCTATCTATCTATCTATCAGGTATGAAGAGTAAAGTAGCAGCTACATTACTATACCACAAGCACAATTAGTAAAGTAAGTTACTAATATGAAAAATGATACATGGGAGAGTTTATTTTCTATGCAGTGCCGATGTAAAAAAAAAAAAAAAAATTCACCCCCTTAAATTTTTTATTAATATTTTATTCCTTTAAAAATAAATAAATAAATAAATAAATAAATAAGCGTAATCATGGTCAGTGTAATGTTTGTATCCATCCCCTTTGTACTTTTCAATAACCTCTGTTATTGTCTGGAATACTGACTACAGTATTCACTGCTGCCTTTGAGTAAAAGGCTTTTGACTTTTTAAATTTTATATTCTCTTTGAAACTCTGCACTGCAACTTTTACTTTAATATGTGTGTGTTTTTATTTTTATTTTATTTTATTTTATTTTGATTTTATGTGTTGTTTTCTTACTCGCTGTTTTTAATCACCTTTTATATGTTTCTTTTATGTTTTAAATGTGTTTCTTTTTGTTTCTTTTATTTCAATGTCCTGTGTGAAGCACCTTGAATTGCCTTGTTGCTGAAATGTGCTATACAAATAAACTTGCCTTGCCTTGCCTTGCCTTACAGAACCTTCATACATGTACATTATAGTATAATGACTACAGACACTTTCACTGCACTCAGATAGTTATATCTGAAGTCACTAGGATGTTTTGTCTAATTAGTACACTAAGACGGATCACCGTGGAAACCTGAATGTCTCTAGTGAGGTAGGTTTGTGTGAAACATGTTTTTTTTTTTTTTTTTTTTTTTTTTTTTTTTTTTTTTTTACATTTTATGTTTTTTTATTTTTATGTTCCCATTTACTATTTCATCAACTCTCACAATGATGTCCATCCACATTCATTTTTTTTTAGTCATAATGCTCTTGTTTTTTCTCAGGTATTAAGAGTAAAGTAGCAGGTACATTAGTATACCACAAACACAATATGGAAAATGATACATGGGAGAGTTTATTTTCTATGCAGTGCCAATATAAAAAAAAAAAAAAAAAAAAAAATCACCCCCTTAAATTTTTCATTAGTATTTTATTACTTTTTTAATGGAATCATGGTCAGTATGTTGTTTGTATCCATGCCCCTTGTACTTTTCAATAACCTCTGTTATTGTCTGGAATACTGACTACAGAACCTTCATACATGTACATTATACTATAATGACTACAGACACTTTCACTGCACTCAGATAGTTTACACTTCACTAAACGTAAGACTACTGACACCAAATGTGGGGGGGTGAATATTTATGCAATTCATTTTTTAACATCATATATTTTTAATCCATTAACACTGGTTTGTAGATTTAATGTAATAATTACTAAAATCTATCTATCTATCTATCTATCTATCTATCTATCTATCTATCTATCTATCTATCTATCTATCTATCTATCTATCGAGGACTAAATGAAAAGTCATCTTTGTGTGAAAGTGAAAGTCTTCTCCAGGAAAAAAAAAAAAAGAAAAGGAAAATGCATCTGTCACATATGGGGGTTGTTTTGGAAGTAATATTTCAAACACTTCAGCCCTCACTGTTTCTCAAGACAGTGATCAAGAGTTCTGCCATTCAGTGCTGCTGCAGTGTAATCTATCTGCATTTGTGTGGAACTGTATTGTTGACTAGGAAAAGGGGGAAAACAGACATTAAGATGGGGTTATTTATCTCTCTGAATAATCTCTCTCTTGCTTTGCACTGATGAAAGCATGAAAAACTAAAGCTTTACTTAGGTCCCACTGGTATTATCAAGGAAAGGTACTGTTTATCATTCCTGAGCTCTCTGCATCTAAGTGTAACAAAAGTGAGGGATTTAAAGAATTTTCCAATTTCACTTCTGTTCTGTGCTCATTATCGAATACACTTTCCAACCTTGCAGAGCAAAATGCATCTTCCTCTAAAGACATTTATTGTTCTCATATAGTAACAGTGAAGCAGTATTCCTTTGCCAGGGTAGCACAGTGGGCCTCTAGTTAGCTGTTAAACTGTCTGGAGCTTCTCTATAAACCAGTGAAGCTGCACCATTGGGCAAAGCGTGTACTTTGAGGCGTCCCTGGAGACCTGTTTATAAACGGATGAGTCATTGAACAGGACTTATATGTCAGATCATGTGACAGAACACACGCTGTAAAACCAGCAGTACACAAGGCTGTGTGGCTTCAAATGTGAAGTGGCTGTCATCAAGCATAATCTTTGTCCTTCAGTTTTCTTTTTTCCTGCAGTTTTATAAGGCAGTGCAGCAAAAAAAAAAAAAAAAAAAACACTGTATGAAATGCTTATCATATAATCAGGTTTAGGAATGGAAGTGAACTGGATCACATAAAGATTTGAGGAATTTAAGGCATTCAGTACCTTCCGCAGGACAGAAAAGTAGTCCAAATGCAAATCAATGAAACCAATAACAACAAGTGTTCAGAGAACGCAAACCTCCACCAAGCACCCGAATGGTGTGCATGTGTGGATCGACTATTTCTCTTTAAATTAAACAGTTTCAAGGTTGTTCCATACAGCAGAAAAAGTTGAAGCTTGGTACCAGTCATGTGTATGTCAAATTATATTAAATTCCAATCAGTGTTTGTTGAGTTATAATGAAAAATGTGTCTTAAATGGGATTTTCAATGTTAAATTGAAATGTCCACAGAGTCCACATTCCACAGTGGATGTGGACAATTTTGTGCCAGATACAAGATATTGTTATAAGCTACGGGTGGATCAAATTGGAGGCTAATTGGAGTCGTTTTGAATCTTTTATGAATTTTCAAAAATTGCTCAATGATGACAGATAGGAAAATTTGAGATTTTGTGACCTTGCTGTGACTTTGAACTTTGGCCTACTTGGCCCAAAATTTAATGGGTTTGTCACAGGGCCTAGGCCTATCTGTGGGTAAAATTGGGTAAAGATGGTTATAATAGCAAAGCGAAGTGATCACAATACCTCCCGGCGGAGGTAACAAGTGATGCCAGGCACAACAAGCCCCGCCCCTCGCACCTATTGTAGCTTATTTTAGCATCAATCCAGCTGATATCATCATGTCTATGCATGTGGGGATGTCAGCATATCAGTTGCATCTATATATGTGCCAAGTTTGAAGTAAATTGAAACAAAATTGTTGGTTTCATAGACATTTGAAATTTCAGCCTTTGTAAGTAAATGGGAGGAAAAAAGAGAATGAAAAAATTCATTAAATATTTTAACTTTGACCTACTTTTCCCAAAATGTAATGAAATCTATTCCAGGTCACTTGCAATCTATAAACCCAATTTGGTAGGAATTCAACCAATAGTTTTGCTGCTACAGACATGTGACATTTCACCCATTAGAAGTGAATGGGGAAAAAAAGAAGATTTTAAATATTCATGAAAAATTTTAACTTCGACCTACTTTTCCCAAAATGTAATGACATCTATTCTGGGTCACTGCTAATTTATAAACCCAGTTTGGTGTGAATTCAACTTATAGGTTTGGTGCTACAGACATTTGAAATTTCACCCATTATATGTAAATGGGGGAAAAAAGATTTTACAAATTCATAAAAAAATTTGAACGTTGAAAATGTAATCTAATGTAATCAGATCTATTGTGGGTCACTGGTAAAATGTTAAATACCTGTCCACTAATCCTATCAATCCATGTAAATAATTTGTGTAAATTGCAGTTTGTCATCTTTTTGAGTTTACTCTGAGCTTTTATGAACATCTACATGATCAGTGAATTAAATATAGAGAAATTTTTGATTTTTACAGAAGAAACACAAAATAAAGAGGATAATATTCTAATAAATGGTGATAAATTACTCAAGAAATGATAAATACAGAGAGAAATTCATTTGCAAACTGCCACAAAAGTAGCACTGGGTTAAGGGTTAACCTGTGCGAACATGCAAACAGTAGTGAAAAAACAAAATGAACTGTTAAACACCGGGGTAAATATGCCTTTTTAGCATCTTTTAAATGATCAGACCACTGCAATTTTCCTCTTGCCCATATGGTTACAGAAACATGCTGCATGGAGAAGATGATGGCCAGTGTAACTGCATCACTTGAGGTTAGCTGTCTCCCTGAGGTTGTGTTTTGTCAGAACATCAGGTTGGCAATAGACACTAGATCCATCTGCTTGTCCTCATTTCATCTACCCAGGAGCCCTGAGTGGAGGCAGCAGTGACTGATGCTGACTGCACACATTTGGGCCTTTTATTACCACCTAATGTTATCTCCTTCAGTGTTGAAAAGAAACTGGTCAGATACTTACCACTGACATGCTGATAATGAATACTGCTTTTGTGGCATTTCCAACAAGTAATGTGCTTCAAAATCCTGACTTTTCTATAGTTGGTGTCTGATAGCAAAATTAAATTTGTATCATTTTAACATGTCATGGTTATTTCTTCTTTTTGACATGTAACATTTCTTTCTTGCATTTGTGATTTTTTTTTTTTTTTCCCAACTACAATAGAAAGTGCGCAGCAGACTTGAAAAGACGTCATCTTGTCCTTGACAAACTGCTGTTGTAAAGACACCTTCGATTTTCTTTCACGTTCCCTTAATATGTCAGTCATTTTTCATCGCTTCAAGTGTAATTTTCAACTTCATTTAAAAAGAATCATAACACTGGTGTGCATTATCATCTCCATTGGCACCCTGCAGAGAGGGGAACAATACAGTATACACTTGACAGCGCAATCATGTAATACAATCATCCTCACAGCGGGGGAGGGGGCACGGTCAACTCAAGTGAATCATATAATTGCTGCACACATGGTTGCATCATTAATGTGTCTAAGTTCTGGAGGTACAAAGAAAGAAAGTAAAACCAAATCTCGGCTAGTTGCACTGTTGAACCTGAGCAGTCACAAATATTTAATTAACAACGGCTGCCTTGGGCCATAATATTTACTTTATAAGCTCTTTAGTGACATGCACATTCCCTCAGTGTAATTATGATTTTTTTTTTAAAAAGTCAAAATGACAAAAATTGACAAATCCAAGAAAAAATTGCATTTAAGAAGAAATGTAAAAACTACAAAAAATGACCGAAATAATGACAAATGATGTAACGTTATTATTAATAGTAGTAGTAGTAATAATAATAGTAATAATAATAAGAATGATTTTGTCAGATTTACATCATTGTTACACAAAACTCTTTAATTCACTTTTATTTATCAGTTCCCTCTTACATATGTTTTGTAACAGGACAGTCTACTAATGCAAGTAGGGGGGTTTGTAGGACTTATTAAAGCAATGCCTATTTGTACCTTTATGTAAATGGAACAGACAGCTGCTTGTGTACTGTTGTGCATTGCTAAAATGGCCATAAACTGTTCTGGCTTCTATTCTTTTTTAAGACTTTCGCTATGAAAATTAGCTGCATTTCCTGGACAGAAGCCAGAGACATAATTATAACACCACCCCTAGGGCCTCGTTAATACATTTACTCAAGGTCCTGTGGAATGAATTTTGTCTCTGAAAAGTAAAATTGGATTTTTTGAAAAAAAAAAAAAAAAAAAAAACTGCTCCTGAAAATAAGTAACATTTGCTATGGTTTGTTTCCTGTTTGAGTATACATTCGCCTCCAAACACAGACACAGGGAGTATGAATAATTGATGCGTTATCGTTGTCTGTTACTGTCCTTTTTTCTTGTGTTCCTTCATTCATTTTGCTTTCCAATCTGCTTTAGTTACTGACAGCTGTGAGGAAGCACACTGCTCTGGACCATGTTTTTCCGTCCCTTATCGTGAACGGAGAGGTCGAGTGTGGCTCATCATCCTCTTTATGTGCTAAGGAGTCTGATTTTCAACCCTTTGGAGAATTTCTCTCGGTGGGAAAGATCCAGCATGACATCATCATGCAGCTTTTTAAAGGAGCTGGAGCAATAACACAACATGAATCATTCATGTTCTAACAGCTGTACACATGTGTTAGCACCCACAGCTGTGTAATGTAGAAATGACTTAACCATGACAGCAGCAAAGGAAATGGAATGTTCTCTTCTTGTTTCCTGCCTGCTGTGACCATTTATAATTTGTTTCTCACAGGACAGCCCTTATAAAAGTTCACTTCATTAGGAAAGAACAACCTCGAGCACCAGCTTTAATTAAATTCATATCTTATAGCATCTCTATACCTTACTTTCTTAAGAAAGTGATCCTCCTTCTAAGAAGATTAGGTGTGCAATGGTGCTTAAAAAACCATTAAACATTGATAAGGACTTGGAAGACAAACAGAACTCTCAGACAAGCCACTGGATGGATGTGAGGCTGAGCAGCCAGATAAACAGGAAACACTGAAAGGTCCTTGAACAGCTGGATTTTTGTGTGTGGTACCCTAGTTTCAGAGGGCATGCTCTACTGTCTGATATTCTGATCTATGACAGAAACAACATTTTCTGTCAGAAAACTGACACTTCAAGATCACATACGTCTGCCAAGATCACACATTCTTGAAATTCAATCAAATGTTTTGTCTCAGAGAGAAGAATGAAAAACTTGACATTTAGGGATGGGAATCGAGAACCGCTTCTTTTTGAGAACTGGATCTCAGTAGGAATCGTTTGCCTGCCTGCTTAATGATTTTGCTTATTGATTTCGCCTTTGTTGCGCATGTACAATAACGTCACGCGTACGCTGCATTGTCTTGGTCAGAATGTAGCCAACATGGTGTAGAGGCAGAAACGGCCTAAAAAATCGACACCAGGTCCACTGGCACACTGTCAAAGCTTCCATTTCTTCAAAAGGGTGGAATCCCTCCAGTATGCTCAAACATTTGTCCACAGCATGTGATTCATTTACAGGAATGTCACATATTTGATGCGTTACTTAGTGACACTTGTGAATCTAGCGGCAGAGTGAACACCAGGCTGTCATCTGGGCCCAGTTCCTGTTCCGGTGTGGACAACAAACATTGTACCCCCTCTAATACAAGCTTCCGAAGGTAGGGGAAAGGAAATCAGGTGCACAACAATGGAAGACAGGCCGAGTCGAACCGGTTCCATGTAGTGGAAATGCAGTGATAGAGGAATTAGTAAAGCATCTTTAGGTTCATTTTCACTGTATGCCCCCTGCCCTCTCCCCTCCCAAACCGGGCCCAGTGTCATCTGTTATTATTATTTGTACATACTGTATATGTTACATTTTCTGTGCAGAGATGGAAATATAAAAGACAGTTAATGCAAACACCCATTTTTACTCTTTTATTCCCTCACCCAATGAGAATCGATAAGAGAATCGATAAGGAATCGGATCAATAAGCAAAACTGATAATGGAATCGGAATTGTTAAATTCTTATTGATTCCCATCCCTATTGACATTTTAGTCAGAGTTTGCTCCGTCCTTGGACTCTCACAAGACAGAACAACTTCTTTTATAAAAGCAGCACATCAAACTGTTGGCTGTTACAAAATGAAGGATTTCAAGGAGCTTAGAGTGAATATTTTTTGAAGTGAAATTTGGTGAAGAGGAGTGATCTTAACCCATAAAGACCCAGTGTTACTTTTGTGGTAGTTCACAAATTATATTTTCTCTATATTTAAACTTTCTTAAGTGATTTATCAACATTTATCAAAACATTATCCTGTCCATTTTGCATTTTTTGGGTGAAAATCAGTTGTTTTCCTGTATTTATTTTTACTGATTATGTATTTTAATCATCATACTGAGATCGCATGGGGATGTCGTACCAAAAACAGATAAAACTTGAGAAAAGTGACTTTTTCAGTAAAATTTATCATTAACTGAAAATAAACCAAGTGTCTCTGTTCACTGTCATTGATCCAACTCCATGGCTTTTACTGACGAATAAATGTTGTAGAAGATGATGGTGTTTTCACGTTCACTACGGAGCCTCTGAACATCCAAATGGGTCATATCAGATGACCATGAAAAATGGTAAATTGTATTTTACACCAATTATTTACATGGATTGATAGGATTAGTGGATCAACAGGTATTAAACATGGTAGATTAGTAGAGGCTTTTGGTCACTGGTGGAAATTTGGATCCTTATGGGTAAAATTTCGTCATATAATCCAGTGTAGATGAAACAATGTCATAGATTTACAACATTACATATTACTTATAAGGGAGGCGCACATTCAGTAAAAAATCACCTTAAACGTACCACACTGGATCTTTTTATTATGTGAATTATACAGGGGGGTAGAACCTATAGGGAGGAGCCATTGCCAGCCAGAAGTGACACACCATTGTTAATTCCAGGTGATGGAGTGCAAGTAAACAAGCAGCAGTCAGTGAGCAAGTTTGAGTGGAAAGCACATGTTTAAGAAGCAAACTTTAGCTAGCCTTTTTAATGGAATGGGTGTAAATGGTTACTTATTTGATCCGATAATGTATAACTTTCTTAATTCAGCCTGATTTACCCTTTACCAATTCTTATGTGCTTACCTCTCAGGTGAGTCCTAACTTGTTCCTGATTGGAGCACTTGCAAGTGTTACAACTGACCCGTGTTACAACTGTCCCCAGTCTCCCCTACTCATGTGTACTTGACAACAAGACAAAAATTACCTGACGGAACCACTAGTATTATACATGATTTTTTGAAATAGCTAGCAATGAAAATTCACTACAGGTACCCTTGAACTTGTTTTCAGTGATAGGGTTCAAAATTACATAAATGTACCTCTAACTTTGACCTTTTGGTGGCACTAGAACTTTCTCTTTTTGGCACTTTTTTTGTTTTCACCCCACCCCATAAAGAGGAGGAAAGGGGTATCAGTTTTGGTTCGGTTTGCTTGTGTCTTTGTTTCTTTGTTGACACTTTAGCAGCAAAACTATTGGTTGAATTCATACCAGATTGGGTTTATAGATTGCCAGTGACACAGAATAGATGTCATTACATTTTGGAAAGGTTAAAGTTAAAGTTAAATTTTTTTTTATGCTTTTTTAAAATCTTCCCATTTACTTATAAAGGGCGAAATACAGGGGTTGGACAAAATAATGGAAACACCTTAAAAAATCAACAAAATATAATTTAATATGGTGTAAGTCCGCCTTTTGCGGCAATTATAATTCTCTACTCAATACTCAATTCTCCGAGGTATTGATTCATACAACTTGTGAATTGTTTCCAAAGGAATTTTAAGCCATTCTTCAGTTAGAATACCCTCCAACTCTTTTAGAGACGATGGCGGTGGGAATCGACGTCTTACTTGAATCTCTAAAACTGACCATAAATGCTCAATAATGTTGAGGTCTGGGGACTGTGCCGGCCATACGAGATGCTCAACTTCATTAGAATGTTCCTCATGCCATTCTTTAACAATTCTAGCTGTATGGATTGGGGCATTATCATTTTGAGGTGAAGGTGTTTCCATTATTTTGTCCAACCCCTGTATATGCGAGGGGCGGGGTTTGTTGTGCCTGGCACCACTCGTTTAGCTAGATACAAAGCTGGTGCCTACTGCAACTGGTGTTCTAAACATTAAACATAGAGTGAAACATTAATTTTGAGGGAATTTTATATGTACTGACTTCACTTTTGGTAGTGTGTTGTTTTTCTGTGTTTGATTGTTACATTTTTGTATTTTTTACCTTTGCCAAGTGTAACGGAGGAGGTTATGTTTTAATTGGGGTTTGTCTGTCTGTCTGTTTGTACTTTTGTCTGTTAGTAACATAAGTCAAAACGTTATGGATGGATTTGGATGAAATTTTTAGGAAATGTTGATACTAGCACAAGGAACAAATGATTAAATTTTGGTGGTGATGGGGGATGGGGTGGGGTTGATCTGCCTTGGTGGAGGTCTGCACTCTCCAAATGCTTTTCTAGTTATATTTGCGATCTTAATTATTTTATTTGTGTGAATTGGGGAATGGCATTGGTTCTGAATATTTTCATAGACCTTGAAAATGTTTAATCCTGGGTTCTACATGAGAAATCAAAAGACCTGGACATGGATTCTGCTTTGTTACTGCCCACAGCCCTCATTTATTGCAACACTAGATGGCCTCCACCCAAGTCGATAACCTGAGTGTTATAATATTCTTGAGTTGTTAAATAACGCCATGAACCAAGTATGAAAAAAACAAAATATCATGAAGGTTTTTCACATTCTACATTTAATTTAACATGATTTCGAACCAACTATGAATCAAAAATACCATACAGCCCCTTTTTATTGATGCTAAATGATCTACTCAAGATGCAAAAAGAAATGCAAACAAGCCAGGACCTCCCCTGAAGGCTCTGTACTTATAATTTCAAGGAAAGCTCCTCTGCATTGCTGCAAAATGACAACACATCAGTCTATTTGTCCTGAAGGTAAAGCATACACAAATATATGTTATGAAAGGCCACCTTCACTCTTTAAAAGTTAAATCTTACTCCTGCATTGCTGTAGGTGGGAATCTCCAGTCTGCAATAATATTTTTCCTGAAAAGCCACTTGAATATTTTATCATAAACTGCTGAATATATTCCTGCATAAATCATAACAGATGGCATTAACTCAGATTCTCAAATGCACATACAGACAAAATGAAAGGCTATTTCATTCTCCCATTAAATCCCATTGTGTGTGTCTCTGGGAGATTCCACACAGGCTTATCTAGTCTGCTCACTCCTCACAACCATGGTTGCTAACAAAGCAAAGCGTTGCGTTGACAAGGAAAGGGCACATGATCACAAATATGTCATAGCCTCTAGTGCATGGTAATCCACAGTACATGTGTCAAACTGCGTTTTCACTGTGGAAGTCGAAACTTTCTTTCAGATTTTTTATTGGTTTTCTGAATAATGGTGGAAAATGGACAAAAAATGTGTTTATTATTAGCACATCAGACAGGAAATTTGTTGTACTAAAAGTTCCTTTCCCTCTTGGTCCAAAGACACCGGAAAATTTACTGTGAAATTACTTCTCTAACTCACAGATGGATGAAACATATCCATCCAATCATACCCGACAATATATCATGTCTGACAGGAGTCTAAATGATTCATTATATCCCATGTATTAAAATCATGAACAATCTTTAATTTATGATCCCGGATGCTACAGCGGGCTACCAGGGAGCATGGTGTACAGTATGCTGACTGTGAAAGAATCGTATTCCTTTTGTTAAAGTGATAGACAGAGAAACCTGACCAGCAACTACATGAGAAGTTCCCAAAAAAGGTCAGATTTCCACCTTAGGTTAACAAGGCAACATTTTTAGATTCAGTTTCAATAAGGCATTTAATTTCAAAGTCGTCTATTTTTAGTGCCCCTGATTGAAAGCTCAGATGTAATTGTGAGCACACGCTCAGCAAAAATCATCATGTAAAGTGGGGAGCTCATTTAAATGTAATCATTCTCACTCTGCATTTGAAAGGCAATCTGACACAACTCTGTGCAGAAAGTATTTTAGATACCATATCTGACCGTTACATTGAACATTTGAACAATTGCCTAAAATCTGTTTGGAAAGGGGGCGAATGTAATCTGAGGATAATGATAAAAGCAGTGGTGAAGAGTTGAACAAAATGAGATGATTGGTACAGTGATTGCATGAAAAGATGTACCTGACCAAGTTAGAAATAATCAAGAAAATCTTTCTCTGGACTCAACTGAACATTGGATAATTTTGTTCTTATTGACAACGCTGTTGAAATCCCGGTCTTGACTCAAAAAAATATAAGACATCTTAAGAATATGGACAGCCAATTTTGGAATGGCTTTGAGATGGAAAAAAAGGGGTTATAATGGGACTTAGTGCGACATTTCTGTCCTCTAATCACTCAAGAGGATGGTAATAGAAATTGGAAAATAACTTTTTTTTTTTTTTAGAAGTTTTTATTTTGGAAAAGGTACAATCAAATATTCCCTGAGACAAAATCCATAGCAATTAAAAGTGAAAAACAGAAAAGACAAGAAATACACAAAGGTATTGTTACACAACTTCAACATTGTAAATTAATTTATACAATAAAAATAAAAACACCCAGATTAACCTTGTGACAGGGTCACTTTCCTTTAATTAACCCATATAGGCCCAAACATCCACCAATGAACAAACTCATCTACTGTTGTAAAACATATAACACCTGTTGATCCACTAATCCTATCAATACATGTAAATAATTGGTGTAAAATACAGTTTTTCATCTTTTCATGGTCATCAGATATGACCCATTTGGATTTTCAGAAGCTCCGCAGTTACCATGGAAATACTGTCATCTTCTACAACATTGATTCACCAGTAAAACCTACAGAGTTGGATCGATGACAGTGGATGGAGGCACTTGGTTTATGTTCAGTTTATGATATATTTTGAAGAAAAAGACACTTTTTCTTCAGTTTTCTCTGTTTTTGATAAAGTAACCCTCAACTTTTCTCAGATTTTTTTTAAACATCTATTTGATCTCAACTTTAAATACAAAAAAATACATGATTTACACTGAAAAAAGGCAAAATACAGAGGGTAATATTATTGCAAAGGGTGATAAATCACTTAAGAAAAGTTAAATAGAGAGAAAAAATCATTTGGGAACTAACACAAAAGTAGCTCAGGGTCTTTATGCGTTAAAGAGCTAGTTTAATAACCCAAGTGTTATAAATCCAAGTACAGTTTTACAGGGTTCCACCTTTGAATGAACAGGTCTGTTGTCATTTGAAGAGATGCAGTCATTTGTTCCACTTGATTTTGTTTCCCGTGACCCTCTCGATGATAAAGTGGATCAAAAGATGACTGATGAATAACAGCGACTTTGAGTAATCAAACTGCTTTACAGGGTTAAAATCCTTAAAACGACTGACTTTTTTTTTAGCAGTTCTGAGCAGGAATTAAGTTAAGAGATTTACACAGGGAAAAATATTGATCTCTGAAGTCTTTATAGTTTTTTGGAAATGGAGATTTTTGTCCTGAATGACTTAAGAGTGTACATTTTTTCAGTGTTCTGATGATCTATTAGAAAAAAAAAATATTACAATTCTTAACTTTCCCGAGAGAGACTTTGTTGACAAAAAAAAAGTACCATATGCACTCACACAGACAAATGATACCAGATGAAGAGTAAAAATTTGGCCAAATGGACAAAAATTTGCATAATCACGTTTAAGCGTTAAACCTCAGTGTAATTTACTGCCATAAAACTTGATTACATTTTATTTGAATCAGCTGTATTGGAATGTGTTATGCTTTATGATGGGGTAGAATATTAAATATTTTCAACACTTTTGGGAGTAAAACCAACACCATTTAAGTAGTAAAAACAACAACAACAACAACAACCCAGAGCAGTGTTATTTGTCTAATCCTTAGTGCTGGTTTAACTGTTTTATGAGTTGATGAAGAAACTCTGAGAAAGTGTTGAATGTTAAAGGGGTCATATTTTGCTAAACCTACTTTTATTAGTCTTTGGTACATTTATTTGTGTATTTGGACCCTAATAGTTCAAAAAGTTTGAATTTGAACCCTCCAGGTGCTGCAAAACTATCTTTATATTCATTCCAGCAAAAACTGAGTGGATTTCTACAACCCGTTTCAATTCCTGCTTAATTTGTTAGATTTTATAACTAGTTACATCACGACATTTGCACATGTAAGGTCGAGACTTCCGATGAACATTTCTCCGAGTACGCCATAATTGTTTGTCAGCAGCAGCGGTTGTAGTCCATACTGAAAATATGCCCAAACTTTGAGCTGATTACCTAAAATGTTCAATTGTTGGCTGAACAGGACAGGGCAGCACAGTCAACAACCTGGAGGGGGTGGGGCTTGAAGTTGCTTCATTTGCATTTAAAGGGCCAGCGCTCAAAATGACCTTTCTGGTGTCATTACTCAGAAATAGGGTTGAAGATGGACCTGTGGAGTTGAATTAATGAAGAATTCAGACCCAAACATAGCATTTACAGTTTGTATAGACCACAGGGAAATGTTTTAAAATACATAATTCTATTTTTTTTTTTTTTAAATGCAAAATATCACTCCTTTAAACTATTTTGAAAGTGTTAATTTAATCCTTTCATGCATAGTGGTCACTCCAGTGGACAGTTCTTCTCCAGCTGTTCTCTTGTATATTCATGGGTTTTGTTGGTTTAGTTCCATATCAGCCAACACAATGGACACTTATGCATCATCCTATAATGATACACTAACATTTATACCATTACTGTAACTTTACTGTTCTAGATAAACCTGATCTTCACTAACATGTTCGAGTGGAAATCAATTACTAATTGTTATTAGACAGTAATTACCGGTTTCCTTAAACAAAATGTTGTTTTTTTGCATATTATCTCCATGAAGTGAGTAATAACTAGTGTTAGAGTATGATAAAATGTGAGAAAACATCTGATTAGCAGCATTAAAAATGTTTTTATTTCATATTTTCACACAATATATCACTTTCTGATGATGGGTTTAAATACATGTTTCTTTGCTTCAAAAATTAAACGTATGGTGTCGATCTGAGTGGACATTTTTGTAACTCCATGAAAAATAGGTTCATGAAAAAAAATCTCAATTGCATTTTTTTTCCCACATGCTTAAAGAGGAATAAAATCACTCAAGAAAAAATTATTGACTAAGTTTCTCATAATTCATGCATGAAAGGGTTAACTTGGGAGAGTGTGGAGTTATGTAACCCTTAAAAAACTGTTGAATTTAACTCTGTGGGAGTTGAATTCAACACTGTACTGGTCATTTTGCTGTGGATCGGGGAAATAATTCAAATATGGCAACTTGAGAACTTGGCAACATCAAAATGAATTTTGATTTCTGTTTTCCTGTAATCAACACGATTGTAAACCAGGAGACCAAAAACATTTACTCGAGGAAGTCATTATTAAAATTCAGCCTTTGTACCCTTATTTCTGCAGATTAATGCTTTAGCTCATATACTATAAACTCTGTCTGTGTGATGATTTTTATACACATTTTGTATCTGTGTGATTTATTCCCTGAAAGCTTTAAAATACTGGTACTTTATTAATAGCAGGTGTAAGTGGTTTTCTTCTTCTAATTTACTGTTCCCAGCTGATCAGGTGAAGCACAGTCTTGTTCATTTCAGCTCCTTCTGCATCAGAAAATAAAAACTATCCTCTTTTCTGCAGCTTCAACCCATTTTCCTGTCTGTGCTTTCATAGGATAAAGCCCTGCATTGCATTTGCCAAAAAGCAGCACAACTTTATTATTCCATCCTAAAGTACAGTGGATTGGGTGTAGTGATGACCTCATTATGCTAAAAGAACATTAGAAGCCAGTCCAGGGACATTTTCTGATTGCAGTCCCAGGTGTGCGTGGCCTCTGTGTGGAGGGGAGGGCCCAGCTGGACCGGGAGGCTAGAATGTGAATATATTCTCTAAACAGATGCAGCTTTATGTGAGTTGTTATTAAGGAATTTGTGCATACATTACATCACACAAACATGGACACTTATAACGTTCTAATGCGTAGAAGGAAAGCAGAGGGATTCAAATCTCAGTGGGAATCTCGATGTGAAGCCTTGCAGTGTTATGGGGGGAAAAGGGGGATCATCATGCATTACATTACAGGGTGGGGAAGCAAAATTTACAATGAACATTTAGTTGTTTTTTTCTCAGCAGGCACTACGTCAGTTGTTTTGAAACCAAACATAACTAATGTCATAATCATACCTAACACTATTATCCATACCTTTTCAGAAACTTTTGCCCATATGAGTAATCAGGAAAGCAAACGTCAAAGAGTGTGTGATTTGCTGAATGCACTCGTCACACCAAAGGAGATTTCAAAAATAGTTGGAGTGTCCATAAAGACTGTTTATAATGGAAAGAAGAGAATGACTATGAGCAAAACTATTACGAGAAAGTCTGGAAGTGGAGGAAGCAACAAAAAACGTACCAAAGCTTTTATTAAAGCTCTCAAATCCAAAATCCTAAATGATCCAACCAAATCCATGAGAAAAATGGCAATTGAACTTGAGGTAGACAACAAGACCATTAGAAATGCAGTAAAATATGATTTAAAGTTAAAATCTTACACAAGAACACCAAAACACTTGTTGACAACAACAACAAATCCAACTTTAGCAATTTTGGGAATCATGTTTATGTCCGCCTTCTAGCCCAGATCTAAACCCTCTGGATTCTGCTATTTGGGGCGTTTTAGAACATGCTACCAATAGAACATCACACAGCAATGTGGACTTTCTTAAAGATACTATTAAAGAAGAATGGGAGAAGTTGTCACCCCAATATTTGAGGAACACTTGCACAAGTTTCAGAAAGCGTGTGAAGGCAGTTATTGAGAAAGAAGGAGGACACATAGAATAAAAACATTTTCTATTATGTCCATTTTCTTGTGGCAAATAAATTCTCATGACTTTCAATAAACTAATTGGTCATACACTGTCTTTCAATCCCTGCCTCAAAATATTGTAAATTTTGCTTCCCCACCCTGTATACTACTTGGCTTGATCTAAATATAATAACGTAGTTGACAACTCGTCATACTCAAAGATAGGTTCCCAGGGCAGCTTTGCTCCAGATGGATCAGGCCAGTGAACCAGTTAGTGAAAGGCTGGGATACACTGGGAGACGACTCTACAGTAACACCACAGTCACAGTCTCTTATTTGACAGATGAGGAATGGCTTGCTAACATGCTGTACTGGATTGCTGCCATGCTCCTAAAGCACAGGCAGATGGAAGACAATAGGCTGCTGTTCCTGCACTTTTCTTCCCCCAAGACAAAGAAATCGAGGGACGGCATGCTGGGCCAAAAGACAATGCAAACAACTGGATAAAGAAATGTTTACTCACTAAGAATCCACTTTCAGACTGCCCAGGTTGTGTTTGTGTATGTGTGTGTGTATGTGTGAGATTTTTTCCCCTCTAAATTACTGTGTTGTTCAGCTTCACACCTGCACAGACACAGAGTTGTACGGTTGTTAATGTTTCTATAACAGGCCTAGCTGGTTAATGTTGAGAAAGACAGCATCTGTTACATCTGCAAAGCACTGAAGCTTCATTCCATTCAGCAGTGTTTTACAGACCTTATATGTTGGCTGGTATTCTGCGTAATCCAATTTCTTCCAGGAGACGTAATATCTCAGTGGCTTTCAGCGATTAGCCGGTCATTTCCGACTTTGTACATGTCCTCAGTTTTAACATAATAAGCTTGAAAATAACTGATCCCATCTCAGGCTGTACTCTAAGCTGACATAATGATGAAGGAGTGAATATTTGTATGGAAAAAAAATCCCTACCTAAATGAAGTGCTTCATAAATGCAAAGCTCTGATTATGATGATTTGCTGAATTTTTTTTTATGTCATGATGGATAAAAAAAATAACATTTGTACATGTAGAGAAGTAATGAATGAGACTGTGGTTAATAGCACAACTGTACAGGATGGGGAAGCAAAATTTACAATGAACATTTAGTTGTTTTTTCTCAGCAGGCACTACATCAATTGTTCTGAAACCAAACATATACTGATGTCATAATCATACCTAACACTATTATCCATACGTTTTCAGAAACTTTTGCCCATATGAGTAATCAGGAAAGCAAACGTCAAAGAGTGTGTGATTTGCTGAATGCACTCGTCACACCAAAGGAGATTTCAAAAATAGTTGGAGTGTCCATAAAGACTGTTTATAATGGAAAGAAGAGAATGACTATGAGCAAAACTATTACGAGAAAGTCTGGAAGATACTATTAAAGAAGAATGGGAGAAGTTGTCACCCCAATATTTGAGGAACACTTGCACAAGTTTCAGGAAGCGTGTGAAGGCAGTTATTGAGAAAGAAGGAGGACACATAGAATAAAAACATTTTCTATTATGTCCATTTTCTTGTGGCAAATAAATTCTCATGACTTTCAATAAACTAATTGGTCATACACTGTCTTTCAATCCCTGCCTCAAAATATTGTAAATTTTGCTTCCCCACCCTGTACTCAATTAATGTATCTCCCTGTATTACATTACATGAACATTGCTATAACATGCTTTGGTGTTTTACCCAGGAACATTCATTTACCAGACAGTCGTGTACACTCACTGACTTTAGCAACAAATCGATTTCACCATTTTTTAAATGACTGAGTGACTTGATTTATAGTGAAGTTTAAATGAAGCTGGAGAATGACAGGCATCTTTTGCAGGTACAGTACTGAAGAGCAGAGCCTGAAGGCAACATTCAAGATTACACCAGCCAATCTATGTTCCACACATCACTTATCATCATGACCTCTTGGCAGCAACAGAGCTAAAATATACTTCATACTTCATAGTACATCTGCACTCAGCCTTGGGGAGAGGGTGAGGAGCTGAGATATCTGGAAAGAGCTCAGAGTTTAACTGCATGTCCCTCAGATTAAAAAGGGCCAGTGCAGGTTGTTCAGTGACTTATTATAATAGGTTACTTCCTGTAAACCTCCCTTTGGGTATATTCTGGGTACATCCACTTGAGACAACCCTAAGGTAGATACAGCATAAGCAGGGTGGATTACTTATGCAGGTGTCTCTGCAGATTGCATGCTGGCTCATCATCACTTTGTCAGAGGTTAACACAATTAATGACAGACCTCACATTATTGGTTATATGTTATTTTCCTCCAGTGATATGTAAAATGGCTTCTTATGGCATATTTTTACCCTGCCCCCTGAAGGAGAGGCAAGGGGTACTGTTTTTGGTTTGGTTTGGTTTGGTTTGTTTGTTTGTTAACGCTCTAGCAGCAAAACTATTGCTTCAATTCATACCATATTGGGTTTATAGATTGCCAGTGACCCAGAACAGATCTGATTACATTTTGGGAACAGGAGGTCAAAGTTCAAATTTTCTGATGAATTTTACAAAATCTTTTTTCCCCCATTTACTTATAATGGGCAAAATTTCAAATGTCTGTAGCAGCAAAACTATTGGTTGAATTCATCCCAAATTGGGTTTACAGATTGCCAGTGACCCAGAATAGATGTCATTACCTCTAACAAGTGTAATGGCGGAGATTATGTTTTCATCTGGGTTTGTCTGTTTGTTTGACTGTTAGCAAGATAACTCAAAAAGTTAAGGATGGATTTGGATGAAATGTTCAGGAAATGTTGATACTGGTACAAAGAACAAATGATTAAATTTTGATGGTGATGGGGGGGGGCTGATCTGCTTTGGTGGAGGTCTGTGGTCTTTGAGTGCTTTTCTAGTTACATTTTGGGAAGAGTAGGTCAAAGTTCAAATTTTTGATGAATTTTTAAAATCTTTTTTCTTCTCCCAATTATTTAAAATGGGCAGAATTTCAAATGTCTCTAAATACATTAATTTTGTTTCAATTTACTTCAAACTTGGCACATATACAGGGTGGGGAAGCAAAATTTACAATATTTTGAGGCAGGGATTGAAAGACAGTGTATGACCAATTAGTTTATTGAAAGTCATGAGAATTTATTTGCCACAAGAAAATGGACATAATAGAAAATGTTTTTATTCTATGTGTCCTCCTTCTTTCTCAATAACTGCCTTCACACGCTTCCTGAAACTTGCGCAAGTGTTCCTCAAATATTCGGGTGACGACTTCTCCCATTCATCTTTAATAGTATCTTCCAGACTTTCTCGTAATAGTTTTGCTCATAGTCATTCTCTTCTTTCCATTATAAACAGTCTTTATGGACACTCCAACTATTTTTGAAATCTCCTTTGGTGTGACGAGTGCATTCAGCAAATCACACACTCTTTGACGTTTGCTTTCCTGATTACTCATATGGGCAAAAGTTTCTGAAAAGGTATGGATAATAGTGTTAGGTATGATTATGACATCAATATATGTTTGGTTTCAAAACAATTGACGTAGTGCCTGCTGAGAAAAAAACAACTAAATGTTCATTGTAAATTTTGCTTCCCCACACTGTATAGAGGCAATTGATATGCTGACATCACCACACGCATAGACATGATGACATCAGCTGGATTGATGCCAAAGTAAGACACAATACATGCAAGGGGCAGGGTTTGTTGTGCCTGTCACCACTTGTTGTTATAGAATTTATTTATAACTGATCTGCCTTGGCGGAGGTCCGCGCTCTCCAAGTGCTTTTGTAGTTTGCTACAGTGACTGAATGGATGCCTATATGATTTAGTGGCAGTTTAATACATAAACATCTAAGATAAGATAAGATAAGGTAAGGTAAGGTAAGGTAAGGTAAGGTAAGGTAAGGTAAGGTAAGGTAAGGTAAGGTAAGATAAGATAAGATAAGATAAGATAAGATAAGATAAGATAAGATAAGATAAGATAAGATAAGATAAGATAAGATAAGAAAACCTTTATTGGTCCCACAATGGGGAAACTGCAGCATAACACCAGCAGAGTACAAGAACAGCAGTGGAATAAGAGTTACAGGATCACAAATATTTAAGATAAGTAGAATAAAAAAATATAAGCAATATGAAAATAAACATAGAGTGTGCATCTACCTATCTAGAACTCAACGACAAAGCTAAAAATAATAAAAATCTACTTGTCTTCAACCAACTTTACCTTTACAGGCTGTAACTTGATGCTCTTAGTGCTCTGACTCCAAAGAATATGTCAAGATTTCTTTTTTGAAACCTGAGTTTTATTACACTGGAAAAAAAGTGTCTGAATTGCAGCCCAGAGCTCTTCACCATGGTGCAAAAATCAGCTTTTAACTGGAGAAAAAAATGGTTTGGCAGATAACATGATAAGTACTGTTAAGGACTGATGTGAAAATTTCTAAAGTATCTTCCATCTTTATTTTTCAGAGTGTGAATGTGTAAGTGAATGAATAATGGATCCACTATATGCGCTTTGAGCATGCATTCATAGAAAAGCACTATATAAATCTAATCCATTATTATTATTATTATTATTATTATTATTATTATCATCATCATTATTATCATTATCATTATCATTATTATTATTATTATTATTATTATTATTATTATTATTATTATTATTATTATTTTGCATTGGATCAGATGTTTACCCAACTCTAGCTGGTATACCACATTGTGCACCCTTTAAGCCATAAAGACCAAAAATCCACCTATGATTTTAAATGTTTAATAACTGTTAACCCACTAATCCTATCAATTCATGTAATTAATTGAGGTAAAATGCAGGTTGTCATGCTACATGACCATCAGGTATAACCCTGTTGGATGTTCAGAGACTCCATAGTGAATGTGGAAACACCATCATCTTCTGTATCATTGATTCACCAGTAAAACCTGTGTAGTTTGAGAAATGACACCGGTTATAGATGCATGCTTTATGTTCAGTTAGTGATATATTTGACTGAAAAAGTCACTTTTTCTTCAGTTTTCTTTTTTTGATATAATAACCTTTGAATACAGGGTGGGGAAGCAAAATTTACAATATTTTGAGGCAGGGATTGAAAGACAGTGTATGACCAATTACTTTATTGAAAGTCATGAGAATTTAAATCTTCAAATCATATTTTACTGCATTTCTAACGGTCTTGTTGTCTACCTCAAGTTCAGTTGCCATTTTTCTAATGGATTTGGTTGGATCCTTTAGGATTTCGGATTTGAGAGCTTTAATAAAAGCTTTGGGACGTTTTTTGTTGCTTCCTCCACTTCCAGACTTTCTCGTAATAGTTTTGCTCATAGTCATTCTCTTCTTTCCATTATAAACAGTTTTTATGGACACTCCAACTATTTTTGAAATCTCCTTTGGTGTGACGAGTGCATTCAGCAAATCACACACTCTTTGACGTTTGCTTTCCTGATTACTCATATGGGCAAAAGTTTGTGAAAAGGTATGGATAATAGTGTTAGGTATGATTATGACATCAATATATGTTTGGTTTCAAAACAACTGACGTAGTGCCTGCTGAGAAAAAACAACTAAATGTTCATTGTAAATTTTGCTTCCCCACCCTGTATACTATGAGATTTTATGAACGTCTGCATGATCAGTGAATTAACCCTTTCATGCATGAATTATGAGAACCTAATCAAGATTTTTTTCCTAAGTGTTTTTATTCCTCTTTAGGCATGAAAAAAAAAACAATGCGATTCAACATTGTTTTTAATGAACCTATTTTTTATGGAGTTGCAAAAATGTCCACTCAGCTGGACACCATGTGTTTAATTTTTGAAGCAAAGAAACATGTATTTACTGGCATACTGTGTGAAAACTATGAACATTTTTTTTTAAATGCTGCTAATCTGATGTTCTCTGATGTCACATTTTAACTTACTCTAATACTTGTTATTAATCACTTTATGGAGATAATACGCAAAAAAACAACTTTTTGTTTAAAAAAACTGTTAAATTCAGTCTAATAATAATAACAAGCAATTGATTTACCCTAAAACATATTAGTGCAGATGAGGTTTATGGAGAACAGTAAAGTTACAGTAATGGTATGAATGTCAGTGTATGGGATGATCCATTGTGTTGGCTGATATAGAACTAAAACAATAAAACCCATGAATATACAAAAGAACAGCTTTGAATAACTGCCCACTGTAGTGATCACTAGGAATGTAATGATAACCGGTATAACGATAAACCGTGGTAAAATTCCCGACGGTTAGTGTTATCATTTAAATTTTAATTATCATGATAACTGTGTTTGGTTACCACACTTTGAAAACTCATGGTACTGCACATTTCCTGGAGAAGCAGCATCTATCTATCTATCTATCTATCTATCTATCTATCTATCTATCTATCTATCTATCTATCTATCTATCTATCTATCTATCTATCTATGAAAAAGAAACTAAAACAACTCAAACTTGGTATGGAAAATCGTCAAACAATGGCCATAAGGTTTCATCTTTAATGCACATTTGTTTGTTTGATGTTTACATGTTAACATTTGAATGTTTCTGCCAACAAAAAGTACATTGCGTCTGTCATTTTATTTTATTTTTTATTTTATTTTTTTCAAAATAAACTTGGTTACATTATTTCAGTGGGTGTATAAGTATAAATACCATATTAATAATGGTAACCATAATAATTTTGGTCACAATAACCGTTACATGAAATTTTCATATCGTTACATCCCTTGTGACCACTATGCATGAAAGGGTTAAAAAACCAGATTTTCACTGAAAATGCAAAATGCAGAGGATTATATTATAATAAATGGTTATAAATTACTTGGGAAAGACACAAAGTTTGGATCATTTAGAAGTTGTGACAAAATGAGTCATAATCTTAAGTAATTTAACACAGACTTATTTATTTACTCATTCATTCATTAACACTTAGTGACAGCTATTTTCGCTGGTACACCACATGAGTATTAACCCTTTCATGCATGAATTATGAGAGCCTTAATCAAGATTTTTTTCCTGAGTGTTTTTATTCCTCTTTAGGCATGAAAAAAATAATGTGATTGAAATTTTTGTTTTTTATGTATCTATTTTTCATGGAGTTACAAAAATGTCCACTCAGCTGGACACCATGTGTTTAATTTTTGAAGCAAAAAAATATGCATTTACTGTCATACTGTGTGAAAACGATGAAATAAATGTGTTTTTTTTTTTTACCCTTTCATGCACGAATTATGAGAACCTTAGTCACATTTTTTTCCTAAATGTTTTTACTCCTCTTTAGGCCTGAACAAAACAACAATGCGACTGAAATTTTTTTAACAAACCTATTTTTCATAGAGTTACAAAAATGTCTACCATGCGTTTAATTTTTGAAGCAAAGAAACATGTATTTAAAACGCAATATCAGAAAGTGATATACTGTGTGAAATCTATGAAATAAAAATAATGTTATTGCAGCTAATCTGATGTTTTCTCTCATTTTAACCCTTAGCGGTCATACTCTAACACTAGCCATTACTCCATGGTGATAATACAAAAAAATATATAAAAAAATACTCAAACATGTTAGTGCAGATCAGGTTTATCAAGAACAGCAAAGTTATAGTAATAGTATGAACTGCAGTGTATGGCATGGTGCATAAGTGTCCACTGTGTTGTCTGATATGCAACTAAAACAACAAAACCCATGAATATACAAGAGAACAGCTGTAGAATAACTGTCCACCGTAGTGACCACCGTGCATGAAAGGGTTAATGTTGCTAAGTTGACGTTTTCTCACATTTTAACATACTATAATAGTAGTTATTACTCACTCAAATAATATGCAAAAAACAACAAAACAGAACAACTTAAAAAAAAACAAACAAACAATTGTTAATTACAGTCTAATAACAATTAGCAACTGATTTACACTCAGATATGTTGCTGGAGGTCAGGTTTATCAAGAACAGGAATGTTACAGTCACGGTATGAATTGCAGTGTATTATATTATGGTATGGTGCATAAGTATTGACTGTGTTGGTTGATATGCAAATAAAACAACAAAATCCATGAATATACAAGAGAACCGTGACCGTGACTATAACATTCCTGTTCTTGATAAACCTGACCTCCGGCAACATATTTGAGTGTAAATCAATTGCTAAATGTTATTAGACTGTAATTAACAATTGTTGTTTTTTTTTTAAGTTGTTGTGTTTTGTTGTTTTTTGCATATTATTTGAGTGAGTAATAACTATTATAGTATGTTAAAATGTGAGAAAACATCAGATTAGCAACATTAAGAAAAAAACATTTATTTCATCGTTTTCACACAGTACGACAGTAAATGCATGTTTCTTTGCTTCAAAAATTAAACACACAGTGTCCAGCTGAGTGGACATTTTTGTAACTCCATGAAAAATAGATTCATAAAAAACAAAAATTTCAATCACATTATTTTTTTCATGCCTATAGAGGAATAAAAACACTCAGGAAAAAAAAAAAAAAAATCTTGATTAAGGTTCTCATAATTCATGCATGAAAGGGTAAACTACACAGACAAAATGACTTTTTAACACGCACATTAGGGAAGGAAGAAATGATTCAATTTTGGTGGTGATAGGGGGTGGGGGGGCCCACGGGGGGGGCGCAGACCTCCGCCAAGGCTGATCAGTGACCCCCGATCACCACCAAAATTTAATAATTTCTTCCTTATCCCATTTCCAACAAACCCTGAAAATTTCATCAAAATCTGTCCATAACTTTTTGAGTTATGTTGCACACTAACGGACAGACAAACAGACAGACAAACAAACCCTGGCGTAACATAACCTCCTTGGCGTGAGGGGGGGGGCACTGATCAGCCTTGGCGGAGGTCCGCGCTCTCCGAGTGCTTCTAATTGTTCAGGTTATTCCCTTTTTTTTTTTTTTTTTTTGCAAAATTATACTTTGTTTTAGTGTAAATACATGAAAATATTTACATTAACAAAGAGAAAAATTTGGAGTTGTCATTATTTATATGTTATTATGATAGTATTTTACTGAATCCTGCCCACTGGAGATTGAATTGGTCTGAATGTGGAACCTGAACTAAAAGAATTGTTAATATTTTAGTGTAATTTTTGCATTTCACATATTCATCCCAAGGGCCGGAGTGGACCCTTTGGAGGGCCGGATTTGGTCCCCGGGCCGCATGTTTGACACCTGTGCATTACATACATTACGTTATTAGCTGGACATTGAACGCCCCATCCCACAATATGGCAGAGCGCAGGAATCCTCCCTCCCTCCAATGTGTTCACTGGCAGGCAGGGCGCATCCTCAGACACGGAATCACGCATGCGTCAATGACGGAGCCTCTGCTGATTTGACAAGCCTCAGGAATCTACCACACTGCCCACTATATTGCAAGCTTCCCCGTTACTAGCGCACCATCATCTGCACCTGTTTACTCTGTTGTTGTAGTTGGAGCGCTTGGGAGGGGTCATTATTTCGCAGGGAGCCGTAGGAGGAGGAGGTATTTCCGTGACACCGACAGAAGCGTGTAGCCTCAGCTTCAGCTTCAGCACCACACTATTGAGGAAAGCTGTGTCCGGATTCAGGCGATTTTCGGTGTTCACTGTGGGATCATTATAGAAGAAGAGGACGCTATTTTTTTTTTTGGGAAATACTCAGTCAAACCAGGCACTGTGCACAGTTTGCAAACCCAGCAAGAAGTGTCATCTCCGACGGTTAAAGGTGCGTAGTTTGTTGGATGCTGTGGTTTTTGTCAGCTGGCTGATTTTCCTAGCATCTTTTTTTTTTTTTTTTTTTTTTTTTTAGCATTTACACTTGCTGCACTAACTGACCCTCTCCGTTGCTAGCATTAGCTTAGGCGAGGTCCGGCTTTTTTTTTTTTTTTTTTTAGTATCGTTCTGTTTTAGTTAGCTAATTGGCGGGTTAAATAATTACTCCAGTTTTAAATGCCTCACAGTCTTAAATAGAATAAAAGCCGTCACTGTGGTGTTCATTTGCTGGGGGGGAAAAAAAAAAAAAAAGCTAATCTCAGTCTCGCTTGTTGTGTTAGCATTTTCTGCCTGGTAGTCGGAGCAGTGCTATCCAACGGTCCCAGTGCTGAAAGCCTGCTGCTCCCACTGACTTATGGGAGACTGTCGGGCACACACACAAGCTAGGTGGCTAAGCTAGCATTTCCTGCTAAGCTAACTGAACTGACACTTTAGTACGAGGGGAAATTCACATCTTCGTTTTGTCGTTGCTTTCTCACTGATTTAGCGCTTTAATAACTGTCATTTGACTTGGTACCAACACCACTTACCATACATACGTTTCTACTCGAATTTCCAGGTCTTAAAAATTTCTTTGTCTGGAAATTTTGCTACTGTTTAACCCTTTCATGCATGAATTATAAGAACCTTAGTCAAGATTTTTTTTTGTTGAGTGTTTTTATTCACAAAACAATGTGCTTGAAATTTTTTTTTTAAACCCTTTCATGCACAGTGGTCACTCCAGTGGACAGTTCTTCTCCAGCTGTTCTCTTGTATATTCAGGGTTTTGGTTGTTTTAGTTCCATATCAGCCAACACAGTGGACACTTATGCACCATCCCATAATACACTGACATTCAGACCATTACTGTAACTTTGCTGTTCTGACATGTTTTAGTGTAAATTAATTGCTAATTGGTATTAGACAGGTATTTTTTAACCTTTTTTTTTTTTGTATATTATCTCCATGCAGTGAATAATAACTACAGGGTGTCCCATAAGTCTCCATACATAGGAGACATAATACATTCCATACATACAGGGTGGGGAAGCAAAATTTACAATGATCATTTAGTTGTTTTTTTCTCAGCAGGCACTACGTCAATTGTTTTGAAACCAAACATATATTGATGTCATAATCATACCTAACACTATTATCCATACCTTTTCAGAAACTTTTGCCCATATGAGTAATCAGGAAAGCAAACGTCAAAGAGCGTGTGATTTGCTGAATGCACTCGTCACACCAAAGGAGATTTCAAAAACAGTTGGAGTGTCCATAAAGAATGTTTATTATGTAAAGAAGAGAATGACTATGAGCAAAACTATTACGAGAAAGTCTGGAAGTGGAGGAAGCAACAAAAAACGTACCAAAGCTTTTATTAAAGCTCTCAAATCCAAAATCCTAAAGGATCCAACCAAATCCATGAGAAAAATGGCAATTGAACTTGAGGTAGACAACAAGACCGTTAGAAATGCAGTAAAATATGATTTGAAGATTTAAATTCTCGTGACTTTAAATAAACTAATTGGTCATACACTGTCTTTCAATCCTTGCCTCAAAATATTGTAAATTTTGCTTCCCCACCCTGTATATGGTGCTAACATGTATTTCTTTATATTTCTTCTTTATAGTTCTTCAGCAGACACGCATTGAAATGTGTTCCCGACAAAATGGCAGTCATATAGAGCATATTATATAAATAAAAATGGTTTATGTCAAGAAACATTTATTTTTCCTATGTATGGAGACTTATGGGACACCCTATAGTATTAGAGTATGTTCAAATGTGAGAAAACATCTGATTAGCAGCATTAAAAATGTTTTTACTGCATAGTTTTCCATATCATTTTCTGATATTAGATTTTAAATACATGTTTCTTTGCTTCAAAAATTAAATACATGGTGTCCAGCTGAGTGGAAATTTTTGTAGCATTTTTTTTTTTAATCGATCACATTGTTTTGTTTTATGTCTAAAGAGGAATAAAAACACTGCAGAAAAATATCGTGACTAAATTTCACATAATTAGTGCATGAAAGGGTTAATGAACCTATTTTTTCTTTTATGGAGTTCCAAAAAATGTCCACTCAACTGGATAGAATGCGTTTAATTTTTGAAGCAAAGAAACAATATCAGAAAGTGATATAATATTTTTCATGCATCTAATCTGATGTTTTGTCACATTGTAACATACTCTAATGCTAGTTATTACTCACTTCATGGAGATAATATGCAAAAAAAACCAAAAACTTTTTGATTAAGAGTAGCGTGATAACAATTAGCAAGTGATTAACACTCAAACATGTTAGTGCAGATCAGGTTTATCAAGAACACAAAGTTACAGTAATGGTATGAATTACAGTGTATGAGATGATGCATAAGTGTCCACTGTGTTGGCTGATATGGAACTAAAACCTTCTAAGCTCCTAACCTCCTCCCTTTCCTTTGTGTTTTTATTCCACTTTAGGCATGAAAAAAAAAAAACATGCGATTCAATGCTGTTTTTTATGAACCTATTTTTCGTGGAGTTGCAAAAATGTCCTCTCAGCTGGACACCATGCGTTTAATTTTTGAAGCAAAGAAACATGTATTTACTGGCATATTGTGTGAAAACTATGAACATTTTTTTTTAAATGCTGCTAATCTGATGTTCTCTGATGTCACATTTTAACTTACTCTAATACTAGTTATTAATCACTTTGTGGAGATAATATGCAAAAAAACAACTTTTTGTTTAAAAAAACTGTTAAATACAGTCTAATAATAATAACAAGCAATTGATTTACACTAAAACATGTTAGTGCAGATGAGGTTTAATGAGAACAGTAAAGTTACAGTAACGGTATGAATGTCAGTGTATGGGATGATCCACTGTGTTGGCTGATATGGAACTAAAACAATAAAATCCATTAATATACAAGAGAACAGCTGTAGAATAGCTGTCCACTGTAGTGACCAGTATGCATGAAAGGGTTAATTACTATTCATACCCAGTACGTTTAGTACGTTAACTTCTTATACATAAATCTGTGGCACTGAATTAGTTTTACTCGTTATTCTGGATGCTCAAACTACATTTTCTTTGCTCGACTCGGGGGGTTTTAAGTGTACAAACCTTTTCCTTGCCTTACCCTGCAAGTGCAGCCTTACTTTATAGTCTCTTTCTTTATGTGCATTGTATTCGCTGTTTTGCGCACCCATCCCTGCTGTTCTCTTAAAACAACTCAAGCTGATTTTAAAGACTAAACTGTCCCCTTGCAAACATAGTGAACTTAGAGCTTCTTGCAAAATCTGTACCAGATGAGTAGGGTGGTCTAACAGTCATGGTAAAAAATAAAGTTTCAGATAACCTCAATTAGAGCTCTGCATTAGGTTTTGGCATTCAAAAGATGATTTACGAAAAAATTTGGAAGAAAAAGGAGATGTTTTAGAGGTTGCACAAGTTGCTGGAAGTTTCCTGGAAATTGACCAATTTTGCATTTTCAGCATAGCCGAGCTGACCTGTAAGAGAAGCAGCAGTACTATCAAAACTAAGGTTTTAGCGCTTCAATGATGCCCGTAATCAAGCAGATTATGAAGGGAAGAAGATCAGTGATTTTGTCACCACCAGCACGATGCGTTTCTTTGAAACTTTGGGTCTGCCACAAACATTCTTAAGAATTCCTCCAAAAGACTGGGCTGATGATGAAGACTTTCAGAAGGCTGCTAAAAGTGTGCATTCCAAAAAAGGTGTCAGTGATGTTGCTGAAAAAGGGGTGAAGCTTATTCAAGACTTCAACTGTAGCCGAACAAAAAATGAAGATCAGAAACAGTACTTGCTCTCAAGTTGTCAAAGAACACAGGAACGTTTTTTGTAATTTCAATAAAGCAACAGTGGTGGCTGGACTTTCTAAGTAACATTTTTATGCGAGTTGCAGTTTGATTTTGAGAATAAAATTACAAATTATTCTAATATGCCTTATTCATTTGGCTAGTTATGTTATAGTAATTAGAACAATCTTCACATGTCTTGTGCAACCTCTAAATATTAATTAATTTGCATAAAATTTGGACCAAAGTAATTTGACCAGATATGGAATCAATTGCAGGGTTCTAATCCATCTTAAAAAAAAAAAATTTTGGGCCACCCTACAGCTGAGTCTGTGTGGTCAGTAGTACATGTCTCCTGTTTGCTGTTGGCTTTTTGGCTTATCATTAAAATGTTTCATTTTTTAGCTGTTCTTGCAAAATTGCAAATAATCGTTGAGTTCTTGCGTGCTGCTCTGGGCTATGTTGGCTTGTCTGCAAACATATATCAGTCAGTTCAGTCCACTCAGCTTTCACTAGTGCAGTACAGCAGGAGTCAGACCAAAGCTTTTCCTGTAACTGGAGATATAGGATCCCAGAGGCCTCTGGGGGTCACATAGTGGCTGTATTTAGAATATGAACTTTTGATTGGCATGGAGGCATGCTCAGACTTGCTGTCATGGGCTGAGGGTTACTGTCTAAACTTCATATACTTAAGTTTCTTGGGCAATGTAGGCAGACTGCAAAGAATGATAGTCAGAAAAAAATGTTTCACTGAAGAAGAAATGTATGAGTTAGCCTATCCCCACAAGTCAGCAATAGATAATGGTCTAAAGTTATCATGTGACTAACAAAAATAGTGCAAGATTAAGTTAAGGATTATTGACATATTAGACTAATCATGCATTTATTCATCCTGGACATATTGATTAAAGTCTGAGGAATAGGAAATTAAGTAATAGGTGTAAGTAAAATCAGTATTTATCTGTGTTGTGTTATTAATAGTCTCCTATTGTGTGCTTTTTTTGTTTTACATATTAGCTAATGTTGCAAAAATCCTTGAGATTCCCATTTTTTAGCTCCGATGGAGTAGAAATATAAAGTATCGTATTCTAAATATTGACCAGAGGCAGATAAGGTTAGAACTGTGATATTGGCCTGCCAAGAATAGACAGATTCTCTTCTGCCTGCTGGGAAATAACTGCACATGTGTATCACTGTCTTACCATCTGCTTAAGTCATATTTTATGCAAGACTTATTTGTTTAACCTTTAGGAGTTTTTTTGCATCTCAGTACATCCATATTCAACACTTTGTTGTTATACTACATTGTTGACCTCTCCCTAGAATGCTTACTTATTGTAGTCAGCATGATATTTCGCGAATAAATTAAATCTGAAGAAGATGGATTTGCCCACTTTCTTTGCTGAACAGATCTAGTTTTAGCTAGTTCTTAGACATGTATCAGCCTGGGAGATCTGGCCAAAAGGTCATATGATGGCTTTTTAAAATCACAATCATGATCTGAATCGCAAGTTTCTCACCAAGCAAGTAATAACCAAATGAAGTTTTCCTCTATTTTTTTTTTTTTTTTTTGGTAGCTAATTTTGGACTGAAAATATTACAATATTTTGAAATTGTATAGATTAAACAAAAACATATATCCACATCAACAGTTTCGTCTATGCACAAATGCAATATTTCCATTAATTATCTAGAGTGTAGCAGCTTATTTTGCCCTGTTGGAGTTTTATGATGCACAAAAAAGCATTTTCCTTTAAAGCACCTTTGTAAATCGGACCCACTGCATGTTCGAGTTCAGAAGCTGCACTTACAGCTGATAGACTTCTGATAATTCTCTATCATCCCTTCTTCAACAGCAGCATAACAACACATTACATAAACTCTACAAGTTAATGTAGAATGAAACCAAACAGTTCAGTGCAGACATACATGAAGTGTCTCAGTCTCTGAACAGACTGAGATAAACTCACTGGCCTAATGACCTATGTTGGTGTCAGTAATGCTATAAACCCAATGATTAGTGTTAAGGTCTCATAATTACTATAGTTACTCTCATAAACATTTGCTGAGCAGGAAAGTTTTAACAGGTCCGTAATTTATATTTTTAATGGCATGATTTGTATGATCCTTCTGGAAAGTAGGTTATTTGATGAATTAAGGTCGTGAGATCACCCAGCCTTAGAAACACCTATACTTAGCTTGTGTGCCATTCCTCTCTTCTGTCTAAGTCTGAATGCTGTTGTTAATTGTTTGACATTCAGCTGTTGGGTTGTACGGAGCTCAGTTATTGTATGCAATTTACAGTTTACACATGTTTCTTTTGTCAAGGATAAAGGAAAGGGAAAGCCATAGTTTATGGGTGAAACTTTGCAATCATTAGCAGTCCAGAGTGCATTGCATTCCCCGTCTCCTGGGAGAGGAAGCAGTATTGGCTGAACACCATGGAACCCCCTGTTGTTGTACAGAAGCAAAGCTTTAACGTAGCCATGGTGCCCCCACTAACTGGAACCAGATTACTTCTGCTGTCTGGCCTCTTTACACTCTAGCTTCTGCAGAAACATTTGAAACTGTTTAGGAGAGATGAGAGATGAGGCACTAGAAACGAGACAAACAATCAATAGTTACTGCGCTATCGTCTACCGCATTCATTTTTACTGCCCCAAACCCAGGTTGTGTATTAGCCTTGGCTACAATGTGGAAGCACATTGAACTGACCACAAAGTCAGAGTAGGCTTTTAGTTTAGTTTGTCTTTCCTGTTTTCAAGGAAACATATTGCATGTACATTTTAGTGTGTCTCATAGAGTTACAGTACTATCTTGGAAAAAATATATTAGTGCTCAGTCAAGTAAACAGATACTTGAAACTCATAAAATGGAAATCTTGGTGAAGATTTTGTTGACGTGCTTAGATGCTGACTGTCAACTCGAAAGAGGGAATTATAATTTAACAATATTTAAGAAGTAATGTCAGTTTTCCCTCTGGAGTGGAGGGATTATTAGTAATAAGAGCCACTAAGTGAATAAATGTAATATTCTCATGTCAGTGTTTTTAAGCTGTTACTCATGTATAACCATCAAATACTGCTTTGGGTTCAATTAGACTCAAACTAGTTAATTGTAAATTGATTTTCATGCATATTGTATTAAAATCAGAAGAGCGTAAAAATCCCTATGCTTGGATCTAAAAACATAAGGAAAAATTCATTGTTCTTAGCAAATGAGCTACCCATTTTCCTTAAAAGCCCATTAAACAACATGTCACGTCTGCTCGTTTTTCTAGAATATTGTACTTTTTCTTTTAACTATTTCATAACTATCACATTATCACTCACTGCAACATAAAGGGTAAAATAGAAGACTCCTTTATTGGTACAGGAGGGACAATAAAGTAGATGATCCAGCACTGGTTGAAAGTATAGTGTCAGCAGCAGTTTGGTGCAGCAAGAAGGATGGTGGATATCGTCTTAATCTCCCTTTTAGCTGCTCACAGCTTTGCTCGCAATACCCAGCCATGAGGGTTGTGTTACAGTGTAAGTTTATATTGTTAGACCATTTTAATTCTCCGTAGAACTATCACTGAAAATCCATCCATCCATCCATCCATCCATCCATCCATCCATCCATCCATCCATCCATCCATCCATCCATCCATCCATCCATCCATCCATCGTCTTTCTGTGGGTCTGGTTAAATAACATTTCACAGAGAAACCAAACAAACAATAAAAAACAGTAGACAGGCTGGTATTTTGCCAGTTTTATGAACTTGATAAAATGTTAATAAAGGAAACTAGAGTGTGCTAAAGTACCCCTTGTGCCACGTACACACTCCATTCCTGAGTGGAATTATGTAATCAAAATGTAATACCTTATGCTGCTTAAATGTTAAATTCAGGTTACAGGTTAAATTTTAATACCACTCAATAACTGCATGAATTCTGACCTTTTTGCCCAAAAACAGTTAATAGTTCAGGGTGGTAGGTGAGTTTGACTTCAGGTTGACTAGCGGTTCAGGTCATAGACCCCATGCTGCATGTTGCACATTTCTGCTGTTGCTTATAGCTGCTTGTAGTTTAAAGGCAATATACATTTTAAGTAGTTTATCTCTCATGTGTAGCTTGTGCAGACATAAAGAGTTAAGATTTTATTGTATGCCAGTAACATCAGAAGATTTTTTTTCTTTTTAAATTTTATGTCATGGAGAAGTGTAATAAATGAGAGGAAACTTGGCAGTCATCTGTTAAACCAAGCACATCATTTCCATTCAGCTATACAAGCTGCAGATGTTGTTAAAAGTGTTTGAAATGTTAAAATTCACCATCTGCAGCAACGAGAGATTAGCCACAGTGTCTGGCCTAATCAGTCATCAGCTGAAGCAAAGAAATATCTTTATTTATACTTTTCAACTTTGATATGATTTTCATATTGTCCCCATATGGTATAAAATCATATTAATAATAATGTTATAATCAGAGCTTCTGTTATCCCCCTATAATGCTATAAAGGAACAGTGGGTTTGGATAAAACTATTAAAATATACAGTAGATGTTAGGGATGCAACGGTACAGGTTAGCCACAGTTCGGTACGTACCGCGGTTCTTGAGTCACGGTTCATAGTACGGTAGGGTTTGGATACAGAGGCCGGCTGGAGCCTGGCTGTGCGCCAAAACATAACTAGGAGCTGATAGAGAGTCTTAAGGCTCATTTATGCTTGCTTTACATACTTAAATAGGTTCGTCCGTTTCTAACGTCATGGGTCATGTACATTTGAATGAGCATTTCTCAATCAATCCACCAGAGGGTGCCACTCTTAATTTCTTATTGGCTAAATACCACAAAGAAGAGAATTTTTTTTGAGAAGAAGAAAAAAAAGAAGAAAGTCAATAATAACAAAAATGGTAATGACAGATGAGGTTTTACTAATGTAGATACTAATGTTAATATTGAGAAGGGTAGTTGGAAGTAGAAGGGCTGTGCTCGGTGCACAGCCGGGTTCCACCGCATTCGGCTCGGGCCAGGCTCCACCAGTGTCCAGCTTCAACCAGTGACAGTAGAATTCTGCAAGTCAGTCATCTTGCAAAGCTTTAACATAAACGTGAGTTTTCTGGAAATGTCATTTGAAAAAAATGACAAATGAGCCGTACATGTTCGTACCAAACCGTGATGGGCGTACTATTCAGTACGACGGTACGACGTGTACCATTGCACCCCTAGTAGATGTGCTTCTTTTCTGCTTCTAGCTTATCAATTGTCATTGGAAATATTTTAAATTACCAAAATTAAACTTATTCTCCAATAATAAGTTTTAGTTGTCAGTAGAAGTATGCTTGAAAGTGCACTGATGTAGCTCAGGCTCTAAGAATTAAGAGGTGAATGGGATTTCCACACTAGCAGACAGCACCTTTTTATTTGAGATGGTGCAACTGGAGTGTGATGCTGAGGTACTGTCAGATTTTTACACAGCTGTTTTAATGAGTCTCCCTCAGCTTCCTGCTGGTGTCACAGTCTTGTGGGAAAAGTTATTGATTTTACTAGATTGAATTGTATGTAGCATTTTTCTTTGGTGCCTGGTCCATTGTATCTGATCTGTCTCAGTCTGAAGTGTAAAAGAAAAACCCTGCAGGCAGATCTACCACATCTATTATCATATTATCAGCTCATATCTTTGTAGAGGGGTAGCCCATAATAATCCATGTATCAAATACTGTATTTTTTAAGTTGGAGCGGCAGCTGGATCACTTTGAAAATGGTAATGTCTGTAATGTGTTACAACTGAACAGAATCACAGTTTTATTGAAATCACACTTTGATCAATTTTAATATCCAAATTGCATCTTTTTAGATAATGGTGAAATGTGTTACAACATGCCATTGTGCTGGTAAATGCTCCTTGCTAGAAATATATTCTTTAGATGTAAGAGCTGTTTGGTAAAGAGCCCAAGAAAAACACATCATTACGGTTACATTTTAAGTGATGAAAATGTAATTATCATTTTGGCTCAAATCAAAACTCATATCACATTGTCTAAATTACTAAAAGTGAAAGGACGGTTTTCTATATAACTTCTGGTATAGTTTTGATTATCGCATAAAAATGGATCTTTTTTCTTTTCCTAATAATTCCCAAATTGATTTTTGTAATTAGAAGGAGAGTTTGTGCTGTTGCAGTTGTAAGCCATTGATTGATGTTGGACTAAATAAGTTGATAAAGTAGCTTGTTTGAGCTGGAGCAGGAGTGACTCTTCCATACATTAGAAACACACATTGGTAGATCTTATGGATGTAGCTCATTGGCGTTATTATTAAGGATGCTAGCCGTGTAGCTTGGTGAACTGTGCATAGTTTGTGTGCAAACATTTAGGGTCATTCACACTTGCACAGCTTTTGTTTTTATAAATCATGAAAGGTCACGCTAACACACTCCTGCTGCGCTAAAGTTCTCTCTCTCTATACTTTAGCCGTGTCTCCATCTCCCATTGTGCCTCCTTTTATTGTTTTCGATTCTATCAAAAACAAAGCTGTGCAGAGTGTTGCCAGAGGCCATTCTGCTCTGATCACAGTTGTTCTGTCCTCCTGAAGCCTCACTCGTCTCCCTCACAATCTCATCTTTCCACCCCCACCATAGGCTGCATCTGGGACCAGTGCGGGGCCCCAAGTATTGGCCCAGCTCCTCCCCCACAGTGTGTGCTTTCTCTCGGCGTATTAACTTTTCTATTGTTAGGTGACTGCTTTTCTTCACTGCTCTTAAAGAAAATCTATATGCTGACCACGGACAATTGTAGGATTTGACAACCAGGGCTTAGCCTAGAAGCTTCAGATGGGGTGGTGCATGGGGACATATTCTTCCTGGGCTATTTTTACATTCCAAAAGTAAAATACCTACATTTCATGCATCTAAAAAGAAGCACTTTAGTCAATACGAGCAAAATCTTTTCTGTAAATAAACGAAAACTGAGCTGTGAAAGGCTTAGGATGATTTGAATGGTTTTTGCTTTTTCTATGCGATGCTTAACATTGCAGTGGGAACATTTGTCAGTGTCGCGTGGCACCGTCTTGTCTGACATTATACTTATATGCTACAGTTGGATCTTAATAAATCCTCTCCTTTTATTTCTCAGTCTCATCAATGTTACCATCTATTGGTCTCATAGGGAAAGAAAGAAGAGACCTTTATTGACGAAATATTACCCTTTAAAAAGTAGACGATTATGCTACAAATACACGTTAAGTTTGTCACTTAAAATGTATATGCTATAAAGTAAATTCAGATGAAATATATTGACCTTAAAGTTACACGACACTAATGTAACATCTTTGTTCAATCTGAGGCTCACACTATTAATGTCACTCTACAAAATAATTCAACCTATGAATTACAACAGAATTTTTCCCAGTACAAATACAATTAGTGGACTGAGTATAAAATATATATTATGTATTTTATTGGACAGTTTTTTAACATTGATAGTGATGCGAATGTCCAGCATGCAGAAACATCCTTTATCCATTTATAGCCCTTTTTTCACAGAAATCCCAGAAAAAAGGTGAGACGGTGATTCCACTTTTATTCCACCATTAACAGATTTACACAACCAAGCCAAAGGATTAACAGAGGTGAGACAGGCTGGACTTTTACACAGCGGACCTGCATTCTGGAATCAAAGGGGCGGTGACACAGTACAGCGTATGGCCTAATGTGACGTATCACTTCCACCTCGGAAATACCCCGAGCATAACTGTGTTGCTAACCTCTCCAGAGTCTTTCACCGTTCCGCAGATGTTAGCATGGATAGAGTCCTCCGCCCAAAGTGACAACAGCTTGTGGATCTTGGCGTCTTCACAGTTCGACATATTTCTGGCCGCGTTGATATGTTTGTTTACTGTACACAGCTCCTGCTCATTTTTAAATTCCCCTGGCATGGGGTTTGCACACACCATACGTCATCAAAACGACACCTTGGTTGCGGAACGAGAAGTGTTCCTTTTGCGTAGCGTTTCAGAATCATGATTCCACCTTTATTACGGCTCTGTTACCACCTCCAGAGGCGTTACAGAGCTTCTTTTACACAGATGTCGTTTCAGAATAAAGGTGAAATATTCCCGTAACAGAAGTGCTGTGTAAAAGGGGCTTATGACGCAATAATACACAAACACGCCAAGTCTGTTGTGGGATTATTATCTTTTATTCAACTCTAGGATTGACCCACTTTCATGGTTAGTCCCGCAATGTTAGACTTGGATTAATCCTTTGACCAGTTTGACTCAAGTCTGAAACTATAGTCACTGTGTTTCATCAACACACTACGTAACTGTATTGGTGTCTGGATGTTTAATTTCTGTCGGGGTACCAGTATAAACCCCTCTACTTTGTTATCATGCCTCCTTCTGTGTGGTCGAGTCAAGCAGAACACATGGTCAAGAGGCTTTAGAATCACTGCCAGTATGTACTATAGGTTTTTAGCAATCATGTCATCATCCTGGTGCAACAGCAAACAGTACCTGTGTTCTCTGTCAAACCAAAGCTGAGCTTTGTCTGTGGAGTTGAAGCCTGGTTCAGAGCAGGGCTGCAGAGATTGGTCAGATGACACCCATTGTCCCATTCATTCTGCTGACAGGCCAATAAATGCATTATTACCCTGGACTCACAAAGCCCTTCAACTTAACAACAGAGCTGTCATTCATCCAGAATTGAAAGCTTTTAAACGAGTCTCTTTAGTGTTCAACTAATAGATGTCAAGGTTTGCAGTTGTACAGTGAATATTGTGAAAAAAAAAACAAAAACCCAGTGAGGTAGTTGAGATGACCAAAATATACAGAAATTGAAAATGGATTCTGATGGTGAATTAGAGTAATTATTGGTTTTGCCAATTTAGCATTACCAACATTATATCAACTTTATAATGAATAGTAGATATTTCACCATTATGTACAATAGTTGCAGTAGTCTGATCTAAATGTTTATTAATCTATTCATCAACAACTGTCACTTCTGCTGTGGGTGCTCATGTGGAGGCGGGTGTATTAACAGATAATAACTGGCAGGAGGGTCTGCAGCATGGACAGATTGCATGCTGTTGTTATTCTAGCAAGTGCAAAAGAGTCAGCATTTCCATGTGTTTTTAAAATACTGAAGCTCTGATGTGTTCCTATTTTTATTATTTTATAAATTCATATATGAATTTATGATGACCATATTAAACAACAGGGTGTGCTGAGTTGACATAGACTGGTTTGCAGGATCATCACTTTAATTCACACTGTTTGTTCTGGTCTCAGGATTGTTTTGACCAGACCTTCCAGCCAATCAGAGAATGGCATTTTAAGAAGCTTTGGTTTGAGTATTTATTCAACTTTGCAATTTTTCATTTATGTTTTGAAATAAGGATTTTGTCCTCCCAAGAAAACATGACTGCTCTTAAAATTTCACAGGTTGCGGTCTACTTTGATCAGCCTGTTTTGGCCTTTCTGAGAGCGTGGCTCTGGAGAGCAGCGATATGAGAGGTTGAGCCCTGACTTCTGCTTTTAGAGACTCCCTTGCTGCTCCATGAGTGCATATGTGTGTGTGCTTAACTCCTTTTCAAATCTGGGTCAATGCAGTGTCGGCATATTAACTTTCTATAATGACAGATGACAGGGATTGTAGTCGCAAAGTTACCGATTGCTTCAATGCCCATTTTATGCATTGCAAGCAGAGTTTAAACTTTTAAATATGTCTCTCTGTGGAAAATATGTGTGTACAAAAACATAAAGGTTAAAAATATTTAGGAAAATATGTCCTACCAGTTTGAGAGCATTTTACTGTTATATTTTTATTCAGACAAAACTTTACACTCAGTATCTTTGTGTGTTGTGATGTTGCTAAATGTAACTACACATTAGAACTAAAAAAAAAAAAAAATAATCCTGCTTGTTTGAGCACTTGATTTTGGCCTTATTTCTCTCTTAACTGAACGCTTATCATGTATTGACCTCATTTGTTAATACATTCATGTCTGTGGAGTTAATCCGTGTCAACATGGTCTCACAGAGGGAGGAGTCTTGGTTTTGATTCTGCCTCTCAGATGACCAGAGATTGAGCTCATAAACGGTGTTTTTAGACTAACATCGTAGTATAGTATAAATAAGTGGACACGACTGACTTTGCTACAGAAAAGTAATGATTTGTTGTGTTCAAAGAAGTGTTTTTCATTGACAGATCTTATAAGACAGTACTTGGTTGTACGATCCTAATGAAATGTTGGGAGCAAGCAGTTTTTCGGTGCCATAGATATGTCATTACTAAGGCTTATGCATAGTTGTAAATTTCCCTATGGGATGAATAAAGTATCTATCTATCTATCTATCTATCTATCTATCTATCTATCTATCTATCTATCTATCTATCTATCTATCTATCTATCTATCTATCTATCTATCTATCTATCTATCTATCTATCTATCTATCTATCTATCCATACATACATCCATACATACATCCATACATACATCCATACATACATCCATACATCCATACATACTTGGAATTTCTAAATGCATTCAATTATTCTCCACTACTTATGTTGAGTCCATGCCTTTGCAACATGAATTCTCAGGAAAACACACTAAAAAGCCTTTTCTTCAGTGGCTTTGTATTTGTCTTTCTGAGCACATTTCTGTTGCGTTGTTTATGTTTGAAGGTAATTGAATGCATTTATTTACTCCAACCTAAAGACCTTAACACTTGAAGGTGGGGTAGGCGATATTTTCCTGGAGCATTTTTTACTATATTGCTTAAAATCCCCTTCACACCATGATTGCAACTAATTAAATAAATGCTCTACCACAGGGGTGTCCAAACTTTTTTTTAAAGAGGGCCAGATCTGATAATGTGGACATTGCCAGGGGCCAGTGGTCCCTTCAGACATTTTTTAAACAGTAAAAATTACATATAAATGTGCTGTTCTACAATAATTTTATTTTCATTGTCACAATATAATTTTTTTAAATGGCAATGTAACCAGACCTACGCCACTCAGGTGTGAACAAATTAAAAAAAAAAAAAAAAGAAAAAACAATTCTGCCTTCCTTTCACATCTGGAGTCAGATTACATAGAACAAACTGTATGGAGTATCTTAAACTTCCAAAAAGTTGATAAAAATCTTAACCCCACATTCATTTTAAACATGACTTATATGAGTAATCATTACTCATATATTACTCAGTAATGCGAAGTCTGTTAACATTTTAGATGAAGACATATGGCTCTTACTCTTGTCTTTCACAAAATCATTCAGAAAGTAATATTTTGTGTCACATCTACAAGTACAAAACACCAGCAGTTAGAGGCAACTAACCTGGCAACTTGGTAGCCTGCCTTGGTGGTGAATTCATTGAACTCCCAGGTTCACATGAAGAGTCACTGTTGTGAGTTTAAAGCAGCTGGAATTTGCTTCACTTTTTCGGAACGCTCACTCCCTGCTAGCTTGTCGTATACGTTAGCATGTTTTGTCTGCTCATGTCTCTTTACATTGAATTCCTTAAACAAGGCAACAAGCTCTCGACAAATTAGGCAAACACAATCACCTCGATTTTCAGTGAAAAAAAATTGCAATTCCCATCTCTCCTGGAAGCGGCGGCCCTCACTGTCAACTTTCCTTTTTTTATTTACAGGCGCCATGGTTAGAAATGAGCGAAAATGGTTCACGGCAAAGTCACAGAGCCAGATAGAGTTAGAGTGGTGCTGCCACCATGAGGTGAAAGGAGAAACTGCATTTGGAACCTTTTATGATTCATGGACTCGGATCAACAGTCCAAGCGGGCCATAAATAATATAATATAAAACCCAAGCTGTGGGCCGTATAAAATCTGACCGCGGGCCGTGATTGGCCCCCGGGCCGGACTTTGGACATGCCTGCTCTACCACAAAAAAAAAAAAAAATGTAGTCACCTGTGGAATGGACAGGACTGAAAAAACACCATCCTAACATTTTAACCGGCCCATCGAAATGATTGAATGGTGATACGTCTATCAAACTCAACTGCCATTTATCCCTCCCCCCTCTGCGCATACCCCTCTTCACGCACGAATTGCGCATTGAGAGGCTTGGAGCACTTGCACAGGAAATAGAGTTAGAGCTTGGCTAGCTATATTTGCTAAATTAGGATGTAAAGTTCACTGGAAAGCTGTTTTGTCTCTAACCTAAATCACTAGGGAATGTAATGTTACCCAGATAGGTATGAATTGGGGTTGTTCTGTCGACAAACATAATCAGTGAATCAATGATTTCAATGAAATCAGTGTTTCTGCTGGTAAGGTTTTGCCGTGGCGCAGCACCACCACACCATCCATTTCATACATAAAAATCAGCACCATCGCATTAGACTTATACATATGTATAATATATAATAGGCCCCCTCAAAGGAAAGTTTGCAAAGATTCAGGAGCGGGAGACGGAGAGTAATTAGTAATGCGTGTTAAGTTTCACTTTCACCCCCCGCTTGTGAACCCTTGGGAACAAGCATTGCGCGTTCCCGTTCCGGTACTCTGGAGGCATGGCTTTGAAGAAAGGGGCTTGGACTTTTGAATTGTGTATTTTCAAAATGTAGCTTGCTCGAACGGTTTTTCCAGGATCTCCCACCCTACCTTTAGGTGTAGTGAATCTATGCAACACATTAAAGGTGCGGGAGACTTTTGTGACCAATTTTTCATCAAATCTGTCAAACCTCAGTTATAGCCTAAGTATCGTGAATCTGCAAGTCTTTCTGTGATTACTCACCTGAATCTCTTGCATTACGGTGAACAGTTTCAAAGTGCCATCCACCATAAACAGACCATGTGTTTACAAACAGTCGGGAAGTAACTTGGGCATCTTCGGAATTTTGTCGCGACATGCATTGTGGGAAGCGAAGGGTCACGCTGCGAGCTGACAGGGGCAGCGGCAACCCGAGCATATGATATTAGATGGATGAAACAAACAAGACGCGGAAACGGCTGGAGGAATGTGCATAGAGGGAAGGGAGCTCCTGCCGTTTCCGCGTCGTGTCTTTAGCCACTACCGCTGCCAGACAGAAAATTCTGAAGATGCCAGAGTTACCTCCCAGCTCTGCTTGTAAACATATGGTTTGTTTATGGTGGATGGCACTTCGAAATTGTTCACCATAATGCAAGAGATTCAGGTGAGTAATCACAGAAAGACTTACAGATTCGTGATACTTAGGCTATGACTGAGGTTTGACAGATTTGATGAAAAATTGGTCACAAAAGTCTCCTGCTCCTTTAAGCTTTAATGATAAAACGCTCACCTTTGTTATAGTGGAAATTGTGTCAACCCAACTTTGAGATGTGGTCTCTGGCTATTGCTGTTTCACTCAGTACCTTCGTAGTAAAGCAGATCCCAGTGCCTGTGCAGTGGTTAGCAGTCATTATCTAAAATACAAACAACACACATACACACATAACTCTGTTAACACCTGGCCCTCTGAGGTAATTACTTTACCTCTGTTAGCAGTTGTCTCTCCGCCATGTCATCAGCATTATTTCCAGTAAGAGCTGACATAAGCACAACCTCAGGTAATAATATTGTTTAATGGGCAATAAAAAACAAACAATATCAAGAAGACCCTACATTAGGTGACAAATGAGCTGACTTATTGGCACTAGCAGCATGTAGCAAGCACACTACAGATGCCAGCACTACCCCCCCCCCCCCGCTACAGTTTTGACTGTGAAACATACAGTATATCAGTCAGTTTGACAGGCTGTTGTTTTTCTATCACATATAGTCATTGTGGGCCAAAAGTAGATGATGACACTATTATGAAGATAAAAAAAAATAACAACAGTCATTTAGTAACACGAGAGCTGCAGTAGGAATGTAAGGTTCTGTATTTACTTGGGTAAACATTTAGCCTATTTGTTCATATCTTGCCCCCCCCCCCCCCTTAACTCTTCACACTGAGCTTGTTTGCTGACACTGTCACAGTTTAGCAAAATTCAACACCAGCGCTAGATTAGAGTGAGCAGAAAAGCAACGCAGCTTTGAAGATTGTAATTCTGAAAAAGGTGTGCGATGCCAGAGAACTGACACACTGAACAAAAAAAAAAATAGGGTATTCTTCCAATATTGCATGTAAGATTCTATAATTGCTCAGCACTTAGTTTATCAAGTCAGCAAATTTGAGACATTTTTGTGGGGTTTTGCTATCAAAATGTATCTAGAGCAGAATCTTCAACTGATGCGTGTAGTAGGGCTGCACGATATTTTTTTTTTTAACTCTGCGATATGAAAAAATACTCAAGAGGATGTAATAGCTGTGTGGTGCTGACGTAAACGGTCAAACAAATTAGTTGTGTTACCTCTCATTGTGGCAACAGTCGACACAAAACACGTGTTTCAGTATCATCCTTCTTGTAGCTGAAATAATTCCAGATAACTGACCGTGCTTTTCTTTTTGGCACCAAGTCTTCGTTTTCGGTGATTTTCTCTTGTTCGTAGCTCATTTTTCAATGTTGTTACCAGCGACTCACTCCCTGTTCATGGGCGTGGTCTGCTTCAGCAAACTGATTAAGAACAACTGTGATTGGTAGATCGCTGCGCACAGTGTGTGTCAGGTACCTAGGCTGAAATTAGATGAGAAGACGTTGAGTTCATTTGCCTCCTACATTGCAGGACCTGTGATGTGACTATTGCACACACATACATTGCGATGATGATGCTCAAACAATATATTGTGCAGCTCTAGCGTGTATGATCCATTGGTTGAATTAGAAATGGAATTGCAGGATTTCAGTTAGTTTCAGTGTAAACAAAAACACTGAACAGTTGAGTCTCCAGTCAGCCCAACCCAAAAGGAAAAGCTTTAGATTCTAGAGGGTAAAGAAAACAGAACACCTGGAGTCAACCTAGGGGCATTAACTGTGGCTTGAAAGTGAAAACAATGCAGTGACTTTATTACTTTTGTAAAATTTTTCAACATTTTTTATTATGTAGAAAATTAAGGTCAATAAAGTTGCCATATTTGGTTCCTTACCTGTAAGTGGCAAAAAAAAACAAAAACAAAAAAACATATGTACAGTGAAAGGAACATAAATTTTAGAACATCACTTTTAGAACATTACAACAACATAAGTGCTGATCCAGACACCTTTCAACATACATATTATCCCTTTGAACATCATTCCTTACATTAGTACCATTACTTCATGGTACCTAACAAAACAGTTACACTTACTGTTGAAGTACAGTTGGACCTTGCAGACCCTGTAGACCACATTTGACCTGAGATTGTTACCTCACTGTCACTGTAACTGTCCCTGTCTTGTAATTTATTCGGGAAATTACCAAAAATAGTCACTTGCCCGACAAAGGGTTAACAATCAGATCTTCTGTTTATCGAACAAAATGTACTTATAAAAAAGCTCTTTTATAGTTATGCTAAATATGTTACATGGGTGACACAATGGAGTGGATAGCGCAGCAAGAAGGTCCTGGGTTTGATTCCAACATCAGTTGATGGGGGTGGGACCTTTCTGTGTGGAGTTTGCACGTTCTCCCCATGTCTGGGTGGGTTCTCTCTGGGTACACCGGGTTCCTCCCACCATCCAAAGACATGTACTGAAAGGTTAATCGGTTAATCTAAATTGCCCATTGGTGTGAACTAGTGGCATTGTACCCATGGTGCCATTGTGTGTGAAAAGTGCCTATACATTATTGTAAATGGACACAGCAAGAGCAGTAGCAATTTGTAAAAAATTGTCGTGATGTTATTTGTTTATATTATTTGGGAATGGATATTATAGGAATATTTTCAAGACACAATTATGCATTTAGGCAGCTTGCTTATTTGAGTACCATCAATTTATAGTATATGCAGTGAAATACTGCCTATTTGCATTCTTCAGCATGGAGTATGGCGGCAGGGATGAAGAATTCAAAGTCGAGAGAGGCTAAAATCACCCAGCATACCTCGCAACATTTGAATACGGACATAAAATTGTGCCTAGTAGATAATCAGGTAATGTTTCTATTCATCTGGCGAGTTTGGCGGCGATCGGGCTTGTGAAGGCTGAGGAAAATCCGTACAAATGCCCTCCTGCGCTGCAACATCCATCAATCGATCGGACACAGAACGTACATTATATAGTAGGATGTGAGAGTGATTGGTTGTTTGTCTCTATATGTCAGCCCTGCGATGAATTGGTGACATGTCCAGGGTGTACCCCGCCTTCGCCCGTAAGTAGCTGGGATAGGCTTCAGCAACCCTAGTAAGGATAAAGCGGTTTCAGATAATGGATAATGAATGAATGAATGTTACAATAATAAAACTGTTAAATGATTTTGTTAAATTGAGGCTTCAAAACTGTAGTCCAGAAACTGATATGTGTGGATACATGCCCTTCTTTAACATACTCTATAAATGAAGTAAACGCATCAGAATTAGGGAGGGTTATGAGCCTGCCACAAGAGTCTGCAATGTTAACGACTGAGCATCTGCACCCTCCATCTGTTCAGTTACCCCTTAAGAAAACACATCCTGAAGAACTCAAATTAGCAAGAAAATCATGGCCTTAATCATAGCTTTTTATAATTCATGGTCTTAAATTGTTGCACACCTTTTAGTAGCAGTTTAGAACAGCATGTGTCATCATTTATTTATATGAAAGAGTAATTATAGGCCTGTCACAAAGAAGTAATGCCTGTACGCACCAACTCAAGGCATAAAATTTCTTCAAAAATGAATTTTGTCCTTGTGAGGATTTAAGTTAGGGGAAAATATTCATTCTTTTTGGTTAAATGTCAGTGCTTAGAGTCAGTGTGTTGGAATTACCTGCTTCTTCAACTCTATTTATTGCCTTAGAAATTAATGAGGAAAGATATGTAACACTTGGGTACAATTTTTATATCATCAGGCAGAACTATTTAATGAATCAAGGCAACAGTAATATTATTTATATCATCACCCTGACACAAAACAGGAACCCTAATTAACAAAAAACACTATTTGATGAGTATGCTCTACCAAGCAGTCCACAGATTTTTGTCAGACTGATGAGGTGAGAAGTGACACTGTTTCCATTCAGCATTTTGTGTAATTAGCCTTGTCCCACCAGTGACATGTTTCTGTTCTTATATTTAGTGTATTGGTTGTAGCTATGGAGGTTGTAGACAGTTGTGGTATTGTAGTAGTTTAGTTGAAATACTTCATTCTGCTGGAATGACACTCTTTAGTTGTAATGCATCTCGCGTCATATCTGCAGCTATTATTGATTAATCTGATAACACTGGGTTACAAAAAAATGTTTTTTGCAAGTTGTCTAGGTTTTTTCAACTGAATTAGGACCATTTTGCACCGCTAAATCCAAAAATGACATCTGTTTTTCTCAATCAGGTCAGGTTTTTTTTGCTAATTTGATTTTGAAAAATTTGATCTTCTCACAAAATTGATTACATTTTTGTGGCTTTATCAGTTGATTTTTTATATAGTTCTCACCCAAAATAGGTTTTAAGAGAAAAAACAATCATTTTCTAACAGGATTCCTGTTAGGTACAATGATGTATTCACCGCAGATGTAGTAGAATACGTCAGGCTTATTTTTGCAAGATCTTCTAGTCGAAGCCATTTCATTCACCTGTAATATTAAAAAAAAACATTAATCATAAATTGGCAAAAGTAAAATCTTCAGAACATGTTTATTGCAAGAAATATGAAAGAATTTTGTATCATATGATGCGAAAATGCCCATAAATGTAAGCAAAAATGTTAAAAAGCCAATATGTAGCATAGTTCAGAAAGTTGACCTGATTGAGTAAAATTAATGTGATTTTTGGATTCAGCACACCAAAATTATCCTAAATCAGCTCAAAAAACTTAAACAATAAAGTTGTTGTTGACCAGTGTAATTATTAGGTTTTAGGGGGTTGTGGTGGCCGTGTCATGTGATGTGCACATTTGGCAGTCCTAATCCGTGTATCATTCATTCTTTTCATATTCAACTGAGAATCCACAATCGTAAAACGAAAAAATGACTCGTTATTTTATTTTTTATGTACATGGACCAAATGTCTGGTTTCATGTTGACATTTTTGATATCCAATTTGGTATGACCCGGAAGTTACTGACTTCTTCATGTGTTGAGCTGGAAAATCATGGGTTTGCTAATATTCTGCCTAATGCATTCTGCGGTAATGGAGAATTTCATGTTATTCAGAGGCAGTAAAACCGTTACACTCAAGGAGGATGACATGACTCAAAAAATCAGCAGGATCTTCCAGGAATTGTTAGGTCTAATACAGTATGGTCATGGTAGCCAATTTAAATAGAAGCCACTTCGCGTAACACACAAAGAAGTCAGTAACTTCCAGGTCATACCAAATCGGATATCAAAAATGTCGAAATGAAACCCAACATTTGGTCCATTTGCTTATTTCCAGTTTTTATTTGGGCATACTATCCAAAGAATGAAAAACAACTATTTTTTCGATTTGTACATGAATAATGAAATAATGAGTCCTTTTCTCGTTTTCCGATTGTGGATTCTCAATTGAATATGAAAAGAACGAATGATACATGGATTCTACCTCAAGAAACATTTATGTTAGTGTATTTTAATTTTCAGGGAATTTTGGACTGTTACTGGATTTTCTGAAACGACTGCATAAATCCTCCAGCAGTTTTTCAATTTTCTGTAATTCTGCATTCTCTCCACAGAAATATTCCCAGAATTCCCTGGGTAGTTCTCCTAAGCTTTACAATGGTAGAGAAAACCCTTAACGGATTCATTCTAATGTCAAAAAAGCAGAAATAGTGAAAAAATGTTGGTTATAATTTTTCTTCACACAGTCACGTTTAAATTGAATTAAATTAAGTTTCCGGCTGAATGAAAAGAACAAAGACAATTAATTCGCTGTGAGAAGTAACAGGAAAAATTTCAAATTGTCACATCTGTGAAGCTGTAAAATTCAGACATATTTGACAAAAAAAAAAGATTTGAATAATTAATTTATTATCAAAATCATTAACTAAAAGCCTTTCCACACAGAACAAACCTAATCAGACATTTTGTTTTTCAGCACAAAGGATTCGAGAATGGCACACATCAAACATTTTCTTCTGCTGTCATAATGAAATAATTCAAATAGTTAATCTTTGGCCACTAAGTAAAAATACATGTGCAAAAAAGTAGTCCTTCTCAGCACCAGCTTTAATTGAGTCTGCTTTAGACTAGAGGAGCCAAATGCTTGTGTGAATGCTTGGGTTGTGCTTTCTTTTTCACAATAAATCCTAAAAACCGTACCTGATGGCCTATTTTCTACCCTGTGCATTGTGTTATTCTAAACCTTCTGACATATTGCCATGCTTCCTCAAAAGCCCTATTCTGGAGCGTAGGAAACCACAAGATAGATATCAGATTGGAATAAGGATGGGAGTAGAGCAGTAAATAATAGTCACTTTAATTGTATTAAATGTTTGTAGTACATCCTGTGAAAAAAAAAAAAAAAAAAAAACATGGTCAGATTGTTCAAATTCATGGCCATCATTGTTAGCGTTCCCCTTGTTTTTAGCTCATTTCACATACAGTGAGTAAATGATTTTCTGTATTCCCTGGTGCTCTACTCGTATCCCTGTCACAGACGTACACCAACAGATTTATACAGCAGATGTTGGGACATCTTACAAATTATAACAAGTGAAATGCAGCTTGTGCTCTTCTTCATGTTGAGAGGAGGTTTTATCCGTCCTGAATAGAACTCACATGTTGGAATTCGCATGAGGAGCTTTTGTCTGGGGGATAAGTGAACTAAAGCAAACACAATTTGCTGGGTATTTTTTTTTTTTTTGCTTTTTTGAGTTTTATGACATATATTGCTAAGAACATGGACAAATGCCCTGTCATTTTATGCTAGGTCACTTTGTTACTCTTTAATTTTCTCTGCTCTTACAGTCTGTACAGTTGAGCTTGCTGTGTAATAACATTTTAAAGAAAATACCTGACTGATGATGCAACGCTATAATGAAAAGTGTCTTGTCAAGCTTTTTATTTGTCCAAATTACTGCTACATCAATATAAACCCATGATTTTGCCTCTGTTTTAAAGATTTGCTTTAATTTATATTATCCATATGGAACATTAAAAAAAAATTATTACAGCAATTGATGAGATATGCTGATCAGATTTTCTCTATGTACTCGATGGTTATCAAAGTTTTTAATGACATTGCATTTGTGTATTTCAGGTACCTTATTGATGAAATGGGTTCTGTTAAATAAACTCCTAATAAGTAGCTACTCCTGAAGAAAAGGCACAATGCGTATCGTGGTTTATTGAAACAAAATCCCAAAAATCTTTCTATGGAGTTATGCTAAAGATATTGCGTATCGAACAAAGATACAGGACATCAATGACCTGACGCAAAAGATCGCTAATACCATTGATACCATTGATGAGGCTATGATACAGCCACCATGGCAAGAAATCTGGTACCGTCTTGATGTGCTTTGTGCAACTAATGGTGCCCAAATAGAGGTGAATTAAATGAGGCAAAAAAACCTTCAATATCTACATTTAATAATAATAATAATAATAATAATAATAGTAATAATTTCCACAGATTTGTCTATTCATTTGCTTTCATAATGAATTTGTTAAATTGTAAAAAGACTTTACGGACACCCTGTAAAACATATATTTACTTTGTCTTGAAATGTGTGTTTGTTGGGATCTGGTCACGTGACTCCAAATTACTCAATACTGTGAGGAGGATGGTGTTAATAATATTGACAGTTGCTGATAATTATTGTTGCTGTTTGTTGTGCTTGTATAGATGTGTTGCTGTTTATTTTATAGTATATGATGGCCTCCCATTGGCTACTGTCATTGTATAGTTGATGCTGTACTGGTGTTGTGTTGGATTGAAATGTGTTTTTTTTAAAAGGGGATTATTGTATTTCCTTCCTGGATTACTTGAATTTCTGCCAAGTGTCTTTTTTTTTTTTTTTTTAAGCTTGTGTTGCACATTATTGGAAAGAGTGATTTTTGCAGTGTTTCTACTACACGGTACCGGCTTGAGATGACTCAACTTGACTCTGCCTTTTTACATTTCCGTTATGTAAAAGAACCTGGAGTCTGGTACCGGCACTACTTTTTTATGCCGCATTTCCACTACGTGGAACCAGCTCAGCTCGACTCGACTCGGGTACCAGGTCCTATTTCTGGAGACCGTTTCCATTACAGGATACTACCAACTTTACAGTACCTGGACGTCATAGCAATGCGGCGCATTACTTCTGTGTCATCTCCTCAGAGAGTTCCTGATAAACTTGCTCGTTGCGTGTTGTCTCATCAGGCTCATGCTGAATTTTTACGTCCAAACCTCCTCGACAAACCATGGTGTAGTTTTGCGGGCTGTCATCATGTGGATTAACCTACCGCTATATTTACAGTAAACTTCCGCATCTGTTTTTTGTAAAGCAGCCGGTCACAGAGACGACTGTCTGACTAATCAGTGCGCTGTAGTGTTTATACGTCATGTTTTAGTATCTGGTTCCCAGTTCTGGAACCTCAGCGGAGGCGATACCAAAAAACTCGTACCGGGTACCAGATTCCAGGTCCTTTTTCGTAATGGAAACGCAAAAAGGACGAGACGAGTTGAATGGAGCCGATACCACATAGTGGAAACGGGGCATTAGTACTTGCTTGGCTGAGGTTCCAAAACGAGTGAAGAGAGAGGCTACTAAAATGTGACATGTATACACTGCAGACCATTGATTGGTCAGAGAGTTGTTGCTGTGTCATTGCGTCATCAATGTGCAACACGCCATTTTTTTAAAAAACAGATTCGGAAGTTTACAGTAAATATACTGACAGGTTAATCCACGATGACAGCCCGCAAAACGACACCGTGGTCAGTCGAGGAGGTTCAGACATTTCTGTCCTTGGTGGCTGATGAAAAGATTCAGCGTGAGCTTGACAGGGCAATGCAACGAGCAAGTTCATCAGCGACTCTGAGCAGACGTCACATAAGTTACATGCAATATTGCCATGATAACCAGGTGCTCTAAAGTCGGTAGTATCCTGTAATGGAAACGGTCTCCAGGAATTGTACCTGGTACCTGAATCGAGTCGAGCTGGTTCTACGTAGAGGAAACGCGGCAATAGTCTTGTACATATTGAAATCAGCACATTGTCTCTTATCATGGATGTGGGCTATTGAGACTGTAAATGATCATCTAACAGCAAAAATGACCACTTCAGATCTTTATGTAACATTCAGTGCTAAATCACAAGCATATTGTTATTACAGTTGATATTATGAGAAGCCATAATTTCCCCACATCTTTATAAATAAACTGTGCCGATATGATAACAGCATTCACTGACAAGTTTGTTGCTGTTCGATTGTTCTTCAGTAACCGCAACATACATCTCCCAAGTAATTGGGTAGTATTATATAATAGGGCACTCTGAGATGCTTGCAGTCTGTAGTCTTTCCGTTTAGCCTCGGTTGCACTAATAACAACATTCATATTCTAGTCACGTCTCATTTACTTCCCTCCGCTGTATTTTCTTTCACATAATTTTTCATGAAAAGATGCACTGCAATTTTGTCGTCTCTAACTTAACAGGTGGTCAGTCCTTTGTGTGCTTTAAATGACTTCAAACTGCTAATAAATGACCAGTAAAAAATACATAACTGCTAATTTCAGTTTTATTTAATCAGATTTGTGCACTTTTTTGCTGTGATAAAGTGTATCATATTAAAGTTTCAGTGACTAATTTTCAGAGTACATAAGTGGTATGCTGTTTTGTACTTTAAAGAGAAGTAATGTCCTGCTTGTGGTTTCATTGGTGCAAGATAGTTGTGTTTTAACCCACTGTGTGTAGTATAGGAGGCCTCTGGCCCAGATCTGTCATTCTTGTTCACATTCTTTATTCCCTTCTGCCTCATTGACAGTGGCTGTAGACTGGGGCGGTCCCAGCTGGCCCATTCTGAAATTGCTTACTGTAGAAACACATCCTCACAGTAACAGACCGCTACGTCTGTGCCGGCTGTTCAGTCTTCATAATGACCTAAAATAACCCTGCTGAACTTAAGGTTTAACCAACTAATGAAAACTATTCCTAGTCCAAAAGAACATTGTCCACAGACCTGCTCAATTCAGACTTAAAGTATAACTAGTTATCCTAGTTTTATTTTGTCAATCCTGGTTACCTCACCATGAGCTATTGTGAAGTCGCAATTTTGTTCTTTGCAATTTCTTCAAACATCTTCTTCTCCAAAAACTGCTGGTCGGATTCATTTCAGTTTTTATACGTAGCTTCCTTGGGACAATGTCAACAAAGTCTGTTCACAGTTTTGAGATATTTTGATTGAATTTTTGACAATTTTTAAAAAAATTACAAATTTACCTTTGCTTATAATGGGCGGTATTTTGATGGGTTATAACATAGAAATGGTTACAGATATTAATATAGTTACTATTGAGTGCCGATAGGAAGTCATATATGGGCTTTCATTTGGGTCCATGACCTTTGACATTGAGTGACCTCAAAGGGTCAAACTCAAGATTACCAATGACTACATTTCAACATTCTTCTGCAAAACTACTGGTCAGATTCATTTCCAATTTTAGGTGAAGTGTCCTTGGGACAATGTCTACAAAGTTTGTTCACAGTTTTCAAAAATCTAGATTTTTAAAATTTTTGCTGAGTTTTTTAAATATTAAAACTTTGCTTTTACAGATAATGAGCCATTTTTTGGTGGGTTATAACATGGAAATGGTTAGAAATATTAATATAGTTACTATTGAGCACTGATAGGAAGTCATATATGGACTTTCATTTAATTAGTTGAGTTCAGTGAAAGTACCACCTACTTCTATTGATCTCCTGCATCAAGACCACAGGACTCAAACATAGCAGCAGAACCTGACAACCTGACAAATTCAACTTGTTATTGATTCTTGATAGACCATGCCAGTGTCTAGTGTCCAGTCTATTTCTTTTTTGTCTTAAGTGTGGTGTAGTGAAGTATCAGTAAGCTGTAGGCATTTTGTTGATAGGTCTCGGTTACTCATTTCTTATTTGTTATTTATGCTGGATTAGTGGAGCTGTAACCCCATGTGTGCATTTGGTTGCTGGGCTGAAGTCACACCCCTGTGTCAACCCAGATAGTGTGTGAATAAAGAGATGCTCTACTTGGTGTTGAATACAAATCCCCATGTGAAAGACATCTAAATTGTTTGGCTGTCTCTCTCACCACAGTATTTTCAGTTTATTCTGAGATCGCCTGAGTCTGTGTAGTTAATGGGAAAAACAAGTCATATATTGTTGAGTTTTTATAAGTCGCTTATGTGATGCAGGATTTTGTGTGTTTTCTACAATAGAGAGTTGAGGGTCTTCAGAGCAGTAACTAGTTGGCCTGCATTCGTTTGCTGTTGTCTTTGTTTCTCTTCTATTGCTGTTCTGTTCTCTTCCTTTATTTATATGCCCTCTCAGTGAACAGCTACAGTACAATGTTTGTACTTCAGTGATTTTTAAGTAATCAGAATGCTACTCAGATTCAAAAGGAAAGTGAAGGAATCTAGGCCAAATCCACTGAATTATAAAAAAGCTAAACAACACTGTTTCCCTTTATTTACAGTAGCTTCACTCAATAACACTTAAAGACTGCCTGCAAACATTCACCGTGTATTATCAACTGCTACTGCTGTGTTTTAATACAACAAAAGCGTTTCATCCTTCTTACATATAATGTGCTTCTGCTTCCAACAGAGATCATGACGGCCGCCACCTCCCCCATCCTGTTAAAATGGGACCCCAAGAGTCTTGAAATACGTACCCTGACTGTGGAGAGGCTCCTGGAGCCCCTGGTCACACAGGTAATGCAATTTACAATGCAAATATTACTATGGCTCATTTTCTCCAATAATCATTCTGCAGGTTGTTTTGAAATGAATCATCACATAATCATCAAGATCTTGCATTTCACCATTTATTTCTTGAGAGAAATAAGTTGCAAAGAGAAGCAGAGTAGAGGTTAAAATAAATAAGTAACTAGAGTCAGATATTCATCTAGAAGTAACTGATGGATGATGAGAGTCTTAAACCTTTGTCTGTGATCAGTGATTTGTGTACCTTTTCTGAAGGTGTGAATGGTCGGCGTACCAAACTAGCTTCTTTTAGTGTAGTGTAAGAGAAACACTGATGCTTTCCTGGTTGTGCCTTGGCTGGATTAGTAGTTACAAATGTGTTAAACTGTATTAGGTTACAGCTAAAGACTTTGGCTCTCGGCCATTGGCTTTGTTTGATGCGCAAGCTGAACAGATGGTATAACATGACTTCGGTCACCAGGCTTACTGCGGCACAGGGCTGTGAGTTCGATAATGTGTTGTTTTTTTAGACTGAATTTGTTTTTAATCCAGATTTTTATTAATGTTTTGTTTCAAATAGCAGAGGTGAATTTGAAAACTTTTCGGTAAACCAGGATGTTTTTTGGTAAAGTCTTTTCTTTGTGATTTCTATGTGTAAGCATTTATTAGTTGTAAATCTTATGGTCCTGCTGCAGAACAGTATGTTTTTGTGACACCGTATACCTCATTTTATGCATATCCGTGATGGTTTTTCTCTAGTTTCATTTTGTATATAACATAATATATTGCATATAGTAGGTGGCTTGCTTTTTGTTGAAAGATATTTCTTTGTGTCACATTTTGCACATAGAAAATACTTTGTAATATACATTGCATTTTGCCTTCTATTCCTTTATTTATTCACAGACTGAAATTATCCTGAGGTACACAACACATCTTCCCCCTTGTATTCATCCAATCCATGTCTAGTCAGGAGCCTTTGGTTTTCATTTTTGATTCCTGCACATGTCTGAAATTTTAACTCAAACCCAATCTGACCTCAGAGGCCCTTCCACAATTGACATTTGAAATGGATGATTTTTTGGCAAAGTACTTTCGGTGCTGGAATGGAATCTCATTCAGCTTTCCACTCTTTAACCACTTCAGCTATCCACTATGCTGTTGAGTCTATGACACTCAAAGTAGCACTGTTTCAAGGTCACTTCCACCCAGAAAACTCAGAAAAACAATGCTACTTTAATATGAAATGCTTTTGGTGTGACTACAGATGAGTTGCTCTTACTGCTCTGAGCCGAAACTGGAGGTTATAACTTATAGTCTTAGTGAGTGGTCATATGTCATAAAATCTGGTTTTAAGAGGGATCATACAGATAGTATATTTAAAAAAATAACAGCAGTATTAAAAACATATTCAACTTGCATTAATTTTAAATGCCCCAAGTACTAGAGGGATTACTGCAGAGAGCATTGCATCATGGGTTTGTTTATAGTATTAATGTTGCTCGGCTAGGAAGTTAATTTAAGCCCAACGTGTTTGTTCTGTCCACTTAAACCTGCAGACTTTGCGTAAAGTACTGTTTTGCTGCTGCTGCTTTTGAGGAATAATGAGAAATGAAATAACTTAAGAAAGCCAAGAATCCCACAAACTGCCAGTGGCGTGGCTTCTGAACTCTGACATGCAGTAAGTGTGATTTACGCTGACGAATCAATGGCGCAAAACTCAGTGTTGGAGTGTAAATTCTGACAGGATAAATTATGCCACTACTAACAGATAGAAATCACCGCTGATGCCGGAGATGGATAGGCAGTTTGGAAATTATGGATAAGTGTTTTTGTCATTGCAAAAGCTTGTTCAGGTGTTTCTGTTATTTGTGATTATGGGCTTAAATCAGGGATTAAAGTTCTCCGTCACCACGACGGATTTCCGTCAAATGGAAAAATTGAGGGGGGAAAAAAGTCATATTGAAGTAACTTCCCCACGTGTTTCGCGGAGTCCAGTCCGCACCGCGATCCTGTCTTGAATCTGCAGCGCTCCGGTCTGCAGGTGTTTAACACAGGCACGCCATGCACAGGGGGCTGATAGGTTTAACAGTCATGATAATAAGATGACTTCTTTATTTTTATGTCGGGAGGAGAGATTGATGACTATTTATCTTTGGAAGGAAACACTGCTCATTATGTGCCTCAGAAACACATGGACAAGTTCAGCTTTACCAAAGTTCAGCCTCCAGACCCTAACTTTAGTTTAGTGCTAACAAGTAGCTTTCATTATGAAAGAACCACAGCGAAAAGGGAAGAAGACAGAACTGATCTATATGGACCTTCATGTTTGGGTTAATAGCTTATCTCCTCTTGCCGGTATATGACTAGTGTGTGTGTTTTTGTTTGTGTGTATGTGCCCTTCCCGTGCATGCAGCTGTGCGCGCCGCGGCCTTACGCGGTTACGCGCCCGACTGCATAAGTGCTTTATTTTGACCCGTTTAGCATCTTATTTCTATCTGTGTGGAACAGTACGAAGATAAAATTGAATGAATGAGTAACACCCTTGGTACATTTTCCCCAAAATTCATGTGCTGTTGGAGTTGGAGTTATGTTTTAGGAGTTCCTAAATTGTTAAATAAAAAGTTTTTCACTCATTTTTTGCAGTAAGGTTTTCTTCTAGTTATTATTTTCACTTGCTTCAAAGGTTTTCATACCCTTTAAAATTAACCAGAGAGCACCAAAATTGACCTGAAGCTTTAAAAATTTTCTGGGGGAGGACCCCCAGACCCCCCACCAATACCACTCATGACATTTTTTCTATCCATGTTACTAATCTTCTACACCTGTACACTCTCCCATTCAGTGTGTTTTACAGTATTGCCAAATTTGACTATATAAACTTGTACGCTATAGTAGGATTGTATTGCATCATTCTTAATAGTGGCCAATGATTTTGACCAGAAGAAAATTTTCAGTCAGATGAAAAATTTTTGCTTTAATCCCTGGCTTAAATCAAACTTCGTTGAATGACTTGATCAGTGAGTCCTTCAGAAATCTACAAAAACTTGCTATATCTACCAACCAGTTTATAAGAGTTGAGAAAAATTGTGATTCAGATCGTGGTTGGTGACTCTACATCAAAAAGCCAACATAGAATTTTTGGGTCAGATCTTCCAGCTGTAACAACTTGCGTGATACCATGGCGAGTCCTTATTTGTCTGAAAAACTACAGTTTCCCTCCTACTAATATCTCCTGAACTGATTAATAGTGTGTGTTTCCTTCCATATTCAAGCATCTTATGTTTAAAAACAATGATTTAAGATACATTTGCTGAACTATTTCATCCACACTCATTAAGCTGATTTTTCTTGATTTAAGGTTTTGAATTCTGATGCAGTTGTTTGCACAGTATTATATTTCCAGTCTACATGGCAAGATGCCCAAGATTTTTTTCCAAACATCCCACCATTAAGTCAAGCAGGCTTATACACATCTATTACGAAATGAGCACAGACTTCAGGTGACAATCCTGTCGCTATAACATTTCTAAATAAGATGTCTCATTGTAGGAAATGGCTGACTCACTAAGAGAATATTTTAAAATGTAAATTGTTAGATTTACTCATAATGGGACCTAGAGTCTGTTCTGTTAAAATGGTTTATAACTATGGGCCTTTACCTGTTACAACAGCAATAAATAGGCCTTTTAATAAAAATTGCCACTATTTTATGCTAGTTGTCAAAGCCTCCTTTGTATTTATTTTCATTGTCAGTGTTTTAGACAAATAAGTTGAACCAGACTTGGGTTTTGAATACTTAATAATACCAGTGACATGTCTCGATAGTGTTGACTAGACTGATAAACACAAATCCTTTAAAGCGGATGTGCCATTAACATGAAAGAAAGGATAATTTGATGATGAAGTAAATAAAAGTTCAGTAGAAGTTTTCAGGGCAATTATACAAAAAAAGATGATACTAAATCATGGGGATTATATCCTTCCTAATATTCTGTAGTAATACATCATTATCTCATCAAAATCCTACAAAAATCTCAAAAGAGAAGAACTTTTGAGTGTTGAGATTTTCCCCTCTGTCCAACGTCTTCAGTGTGGAGCTTTTGGCAGGCGATATGTCTTTTAAGTTATAAAAAGACACATAGGGTCATGAGTCTTTGGTGGAAAATTCAAAGTAAAAATCAACTAGGACTTTAAAATCCACACATTCAGGGCAGAAGCTTCAGTCAGTACTGGTTTTCACATCTATCTCCTTTAGTCTACCTGTGTAACTTCTTACATTTAGCCTCATTTTCATCAATTAGATTAGACTGTAACTTCTAAGAAACCACTATTCCTGTTAGTGTGTTAAAAGCTGACACTTTATATGTGAAACAAATACAGTAATGTATATTAGTCAAATTTAGGTGCAAGTGAAATGATTTTTAAAGAAAGTGTATTTAAATACTGTGACTGGTCTGTATGAAGTGTTGCACAGTGTGTGTTGTGTTGAGGCACACCCTGTGTTTGCTCATGAACAGACATCACAGTGACAGGCTGACAATTGCTTGATGTTAGGAGGACGAAAGGGCTGATGAGCCTCCATTTCTCACACCAAGTGATCATTATTATTTACTATCTATAGCTATGCTTGACTGCCCTCATAACAAATTATGTTTCTGACAGGATAACAAATTCTATTTAAAAATGACATGTTTCTGTCATGACAACTCTATTACCCCGCCCCCCCTAAAGGGGAGGCAAGGGGTATTGTTTTTGGTTCGGTTTTTTGGTTTCTTTGTTTGTTAACACTCCAGCAGCAAAACTATTCGTTGAATTCATACCGAATTGGGTTTATAGATTGCCAGTGACCCAGAATAGATATGGCTACATTTGGGGAACTGTAGGTCAAAGTTCAAATTTTTAAAGAATTTTTAAAGTCTTTTTTTTTCTCCCATTTTCTTATAATGGGCGAAATTTTACATGTCTATAGCAGCAAAATTATTGGTTAAATTCATACCAAATTGGGTTTATAGATTGCCAGTGACCCAGAATAGATATGGTTACATTTGGGGAACAGTGGGTCAAAGTTCAAATTTTTTATGAATTTTTAAAGTCTTTTTTTTTTTCTCCCATTTTCTTATAATGGGCGAAATTTTACATGTCTATAGCAGCAAAATTATTGGTTGAATTCATACCAAATTGGGTTTATAGATTGCCAGTGACCCAGAATAGATATGACTACATTTGGGGAACTGTAGGTCAAAGTTCAAATTTTTAAAGAATTTTTAAAGTCTTTTTTTTTTCTCCCATTTTCTTATAATGGGCGAAATTTTACATGTCTATAGCAGCAAAATTATTGATTGAATTCATACCAAATTGGGTTTATAGATTGCCAGTGACCCAGAATAGATATGGTTACATTTGGGGAACAGTGGGTCAAAGTTCAAATTTTTTGTGAATTTTTAAAGTCTTTTTTTTTTTCTCCCATTTACTTATAATGGGCGAAATTTTACATGTCTATAGCAGCAAAATTATTGGTTGAATTCATACCAAATTGGGTTTATAGATTGCCAGTGACACAGAATAGATCTCATTACATTTTGGAAAAGTAGGTGAAAGTTGAAATTTTTTATGAATTTTTAAAATATTTTTTTTTCTCCCATTTATTTATAATGGGCAAAATTTCAAGTGTCTATAAAAACTTTTTTTTTTTTTCCAATTTACTTCAAACTTGGCACATACATAGAGGCAGTTGATATGACATCACCACACACATAGACATGATGCCATCAGCTGGATTGATGCCCAAATAAGCTACAATACGTTCAAGGGGCGGGGTTTGTTGTGCCTTGCACCACTTGTTTCTTCTTAAATTGAACTTTGCAGCTGTTGCAATAGTGATCCCCGTATGAGTTCACACAGATTTATTTAGTACTGTGAATGACCTAAAACAATTCATGTTTTTCTTTTTTTTGCCATAAATAATAGGTCAGATGTAGTACTGCTGTCTACAAAGTAGGGATGTAACGATTACCGGTATAACGATAAATCGCGGTAAAATTGCCGACGGTTAGTATTACCGTTTAAATTCTAATTATCATGATAACAGTGTTTGATTACCGTGTTTTTCCGGAGAAAACGCCTATGTAAAAATCTGCTTTTATGTCAAACATTTGAGTATAGTTTTAATTTATTACAATTTTAATTTTATATACCTAATATTTGGAACCAATATTCACTTTTAAAGTCTTTGAAAAGGTTTGTTAAGCATCTTTGTGTAATTTATGCAATAAATTATATACATTTTTCAAATTGGATTTTCTATATATTTTTTTGTATTTTTTGGCCTTTTGTGTTGATATAGTAGGTTAAAGTGAAAAAATAATAGGCAGTTGATATAAATGAAGTTGTGCTGAAAAAAAAGATACCAAACATGGGTATAGTAAACATTTCTGTATATAGTATATAAAGTCAAAATCAAAAGTACTGAAAAACGGCCAAAATAGGCTCAGACCACTAAGGGTTAATATTTCAATGTTTCTGCCAACAGAAAGTGCATTGTAACAATTATTATTATTATTATTATTATTATTATTATTATTATTATTATTATTATTATTAATTAATTAATTAATTAATTATTCAAAATACAGCTTGGTTAAATTATTTCAGTGTGTGTATAAGTACTTTTTGAACATTTTGAGCACAATTTCAACAATACCGCGATAATAATGATAACCGTGATAATTTTAGTCACAATAATCATGATATGAAATTTTCATATCGTTATATCCCTACTACAAAGACCAATTACAGTCTGTGAGTCTGTCAGTTTGTTTGGCAGCAGTTTCTTTACATTGAGATTTAACTGTTATGACTGTTACATCTCTTTTTCTAAATTGTCCATAACTTAATATACCTCCTTAAATACCTCCTTAAATCCTTACTATTTAATTGTTCCCTCCCTGTGTAGATGGATATCGCAGTTAAAATGATTTATCCTCTACCCTGCACAATAACGGTAATGCGCTGCGACACAGATGATACTGTGGCAAAATGTGCTCACTACACACTTCTGGGAATAAGCACAATATCCAGCAATGGTAGTTCATCTTTTCTGCAATTGTATTTGAAGTGAGAGGATTTTCAGATATGAACGAGACACCATGATTGTTTCTCCTGCCAATTTGGATGATTCAGTGTGTTTGGATAGAATAAAGGGGGGCCTCAGGAGGACAGACAAACAGGCTCACCCTGACATTGCTGGAGATAGGAGGCTCATTCATCATGACCAAGCCTCTTTTACCACTACTAGAGAACAGGCCGTAGCTAAAAATACTGAGGAGCTACTTTATCACTGTTTATGAAGGCAGTGTGCCTCTGATATAGTAAACAGTTTTATACTGCAGGCAATAGCAATATTTCTTAAAAGACTTATGAAAGAAGAATTTCAAGTGGCCGTGAGAGGCATTGAAGAAGTAAAGGTACTAAAAGTTGAGCTTCGTTTATGACGACGGTGCTTTAATACTCGAAGTAAAGAACAGACGCAAACTGAAGCGAATGCGAAATGTGGCCCCAAACTGTTCCGGAAATGATGACAGTTGGAAACATCACTTACAAGCAGTTATCGGGCTCAACAAACCTATTTTAATTCCAGTTTTACAATGTCAGGATGGGGAAGAGGCTGAAGTGAGAAGGAGAAAAACAAAAATAAACACAGCATCTTCAAATTTAAGGTGAATGCTGTATGCGAATGACTGCTGAGTGGTGTATATACAGGGTGTCCGATAAGTCTCCATACATAGGAGACATAATACATTCCATACATATATGGTTCTAACATGTATTTCTTTATATTTCTTCAGCAGTGGAGGACACGCATTGAAATGTGTTCCGGACAAAATGGCAGTCATATAGAGCATATTATATAAATAAAAATGGTTTATGCCAAGAAACGTTTATTTTTCCTATCTACAGGGTTGGGAAGCAAAATTTACAATGAACATTTAGTTGTTTTTTCTCAGCAGGCACTACGTCAATTGTTTTGAAACCAAACATATATTGATGTCATAATCATACCTAACACTATTATCCATACCTTTTCAGAAACTTTTGCCCATATGAGTAATCAGGAAAGCAAACGTCAAAGAGTGTGTGATTTGCTGAATGCACTCGTCACACCAAAGGAGATTTCAAAAATAGTTGGAGTGTCCATAAAGACTGTTTATAATGTAAAGAAGAGAATGACTATGAGCAAAACTATTACGAGAAAGTCTGGAAGATACTATTAAGGAAGAATGGGAGAAGTTGTCACCCGAATATTTGAGGAACACTTGCACAAGTTTCAGGAAGTGTGTGAAGGCAGTTAATGAGAAAGAAGGAGGACACATAGAATAAAAACATTTTCTATTATGTCAATTTTCTTGTGGCAAATAAATTCTCATGACTTTCAATAAACTAATTGGTCATACACTGTCTTTCAATCCCTGCCTCAAAATATTGTAAATTTTGCTTCCCCACCCTGTATGGAGACTTATGGGACACCCTGTATACATGAGCCCTTTTACGCCCATTCACAGACATTATTGACCCATGTCGTCATTTCACAGTGAGGTTGTGCAAGCTTATGTCTTTACCCCCATTACATTCTTGCCTCCATGCATTATTTTACTCATCCTGAAAAAGAAATTGGCGGAACTAGAAGTTGTTATTAAAACCTCTTATTTGATAACAACTGGTAAATGAAAGCAACCATCAACTACCCACAACTTCTATTGGGACATGTAAAAACTGATTTTGCGCAGGTTGATTTTTGACCCACTTCCCTGAAAAGTCAAGACTATAATATTAGGCTGATCTTTATCCAAATGTAGTGTAAATTTTAGCAGAATTTTAAGGAAATGTGCAACAACAGTTTTTTTTAGCAAGGTATAGAGTGAATAGTTTGAAAAATAAATAATTCAGTGCCTTTTTCTACATCTATTTATTTGTCACGTTATGCTTTGCAAGGTTAGAAATCACTGTTAAACATTACTGGATAGTTTCCACTTAGGAATAGATTCTCGCTCAAATGAGTTAAAATGGAGAGGGTTGAGCTTTTCACAGTATTCTGTTAAAGCCCTTGTATGTACACTTTTATAATTTGGACGTCTATCGGGACATTCTTGTGAAAAAATCATCATATTAGAACTGAAAAATGGGATTGGTGCATCCCTGCTAATATTCAATATTTTGAGTGTCTTTTTCCGACTTCATGCAATTCCTTTCATTCATTCATTCATTTTCTGAACCCGCTTTATCCTCACTAGGGTCACTGGGAGCCTATCCCAGCTACATAGGGGCGAAGGCAGGATACACCGTGGACAAGCCGCCAGTTCATCGCAGGGCTGAACATATGGAGACAAACAATCACTCTCACATTCACACCTATGGGCAATTTAGATTAACCAATGAACCTATCAGTGCATGTCTTTGGATGGTGGGAGGAAGCCGGAGTACCCGGAGAGAACCCACGCAGACACGGGGAGAACATGCAAACTCCACACAGAAAGGTCCCACCCCCCGTCAACCGGTGTTGGAATCGAACCCAGGACCTTCTTGGTGTGAGGCACGAGTGCTAACCACTGCACCACCGTGTCGCCCATGCAATTCCATTTGTTTTTGTTTTTTTCAGTGAAGAAATGCAAATGAAAACAGTGGGATGGAAACCTATTGAGTTTGAAAACAATCTTCTTATGAGCTGCTTTGACTCGTAATACCTCTGTGTGTCTCACATTGCTGTGACAAAATTGAATACTGTGTATCAGATACATATGCCGAGAGGAATTTTAGCTTATTGCGTCCTCAAAGACAGACATTTCACAACAAAATACTACTTTAAAACATCACCAACAATCAAGAATTAAGTACAAGAAAGTGCTAGTTCATACATGCTTCAGTCTATGTCACAGGTGTCAAACATGTGGCCCGGGGGCCAAATCCGGCTCGCTAGAGGGTCCAGTCTGGCCCCTGGGATGAATTTGTGAAATGCAAAAATTACACTGAAGATATTAATAATCAAAGATGTTAAAATCATTTAAATTCAGGTTCCACATACACACCAATCAGATCTCAATTGGGTCAGTAAATACTATCATAATAACCTATAAATAATGCTGCAGAGTTCATCTTTGTTTTAGTGTAAAAAAAAAAAAGTCAAATTACATGAGAATGTTTATATTTACAAACTATCCTTTTACAAAAAATGTGAATAACCTGAACAAATATGAACAACCTGAAATGTCTTAAGAGAAGTAAATGCAATTTTACCAGTATTCTGCTTGTTGTTAAATATTTTATGTATTTGTAATTGTAATGTAAGTTGTAATGCACATGTGTACATGATAAACTGATAAACTGAGGCGGAATATTGTCAAAATTGCACTTGTTTTTCTTAAGACATTTCAAGTTATTCATATTATTCAGATTTTTAAGGAAACATTGTAGATGTAAACATAATAATGTCATTTTTCTTTTTTCACTGTTATTCTTGTACTGGTCTGGCCCACTTGAGATCATAATGGGGTGAATGTGGCCCCTGAACTAAAATGAGTTTGACACCCCTGGTCTATGTGGTTTAACAGACCTATACCAGAAGACGAAAAACAACTCTGGGCATTGGAAGTTCATAAGGATTGTACTTTTTACCCATATTCTCCTTGAGGAGGGTGTGAGACATCATTTAGGGATTACATGCCCCATCCCCATCAATTTGGACTCATAAAACATTTTTTTTTGTTGACTCACAATCTTGCCAGAGTTCACTACAGACAATGAAAAATAACAAGTAATAAAGCAGAAGGTTGGAATACTCACCACAAATGGTCAGTAAACTCACTTGTTGTACCTGAAATGTGTAACTTCCTTCATAAGGGAATATATAGAGTCTCGGCTAGTGTTGACCAGGTCAGTGTGTATTGCCCAGACTATAGGATCTGATATGCAGTGTGCTGATTGTATATGTTTCGAGCCTCGTGTCATGTAACGTGTAATTGTTTCATCTTAGGAGCGCCTAATGAGGTGAAAAATACCCAATGCGAATTTTCAGGATGTATAGAGATGTTATCAAAGCTCGCTTTTCTTTTGTCAAGCACCACAGTACTGTCATCATTTATCTGTTTGTGTTTCATCTCTCCTACACAAACACACAGAGACATTCACAGACTAAATCTATTTTAGACATCTCTTTCTGTCATGTGTTTATTTAGTCGCGGCTTTCTCTTCTGGTTTGTTCATTCCATATCATCGTCACAATATACACAGAAGTATTGCTTTGTTTATTTGTCAGTGCTTTGTTCAACTTGTGTGTGTTTATTGGACTTGGCTTTCCAGGAAAAACTAACATGGAAGGACAGCCCTCATTATCATACAATGTGTAATACAAGTGTTTAAATTAACTTAGTGTTATAGACCAAGCGGTCAAGCAATGAGGAGAATTTAAAGGTGAAAAATGTCTTTTAAAGTGTATCAGTACTGGTCATACTTACGACATTAATTGTGCTTTGCGTATCACTTATGTATCACTTATCCCCATAAATGCACCACACTGGACCTCTTTATTATATGAATTATTGGCGGGGGCAGAACCTATGGGGAGCAGCCATTGTCGGCCAAAAGTGACGTACCATCATTGATTCCAGGCGATCAAGTGCGAGTAAACAAGCAGCAGTCAGTGAGCAAGATTGAGTGGAAAGTTTGTGTTGTTTTTTCAGCTGTAAGCTTTGCACTCTGCCATTATTCTAGAGACGTGACCCAGCACTGGCCGATAATGTGTCATCTTAGACTGGTGTCTGCAGCATGGGGCCATTGACCAGTCCATCACAGCCCAGGTAGTCGGAGAATACAATGAGGTTTTGTCACTACTGGTGCTGGAACAGCTCGTGAAGGTGGAAACATGTCACTGTCCATGACTGACTGATGGAGCAGGGTCATTCGATATGAAATCAACAGATTTTAAGAAAGTTTCCCACCTGACCCTCTCAGGTTTTTCTAAATTTTTACATACTTATAGAACATTATATATGATGGAAAAATCTAAAATTTAAAGGCTTAATTGTAAATAGTTCCAAAGTTATGACCATTTGAAGTAGGTAGGGGATATCCTAAAATTGCGACCAAAATTAAGACTTGAAATTTTTGGCTATTTTCAGGCTTCTACAATTTCTGAACAACAAGAGCTAAAGGTCTGAAATTTTCAGAATCATTTCACAGGAACCTATAGTCTTAAAAAATGTGAAAATATTTACTTAAAATTTATAATTGCATGTTACAGAGAATGACAAAGTTGAGATTTTATCCATCACAAACTTATAAAATGCCACATTTGGCCACTCATTACACAAAAACTAATCATCATATTCATTAGAAATTTTATGTGCTATATCGTGGCTACTTGGGGAATGGATCTGTGTAAAATGAAGGTCCTATGTTTTGTTATGTATGATATATGAACAGCTTAAAATAAAAAATATCTGTCCGACCTTTGGATTCAAAGGTCAATATCAGCATGTGGGATAGTTAGTATCACAAAATAATAGACACCATGTGAAAGTACAGGAATTGCCCTAAATTTTGACACCAAGCACAACTTGCTTCTATAAATCCCATATTTTTGCCGAAAACGTCCATATTTAATTTGAACATTTAACAGAAGGATTTATAGAAGCAAGTTGTGCTTGGTGTCAAAATTTAAAAGTAAAAGACACCATGTGAAAGTACAGGAATTGCCCTAAATTTTGACACCAAGCACAACTTGCTTCTATAAATCCTTCTATGTTAAATGTTCAAATTAAATATGGATGTTTTCGCCCCCATATTTTAGCCATTTATGGCTAAAATAGAAGCAGGTTGTGAGATCTGAGAGGGTCAGGTGGGGACCACTTGATGAAATTATATGGAATGACCTAGCACTGACTTAGTATTTGCGTGTACTTGACAACTGGTTGTAATGTAAGTTACCTGATGGAGCTGCTAGTATTATACGTGGTCTTTTGAAATAGCTAGCATTGAGAATTGACTACAGGTACCCTTTAACGTTACAGTATTCAAGAAAGGTTAAAACAAACCAAACTAACTGTTTGATAAATGGGTAGGTGTGAGTTTTCCCGTTCCTGTAGGTAACTGGAGTACAGGTAACTGCCGCACCAGGAAAAACAGATACATATACTGTAGGTTAATTTTCCTGCCTGTACCTCTGACCACAGTACTGATGAAGATCTGGAGTTGGTTACAGAGTGCCTTCAATGGCAGCTCATTGCTTCTCATGTGCTAATTGCTAATGCTAGGTGTTTTGCTTGTTGACTGAAGCTAAAATGAGCATCTTTAGGTACTACTACTGCAATTGCTACTGCACATGAAATAACCTTCCTGTGCAATCAAGTAGGGATGTAATGATTACCGGTATAACGATAAACCACAGTAAAACTGCAGACGGTTAGTATTACCGTTTAAATTCTAATTATCATGATAACCGTGTTTGATTACCGCACTTTTAGGGGAAAAAACCCTATGTAAAGATCTGCTTTTATGTCAAATATTTGAGTATAGTTTTAATTTATTTCAATTTTAATTTTATATACCTAATATTTGGAACCAATGTTCACTTTTAAAGTCTTTGAAAAGGTTCGTTAAGCATCTTTGTGTTATTTATGCAATACATTTTATACATTTTTCAAATTGGATTTAATACTTTTTTTTGTGTTCTGGCCTTTTGTGTTGATATAGTAGGTTAAAGTGAAAAAATAATAGACAGATGATATAGATGAAGTTGTGCTGTAAAAAAAAAAAAAAAAAAAGATACCAAACATGGGTATAGTAAACATTTGTTTATATAGTATAAAAAGGCAAAATCAAAAGGACTGGAAAACGGCCAAAATAGATTCAGACCCCTAAGGGTTAATATTTGAATGTTTTTGTCAACAGAAAGTTTTAGTTAGTTTAATTTAGTTTTTTTGTTGTTTTTTTTTAATTTTTTTTTTTTTAAATACAACTTGGTTAAATTATTTCAGTGTGCGTATTAGAACTTTTTGAACATTTTGAGCACAATTTCAACAATACCGCGATAATAATAATATTAATCATGATAATTTTGGTCACAATAACTGTGATATGAAATTTTCATATCATTACATCCCTATGACCAAGGTCTAAGGTGTAATATTGCTGACACCACTGGATGCTCCAAAATGGCCCTACTCCCATAGACTTATGTCGAACATCACACAAAAAATATCAAGTCCATAATGTTTTTTGAGGTGTAACACTGGCCTCATTCTTTTTATTTGGACCCTCTAATAAGGGATCTTGTGAAGTTATTGCTCCATTTGTTTAACAGGTCTTTTTTGACAGCTCACTTACCTGCTGAGTCTGACTTTCAGAGCTCCTGTTTATTGAATGATACAGTCTACTCTTGTTATACCGCCAACTTCCGTTCACGGCCAAATTGGCAGTATAGCGAAAATGGCGTTACAACGGGTTGTGTCCATAATGTGCATGTCTTTACTATATGATGTCTATGCTGCCTCCGTTAACCCGTTCTAATTGCATTTCTAAATAAATCTTGATTCTGTTATGTTGTAAGGGATCATTTAAAGTGGGGAAACATTTTAAGCATTATTATACCGTGTCGGGAAATGACACCCCATCATCTTGAGGCTTTGGCTTAATCCCACGTCCTCTTCCCGACATCTTGACCTACTGAGTGTTCTGCGATAAATGAACCGTGGCCGTTCCGTAGACCTACTCGTAGCTTGTCGCGATCAGCGTCTGGCGCGTTTGTTTCAGTGCATTGTTAAAATTTATGTGTACTCGATGGCAATCACGCTGGCGGTATAACGGTCGGGAAATCAATGGTATAAGTGTTGTTTGTGCATGGAACTGGGTTGGCGGATGGCGATAGGCGGAAATGGCGGTAGCTAATGGAATAATGCATTGGGGATTTTTGTGCAATGGTTTTGGTCGGCGGTGAGCGAAAATGGCGGTATAACGGCGGGCGGTTTAACGAGAGTAGACTGTAGGTAGTTTTAGCAGATTGCTTCATTTTAGAAGTGGTTACACTAACAAGACCATCACATGACTTTGTTACAAAACTGTTTGATGAAGTTTACTGTTTTACCTCAATTGTGCAATATAAGTCTACTGGATATATTGTAGTTTTATGTGTACACTTACAGTGCCTCACCATGATCTAATTTGTGCCAACATTGTTACATGATGAACTCGAGCTGAAAGTAGTTTTGCACATCTCATTTAAGATCTCTATGAATTGATGAACTGGTTTGTTGCTTCTGTAAAGTTCAGAATTACTGCACATTTTGGACCTCTGTAGCCAGCAAGTGTCTGACTTGCTGTAGTGAGTACTCCACAACAGAAGAACATGTGACATCGTAGATTAACTGAACACTTTTATTGCTGACAGACTCTAAAGAATCACACCAAAAATGTTTTTAATACTGTGTTCTGCATCATCACTTTTGCAATAACAGATCAGACTACATTGGAGTTTAGAAGCTGAACCAGCAGCTCTCAGAGTTACTGTAATCCTTCGCTGTCTGAATTTGTCATTTTGTAACTAACCCTTCGGCAGCAGCACAACATGTTAACTCTACAGACTAACTGAACATTTTAGCACAGACAGATACTAAAAAATGACTATAAATTGACATAAATGCACCACCTAGATGAGTGACATTATGGCGAACAACCCATAATGCAAGTCTACATGGACTTGTTGCATTTACTTTGACTATGCTTTTATTTATTTATTTAATGATACAGACTGTTGAAACCCTTAGCAAATCTGTTACAAGCTGAAGATATTTAGTTTACTTGCACAGGTTGGTTTACTTTCTTCAGTCCAACAAAATGGAATTAGACAATTTTGAGGGTTATCACAGCAGCTGTCAATGAATTTAATATTTTTAACTAATCCATAATCAAATAATTGTTGCAGGTGTATAATGATTTTAGATTTTAAAATACATCCTATGCTCATGCTAACAAAATGTAGTATATTGATAACACGCCTGGTAAACTCATAAAGTCTTACGCTCTATTTGCACAGGACTAGTTTGACCTGTGGACCTCTCATAATTTGTAATGATTGCGGAAATGAACTACCCTATTTCAGAAAACAGGTACTTTTTTTATAGTATTAGTCCTATGGGAATTGACATCTCTGTAATTTGGTAGTATATCCAACATTTTTGTTTCCTCTGCACATTTATTCTGCTTATTTCCTGGCCGAGGATGATGGAGGCTGTGCCGGTGATGATAAAGTTTGAAAAGTGTTTTAGGAGGAAATCCAGGAGGTGAATATTACAGTATGACATGGATGTTCAGTGAACGAACAAACTTACACCTTTCAGAAGAGTGACATCTCAGAAGTTGGATGGATGTCAAGCAAGACAGCTACAGTAAGGAACATTTTTCTGCCTTTCAACGGTTCTCTGTAAGTGGTGAACCTCCCTTTAACATCAAAACCGAGGAAAAACTTCAGCAAATTAGAGTTAAAAAAAACTGCTTCTCCTGTGCCAATATACCACAGATGTGAGGGGGGTCATTTCCAAATCACCAAAGGTCCACAGGTTAAACTAGTCCTCTGCGAAAAAGGCTTTAGCCCTTAGAGGGTGAAAAACAAAGTGGATTTACCCCCTGATCTCTCCGCCCTAATTCCATCTCTTGGATGGGATTCCCAACGTTTGGAGGTTTTGGTCATTGACATGACTTTACAGCGTCCATGTGATGTAAGGAAGAGCCTCTCTGCTGCACAGCCCAGTTTGCCCGTCAAAGAGAGCTATCAAACTATTCCCTGGTTATGGTTTCCGCTTTTACGGGCTTGTGAATCCCCTGTTGGCTTTTGATAGTCTTACGATGGATTCGTTCACGGTGAGTACTCACACTAGGTTTTCAGCACTTTTAATGTTTGGTCTTAGAAGTCCAGCTCTAATGTCTTAGCTCTGGTTGACGTGTCTGTGGTTTGTGTGAGGTACAGTCCACAGCTGGCTCAAGACCAGCACTGAATGAATTTAAAAGGTAAAGGCCTGTTTCTGCACCCACCACCATACTGGCACATTGGTAGAAGTAAACAGTTGCCTAATTGATTTCATTTGTGTTTGGCCCAATGGGGACCTGAAGTGTAGAGCTGGCTGTCAGCGAGTGATGCTTTAACTCCCTTTGTTTTTGCATGACATCCAATCCCAAAGTTTGGCGCCGAGTATTGGTAGTTACCTGACACACATACACACACTCTAGTCAAGGGGCTTAACATAAAGGGAGGGGAGACGACGGCGGCAAGGGGATTAAGACTTCATGCTGCATCACTGTCATAATCCATTAAGCTAGTGGAAAAGGAGGAAGCTTGGACCTCAAAAGACACTTTTCTGTGTTGAGAAAGGATGCTGTGCTGCTCCTCAGAGTTTTCATTGAAACCACAGAAAAGTCGCCCCAAAACTTGGTTAATTTTGGCTGCAGCTGTTAAAGATGGAAAGGAGTCATTTTTGGAGCACGATGACAGCTTGTTGAACTTCGCATCTCACTTTTTAGGAAAAGACTAATGACTTGAGTTTATCACAGAAACACAGAAATCCATTTTGGTATCTTCCACCGGGACATTTTTAGTTTTATCCGAAAATAATCCAAGCCAGCCATATTCAGATATTATACAGTACTGTGTGAATCTTGAACACACTGAAGAAATGGGTCTAGCACATCTTTGGCTCTATTTTTGAAAGCTAAGTACTGACGAAGAAGGCAAAGAAGCTCACTGGATTTGGAGATGTAAAGTCCTCCACTCTTTGTACTTTTTGCTGTCCCTTGTTTGAGTTCGGATGACAATGTTTCTAAGAGGCTTTGAACCCTGTGAGAGGCAGTGATGTTCAAAGACAGGCTGGAACCCCTTCTTCTTGGCATGCTACTCATCGGATGTTTGCCATGTCGCAGGAAGCGATTCTTAATTTAAGTTTGCGGGGTGAGATGAGGAAATGAATTGGACAGCTGGCAAAAAACCATCTTGTCAAAACCAAAGTATGGAGAAAATGACGAGAAATTTAATGGGACATTTTGTCGCTGGCAGAATTTAACTAGAAATATTCTAATATGATTACATTTACTATGAACTGTGAAGTACATCCACCTGTCTGTTTTTATCTTTCATTTGCTTTCTCTGCTTATTGCATCTCATCCGCTACATATTTTCTCTCTCCGTTCGGAATGCACCGAGGTATTAACATACGCTACACACAGACCAAAGACGTGAGGAAGGTGGTGATAGTAAGTAATACTTTATTTTAACACAGCGGTATGATTAGTATGACAGCTGTGTCATTATGCAGAGTGCCCCCTGTTAGCTTCCGTCTTCTCATTACTTCTGCCAGTGCTTTAGGGTCAGCCCCGGATCTTGTGAAACACACTTTCATCTGTCTTCAGGCTCTGTCTTCTGACACCTTGCTATGTCAGCATATGGCTTGCTCCGGGGTTCTGAACAGCAGCCATGCACAGATGCCGGTTATCTGCTGCCTCTCTGCTTTTCTACCAGAGCAAATGCATCACATCACAACAGACTGCCTTAGAAATACAACCCTTCTGGGCAACATCACTTTCATGCGCACAAACCCAAGGTGCTACTAAGCTTTCTCAACAGTCACAAACAGTCTGAGTCTCAACTCACCGTCTGAAGCTGAACAAAATGAATTGGTGAGCAACTGCTTACATATATTTAACACTTCTGCAAGAAAATGCGATTCCTCTTTAGGGCTGACTTTGCAATATTTTTTTTTCTGCAGTGTGGAAAAAAATGCAGCACTGTAACTATGTAGAATAAATTCATCATTCTTTGATAGTCGGGTGATTGTGTTGTATCTAAAACACCACATAAGTATCATCTTAAGGACAAATGCTCACAAAAGCAGGGCTGTGACTACTATTCAGTGGTGTTTTTGGAGGAGCAAGGCAACGTCGGTAAAGTACCTCATTTTGCCCAACATCACCCTTTCAAGTCGCCGAAACAATTCCAGTAAACTACTATTCTTTTTACAAACCAGTCCTCCTTTTCAGTGTTTTTTTTCTCCTGTTCCTTGCTTGTTTGCAGGCTGTGGTTCATGGCTGTCTCTGATCATTCCTTAAAACTGATTCAGAATGATTGTGATTGGTGGGTCATTGTTTATCCAAGAATACAAGAAGTAAATACATTAGAGTTATTTTGTAGATTAATTGGAAAATAGTATGCTGCTTTTCTTCTTAAGAGTTTCAAGTGCTTCAGTTAATTCAATTGAATTCGTGACTGTTTTGCATGCCCACATCACAATCAAAAACAATATATTGTGCAGCCCTGTACTTGGTATTCAGGCGTGTTTTGACATTTGTTGTTTTGTGCTCATTGAATCATTGTTTTGTCTAATTTTGTGTTTAATTGAGTTTCATCATACTGTGTAGTTGTGGGCGGATAGATTGTCACTTTGAATTTAGCTTAGTGCCAAGCTAAATTTTAAGGGAAATATTAAATGTATTTCTAGTACTTGGCTGTAGGACCATAAATTTGTCACACTATATTTCTTAAGATTCAAAGTATTTAGGTCACAGTATTTGTGTGGGATGCCCCCTGAAGGTCGTTCATTTGAATAATCTGTTGTAGGACCTCTGAATTAACAAACATTTATTAAGTCCAACATTAATTTTTTAGCCATTTTTTTACCTGAATGCAGCATGATGGTTTTGTTAACCGGCAGCCTCTAATTGGCCAGTCGAGTTTTTCTGCATTATAGCTGTCAAAAGCTATTGAGAGACAGAAATATGGAGAGTAGATGAAGGACATGCAAGTATGAGGCTTATTTTCTGAAAAGACCCTCTTGCTTTTTTCCCCTTTCAGACCTGATACATTGGAATTATCAATACAGGGAATCATAAATAATGTGAAGCTGTAGGTGGATTGTGAGTACTCTGACCTGTTCATGACAGTGCCGTAAATGTATCATATTATCACTTTATTTTTTAATAGCACTCAAAAAGATGTTTACTGGGAACTCTTGCAGATGGAAATGATCACTGCGCTTGAACTGATGGACGTGATGATTGTCAGTTAAATAAGTCATTAAATTTCAAAAAGCCTTTGCACTGTTTAGATGTAAAGCCCAAGGCTAGCAACTAAATATATTAAGATAATTCTCAAAATACCCACCTAAAATAGTGTGGTATACTGCACCTTGATGTATTTGGACATTAGGTTGACCGTAAAAAGGAAAAAAAAAAAAAACATTTGCAAATTTCATAAACATTTTATTCACAATCCAATATAGAAAACATAAAATGATGTAAAAATTTCAGGGAAATGTCAAAAAATGGATGCGAAAGCACATCAAAAGGCTGGAAAATGAAGGGGTACTAAAAGTAAACAACTGGAGGAATATTTTGCAGCTAATTAGATCAACTGGCAACAGGTCAGTAACATGATTGGGTATAAAAAAACACCTTAAAGAGGCAGAGTCTCATAAGTGGATCCAACCTGAGGCAGTCTCCGTCCCAAATTTTTGGAGATGCCGTTGCCGGCTGTTATTAAATTGGCTTCACATAGTTAAGGGATCTCTTCTCTAAACTCTCTGGATGTTGCTGTGGAAGAAGAGCATCATTTTCTGCCCCTGAGGTTTTCCAGCTGTTCTTCTCCTATGACGGTGTATAAAAAATTCATATCCTGTGAAAAATTAACCCCTGTAAACTGGTTCATCTGGTGTACTGCCCAAGACTAATACTACACCATGATGCTTATTCAGTATGCGAAGTTAGACTACAGTCTTTGTCTGCTTGTTTTATCAGAACAGCCTTCGGTAGATGATGAAAAAAGCTGAAAATGTTGAGTTCAAGGGCAGCATCTTGATAGATTCTAGTATTGGATGTAATGTTTGGTAAGGTTTTCATCAGAGCTGCAGCCATCGGTGATTTTTTTGTAATGGATTATGTTCATCAATTCGATTAAATAATTATTTCAATAGGTGAAAAGATTGTAAAAATCTGAAACGGACATGTCTGAAAATGATAAAGAACTTTTCCTTTATTCCAGAAGCAGCTGAGACAACAACCACTAGAAGTATAAAAGTAAAGGGATATATAAAAATACCTACGAGGGCCGTTCAATAAGTTCATGGCCTCACCCAGAACAGAACAACACAGACTGATAATTTATATTTTATTTTTCAACATAATCTCCATTTACAGCAATGCACTTGGTCCATCGATGTTCAAGCATCATTATCCCATCACGAAAGAATGTAACATCCTGTATTATAACAACCAGTATTTCTGGGTGAGGCCATGAACTTATTGAACAGCCCTCGTACACAGAAATAACAACAATAATAAGAACAGTATAAAAGTATATTGAAATATCTGTATATAAACAACAAAGAAGTCAAATGACAATTACAAACCATTAGGGATGGGAATCTCTTACTATCTCATGATTCGATTCGATTCCGATTTTTGAGGCTACGATTCAATTAAAAAACGATTTTCGATTCAAAACGATTTTTGATTCAAAATAATTCGATTCATAATGATTTCTACTTAAATCTATAGGTGTGCAGAGGATTCTCATGACCTACTCCGGTCTGCTTTGCCAGACAGAATGACAAATGCAGACATTAAAATGTCTTTTTCACATTTATTAAGTCTTAAACATTTATCCATGCTTGGCAGGGAGTTTGGTGAGGCACAGCAGTACGCATTGGTTTGCCGCTGGTGGCTGACTCGGCACCGTGTCCTTAAGTTCTGGGTGATGCCTGCTTACAGACTGAGCTCATGAAATCACATTGTATGTGATGCCAGTTTATTGCATTTGGCGTGCTATATGTATGCATTTTCATCCTTTCGCGCATTATTTGACACCATTTGATGGCGTGTCAATGCGCTAGCCACTTATTGCACTAACCCTTACTGCTAATCGCGCTAGCTGCTAATCACGCTAGCCGCTAATCACTAATCGCTAACTGCTAACCCTACCTCCTCCATTAGTTTCCTTTGTTTTGATGCTTACCACTCATGCATATATTCCAGAACTGGTTGCGTGATGATGTTCGAACGTCTCTCAAACAAAATGGAGGCAGACTGCCTGCAGATTTGTTTTATTTTTTAAAATTGATTTTGGGACATTTTAAATCGATTCTGAATCCTAGTAAATGAGAATCGTGATTTTTATATGAATCGATTTTTTTTGGCACACTCCTACAAACCATATGTGCACTGCAGTCTTTTGTATCCAACTTACTAACTCAAAATGGAACTAAAATACAACTACAAATAAATCCAAATATTTGTAATGTTTGTGTGAAATCAAAAATGGAGGAGTAAGTAATGATGTTGATTCTGGCGTCATGTGCGTCACAATAAGCGTTCTTGTGAAACACAACAGCGGAACCAATGTTTAGCGGCAGCAAAATTAAGGAAACAAAGCTTCAATTCAAGAGAGTTGTAATTGAAGAATTTTTTTTTTAATCGATTCGAGTCCATTAGTTATTTAAGCTCTAGTTTTCATGTGTTTTTCACACAGTTTCCATATTATCATGTACTCTCTGAACCAAAACAACACACCTACTTGTATATTAGTGCATGGGCCAAAATGACATAACACCTCAGCCTGATCTAGTGGTGGAGTTCTGATTTGTTAGAGATCTTCAAAGGACTTGGAAAATGAGATAGAAGGGGTCTTGCTTGCCCTGCTCTGTCATGTGTCTATGTTTTTATGAAAAAAAAAAGAGGTGCCAGAGAGGAAGAGGATGAAAGGGAACGATGGAGACAGATAATCTGAGATTCTGGTCTGCATATTTGGCTGGGAGCTAGATCAGCAGTGATGCAATCTAAATGAGACTGAATAGCCAAAAATATCTATCTTGTTCCCTCATTCACTCCTTTAATATGGATGTGTGCTTTTTTGATTTTATACTTAGTCTCTTCCTCCAGACAGCCATCCTTTTCCCTTGTGTTCTATAAAGAAGAGTTAATTTGGTCTACACTATCATATTATTGCACAAGAGGGGAAATACAACAAAACAGCCCATTTGCATGAATAATTTACCGGCCAATTTACTGACTTCAGTCTAGAGCTCTTTGACTATTTTGGGCTTACTTTGCTAAGTTTAATGCTCTCAGTATGACACATTTGCTGAAATTCCCTGTTGAGCATATTTGGGGTAGTTCTGCAGGAAGTTGCATCATTTTTTTTTTTTTTTTTCTCGCTAAGAATGAACTTGTTATTACTTATGTTACTGTTGTAAGTATTTTTAGATCTGCTATGTGTGGCTGTCATTAAAATAATTTTGAAATAAGTTGTAATCCCAGAAATCCAATTATATTAATTTGTAAATCAGTCATGGTGCTCGAGTTCCCAGCCTGGTGTAAGTGGATTAAAGTTGACTCTACAAATACCCATCTTTAATGTCATCCGCAGTATGAACTTTACATTTTGCTTTTCTAATGAGTTAAGAAGTTTGGTAATAGCTAAGATGAAAACATAACACAACTCAGTCCATCTCCCCTCACGACGGACCTGTGTGGAAGACCTTTGATGATACATTAGGTTTCAGAGATGTACTGACTTAGCAGCGGAAATCATATTTTACCAGTATTCCTCTTTTTGACGTCCATAGTTCCTTCAATTAATGATGCAGCATACAAATATTGCAATGGTAGACTTTCATCTGTTATTGTACCTGCATGATGATGCGACATCTGCACGGCAGCATCTGCACGTCATTCAGTTCTAGTTCAGTGGTAGTAAATGGAGTTCTCTATACTGCCCTAGTAGTTATCTGGACTGACTGAACAGAGTGTGTTGTCAGCTGAACTGTGTGCATGCATCCAGACACTAAATGATAATTACTTAGCAGTGACATAACATAAAAACAAAGGAAACAGATTTTACTAGATCTGCAGCTATGGATTAGTTTTTTAATCGATTAATCTATTGATTAGTTTCTTCGATACGATTAAACAACTATTTGATTAGGTGAAAATAAGCAGTAAAAATGTGAAAAAACATCTGAAAATTTCAAACAACTTGTCTTTTGTTCCAGAACCAGCTGAAACAATAACCAAAAAAAGTATAAAAGTTGAATAAATATCAACACTATTTACAGAGAAATGAGAGTTCATGAATGAGAAGCAGTGCATGTTCCATCACTCCTTTAAGCAACAGTTAGAGCAAAACGTGAATGAAAGTACTGCAGTAACATTTAGTTTTTTTTTCTTGAGCTAAAGTTAATGACATAACCATCAACCACTACATTTGGCTAACATATTAGCATTAACATAGGGTCTTCTCTCAGGAGTAATGCAGGCTGGTACGCTGCAAATACTGCAGCACTGAAGTTCTTGTGATAAATGAGCTCCGTACCACAGTTGATTCATTGTACTGTATTATTTTTTTTTTCCATTTCAAAGTGTTGCCACACTTTATACATTTTTTGCCTTTTTGTCCTTGTGTGTTCTGAGCTACATTTCACGTTGTTTGTGTTGATCCTGGTATCGTGTGCATCGTAAGCATCCGTGTGAAACAGTGGAATCAATGTTTAACTGCAGCGACATTAAGGAAATTAAGCTTCAGTTCAGGAAAATAGTGATCGAATAATTTAACTAACTGATTTGGGTCGATTCATCGTTTCAGCTCTAGATTGTACTTTGTAATCTAAAGACTTTCTCTTTGTTTATTTGTATGAATTAAAATAAGAATATATTGTTTTGCTTGATGTTCTTATGCCGTATTGTAGCAGTGGTAGTAATAGTGACAATGTGGGAAAAACACTGACTTAATGCACAATTTGGATTTTTTGGTGAAATCAGATTTTTTTTGGTGTGCTCATTCATTTTACACATTAAATGCGATTTCTATCAGTTTTGAATATGAACTGAATGCGACCCTGAAGCGACCCGCATGCACAAAAGAGGTCCTGATGTAATACGTGACCATGCAGGCATACACTGTGTCTACGGAAGTGACACTCCTGGGATGCAGAATTGTGACATTTGTCACATTTCAATGACGTAAAGGTCAAATAAATGCAACCTGGCCATTCAGACTGAAGTCACTTTGTAATATATCAGATACATATTGGATTTAGGACCACATATGAAAATGGTCTGGGTCAGATCTTAAAAATTGGATTTGTGATGTTCAAAATGTCTTTAACAGATCGGATACAGGTCACATATGGGCAAAAAAATCTGATTTGGGTCGCATTTGCCTGCAGTCTGAATGTAGCCTATGAGTAGTCGACATAAAGCAGCAGTGTAGAGTACACAGCGTACGTCCCATGCAGGTGATGCCGTACTAGGGATACACCGATCCGACTTTTTCAGTTCTGATGCCAATACCGATGCCTGATACCAATCCATTATCATTGATGATTTAAGAAGCTACAAGCCTTACCTGGAGAGGAATTAAGTTTCACTTTCTACGGTCATATGATCTGTAAGTACTTGTGAGGTACAGCATGAACTGCATCGCCCCCCATACATATCCCCCCCAAGGATTGGTCTTACGGAGCAGTTACTTTTACCAATCCTGATCCAGCTAAAATGTTGATACCAGAGTCGATATCCGATCCTAACATTGGATTGGTGCAACCCTATGCCATACGGCTGCAACATGATTATAAAAACTTCACAATTTGTAAAACCGCTGATGAAACTGCAACACAGTTTAGGACCGAAATAGGGTGGATATTCTGTGGATATACGTCATCTGCTCTTGCCCTGTAATGTCTAATGAAAAGTTAAATTCATGTTTTACTGTTAAAATGCTTTTTTGAGACTTTCCTTGAAGGCTTTCTTATCTGATGTTCACTGCGCAGATGTCTGAGAATGATCTTTTTGACCTTAGCTCACACTTTCAGGGTGAGATTTGCAATTGCTTTTAGGTGTTTGTCTTTGAAGTGAGTACATCAGTTTGGATGGCATGTACTCGCTGTTTGTTGTGAAGATTATGTAAAAAAAAAAAAACTTAAAAAAAAAGAAAGAAAAAGGGGGAAAAAAAAGGCTCATGGCATATTATGTAAAGAATTAAACCCAAGTCAAATAAGGATTTGTTTGCCTCTTTGCTGAAGAAATGGCCTGTTTCATCTATAAACTTAATTGCATCTTAAAGTGCAGGTGGAAAGTTTGATAGTTAAAAGATTTGCATTGTTGATGAAGTGTTCTAATTGGCCAGCTCTGCACACACTGATTTCAAAACCCACGCTCTTATGCTGCTGTTGTTTTGTTTTTCTTAGATAAATCTCCAAGGACTAGGAATAATGGATTCTTTTTTTCCCCACACAGACTAGATTAATGGTAATTCTTGACATTTTACCAAGGTGGCTTTTTCACATCACATGCATATTCTTGTATTTCTCGTCAGATAAAACACTGTAGATGAGTAGATGGAGATAAGTGAGATGGGAAGTGTAATTAAAAATACCCCGACCACCAATAAAACAATCCCAGAATTCACTGCAAAGTTGTCACCTTGGTTTATTGTTTATTAACACTGCTCATCCCTAGGCTATTTATTATCTCTGTTATGTTCAATATCACTGTTTGAACATTGATTCCTCTATAAAATACGGATTTTATAAGCTTCAAAAATGAACAACCAGCATAATTTGAAAATATCTGTGGAGAGGGTAAAAAGGACAGAGTGGAAGGATGAGATACAGGATAGAAACATGGACTGGGAGAGTTATTCATGAGAACGTATTCTGATGAAATCCTGCTCCAGCATTGATGCTACTGGTTCGACTTTTCCACAGAGTCATATTCTTGCAACTATTTCTTAAAATCATAGTGTTTTGATGTCTCCAATGTAGAATCCATATTGTAAGATGAAACCGAAAAAAACAACAGTGAAAGTTCCAGTAATACAGTATTTTTTAGGCTTTAACCTGAGGTTGTGAAGTAACTTACCTTGAGATAGTGATGCATTATGACTGATTCTATAGAAATAAAATCAATCAATCATCATTTTCAGTCATTATTTATAGACATATGAATATAACATAAGAGGAAAACGTAAACAAAAGAAGTGGAAAGAATATTAGCAGCTAGCGCATTGGCTTTTTTTTCCTGATCTATGCCTCTATGAAATTTCCAACAGTGATTTCCAGGCTTTAAAACCAAAACTGCTTTCAGGAAATTTTATAAGGTTATACTTGCCAGAGAGCACAATTTATGGATGAGAATGTCAGGGCTTGAAACCCCAGTAATGTGACACTTCCTGCTGTAACCCGTCATCTTTGCCACCCTAAAATCCATTCAGGTACTAGGCTAATTTTAAGTCTTGGTAATCCTTCATGTTTTGCTCTTCAGGACTTGTTAACTTCAACGTGCATTTTAAATAACAGAGCATGATACAACGTGAGTGCAGCCTTGACAGGTCAAGGTTGGAAAATACTTTTTTTTTTTTTTTTAATTTAGTTCTGCAACATGCACAAGGCTGTGCTGTGGTAGTTAGTACATTTTCTTTAAAATATGTCTCTATTTAAACACAATAATGGCAGGCTCATAAAAGCTAATTTTCTGCATGTTTGACTGTCCTGACTATCTGTACTTTGCATATGTGTCTTTTATGGGTGTCTTTCAGAATTTGCTTTGATCAAACAGTGAAACTCACGTAAATTAAATGTCTGGGGGGGGGGTTAACCTGTAAGTGGAGGTGAAATCTAACAACAAAGAGAACGCAAATCCTCCAAAATAAAAGTGAGATTCCACACAAATGTGGAAATGGAGCTGAGTGTTCGACTGACTTTGCAGCATCATCTCAGTGGCTGCTGCTGTCTGTAGAGCATACGCTAAAACATTGAGTGTCTAGATGATGGAGCATTCCTCTTCAAAGTAAATTTTTATGACGTTGACCTTCACTTGTCTAGTCATGTTAATTTAAAGGCTGGAGCTGCTTGCTGGCAGGCTGTTCAGTGGACAGACCACTAAGGATTGTGTGTTGCCTCCCTACATGCACCGCTTTCTTTCACTTATGTTTCATTTCGCTGTGTCTTTGTTATTGTTCTCTATCTGTCTGTCCATCCATCCGACTGTGTGTTATCATTTTGTTTCACTGGAAAACCATTCAATACTTTTCCACCACACTAGCTCCAATTTATCACTTATGTGTCTACTGAACTCACTCTGGTGCCATTCATTCATTCATTCATTTACAACACAGCGAAATATTCAGTCAGTTTTACTACATACAATGTGCAATAATATGTTAACATTCCACTCATGTCTCCTCCTCTGTGTTCATTTATTTATCATTATACTATGTACACTTTTCACATAGTAATCTGTGTGTGTGGTTCTTTTTTTTTTTTTTTAAATGGCAGCTTCATTGCGTTCCTCATGCCACATATTGAATGACAATAAAGGATCATGAATCTTGATCTTGAGTCTAAGTGGTGTCTTTTGCAATTTTGTCTGTTGTCAGTCATGGCATCCGTCATTGTTTTGGTTCTAGTGCAGAACAGGCAAAATATTCACCATTTTTCCACTAAACTTCTTGTAAAGTACTCAAAAATACCCAATTCATTAATATGTGGAAGATAGACCAAACATCCACTAGTTCACGGATCTGGAGGGAGTTTTCCTGGAAAAATCTGGTGCGTTTCTTTATTACACCTAAGAAGAAAAATAACCAGTTAAACAGACAGCAGAAATGTTGCAGGGAATGTGGAGAATTTGATGAAGATCACACACGTTTTTTGGAAATGTGATAAAATAACTTGTGTTTTGGGAAATGGTGTGTGGAGTACTAAAACAAAGAATGGGGTATGAGATTCCAATGTGCTTTGATGTTCTGTATTTGGGTAACTTGTCTGATGGAAATGTAATAGGAAACGACATATATTTAGTTAAGATACTTTTGGTGGCTTGCAAAAAAGCTATTACAAGGAACTGGGGAAGGACAGAAGCACCAACACAAGACCAATGGATTGAAATTATTGATGGAATATATACAATGGAAAGGGTGACTCATACACTGTGACAACAGGAAGCACAAATGGACAAAAAGTGGAATAAATGGACTGTCTACAGAGCGAAGAATGATGGAAAGACTGGATAGGGCTGTGTTGAAGAATGTGTGATGCGACCAAGCAATGTTTTTTTTTTCGTTTTTTGTTGTTTTGTCAAACGTGTGAAAAATTTCAATAAAAACATAAGTGACAAAAAAAATAAAAAATACCCAACTCCTGTTAAATGATTTAATGAAACTAAGCTAACAGTGTTGTAGTCAAGACTTGCTAGACTGGCTAGACCGAGACCATGACACTGCCGAGACCGGAGGGTATCGAGACCAAGACAAGACCTAGACCACAAAAAATTGATCTCCAGACCGGTTTCAAGATCAAGACCGGTCTCGAGAACTACATCAGTAGTGGACTGTGGAGGGCTGGCGTTGTCTGTTGAGAAAATTTATATGAGGGAACATGTTTTTAAAATGCAGGGTGGGGAAGCAAAATTTACAATGAACATTTAGTTGTTTTTTCTCAGCAGGCACTACGTCAGTTGTTTTGAAACCAAACATATATTGATGTCATAATCATACCTAACACTATTATCCATACCTTTTCAGAAACTTTTGCCCATATGAGTAATCAGGAAAGCAAACGTCAAAGAGTGTGTGATTTGCTGAATGCACTCGTCACACCAAAGGAGATTTCAAAAATAGTTGGAGTGTCCATGAAGACTGTTTATAATGGAAAGAAGAGAATGACTATGAGCAAAACTATTACGAGAAAGTCTGGAAGTGGAGGAAGCAACAAAAAACGTACCAAAGCTTTTATTAAAGCTCTCAAAAGATCCAACCAAATCCATGAGAAAAATGGCAATTGAACTTGAGGTAGAAAACAAGACAGTTAGAAATGCAGTAAAATATGATTTGAAGTTAAAATCTTACACAAGAACACCAAAACACTTGTTGACAACAAGTGTTTTGGTTTAATTTTGGATTTGAGAGCTTTAATAAAAGCTTTGGTACGTTTTTTGTTGCTTCCTCCACTTCCAGACTTTCTCGTAATAGTTTTGCTCATAGTCATTCTCTTCTTTACATTATAAACAGTCTTTATGGACACTCCAACTATTTTTGAAATCTCCTTTGGTGTGACGAGTGCATTCAGCAAATCACACACTCTTTGACGTTTGCTTTCCTGATTACTCATATGGGCAAAAGTTTCTGAAAAGGTATGGATAATAGTGTTAGGTATGATTATGACATCAATATATGTTTGGTTTCAAAACAATTGATGTAGTGCCTGCTTAGAAAAAACAACTAAATATTCATTGTAAATTTTGCTTCCCCACCCTGTAGATGCATCTGACTGGTTGCATTTTAAGATGGCGCGTAATAAATAATGATGCTATTCTGTGATGATACGGCTTTTGTACAAATTCCATCGAGACCGCTATGTCCAAGACCAAGACAAGTCTGAGACAAAGAGAGTGGAGACCAAGACAAGACCGAGACCAAATGAGTTGAGTCCGTGACAAGACCGAGACCACAAAAAGGTGGTATCAACAACTACATCACCACCACTTTTTGATGATGTGGAAGCTGTGGGGCAGTGTCTTCTTTGATGGCTCTTGTATGTTTCGCTTTTATGAACCCGCACTTTCGGCTGCTTTCCTTGCAGTAGAGCCAAAGAGGAACTCTATGTACATGACAAACTCCAGTAAGGTACCTTGGCAGAATCTCTAAGCAGCTGTGTTATATGTGTTTGTGGTCATGTATTTATGCAGACACCTTTCCCCAGTGTTTAACAGTTAAAGTGCATCCCCCATCCATTGGTTGCGCGTCGCAGAGCCTGAAGGCAGAAAATTGAATGGCTACGCAGAGCCACAGGGATTTACTACTGAGTTGAGAGTCCACTAGCCACTGCTCTAGAGAGGAAAGGCCACATGGCATTTAATACTATTGATCAGCAATAAAACGGGAGGGCAAGGCACAACAACTCCTAATGTCTGAAGAAAAGGTTAGCTTCACCACTGCTGCAGCGTAATCGCTTATTACCAGTTAACTGTTTCCTGTCTGAACCCTAATGTTGAAGGCAAGTCGAATGTTGTTTTTTTTTTTTTATATCTCTATTAAACAGAAAGCAGCTTTTATGTATTTTACACTACACTTGGTTTCCAGTGTGTCTATTTGTTGTTTTTATTCATTTCCAGAATTGTCTGTTTACAGAAGCTGATTTTGTTTGGTGTGAGTTTTGGTTAGTTAAAGATTTTCCAGTACTGCAGCGACAAGGGGTGTTATTTCAGCACAAGACAGATATCAACAACAACAGAGAAGTATCCTGCTGAGCCAAGACTGTGCACCACCAGAATGCAAGAAGTTTTCTCATTTTTCTCTCTAATTCCCAGTCTGTTTTTAAATAGGACACAGCGCATTGTGTTTACATGTGGTCCCTCAAGTACTGAACTATAACATGAAAATGACATGTTACCACAGACTCTTTTACTGATTATGATGTCTGGAGAACCCCCGTAGTTTAACAAATGGCAAGATAATGACTCAGGCTGTTGAGTGTGTCTTTGTCACCCTCAAGGATTGTTCACACAGACGTTTTAATTCTCCCCTCATCAGGCACCATACAAGCCGTGGAGATTTTTGTGTCGAATTATTCTTTTTCAGTATTTGTGCTGCACACACATCAATTTTCCTCTTCATCTCATTCTTCTTGCACATCAGTGATGTATTGTGCAGTTTATCCTGTTGTATCATCCTACATCTTGTATAGCATGTACAATTGCAATTTAGGAGTTGTGATGCTATGTGGTATTCACCAGCCTGTTTGTTTCTTCTTCATACATGAACCCTATTTTGTTGTGTTTTGTATTGTGTGTACAGGTGTGCCTATGTTGCGTATTGTGTTCTTTGCTAGGGCTGGGTATCATGGCCAATTTCCATAATCGATTCACTTTCAATTCATAAGGTTCTGAATCGATTAATCACGATTCAATTCGATTCAATATTGATTTGATTCAGTATTAATTGATTGATTCAGATTAACTTAGTGATACCAAAGTACAATTTTGAGTTGTAACCTGATTATTTGACTACTGCAGTCATGCAACACATCAATACTGGGATCAGTATTTATATTAGAAAAGAAATAAATCTGACATTTCAGCGGGAAGTAGCTGAATCTGCTCTGAAATAATGAACAGGACACAAACATGTCCAGGTTTTTACAGTGGATCTGAACGGACTTCGTCATCTTTATTCTGTTTTATGGCTGGAGGCTTCGACACATTTGGGGGGGGGGGGGGGGGGGGGGGGGGGGGGGGGGGGGGGGGGGCGTTGCTCCGTGATTGTTGGTCGGAGGGGAGCGGGGCTGGGGGGTGTGCACGCTCCATGAATGTTGGTCGCGGAGCGTGGGGGGTGAGGGGTGGGGAGGGTAGCGTAACGGTCTGACATTGTCGCTCTACTCTTCCTCTAACTCCATACTCAGCCATAGGTGATAGTATGGATCCAAGTTATTATTCCAAGAATGACCAGCTTCTGTGACTTGCCGGACGGCCAGTTCCTTCACATTGCGGGTTCCGGTTTGAGGCCGGAGGACCTCCAGCGGAGGGGACTTCCCCTCCGCGTCTTTTTCGAAAGTGAGACCAAGTCTTCCCCAGGGGTTCACAAGACGGAGTCGCCCACGGTTCCGCGTACTCCTGGTCCTGCCCTGAAAAATCAATCTCATCCACTATTAATCAATTACGCAAAATTAAAATGAGATCAATCTAAGATCGATTAAATTGATTTTTTTACCCAGCCCTATTCTTTGCTGTCTATTATTTACTGGCTGAATGTTGTCATTTGCGAAATTAGTTCGAAATGGGGATGGCTAGTGTGACGTCACAAATCACTTCCGTGTCCAAACCCCTGCTGCTAACGTAAACGGTAATGGCTGCAGCCCAGGAACCGGTCACCTTTTTCCACAGTAACATCCTACTTTGCTGACTTCCCAAAGTTGGTTTAAAGAGTTATAAAAGTTAGTTTAATGCCAGGTGGAAATCTGACAGGGAAAGTTCAGGCGTCAATGAAAAAGAGGAGCTATGAGGTTGAAGTGAGAGCGAGTATCTAGCGAGCGTAAGGGTGTTAGCAATGAAGCTAACGTTACTGCACCCAGGTAATGCTAGCATTTAATTCGCTACATTAGAAGTACCATGGTTAGTTGACAAAATAACTGACAACATACACACATCATTTTGCTTTAAAGTTGCATATAGACACTAATGTTGTATAAGCTAATGTTTAGTGCCAGTACTAGCTAGCTAATGTTAGCTACTGATGCTAGCCAGGAACAGGTTTTTTCGGACGCTGGATGTTTGGAGCATGAGACGTTTTGCACATGGATGTTTCGAACCCTGGGATAAAGACATTTTGGACCAGACTGAGCACACTGATATACATATACACTATCAGTCAAAAGTTTGGACTCAACTGTTTTTTCTTTATATTCATGACTATTTACATTGTAGATTCTCAGTGAAGGCATCAAAACTGTGAATGAACACATATGGAATTATGTAGTTCGAAAAAATGTGACATAACTCAAAGCATGTTTTATAATTTACATTCTTCAAAATAGCCACGTTTTTCTTTGATTACTGCTTTGCACATTCTTGGCATTCTCTCGATGAGCTTCATGAGGTAGTCACCTGAAATGTTTTCCAAAAGTCTTGAAGGAGTTCCCAGTTATGCTGAGTACTTGTTGGCCATCTGCGGTCCATCTCATGCCATTTAAATGAGAACGTGAGTCCAAAGTTTTGATTGGTAGTGTAAATACAAGAAATATGTAAATATGTACAACAGAAAGATCGTTTGTCATTGTCAGTCTTAGGGGGACTTCATGTGTCACTCTTGAGATCATCTGTACATTTCAAAGTAAAATTGAAGTGGTTTGTCTGAACCAATAATGACTTTTGACTTTTTTTAACCGTAGATTATTGTTAAGGTGCTTGACAGTTACTAAAATGAAAGTATTTTGTCTCTAGCAATAATGACTTCAACCCGCTAGCCTACACTAAACTGTACTATTCATCATTTGAGATCCAACAAACCGTATTAACTTCAGCCATCTTCTCTTCTCCTTTTCGTCGGGAAGAAAGTAGTAATAAGAGATTGTTTTATTAATGTCATTTCTGTTGTTGCAACACGGGACCCAGCACTGCACCATTTTACAACGTTTTGAATATTCCGCGATTGGACACGGAAGTAACGTTTTCGACTATGATGATGTAGCGACTAGCCATTCTGATAGTGAAAGCATGAAAAAAAAGTTGATTCCTGCATTTGTAGTCTTATATGTTTCATTATAGTTGTCAAATTTACCAACACATGCCTTTTTACCTGTAACCCTATCAGAGCTTTGCATTTGTATGTTACTGTTGCATTTATTTAAAAGTCCTATCCTTTGCTTTGCCTTTTGCTGTAGTTATTTCTGCGACTGTATACGGGTTATTCTATATAAAGGTCCGTATTCTTCATAATAAGGATTGTTGTGTCTCGGAGGCTGTGGTTATTTTGGCTGAGAGAATGACATAACTGGATGCATGGAAATAACCCCAGTGTGTTGCATAAAATCCAGGCGGGCAGTGGTGCTAATACACACAATAAATGGGCTTACCCTGGGCCAATTACCAGCTGGCAGAAAAGGGCAAGGCAGCCTTTCCTAGACAGTGGATTTATTTTGTTGTGTATTAGACCACATTTGGATGCACTTGGCAAACATTACTGTGGCTCACTTCATTTCTTTTGCAAAACTACTTTTGTTTTTACCCCTTCCCCCAAGGGATCCTTTTGATTAGACTTTTTAGTTCTTATTTTGGACTTACCATTGGTATTTTAGGATTCAGATTTTTTTGCGCTAAAGTCATGTCATGCACAGCACAGCTTTATAAGAGTATTTATTATTTGATGTCACAGTTCAGTGCCTTGCAGCTATTTTCCCTTTAATGACCATGTGTACCCATAAATGCAGAAAAAAGAACAGCCTCTCTTTGGGGTGTTCATGTTTTAGCTGTTAGTCACATATGTCACATTACGTAACCGATATCTCACAGTTTTGAGGTTGTGTATTTATGAAATCTCAAGTGTGATAAACACGATGTGATGCCATTGGATGTTGTCCCACTTCCTGTCAACCATCTCTCAATTCTAGAAGAGTGAATTTAAACATTAATTTAGTTGTCTCTATTGCATTGTACTAAAATACATGTTCACTTACATTCAGTAAGACGTAACAACACTGGAACACTAGTGTCAGGGGAGTTTCTGAAACGCTGTTGAGGCCAATCCTCTCTTGTGTCACAGTTATGTTCTCTGTGTGTTAGAAGCATTACTTTTTTCTTCTTCTTTTTTTTAACTTGTCTTGTCCAGCATCATAACAGCAGAATGGTGGTCTAGCTGTCTTTTTGAGCTGAATAAATTTGCTTTGCCAAGGGGACCTTCATAAAGTATATGAGGCTCCCTGTGATATTCCACTGTCTTTATATTGGTTTTGTTGAATCACATTTTGATGCCGGACCTGACGTGAAGGAACAGGGGGAAGAGAGAAAGGGAGAGCAAAGATGAGGAGAAGAAAAAAGAAAAAGAGGGTGGCGAGGACCCTCATGAGAAAATATCAACAATACTATCAATAACAACTAGGGATGTAAACAATTAATGGCCTGTCAATTAATTGTTGATGAGAATTTGCTCGATTAAATTATTAGGATTCAATTAAATTGATAGGATTCTGTTGGGTTTCTGTAAATTGGCTTAGAGTCTGGTTTTGACCAACTCTATATATAAAGTGTCATGAGATAACATTTTTGTTGTGATCTGGCACTATATAAATAAAATTTGATTGATTGAGTGATTTGATTGGTTTTCCCCTGTAAGTCGCTTTGGAAAAAAGCGTCTGCCAAATGCATAAAAATTAATTGTTGGTTTTCCACGGCGGAATTTGTGGTTTCAACAGTAGGGGGCGCCACTGCCCAAACTAGACTTCATTGCTGAAATTGATTAACGGGGGAGTCACCCTGTCCACCTGTCCACACCTGTCCGAAGGCTGCAGGTTTGTCCGCGCTGCCACGCCGCAGTTGGGATAGTCGGTCGAACCGGATCATGGCGTTGCTGAGTTAGAATGGCTTTAGGGACATGGTGGAGTGAAACACAGACTGGTCCGTCTGTTTGTGGGAGCGGTGCACCCCCGCCTAAATACACGCACAAATGTGGGGTCAGTATTGGACCGGTCCCGGATGGAGCGTTTTCCCTGGAGGTTGGTGTAAACCACGGTCATCTGGACTATCTGGTCAGTGAGACAGAAGTTGAAAACTTCGTCCAGGCTCCTGATCCAGGCCACAGGTATGTCCCACATTATGTCCCGCGGTTACCCTGGTGGTCACAGGAAAACAGCGGGCGGACTGAAACCTCGATCCGTCGTGTCAGGTAGTGATGCAAAATCAGAAATGCCCATTTCTTCTAAACTACCCCTCTTTAGATCCATTTATTTTATTGAATTTCTGTTCGGAATTTATTTAGTTCTAGTACATAAATATCATTGCCTGTACTGTATCCAATAGTATGGTAAATCAATCATTAAGCAATACGACATGCTTTTTTTATGAAGTATATAAACAGTATTTAGCTTTTATTCTTAATGACCCTATCGAAAGAGAAATTCAGGTTCTCAGGAAAATCGCCACTTTGATCGATAAGGTCAACCAACAAACGATTAATGGATCAATCGATAATTTGCATCCCTAATAACAACCATGGTGATAATTATAATTATAACAATAACTAGAACAAGAACTGGGTAAACTGAGCAAAAAAAAGTCATTGAAAATAAAATAAAATAGTTAGAAGCATTACTAATGCCTTTCAGATCTAGCTGAGTTGTAACTTGAGTGTTTTGGCAAGTAGCTGTGCATATTTTGCAGCATTCATTCCCCATTTTCTTGATAGGCCGAGTATGAATTTGATGTCTGTCGGTGCTGAACATGTTCCGGGAGTACAAACGCCGGGCTATTTGTCATATCCTGTGTCTCTGTAAAAGTGACAGTGATTAAACTTGGATGCCTCAGCAGCCACAGTAAAAACAGCCGTGGTGTCTTGAGGACCTCGAGATGGAACGTCACTCAGCCTGAGACAAAAGCACAGTCTTCCCTCGCTGCAGAGTTTTTCCCTCCCAGGGATGTTTGTTAAATCTGATTTCCACGCTTCATCTAATCAGTGTAAACTCTGCTCTCATTTATGTTGGTCCTTTTAAATTAGTTAATAAGTTCACTGTCTGTGTTATTGGAAGTACCCAGCAGTGTGCAACTCCGCACTCTGCTTGCATGTATTTTAATTAGCTTCTATTCTTCTTGGTTCTTTTCTTGGTTAAATTGCAAAGTAACTCACATTAGTCACGAATGCTCCCACAGTCATTTTACACCATCACTTTATGTGTTCTGAAATGATCTCACATTTTAATGCTCTGCTTTAAGTATTATTACTAGTGTGCCAGCCCTTTGTGTTTTTCTCGTGGTATTCAGCTGTATGTGCAGAGGCAGCGAGATATTTTCATAAAAGTAGCACAGTTAAATTTATATGAAGGTAGATAAATTGTTGCAGCCACCCTGCAGGCGATGAGGTTATTTTTGGCTTATTAAATATACATTGAGCTTCTTTTAAGTCGCTGTCGTGGAACAAAACGTCAACAAGCTTCGAGTTGACAGAGTCATTCCTGTGGAAAGCCATATGACACACAGGGTGGAGTGGTGGATTTCACAGTCAGCCCATGTGTTAATGTATAAATGAACATCTGAAGTGCGATGAGACGTGCAGACACATGGCTTAGTGCATTCTCATCTTCTGTTCTATGGCGGCGCATAAGAAGGCATTATGCAAACATAGAAGTTAAAGGTCTAATTAACTCTGAGATTCCAGCAACATGAACCCACATATTTATCCACTAATCTATGAGTAAACATATCTAAGGACGACAGAACTGCCACCTCAAGTATATAGAAATCCTTTTAATAGTGCACAAATCTCATGAAGGTTACATCAGGTGTTGTGTCATATTATCAGATTGCACATTAAAGTAACTGCTGTTATATAAGCAGACAGTCCTAGCATGAAGCACCTGTAACAAGCATGTGGTTTAATTACGTTACAACACTATTCCTATAGATATATGTATACTGCAGCCTCTAATTCACAGTGTCAGTTGCCAGCTGTTGGCAGTGGATCTACTGGGTTATAGTAATGGAAGCAAACTAATGGATGTCATTAGCCCTGATTATGTACCTTAATGGGACTTTATGAAATGGAGAGTAATCATCTATGAAAACAATGCAACAATTCAACAATACGACTTGTATGTGTTTACTGTATTTGTTCCAAAGCAAATACCTAACCTGTAAGGTGCAGTATTTATGTGGTCATGTGCTGCTGCTTGTTCATTTTCTTGTACACAACAATACAGACATACCAGCAAGTGAAAGTACATAGTTATATAATTGCATAATGCAAAATAACATAAATGATTATGCCTCAGTAATGTTAATGCTTCTTTGCATTGTTTCTGCTGTAACATATGTAATGACTACTGTCATCTTAATAAAATTAGTACTTCATCAGGGTTGAGTCAGTTTCATAACCAGTTGTTTTAGAAATGCAAGCTTTGATGTGAAACAAAGAAAACACTCTTTTTCCTGATAGTATAGCCATGTTAATTAGGTGCATGGAACAGGCCACGCTTATGATGGAAGACCAGCACAGACAGAAATCCAATGTCTGCATCATTAACCGTGTACAATACTACAGATATTATGGATCAGACTGGATATACTAATATATCTTGTTAAATTATTTGCTGAATAACAGTCACTAGCAGACATCCAACAGGTGATTTTTTTCTTAAAAAAAGATTGTTGCTAAGCCAGTACCCTTAAACATCAATCAAGTGATAGAATAAAATGACATGCACCGCAACAGGTTAATCAGTCACTCCCATAGGAGGGAATATTAGAGTGAATGGTTGTTTGCCTGTGTAAATTAGTATTGCGATTGAAATGGCGACACATCCAGGGTGTACCACGCCTTCGCCTGTTTTGGTAGCAGGGATAGGCTCCAGCTCCCCATGTGACCCTTAAGTGGTTCAGAATATGAATGAATAAAAAAACATTAATGTTACAAATCCTAGACCCCACAAGCTCCTCCTATGTGGATATTTCTCAGTCCCTCCAGAAAAGTGCAGGCAAAAATCTTTCATTATACAGGCAAAAATCATTGATTACCTCCGCCAAAGAGGTTATGTTTTTGCCAGGGTTTGTTTGTCTGTCCGTTAGTGTGCAACATAACTCAAAAAGTTATGGACAGATTTGGATGAAATTTTCAGGGTTTGTTGGAAATGGGATAAGGAAGAAATGATTAAATTTTGGTGGTGATCGGGGGGGGGCACAGGGGGCGCCACTGATCAGCCTTGGCGGAGGTCTGCGCTCTCCGAGTGCTTCTAGTTATGCAATGGAATATGCAGGGTTTTTATGTGATTTTATGCAGTGAAATTGTGGGAATTTGAAAACAAAAGTGCAACATTTGAAAGTATGCAGTAAGTGGAAAAAACATGTTTGGATGAAAAAAAAAAAGATTCTTCTCCCACACCCTGTTCTAACTAGGCTACTACTGAAAAAAAAATGTCTAATTAGATTATATGATTAGCCAACATACAAGAAGCAAGCATACACTACATCACAGAAAGTGCTGGATATGTTTTAGTTCTTTATTTTCTAGCATGGCTCAAACATGGCTTTAACATTCCGGAGACACACGTGCCAAAAATAATAGAACTGCTTCCTGCTTCACAAACGTGTGGTAGAACAGGCTGTTTCAAGGCTATTAGAGCTTTTATGTTCATTTAATGTTATTATCGCTGCAGCAGAAACCATTTTCAAATGTTTGGCTATAGAAAAGTGGCTCTCCAGCATCAATTTTCTCTTGTAGTCCAGTGTACAGTTGCATGGGTTGCATGATTTTGTGTAGGACCCAAAAGAAACACACTTAGAGTTTCTAACCTTACGCTCCATTTAGGAGCCTACAACAACTGACAGTAAAACATAAACATTTTTTGCCATAGCTATAACATTTTTAAAATTTTTTGGTAGAAATGATTTTAACTTCACAACATTAGCAATCTAAATGGCCCAAAAAGAGTCACTGTTAATGGCAATGTGAGAAATGATGGTCTGGCCCTAATTCAGGTAAATTTTTTCAGACCCCCTCCTCGAATGCAATGATTTATTTTAGTGTGACAATGAAAAACCATTTACATTTGTAAGTGAGAGTGAGATCAGCAGCAGCTTTGCACATGCGCTATTCATTAGCAGTGTGGACGTGGAGTGGTGGGTCTGATCTCTGCTCTGACTGCTGCGCGAGGCGACTGTGAGTGCTGTGAAATGGGGGAGGGGCTCACAGCAGCACCTGCGGCTCGTTGAGGACAGTAACTGCAGAATGATGCGTGCTTCTACATCAGAGTCTCTAAAACACCAGAAAAGTCTCCAATAACACCAGAAGAAGCTGCTAAATTGGTTGCTAGTCACTTTTGAAAAAAAAATAAGCCACCAACAGGATTTGAAAAGTTGCCAGATTTTGTGAGAAAGTCACCAAGGTGGCAACACTGGTTTACCTTCTGTGGACGCATGAGCTAATGATGTTGTACGTCACATATTACATCTCTACCCACGTCAAGTTACAATGTAATATTTTTTTAAACTTTATGTGGAAAAATGCGGGGATTATGAATAGGGCCCGACCAATATGAGATTTTTGGGGCTGATGCCGATACCGATATTGGGGGCTAAAAAAAGCTAATATCCAATATATCAGCCGATATCTGATATTGGCCGATATATGAAATGAGAACACTGATCTACGCAGGATATAATAATCTTTTATCAGATAATTGTGGAAAGGTGCATTAACAGTTGCATAAATCTTTGTTTATCTGACAAAGATAATTTACACAACTTTCAAATGCAAACTATGCAATCACAAAAATAATTAGAGTAAAAAATATGACTCACCACAAAGTTATGTTTTCACTCACAAATTTTGATGTGTCTGCTTCACGGCACTACAACTTCCCATGTGGACTAAGGAGTAAACTGAGCATGTGCAGAGTGAATTAGGTGAGTCCTAAGTTGTTCCTGATTGGAGCAATAGCAAGAGTTACAACTGACCCGTGTTACAACTGTCCCCAGTCTCCCCTACACTATTAACACCCAGGCCTGCCTGCAGAATGAAACTGTGAGGTAGACAGTAAGTGCACGGACATGGGTGTGTGTGTGTGTGGGGGGGTGAATACTTCATAAGACAGGGGATCCGTGATTTTCGGGGTGGGGGTAGGGGGTTGGAATGGGCGGGTTAGCGGTCCATCCTCGTCAGAGAGCGCAGTAGCAGTCCGTGATTTTTGCCGGTGGTGGTGGTGTTGGTGGGGGGTCGGGGTTGGATTAGCAGTAGCTCTGTGATAATGTGATTATGTGTGTGGGGGTGATAGCGTCATTGTCAGAGCGGAGGTGAAAGTGAAACTAACTTGCTTTACTGTTCGTCTGACTCTCCGGGCAGCACACACACACACACACACACACACACACAGGAGCAGCGAGCGACAGAATCTCCACGCAGCAAAAAAGTTAATATATCGGCCACATCGGCTACATATTTACCGATGTTGATGAATTGGTGAAATGCTATAATAAATTGGCTGGCCGATTAATCGCTCGGGCTCTAATTATGAAATCATGTGAGCGCCGCATATTTCGCATATTTTTATGCGGAAATATTTTATTATTTAGGTGAATATGTGCCCTGTTTGAAAAAATGTGGACCCCCGCATAATGTGCACTATGTGGTTGATTACGCATTGAGTTATGCAATCGCATAATCGTGTTTTTCTGGAGGGACTGATTTCTGCTTATATATCTTCAAGCTAATGAACATCTATAAGGGGTGAAATGTATGTAAGAATGTTTTGCAGATTTTGTTATATTACTGAAAGAAAAATGAGCTCAATCAGAAAGTGTGAGCCGATGATTAAATTAGACTTGGATAACAGATGGTAAATAACACTAATAAAATACTAATATGAAGATAATTCTGAGCCTGCGGTGATAAAGGTTACCTGGTTCAGATTTCATTATCTGCAACAGACCCGGCTCCTCTGCCAGCAGCTAAAATGTCATCTTCATTTATGTGGTTGTTTTTGTGTGTGAATGTGTTAATGCATGTTCCTGCTCATTCCACTTTTTTCTAATGCTGTGGCAGTGTATACAGTGTTTGGGTGCTTTGTGTGTGAGGTGAAGGTAGTGTATTTGCACAGGTTTGTCTGTGCTTTCATGTGTAAATGCAATGACGAGTTATTGATTTGAAAACTTAGATTAGAATAAACACACCATTGCACTTCATAATGAGCACTCTTTCAGCTGTGCAAGATGATGTTGGGCAGATACATTGATGGTAAACAGATGTATCAAAGTTATTCATTAGGGCAGCCATGAGTAAAGACTAGACAATTAATGATAATGAATTCCTTTTTTGAGCAATGTACTTTGAAAACATCCATCTGTAAAGGCTGACTTTGCTTCATATCTGTGCTGCTATTCCTAGATCCATCACAGGAGAGGACATACATCATTAAAGTATTTATTCCAGCCTGGAAACGCTTAAGTAATGCAGCCCAGACAGGACACAGCTTTGCTCTTAGCAGCTTCAGGGAGCAAAAGCTTCTACAAACTAATCATATCGCCCCATTGTGCAACATCCACTGCTGTCATTGTGATACACCCACAGCAAACTGGAGTGTAATGAGAGATTGTGTCCATGTGCTGCCTCACTGGTCTTGGACAGACATTTATCTCATTTTTTTGAAGCCAAAGTATCACAGCATACATGACATAAGATTATAACGCATATTACATTATTCCTACAAAACCCAATTCTGTAAAACACCAAACTTGTTCTCATAAAAGTTGACCAAAAACTCACAAATTTCCAAAAGAGCTGACATCAGGGAAATGAGTCTTTTTTCTGTAATATTTTTTTCTATCCCAGCTTTTATTTCTGATGTTGGAGACTGTGACTGAATGTCTTGTCAACTGAAAGACTGTTCAAGGTGAAAGTATTTTTACCCCGTCCCCCCGAAGGGGAGCCAAGGGGTATTATTTTTGGTTCAGTTTGTTTGTTTGTTAACGCTCTAGCAGCAAAACTACTGGTTTAATTCATACCAAATTGGGATTATAGATTGCCAGTGACCCAGAGTAGAACCAGTTACATTTTGGGAAAAGTAGGTCAAAGTTTCAAATTTTTTATGAATTTAAAAAAAAATGTCTCCCCCCATTTACTTATAATGGGTGAAATCTAACATGTCTGTAGCAGCAAAACAATTGGTTGAATTCACACAAAATTTGGTTTATAGATCGCCAGAGACCCAGAATAGATCTGATTACATTTTGGGAAAAGTAGGTCAAAGTTCAAATTTTTTATGAATTTTCAAAATCTTCCCATTTTTTTTATAATGTGCGAAACATATGCATGGGGCAGGGTTTGTTGTGCTTCGCGCCACTTGTTGTTTTTATTGTTAATTGCAGGCCAACACAGTGGTTAGTGGTTAGCACGGTCGCCTCACAGCAAGAAGGTCCTGGGTTTGATTCCAACACCAGCCAATGGGGGGGGGGGGCTTTCTTTGGGGTGTTTGCATGTTCTCCCTGTGTTTGCGTGAGCTCTCTCTCTCTTCCTCCCACCATCCAAAGACCTGCGCTAATAGGTTAATGAGTTAACCTAAATTGCCCATTGGTGTGAATGTGAGAGTGACTGGTTGTTTATTTCTATATGTCAGCCCTGCGATGAACTGGTGACACGTCCAGGGTGTACCCCGCCTCCACCCATAGGTAGCTGGGGTAGGCTCCAGCACCCCCACAACCCTCTCGAGGACTAAGCAGTTCAGAAGATGAATGAATGAATTACAGGGGTTGGACAAAATAATGGAAACACCTTCACCTCAAGATGATAATGCCCCAATCCATACAGCTAGAATTGTTAAAGAATGGCATGAGGAACATTCTAATGAAGTTGAGCATCTCGTATGGCCGGCACAGTCCCCAGACCTCAACATTATTGAGCATTTATGGTCAGTTTTAGAGATTCAAGTAAGACGTCGATTTCCACCGCCATCGTCTCTAAAAGAGTTGGAGGGTATTCTAACTGAAGAATGGCTTAAAATTCATTTGGAAACAATTCACAAGTTGTATGAATCAATACCTCGGACAATTGAGGCTGTAATTGCCACAAAAGGCGGACCTACACCATATTAAATTATATTTTGTTGATTTTTTAAGGTGTTTCCATTATTTTGTCCAACCCCTGTATGAATTGCTAAAATGCTATTTGTTGCCTGTGTAAATACTCATTCCCCTCTCCTGTTTCCTAGGTTACTACCCTGGTGAACACCAGTAACAAAGGGCCCTCCAGTAAGAAGAAGGGCCGCTCCAAGAAGGCTCATGTGCTGGCAGTGTCTGTTGAGCAGGCTACCCAGAACTTTCTGGAGAAGGGGGAGCAGATTGCCAAAGACAGCCAGGACCTCAAGGAGGAGCTTATCGCTGCTGTGGAGGATGTTCGTAAGCAAGGTGAGCTTGTTGGGATTTTTTTTTCGTAGGCAAAATACTTGAGCTTACAATTGTTGTACCTTAATATTGCTTTGGTGTTTGTCAGATAATTGCTTTGTGAGTGTGTAATATTCTTTTTTTTTTACATTTGCAACCAGGCATCGAGTAATTCCTTCTTACTCACTGCAATATTATTGCTGCTTTTCTCTTTTTATACAATATTTTGCTCAAAAAGTTTCTGCTGAAAACTACCTGTTCATGCCACGACAAGCAGTGATTACAGTGAAGCACAACATTAAACTGAGCAAGTGACACAAAAAAGTTAGCAGAAAGAAGAGGCTGCAGGTACACGACAAATGAAAGAAAACACCTACATAGTGTACAAATAAAGTCAGAAGAGTGTCAGAACTCTACTGGAGGTATGAACTCCCTCTCTGTGCTTTAATGATGGAGGTGTCATCTCAATGCGTTGGTTTAAAGTCTTCTGTCGCTGTTCAGTTCAGTTTAGATCTGATGACTGTGAAGACCATTACAAATGATTCACTCATTCTTATTTAGTGAGGTGTTGTGCCCTATGGATGTGGACATTGTCATCCTGGAAGAGAATACTCTAACCAGGACACAAAAATAAAATATATGTCATCAACAGGTGATAATGATCACAGATGACTTTATAGTCGTTTGAAGTAACCCTTCTCTGTAGGGTTCAAGCATTTAGTCCAGCACTGTTCTCTTGATGTGGGTTGTGAAGAATATGATGAAAAAACTCAGCTGTTATCATTTATTTGTACATCTCTCTGTGGACCACTGCCATTGGTATGTGGTTAACGAGGAGTTTATGCACTGCAGTCCTGTTACACTGCCTGGCCAAAGAAGTTAAACACACAATATTCAGGTCCAGTGAAGTACAGGACACATTCGCTTTGGCATTATGCCTCACAATGCTTGTGCAACATCGCAATAAGTGTCACAGCATTTATTTCCGGCCACAGTTATGATAATTATGAGCCAAGATCTTGTATTGGTGATGCAAGAGTCAGACCGCTGTGTAAAGTCTTCTTCATCACATCCCAGTATTTCTTTATGGGGTTCAGGTCTGGACTCTGAGGAGGCCAATCCATGTGTGAAAATTATGTCTCTTGCTCCCTGAACCACTGTTTCACAATTTGATCCTGATGAATCCTGACATTGTCATCTTGAAATAGGTCTGTGTCACCAGGGAAGGAAAAAATCCATTAAAGTTAAAACCTGGTCGTTCAGTATATTCAGGAAGTCAGCTGAATACTAAGTTTTGGACACATGACATTGTTGAACCTAGACCTGACCAAATGATGCACCTCCCGATCATAACACCTTCCCCACAGGGTTGTGCTATAGGCACTAGGCATGATGGGTAATCACTTCAACCCCCTCTGTTCTCCTCCTGATGTGTCCATCACTTTAGATCAGAGTCAGTCTGACCTTTTTCCACTGAAACACAGCCCAATCTCAATACTTCTACAAACTGATGGATGTTTAAGAAAGGAAAAGCTACTGCACCAGAACTTGTTGCAGCTGAAACAGTAGTTATCCAGTGGAAGGCTTCTTCCTATTTACTTACTTGAAGCCAGGTGGTAACTTTTAGCCCAGGGGTGTCGAACTCATTTTAGGTCAGGGGCCACATCCTCCTAATAGGATCTGAAGTGGGCTGGACCAGTGAAATAATTACATAATAATAGATAAATAATGTCATTTCTAAACTTTTCTCTTTGTTTTAGTGTACAGAAGTAAAATTACATGATGAAAAGTTTGCCTCTATGAATGATTCTTTAAAAAATGTGAATAACATGAATCATGAAAGAATTTAAATTTATTATAAAAAATAAGTGCAATTTTAATAATAATAATAGTCTGCCTCAGTTAATCATTTACACATTATTATCATTATAACTTACAGATCACAGTGGTTTTACAAATACACATGAAAATTGCACTTCTCTTAGGACATTTCAGGTTATTTGCATTTTTTGTGAGAAGATACCTTGCACTTTTATTACACTTAAAGAGAATTTGGAGTTAGTATTTATAGTTATCATGATAGTATTTTACTGGTATGACCCACTTGAAATCAAACTGGGTTAATGTGGAACCTGAACTAAAATGATTAATATCTTCAGTGTAATTCTCCCACAGGCCGCATCGGACCCTTAGATGGACCAGTTTTGGCCCGCAGCCCACATGTTTGACACCCATGTTTTAGCTGAACAATGTACGACATCCCTCTGTTCTGTCAGATTGTTTTTTTGAGGTGACTGTGATTGTCAGTGCAGGATATGATTAGACTGAGGACCAAATAATGTATAAATATCAACCTCTACAAGAATCCATGTGACCCACTGCAAACATACACCGAAACCACGTAATGCATCTATTGTATCATAACAGGATGCATTCCTCTAAAATGTCCACACATTCTTCTTTTCCATGGCTTTAAAGGTTGCATATTTAATGCTTTAGACTCACATTTTAGGAAAAGTACTGACAACAAAAACTCTCCCTCAGACCAATACGCATTTATGAAGCTAAGGTTTTGAGGGACATCCCATTAGGAGTACATTATTATTCATTTGCTTAGGCTTTTACTTGATGCATGCAGCCTCATGAATGTACTGCCTGGAGTTGTTACCCTAAAGTCATGCATCGTTAACGCTTTGACTGTCTGTCGTGGTGCTGAAGATATTTCAGAAGCCCATTCTCATTACTGACAATTTGGGAATTTTCAAAGGCTTCACACAGAAGCTTGAATATAAGTCCTCGTTTCAACTTATGCTACTCTTCTTCTTTTTTTTTTTTTTTTTCTTAGGAGCTCTTGTTCAGATGCAGCAATGTCATAGTTGTTTGTAGTTCCCAGAAGTTTGCCTGTGCTGAGTGAGAAAGTCAGTGAGCCTTTATGTGAATCAAATGTTTGTCCCCAGAATGGAATTGCATTCCCTGTTCAATAACTACATCAGCAGAAAGAGCAAATGGAGCTCAGCATATGTTGTGTTGTACCCATATTCCTCATCCTGCACTGTCAGCTCCACTTGGCCATTGGTGCTGTTGAACACTGACTTGACTGTGCTGGCATATAGGTCTTTTGAGGCGTGAAATCGACTGTTGCCATACAGGTCATCACCGCAGCTGACACCTAAAAAGACAGAGTCAGTCATCCCACTTGTTAGGCACACTAGTCAAAGCTAAAGGAAAACTGTTCAGCAGTCATGGTGCACTTTTTCTTTTCTTCTAATTAAAACACATTTTTAACCAACGTGCTGCAAAACATTCTGAAATTTGCAATCATTTATAATTACAGTGCCCTTTTATGATTCTTATAATTATAAAGGTCTGCCCTTTTAAATGAGTAAAACTAAGTCAATGTCTTTCCAAGTCTGAAATGAAAGTTAGCACTCCACATGTCCTCAGATGCTTACCGCTTAGTGCCATTATAGAAAAGATAGACATGATGAAAAGCTCTCCAGTGTAGAACTGAACAGCCGGTGGGGCACTCTCATTCTCTCTTTGCACTCTACTTTTGCTAGGTTAGGTATATTTACATGCCATGTCATCCAGGAAAACTCATTTAACAAGTTATGATCCCAAAAATAGCTTGTGTTGACTTTATTCGGTAGGCTTTTAAATGGTACCTGTAGGGAATTTTCATTGGTAGCTGTTTCAGAAGATCACACATAATACTGGCGGTTCTGTTATAGCCCATTGTCAAGTACGCACATGCACCAAGTCAACGCTCAGTCAGGCATGATCAGTGACTTGTTGCCTCCTTCACGGACTGTTCCAGCACCCGTAGTGACACAGAGTTGTTTTGTCAGATTACCTGGGCTGTTACAGACTGGTTACTGACCCCGTGCAGTAGACACCAGTATTGGTCAGCGCTAGGTCACATCCCTAGGGCAGTGGCGGAGTGCTAAGCTTACGGCTGCACAAACAACAAGTGCAAACATGTAATTTCCACTCAATCTGGCTCACTGACTGCTGCTTGTTTACTCATTCGATCAACTGGAAACAACATTGGTACGTCACTTCCGGCCGGCAATAGCTGCCCCCACATGTAATTCACATGATAAAAAGATGTAGGTTGGTGCATTTATTATTTATTACCCCACCCCCCGACGGGGAGCCAAGGGGTTTTGTTTTTGGTTAGGTTTATTTGTTTCTTTGTTTGTTAACACTCTAACAGCACAACTATTGGTTGAATTCATGCCAAATTGAGTTTATAGATTACCAGTGACCAAGAATAGACGTGGTTACATTTTGGGAAAAGTAGGTCAAAGTTCAAATTTTTTATGAATTTTTAAAATCTTTTTTTTTTTAGCCATTTACTTATAATGGATGGAATTTCAAATGTCTCTTGCAGCAAAATTATTTGTTGAATTCATACCAAATTGGGTTTATAGATTGCCAGTGACCCATTCAGTGGCAATCATGTCATTACATTTTGGGAAAAGTAAGTTCAAATTTTTTATGAATTTTTAAAATCTTTTTTTTCTCTCCCCATTTACTTATTTACTTACTTCAAACTTAGCACATAAATAGACAATTGATACAATGACATCAGCACACACATAGACATGATGACATCAGCTATGTGTGAGGGGCGGGGTTTGTTGTGCCTGTCACCCCTTGTTTATTTATTTCCTGAATTTGTGCCTCTCTTGCTTGTAAGTAATACACAAAGCATAATTAATGTCGTAAGCATGACCAGAACAGGTACACTTTAATGAACGTTTTTACAAGATTCTACGCAAACAGCTTGGAGTGTTGTTCACTGAATGTTACCATCTACCTCGTCAATGTCATGGTGAATTGTACAGCTCTCTTACTTCTGTCATCATCTCAACAGACCTTCGTCGCCACGACCTCATTATCTCATACCCCTTCATGTTTTCATGATTAAATTATAGATGCTGATTTCAGACCACAGAGAGGTTCAGTAATCAGTTCCTTTGTACTATGACTCTTCACTAGCTCATCCCTGGGCTGGACGGAGTTGGAGCATAACCAGCTACAGTCTGGAAGGAACCCCAAAGACTCTATTGGATGTCTGCATTTATACAACTTTAAAAATGTAGCTATACTATTGGTAATTTACAGTGTCTATGTGAAGTGGAGCTGTTTTTATTTACCAGCTGCCACATCATTATTTAGCAGTAGTCTGCTGCATGTCCTCATTACCGGGTAGTATGCAGTATCAGCTTGGAAATATTCAGTTATACCACAGAAAAGTTATTGTAGCTGCTTAAAAAAAGAAAAAAGCTCATTAAAAGATTAAAATGATAACTAAACATCTTAACAGTTTGCCTCAAGGGTTGGAGCTGTTCTGCTGTGAGCCATGGCAGCACTAATGTTTTCCAAAATGCCACTCGAACTAAGATGAAGCGGTTCAAGGGATGTTATAGCTGAAACACTTTGCAACACATTATGTAGCGAGATGGCACACCAAGCATGGTGATTAGTAGGTATGGGAAGGAAAGATACCCTCCATGGTCTGCAAAAGGGAAATTTGTCTTGGGCCAACAGAATGTGTAGAGCTACTAGTGTCAGAAACAGCCAGTTTTCGACTGTCCACGGGGTTTAATCAGACTGGGGCTGTTTTGGAAGCTAGTTCAAACCCATGTATTATTTACTGAGAAACACAATAGATTTATAAGTGGATTTAAACTTGGGGGAATCTCACAATTTGTTTCCAATTGTTGAAATCTAATTCGTAATTTAATGAACAGAAAATACGGCAGCAGATTGATCACTGGCTAAATATGAGTTCTTTTTCCCTTGATAGGAGTTGGCTACAGTTTTGTAAATTGTTACGATGTTTGTTTGTCATACATGTTTGTTTTTTTTTACATTTCTGAAGTGCGTCTGCTGCTTTCCTGTAGTGTTTGTGAGCTGTCACCATCCAGGTGCATACGTCAAGGTTATTAGTGTTGTTGTTTTTGTATTCATGTTATGTTTGTATTCCGCAAATGTATTCAGAATCTCCAATATAGGAACAGTCTTTATTTTTGGATTCAGTTCACCCCCTCCCCTCCCCTTCTGTATGTACACACCCACACATGCACACAGATAATGATATCACCTGATTTAGAACAGTAAAAGTTGAAGTCGAATCGTGTCAGTTTTTTTCACGTGCTGCGCTCTTCTTTCTTGCAGGGGAAACCATGCGCATCGCCTCCTCCGAGTTTGCTGATGACCCGTGCTCCTCTGTGAAAAGAGGCACAATGGTGAGAGCCGCCCGGGCCCTGCTCTCTGCCGTCACCCGTCTCCTCATCCTCGCCGACATGGCTGATGTCATGAGACTGCTGGCCCACCTTAAAATTGTAAGTGTAATCATCATCACTATGTGGAAATCAGTGGAGTTGAAACTGAAAGGGTGTATGAAACAACATTTTTAGGAGTGATTATTGACCATCAACTCGGTTGGAAACCACAAATAGAATATATCAAACGTAAAATGTCCAAGGCTGTTATGATTCTTTATAAAACTAGAGATCTGTTAAACAAGCAATGTTTGCACATATTGTATTGTTCCCAGGTAATGCCATATATGTCATACTGTGTGGAAATTTAGGGCTACGCGTATAAAACTAACATAGACCTTATAATTTAACTCCAAAAAAAGCTATCAGAGTAATAAATAAAACAGGTTATCTTCAGTCAAGTAATCAATATTTTGTAGGATCTGGTATATTAAAATTTCCTGATATTGTATATTTAAAAACAATTGAAATTATTTTTTGTGCTAAGAACAAACGTCTTCCTGTTTGTGTTCAAATTTTTTTAAGTTAAGAAAAGGGAATTATAATTTAAGAGGGTTGTTTGTCTTTGAAACCTAAGAACAAATGTTAAATATTGCTGTGTTTCTGTTATTGGTGTCAAATTATGGAATCAAATGAATGATGAATTGAAATTGTGTAGCTTGTCGAGTCTTGAAAAACCTTTAATTTGTCAAATTCTCAAGGGTTATAAAGGTAAAATAATCTTGAAGTGGTTTACGGAACTAAATGTAGATTAATTTGTGTTAATGTTTTATTTGCTGCAGTTTCAGTTAATTCAAAAGATGAGAGCAGGAGAAGCAGAAATAAGCCTCTGCCTTCAGCTTCTTCCTTTTACGGTTACCAATTGTGTAAATTGTATGCTCTTTATTTGTATGTGTTTTGTACATAACTGAAAAAAAAATAGTCATTCATTCGTTCAGTTCAACTATTTGGGGTTTATCTGTGTTACAGTTCAAGTCAGTACTCTGTACTTTGGCAAAATGATTGAATAAATAGCATTAATTAGGCTTGCATGCCAAATGGGCTTAAAAATACAAGCAGATGTTCATACAAGGACCTTGTAGTGCTGCAGAGTCAACAGCAGCAACATATGCTTTTATTCCAACCTGTGCACATTAGCATATAGATGAGGTATAGAGGAGCATTGTTGATTATACTGTACCACATCATGCCACAGTGCTCTGGTGTGATTGACTGCACAAACCTATTCTACCCTAATATTTCAGCCTATTTTCACCAACTTTGTTTTCTGTGACTCAAGACTTAAAAAGAGAATTTGAATACAGCAGTGTTGGTTAGCGTCAGAGTCTCCCAGTAACATAGTCTCTCTAATTCCGTAATGCACTCTTGTCCACTTACACAGTCTCCCTTTTCTCTGTTTCATTCACACACGCACAGTCTGTTCCAGCCTCATTTTTTGAGACTTGGAGAGGGTTTAACTCAAATCACTATAAGCCCTGCCATCAAAGGCCACTTAAAAGTTATCTCTCTTCTCTTTTCCATTACATCTTGGGTGGCACTTTCATTAGGGAAAGACAGGAGCTTAGTATCACGATGTGCCTGCAAAAGGAATGTGGTTGCTGAAATGAGACACTTAAAATTACAGTTTAATCAGTATTGTCTTCTTTTTTTTTTTAAAGTCTGGTTACAGCCACACAGAATAAACTCATTTTCTTCTACCATGTTATGTTATAATATATATATATATATTTTTTTTACTGTTAAAGGTGTATAGCTTCAACTACATGTAGATACATTTCCAGGTCTCCAGAGGTTTTGTAAGACTCAAGTTGATGTGTGTGTCTGTGACAGGTGGAGGAGGCTCTGGAGGGAGTAAAGAATGCAACCAATGAGCAGGACCTGGCGAACCGCTTCAAGGAGTTTGGGAAGGAGATGGTGAAGCTTAACTATGTGGCAGCCAGGAGACAGCAGGTAAGGGCTTCTGAAAGGTGGAACTTCTCCTGTCTCCACTACTCCTGTCATTTACGATACATCAGCCTTAACTCGGCTATGATTCACTGTTTGCTTACATAAGGGGTAATTGTCTTATTAAGGCTACTTTTCACAAAGAATCAAACCCACTACCATTGTGATGTGACAGACAGGCAATGGTGGAGGTGGGGAAAACGTGATAACTCGACCCTTTTAACCCGTAGAGGTCCACGGTCAAGGCTCAGTGACTGAATCACATGACATTTTCAACACGTCGTGGCATCGGAAGTCGCTCATGTAGACCACTGAGGACAATTGCATTCAAAAGTGCGGACTTGAAACACTCTCCCACTTTTTATTTGATGTCGATAGAGTAAATACAACCGGAGATATGACGCTTTAAAACTAGAGCAAACAAGCGATATAGCATTTTTATAGTGATATAAAGCAAATGTTATATTTCTGACCATATCTTTGTCATTTTTTGTCCGTTTTCAAAATGGAAAAAAAAAACTGGCCGAATCTGCGGATTCTAAGCCACATACTGCATTAGCATTACAGGTAAAGGCGAAGATGACCCCTACCTGAACCAGATGTGTAACCCGGGGTGGGGGGATGGGGGTGAGAAAACCGGAGAAAACACCTATGTAAAGATATGCTTTTATGTCAAATATTTGAATATAGTTTTAATTTATTACAATTTTGATTTTATATACCTAATATTTGGAACCAATATTCAGTTTTAAAGTCTTTGAAAAGGTTTGTTAACTGTCTTTGTGTTATTTATGCAATAAATTCTATACATTTTTTAAATTGGATTTTATATTTTTTGTGTGTTTTTTGGCCTTTTGTACTGATATAGTAGGTTAAAGTGAAAAAATAATAGGCAGATGAGATACATGAACTTGTGCTGAAAAAAAACAAACAACCATTTCTTTATGTAGTATTTAAAGGCAAAATCAAAAGTACTCAAAAACAGCCAAAATAAGCTCAGATCCCTAAAGGTTAAGACAGTTTTTCTGCGGTTCATTAAAAAGCCATTAAATAGATTTTGTGAAAATTAAGGTCTTAAATGGCACTAAAAAGCATTAAATTCAATGTCCTAGAGGCATTAAAAAATTAAATGCACTTGATGGAAAAAAAAACAAAACATTGTTATTCACGATTTATTTTGATTATATAAACATTTAATAATTTTGATGGGAAGTATAGTGTGATGATTGACAGGCGGAACCCTTTAATTGGCTATTGCTTATGGCCGATACACAAAGTCACAACACCGGATGCTCGGAACGCAACGAGCGGAGGGAATATTGGCAAATGTCGGAAAAATGGGAAAATGCAAGTTTCAGTAGAAGTGATTGGAAGGAGAACTATTCAGAACCTGGTTAAAGCCTGTTAATGGTAAACTGTCATGTATAAATAAAACTATTTATAAAACTGTATCTACAGTTGGACATGGACATTAAATTTGTTTAAAGTGGCATTAAAAAGGGCATTAAAAAGCATTAAATTGGGTTTGCTGATACCAGCAGAAACCCTGTAAGACTGCCATTATAACAGGCTGCCTAGGTGTCTTCATGTTTTCTTTGCAATAAAAGTGTCAGTAAATGCCCAATTTTTGCCCATTCTTTTGCATCTTTGTTTTCAGGAAGAACTTAACTTTCAATATCTGGCTATTAATGATCATTATTATGAATAATAAATGCTTAAAACGTGCATTTTAGTAAAAAAAACAAAACAAAACAAAACAGACTTGAAGTATTTAGCATATTTATTGTCAGAAACAACTGTAAATCTCCATAATGGAACTTTTTGAAATTGCAAAAATAAACTTTCAACTATTTTACATCTGCTCAAACATGCTTTTTGGTCTTGAACATTCAGTATCCATATTATGGCTTAATATTTTTTGTTATTTCCAGGTGTTATTTTTTAGTCTGTGCAGAAGTCTCTGATACAGTTGGTTTCTACTTGTAATAGAGTCACACATTCCTGCTGCAAAGAGTTCTTGTATCGCGTCGGAAAGCTCCAAGTACTGGAGAGTTTGCAGTTGTTAAAGAGTTAAAGAATAAACTTTTTTTTTTTTTTGAGATATTGGCATTAACCCATAAAGACCCGGTACTACTTTTGTGGCATTTCCCAAATACATTTTTTACTCTATTTAACCATTTGTGAGTGATTTGTCACCATTTATTGTAAAATTACCCATTGTATTTTGCATTATTTCAGTGAAAATCAGGTATTTTCCCATATTTAATGTACAGATCATGTAGTGTAATCATCATGCTGAGATTAAAGTTAAGGGTTATTAAAGCCAAAACAGAGAAAGCTTAAGAAAAAGTGACCTTTTCAGGAACATATATCATTAACTAAATATCAAAACAAGAGCCTCCATCCACTGTCATTCAATATCAATCAGTGTTGTAGAAGATGAGACTGTGTTTCCACGGTCACTATGGAGCCTCTGAACATCCAAATGTGATAACCAGGAAAAGATGACAAACTGCATTTTACCTGAATAATTTCAATGTATCAATAGGATTAGTGGATCAACAGGTATGAGACAATTTAGATCAGCAGATACTTTTGGTCAACAGTGGATATTTGGGTCTTTATGGGTTAAAGCAGTAACAATAATGTTGTAAAACAGCTAAATGCAGATGCTAAGTGTGTGTTTTGCGTTTAAGGCGAGTATTCATTGGCACGTCACAATTTAATAAATCAGCAGAATATCCACACCAGTGCTTATTTTACCCAGGAGGATAATTCATGCTTATGTTGGGACATTTTTTCTCTAATATGGCCCTTGGACTGACAAAGAGCTTTTAAAGGATTTTTTCCCTTCAAGTGTCATGTTGGCAAAAATCCACCCTGCTGAACATTCCCACAGCAAAGCACTGAATCCTGTCCAGCTCTGGGGTTGCTGATCTGCTGACACCGCTGTTACTTTGTGCAGTGGGAACAACTCTTATTTATAACACGGGTCATGAACTCATGTGTCCAGGTTTAATTTGTGGAAACTGAAACCAGATTTATTTAGTTAATTATGTTTTTAAGGACGGTGCTTAACTGGTAAACATTCACTTTTCAGGAGCTCAAAGACCCTCAGTGTCGAGATGAGATGGCAGCGGCACGCGGGGCCCTTAAGAAAAATGCCACCATGCTGTACACGGCCTCACAGGCTTTCCTGCGCCACCCAGACGTGGCCGCCACACGTGCCAACCGAGACTACGTGTTCAAGCAGGTGCAGGAGGCCATCGGAGGCATTTCCAGCGCTGCTCAGGCCACCTCTCCCACTGACGAGAAGCATGGCCACGCTGGCATCGGAGAACTGGCTGCTGCCCTCAATGAATTTGATGTGAGTCACCCAAAGATGTTTTCCTTCCTCATCCCACTATATTTTCACATTAATGAACTTGATGTGATGCAGTAACCTAAAACAACACCTCTACATTTCCACTCCCACTCTAATACAGTGACTACTACTTTCATTTAAAATGTGCCGCGTGAATGCACCATACCAACTGTCCTTTACTTGGATACAAGTGTAGTGTTGTAGTTAATGTTGCAGTAGACAGTTGGTGCACTCATATGATCTGATATTTTCCAGTCGCGTATATGTACAGGGTGGGGAAGCAAAATTTACAATGAACATTTAGTTGTTTTTTCTCAGCAGGCACTACGTCACTTGTTTTGAAACCAACCATATATTGATGTTATAATCATACCTAACACTATTATCCATACCTTTTCAGAAACTTTTGCCCATATGAGTAATCAGGAAAGCAAACGTCAAAGAGTGTGTGATTTGCTGAATACACTCGTCACACCAAAGGAGATTTCAAAAATAGTTGGAGTGTCCATAAAGACTGTTTATAATGTAAAGAAGAGAATGACTATGAGCAAAACTATTACGAGAAAGTCTGGAAGATACTATTAAAGAAGAATGGGAGAAGTTGTCACCCCAATATTTGAGGAACACTTGCGCAAGTTTCAGGAAGCGTGTGAAGGCAGTTATTGAGAAAGAAGGAGGACACATAGAATAAAAACATTTTCTATTATGTCAATTTTCTTGTGGCAAATAAATTCACATGACTTTCAATAAACTAACTGGTCATACACTGTCTTTCAATCCCTGCCTCAAAATATTGTAAATTTTGCTTCCCCACCCTGTAAATTGGTAAGCTCTGGTTCTGCAATATCGTTTTCTGACTTAATACAACTATAAAGAACAGACTTACAGACATGAACCCTCTATAATGTGAATTATGTGCAGTAAGTTGTGCAGTAACAACGCAGTGTGTATTCAATATTTGTCAAACATAAATGCAACATTTTTATAGACTCATTCACAGATATGCATGCTGTTAATATTTTAACCCTTTCATGCATAAATTAATATTACCAAAATCAAGATTTTTTTCCTCAATGTATTTATTCCTCTTCAAGTAGGAAAAAAACAATGTGATTGAAATTTTTTTTTATGAAACTATTTTTCATGGAGTTACAAAAATGTCCCTCAGCTGGACACCATGCATTTAATTTTTGAAGCAAAGAAACATGTATTTACTGACATACTGTGTGAAAACTATTAAATAAAATCATTTTTAATGTTGTGAATCTGATGTTTCCTCACATTTTAACATACTATAATACTAGTTATAACTCACTCAGATAATATGCAACAAAAAAAAAAACAAACTACTTTTTGTTTTAAAAGACATTTAAATTACAGTCTAATAATAATTAGCAATTGATTTCGACTCAAATATGTTACTGCAGATCAGGTTTAGCAAGAACAGGAATAGTAATGGTGTGAATTGTAATGTATGGGGTGTTGCGTAAGTGTCCACTGTGTTGATATGCAAGTAAAACAACAAAACCCATGAATATATAAGAGAACAACTGTAGAATAGCTGTCCCCTGGAGTGACCACTATGCATGAAAGGGTTAAATACTGTGTCTATTCATATTTTATATCTATTTTAATTTTATTCTACTTTAGGTCTATTCTTATTTAACTTTTTGTCAAATTCTATATTCTATTTATTTACCTTTTTAGGTTTTGTAATTTTATGTTCGCTCTATTTTTATTTTTTGATGGATTGGTTTTTTAAAGTCCAACAGCCCTAAGGGTCCGATGGACTATCGGTATCAGTTGATGTCCATCTGTCGTCCACCTGTAAACAATTTTTCAAGACTCTTTTTCTCTGAAACCGACAGTCACAATGACTTGATATTTGTTGTGGAACATCTTTGGGGTAAGGTCCACCAAATTTGTTCAAAGAATATATAGAATATAGATAGGAAGTCACATATGGACTTTCATTTGGTGCCATAACCTTTGACCTTGACTGACCTTGAAAGGTTAAACCTAAGGTCATCTATGTCCACAGTTCTAGAAAGTTCTTCTCCAAAACAGTCGACCAGAATCAATTGAAATTCATAGATGAGGTTTCCTTGGGGCAAGGTCTACCAAGTTTGTTCAGAGAATTGAGAAATATTTATTTTTTAATTTTTTAAATGAATTTCTTAAATTTTAAAAATCCCCATTGGTTTATAATGGGAAAATTTCAAAGTGCCATAACTTGAAAACAGTTGAAGATATTGATATAATTACTATTGGCAATAGATAGGAAGTCACATATGGGCATTCATTTAGTGCCATGACCTTTGACCTTGAGTGATCTCGAAAGGTCAAACAAATGTCAATTAATGTCTTTAAATATGCTGTTGGACTGCAGGTCCTATTTTTCATATTATTGCACTGACTGGAGTAGTATTGCTAATTTCATTGTAAACACAACGACATTAAAGACTATTCTGTTCTATTCTATTCTATTCTATTCTATTCTATTCTGTTCGGTTCGGTTCTGTTCTGTTCTGTACATATATTGAGGTAACTTAGGGAAGTCTTTAGGCTTTTTCAATTCATTTACAATCAATTAATATTCCATTGTCCCTCCATGATCTACTCAGATACAATCATTACATTAGTAAAAGCACAGCAGTGTGCATGGGGGCAGTTCTTATCTGTATCTGTTGTCATCATGTTAAAGACTATTTCTCTGTTTGACTTTTGGTGCTGTATCACCGTACCTGACTGAAGAGACCATTTCTGTTTCTTTCGATAGTTACTTCACCACATATACTCTATACCCTATACATATACTCATTTTTACTTTAAAACCAGTGTCTTCTTTCCACCACTGCTATAATTTCAGGAAAACAAAAAATACATATGGACACTGTACACCGTCCTACATATGAATTTTCACTCTTTTTACCTTGTTCTAAAACTGCTGAATTTGTGACATAAGAAAACTCGAGACATTCTGCCGTCCGCCGCCTTCAGTAACATGATTCTCTGCTGCCATCTAGTGGTTATACATTGACAGTGAACAGTCAGTGTGAAAATACTGTACATGAGCTTCAAGTCAGGCCAGCGATGAGGTTCTGAATCATTCAGGTTCAGATATCCTTTGTCTATTCAAAGCTGGGAAATGGTCTTGTTACAGCAGTGCAAATAAAGTCAGTAAATCACAGCAGTTTCAAAATAGCGCAAGTTTATTTACATCAACTTGGTTTAATACTGAAACATATGTGCTAGATAACAAATAATGTAAGAGGACTTTATGTACAATATACCAAGGTGGAATGGCTAAAAAAGCATTACAGTGAAGAATAAATTAACTGTACAATTGAAAGTGAGATATGTAACTAAATAAAATGTGCAAAATGGATAATTACAGGGTGGGGAAGCAAAATTTACAATGAACATTTAGTTGTTTCTTCTCAGCAGGCACTATGTCAATTGTTTTGAAACCAAACATATACTGATGTCATAATCATACCTAACACTATTATCCATACCTTTTCGGAAACTTTTGCCCATATGAGTAATCAGGAAAGCGAACGTCAAAGAGTGTGTGATTTGCTGAATGCACTCGTCACACCAAAGGAGATTTCAAAAATAGTTGGAGTGTCCATAAAGACTGTTTGGGAGAGAATGAGAGAATAATGGGAGAAGTTGTCGCCCAAATATTTGAGGAACACTTGCGCAAGTTTCAGGAATCGTGTGAAGGCATTTATTGAGAAAGAAGGAGGACACATAGAATAAAAACATTTTCTATTATGTCAATTTTCTTGTGGCAAATAAATTCTCATGACTTTCAATAAACTAATTGGTCATACACTGTCTTTCAATCCCTGCCTCAAAAAATTGTAAATTTTGCTTCCCCACCCTGTAATTGTGAGTTGGTAACAGTGTATGAGTCATGAAGTGCAATACAGCTACTAAAAATTGTATGTGAGCTTTAAAGCAGGTGTCTGTCAGCCAGAGGTGTGTAGTCGTACAGAGTTATAGCACTGGGCAGCGAAGACTTCCTTTATCTGTCCTTGTGGCTGCAGAGTTGGATCAGTCTGTTGGAGGAGCGCCACCGCCCATTCAGAAGGTGGTGCAGAGGGTGGTCAGGGTTTCCTCAAGTGGATAATGGTGTGTTCAGAGTAAAATGCCCCATGTCCAGCCTAACGCAAAGTCAGCCTTTCTGATGCGTTTGCTCATGATCACCATGCAGTTGTGAATGCGACAGCTGATTCACTTATGAACTTTTGCAAAGCATAGAATTGGATGTCCGTCAGTCCTGGTCACATCTGCAGCCTGTCCATCCATGGGAGTGGATCTCTCTGTCACTGCGGTTCTCCCCAAGGTTTCTCGTTTTCCTACTGTTTTTTTGTTTGTTTGTTTGTTTTTTTTTAGTTTTTCCTTGCTGAGAAGGACAGGGGATGCCCGGGACATTAATCCATTTGCATCATCAACTGTTTAACTATTCAATTCTGTGAATCCCCGTGAGACGACCTTGCTGTGATATTGGGCTTTACAGATAACATTGAATTGAATGTCCCTTTCAGCTAGCGTTAAGGCTGATGTGTATTTAGACTTTAGAAACTTTGCTGCTCTTAGGTTTCATCACACTAGCAGCACACAGGCAAAAAAAATAAACAGACTTCCTACTTAAATTGTATTCTTTAAAAAAAAACAAAAAACATAATAATAATAATAATTCAGGACTATTTTCTGTGATTATGACTCAGGGTTTTCTTGTAATACATACGAGGCCAAATACTGTTAGTATGTATAATAAAAACACTACAGATTTGATTTGTGCCAGATTTCTTAAAATAGTATTTATAATAATAATAATAATAAGAAGAAGAAGAAGAAGAAGAATGAAATGTTCTACAGCCTTACTAACTTACTTTAACATTTATTATGTTATTTTGAAGTACCTTATTACCTGCATTTAAATAATTTTACAGGACATGTAAAAAAAAATTTGGTTCCATTATGTTAAATCACTTTCCCTCTAAATAATTTCCCATGCCTTCTGCTGCTGCCACTTGTCTTGACTGGAATCAATACCTTTTTTCTTCCGTATACGATCTAATCTGGATCTGTCCATCAAATGGATCGTAAACCCAGTCCTAAATACAGCATTATTAGTGTAATGTACAAGAAATGGGTAGAGATTGGCAGCAGTAAATGCACTGAGGTCATTTAGCAATTAGATAATGGAGGAGACCTGCCAGATTGCTATAAAATGTGATGGCCTTGTTTTTTTGTTGTTTGTTTTGTGCTGCAAGTTACAGGAGATACCGACTCAATCTGTAGTCTGGACAGTCTGCATCTGAAAATCAGCAGACAGACGCTGCAAACGTAATACATACTAATTCAGATCAGGGAGTTTCTTTATTTGTATTTTCTTTATAGCTTCATAATTCTGTTTTTGTCAGAAACACGTACAAATATCTGGGCTCAAATTTCTGCCCGTCTTGAGTTGTTTTACATATGATGCGTTTCCAAACTGCGTTGTGCTGTATACATTTACAGTATGTGAGTGACCCCATGTGGTGAGTTTTGGAAATGTCAAGTGCCTCATGTTTGAAGTCATTGTTTCCTCTGCTGTGAGGAGAATCTTAATATCCATCAGCTTAAATGTAGACATTAACATTTTAATGAGTAAATAGCTGAAAGATATGTTAGTATTAAGGGTTTTGGAAGATTTGAGAAGTAAATTTTAGTTTTGATTAAACCTGTTATTGTGTTTGAGGCCATGGCCTATAGTAATCACATCGACGTTTTTATGTAAAGCAGTACAGCGTTTTAGAAAAGCCAAAGACCTGCATAATTTCATTTCATTTGGCAGACAGGCAGCAGTTAAATGAGACAAATTGCCCTTTGCTTAGCCCTCTGTGCTCGCCTGAAGCTGATGCATGTTTAATTCGTAACTTACTACAGTCACAGACTATGGTCAGATCCTTTCAGAATAGTAATGACCTGATATACTGAGCAACATTTCATACGCGTGGCTGTGTCTGTGCCGTGTGTTTATGTGCAAATATACTGTAGACGGTTCTACGTGATGTCAAACACACACAGCTCATAGAAAGTCCATGCATATGAATCTGCAGTGGTGTGATACAACAGACAAAGCTGTGTTCCAACCAAACTGGCGGTTTCTCTTTCACTTCACACAAACCCATGACTCACATGACATGCTTGCCTGCTTCATTATCAATAATGGACTTCCTCTGGAAGCTTCAGAGTTGGATGATTTTGTTTATCTGGTTTGGGGGTACTGCTCCCTGTCCCCAGTCAGCTTTGATCTGTTTCTCATGTTTTGACTCCTCTGCAGTGGTTGGATGCATTATTGGCAGACCTGACTACAGCACAGAGAGTACAACTTTGAACCTTTGGTCCATATTGACATTTGTTGTTAAAAATCTATGAAATACTGTGACTTGTTTCTTATCGAACAAACAGATGTTTTGATTCCTCTACACTCCATTTTCTGCAACCAGTATTTCTTTGTCCCTTCATTTATCCTTGTACAACATTTACTTTAAATGCAAAAGTAAAAAAAAAAAAGAAAAAAACCTTGTTCCTCATTGCATCTGTTCCACAAAACGGAAAATGGCGGCCCCACAAGTACTTGTAATGTAACAAGCATTTTAACCATATAGAAACGACATCTCATTAGAGACTGTAGAGGAAGTGAAGACTCAAGTAAAGGGCACTGAGTACGTTTCATCTCCCCTGTTGCAATACCTAGACTAAGTAATCATACGGAAAAGCAGCAACAGGAAAAAAAACAAAAAAAAACATAGCGAGTATAGATTGCCTTGTATATGTGGATTCTACTTCTTCTCTAATTAGAAAAAAATACATCCAGGGGACACAGGCGTGTTTCTCAATTTCTGAGGCTGAATGTGGTTTATGTGCCACAAAAATGAAAATGGCAAAGATGTTGAGCACAGAACCTGAGCCTCTCCTGACACATTACAGTCCGTGACACAAAGGTTAGACAAGAATTTTAAATGCTGGGCATAGATGCGGGTCTGTAACTGCATTTAAAGGGCAGCTTATGAATAAGACAAGAAAGAGTGAATGACCTCATCTGTATTTTTTTTTTGCTTCACTGACACCCAGAATTAGTTCGGAACCAGTCAAGTAAGGACGTTGAGGTACAAGATCCATTAAAAGAGTAGAAGGGAGGTCAACATCATTTCAAGTCTACTCAATTCAAGCATAGTTTGGCGTGCCTCAAAGAGACAACACGAACCCCCTTTCCACCTTTTACCTTTTAGACATAGTTATGGATATTGGAAGGGTTTGTCTGCAGAATTTTGTGTTGAGATATCGCACATTGGGAAACCTTTACCTCCACAAACGCATTCGTTAACACAGTGGTTCCCAACCTTTTTGGGCTCAAATTTCTGGCAACATTCAAAACAGAAACATTTTTTGTGCTGAAATTAATTTATTTTTGATCATGTAATAGTTTGCTATGCTATGTCGCAAATAAACGTCAATTTTAGACGACATTTAGGCTATGTAATTTATATAATGCACCTTTTGGGTGTCTGCTTCTCAGTTTCGCTTGGAGATGTCCAGGCGGGCGAAGAAATCTTTCCATTCTCTGTTCAGTCTTGTTTTCTGACTACGACTTTCTCTGGGCAGGTTGAAGCGTAGTAACAACTGCAGTCACATGATCAGGTCAATCAAGATATGCCCTCTCAGATATTATATCCTGCATTTTATTTAAACTTGATTTTTATTAGGAAAAGTCTGTAGTATTTTAAGTATAATGAAATATATGTTGATTCGTTAAAAAATATTTTTATTAGTAATTTATTTATTTAGTTTTTTTTATCAATTACTGAAAATTCCAGGTGACACCACAGCTGAAAAACAGTGTTAACATTTCAGATTATACAGGGTGGGGAAGCAAAATTTACAATGAACATTTAGTTGTTTTTTCTCAGCAGGCACTACGTCAATTGTTTTGAAACCAAACATATATTGATGTCATAATCATACCTAACACTATTATCCATACCTTTTCAGAAACTTTTGCCCATATGAGTAATCAGGAAAGCAAACGTCAAAGAGTGCGTGATTTGCTGAATGCACTCGTCACACCAAAGGAGATTTCAAAAATAGTTGGAGTGTCCATAAAGACTGTTTATAATGGAAAGAAGAGAATGACTATGAGCAAAACTATTACGAGAAAGTCTGGAAGTGGAGGAAGCAACAAAAAACGTACCAAAGCTTTTATTAAAGCTCTCAAATCCAAAATCCTAAAGGATCCAACTAAATCCATCCAGATACCAGGTATTGCCATGGCTTAAAGCAAACTACCCAGATGGAAATTGTGTATGGACACAGGATGGTGCTCCAGCCCACACAGCTAGAAAAATACAAGATTTCCGCAAATCCAACTTTAGCAATTTTTGGGAATCATGTTTATGGCCGCCTTCTAGCCCAGATCTAAACCCTCTGGATAATGCTATTTGGGGCATTTTAGGACATGCTACCAATAGAACATCACACAGCAATGTCGACTTTCTTAAAGATACTATTAAAGAAGAATGGGAGAAGTTGTCACCCGAATATTTGAGGAACACTTGCGCAAGTTTCAGGAAGCGTGTGAAGGCAGTTATTGAGAAAGGAGGACACATAGAATAAAAACATTTTCTATTATATAAATTTTCTTGTGGCAAATAAATTCTCATGACTTTCAATAAACTAATTGGTCATACACTGTCTTTCAATCCCTGCCTCAAAATATCGTAAATTTTGCTTCCCCACCCTGTAGAATGAAATCTATGTTGAATCGTTAAAAATATTTTTATTAGTAATTTATTTATTTAGTTTTTTATCAATTACTAGAAATTCCAGGTGACACCACAGCTGAAAAACAGTGTTAACATTTCAGATTATATGTAATAGCTAAATGGAAATGCAGAAAGTGCGTACCTCTGTCAAGGCTCCACAATCCTGAAATGTACTGAACTGTATTGTGCCATCTTATAAAAAAGTCTGAGGAAAAGTATATATATCTATATATATTTTTAAAAAATCCTTTAAGATCTGCTCCAATACTTAACAAGTTCCTTCAAAGCCCAAGTTTGATGAAAACTGATGTTGTAGTTTTCCCCCTGACTTTCATTTTAACTGTTAAACACTGTAACTGTCATCTAAATTCTTTGTATGGGAAGTTGTGATCCTAATATAAATAGTTTTGCTAATTAACATCAGGTTGCATACCATCCAGATCCTATTCAGCTGCACCCTGAATGGCGTCCACTTCTTCCCTCTTCCACATTCGGACGCAAACGTTGGTGACGGTGCATTTAACACTCTCAAAATAAGTTTTATTCCTGCTGCCAAGGGCCGGCTTTTGATAGAGGCGGTACGAAACTTACGGATAACCACCTTTATACTTGCTATGCAGTAAAAAAAAAAAAAACCCTGTCACGTTGGAATGAAAGTCTTTGTTTGGGGATCTGAGCTCAGTGGGAGGACAGATGGAGTCGAGGCCCTACGGGTATGTACACACACATAGAGATTTTTAGGTCACAGCACTCACACAATATATTAATTCTTTTAGATTTAAAGAAAAAAAATACGGCTTCAGTGGTGCGGTTATGAATTTTTGGTAGCATATGTTGAAATGTGCAATGAGCTCCATAATTTATCACTGTAGAAATGCCTTTTCTCTGGTCATTCTATGTGAACTGTTATGTGTATGCTCTTCGAAAAGTGCAGTCCCTCTCTCTCTCTCTCTCTCTCTCTCTCTCTGTCGCCTGGTAACTGCTGTGCATAGTTAATTATGCAAAGTTTCTCTGCTTGTCGCCCTGTCTTTCTCCCTCTTTGAGCCCTGCTACCTTTGTTCAGTCAAATGCAAAAAGCACCCGATACTGAAAATTGCAATTCTGTTGGTTTTCCCCATTATCTCCCACTTATTTAAAGTGTCACGCCTGAAGACATTATCTTGCGAATACCAGCAAAGTAAATATCTCCCACTTCGACCTTTCTAATCAGAAGAAAAATAAAATACATCGACTCGGGTGATGTCACTGCGCTACCGATCCCACCTAGTATGAGTTATGACAGAGCCATCTTTTATTCTTCTGCTGCTGCTGCATTCGATTAGAATAGAGGAAGAGTAGGGGAAAGATCACCGTGCTTGTGATTTCATCAGAATAATGATGATCTTGGGCTTTTTTCCCCCTTTTTTTAAAATTATTTTTTCAAGATGCAAGATGCCCGAACATGCCGCATAGGCCTTAGTTCGATTAATGCAAACAGGTGGTCCAAAATGCAGCAGTTAAAATACATTAACGTCAGACTCAAAGCATGCAGGGTGTTCATACTGTGACCAGCAGATGGCAGTGTTTAATTACATTCATCACTTGTCCACCCTTTCCTCTCCTATTCCCCACCCTTTTCTATCTTTTCCATTTTTATCCCTTTTTCCTGCAAGTCCTTAGAAACAGAGATTTTCACTCGGGCTCATTTTCTGCTCCGAGAAAGAGCCTGCACTATTGCGTTTTGGTACCTTTAATGAGATGGAGGCTATCTGGCTTCTCTTCCTGAGATGTTTTGATGTATGTAGATACTTAAAGTGCGTTATGTCAGAAAGAATCCTGTATTAGCGTTAACCAGATAAAGCCTCGAACATCTGACCTCGTGGCCCTCATCCGTCTGAGCGACTGCTTTCCTGTGTTCGAGGTATCTGAACAGTGAAGATGACACAGTTTGCAGACCTCCCTTTCCATTTCTGTTGTGTCATCATCTCGTATAACTACAGCAACCGAAGATAAAACCACTGAAGTGAGTGATGCTCACTTCAGTGTACACACTACACACAAGCAGAGGGAAACACAGACACCCATTTCATTTTCACACAGTGCAGACATGCATACTCTGGCAGTGCATTGCTATGAGCCTGCGGCAGAGATCCAAGTCGCACTGGATCACTTTAACATGGTTTTTATTTCCATCTGCTTGTCCTCTACCTCTTTTTTTTTTTCTTCTTTTTTTTTTTAGGGGGTGGGGGTTATTTACACAGCATCTTTCTCACTCCCCCTCATCTCCCTATCATCCTTGCCCTCCTTCCTCCCTTCCTCCCTCCCTCCTCCTCTCCTCTTGTTCTCTCTCGTCCTGTTCGTCTGATGTGTCTTGAACCAACAGAAGTGTTTGAAATTCGAGTGTGCTTACATGCTTACTCTGAGCCTATTTGGTAGCTGCGTTGTATTTTCATCCAAAACTCTCCTCCATATATTGCAGAGCCTGTAGCCACATAACAGAAGCATACGCTGGTCCTCACTCTGCATACATTAAGGGCTAACTATAACCGGATTTACTTGCTAGCTCAGGGGAAGCGTCCATGACAGGCTTTCTTTGAATCTCACTGTGGCAAGCATCGCTTCCCAGTGTAAGTCATTTTCTGAATGCTGCATGCACCCATCTGTTCAGTGCCAGGTAATTGGCTACCTTCATGTTTTTTGGATGACACTTTCAGACACTGAATTAAAGTTAACATGCAAATTCCAATAAACATCCTGACCGGAGACAAATAAACAGCAGCTTGTTTTTATTTGCCACACATTTGTGTTTTTGTCTGATAACACTGGCTGGTAGTTTTCACCCCCCCCACCCCCACTGAGATGCATTCCTTCTTCCGGTGTTAAAACCATGCAGCAGCATACACAATAGGTAGGATTTTCATTGTAAGTGCATCCACAAAACCCAATGATGACCTTTTCGCGTGCTTCGTTTGTGGCTGAGGCTGAGTACGAGACACTGCTAAACCAACCTCAGAGAAACAGTGGCAGGGGAGCAACCAGGGTCTAATGTATGTAGATGTATTCCTAACTGAGGGATAGCTTTCCTGGTAATTGCTATATCAATCTGTGCACTTCTATCCTTGCTGTCTCATTTCAGGCTCTCTCTTATTTCTCTGCTGCTTTCCTCTTCCTCTCTTGCATGCATGCACACACATAGCGTCTGCCACTTCCTCCCTCAGCATTGTTTCCTTTCACAATATATATTTTTTTTCCCTCTCCTTGACTCACATCGATTCTGTACTTGAACATGTAGGTGTTCTGTTGTTACTTGTGAAAAACTGGCAGAGAGGAAAGAGTACATCCTGAACAGCACAGCCATCTCGCTGGGTAAGGTCAGGCAAACACACACACACACACACAGCTGCACAAAAATATACAGATGTGCAAAAACCTCCATGCATTAATAACCGCCTCAAACATGAAGCCAAGTGGCAGCCGTATTGACAAGGACCCTGTTGTGCTCAATAAAACTCCACTCCCACTGTTATTTTCACCTTGGCTGAGCCACATGTTAGCCCAGAGGTACATCTCTTAATTACGACATCCTCTGCCTGCCGATTACAACACTGCCTCATTTTCCATGGACAGATGCACCTGTCAAGAGAAATATGAATAGGCAGACTAAGCTGAAGTAATGGGACATGACCAGGGAGATAGAGAAGTATTGGTTTGTTTGTTGCTGTACAGTAATTAGCCACTGCCTGTCTTGTCTTGATGGCAATAAGGCACCGGCGAGCTGTGAAGGAAGCCCAAGGAGAGTGGAACGGGTCATCTGTGAACAGGATCCATACATCCATACTGGTTACAGTTGGAGCTTACAGCCTTAGGTCTATTGTGATGAGGCTCTCCACTTCTTTTTCATTAAAGCTCGGTTCGCAGATTTCAGGAATTAGTCAGCTCTTCTTGTTTATCTCCAGCTATAGATTTAGTCCTGTTAAATTAGACTGACTGATGCTCTGCCAAGACACTTTGGCAATTTGAATTCTCACATCTCCATGAAGCTCACGAAGTGAAAGACATTTATTATTATGCATCAGATCATTTAACATAACAATAGATTTTCTAAAGCTACTATGTTTTTGAGGTTGGCTTTAAATTATCTCCGTAGAATATTGTAGATTTAAGGCAAATTTCACACTTTGTTTTTTGGCTTAATTTCACAGTGAAGGGGAGAGAAATGATTAACAGAGTGTTTGTTATATATTCTTACCCTTCTTTTTATATATGGACAGGCACCCAAATTAAATGGTAAAAGCAACCAAAGTGAATTACCCAACTGCATCCCCAGACCTCTCAGCATAAAACTCTTGGGAGTTTATTTCTGGGTGGGTGCAGCAAATTACTTTTTTTTTTTTCTTTTTTTTTAAAAAAAAGGTATCTTGCCTTGAAGTCAAGGTCTTCTCTGCAGGAGCATCTTGTGCCAGCTTGCCTACTCAGTTCTGTTCACTCTCATCAATGTGGGGGCACATATATTGCATGTACAGCACAGAGCACACACAAACAGACACCACCACACACATTATAACTGATTGTCCAACTTTCCCTTATGGTCCAAGGCTAACATTTGAAATGAACCCTACTCTGGTCAAATTGGTCTGATGCTTCATCTGTGCTTCAGGCCAGTCTGAGGGTTCTTGCTACTCAGGCAAAGCTACACTACTTTGAAGGGTTTTGATGACTTTTTAAAATACATTTTCCTCCCACTCATATTCTTACAGTATTCTGAATTATACGGGCATATGCACTGATATACAAAAACAGTCCTCTTAGGGAGGCTAGTAAGGGATATATCTGGCAGGAAATTCCTGGTGGATTTGAGACAAACCTAACCAAAAGATTATAAATGAGCTGCTTGTCTGATTTTCAGTCTCCTTGTTGCTAAGCTGGCTCCCTACCTCAAAGTCTAACTGTATAGAAATGCAAAATAGCTTCATGTTTTTGCAAGAATCTGTTGGTTTACAAATTTGTAAAACAAAATAAATATGCTACTAAGATCCTGGGGTGTAGATGCTGATTTTCCTGTAATTTGACGTATAGAATATTTAGCAGTACACAGCGAAACTTTTTGGAATGCAGGAACTCTTTAATTATGCATAGTGGCACGTATCCTGTGGGCATAAATGTATACAGGGCAATTTTTATAGACTGATAAACCTGAGGTGCAGAGAGGGTGTAAAGCATCTCAGGGGATGAGTCCACCAAAGCCTGGAATGAAGATAGTGGCATTGCCTGAGGGATTTACTAGACACGCATTCAAGAAATGTAATTCTCAGGAGTTTAACGGAGTAATACTTCAATTCAGACTTGGCTGACTGAATGTTACCTGCTTAAGTTTTGTAGATGAAGTGAGTCGATAAGCTTAAGGTGACACAGGTGATTAATCCACATTTTGCATGCGTCAGAACAGAGCTGCTGCTATAATGTGCAGTTTGTAATGCTAAAGAACTTATAGCTCTTAATTGAACTGATTAAACAAACACGCATGCATAAATGGATGGCTGGATACTTAAGAGTAGGTGCTTTGTGCTAAAGGCGAGTAAAAATCAGTTCCTATCCCCTGAGCGACAAGAGAAGATGAAGTAGGGGAAGTTCTGATTTGGAATTAATAACATACCATTAATTGTCTGCCTTCCCCATTCATCAGCAGGACTTTGTTCCCCTGATGCACTGTGCTCAGACTTTTTTTTCTCTTTTTTTTTTTACTTCAGCATTAGGCTGTCATAAAAATACAAAGCAGCTCAGCTAAGATTTAGTTAGCCAAGCCTGTACTTTTGAATAGTGCAGCTTTCAGAAACTAATTTTCCCCTGTGGCTTCCAGAATGGAAAAGATGCCCCATATCCCTGATCTGTATTTGGAAGAAGCACTAATGCACCATGGAGGTTGCTTAGATGGGTGTTGCTTTGTTGACAGGCCAATTTAGCTGTCATTTGGAGATAATGGAGTGGTCTGTGGCAGCAGCTACAACTCCGTACAGCAGTGATCTCAGCTTCCCCCCTCAAGCCAAAACCAGGTTTCCAGTCCCACCATATACCATATTAAAAAAATAGTATGTAAATATTTAATATAATATGTACAATTGCAGAAAAAATTATTAGACCACCCCTTGTTTTTGTAGGTTTCTTGTTCATTTTAATGCCTGGTATAACTAAAGTTCCATTTGTTTTGGACAAATGGAATGATAACAACAAAAATAGCTCATAGTAGTTTAATTTCAGAGCTGATATGTGTCCATTTTCCATGGTTTTCTTACTAATAACCAAAATCACTTCAGGTTTTACATCAATATCTATGGCATTGTACTGTCAAAAACAGTGCTTTTAGGCATCCCATGTTTCTTTTCTGTCTGTTTTAGTCACATGATACACACAGGAGTTAGTACTTGATTGCATAACCATTGTTTTTGATGACGATTGATGGTCTAATAATTTTTTTCCACGACTGTATTCTTTAGGTTTTATTGCTCCTGAATCATCTTTTTACATTTTCTTTTACCCTTTTAAGTCTGCCATTATAACAAGTCAGGCCACCTAGGTGTCTTCATGTTTTCTTTGCAATAAAAATGTCAGAAAATGTCATTTTTTGCCAATTATTTTGAACCTTAGTTTTAAGCATTTACAATTTATAGTAGCGATAATTAATGGGCAGATATTGAAAGTTAAGTTCTTCCTGAAAACAGTGTGTTTTAGTAAAAAAAAAAAAAAAAAAAAAAAGAAAAAAACAAATGGTAAGTTTTTAGCATCTTTTCTGTCTGTTTTAGTCACATGATACACACTTGGAGGTTGTATTTGATTGCGTAATCGTTGTTTTTGATGACTTTTGATGGTTTAACAATTTTTTCTGCGACTCTATAAAAGCTGAAGTGAAATTTAAGTGCATCTATATTACGTGCCAGTAAACTGAAATGAAAAGTAATGCACACAAATGCAACCAATGTAAAAAGGTTGTTGTAAGTCCTGAGATCAGTTTACTCTTTGTTTAAGTACAGAGGAATTTTTGTTTTTTTCCAACTCTCAAGAGCAAACTGTTTGAAATTTTTGTATGTTATGATCATTTTTAACCAACTATTGCAACTTATTTATATGAACAAAACAAGTTTAATGGTAGAAAAAACATGTATAGACTAAATTATGTACAGCAGAGATGTGTGGCTGTATATTTACCTTCAGTGTCACTGCTCTCTGTGTTTTTTATGTGTGTGTGTGTGTTTTGTTTTTTTTTTTTCCTCCTGTTTTGTTATATTCAGGTCAGTTCACGGGGTTGGCCTTTGGGCGCCGTGTATGGAATGCCTCTCAGTAACAGCATTGTTTAGGCTGTGCAGGCTGGATGTATAAAAATGCAATAACATGGGTATTTCCTCTCTCTGCACTATTTTGAGTTTGTATCTGCCTGCAAGACAGCATGTAGGTCTAAAATACATAGACACACAAATCTACAGTCGCGAAAAAAATTATTAGACCATCAAAAGTCATCAAAACAACGGTTATGCAATCAAGTACTAACTCCTGTGTGTATCACGTGACTAAAACAGACAGAAAAGAAAACATGGAATGCCTAAAAGCACTGTTTTTGTCAGTACAATGCCATAGATATTGATGCAAGAACTGAAGTGATTTTGGTTATTATCAAGAAAACATGGAAAATGGCTAGATATCAGCTCTGAAATTAAACTACTATGAGCTATTTTTGTTGTTATCATTATATTTGTCCAAACAAATGTACCTTTAGTTGTACCAGGCATTAAGATGAACAAGAAATTGAAGAAAACAAGGGGTGGTCTAATAATTTTTTTCCGTGACTGTACACTTCGTCCATAGCTGTCACAATAGAGCTGCATTCACTCAGAACCTCCCTGTAGCGTTGTGCGGAATAATTTCCTCGTTTTTTTAAGTGGAGAAGTAGCAAAATGTGACCAGTTTTTACAAACATGTGAAAAATGTTACCCATGATACCCGTCAGGTCTCTGAAAACTCAAACTGGAATCTATTTAATTGATATATTTAGTATTTTCCCGTGATTCTAATGAGTTGAACAGAAAATAATGAGTGATACCTCACAATTAGCTTGTTTTCTTACTAGCATAGCTCTCATTGTTGTAACTTTAGACACTGAGGGCCCTTTCATAGTTCTGATTTCCTGGTATTATGTTTTCATCTCATTAGTTCCACATCTTTAGCCTTTATCCATTTTCCAGCTGTTTAAATCTTGTAATGGTTTCTTTTTAAAGCATCCACAGTGCGTATATTGCATTTTGTGCCACTGTTCACTCACTTTCAGCCTCAATGCCATCCAAAGGAAATAAGTTTGAGCTTTTTGCCTACAGTGCCTAGCAAAAACTACATTTAACTTAAATGAGAATTTTTTTTTTTTTTCTTTTGAAAATGATCTTTCTTTTCTTGCCAAAATGACTGGCTGTCTGTTTTACATCCAAATCTTCTTTCCACACAGCAGTTAATACCCAGTTGCATATTTGCTACGAGGAGCTCTGCGGATACATTTTTCTCATTTAGGAAATCATGTGAAACCCAAACAAGTGATTGGACATTAAGCAAATGATTGTAAATCTTTAGTTAAAGACCATGATCTAATCTGTGGTGTGAAAACAGTGTGTAGCTTTTTACTGATTTAGAGCTTTCCATGCTTAGCAAATGAGAACATGAGTGATGTAGAAATTTACTACCGGTCCCGCTCTATTGTGCTGGCTTTGCATCAACCTATTAAATGCTGGTCCACTGGGGTGTCTTTTTAGTCCAGCTTGGTATGTTTCATATTGCTTTGCTGTCCTACTGTCTGCAGTTTTAGCATTTGTTTATCACTGTTTAATCGATTAATTTAACTGTAAAGAAAGCTGGCAGCTGAAATTGTCTTCCTTTTAATTGCATTGCATTTTATGAATAAAGAAATGAAATAATTTTTAGTCTATGCCCTTGTTTGTTACATTTGATGTTTGGAAAAAAAAAAAAAACACATTTGATCTGTCAACCTATACTGTAGAGGTTTTCTGGTCTGCACTTGTAGAGATGGTCATTTGTTTGCTCCAATGTGTTTTTTTTTTTTTTTTTTTACCCCAAATGAACAGCTACTATGAGAATATAATAATAAAAAAACATATTGTAAATCTTCACTTCTAGTTAACCCAGTGCTACTTTTGTGTCAAACATTTTTTTTTACTCTATATTTAACCTTTCTGAAGTGATTTATCACCATTTATTGTAATATTATCTTCTGTATATGGTGGTTTTTCAGTGAAAATCATGTATTTTCCTATATTTAATTTGCTGATCATGTAGATGTTCATTAAAGCTCCGATTAAAGTTCAGGGTTGTTCTATCAGAAATAGAGAAAACTGAAGAAAATGGGACTAAAAAAAAAATATATCATTAACTGAAAATCAACCAAATGTCTCCATCCACTGTCATTGATCCAACTCCATGGGTTTTACTGGTGAATCAATGTTGTAGAAGATGACAGTGTTTCCACGTTCACTGCAGAGCCTCTGAACATCCAAATGGGTCATATCTGATGACCATGAAAAGATGACAAACTGTATTTTACACCAATTATTTACATGGATTGATAGGATTAATGGATCAACAGGTATTAACCAGTTTAGATCAGTAGATGGTGTTGGTTGCCAGTGGCTGTTTGGGTCTTTATGGGTTAATGTTGATGATAACCTATCATTAGCAGAGATTCTTTAATCAAGAATCTGAGCTTGAGTCTCATTGTCAGATTATTATTATTTTTTTTTTAGCTGTGTTATTCAGCAGAGGATAACAGAAAGAAGGTTGTAAGCTTTCACACCTTTTCTAAAATCATCTCAGTTAAAACTGATGAAGAATTTGGAAGAGTGAAGGCAAGGCAGAGCGGCTCACTTCTGTTCAGTGCTTGGGGATTTGAGGTCTGATGCTGAATGTAACCAGGCGCTGACTTTTTATACCGAAGTAACCGAGGAAGTCGAAAAAAGTAGTTGTTTATACCAGTAGTGTCCACACACTGTGACAATAAAACCCATGTACTTGTATTATTCCCTTATTTTGCATTTGTAGTTTTTGCAGTAAAATATAATCTTAAGACATTTTGTTCAGTGGGAATGCTTTTGTGAAGTCGAAGAAGCCATTCGTGGCTGATTTTGTGCACAGTTGATTTAGGGAAAAAAAAGGGGGGGGAGAAAAGAGAAGGGGGCTGGGTCACTGGGAGGAACATAGGCAGAGTGTAGCAGAATGATTTCTATTGAAGGGGTGGTGGTGAGTGAGGTTTGGGGTTATCTTTTTTACGAGACAGAATTTGAAAAAAGCAGAAAATGAAATGAGAACTGTATTCATATTCAAATGGAGACAAGTCCCTATGTGGCAGCGCGGTTTTCAATTATGGGGGATATGTATATTTATGTCTGCGCCAAAGGAAACCGGACAGGGCCTCTTGATGGTTTTGAAAGGCTGAGCATCACAAGTATCGGGTGTGTTATTCCTCCCGCATCCTCAGGCATGTATTTGTATTTTCTGTCAGACAGTTCTTTGAGTAAGAATACTGAAATATTTTTGTATATATAAATACATATTGTATATTAAAAAGGTGTACAATGCCCGTATATATTAGACTGTGACACATCAGCGGCAATATGATCAAGTGACAAATAACTCGTCAAAGGAAGGGAGAAGAGAAAGGATACAAAGCCTTCTGTGGAAGAATAAAAAAAAAAAGAAAAAGCTTTGGACTTTTATTTCAAAGTCATATTTTTGTAGAGGTTTGTTGGTGTTTCTGCACTCACTGACAGCCCACAGGTGAAGCAGTCCATGGGGAGAAGGTTCTACTCTAGATTTCCAGTCTGCCCCAGGGCATGCTAGTAAAAACCTTGAGCCTGTATCCTGTATTTGAATCTCCTTGTATCTCTCACTTTCTCTCCTTTTTCTCTGTGCTACCCTCGGTTCTCTCATGTGTTCCTCATTTTCCCTTCACCGGGTACAGAAGCAAAAAGCAGACCAGAAACCAAACACACAGAGATGGGGACGTTACGGTCTTACAGCTTGATATATACTTTGCTTGACTGAAGATAAACAACACACGGTTTATGTCTCAGCATTTTTAGGTGGGTTAGATTTAATTTGTAAGCACTAGACACACAGAGGAAGTGAAATGCCTCACACACTGCAGGTTACAGTGGGCTAACTGAACATTTATAGTCATGGTAAAGCTATGTGATGTAGCATTTTTACACTTTTCTTTTGTAATCTTAAAATGGAGATAAAGTCCAGGAGTCGGGTGGACTTGACTCCACAGACATGTCCACCCAAAGCTCAGCTTTTATGACCGCGGGACTCCGCGTACACGTACATGGTGTCAATCAATGTAGGATTATGTGGGATGATAAATGTATGGACTATGAAACATCACATGTCCACGGACAGTGGTGGAGTCTGCACGCTCACAGTATGGCCCAGTCCGCCCAGGTGATGAGGTGCAGTGAAGACAATGACCCAGCGCTGCACAGACTAGACCCTTAAATACTGGGTTTCCTAATGAAAAGGAGCTGCTGCTGTGTCTGGTTGCTGAGGGAGGGGTCCGTGGCCACGCTGAGGCAGAGCAGACCTCTACCTCCACCTCCACTTCCATTGCGTTTGTCAGGTGACAGGAGGGGAGCATCAGAGCTCAGGCAGGGGGAAGCAGCCAGATTATCTTATGTTTTATAAAATTATCCTATATGATTTTCCTGTGGTCTGAGGTGTGTTAAGAGTGAATTTGTCCCAATAATTGGCTCCAAAACTGGTCGGGGCTGACAATTGTAAATATTAAACTTGATCATTATTTACGACCAAAAATCTTTGTGTGTGGGGAAAGCCGACGAATCACGAGTCATGACTCCGTGAATTGTGACATGGAACAGAATGTAGCCAGTCAAGAAGTGAGCTGACTGAGGAACAAGGAAACAGGTGTAAATAAAGTTCAGTGGACCTCAGAAATGAAGTCATGATATCATGCTCACCAGCTGGTGGAGCTGTGGGAAGCCCGAGAAATTTTATTCAACGTCTGCACCAAGTTGTACCACAACTGAAATGACATGTTGTGTGTGGCATTTTCCGGTTGTTGCTGTTTCTTCTTCTTTGTTTTTGTTAGATCATGTTTGATCACGTGAGATTTGTGGCTTGGAGGACTAGATTCTAGATCGATAGCGGGACAGAATCGTTATGTATGTGGTGTGCTGTGTTGAGATTATCAGAGCATGCCACACACAGTACGATCAAAACTGTTCAATGCCTGATTTTTTATTTTACTGTGTGGAGTCTGTAACAGATAAAAAATCTCTTCAGATTGACAAAATCCCTATGTGTGCACCCCGCTTTAGACTCTGAAGAATCACTATAAATTGACCTAAAAAACACATGAAACATAAATGGTACAAAGAAGAGGTGAGCAATGTAGCCAAAAGGTTATCATGATAAACATGGGACAAAAAGTTGTAATAAGATAAATGGAACACACATAGATAAGATGTGAGAAGGCAAAAATGCTGAAAAGAAAAGGTTTTAAATCCTACTTTTTGAGACAAAGATTAGCCACAGTGGAACTTTTCGCAATGTTTAAGGTAAACCTAAACTATTGTGGTGATGCAGTATTATTTCAGTAATAGCAAGTTAAGCAAGCAAAAGACTGACACCGTTTGTAACTGTTGTAAACAAAATAAACCCTTTTAAACTGAAACCATTATAACCCCGATAACATAATAATTATTTAGAATGATATTCATCTCAGTATGAACTGATATTGTTTTCCTACATGTCGTGTCAAAAGTGTAAAAGTGTAAGGTTCTCATCTGGAGACAGTTGAGGTTTTATTATTTTTCTTCACCTTTGTTGTGCAGTGTGTATGTCCTGTTATCCAGAATGTGAAATCAACAGAGAAGGAATTTAATCTCACGAGATGAACACAGACTGACTTGAGTGACTTGATCACAGCTTCGCAAAGTGTCCTCAAATAGACATAAAACAAACAGTGAAAGGCATTTCATGACTTATCCCATAACCATCCATCAGTTAGATACCTCTACGCTGCTGCCGCCACAGCAGTTGGACTGTGCCTAAAAGCCCTTGTTACTGAAACTACATGTCTGATGATGAGCTGTAAGATATACAGCATCATGGCAACACCTCTTATGTAGACAGAGTGCGTCTGCTGCATGGCGCATCGTTCCCTTGGTCACTGTGAAAGTTCAGATACCTTGCAGTGTTGTTAGTGGTCTTAATCTTCATTAAAACACAGGGGCATCAGTGTGGCTCAGAGCGTATGAGAGGGTCTGCTCAAGCTCCTGCTGAGTAATTAATAAAGTCCTCTTTTCTCCACCACCCCTTTCTCCTCAGTCCCCACAGAGCAAAGCTGGGGACAAAGAAACATAAATTTAAATGTTAATTGCATCTTTATATCCTCTGATTTCTAATTACCTTTGCTTTTTCATTGTATTTGTGGTAAATGGTGCTTAATGAATAGGGATTAGCAGGTGAGCCCTGCTGGTGGTAATCACCCCCCAAAACACCTGGAGTGTGTTTTGCTCCCATTCTTTTGTTACCTTAAAGGTGATGTGGGATGGTGCTATGACTTTTGTTGACATTGTGTAGTAACAATTCATGGTAAAACATGACATTTTATAAAAACTTCACAAAATGGCAGTACATTTTTAACTTTGCTCTTTTTTTTCTTTTTTTTTTTTAACAATGTTTTGTAAGAGTATCAACTCAATACATTTCTCATGTGTTTGGTAATAAATTATAACACGTAGTGTGTTTTTTACAAAATGTAGGAACTTCATATCATATAATAACCAATGCAAATGTTTTTGTGATCTGTTAAATTAAGTTAAATGAAGCTTCCAACTTGTAGTTGACTTATTGTGGGTAATTCATTTATCAGACAGGGGTAGTTGTTTGTTTACCTGCTTGTCCTTCAGACAAAGGCTACAGGAAGTAACTGAAACTAGTCAAGCAGGTAAACAAACAACTACCCCTGTCTGATAAATGAATTACCCACAATAGTTATATTTGGAAGGCAGTATGAACCTTTACCAGACTTTGATCTTAGTCTAAACAGACCCCTAAAACCACTAACTAAAATGATCTTATAATCCCGTTGTTCATCATATTCTCTGAATCATATCTTAGAAGCACAACCAAACTCTGAGCCGTGAAGGTGACAGTGACTACTGACTGGTGTGTTAAGGGAGCTCCCCAAAAACACCATCATAAGCAAAATTCAGCCAGTAGAGTAGGTAAAAACGCATTATACAACATGTAATAATTTATTGCAAAGTCCAATGTAATTTATTAGATACTGCGTTTAGGAAGTATTGTACATGACGCAGCAGATTATAAAGTATCAGAGTTATTACATGAGTGAAAATTTATTATATTATATTTACATATTGCTGCATTACAGCTATTCTGTACTTATGCATAAACAAGGACTCCATAGCACAGACTTGAACTGTAATGCCATCTACTGTCTTCTCTCCTATATGCACTACATGCTACAGACTGCAATAATTCAGCGGATGTTTATGTCTATCCAATGTGGTCCCGTTAGCTGGAGGCAGGGGACATCTTCCCCCTCTCCACACACCAAGATCATGCAATCCCTTCTAATGCAACCCTTATGACAGAGTAGACAGTCTCAGCCTGAAGTTAATATCAGTCACAGATCCCTTGTGGCCCAGGAGTAATGCAATGCATGTAAAATGAAGACCTTCACGTGTCAATGCATAGCTGGAAACAGGAGATCTTTAAATGTCTTCCTAATGGTCGCTTTGCAAAAAGCACCCAGATGTTACTTTGCGGGCTTGAATAAGCCGGTGGAGAAAAGGTCTGTCACACCTGACGATAAGGTGACAGAAAACGCAGCGTTATCTTATTATTTTTTACCTTTCTGGAAAGGCAGCGGATGGCGGCTGCCAGGTTTAGCGCTATCAGTTCTTTCAGTTGCTGACATCTTGACCTGAGCTAAAGTGTGAAGGCCACTGTCACAGGTATTGAGAGAGTGGTCCTCAGTGAGAGTGAGGAGAGATTTCTGCGTGGAACAAGATCTGTAACACATACTCGCTAAAACTGGGCCAGAGGTCACCTAATCATCGCTTGTCCTCGAGCTCCGTCGCAGCTTCAAACAGTCTCCGTTGGCTAAAAAGCACTTCTTGGCGTTGTGTTTTATTGCTTCCAGTTTCGTTTGTTGTTGGACTGCAGACATACAGTATTTGCTGCTGCTCTCCTAAAAACCTGGTAATTGGAACAAATACAGTGAAGGACCTGTTTTCGGTGTCCTGTACCACCATTGAAACTTCCGATAAATACCTGTGTAGGCAACTCATTTACACATTTTGTTTACCTGTGTACTTATGGTGTTTATGAATGGTTTGTATGGATGTTTTGTGTTATTGTAAAAATATACAAAGGAAAATGTGTGTTAACAAAGCAAAGGAAGTGGATCTAGTTTGATTATTAGTTTGTAAAAAGGGGGTGGGAGTCAATAAGTCTTCCCATTCCTTTTTGAGCGCAGAAAAATTTTGTTTATTCATTTTTTTGACCATGTTGTATGATTCTTTATCTGATGATTCTATGTGCTCGAAATAAAACTACTAGTACTACTACTACTACTGCTATTATATCACGTTTCCCACAATGTAAACATTCAGAGAAATGCATCATTTTGTTCAACATAACAAGCCATTTTGTTTGGTTACCAGTCAGTGATGTCATTTCTAATTTACTATATTAACATTTAATGATACTTACAGCTGTTTCTTTACAATGGAATAACATAACATGAACAAATGGCGTTAAATATAAGGTGATTGTAATAGCAGCAAATCCCTACATCACCTATAAAATTTTTTTGTCAGTGCTTTTTTGGGGACACCCATAATGGCAGAAATTACATAATGCTTAATTAAAAATGTTTGGAAAATAATCGTAGTAGTGCATATAATGTACTGTCAGCATTAAGGTACAGTACATAATGTACAAAATATTGAATACAGTGTTAAAAAAGCAAAAGACTGTATTAGCTTCACTGATCAATTACCATTGTTAAGTAGTTCATATAATTAGTTGAACTTTGATTTTCCACACACAGTCATCAGTTTAACGTGTCCCTGAGGTGTTCGGAAATTGTGTTGTTGTTTTCTGTGACTTAGCAAGATGTCGTTATCTTTGTATTTACTGGACTTCCAGCTATTGCGGAACAGACTGACTTCCAGAAACATTGATTCCACTTATCTCCTGAACACATCAAATGAGATTAGCGGGCAAGACGACAGGTGTGCCTTTGCTGATGACCCCAGCATGTGTCCTTTTTTGACAAATAGACATGGCTCTCAAATGACCATCTGTAAGGGGTGCTCCTGTGAGTTTGGCAACATTAACCTGCTAAATTGATGCCAGACTGGCTGATTATTGAATGAAGTGTACAACTTAAAAACTGTTCACAAACTCAGTAACTCTGCGGCAGTCAGACTTTCAGTGGTGGTGTCTTCCTATATGACGGCGTTATAAAATAATCCTCATCTCAGTGATTAGTTCATTAATCTTATTAGCAGTAGTCCTGTGTGTATCCTGTTGCCGCTCTATCAAATGATTTCCTTTAGATCAGTGGTTCTCAACCGAGGATTGAGGTCCGTGTGTGTGTGTGTGTGGGGGTGGGGGTGGGGGGGTTACCAGTTGACTCATGGTGGCATTAGTGGAGTGTGGTTCAAAAAAGGTAGAGAAACCCTGCTTTAGATTGTGTCAGTCCTGATATGACTACATCATTTCACAGATCGTCTTGGGACCCATACATAGTTTTATAACAGCCAGTAAACAGGAACCATAGAGGTAGTTAAAGTTATTTCTGTCAGGATAATCATTAGTTGACAGACAGCTTTAAGAGCACAAACCAGTGGGTTCATTGGATAATAACAGTGGCGCAGAGGTCCAGTGGGATTAGAAAAATAGAATGATAATTGTCTGGGTGCTTGAACTTGCACTAAAAGCTTCATTTGACAGGCAGTTTGCTCGCTGGCCTTAATGGCTTTAAATTCAAGGGAATGAAGGAAAAAATTGCGCCTTTGAAGCAGTTTGTCATTTGGAAGTAGTAGGGAATGATAGGAAAAAACAGGATGGTTGGAAATGTAATGCTTAATTTAAAGCAATGGTAAATATGTGCAACGCTGAACCATGAACGATCTCTTAAAAAAAAAAAAAACATTAAAAAAATCAGAATTTTTGCATCTGACCATTTAACAAAATGTTTATTTTTCGTCCAATGTACGAGAGCGTGCCATAGAGTCAAAGGAGAGGTTCCAGTATTCCCCTGCCATCATCTGACACAGTGAAATATTGGAGACTGTCTCGCATATCCTGCCATGAGCCAAAACCCTGTCTCCCAGCCGAGCCATCCCCCACCTAATGCTCTCCTGCAGCTTGCTGTGGGTCTACATTCAGTCTACTGCCAGAGAGACCGGGCACTGCTCCAACTACCATTACCTGGGCAGGCAAGGAGCCTCGTTGGCCTTATTATGCTACTGTACTGTATGATTTATGGCTCTGTCTATGTGCATCTGCTACATTAATAAACATTCGGGCACACACTCATAATTTAACCTACACAGTTTTGAATACAAGCTATATCATAGCTCTGGTATCATGAGTATCACTGCTGAGGATCATATTAGTTTAGAGTGTAATATTCAGTCCCGCTGCACTACACATCACACGCTTTTTCATTTGTTTAAAGATAGGTGACCTTCAGTTGGTAAGTGTGCCAAGAAATAAGTAAAAAAAAAAAAACTACAAGAAAACAAAAACAAGCTTATTTGTTACGGTATCGTGGCGAGGCGTTTTAAAGGTTGTCAGATGTGGACAATGGGGTGACTTTCTTAGCTGTGTTTCTAGGTCTGGTATAGGGATGTAACGATATGAAAATTTCATATGACGGTTACTGTGACCAAAATTATCATGGTTACCATTATTATCATGGTATTTATACATATACACCCACTGAAATAATGTAACCAAGTTGTATCTTGAAAAAAAAAACAAAAAAAGCAAATAAAATAATAGGCACAATGTACTTTTTGTTGGCAGAAACATTCAGATATTAACATGTAAACATCAAACATACAAATGTGCATTAAAGATGTGACCTTATGGCCATTGTTTGACCATTTTCCATATCAAGTTTGAGTTGTTTTAGTTTGTTTTTCATAGATAGATAGATAGATAGATAGATAGATGCTGCTTCTCCAGGAAATGTGCAGTACCGTGAGGTTTCAAAGTGTGGTAACCAAACACGTTTATCATAATTAGAATTTAAATGGTAATACAAACCGTCAGGAATTTTACCGCAGTTTATCGTTACATCCTTAGTCTGGTACATGCAGTATGTATGCAGTATGTCAAAGTCTACAAGAGATGGTGTTGGGAAAGTTAAAGTCTACAAAGAAATGTTTAATAAGCAATACAGCTATTTTAACTACTTCATCAAAGTTGGAGAACTTATTATGTTTGATGGCTTATTGATTATTTTCCTTTTTTTTCCTCTTTTTTTTTTTTACTTGTCTTGTCCAGCATCCTAACAGCAGGACGGTAGTCTGGTTCCTTTTGGTGCTGAACAAGTTTGCTTTGCCAAGGGTAACTCCATAAAGTATATGAAGTTCCCCTTGATATTCTACTGTGTTTATTATGAGTTTTGTTGAACCACATTTCGATGCCGGACCTGACATGGGGGGGTGGGGGGTGGCAAAGACCTTCACAAGAAAGTATCAACAATACAAAGAGTAACAACCATGGTGATAATTATAATGGTAACAATAACTACAACCAGAACTGAGTAAACTGGGCAGAAGAGAGAGAACAAAAAAACACAAAACAAACAAACAAAATTACAAAAAAATTAAATAAAATATATAAGACCTATTAAATGATGAATATAAGAAAAGAAAGCATGAATAGAATATCATACACCACGTTCACCCAAATAATACCAGTAACAAATAATACCAGTAACATTCTTTTTTTTTGATTATTTTCCTAAAAGCTGAAAATAACCGAAACATTCATTTAAACACTGCAGTATGATATTGGTGCTTCTACTTTTAAGCAAGAGAGGTGCAAATTCAGTAGAAAAAAAAAAAAACACTATAAATGCACCACATTGGACATTTTGATTATGTGAATTATGTGCAGGGGCAGAACCTATGGGGAGCAGCTATTGCCAGCAAGAAGTGATGTACCCACAGTGTTTCCAGGTGATCAGTACAAGTAAACATGCAGCAGTCAGTGAGCCAGATTGAGTGGAAAGCACGTGTTTGCACTTGTTTGTGCAGCCGTAAGCTTACACTCCGCCATTGTCCTAGAGACACGACCCTGCACTGGCCGATAATGTATCATCTTAGACTGGAGTCTTCTGTGCGAGGTCAGTGACCAGTCTATCGCAGCCCAGGTAATCTGACAATACAACTCTGTGTCACAATGGGTGCTAGAACAGCTTGTGAAGAAGGCAACATGTCGCTGATTATGCCTGACTTGACGGAGCAGTGACTTAGTACTTGTGCAAACTTGACAACGTGCCGTAACATAAGCTACCTGACAGAACCGCCAGTATTATACGTGATCTTTTGAAATGAAAGCAATAAAAATTCACTACAGGTACTCTTTAAAGGGGTCGTATTTTGCTAAATCCACTTTTATTAGTCTTTGGTACATTTATTTGTGTATTTGGACCCTAATAGTTCCAAAAGTTTGAATTTGAACCCTCCAGGTGCTGCAAAGCTATCTTTATATTCATTCCAGCAAAAATCGAGTGAATTTCTACAACCCATTTCAATTCCTTCTTAATTTGCTATGTTTTATAAGTAGTTACCTCACAACATTTGCACATATAAGGTCAAGATTTCCGACAAACATTTCTCCGAGTACGCCATAATTGTTCATCAGCAGCAGCGGTTGTAGTCCATACTGAAAATATGTCCAACCTTTGAGCCGGTTACTTAAAGGCGGCCATACACTGTGCGATTTTAGAGATGATTTCTCACTCGTGCGACTCTTTCTGGGATCGGGCCAGATGTGCCTCTAATCGTGTGTCGTGCTTCGTGCAGTGTACATGGGGTAAGGAGAAGCGATTAGCACCTCACGACCACCTCACGATCAGCAATCGTGTGTTTGCAAGGAAAACGGAGCTGTTTGAAATCCTGCTCGCTCCTCGTGAGGGTATCGCACTGTCAAAGCAGTGCCACGAGCTGATGTGCCTCAAATTCTCACACTGTGCATGCGCAAACACAGAAGCGTACAGTAGCATACAAGCTAACAGTAGCTGGCTATTGGCCTAGTGCAGTTTAGCTTTTGCAGCTTACCTCTAGTTCCCGCTGTAGGATTGACAGCCCATACTGTCCACGTCTGGCCAACCAATTCCTGCACCAAACATGTCGTCGCCTTTTCTTCTTTTTTGATTCCCCGCAGATAATGGCACATATTGCCAAAGCGGCTCGTTGGTTTTTGTTTAGCACTACCATTTCGTGACTCATGCCAATACACAATCGTCTATGCACTTCGGATTCCTTGGTATTTTAACGCTGTATTTCCAGATACAACACTCGAACGTGTCGTGCGTCCTCTGGTGTATGGTCCTACAGTGTGAGCAGTCAGGTCGTGTACGAGCATCAGTGTGAGTACAGTGTGAGAACATGAATCGTGAGCCTGACTTTACGATTGATTTGCACAGTTTGAGATGGGGCTGCGTGCGACGATCAAAATAATCGCACAGTGTATGGCCGCCTTAAAATGTTCAGTTGTTGGTTGAACGGGACAGAGCAGCACAGCCAACAACCTGGAGGGGGTGGGGCGTGAAGTAGCTCATTTGCATTTAAAGGGCCGGCACTCAAAAAGACCTTTATGGTGTCATTATTCAGAAATAGGGATGAAGATGGACATGTGGAGTTGAATTAATGAAGAATTCAGACCCAAGCTTAGCATTTACAGTTCATGTAGACCACAGGGAAATGTTATAAAATGCATAATTCCACTTAAAAAGCAAAATATCACTCCTTCCAGAAGGTAAATGTAATGGAATTTTCAGCACCGAAATGTGTACTTATTCGACAACAAAGCCCCTATGGTTGGGTGTTACATTCCACTGAGCCACCACCAGGATTTAACTTGGCAAACTGTTAATATCCTTCCATTGGATAATTAATACAGTGATTAATAAGTTTCAGTCGTAACGGGTTCTTTAACTGATACAGTACATGGCTTTTTATTTCTCATCAGTTTGATAGAGAGCATAAAGTCTGGACAATACCACGATTCATCAGGGTAAGATTATCAGAGTAGTTCAGGGAGCATGAGATATCATTTTCACACATGGATTGGCCACCACAGGGACCAGACCTGAACCCCATAGAGAATACACAGCGGTTGGACTCTCACATCATCAATACAAGATCTTGGCAAAACAATTCATGCAACTCGAGACCATTTTGACTTTGCGTCAGCACTGCAAGGCAAAAAAAAAAAGAAAAATAGTGACATGGCAAATGTGCACTGTAATCACAGCTAAAGGCGCGCCATTGTAATTTTATATATCAAACTTTTTTTGGCCAGGCACTGTAAATATAAGCTTTGTCTGAAAAGAATATACTTGGATGTAACATGTTTGTAATCATTAGCAGTTTGATTAGTAACTGCAATTTACTAACTTAAAAAAAATAATTGTTATAATCAGCTATGTGTTTTGTCATTTAACTACCATTATTACCTCCGCCAAGGAATGGCAGAGGTTATGTTTTTATCGGGGTCTGTTTGTCTGTCTGTTAGCAACATAAGTCAAAAAGTTATGGATGGATTTTGATGAAATTTTCAGGAAATGGTGATACTGGCACAAGGAACAAATGATAAAATTTTGTTGGCGATGACTGGGGGGGGGGGGGTTGTCTGTCTGTATATATAGGTAACTCAAAAAGTTAAGGTAGGATTTTGATGAAATTTTCAGGAAATGTTACAAATGGTAAAATTTTAGTGGTGATGGGGGGGAGGGGGGGGATTTTGATGAAATACCTCAAATAACTCAAAAAGTTATAGACAGATTTAGATTAAATTTTCAGGAAATGTTGATACTGGCACAAGGAACAAATGATAAAATTTTGGTGGTGGTGGTGGTGGGGGATTTTGATGAAATGCCTCAAATAACTCAAAAAGTTATAGACGGGTTTAGATTAAATTTTCAGGAAATGTTGATACTGGCACAAGGAACAAATGATAAAATTTTGGTGGTGATGGCGGGGGGGATTTTTTTGTTTGTTTGTCTGTAAGCAAGATAACTCAAAAAGTTAAGGTAGGATTTTGATGAAATTTTAAGGAAATGTTACAAATGGTAAAATGTTGGTGGTGATTGGGGGGGGGGGGGGGGGGGGGGGGGATTTTGATGAAATACCTCAAATAACTCAAAAAGTTATGGACGGATTTAGATTAAATTTTCAGGAAATGTTGATACTGGCACAAGGAACAAATGATAAAATTTTGGTGGCGATGCCGGGGGGGATTTTTTGTTTGTTTTTCTGTCTGTTAGCAAGATAACTCAAAAAGTTAAGGTAGGATTTTGATGAAATTTTCAGGAAATGTTACAAATGGTAAAATTTTGGTGGTGGTGGTGGTGGGGATTTTGATGAAATACCTCAAATAACTCAAAAAGTTATAGACAGATTTAGATTAAATTTTCAGGAAATGTTGATACTGGCACAAGGAACAAATGATAAAAATGTGGTGGTGGTGGTGGTGGGGGGATTTTGATGAAATGCCTCAAATAACTCAAAAAGTTATTGATGGATTTAGATTACATTTTCAGGAAATGCTGATACTGGCACAAGGAACAAATGATAAAAATTTGGTGGCGATGGCGGGGGGGATTTTTTTGTTTGTTTGTCTGTCTGTTAGCAAGATAACTCAAAAAGTTAAGGTAGGATTTTGATGAAATTTTAAGGAAATGTTACAAATGGTAAAATGTTGGTGGTGATTGGGGGGGGTTTGATGAGATACCTCAAATAACTCAAAAATAAATTTTCAGGAAATGTTGATACTGGCACAAGGAACAAATGATAAAATTTTGGTGGCGATTCCGGGGGGGATTTTTTGTTTGTTTGTCTGTCTGTTAGCAAGATAACTCAAAAAGTTAAGGTAGGATTTTGATGAGATTTTAAGGAAATGTTGACACTGCCACAAAGAACAAATGACAAAATTTTGGTGGTGATCGGGGATGGGGGGGATGGGACTAATCTGCCTTGGCGGAAGTCTGTGGTTTCAGAGTTCTTTTCTTGTTGTTTATAGTTTTGAATCCCCATTAGCTTTGCTCTAAAGCACAACTAGTCCTCCTGGGGTCCACGTCTAAAATCACAAATACACAACAAAATACTCTTTAATTTGTCATTAGTCAGTATCCATTGAGAACAGCACACTCGAATTCATTAAATATTACAGCTGTCACAACTTGGCAGACTTTATTTATTAGATGTTACAGTCTTAACGTAGAAGAGCATAACAAACACGACACGTAACACATCCATCTTACAAAATGTGATGTTCCAAGTGTTTCCTAATTGACTTTTTAAAGACAACTCCGTTACTTGTAACTATAATTACACTCCAGCACTGGGAAGACGAAACAATCACCTTACTTCTCTTACATTTACTGTGCTCTGAACTGAGACGCCACGTTGTCTGTGTCACTCTTGAACATATCTAGGTTTAAAAAAGTAAAAAAAAAAAATTAAAAATGCAGTAACATATCACATAATGCAAACCCAGGGGAATGAGACAGGCATCAAATGACTGAAGAGGGAACGCAGACAGCGGCAACGCAATAAACACACAAACAACATCTGAATGTGAAATTGATGCGTATTTTAAGCAACCCTCGCCCAGAGACAACAGAATTTTTTAATGTTATGTAAAACTGTTGATTATACCGAAAGTTGTTATTTCTTCTCCCTAATCAAGTTGATTATGTGCAGAACAGTGATATCTCCCCTTAGGTATAGACTACATGGGGCAAGTCAGATTCTAGCCCGACATAATTAAACCAGCAGCATACAAGTTGAAACGTTAATCAAGATGTCCTGACAATTCAGAGTCTCACTTCTAAATTTGTGCAGGAAGGTTGAACATTTATTATCCTGTTCCTGTGGTTCGGTCTGCCGTGTTCTCGCACCTCCCTTAATTCATTTCCAAGTAAGCAACATTGCTCAAAATACCCATAAACCATAATTCTTCAAATGCGGTTGACATCCAGAGAATAGTTTTATTGTCGACTGAATATGTCCCTGTTGGCACTTGAGACTGTTTTTGGCTTTGTTCGAAGTGAAGTTCTAATTAACATGTGTGCAGTAAATCCAGGGTTCTTTATGTCACAGCAGAACTTCATCGGGCTCGTGTCTGTACACATGTTTTATTGGGGATGATTGTGGGTTTAAGTACACGCTTTCAAGTATTTATACTGGACAAAGTGATCTCAATGGGTCATGGACACACTATTTTAGGAACTCTGCTTTTAGTTTGATTTCCTGCTGGTTATGCTATTTTACTAATTCATGTGTCTTTTACTCTCTCTGCTCCAAAAGCGCCCCTTTTATTATAATTAATTATTTAAGAATGCTTTACTTTTTGATTTTTAATGTGATATTTGTGTGGCGTATCTGCCATTCAGAGGACATACTGCTACATTCCATAGCAATGTGTTCTTCTATACAACATGCTGCAGCAACAAAAACTACAATACCACTCAACTTAATAATTCATATTCCTCCAAGGGGTAAGGCAAGACAATTACAGTTATGAACATCTCATCCAAAAGTAAAGCTTTATATATTCTTTTGGGTCAAACTGCTTTACAGTACACCACTTAGTCAGTTACAGTACTTCTCAGCTTTTGGTGTTATTAATGCTTTTAATGTTGAATCTGCAGAGGGGAAGCTTTCATTTCCTTCACAATATTTTTAGCCATAGGAAGAACATTTTTTTTACTCACTCCTTGACTTGAGATGATGAATAATAACACAAGGGACACTTTTCCGTTAAGAAATGCATCTTCTGCATATCCTGTTTGGCGACTACAGAGCTAGTGAGGAGTTTTAGTTAGAAATAATCAAGATTTATTGCTTCTGTGATAGTGCAGTATATGGTATGTTGTATACTAATAACACTAAAGCAATAACTACTTCTAGCATATATCCCTTTGTTAAGAACCATCACCCAACTTCTCTTTATGAACCGTTTAAAAAGAAAAATCCAACCGAATTTAGAAAGACTGAAACAAATTGCATGTTTTTTATAAACCACAAATGTATTTATCTCCAACAGGAGACACTTTGTAATTAACTGGTTCTCTATTGATTCTTGTGTTGCTTATTCAGGAACTTTTTTTTTTTTTTAAATTAAACTTGATAATCTCTAATTTATGGTTTTATTTTATTGGATTTTTAAGGAAATTCAAGATGTGTTTCTTAGAAGATTAAGATTATTACAATCTGAAATATTTGCGTATACATCAGATTATTTTCTGTAACAAAACAAACTTCCCGTCTAATGATTTTTTTTTTTTTTTGCCAAAATGTTTTTATTAAATTTTTTTTATCATTTTAACAAACATACAACAAACAACAAACAGCGCATATATCAGATCCATGCAACCTGTTGACTACAATCACAAACATTATTATGTTTACGAAAAAAAAGAAAAAAATAATTATACAAAATACAGAAATCTGAGCATCCACCTGTAGAAGCCACAGTGGTAACTTTTTCAATTGTTTGCATTGTCCTCCAATAAATTTAGATTCTTGAAAGGATTCCAAACACGTTCAAATGACTCCTGTTTGCCCTTAAGAATACAGGAAATTTTTTCTAGTGGAAGGGTAGAAAGCATCTGCCGTATCCACTGACTAACAGTTGGTTTATGAGTTCTTTTCCAAAATAATGAAATGCATTTTTTTAGTAATAAGTAGACCGAAGTCTATAAAAATCCGTTCATTTGTTGTATATTTATGTTTTTCTGTATATATGCCAAACAGAAATAACTTTGGGTTCCATCTAATGATTTGATCAAAATGTATTTGGTGGAACTATGAGGTTTTCATATTTTATTATAACATGTTTTATTCATATCCGAATCAAGAAATGGTTATGTTGACACTGCTAATAGTGATAAGATTCAGTTTCAGATTAAACTTTCTTTGCGTGTACCTCTTCCTGTTTTTAAGTGCTTATACATTTTTCGTAGTGTATCACTTGACTCAGCTTTTCATCTTCTCAAAATGTTTTTATTCTCCACTTAAAACCCTCTCTAGAACTGTATAAAACATGCAACACTGATATGACGTGTTCTGTGACGATCTCATTGCTACTGTTTTCCTCTATAAAATATTCAGAATCACCCAGTTTGGCCCCCTATATAACATGTAAAAGCGGACCCTTTTAAGCACACTCCAGGAGGGGAGGTCAACCAGGTGGATAGCGAAGCCGTACTGCACAGATATACAGTACGTAGCGATAAAAATAATAGCTGATGAATACTGTTGTAATTCAAGAGAAAATACAAGTAAAAAAATTTAAGAATCAAGGAGACAGATGGGAATCAATGACCTTGTTCATGCCCCTGGTTAGCATGCTTTGATAATAAATACAGACGAAACAGACTTCCTGTGTGATTGGAGCTGTGTGCACTTGAACAGGAGGAGTACTGGAAAGAAAACAGTGGCTGAGAGTAGTAAAGGCGAAGAGCGACAACCCATCATTTACGATATAAAAACTGCCTACAGTACATGAAACTATAAAACTACTCCCTGCCTACTCCACTTCAAGGCTCCTTCAAAAAGGAAATAACTGCTGCTTTTATTTGAACTTTCTTAAAGCGTTAGTCATATGTAAATGGACTACATGTAAATTGGACTTTTTTGTATCGTCAGTCAGTCATTTGTGATACAGTAGCACCTGCAATTATTACACCCACCAAAAGGGTCATAACAAAGATTTTTTTCGTTACGTCCGCCACGAGGTATTGTGATTACTTTGCTTTGTGTGTTTGTTTGTTTGCGTGTTTGTTTGTTTGTTAGCAACTTTACGGGAAAACTATTACAACCATCTTTACCAAATTTTACCCACAGATAGGCCTAGGCCCTGGGACCAGCCCATTAAATTTTGGGCCAAGTAGGCCACAGTTCAAGGTCACGGCAAGGTCACAAAATCTCAAATTTTTCTATCTCTCATCATTGAGCAATTTTCGAAAATTCATAAAAAAATTCAAAAACGACTCCAATTAGCCTCCATTTGATCCACCCGTAGCTTATAACAATATCTTGTATCTGGCACAAAATTATCCACATCCACTGTGGAATGTGAACTCTGTGGACATTTCAATTTAACATTGAAAATCTCATTTACGACACATTTTTCATTATAACTCAACAAATATTGATTGGAATTTAATATAATTTGACATACACATGACTGGAAACAAGCTTCAACTTTTTCTGTTGTATGGAACAACCTTGAAACTGTTTAATTTAAAAAGAAATAGTCAATCCACACACTTGTTGCTGAACATGTTTTGTTTTGTTTTATATTTTTATTGGACTTTGGTATAAAACTGTTTCAGTTTTTGACTTTTCTTTCCTCATTCCACTACATGGGTATTATTTCACCCTTCGTATCCTCCTGAGACCTAGGAAAGTGAAAGTTTTAGCTTTTTTACATTAAACACTTGTCTTGATTGGAAACTGCATAATGCAACAGTTTTTTAGATACATTTTTAAAAATTGTTTTTATTTTATTTTTTTATGTAATGTCCTTTGCAATGAACAGCATTTTTTTTTTAAAGTAAAACTCTCAAATTTTGTCCCCTACAGAGGACAAAAATGCATTGATGGGTCTGAGGAGGATATCATAATAATCTGTATATTTGAGAATCTTGGTTCCCATAATGCTTTGCTGTGTATCTAGTCTGGCCTCAGTCATGACTTGGATTTGACTATGGAGCTGTCCACTCAGAGATAAGTTTAGGAGTATATGCAAAAGCTTTTTTTTTTTTTTTTGGTTTTAATCATATGTTCATTTCATCTGCATGGAACCGGTATACAAACTGAACATTCAGTATTCACATGTTCAGTGTTGTGAAAGAAAATATATTATCTGCCCCCACACCATTATGTGAATGGAACAGAACATCATTTTTCTCTCTTACTCTGTGTAAAAGATAATAAATGGACAAATAAATGATCCATGAGGAAAAAACAAACAAAAAAATCCATTATAATTAGTCAGATACAAATATATATGGTTGTTCACATCCCATTCAAACATCACAGAACAAAAACAATGATAATACCACAATACAATAAGGCCTACTGTATTTTGTCCAACAACTCATGTACGATTTGTCCAATACCTGTCTTTTTAATAAATTGGACAAGGGTTTCCAGATACCTTCATATTATTTTTTTAATTTTTCATGGGGCCATAGATTGTGCCATACCATTCAACCAAGTGCCCTATAGGTGGATGGGACCTTTTCCAGTATAGGCCGATCATCCTTTTAGCCTGTAATGTTGCAAAAATCACTGAATTTGCATTTGAAGTTCTTTGGATACAGGTATAGTATCGTTAGCTTGGCGTCAAATGGGATGCTCAAGGATAAAATTGAGATAGATTCTCGGTTGCCTCAGTGTGTGATGATAGAGGGCCAAACCCTAACCCCAAGTCAGGCACTCTTCATTAGATTAATCAATCAGAGAGTGGGCTATGAGTAATACCCCTCCAGGGCCAGTGTGGGCAGAGCTTTGTCAAACGGAGTAATAGTCACAACCAAACTGCCCTTGAACCCTGAAATAGGGCCACCAGAGGCAGTACAGTGGTACACTCAAGACTTTGTTGAACTACCCTCTTAGACAAAATAGTTGCAGTCAAATATCGCAAAGTCCCAGAGGGCACATTTGACATAGGCTGATGTGACATGTGCCCTGTCTCAGTGGTTGATGCCCTAAACCGGGGTCAAACTAATAACCTCACCCTTTGTGGAGCGAACACAAGGTTGCCTCTGGACCTGAGCCGCTTGAAATCAAATGGTGGATTGACTGGGAGTGACACTCTAAAAGACTGTTCTAGGATATGCCCGAAAGAAATGTAAAACTTAACATGAGTGTTAGCCTGCAGGTAAGATGTCTCTGATGGAAAAGTACAATACAAACACATGTGTTTTCTCATCATTGGGAAATATAGCCTGTCATTACACTCTGTTGATTCTGAGACCAGACAAAGCATACTAAGACTTACAGGGTGGGGAAGCAAAATTTACAATGAACATTTAGTTGTTTTTTCTCAGCAGGCACTACGTCAATTGTTTTGAAACCAAACATATATTGATGTCATAATCATACCTAACACTATTATCCATACCTTTTCAGAAACTTTTGCCCATATGAGTAATCAGGAAAGCAAACGTCAAAGAGTGTGTGATTTGCTGAATGCACTCGTCACACCAAAGGAGATTTCAAAAATAGTTGGAGTGTCCATAAAGACTGTTTATAATGGAAAGAAGAGAATGACTATGAGCAAAACTATTACGAGAAAGTCTGGAAGATACTATTAAAGAAGAATGGGAGAAGTTGTCACCCGAATATTTGAGAAACACTTGCGCAAGTTTCAGGAAGCGTGTGAAGACAGTTATTGAGAAAGAAGGAGGACACATACAGGGTGGGGAAGCAAAATTTACGATATTTTGAGGCAGGGATTGAAAGACAGTGTATGACCAATTAGTTTATTGAAAGTCATGAGAATTTATTTGCCACAAGAAAATTGACATAATAGAAAATGTTTTTATTCTATGTGTCCTCCTTCTTTCTCAATAACTGCCTTCACACGCTTCCTGAAACTTGCGCAAGTGTTCCTCAAATATTCGGGTGACAACTTCTCCCATTCTTTAATAGTATCTTCCAGACTTTCTCGTAATAGTTTTGCTCATAGTCATTCTCTTCTTTCCATTATAAACAGTCTTTATGGACACTCCAACTATTTTTGAAATCTCCTTTGGTGTGACGAGTGCATTCAGCAAATCACACACTCTTTGACGTTTGCTTTCCTGATTACTCATATGGGCAAAAGTTTCTGAAAAGGTATGGATAATACTGTTAGGTATGATTATGACATCAATATATGTTTGGTTTCAAAACAATTGATGTAGTGCCTGCTGAGAAAAAACAACTAAATGTTCATTGTAAATTTTGCTTCCCCACCCTGTAGAATAAAAACATTTTCTATTATGTAAATTTTCTTGTGGCAAATAAATTCTCATGACTTTCAATAAACTAATTGGTTATACACTGTCTTTCAATCCCTGCCTCAAAATATTGTAAATTTTGCTTCCCCACCCTGTACATCACACACTGACCGAGTTCAGAGTTAGTGTCAGCAAAAATGCTTTGCAGAATGATTATAGCGTAAGTACTGACTGTCCAGAAGCTCATCATGCACTGTGAACTTTCTGAAGAGCAAGTTGAGTTATAATAAATTCTTGATAGACGTCAATGAAATGTGATTTTAGTTTTACAATATATGAAGCCGTACCTAATAAAACATTAATGTCTGATTCATCTACTTAGAAAAAAAAAAGTCCCTCTGGGGAACTGCAGGACAGTGAACTGTGTGGTTTTAGGCTTGGATGAAATTTTCTTCAGATTCATGTTGTACTTCAAACAGCTTTCAGCTCCTTTTCAAAATGCTTAATTATTTTCCATGTGTACTGAATGATGATGTTAAAATAAATCAGTATGAGCAAATGAATTAAATATCATGAAAGTGGTGCAGGGTACCGACCTCATCATGCACGATTGTGAGCTTCTTGGAGGACGACTTCAGCCCCTGCCAATTACCTTGAAAACCTCCCAGCCTTTGTCAACCCGGCATTCGCTGCTCTTTCTACTCTGTCTATTCCCAACTCCCAGTGATAATTGAAACCTGACATCCTGCATGGAATAACAATGGAGTGGGGTCTTCAGGGAATTTTCTCAGTTTCTCTTCATGTTCCTTTTCTCTTTGCATCTTTCCATGCCGATATCCCCAATGTATCGAACTACGCTGCATTCTTTTGTTCCTTCCTAAAGCCCTAATTTCTGATACTGATGTCAACATAAGGATAGCCACTGCACAAAAAGTATGAAGCAAAAAATGAGAGATTTTTAATATTCAGAAGATCAGCTTCATGAAGACCCAGAAGTAGACCTTTTATTCAGGCTTTTTGTTTAAACTTCAAATAATGCAGCCAAGTTTTATGAGTTTATAAGACCACTCTATCAATGGTTTTGTAGATCAGCAGCTGAAGTTTGAGTTATTTCCATTCAATACGACAAGTGATATATATTTAAATTAAGTTTGCTATGTATTATAACATTAAATTATTTGGATCAGTTAAGTTTAAGTGTACAAGAAATCTGCTTGCTAAGGTAGTTTCAACGCGATTACTCTTCGCCAAATCATCCGGTGTCCTTCATGTTTGGTGTTTAGATGTATCTTGGGAAGCTCTTGGATGAGTTCTTCGGGCGTCGACCTTGACTTTCATTTTCAAGGTCACATGGGGGTCAACAGAACAAACTTAGATGTCAACGTTGACCTAGATTTTTTAGCTCTTTCAGTCAGTGCATGGTCATGAGATCATCATACGCTCAACACTGGTCTGTTAACAAGTCAAAGACATTACCAGCCTGTGCAGGTTTTTGCTTTTAGCATAGAGATGATTTAGATTTTTAGCACAGAAGTGGAAACCACTACCATTTATATGGCAAAAGCACAGAAAGTGCAAATAAATAAATAATACATAATCTGTTTCCTCAACTCTTATTTAAAACTTGTAACAGAAAAATAAGACACAGCATGAAAGAGTCACAACTGAACATTGTAGTTGTCTGGTAAATCTGTTAAAAAAAAACAAACAACAACAACACACTTATGTATGTGTTTTTGCTCACAGTCATAGATGCTGGCATTACAAACTAGGAATAAAAACTTCTCCTTTAAAAGGTTATTTTAACCTTTTTTAATGTTTTGTCATACGTGGGGAAAAGGTTTAAGATTTCTATCATCATTACTGTTGCCAGCTTCAAGCAAAGATCAGGACAGAGAACAGAGAAGTAAGTCAGATTGCTCGTCTTTTATGTTGAGACACACTTGGCTGAGTCCTCCACAGACATTTTCTCTGTTCTAAATTTATCCATTTCTGCTCTTTTCAGAATTTTTTTCTATATATGTTATTTTTTTACCACTGTAGCCCCGAACTCTCTCCTTCCCAGTCTTTTTCTGCACATTCCTGCCAACTGTGGATGAAAAGTAGGTTATGCCTAGTGCAGTCCTTGCACCCTTGTACCTCCTGTGTGATTAGGCATTGTTTGACCGGCTGTCACCCTGCCCCAGGATTAGAATGGATGAGGAGAGACAAAACACTGCACCTTTTCTTCAAATTATTCCCTACCACTTGAACAACTCCTCCTGTATGTTGCAGGACTGACATTTCATCTTAGGTTAATGTTGAATGAAGTGAAGCACTTAAAATCTCAACAACAGTTCAATAAAACTTGGTTGTGGCTGAGAAAAATTCTTATTTGCATGGGACTTAGAATAAAACTACTTAGTTTGACATGCTGTTAGAGTTACATTACCCTGTGATTAAAGGATAAGGGGGCATGTCAAAAAAGTGGTTGTAGTAAATTAAACACATATTAATGTTCTGCCTCATAAATCTGTGAACTACTCTTCAGTGATCCGTAAATACTCCTGTCTTTACATAACTTTGTAATAGCTTTATTATTGTGATCTGAAACAATACAGTTTGTGAATAAATTTCAGTCATAAAGAGATGATGTGACCTAAAATATTGTAGAAGTAATGTAAAAGAAACAACAAAAAAAATCCACTCTTGTTTTTTTATACTTTACAGGTAGTGCACTATGCCCGAAGGGGAGGCAAGGGGTATGGTTTTTGGTTCGGTTTGTTTGTTTCATTGTGTCTTTGTTTGTTTCTTTGTTTGTTAACACTATAGTAGCAAAACTATTAGTTGAATTCATACCAAATTGGGTTTATAGATTGCCAGTGATCCAGAATAGATGTCATTACATTTTGGGAAAAATAGGTCAAAGTTCAAATTTTGTCTGAATTTTTGAAATCTTTTTTTTTTTTTTTTTTTTTTACCCAGTTACTTATGATGGGTGACATTTCAAGTATCTATAAAAACATAAATTTTGTTTCAATTTACTTCAAACTTTGCACATATATAGAAACAATTGATATGCTGACATAGATATGACATAGATATGATGACATCAGCTGGATCGATGCCATAATAAGCTACATTACGTGTGAGGGGCGGGGTTTGTTGTGTCTGGCACCACTTGTTTATATTTTAAAAATGCAGAACACTTCACATGGCACAGGGAACAGCTTGTAGTTTCAGTGTTCTGGCCAATCTTAAAGAATCCAGCATGACCTTGCCGATCAAAGACATTCATATCACAAACTGCTGTGAATGGCATATTACCGTTTTGTATGGCAATAATACTTAGAGATGTGCCCATGTTCTCTGCTGCAGACATCATAAAAATGAATCCATTTCGTGGCAAATCTAACAATATGAGGTCTGCAGAAGAGGTCACATCCTTGCAGGATTGCATTGTGCTTAAGAGCTCCATAAAAAAAACACAACATGAATTAGCAGCATTAGAGAAGCAGTAACGTTAACATTAAGGTCACCTCCTTCTTTCTCACTGTGGTTAGTACCTCAGAGAGCCAGTCCTAAATCTTCCATGCCAACAGGGTACGCATGTTTGGTACTTAACTAAATTTTCAGTATAATAGTATTGCTGTTGAGTTCATTCTCAAGTTTCAGGGAAGTTACCCTGTGTAGTAGCCCTTCTTTGTGCACACCTGCTTTAGTAATGGTAGCTGAGTGTTGAATTAAGTCATTAGGGGATGTAGCAGAAGCAGCCCATTCTATCTCTGTCAGGTACGCATTCATACACAGCCTGGCCAAATAAAAAAGTCCCCACCTGGACTGAACTAAGCAAATACTTCAGGTCCTTCCATTGGATAAATACTGCCGTGATTAATGTTTCAGCTGCAACAAGTTCTTTAACTGATGCGGTAGCTTCTCATCTCTTAAACAACCGTCAGTTTGATATAGAACATAAAGAGTGGAACTGTGTTTCAGTGGGAAAAGGTCATGTGGTCTAATGAGTCTAGACTGACCCTGTTCCAAAGTGATGGACTCATGAGGGTGAGAAGAGAGGTGGATGAACTGAATACCCATCGGGTCTAGATTCAGCAAAGTTACGTGTCTAAAAATGAGGGATATAAGTGTTTCAAATGAGCGTCAAAGTCTAAGCTTAAGGCAGTCCAGCAAAACATTAGTGTGGGAGGTTTTATTTTTTGTTTTTTTTTTCTGGGCCAGACTATGTATATTTCCTCTTGCACATTAATAAAAATATATATTCCCCTTCCGCACACATAGTTTTATTCTTACACGTCTAGCTGTCCTGTCATATACCGTACAGAGGTTGCGCTTGACATTCTTAATTTTCATCATTTTGATGGACAGGGTTGTAAAATTCATAACACATTATTATCCATCATTTCAAATTATCATTAAAAAAATTTAATGAGACATATTTAGTAGTAGTTAATGTTCAAAAACATCTCAATGATGCAGTAACTGTCGTTGCTGCTGGCTGATAAACGTTATCAGTATTGCACCGCGTTTATCAATGCCATCACATTTACTGGGCTCTTTAAAATAACTAAGGAGACTTGGTTATCTTGACATTTTGAGCTAGCAAAGTAGCATAGCGAAGTGGCAAAGTAGCAGGCCGGGTGCAGGACTGTGGTGTTATTTTCAGTGTAGTAGTGAACAGTGGTGCTGTAGGGTCATATACAAGCGCTGTAGGGTCGTATACAGGCGCTGTAGGGTTATATGCAGGCGCTGTAGGGTCATATACAGGCGCTGTAGGGTCATACAGGCGCTGTAGGGTCATATACAGGCACTCTAGGGTCATGTACAGGCGCTGTAGGGTCGTATACAGGACACTGTAGGGTCATACAGGCGCTGTAGGGTTATATACAGGCGCTGTAGGGTCATATACAGGCACTCTAGGGTCATGTACAGGCGCTGTAGGGTCGTATACAGGACACTGTAGGGTCATACACAGGCGCTGTAGGGTCATATACAGGCGCTGTAGGGTCATATACAGGCGCTGTAGGGTCATATACAAGCGCTGTAGGGTCGTATACAGGCGCTGAAGGGTTATATGCAGGCGCTGTAGGGTTATATGCAGGCGCTGTAGGGTCATATACAGGCGCTGTAGGGTCATACACAGGCGCTGTAGGGTCGTATATAAGCGATGTAGGGTCATATACAGGCGCTGTAGGGTCGTATACAGGTGCTGTAGGGTCGTATACAGGTGCTGTAGGGTCGTATACAGGTGCTGTAGGGTCGTATACAGGTGCTGTAGGGTCGTATACAGGTGCTGTAGGGTCATATACAGGCGCTGTAGGGTCATATACAAGCGCTGTAGGGTCGTATACAGGCGCTGAAGGGTTATATGCAGGCGCTGTAGGGTCATACAGGCGCTGTAGGGTCATATACAGGCACTGTAGGGTCATACACAGGCGCTGTAGGGTCGTATATAAGCAATGTAGGGTCATATACAGGTGCTGTAGGGTCGTATACAGGTGCTGTAGGGTCGTATACAGGTGCTGTAGGGTCATATACAGGCGCTGTAGGGTCATATACAAGCGCTGTAGGGTCGTATACAGGCACTGAAGGGTTATATGCAGGCGCTGTAGGGTCATACAGGCGCTGTAGGGTCATATACACGCGCTGTAGGGTCGTATATAAGCGATGTAGGGTCATATACAGGCGCTGTAGGGTCGTATACAGGTGCTGTAGGGTCATATACAAGCGATGTAGGGTCATATGCAGGTGCTGTAGGGTCATATACAGGCGCTGTAGGGTTATATACAAGCGCTGTACGGTCATACAGGCGCTGTAGGGTCGTATACAGGCGCTGTAGGGTCGTATACAGGCGCTGTAGGGTCGTATACAGGCGCTGTAGCGTCGTATATAGGTGCTGTAGGGTCGTATACAGACGCTGTAGGGTCGTATACAGGTGCTGTAGGGTCGTATATAGGCGCTGTAGGGTTATATACAAGTAGGATGCTGTAGTGGACTGTTAGATGCGTTAAGAGACAGACAGACCAGTGATCCTTCAAGCAGGTTCTGTTCACAATTTTGAATGAAAACTTTCTTTGGCAGATTACCGTCAGTGTTTTAATCTGTTAAAATGACGGACGGCCGTCAGAATTTTCCGTCATCTTTAAAAAAAAATCTGTCAGTGATGGAATATTTTCAGTTAACGCGAACTCTGATAGCGTACATGGGTAAGATCGAGCGAAAGTCAACATGAAAAAGTACATTTGCACACATCATTTATCAAGTGGGCTCATTTTATAGGTAAAGATCTGTATGCTATGGAACTGTTATCCTTTTTTTTTGTTTTTTGTTTTTTTTTAATAAATGTGTTTATTGGGTTTTTTCTTTTTTAACCCTCTGGTATCCGGGTGCGCCTTTTAGGCACACTTTGCATTTCGTTTTAAAAAACTCCATATTATTTTTCACAATTTAAATAAGGTTAGAATTCAAAAGTTGTTCACTTTTGCATGATCTTTAAAATTCTGGCCACCAACTAAAATTTGCACATTGTAAACAGAAGAAAATTACAAGACTAGCATCTGTCTCCCAAGTGTGCCTAAAATGCACTATTTCTTCCATTTGATATGTATGATTAAGGCTGACCTTGATTTACAAAAATAAAATCAAATTAGAGCAGAAAAATAAATCAATATGTAATATTTAATAGTTTGATTTATAGGTGTGCATTTTTTCACGCTTGATGACAGATGCTAGTATTTTTGTACATTTGACCTAGCGCCAAAAATAATAATGCAAATTAACCAGTGTTGGAGTTAATCACTGACATATGCTAGGCTGCAAAAATCAAATAATATGTGATCCACTTTTTATGTAGTATATTGAAAAAAAATATTTTTTTTGTTTTTGCATCCAAAAAAATGATTTGTTTACATTACAAACACGGCATTTAAAGGGTTAAAAAATGTGACAATTATTGAGTATTTGGTATTTTTATTTACGGCTCAAGTTGATGAAATAGAAAAAAGTGTAAAAGAATTAAAAACAAACTGTATGAAAAAATGTTTTGACATTATTCCACAAGTGTGCGAAAAAGGCACACTTGGTGCTTAGTAAGGGCTTTGCTGGACGGGATACCGGAGGGTTAAACACACACAAAACAAAATAATAGAACAAAATACAGATGAAAATAAATAAAGTTATATATATTCTCACACACGAGTGTACACGCACATACACATATGCACATACACATACCTTCTAGGCTACATGTACGTAAGAATGAAATGTGTACAAGTGAGTGGAGAGTGTGTGCATGAGAGTGAATGTACCGTGGGAAAGAAGGCAGCATAGTGCAAACGGATAGCGGGCTGTTTAATCCTGCTCTGATTGGCTGAGAATCTTGAAGGCCATGTTTACTGATAACCAACATTTACTGGCATCATAGTGGCAAACAGTGACAGACATCTATTTGGAGCGAGCGGGTTCGAGTCAGGACTGACATGTGGGGGATTAGAATTCAAATCCTGTGTAAATCCCTGCATTTTTTATTATTTTAGTTTGCATACTTGGACTAATTAATTATTTACAGTGTTTAGCATTCTTTTCAGCTTTCAGTTGCAGTGTGGTCAGGTTTTACGCAACCAAATGACTTCTTTAGGTTGAGGGAAAAATGTGTTAAATATTTACTTTTCAACTCGCATATTTTAAGATGTAAAGAATCCATCTGTCACGTTATTTGACCCGATAGGCACAGAGCGTCCCTGTTGCCATGGTAATTAACTCTGACTCTGTGTGTGTGCTCTGTTCTGCTGCTCTGCTCTTCTTCATCTGTATTATGATCTTTTAATGTCATCTTTTCACTCTGTCAAGTCATGAATTCTGAAGTCATTCTTTGTGAGAAAATGGATGTTTGGCGTGAGATACAGACCTACAGTAACTGTGGATCGTGTATCTCATGGGGTTTGGTTGATATTTCTGTTGCTGTAATGGCTCTTGCCCTTTCAGAATCATCTGGTTCTGTTGTTTATTTTGTGTGCAGCCATAATTCGCACATATGTATATTACAAAATGTAGATCAGGGGCCACATACAGCCCAATATGATCTCAAGTGGGCTGGACCGGTAAAATAATAATGGTGAAAAATGTAGAATTACATTACAAAAGTGTTCACATCTACAACGTCTCCTTAAAAATCTGAATAACATGAACAACCTGAAATATCTTAAGTCTTTATAGGGCACTCAAAACTTTATTACTTTTGTGAAAATGTTGTTTATGTTTGTTTTATGTTTATGTTTTCATTTTTTATTATGTAGAAAATCAAGGTCAGTGAAGTCAACATATTTGGTTTCTTACCTGTAAGTGGCCAATAATTAAATAAAAATCCAAGCAAATATAAAGAATACAAGGAAAAAAAAAACATGTAATGTGAAAGGAACATGAATTTTAGGACATTGGAGCATCACTTTTAGAACATTACATCATAAGTGCTGATCCAGACCCCTGTCTACATCCACATTCTCCCTTTGAACATCATTCCTTACATTAGTACCATTACTTCATGGTACGTAACAAAGCAGGTCCACTCACTGCTCATGCAGAGGTGGACCTTACAGACCCTGTAGACCACATTGGACCTGAGATGGTTGACTCACTGTAACTGTAGCTATCACTGTCTTGTAATGTATATGGAAATTATCAAAAATAGTCACTCGCCCAATAAAGGGTTAAGGAATAATAATAATAATAATAATAATAATAGTAGTAGTAGTAGTAATAATAATAATAATAATAATAATAATAATAATAACAACATACCTTCCTTCTGTGGGTCTTTCCTCCTGGACCAAGTAAAAAGACTAAAAGTAAACACAGATGAACGTGGTGGTGTTTGATGCTATTATGGATAAGTGAAGCCATGTTTGGATCATCAGCATCACATGGTAGATTTTCTACAACATAAAACTCATATCCTCTTAGACCACATAACAATATGCTGACAGGTAATTATGAAAGTGTTGCCCATTGATGATTAAAAAAAAAAAAAAAAAAAAAAAAACTTGCCCGATAAAGGTTTAAGAAAAATAAGTGCAATTTTAACAATATTATGCCTCAGTTTATCATTTACACATGTAACACAACTTACATTACAATTACAAATACACAAAACATTTAGTAACAGGCAGAACATTGATTTAATTGCAAATTTCTCTTAAGACATGTCAGGTTGTCAATATTTGTTCAGGTTATACACATTTTTTCTATAAGGATAGTTTGTAAATATAAACATTTTCATGTAATTTTACCTTTTTTTTTGCAATAAAACAGAATTTGCAGTTTTCATTATTTATAGGCTATTTTGATAGTATTTTACTGGCCTGACCCACTTGAGACTGAATTGGCCTGTGTGTGTCTGTATGTGGAACAGTGTATGAGGCAAACATGGAGGAACAAGGTGTGTTCAAAAAAACAAAACAAAAGGTAATACAACAATATATTGATAATTAGTACGTCTTTGAGCAAGCTGTGCACCTTTTTTTTTTTTTTTGCCATGCTTTCCAAAAATTAACTGTGTAAATCACAGGTGCCTAGTACATTGATGTGGAACCTAAATTAAAACCATTTTGACACCAGTAATTGTTAATATCTTCAGTGTTAACTTTCTTTCTTTCAAAGGTCTTTCTATTAATAACAGAACATCAATAAAACATTTACTATACAGGAAGATAATTTTTGATTTTCTGTGCAACATCCACTCATGACATGACACAACACATAACCCCACCCAAACATGGACGAACGCAACCAACCGCTGAAAAAAATTATGAAAAGATGGAATGAAAAAGTGTAACTTTAAAAAATACGTCCCACGGGGTCAGATTGGATCCTTTGGTGGGTTGGTTTTGGCCCACGGGCTACATGTTTGACACCTGTGAAGTAAATTGTGCATTTCATTTTCATCATCATGCACTGCAACGTTAACCGCATGTTCCAAGTTCATCCCAAAATTAATTCACATTGTTATCAACATTATTAAGTGAGACTCTGCTTGGCACATGCACTCAAGTGAGGAACTCAACACATCTCGGCTGAAATTGCTAAATCTATTGGCCTGTGTCTGTGATTCCTTTTTGTTCTTTTGCACTAGCATTTTAATTCATCAGATACAAAGATTATAGGAATGTAGATTTTAAGATAATATTAAAGGACAGATATTTTACTTTTTTAAATGGAATTTCCCTGTAGTCTACATAAACTGTAAATGCTATGTTTGGGTCGGAATTCTTCATTAATTCAATTCCGCAGGTCCATCTTCAACCCTATTTCTGAGTAATGACACCAGAAAGGTCGTTTGGAGAAGTGGCCCTTTAAATGCAAATGACCCACTTCATGCCCCGCCCCCTCCAGGTTGTTGACAATGCTTTCTGTCCTGTTCAGCCACTTGCGTTCGTTAATACAACCAACAACTGAACATTTTAGGTAATCGGTTCAAAGTCTGGACCTATTTTCAGTTTTTACTACAACCGCTGCTGCTGAAATGTTCGTCGGAAGTTTTGACCTTATATGTGCAAATGTCATGCTAGCTAGTAATAAAACGTAACAAATTAAGCAGGAATTGAATCGATTTTTGCTGGAATGAATATAACGATAACTTTGCAGCACCCGGAGGGTTCAAATTCAAACTTTTTAAACTGTTAGGATCCACAAATACACAAATAAATGTACCAAAGACTAATAAAAGTGGGTTTAGCAAAATATGACCCTGTTTAAAAAAATCAATAACATTCTTGTACAACAGTTTCCCAAGTACAGTCCCTCAGCGACAACTATGAGAATATACATAGCAGCAGTGTGAAAATACATGGACGTACAGAATGCAAGAGTGAAAATGAATTGATGTGACATGAAAATGAATGTGAGTGGGTTTTATCTGGTAAGGTCCCCTCATTTTTAGTCAGATTTTGATGTACTCTTGATGTCAGTGTAACTCTATGCAGATGATAGTCATGAAAATAGTATTCAGTTGTGTGTATTTACCTAAAAAAAAAAAAAAATGGTTTGGCTTTAACTTAATTTTCTCACATTATCTCAAACCCTTTGAGGTGAAAAAAATGTGGCTTGCAACTTCACACACTCTTTACAGCTCTTTTGTACAGATAGTTTTAAGATGTTTCAGTTCTTACTCTGTCTGAAACCATGTGTTTTGTTTTATTTCTGCTTAACACAGTTTTCTTCAATTGTGTATCATGATTGTTTTGTTTTCTGTGCACTTCATATCTGCATTTGAAAGGAAACAACACACATTTTTCATGTAAACAGACACAAATAGTCTAGTATTCATTCTACTCTCCCACATTACTGCTTATATTTAGTTACTAAATGCGATTCAATTGTTCATTATATCCCTACAACAGTGACACGACTGTGCTGTTTTTATCATTTCAAAACATTTTTTATGGGTCTGTTTCGTCCTCCACAGGTCATTCTTCAGTCCAATTGATCCTGTACTCTTGTCCTGACCTTTTACTTCTCTTTTGGCCTTACAGAACAAGATCATCTTGGACCCTCTGACATTCAGTGAGGCACGTTTCCGCCCCTCTCTGGAGGAGCGCTTGGAGAGCATTATCAGCGGTGCAGCTTTAATGGCTGACTCTTCATGCACACGTGACGACCGACGTGAACGCATCGTGGCCGAGTGCAACGCCGTTCGACAGGCCCTCCAAGACTTGTTGAGCGAGTACATGAACAATGTGAGTTACTCCTCTGATAATTCTATTCTCACTGCTGCTCAGTACACACTCAACTGTGCATGTACTGTCTTGGATACAGATAGAGCAATCGCACACACTGACAAACATGATCCTGATCAGCTTCCCCTTTTATTCCCCTGGTTACTTCTGTGTTTTACTCTATTTTTCTACGTTTCTTTGTTGACATGCAGGTCATTTAATATTTCCTCTTCCAAGACTCCTGATCAAATCTCAAGCAACACCCTTCTTATTAAACTAGACATAAGACCGAATGGAGCAAAATGACTTTTGATTGGCTTATAGGAATCCATTTTTGGACAGCGCCAACACTAGCGCAATATATTTTAAGACTTGATGGCATTTCCCTTACCTCAAATCACTTTAAAAAAAAAAAAAAAAAAAAAAGTGTGGTTCAGGTATTTTTTCTTTTAAGAAAAATACAACAGTCCCAAAAGTGGGAAAAAGACGAGAAGGTGAACAGACACTTTGGTAACAAGTGGTGTCAGGCATAACACACGTATTATAGCTTATTTTGGCATCAATCCAGCTGATATCATCATGTCTATCCATGTGCTGATGTCAGCATATCAATTGCTTCTATATATGAGCCAAGTTTGAAGTAAATTGAAACAAAATTGACGTTTTTATAGACATGAAATTTCGCCCAAAAAATATTTTAAAAATTCATAAAAATTTTGAACTTTGACCTGCTTTTATCAAAATGTAATGGCATCTATTCTGCATCACTGGCAATGTATAAACCCAGTTTGGTATGAATTCAACCAATAGTTTTACTGCTAGAGTGTTAACAATCAAACAAACAAACAAACCAAACACCATACCCCTGGGTTTAGCAAAATATGACCCCTTTAAAAGACAAGTGGTCATCAGTTAGGAACCCTAGAGATTTAAAGGAAGAAACCTATTGGTTGACCAGTTTTTGTTGCCATAACTTCTGATTGAGCTGTTCTTATTGTATTTGAGGTAGCGCTGACAATTAAATTTGCCAAATCTAATGATTTGTTTGTTACTTAGGTTATATGATCGCTTGTTTCGTTCTGTTTTTTTTTCTGTGTGTATCGGCAGGACATAACTAAAAACAGAAAATTCCCCACATATATGTAATCTCACGCCTCAGAAGAAGTGATTAAAAAGGTCTAACATCTAGCTCTTTCATAGATCTGCTCCTCTAATTAATGGGTTTGTGAAATGTATGAAATCAGGTGCAGTAGATTTTGTCTAATCCTGTGGAGTCTCCACTGTGTTCCCTCCGAGTTCTGCTTTGCTTTAATTTTATACTTCCACTCTTCCAAAGTAAAGCAGATGGAGTAATGTTTCTTATGTGAATGACTGGCTAAAATAAAAACCAGATTTTCAATGTCTTGACAAAAGCAACTTGAACTAAATTGCTCCCTTCACTACGTGTTTGTGATGTCACTTTATATTGGATGTTGCCGAATGAAACCTCGAGACAACAGGAGTATTTTCTTCCTCGAAAAACTGGTGTTGACTTTTCCATGTCCCTGTGGAACCATCATGCACGGCTGTGATTGGCACAGATGTTTTAAGGTTAGAGAGACTCAGACAATGATTAATCATTTCTACTCTACCTCAGCTCGTCGTTTTGTCCATAGCAGCTGTCATGAACAGAAATAGTGGGTGTATTTGGACACACTGTCATTGACCTTGCACATGTTCTCTGTCCTGGTCAGTGTGATCCCGCAAAGATTATTTTTAATCGACAGACACACACAACTCAAACCTACAGAACAGAAAAATACCCATTAGCGCAGAAACTCTGCCATGTATTTACACAAATATAACTTCTGTCGTGTAATGGGCTTAATGAGATTTAATAGGAATAGCATATGTAGCCGGTCTGTCCTGACACTCACACATTTTGCCACAAATCTGTGTTGTGTGTAAAGTCGAAGAAGACAAGGACGACAACTGCCTTGCCAAATGTGGAGGGTTTATTCTTTTCGTATTTTCAGGCTGTGCCACAACAAAATAAAATCCTTGCAGTAGCCTCAAATGATCAGGCTTGTACAGTCACATCTCTGTCCAAAGGTTATTATCGTTAAGGAAAACTAATGAAATTTCAAAAACTAGAATCGAAAAAACATTTTCATTAACTGAATTACACACACACATATTGTTTATGTTAAAAAAAAGGTGTCTAAAAATATTTCTGTATTGAGTAAAGCAAAATATGTGTTGGATTATAAAGCAATGGGAATTTTATATTGTTCACTTATTCTGCCATATTTGAGTTACTGTGTTGAAGTATGGGCCAACACATATATGAGGAACACAAAGCCATTGTTTCTATTACAGAAAAGAGCAATAAGAATCATGTATAATGTTAATTTCAGGGAACATACAAATGAGTTGTTTATTAAATCAGGATTATTTAAGTTTAAAGAATTGGCTGAATTAAGGACATTGCTGATAGTGTTTAGAGCGAGAAACGGACTTTTGCCTGCAAATTTGCAGAGATTATTTGTTTTAGTATCACAGGATGAAGAACATAGAAGGAGGTTTAATTTTAAACAGCAAAGGGTACGGACTAATGTGAAGAAAATGTGTATTTCTGTTGTGGGTGTCAGTTAGAACAAAATGAAAACTAATAAAAACTGGAAACGCTGTTCTAAAAACTAATTAAAACTAACTGAATTAGAGGAAAAAAAAGTCAAAACTAAACAAAACTTAACTATAATGAAAAATCCAAAACTATTATAACCTTGCTTTGTCCTTGGCAGGGCCTCTAGTCGACTGAAGAGAACAGCCCAATTACACTGGCAGCTTCCAAAGACCAATAGGTCATGCATACTCTGACATAAAAACAAAATGCATGTATAAAAATGCATACAGAAATATACATATATATAGAAAACAACACAAGCCCAGATTCAGATGCAGATAGAAAACAGCTGGAGCTGCTGTGTGAATTCCAGAACTGGTTTACTTCATTCTTACACAAACAAAGGAAAAAAAAAAAAAAAAAAAAAAAAAAAAAAAGTGAATAAAGCGAAGCGTAAAGTTGTGTTAAAATCACTGTACTAAAATTAGTTAATGCCTGGATTAAAGACAATGACCTCACCAGTCACTATGTAGGTGCTTGGCAGGGTTTCTCTCATTAAAAATAAAAAATAACAGTAACACAAGGGTAAACTACAAAAGATAAGTTATAATACTGATTATTAAGTTCTTACCATGAGGGAAGGTTCACAAGAAAATTATAAAGTTATAAAGCCACTGACAAGATTGATGAACAGCCCATGTGGCAACCTTCAAGTTGCCCTAAACAGAGCCATACTTCACTGTTTTGCTATGGGGCATTTATTGTACTAGGCCAGCCTTAAATTCCCAGATAACCCCTGATGGGTCTCGACTGCCGGTGAGTTATTACTTTGCTCAGATGACTGCAATGCTCTCATGTCTTCGAAGGTAGGGCTCCACATTGGTCGGGCAGACTGAGGTAGTGCAGCTGCAGACATTTGATAAAAAAGGGTGTAGTGTATTGATTTATTTCTTATTCTGTTCTTCTTATCATGTATTATTATACTAATAAAACAAAAACAAACCTTAGCTGTTCTGCACCTAAATGTACTGAGTTTGTCCTTAACCCATAAAGACCCAGTGCTACTTTTGTGTCAGTTCCCTAATGTTTTTTTTTTTTTTTTTCTCTATTTTTAACATTTCCTAAGTGATTTATAACCATTTATTATGAAATTATCCTCCGTATTATTTTGCATCTTTCCAGTGACAATAAAGTGCTTTCCAATATTTAATATACTGATCATACAGATGTTCATAAAAACTCAGATTAGAGTTAGGGCTATTGTATCAACTGGAGAAAAAGTGCCTTTCTCAGTAAAATATATCATTAACTGAATATAAACCAAGTGTCTCCATCCACTGTCATTGATCCAACTCCATAGGCTTTACTGGTGAATCAATGTTGTAGAAGATGACTGTGTTTCCATGTTCACTACAGAGCCTCTGAACGTCCAAATGGGTCATATCTGATGACCATGAAAAGATGACAAGCTGTATTTTACACCAATTATTTACATGCATTAATAGGATTAGTGGATCAACAGGTATTTAACTTTCTATATCTGTAAATGATTTTGGTCGCCAGTGGATGTTCGGCTTTTTATGGATTAAATAAATGAATGAAATGAAGCAGCTCAACCATAAAACAAATGCTCTTTATATGAGGATATGAAAAATTTGTGATTAAATATACTTAACCCTAAATTAAAACGGATAGATAAATAAATAAATGTTAAAAACAAAACACAAAGTGAATCCCCTTTTGCAGGTTGATTACACATGTATTAGGTGTCAATTGAAGCCACTGAGCAATTGGCAAGCCAGCTGTATATTGATCCCTATGATATCAGTTCTCCTGCTGGCAAAAGGTCTTGTGCAATACTCTGTAATCTTCAGCCTAATAATATGTATTTGTTGTGGCATCTGCTTTCATAAAGTAGTTTAGAAACAATGGGGGGCTATTAGATAAGGTTCCTTATTAGGTTACAGCTCCCCTCCGTCATAATAGAATATTAACTGTGCAACAGCCAGTGTTACACTTAGTGTGTGCATGCATGTGTGTGTCTGTTGGGGAGTGACCTTCATTTGAGGATTTGTATATTAGGTTTCTGCTTTAATACTTTATTGTTATGAGGGGTTTTCCATCTTTGTACAAGTGTTTTTTCATTTTGCAAACTGATCATTTTAAATTATGATTAGATTTACTCTTTATTATCAGTATGACGACATGGAAAAACAATTTAAAAGCTTTAGGTCAAATCTGTTGCAGTTTGTAATTGCAGAAACAAAACAAAACAAAAAAAATCATCTATCAGTATGGTGTTGAATCCACAGAGATTTAATCCTTTTTGTAACTCTTGTACCAACTTAAATCATGCATTTTTTATGAACACAAGATGCCCTTTCCCATTCTTATAGCACAGCAGCTTTTTTTGCTTAAGTAATTCTGCCTTGGTTCATTAGGCCCATGAGTTGTGTTTTAGAGGCTACAGCTGGGAGATGGTTGACAGCCCCTGGCTGTCCTAGCAAAGAACAGAGTAAATCACAGAGACACAAAGAACAAAATGCTTCCACTTCTCAGCTCAGCATCTCCAACAAGGGTAAATCAACAACCAAGATTGAATATGCAAGGAACTGTTCCCAAGCCTGCTCATAAAGCACATTATTTCATAAATGATGTAGAAGCTTAAATAGCTGTAAATCTGTTAACAAATGAAAACTTTTTTAGGCCTAATGCCTGTTTTTAGTTTTGGATTTTTGGTTTTGTGTGTTCACAGACAGGATTGTCTCTGTCTGTATTGTGTTGAAAGTTTACTGAAGTAATGTAAACATCCACTTGCCTTTGTTTTTCCTCCTCCTTCGTCTTTCAGTCAAACCCCTCTCCTCTCTTCCAACACACAAATTTTTATAGGAAGCTTGAACCACAGCACAAGGTTAATCAATGTGGTAGCTGGCAATAAATTAGGTTCAAGTGACAGGAGAATGTCCATACCTGTCTCAGCTGCTGGTGATCTGTGATTGGTGACAGCAGGCCCGGCTCCCCGGTTGGTGCTGAATCATCAGGAGCAGCTGATTTAGTTACGGCAGCTCCGACAGGGCCAATCTATCAATTGATCTGGGGAGTAATGCATTACCAGCTTGGGTCAAGGGAGCCTGGGCAGAATATAGCCATAGCCAGAAGCCAGAGCAGGTGAAAGAGGGCAACTCGGCAAGACCGTGAGAGGCAGAGCGAAGGATTTAGAGTGTGATAGCAGGCGCACTAATCTCACTGTTAGCTGAATGTGGCACATAAAACGAAACAGGGTTGTGAGGTAGGATGATCATTAGGGAGAGACTGATGGCTGTCTTGCTCACACAGCTCCTCGGGGAGTTGCCACGGAGAATGCTCAATCAACAACTGGCTGACTGATTACATACAGGGGTGGGAGTTTCCATGGATAAGATCATATCTGCTCACTTTTTGATTTACCATTGTCTTAAAAGTGAAAAGGAGATGGAAATTACAGATTAACTCATGACGCGATAATATCATGATATTTTACCTCCGATAACAATGTATCATAACAAGCAATTCTGCAGATAAACCACAAAGGACTTGTGTGAGCAACCAGAGAAAACGCGTATTAACATTGATGTGACCATATGTTACGTTAATTTATTCATAAAAGTGGCAATTATGGTAAACACATACGTGCGCATGATAAATGCATAGAAATTATGTATATCTGCAAATGTTAAATGGTATTCCTCCATGTCCCTTAACAGATTTCCTCCTGTGTAGGTTGAGGCTGTTGTTTTCATATTTTCACCATTTTTTCAGTCAAATCAGCGTGATGATAAGTGAGGTAGTGGTCTGTGTTGGCTGCTTTTCCATTCTTCAGTGTTTACAAGGCCGTTCACATAATGTTTAACAAGCTTCTTTTTTTTAGTCGGTGTAAAACCACAAAGATTTAGAGTGTAGGGTTTATGAGGACCTAATATAATATTCATAATTACGGCTTAATTGGTGCATAATCACCTGAAATGAATTTTTTTCCCTGTTTTTGTTAATGTTATGTCTTTTTCACTACCAGTTAGAACTTATGTTTCATTTGATTGCCTCCATATGGAGCGGTACAGGGGCTCTTGAAAGCTACAATTGTTATGTGAATAAATAACCTATGAGTGGTTCTTGAAATTAAAGTGTTGATAATTAGCTCCAATAGGAAGTAACAAACAAGTGATACCTGCAAGCAACATACATTTATGATAAAAATAGTAAAAGTGTATATGAAGGACTTGAGCACGCCTCTACCTTTTAAATAATATGTTTAATGACAAGTTTTCACCATTCAGTTCAATTCAGCTTTATTTATACAGCACATTTCATGGACAAGGTAGACTCGGTGCTCTTCACAACAGGTATGCAACATAAAAACACAAAAAAATAAAATAAAATGAAAACAAACAACAGTCAAATAAATGGTAGAAGAAGGGAATGGATTAATGTCTTGGGCATCCCCATCCTTGTTTTAAAGGAGTGATATTTTGCTTTCTTCAATGGAATTCTGCATTTTAAAACATTTCCCTGTGGTCTGCATAAACTGTAAATGCTATGCTTGGGTCTGAATTCTTCATTAATTCAACTCCACAGGTCCATCTTCAACCCTATTTCTGAGTAATGACACCAGAAAGGTCGTTTTGAGCAAATGAGCCACTTTACACCCTACCCCCTCCAGGTTGTTGACTGTGCTGCTCTGTCCTGTTCAACCACTTGTGTTCATTAATACACAACCAACAACTGAACATTTTAGGTAATCGGCTCGAAGTTTGGACATATTTTCAGTATGGACTACAACCGCTGCTGCTGACAAACAATTATGTCGTACTCAGAGAAATGTTCATTGGAAGTCTTGACCTTATATGCGCAAATGTCGTGATGTAACTAGTTATAGACATAACAAATTAAGCAGGAATTGAAATGGGTTGTAGAAATCCCTCCGATTTTTGCCGGAATGAATATAAAGATTGCTTTGCAGCACCTGGAGGGTTCAAATTCAAACTTTTTAAACTATCACGGTCCAAATACACAAATAAATGTACCAAAGACTAATAAAAGTGGGTTTTAGCAAAATGTGACCCATTTAAAACAAAACTTAAGGCAAATACTAGTAGCTTTTTTAACATATCTATGTAAAACTAAAGGAAAATTCTAGAAAATATCTCAGACGTTTCATAAAGTGAAAAAAGATACAACTAGGAAAGCTTCAAGATGCACCATGGAATGTTTTCATATGCTTTTGTACTTACATGAAGTCGGTTTATTGCCGTGAGCTGTAGTTGACACCCTTTCTAAACTACTCACAGTCTTAGTCGCTTGCATCCATGAGACTAGTGACAATATACCAAATATACTGCTTTCTGTGCAGGGATTTGGGTTGGATTTACCTTGAAAATCCTCACGTTCACTTTCAAGCTCTTTATTCCCTCTCTTTTTGCTCTTCACTGCACACTGCAACAGTGTATAAAACTAGACGATTTTAGCTTAGAAATGTAGTCAGGTAATGTCAACAGATGTCTGTCTCCCAGCACAAAACAAACCCCAGTACATATTTCTTATAAACACATGAGCATGAACAAAACTTACACAGAGAGGTGTTCAATTCATACAGAACTTTTCATTTCAATTACTATTCTCAGACAGGAAGAGGTTGCAGGATCAGAGCTGAAGTGGGACATTTTACAATAAATTTGTTTAATAACATTGTTTCTCAGGTGGTAGAGTGGATTGTCTGTAATCCAGAAGGTTGGAGGTTAGATCCACAGCTTCTGTCCACATGTGGATGTGATTTGAGTCCAGTGACTGTTTACTGTGACACTGGTCTGTGCTAGGGCTGCGAATCTTAGTTGCGATATATTGTATTGTATCAGATATATTATAGATAGTTGTGTGGCACCTCGTGATGTGATACGATATGATTCGCACCTACAACACGATACAGAGCGATTAAGCATATTCTGATTCAACACATTCATTCTGGAAAAAAAAAAAATGCAGTGCAATTCAGTAAGTTTGATTACTACCTCCACCAAGGAGGTTATGTTTTTGCCAGGGTTTGTTTGTTTGTTTGTTTGTTTGGCTGTTTGTTTGTTTGTTTGTTTGTTTGTTTGTCTGTCTGTTAGTGTGCAACATAACTCAAAAAGTTATGGACAGATTTGGATGAAATTTTCAGGGTTTGTTGGAAATGGGATAAGGAAGAAATGATTAAATTTTGGTGGTGATTGGGGGTGGGGGGGCCCACAGGGGGGGGGGCACTGATCAGCCTTGGCAGAGGTCTGCGCTCTCCGAGTGCTTCTAGTTTATTTATCAAATAAGAACATGACTTTTCATAAAGTGGCTTTAGTTCAGTTTCAGAACACGTGCCTCACATACAGTCAGTTGAAAAAGTTAGGACTTTGTTTCCAAAGTCATTTCTCTACATGTTTCTAACTCAACTTCTTGCTCCCTCACCAAATTAATTACCTCCGCCAAGGAGGTTATGTTTTTGCCAGGGTTTGTTTGTTTGTTTCTTTGTCTGTCTGTCTGTCCGTTAGTGTGCAACATAACTCAAAAAGTTATGGACAGATTTGGATGAAATTTTCAGGGTTTGTTGGAAATGGGATAAGGAAGAAATGATTAAATTTTGGTGGTGATCAGGGGTGGGGGAGCCCACGGGGGGGGGGGGGGCGCAGACCACAAAATTTCATCAAAATCTGTCCATAACTTTTTGAGTTATGTTGCACACTAACGGACAGACAAACAGACAGACAGACAGACAGACAAACAAACAAACAAACAAACCCTGGCAAAAACATAACCTCCTTGGCGTGGGGGGGCCCACGGGGGGGGGGGGCACTGATCAGCCTTGGCGGAGGTCTGTGCTCTCTGAGTGCTTCTAGTTTGTAATGTAATGTATTTATAATGTAGGTAAAACAGAAAAAGGTTCTGTCACTTTAAGAGACACCTGCGCGAGGTATTCTGGGATGCACTGTTACATATGTATGTGACGGTTTAAGGAAGCATCTCCAGTATGTACGGCAGTATTCAGTACAGCTGATCTAGTATAAAGTAGACGTTCATTAACCACATGTGGTCACCTCCCTCTATGTCTGTCAGATTCAGATACAGACGTTACAGTATTCAACCGCCGCGCTCCAGCCACAGTGCACCAACGGAGCTCAGACTGTTAGTGTGCAGTGTACACGTCCACGGGGCACGTTAACGTGGGTCTGAAGAAAAGAAAAACTACCCAAATAAAGAGTAACACTTTTAAATGAGAGTAAAAATATATTTTATTGCATGGATCAAATTTTATTGATGCAAACATTCAATAACCGATGCATCATGATATCATTCCAAACTTCATTCACTCACAGCTTCTCTACTGGTGCATTTAGATCGTGCACATGCGTGTCGGTGTATCGATACATATCGGATAATCTTCCCATCCCTAGTCTGTGCTAATTGGTGAATGTAACATGTTTTGTATCACTGTGAATAACATCAGTGTAGAAAAGCTCTGTAGAAATACGAGTGCATTTATCATATTACCTGAAAAAAAAAAAAGAATGGCAAAGATTATTATTATTTTCAAGAAAGCAGAATATTGGTTTCTGTAATCAATCAATTGGTTTCTATAATTAGTCAACCCCTAAGGTCTAATATATCAATGAAGCGGACACCTTGTAAGGAAGATATTGGGGTAATGGTATTTTTCCCCCTTCCACCTCTACTTAAGAATACACCCCTGAATATTGACTGGTGCATGATGGGATAGGTGTAGGCAGAGATGTGTCGTAAGTCCCTGGGCTAAAATACATCTTATACTTTAAAACTATTCATTTGGCTGTTTGAAAGAGGTGAAAATCCAATGATGTGATGTAGGAGCGTCTGTTTTTTAAATGGATAGACTGCCTTCTTCTTTCACACTGCAGTGTCAGTGTCTGGGCTCACTGATGAATCGCATCAATGCAAACTTTATGTGAAAAAGGTTCGGCTTGAGAAAAGAGATGGGGAAAAAGTGCATTAGAAAAGCAAGGTTTTATACTGAACAACAGCAAGGACACATATACATCTAGTCAAGTCCTTCAATGGAACATAAACACATATAGAATACATGTGAGATGATGAAAGCTTGAAGTGTTTTTACTCTTTCTCACTTATTGCAGTTTTGCATATAATGATGAACTTTTAAAAGGTTTAGTTAAAAGGTACTTGTTGTGAATTTTCATTGCTAGCTATTTCAAAAGATCACATGTAATACTAGAGGTTCGGAGCGACATCGTCATGCATGTGTGCACGTGTGGGTGCGTTTGCAACTGCTGTTGTACATCACAACATTCTAAATCACTTAGCACATCTTTGGGACATGTCATCCCCCCACCCCCCCAAATTTGCAAATTTGCAGCAGGTAGTCAATGACATTAGCGCCTGCAGCCATGCTAACCGCTACGTATTGAGTGAAGTCTGAGCGAGAGAGAGAGAGGTAGGTAAGGTACGTCGTGGTAATTACAGAGACACTCCCCCCATCACCACCACGGTCTTATAAACTACTCACCCACACACCCCCGTCCATGCATACCTTGCTATTTTACTCTGTAGGTGCACCTGGTCAATGATAAGGTGAGGGGAGCTCACTTTCACTTTCTCACAGAGCTATATAACCCACCACATCCTCCACCTACTGGTCTATCACGTTACTTGTAGAATTACGTAACCCCCCCACACACACACACGCAGGGTCCCACACATTTTTTCGAGCATGGGAGGGCGCCAGTAGGCTCATGATGTCATTAGAGGGGCGTGGTTCAAAAAAGGTTAACAAACCCAGTTATTGCCTGTTGTCAAGTACATTCGAGTACTAAGACTACATTCAGACTGCAGGCGAATGTGGCCCAAATGTGATTTTTTTTTTTTTGCCCATATATGACCTGTATCCGATATTAAAGACAGTTTGAACAGCATGAATTTTTCAAATCTGACCCAGGCCACTTTCATATGTGGTCCTAAATCTGATACGTATCTGCTTCTTACAATGCGACTTCAGTCTGAACAGCTACGTTGCATTTATCCAACCTTTACGTAATTGAAATGCAACAAACTTCACAATTCTGCATACTAGGAGGAGGAGCAACGGGAAAAATATATTTACTTTTGTAAACACAGTATGTGGCTGCACGGTTACATATTCCGTCAGGACCTCTTTTGCGCATGTGGGTCACTTCAGGGTCGCATTCAGTTCATACTCAAAACTGATAGAAGTCGCATTTAATGTGTAATATGAACGAGCACACAAAAAATCGGATTTCACCAAAAAATCCAAATTGTGCATTAAGACCTGCTGTCTGAATGTAATCTAAGTCACTGCCCCGTTTGTCAGGCATGGTCACATGTTGACAAGTTGCCTCTTTCACGGGCTGTTCCAGCACCTGTAGAGACGCAGACCCGTTGTATTGTCCGATTGCCTGGACTGTGATGGACTGGTCACTGACCTCATGCACCAGACACCAGTCTATGGCCGCGTTTCCACTTTGCGGAACCAGCTTGACTCAACTCGGCTCGACTCGACTCGGGTACCAGATACTATTCCTGGAGACTGTTTCCATTACAGGATACTACCGACTTTCCAGTACCTGGACGTCATATCGATGCAGCGCATTGCTTCCATGTCGTTTGCTGAGAGAGTCACTCATAAATTTGCTCGTTGCGTGTTGTCTCGTCAAACTCATGCTGAATTTTTACGTCGGCCACCAGAGACTGAATCTCCTGACTGAATGATGTAGTTTTGTGGGCTGTGATCATGTGGGTTAACCTACCGCTACATTTACTGTAAACTTCCGCATCTGGTTTTTGTAAAACGGCGGGTCACAGAGACAACTCTCTGACCAATCAGTGGTCTGCAGTGTTTACACATCATGTTTTAGTATGTGGTCCCCAGTCCTGGAACCCCAGCAGAGGTGATACCAAAAAACTAGTACTGGGTACCAGATTCCAGGTCCTTTTTCGTAATGGAAGCACAAAAAGGTCGAGTCGAGTCGAGCCGAGCTGGTACCACGTAGTGGAGACGCAGCATAAGATGACACATTATCAGCCAGTGCTGGGTCGCATCTCTAGGACAATGGCGGAATGCAAAGCTTACGGCTGCACAAACAAAAGGTGCAAACATGGGCTTCCCACTCAATCTCACTCACTGACTGCTGTTTGTTTATTCGCACTTGATTAACCGGCAGTGGCTGCTCCCCATAGGTTCTGCCCTTGTGCGTAATTCATGTAATAAAAAGGTCCAGTGTGGTGAATTTACCGTGTTTTGTTTTTTTTTTTTTTTGCACTGAATTTGCACCTTTCTTGCTTATAAGTAATACACAAAGCACAATTAATGTCGTATGCATGCCTAGGTTTAAGTGAAGATCGCATGTTCATGTCTGACATCTTATTCATAAAGTACGGCACTGAAGTCCGTAGATGAAAAGAGCAAAACAACAGATTTGATCAATACGTGTTTTGTCCCTCTGCTCCTCAGCTGTGCTCCACTGTCTGTCACCTTAAGCTGGCCGAAGGGCACAGTTGTAACAGTTGCAAGGATGCCGACTTTACCTTAACAGGGTTTTCTAAGGCTAATTGGGTATGTGGAGGGCTTCGAGAACCATATCACTGATAGGTTGTGTTACAGGGGAATAAGTACAGAGTCACATTTGGAATGCACCGCTGTTATTTTTGAGTATATACAGATTATTGCGAGCAGAAATGGTGGATGTAAACAGTGTCAGGGCTAACACTGTGGGGAACTGAGCCAATTTTCCATCTGATTTCACTTTCTTCACCATCCCTGTCTACCTCATTACTTGATCTCTCTGTCCTATTTTTTGTTGTTCTCCCAGGTTTCCTAGAATCTAGCAAATCCAGTGTTTATGTCTCAGATAAGGCTCATGTCTGTCTGTGTATTTTGTCATGTTTTTTTTTTTTTTTACTTTTAATTTAAGAGCTCTGAATATCTCAGTTTTTCTTCTATTGATTTCTTTCATCTCAGTACTTTTGTTCAGGATTCCCACTGTGTGTCTTATTGATCATATGTTAATGGTATTTTTAATGTGTAGTAACTATGTCTAGATGAATAAACAGGTTTTAACATTAGTCCTGAATTACATTGAGAGAGACGCTCATAGGCCAGTAGTCCCCTCTTCTTCTCTTTACCACTGTGTTATCAAATTGCAAGTAATCAACGATGTTTTCCTTCTTTTTGTCAGTCGGTGGCATTAGTTAGCGTTACCATGGTAAAAATAACTGTAAAAAATATTGACACAATAGCATGTAATTTTTGAGTTGGTACCCAGTTACCATTCCAAAAAACTTAGATTGCCAAGAACTGAAAATCAATATATTGTTCCATTGCAACAAACTTGCCCAGCAGCAAAAGAGAAAAAATAAATAAATAAATAAAACTATATACTCAAGCTCCTGTAAAACAACTTATTTTGATAAGAAATGACACCTAAGTTTTGTCTAATAGCAACATGTGTGTTTTAAATTGGAGTTGAGTTTCACCTCCTGCTTCTTCACTCTTTAACCATTCTGAGTTAGTGGGGATTCTCCTTTCTTAAAGAAACTTCAAAATAAATGTAGCCTCCGGCCCTTTTCTATGACTCTATTCCAAAAGTAAGGGAGAGTTTCCCATGCTGCGCCCATCCACCAAATATAATAAAAATCAGCACAGCAGTATTTTTTGACAGACACTACTGTAGCCAAATAATTAAAATTGAATACCTCTGTGTATATTTTCATTGAGTATTGGTTGTAGGGATGCTTATATTGATGAATTATTACTTCACTGAGCTACACACTACTTGAATTGTTGCTGTGAACTCAGTCAAACCACACACACAGTTTAGTCAGTGGGCATGAAATGTGCAATATACAAGTAAAATCTTAATGTGCGTTTGATCAAATAGACAAATTGCTCATGAAACCCATGCTTATTTAATCACAAGATAGCGGTTTCACACAGTGTATATTTCCACGAGTCAGCAGCGTAATTCTTTAAAGATCTATATTCATCTTCTTTGTATCCACCTTCTCTTTGTTGGTATTCCCTTTCTTTATACTTGGATTTTTACAATTGTCGTCACATCGTAGTCCCGCCAGACTAAGCACTTACACGCCGTTAAATATCCCAGGCCTTGCAATAAATCATTGGTTCCCCACAGCGTCCCATGCCCTCCATCCCATCTGTCAACACCTAATGTGCCACACGACAAGCTGCAATCCACTGTGCACCAACAAACCACTCACTTTAAACAATGTAGCTTTCTCAGCCATTGAAGGCTGGCCCAAAGGCACAGGCCCTGAAGGGGATGGACCAGAAGGCCCAGGTAACAACTGGAGTCTTTAATGGCCCATGGGATACTCGGCCCCTTTCTCAACAGAGGTACTAGCATTACGAAGACTTCTCATTATATCATCCTCTGTGAGGTGTGTGTGTGTGTGTGTGTGTGTGTATATATATATATATATATATATATATATATATATATATATATATTTTTTTTTTTTTTTTTTTTTTTATCTATCTCAGTGATGGCTCACATACATAGCGATGTCAGCTCTTCCTTTTACACAGATGTCTTTTCGTCTCTGTGTCTACCTCTGTTGCCAGCTTTAAGGCAGGAACGCGCTGTCCCCCATTCCACCTCGAGTAACGGTAAGGTGGAATAAAGGAACAGTATTGCTGCCTTCAAGGGCCTGTGTAAAAGGGACTTCAGAGGACTCCTTCATTCTCACAGCTCCTTCAGTGTTAGAGTGAGGTGGCAGCAGCTGAGGCAACTGACCCAAACTGAATATCTACTGTTGAGATAGAAAGACCACCTGCCTGGATGGATGGACCAAGGTTCAAAGAAACTCCTACCTATGAAACATGAACTCAAAAACTCAGTCTGTACCTACCTGTCCCATTCATGCCTTGCACAAACATGAGTTTTCATTGTTTTCACACAAACACACACACACACACACACACACACACACACATACACAAACCTTTATTGAATTTCTGTTATGTCAACCTGTGTGTACTCCACTTCGAGAAGGTACGCACTGCGGAAGTAAACATTAGTTTTCTTACAGTGCATTCAGCGTTCACAGAATGCATCCTATGGTTAATACTTTAGATCAGTGGATCCCAACCTTTTTTTGGCTTGTGAACCCATTTTAACATCACACATTTGTGGTGACCCCAGACATTCAAAACAGAATTTTTTTTTTTTTTTGCTAAATTAATTTGTTTTTGATCATGTAATAGTTTGCTATACTTTGTTTCAAATAAACGTTAATTTTAGACAACATTTAGTCTATATAATGTATATTATTATGGACGGAGGCAGAAAAGCCAGGTGTAGATTACTGCACAAAGTGAGAATTTGATTTTCCTTGGTCAGGATATGTACAGTCAGTCCAGCTTGGATTTACAAGGCTGACAATTAATACTGAACAAACAATAACTCAAACTATGAATTATGAAAGAGCTGCAGCATCTGAAACTGACCACAATGAACATTTGAAACATAAACAGTACCACAGTGCTTCAGTTTCAGCTTCACAGTTTGTCTTTTATGGATTGGGATTGTCTCTCTCAACTCACCATATATTTTTTATTAGTAAGTTTTTTCTTTTTTTTTTTTTTTTTTTCCCAATTAATTAGAAATTTCGGGTGACCCCATTTGAATTTCAGGTGACCCCACGTGGGGTCCCAACCCCAAAGTTGAAAAGCACTGCTGTAGATAATTTACTTTATATACTGTGATGGGAATTTCAGGACTCTACCTGTTGATATTTTAAGATTTATATGCTTAGGTTGTGGGGCGACACGGTGGTGCAGTGGTTAGCACTCGTGCCTCACAGCAAGAAGGTCCTGGGTTCGATTCCAACACCAGTCGACGGGGGGTGGGACCTTTCTGTGTGGAGTTTGCATGTTCTCCCCGTGTCTGCGTGGGTTCTCTCCGGGTACTCCGGCTTCCTCCCACAATCCAAAAACATGCACTAATTGGTTAATTGGTTAATCTAAGTTGCCCATAGGTGTGAATGTGAGAGTGATTGTTTGTCTCTATATGTTCAGCCCTGCGATGAACTGGCAACATGTCCAGGGTGTACCCCGGCTTTGCCCCTATGCAGCTGGGATAGGCTCCAAGCGACCCCCGTGACCCTAGTGAGGATAAAGCGGGTTCAGAAAATGAATGAATGAATGAATGCTTAGGTTGAAATGATGGCATAAATGCCAATTCTCTCTGAGTGTTGTGATGACCTGAAGATCTCCTCCACCATCTTAAAATAATTCATACACATGATTTCGCTGTTTTCTCCGAAGAAAAACCCATATTCTTTGTCATGTTGATCAAGAACTTCAAGAAGGACCCAGCTGGCATACAGGTCATGTTAATGGTTTATGTTTGGATCCTCACAACCCCAGATGGCACTAAATGTCTTTTTGTGTGTGCGACTACAATCTTCAAGATACAGCTCTAGTTTCGTCTGTTTTTTTTCCCCTAAATTTCAGATCTGCAGCTATAATATCAGCAAGAGGATGATGCCTGCCATTCCTTATTCCATTTAGACTTTGCTCAGTGGCTGGAGTAAAACAACCCTCCATAGCTGCATAGATGGTGGTGAGCAACTGGCACATGACTGTCTGAATGCTCATGTCAAACCTCATGTCACCATCTCCAATTGAGGTGATCAGATAAATTCGACTTTAATTGGGTTTTTAGGCTAAGCCATATAAGGAGATGAGATAGAATTATCCAGGAACATATTAATGTAATAAAAAGCTCTTAGATCTGGCAGCTCTATTGCATTAGAGAGCTGCCAGTGCCCCCCCCCCTCCCCTCCAATCGCTCCCTTCAATGCCAATTCGCCTCAAGGACTTGCTGCTTTGAGCTGCGCTAACATGATTGACATTGATAGCTGGATCAAAGTATAGAATCAACCCTAATATCATTATGTGAGCAGACATGGAAGCAAAGACCTGGCTCTAACTGTATTAGTTGTTACATATGTTAGGGTTATGGATGCAGGGGGCTAAATGCATTGGGAAATCGAGCATGCAGGCTGCCGTTTGTGGAAAAAATAGAAATAAATAAGTGAGCCCGTGTGTATGCGTGACATTTGTGCCTGTGGATGTGCGCTGCATACGAGCCTCGATGCATAGACTCCTGTTTGCTTTGGCTCACTGCTTTTTCTTTTTTTTCTTTTTTTTTTTTCTTTCTTTTTAATCGGATATAATTCCCCGTTGTGGTGTCAAAGTTGACTCTTCCACATGTTTCATTAATGACTGAGACATGCATTTGTCACTTTATATGTGAGTGACATGACATTTCGGAGGCAAACTGGGTTAGTTTTACATGTGGCAGTTTTTAAAATAATACATTCCACTCAAAAGTAGATCCTATTTCTGTTTTGTTTTTTGTTTTTCTTTGTTTTTTCTGACACACACTTCTCTACTGTCACTCATTGTAGTAATGCTGACAGTCTATCATCACCTATTGTTTTATTTTTTACTAGCCATTAAAGTTGTGTTATTGTGAGAAGTGAAGTTGGCCATTATTTTTCAGTGGTTTTACAATAAGTCATAGTTGTAAGTATTAATATATATTGTCAATAGTAAGCCAAGTCATAGTATTAGTAGGTATAGGATCAGTGACTGGTAAAGCATTGGACTGATAAGCAATAATGGCTTTTATTATCAGTTCTTTTTTTTTTTTTTTTTTTTTTTTTTTTACCATTTTTTACCATTTACCATGTTGTTATGTGTCACTTCCATTACTATTATCGGTATGTGATTATTGTTGAAATATATTGTATTATAAGTAGGGGTGTAAGAAAATATCGGTTCTGCAATATATCTCAATATTTCATTTCACAATACTGTATCGATATTAAAAAGTACTATATCGATATTTTTGGGTATTTATTCAAATGCAGACATGGCGAAGGTTCATTTATGTTTTTCTTTTTTGTTTATATTTTATTTATTAGTATTTAACACTCTTGCGTACTCTGTTAGTTCCTTTGTTGGGATTGCACAAAATAATGTTCTGATGTTAGTTATGAACTAATAGAATATGAACATTTGAACAGGATCTTAAACTGTAATGCCTGTAAAACAGAATTTAAGTTTTAACACAGAAAAATTTTCTTCAAGGAAATAATCATTTTTAAAATAAAGAAACAAACAATAAATTGCCTTTTTAACAGTATCATGATATATTGTGATATACTGTATCATGATCCTAGTACTGTTATTTCTATCGTATCGCCAGATTCTTGCCAATACACACCCCTAATTTTAATTTATGCAGATTATCATTTAAATAGTTACTAAGTGTAATATACATCAGTTTTAGTAATCTATTTACTGTCTGTTATTTACAGTATTAGGACTCTAAACAGATGTTATATCGTTAAGGAAGCAAAAGTAATGTGTTATGTTGTATAAATGTGAAATGGGGGTGGGATTTAATACATTTTCTTCTTCCCACTCCTTTTTGAGCATTACGTATTGAATTTATTTTAGTATTGCTTGTGTACATGGCAATTGCTATTTTGCCATGATCACCTTTGTTTATTAATGTATTTAATCTGCCATTAGTTCCTTGTACACAAAAGATGTTTGATTTTTTTCTTCTGCTCAAAACAAAGAAATAATGAATGAATGTGTAGGTATGTGTGTGTAGGTGTACATGCGAGCATCTCCCCTATCTCCCCTATCCAACCCGTGGCATGATAAGCACGTGCACAGCTGTAAATAGTATATATAGCTTTTTTGATTTGTCTTTATTTTTGTTTTTGCTCTTTTTTGCTCTGGTGTGCTTTGTTTGTACTCCACTATTGCTGCTGTAAATGTGGAATTTCCCCTTGTGGGACTAGGATTTTTTTATTTATCTTATTTGCTTAATTTTTCTCATATACAGCATATATACTTAACTGCAAAAATCCAGATCTTACCAAGTATATTTTTCTCATTTCTTGTCAGAATATCTCATCGCACTTAAAACTAGAAAAGCACTCTGAGAGCGCAGACCTCCGCCAAGGCAGATCAGTGCCCCCCCCCCCCCGATCACCACCAAAATTTAATCATTTGTTCCTTGTGCCAGTATCAATATTTCCTGAAATTTTCATCCAAATCTGTCCATAACTTTTTGAAAGATCCAGATCAGTCTTTGCCATTTGATAGAACACCCCATTGTAAATCCCTCAGTCAAATTGCATGAGATTTGCACAATTCCCCCATATTGTGATTTCCACCATAAATATTAGTCCCATATTTATTTTACCTATATTTTAAGATTCCTTGACCATGAAAACATACCATTAGCAACTGGATTCATAATTATATCCTTATTAGTTCAGTAGTTATTCACGAAAATCACATTTCTCGTAATGGCGGTTTTCTTCTGGATCTAGCTCCTTAAGTATTAAAGCTACATGAAATCCGGTGGCATACTCTCGATGCGGAACTGACTGAGCTACACGATGGCGCTTGTCAGAAATTTCTACCTTTAATATTAAAGGCACAGTAGGCCAAAAAGTAAAGGCACCCCCATTTTTTATATAAATTGAGATAAAATCCGCCTTCTGGATCAGATCCGGATCAGCCTTTGAAATGTGATAGAGGACCCCATTGTCAATTCCTGAGTTAAATTTCATGAGTTTTGGTCAATAATTAAGCGAGATATTGGGAAACGAAAATTTTGGCCCCATTTACCACAATGTTAACGAAAATTTCAAAGTGATCCAGAATCCAGGATTTCTTCCGGATCACCCCCAAAAGTTAATCATTTCTTCCTTATCCCATTTCCAACAAACCCTGAAAATTTCATCCAAATCTGTCCATAACTTTTTGAGTTATGTTGCACACTAACGGACAGACAAACAGACAAACAAACAAACCCTGGCAAAAACATAACCTCCTTGGCGGAGGTAATAAGACATAATCACCGAAAGAGTAACTTTTCAGTGAAATGTAAGAACTTATTTTTAGGGAATAGATCTTGAAAATCTTATTTCAAGAAATCTTACCAAGATAATTTTCACTTGTTTCATTGGCAGATTTTATTGCTCAATGCAAGATTTTTTTGATTAATTGTTATATCTCGCTGAAAAATAACTCTGACGGTGATTATGTCTTTTTTTTTTTTTTTTAAGTGTGATGAGATATTTTGACTAGAAATGAGAAAAATACACTTGGTAAGATTTAGATTTTTTCCAGTGTTTATACATAATTTGTATTCTTCATTAACACAGGATAGTAGCATTGTTTTAAACTAACTACTTTTTTCACTCTGCTTTATTATGATAGTAGTTGGAAACACATTTTATACAGTTACTACCATTGCTTTCACTCTTTGACATAATTGTGAAAGTGTGGTAGTTTCTGCAGTCCCCAGACTCCTAAACCCCCGAAACTATAAGCTCTATAATCATTAACTCAGGGTCATTTTTGAGCTCCAGGCCTATACCATACCTGTACTTAATAAACATATGGAACCAACAGATGGAAAAGACTTGTTGCACTTGTGCCACTGTGTTAAGTGAGCAGTTTACTGTTTAGAGATAAGGATGTGTGTGTTTGTGCTGCACAGTGAAGCGGTGTTTGTCACACAGGGCTCACATACAGACCTGGACACTCATCTAGACTCAAAATAACAAATGCATCACAGACAAATGCTTCAGTCAGAAAGGACGTTGGTGGAAAGAATTCACAAGGCAGCTTTTTTGGACTTTAAAAGGAAACCTGTTTTCTTAATTTCTCCACTATTAAGAAAACCAGTATTGATGATCCTGTTTACTTGCACACAAATACAACCTGATCGTTATCCGATTTCTGGAGTTATCAGATTATTCAAGTGGCCATGTAAACTGCATAATTTAATAGGCTTTGTTAGATAACAGCAGCAATCTGATTATGAGAAATCAGATTAACACACCTGGATTTCTCCCCAATACTCTGATGCAGGGGTGTCAAACTCATTTTAGTTCAGGGGCCGCATTCAACCCAATTTGATCTCCAGTGGGCCAGACCAGTAAAATAATAACAGTGAAAAAAGTAAAATTATATTATGATCAGATTTACATCGACAAAGTTTCCTTAAAAATCTGAATCACATCAACAACTTGAATTGTCTTCAGAAAAACCAGTGCAATTTTAACAATATTCTGCCTCGGTTTATCAGTTTATCATTTACACGTGCATTAAAATCGCACAAAATATTTAGTAATCGGCAGAACATTGATTAAATTGCATTTACTTTTCTTAAGACATTTCCGTTTGTTCATATTTGTTCAGGTTATTCACGTTTTTTGTAAAAGTATAGTTTGGTAATGTAAACATTTTCATGTAATTTTACTTTTTTACACCAAAAAAAACAAAGAAAGAATTTGGGCTTGTCATTATTTATAAGTTATAATGATAATATTTGACTGGTTCTGACCCACTTGAAATCTAAATGGACTGTATGCATCTGTATGTGGAACCTGAATTAAAATGATTTTGACACCACTGATTGTTAATATCTTTAGTGTAATTTTTGCATTTCACAAATCCATCCCGTGGGCCGGACTGGACCCTTTGGCAGGCCGCATGTTTGACACCTGTGCTCTGTCTTCCTGCATGTTCACGGGTTAATCTGATTTGCTTTGTTCTTTTACGTCTGCGCATGTGTAAACGCAATCAAAATCGGAGAAAACTGAAGTTGCATCGTCAAACATGAACGGAAGATAACAGGGAGTTTGACTCTACCATCACTATATATGTACATACTCCAAAGGAAATCTGATAATGGACTGAAATGGTCTAAACTAGGGTTTTGGATTTTCGTATTTCGTAAGTGCATGTAAAAGCATCAGATCTGATTATTACAATTGTCTGATTACTCACAGTTATTGGATTTTTATGGTCATATAAACAGGCTCACGAAAGACTTCAGTGGTGTTTTGGCTTCAAATTTGGAGTACTAAATGTGCAGGGTATCACACTTAAAGTTAATATCTGATTTCTGAAACTAAATTCATATTTCTCCTTTCAGGAGGCCATAGCTTAGTTGTGATTATCAGGAGTATCACTGTGCACTTCAGTAGGTGTCTAATGCCGCGTTTCCGCAACGTGGAACCAGCTCGACTCGGTTTGGCTCGGCTCGACTCAGTATTCCTGGAGAGCGTTTCCATTACAAGATACTACCGACTTTACAGTACCTGGTCGTCATAATGATGCAGCGCATTACTTCGTGTCATCTGTTCAAAGAGTTACTGATAAACTCGCTCGTTGCGTGTTGTCTCGTCTGAATTTTTTTAATTTTTACAAAGACTGAATCTCCTCAACCGACCATGGTGTAGTTTTGGGCAGTTATCATGTAGATTAATGTACCGCTATATATTTACTGTCAACTTCTGCATCTGTTTTTTGTAAAATGGCGGTTCACAGAGAAAACTGTCTGACCAATCAATGGTCTGCAGTGTGTACACGTCATATTTTAGTATCTGGTCCCCAGTCCTGGAACCTCGGCGGAGGTGATACCAAAAAAGTAGTACCGGGTACCAGATTCCAGGTCCTTTTTCATAATGGAAACGCAAAAAAGGCCGAGCCGAGTCAAGTCAAGTCGAGCCGATACCACGTAGTGGAAACGGGGCATTAAGTAGCTTTCATATGTTTTTTTTTTTTTTTTTTTTCCATTGGTAAGAGGCTACAAAGCTGGCAACAATGCTGTGGGAAAGTATGACTACCTTCTTAAAAGTAATCCAAAGGGCAGAAATCAATTCTGTAAGTATATACTGTGGTGCAGCCCATTTAAAGGGGTCATTTTTTGCTAAACCCACTTTTATTAGTCTTTGGTACATTTATTTGTGTATTTGGACCCTAATAGTTCCAAAAGTTAGAATTTGAACCCTCCAGGTGCTGCAAAGCTATCTTTATATTCATTTTTGCAAAAATCAAGTGGATTTCTACAAGCTTTTTAAATTCCTGCTTAATTTGTTACATCTATAACTAGTTACATCACAACATTTGCGCATATAAGGTCAAGACTTCTGACGAACATTTCTCTGAGTACGACATAATTTTTTGTCAGCAGCAGCGGTTGTAGTAAAAACTGAAAATATGTCCAAACTTTGAGCCGATTACCTAAAATATTCAGTTGTCAGTTGAACGAGATAGAGCACCACAGCCAATAACCTGGAGGGGGTGGGGCGTGAAGTGGCTCATTTGCATTTAAAGGGTCAGCACTCAAAATAACCTTTCTAGTGTCATTACTCAGAAATAGGGTTGAAGATGGACCTGTGGAGTTGAATTAATGAAGAATTCAGACCCAAGCATAGCATTTACAGTTTATGTAGACCACAGGGAAATATTTTAAAATGCCGAATTCCATTTAAAAAAAAGCAAATATCACTCCTTTAAAACAATGACGGGGTTGCCCAGGACATTAATCCACTCCCTTCTGTTACTGCTTATTTGACTGTTGTTTGTTTTCATTTTATTTTATTTTAATTTTTTTTTTAATGTTTTTATGTTACATACCTGTTGTGAAGAGCACCGAGTCCGCCTTGTGCATGAAATGTGGTGTATAAATAAAGCTGAATTGAACTGAATGACGACAACTTGTCATTAAACATATTATTTAAAAGGTAGAGGCGTGCTCAAGTCCTTCATATACACTTTCACTATTTTTTATCATAAATGTATGTTGCTTGCAGGTATCAGTTGTTTGTTACTTCCTATTGGAGCTAATTACAATGGTCAGCAACAAATTTATTAAGTTTTTTGAGCTGATTTTGGATAATTTTGGTGTGCTGAATCTAAAAATCACATTAATTTTGCTCAATCAGGTCAACTTTCTGAACTATGCTACATATTGGCTTTTTAACATTTTTGCTTACATTTATGGGCATTTTCACATCATATGATACAAAATTCTTTCATATTTCTTGCAATAAACGAGTTCTGAAGATTTTACTTTTGCCAATTTATGATCAATGTTTTTTTTTTTTTAATATTACAGGTGAATGAAATGGCTTTGACTAGAAGATCTTGCAAAAATAAGCCTGACGTATTCTGCTACATCTGCGGTGAATACACCATTGTACCTAACAGGAATCAAGTGATCAAATGATTTTTTTTCTCTTAAAGCCTATTTTGGGTGAGAACTACAGGGTGGGGAAGCAAAATTTACAATATTTTGAGGCAGGGATTGAAAGACAGTGTATGACCAATTAGTTTATTGAAAGTCATGAGAATTTATTTGCCACAAGAAAATTGACATAATAGAAAATGTTTTTATTCTATGTGTCCTCCTTCTTTCTCAATAACTGCCTTCACACGCTTCCTGAAACTTGCGCAAGTGTTCCTCAAATATTCGGGTGACAACTTCTCCCATTCTTCTTTAATAGTATCTTCCAGACTTTCTCGTAATAGTTTTGCTCATAGTCATTCTCTTCTTTCCATTATAAACAGTCTTTATGGACACTCCAACTATTTTTGAAATCTCCTTTGGTGTGACGAGTGCATTCAGCAAATCACACACTCTTTGACGTTTGCCTTCCTGATTACTCATATGGGCAAAAGTTTCTGAAAAGGTATGGATAATAGTGTTAGGTATGATTATGACATCAATATATGTTTGGTTTCAAAACAATTGACGTAGTGCCTGCTGAGAAAAAACAACTAAATGTTCATTGTAAATTTTGCTTCCCCACCCTGTAGATAAAAAATCAACTGATAAAGTCACAAAAATGTAATCAATTTTATGAGAAGATCAAATTTTTCAAAATCAAATTAGCAAAAAAACCGGACCTGATTGAGAAAAACAGATGTCATTTTTGGATTTAGCGGTGCAAAATTGTCCAAATTCAGTTGAAAAAACCTAGACAACTTGCAAAAAACATTTCTTTTGTAACCCAGTGTTATCAACACTTTAATTTCACGAACCACTCATAGGTTATTATAGACCACAGGGAAATGTTTTAAAATGCAGAGTTCCATTTAAAAACAAAACAAACAAACAAAAAAAAAAACCCAACAGAATATGACCCCTTTAATACTGGATTTTGGTACCCATTCTGAAGTAGTAATAAAATAATCAGTGTTGATGTCCAGGTTAAGTGGTGAGTCTGTCTGCTGTTGACAACAGTCTGGGAGTAAAGGATGTTTTGAGGTTCTTGTACATGGTGTTCACCTTCTGCAGCTGCTTCTCTGGTTGGTCAGACTGGGGTGAAGAGTCAATGATGTCATCCCCTTCATTCAGAGTCTGTCTCTCCACCACAGTCCCTACTGAGTCGAACTTCTTTCTGATCACTGAGCCAGCTTTTTCCACCTGTTTGTCCAGCTGTCTTGCATCCTCGTGTCCCGCTGCGTCCTGAGCTGCATCTTAGCGCAGACTTCAAAGGGCTTGAGCCTTCGTAGGAAACATAGCTGATTCTGTCCCTCTGGATAGAGTAGACTAAGACTTCTGAAAATCCTCTCCTGTCTTGAAGGTGTTAAATATGGACCGTCCACACCCCTCTACTCCCCCTTTCTCTTCATTCCTGATGCACGCCACAATAGACAAAGTGGTTATGACAAAATTTGCCAATTTGGAGGAATTTATTTTTTTATTTAACCTTTATTTAACCAGGAAAAGGATCCTATTGAGATTAACCCTTTCATGCATACTGGTCACTACAGTGGACAGCTATTCTACAGCTGTTCTCTTGTATATTCATGGATTTTGTTGTTCTTTTGTTTTTTTTTTTGTTTTTTTACACATATCTTTATTGAAGTTTTAAGACACTACATATCTTTTCTGGGGCGACACGGTGGTGCAGTGGTTAGCACTCGTGCCTCACAGCAAGAAGGTCCTGGGTTCGATTCCAACACCAGTCGACGGGGGGTGGGACCTTTCTGTGTGGAGTTTGCATGTTCTCCTCGTGTCTGCGTGGGTTCTCTCCGGGTACTCTGGCTCCTCCCACCATCCAAAGACATGCATTAATAGGTTAATTGGTTAATCTAAATTGCCCATAGGCGGGAATGTGAGAGTGATTGTTTGTCTCTATATGTCAGCCCTGGGATGAACTGGCGACTTGTCCAGGGTGTACCCCGGCTTTGCCCCTATGCAGCTGGCATAGGCTCCAAGTGACCCCCGAGACCCGAGTGAGGATAAAGCGGGTTCAGAAAATGAATGAATGAATGAATATCTTTTCTGACATGAATTGGTAACACTGTGTAGATCTCTCCTGAGCATAAACCCCCAGAATCATAAGCCCTCCCCATAGTTTTCCCACAATTTATCAGTAAATACATGTTTCTGTGCGTCAAAAAATTAAACACATGGCGTCCAGTTGAATGGACATTTTTGCAACTTCATGACAAATAGGTTCATAAGATTTTTTTTTTTCATTATTGTTTTTATGTTTGTTTGTTTTTTTTTTGATTATTTTTATTTTATTTATTTATTTTTCAGGAGAAAATTTTCAATCACATTGTTTTTTTTTCATGCCTAAAGAGGAATAAAAACACTCAGGAAAAATTTTTTTATTAAGGTTCTCATAATTTGTTCATGAAAGGGTTAAGAACCTCTTTTTCAAGGGAGTTCTGGCCAAGAGACAGCATGAAACACAACACATAGTTACAACATACAATTACCTCATACAGTTACAACAAACAATAATTTACAGGAAAGTTCAACCTATGAAAAACACGTGCAAGTCACTGAGTTGTTCTCCAGCACTTTGAGTTTGGATTTGGAAAGATGAGATTCACTGCAAAACAAATGAATCATTAGATCAGAAGACAATGTTATATTGCCGTTTGGGGTTAATATTGAAAAATGTGTGCTGCCTCTAGGCCAGGTCGTTATTGTAAATGAGAATCAGTTCTCAACTAATTTAACTGGTTAAAAAAAATAAAAAATAAATAAATAAATAAACAGAGACCTCCATAATAGCTGATAATATTAATGCTTTTACAAGCTGAAAACTGTAAAACCCATGTACTAACTAGACTAAACCAAGCAAGTAGACCAACCTCTTAAATCATTTTTAGTGGTAACTAATCAATGGAAAGCTATCTTTAATGCATTCATAGAGAAACAGTCAGACGGTGCATGTTTCATATTGATTCTTAGTCTCTCTCCTTTTTTATTATGTTGTTACTCGCAAGAGAGTCAAATTTCATTACACCCTCTGGATCCATATAACAGCACAAACTCATCTTCGTGTCACTAATAAAGTGATTACTTAGATGGAGAAAAGGTCTAAAATGGTTTTTCATGGCTTCTAGGTGATAATTACTTGAAGTATTGGGCAAATATGAGTATATAGTGTCATAGAAGAATGAGAGGGGGCTGCGGTGTTGGAACAGCTTTTATAGCTCACTGACCTTTTAAAGAAATAGATTGTTGTTCTGTTAGATCATGTACTCTATAGACACCCAATACGAGCCTGTTCTTTTATAATGTATTATTGATTTTTGGTAGCTTTATTACTCTATTTAAAGGCCAAAAAAGCATTTGTGTCGGTAGGAACGGATGGGCATGAAAAATGATGTGTTTCTGTAATATCAAGTTTTCAAAGATTTATTATTCATGTTAAACAGAGTATTAACCCTTTCATGCATGAATTATGAGAACCTTAGTCAATATTTTTTTCTTGAGTGATTTTATTCCTCTTTAAGTATCTTAAAAAAACAAACAAAAACAATGTAACTGAGTTTTTTTTTTTTTTTAATGAACCTATTTTTCCATGGACTTACAAAAATGTCCACTCAGATGGACAACATATGTTTAATTTTTGAAGCAAAGAAACATATATTTGAAACCCATCATCAGAAAGTGATATACTGTGTGAAAGCTCTGAAATAAAAAACATTTTTAATGCAGCTAATCTGATGTTTTCTCACATTAACATACTCTAATACTAGTTATAACTCACTTCATGGAGATGACATGCAAAAAAAAAAAAAAAAAAACTTTTTGTTTAAGAAAACTGTTAATTACAGTCTAATAACAATTAGTAATTGATTTACTCTCAAACATGTTACTGCAAATCAGGTTTATCAAGAACAGTATGAATAATAATAGTATGAATTGCAGTGTATGGGATGGTGCATAAATGTTGACGGTGTTGGCTGATATGGAACCAAAACAACAAAACCCATGATTATATAAGAGAACAGCTATAGAATAACTGTCCACTGTAGTGACCACTATGCATCAAAGGGTTAATGAAATCGGAACAGGGAAGAAATGGCAGCCAACAGACCTTGATTATTGTCGTGTCATTAGAAAAGGTATTTTAACATATTTCAAACATCTATTTTTTATTTGCATTTTATTGCTTTTACAAGTTTTAATCTTTTTTTTTCCCCTTCCCTTTTTACATCAACCACATATTACTTTGAATGCATTTTAGGGACGTAGGCTTCTCTTTGCACCAACTTTACAGCCTTCTGGTCTGATTGTTGCTGCTAATGGATTCTCCAGAGACACCTCCCACACACTCACACAACGTCTTATACCCACAGAATTGATTTCTGTGCTTTGCATTGCTTTTAAGAAGGTAGTTATACTTTCCCACAGCATTGTTGCCAGCTTTGTAGCCTCTTACCAATGGGAAAAAAAAACAAAAAAACATATGAAAGCTACTTCAGACACCTACTAAAGTGTACAGCGATACTCCTGATAATCACAACTAAGCTATGGCCTCCTGAAAGGAGAAATATGAATTTAATTTCAGAAATTAAATAGTAGCTCTAAGCTTGATACCCTGCACATTTAGTACTCCTAATTAAAAGCCAAAACACCACTGAAGTCTTTAGCAAGCCTGTTTACATGACCATAAAAATCCGATAACTATGAGTAATCAGATAATTGTAATAATCAGATCTGATGCGTTTACATGCACTTAAGAAATGCAGTAATCGAAAAACACTTGTTGAGACGTTTCAGTCCATTATTGGATTTCTTTCAGATTACGTACATAGTGATGATAGACTCAAACCTCCTGTTATTGCCTTCAGCTCATGTTTGACTGTGTAACTTCCATTTTCTATGATTTTAATTGTGTTTAGACATGCCCAGATAAAAAAGAAGGAAATAAGATAAGATAAGATAAGATAAGATAAGATAAGATAAGATAAGATAAGATAAGATAAGACTTTAATGACCCACCATGGGGAAATTTCACAGTTGACAGCAGCAACATACAACGTACCAGTGCAAGAGAAAGACAGGTAGAAAAAAACACAGGTAAGAGGGAAATATAAAGGAAAAATAATAAATTTGGTATTACTCAAATGTTTATATAAATAGAGAATTAGAAATTAACCCTTTCATGCACGAATTATGAGAACCTTAATCAAATTTTTTTTCCTGAGTGTTTTTATTCCTCTTTGGGCATGAAAAAAACAATGTGATTGAAAATTTTCTTCTGAAAAATAAATTAAAAAATAAAATAAATAAAATAAAAATAATTAAAAAAAAAAAAAAAACATTAAAAAAAATAATAATGAAAAAAAATTCTTATGAGCGTATTTTTCATGAAGTTGCAAAACTGTCCACTCAGCTGGACACCACACGTTTAATTTTTGACGCACAGAAACATGTATTTACTGATAAATTGTGTGAAAACTATGGGGAGGGCTTGTGATTCTGGGGGTTTATGCTAAGGAGAGATCTACATAATGTTACCAATTCATGCCAGAAAAGATATGTAGTGTCTTAAAACTTTAATAAAGATATGTGTAAAAAAAAAAAAAAGAAAAGAAAAGAACAACAAAATCCATGAATGTACAAGAGAACAGCTGTAGAATAGCTGTCCACTGGAGTGACCACTATCCATGAAAGGGTTAAACATTCTTTAAATTTAAATCAGAGTAACTTGTATATATGGAGGAAGACATTGGACTATTGAGGAGAAATCCAGGTTATCCGATAAAGCCTATCAGATCACACTGTTTACCTGATTACTTGAATGATCTGATAACTCCAGAAATGAGATAATGATCAGTGAGAACGAGTCCAGTTGAACCCAGAAGAACTACCAAGAAGAACCATGACCTGGACAAATGAGAACTTACATAGACATAATGATCAGAGTATTAGTGAGCATGTAAATGAGCTCATTGTTCATTAAGAACATTCACATTCAGACCCATTCTGGACTTTTCTAAGTTCAATCATCATGGTCCCTTGTTTTGGCCTTCTTCAACGGACCACTTCTAGTTGACCTACATTGAATTTAGCTCACCATCAAGCCGTCTTAAGCTGAAAGGCTTAATTATGCATCTCAGAGCGGAACAGAACTTAAAATGACAGAATCACAATTTTTCAGACTGCCTTTTTTTTTTTTTTTTTTTTTTTTTTTTTTTGGACAGTGTCAATATTTAGACAATCACAGGTGTATAACTGACCTTGCATTGTTCTCTCCTGTGTGTCCCGGAGTTGAAAGCAAGTGAGTTGGTACTAGATGAGGTGTTGGTATTTTGGTAAAAATTGGGTCTTTGACGTTGTGCTGAGAATAGACGTCCAAGTAACAGCGGCCTCATTTTTCAAAGCGCGCAGGTTCTAATTCTGTGTATAAGACCTGCATGAATGCCTAAGAAAGTTGGTATTAATCAATCGTGCATAGGCACACCTGTATTCTTTGAACAATGATAAATCCTACCTGTTCTACAACCATCTGCTTGTTCAGGGCCCAACTCATTTACATAGAGAAACACCCTTAAATTGCTGCATATAGTAAACACATCTTTTAAAAAAGACCTACAAGTCTAAATGTAGGACAACATGCAGTGAAAAGAAATGAGAAATGAAAAAAGAAATGGGGGGGGAAAGCAATTTTTCAAGAAGGATGAGGCTGTAGCACTTCTGAATGACGTAGATATGAAAAGAAAAACACCAGGACAACAAAGTGGGAGGCAGATGGTTTGTATTCATGCACAGTTGGCCATAATAGAATAAATTGATACATGTCAGTTTCAAATATATAAAAAAAAAAATTCTATGTTCAAACTGCATCCAAATCAACATTTCTGCTGGTAAGGTTTTGCCGTGGTGCAGCGCCACAGCAAAATCATTGTGGCCGCACCATACATTTGATAAAAAAAAAAATCATCACCATCGCATTAGACGTATTATACTTATGTATAAAAATATCTAACACCATTAAAAACACATGGTCCAAACGTGGTGTGATTTTCAGAAAATGATTTACTCAAGTGCCTGTTTTATATATGTTGCTTACGAGATGAGTAACACAGTTAACTAGAGCCCGACCGATATGGGATTTTTGGGGCCGATACCGATACCAATATTGGGGGCTAAAAGAAGCTGTTATCCAATACATCGGCCCATATCCGATATTGGCTGATAACCGATATATTGGCCGATATATGAAATAAGAACACTGATCTACACAGGATATAATAATCTTATATTACAGGGTGGAGAAGCAAAATTTACAATATTTTGAGGCAGAGATTGAAAGACAGTGTATGACCAATTAGTTTATTGAAAGTCATGAGAATTTATTTGCCACAAGAAAACTGACATAATAGAAAATGTTTTTATTCTATGTGTCCTCCTTCTTTCTCAATAACTGCCTTCGCACGCTTCCTGAAACTTGCGCAAGTGTTCCTCAAATATTCGGGTGACAACTTCCCCCATTCTTCTTTAATAGTATCTTCCAGACTTTCTCGTAATAGTTTTGCTCATAGTCATTCTCTTCTTTCCATTATAAACAGTCTTTATGGACACTCCAACTAATTTTGAAATCTCCTTTGGTGTGACGAGTGCATTCAGCAAATCACACACTCTTTGACGTTTGCTTTCCTGATTACTCATATGGGCAAAAGTTTGTGAAAAGGTATGGATAATAGTGTTAGGTATGATTATGACATCAGTATATGTTTGGTTTCAAAACAATTGACGTAGTGCCTGCTGAGAAAAAACAACTAAATGTTCATTGTAAATTTTGCTTCCCCACCCTGTAGATAATTGTAGACAGGTGGATAAACAGTTGCATAAATCTGTGTTTATCTGACAAATGTAATTGACACAACTTTCAAATGCAAACTATACAATCACAAAAATAATTAGAGTAAAAGATATGACTGACCACAAAATTATGTTTTCACTCACAAATTTTGATGTGTCTGCCTCACGGCACTACAACTGCCCATGTGGACTAAGGACTAAACTGAGCATGTGCAGAGTGAATTAGGTGAGTCCTAAGTTGTTCCTGATTGGAGCAACTGCAAGAGTTACAAGTGACCTGTGTTACAACTGTCCCCGGTCTCCCCTACACTATTAACACCCAGGCCTGCTGGCAGAATGAAACTGTGAGGGAGACAGGAAGTGCACAGACATGGGTGTGTGGGGGGGGTTTAGCGGTCCATACTCGTCAGAGCACGTGGTAGCAGTCCGTGATTTTCGCCGGGGGGGCAGGGTAGCTTCGTGATAATGTGATTGTGTGTGTGGGGGGTGATAGCGTCATTGTCCGAGCAGGAGTGAAAGTGAAACTAACTCGCTTTAAAGTTCCTCTTATTCTCCGGGCAGCACACACACACACACACACACACACACACACACACACACACACAGGAGCAGTGAGCGACAGAATCTCCGCGCAGCAAAAAAAGTTAATATATCGGCTACATGTTGGCCGATGTTGATTAATTGGTGATACGCTATAGTCGGCCCGATTAATCAGCCAGCCGTTTAATCGGTCGGGCTCTACAATTAACAGCTGTATTTTTTTTCATTCCCGCCGCGCAACGTCAGCGTTTGGATTTATCCTTAATGTCAGACATTGAGTCGAATCTCTTGTACAGAGTCACACTTGACTGGTAACTTTAGGTGTGGTCAACAGCCAATATAAAGGCAGCAAAGAAAACGCCCAAATGTTTTTGGAGCTCAAAATGCCACGACTTACGATACAACAGAGAGAACATGGCGTTGGCCTGTTAGGAGCAGGTCTGAGCCGTGGTGAAGTCGCTCGTCGTCTGCGCTGTGCAATCAGTCGTCTGAGTGCCAGAGAACATAAGACAGGCACTGTTGCTGACCGACCTCGCCCAGGCCAGCCGAGAGTAGTGACGGAAGTTTTTGGAAGCCAGAGGTGGACACACCCAGTATCGAATGATGACACTTTCAATTTCTGAAGTTCTGAAGTTGATCACAGTTTGTCCACAATTCATTCACTAATGACTAATGTTTCCCTATTTAATATGAAGGTAACCCCAAACCAATTAATTTAATATATCTCCAAATATACATATTAGTCTGACCCGTGTGTTTTTAATGGTGCTAAGTATAGAATAGGCCTCGGGGCCAGCTCTGGGGAAGGACGTGCCCCATAAACAAACGTCCAGCACCCTCACATGAAAGTTTGTGAAGTTTCAGGAGGTAAGGAAAAGGTAAATGAGCTTCACAACAGCGGGAGACGTAGAGGAGTTTCACTTTCACTTTGCATGTACCTGTTGTGACTTACGTGCAGCATGGACCGTACCACCCCATATAACCCCCCCCATTACACACTGCCACACCAAGAGATCAGTTCTACAGGAAACCCTGCAAATGTTTGCTGCCAGAAAGGAAATACACTTAACTACAACATCACCCTGAATAATCTGAGTAAATGGCAAACCAGTAGATATTTGGATGTCGTTTTTCACTTCTTGACTTTTTTTTGTGTTTTTGTTTTTACACCACATCAAGACTTTAGCAGGATGTGATGCTGGAACGACATTTTTTATTGTCCAATTTTTAGTTTTAGAAACACATGATGTACTTCACCACAAGGCGCTGGCTTTGACTGTCACCATGCTTAATGGGAAGCCTAATGAATCGTTCTGAAAGATGATGTCCTATCTCTCTCTCCATCTGTCATGGCTTTTTAAGTGTAGGTGCACTGCGGTGGCATGGTCCGCTCTGGACGCTTACACACAGACTTGGACTTCAAGAGCAAGACATTAAGAATCAGCCAAATATTTGGATTGCAAAATTTTTACAACACGGTCAAAATACATTTTTCATAGAAACAAATTGTCACCGCAAAGTCGTTTGTGTATAACGCACACATTTCACACTGCATTGCCCCTCCAGTGAAGTATGCTGGCCCATGACCAAACCAAGTTGCAAACCCCTGCCACACAGATCTGGCATTTTTTTTAAAAAGTGCACTTACTGGCCTGATTGGGTCTGATAGGCACACACTGTGTTCTGCCATAACTACTTCACCTTGGGTCTAGTTTTAATTAAATTTGACATCTGTGTGTAAATTGAAGGGGTTGCATATTGTTCATTTTTGTGACTGTGTGGTCCAAACTAGCTTTTTGCTCTTTTCCTTCCCAGCAGTTTGCCTTATCTCATATTAGGCATAGGAACAAGTGCTTCTTGTCCCCTTCTCTTCACCTGATGCTGTTTTTGAAGTGCGTTCCTATCCCCAGAGAATACTAAAATGGTGATGACCTAATTTCCATGAGAGGATTTGTAAAATGGGCTAGAACTGAAGTCTTCCACCTGTGTTAGTCATTTAGTGTATGGTAATTTTGCCCTTAGTAGAGCTTTACCTATGACTGCGCCTTAATATTTTAACACATTTCCTGTCGTTTGGATGTAATACTCACACATGCACATACACTCAGATATGATGCACAGAAACACAAGACAATAAAACCCATGTAGAATACAGAGCCATGTGGTTTGTGGGTTATTGTAGGGTACAAATGACACAAATAATTCTTATTACCTCGGCCAAGGAGGTTATGTTATTGCCGGCGTTGGTTTGTCTGTCTGTTTGTCTGTCTGTGTGCAAGATAACTCAAAAAGTTATGGACGGATTTGGATGAAAATTTCAGGAAATGTTAATACTGGCACAAGGAACAAATGATTACATTTTGGTGGTGATCGGGGGGCACTGATCTGCATTGGCGGAGGTCTGCGGTCTCTGAGTGCTTCTAGTTTTTAATATTTTCATGTAATAAAAAATACATTAACGGACTAAATTGCACAAGAGCGTTTTGAAGAAATAGATAGAATTACAATAGATTCACAAAAGATGCAAGACCTTGTTTCCTAACAGACACAAGTAACATTTAATTGTGTTTTTATCTCCTTAAAAGCAAAACTAAACACATTAAATAGCATTAACTCAACATTCGGCGTGCACATTAAACATCTTAGTATTTGCTGGATTGTGAATTAAGACGTGTAAAGCACACACAGAGACCAATAAGTCGAATAGTATATGTAGGTGTACACTTGCCCTCCTACATCTTTCTTTTAATCTCTTTTTTTTTTTTTTTCCTGCTCAACCTCCGACCTCTCCTCTTTGTGTTTAGTGGTGGGCGTAACACACAACCCAGTGTAATCATGTGTGATCAACATAAATAGAGCATGTGAAGATTCACACCACTAAGTATGTGGAAACCAGCCTTAGGACACGTGTTGTTTGCAGTGGAACTGGAGCTGTCAGATAGTTTAACCTTACAACAGCTTTGGCTCACAGCACAGAGAAACTCAAGAAACAGGCAGAGGCACAGCTTACAACAGCATTGAGCTTGGCCTTAAGTAGGACAACAGAGCTCTCCAGGCTGGTGTTGAAACTGAAACAATCCCTCCAGGAATTTTTCAAATTTGCAACCATAAGATTTTTTCAACTTTTTCAACTTCATCACAAATATTGCAGGGATTTGCAGTTTTTGTAAATCAACACCGTTTCTGCATAAAATCCCTAACGTTATTTACCTTTACCTTCAATTTTTCAATGCTCCAATCAGTAGTGCTGTAGAGGTCTGTAACTCCGTATATGCAGAGTGGTGACATATTTACCCTTCAGTTATAAGTCCTTCTAAATAAAAACGTAGGTTAGTGGGTGCCTCATAGACCCCAGACATGACATTCAACGTTTCATCAGCAGTGAGTGCAGTACTTAACTTGAGTGATGAACAGAAGAGCATGAAATGGCGTGTTATGGTTTTACGGTCATGGTAGTAGAATATGTCTAGAATTAAATATAGATATACTTTATTGTGCAATGTGGTTTTCTGAGTTCAGTTGAGGTTAATTGAGTTCATTATTCAATAAGAAGTTGTTAAAGCCACCCCAAAAATACAAATTGACCAAGATGGGTCAAGCATAATAATAATAATAATAATAATAATAATAATAATAATAATAATAATAATAATAATAATAATAATAATAATAATAATGGACCAAGCATTTCCATAGTCATCCTTTGGCAGGTTTATTTTTCTGTTTTATAGTGAACAGTATAAAGTCAGCCTTCCAAATGGAGGACAAATTATCTTTCCATTTTATTCAGAACACATCCACAGAAAATTCACACTTCACACAATGACAATAATTACTGAAATCCCAAAACATCCTCCCTTGGTTTACATATAAATCCAGTTTCCTCACTTAATTCTGTTATCATGGCCTTTTCCCTTTTCTCTCTCTGTACCCATGCAACAAGCTGTTCCAGTCATGCGAACATGCCACCGCTCAGGATATAGTGCTGATACAGAGGGACATAAATTATTCTGCCCTGTGGGCATGCAGCTCCGGAGTTACAGTGCATATGGAGAAGACAGTGAACCATACACTGGGACAAGTTTGCTCTAAGCCTGTGTTTACATTTTATAGGTCTGTATTTCACATATGAACCCTGTTTTAGGACAGAGTAGTTAAATATGAAGAAAAGCTCGCATAAGCTAATATGTGTGCATTTCAAATGGAATGATATTCACTAAATCCAATGAAAATGAAAAACATTGGAAGTGGGTTTCATGCACGCAATAATTATGTGAAAAGACTTGAGTGCATTATTTTTATATTAAGCAACATATTTTTTAAAGTGTAAGTATGTGCGCCTGAAGCTCTGTGCTCTGTTTTGCTGTAATGGCCACTAGGACTTGTCACTTAGGATGGACTACGGTCTTGGGCAACCCAATGAGCCTGCAGCCAAACAACGGCTCTGGGTAAACAGGCAAAGCAAGGAGGAAGTGAGAGGATGGAGGAAATAGGAGGCCAGTAGAGCAAGACAAGGGGAGAGGGGTGGACTGAGGGGCAAAGGGAGACAGGAAGTCAGAGGGTAAGGGAGATGCTGCAGTACTAGTGACCTACCTTGGGGTTAGTGCAGTGAGAGAAGGGATCTAATTAATGGCTTTAAGGGGGCTGTTTGCTTTGAAACTCCCTGTGGGTGATTACTCACCTCAAGGCTGTTGGCTGCTCAGAGGTAGTCTGTGTCCGCACGTGGCCTCCAGACACCGTCACACATGCATGCCGCATCAAAACCCACGTTTGCTTATCTCATTAATTACACTGCGTCATTAGCAGTATGAGACATCACATGCAAACAATTGTGAAATGAAGCATTTTTGATATTTCTTAAATTAACTTTGTGCTTATTTGCTCTGGGGTGAAATGAGTGAGTCTCACACTCTTAATTGTGGGAAGCATGCGCAGTTAAACAATATTCTGTCGATAAATACGACAGTCATTATAGCAGGAGGTCGAGGTATCCCTTGGGCAAATGGTTTTTGAAGGATATGAGTGATGATCTGTATCAGCCTAAAGAATACACAGATCTAAACAACAGAGAAGTATTTTTATCTCAGTGCATTCCTTGCCTATCTACTGTTTTTAGGAGGGATTCAAGTTGAGATTAGTAAACAGCAATGACAACGGAATGTTTCCTCTTTCGTCTTCTCTTGTATATCCAGAGGGTGTTTTTTTTTTTTTTTTTTTTTTTTTATAAATAGTGTTTTGTTGACTGATTCATGATCCTCACTGCTCCCATGATCATTTCAGCTCTCATTACAAACTTGTGAAAAAAGGGAAATACGGAAGTGAGAATAGGTAAGGTCAGACATTTTGGTTTGAGGATGCTTCAGCTTCATAAAATTAGTGATACATAAAGAGAGCAGGAGGGAATAAGGAAAACACATGGCAAAAAAAAAAGCTATCATATTGTAATTACTGTTGCATACGAGTAAATAAATAGAATTGCAAGCTCCTTCATATCAATTGGTAGAAGATAAACCAGCTCAGCTTCTGTCTGTCTTATTATATCAAATGTTCACATGCTTCACACACTGCTTGTACAAAATTGCAGATGTTCTGGATGCAGATTTGCTCACATGTCATGGGTCATATATACTGTACCTATTTTAATTAAATTTCGATGAAAGACAAGACGTGAAGGAAATCAATCATAAGCAAAATTATTAAATAAGTGTGTGTATGTATGGCACGGAGTTGAATAAAAGAGGAGAAGAATTAACACCTTAAAAAGAATTAAGTTAAAAAAAAGTCAAAAACTGCCCCTTCTCAATCTAACTGTATGATTCTACATAGAAATGACATATAATTTTAATAAGCTTCTGCATTAAATGCAATGGATTCAATGCAGTCAGTTAAACCTAAATATGTTTTCATGGAGCTGTTGCTGGTATAATTACCAATAGCTAGAACAAATGTGCATACCTGTTAATAGGGCTGGGTAAAAAAATCAATTTAATCGATCTTAGAGCGATCTCATTTTAATTTTACGTAATCGATTAATAGTGGATGAGATCGATTTTTCAGAGCAGGACCGGGAGAACGCAGAACCGCAGGTGACTCCGTCTTGCGAACCCCTGAGGAAGACTTGGTCTCACTTTGAAAAAGACACGGAGGGAAACCCCTCCGCTGGAGGTCCTCCGGCCTCAAACTCGAACCTGCAGTGTGAAGGAAGTGGCCACCCGGCGAGTCGCGGAAGCTGGTCGTTCTTGGAATAATAACTTGGATCCATACTATCACCTATGACTGAGTATGGAGTTAGAGGAAGAGTAAAGTGACAATGTCCGATCGCTGCACTACCCCCCCCCCCCCCCCCCCCCCCCGAACAACACCCACGCGCACCCCCCCAACCCCACTCCACTCCAACCAACAATCACAGAGCACCCCCCCCCCCCCCCCCCCCCGACACTGAGTAGAAGCCTCCAGCCATAAAACAGAATAAAGATGATGAAGTCTGTTCTGAGCCACTGTAGAAACATGGGAATGTTTCTGTCCCATTCATTATTTAAGAGCAGATTCAGCAATTTACTGCTGAAATGTCACATTTATTTCCTTTCTAATATCAATATTGATCCCAGTATTGATGTGTTGCATGACTGCAGTACTCAAATAATCAGGTTACAACTCAAAATTGAACTTTGGTATCACTGAATTACTCTGAATCAGTCAGTTAATACTGAATCAAATCGATATTGAATTGAATCGAATCGTGATTAATCGATTCAGAACCTTATGAATCGAAATCGAATCGATTATGGAAATTGGCCATGATACCCAGCCCTAACTGTTACTACTACTACTCCAAATACAGGTACTAACAGTGGATATACCACTACTGCACTATTACTTATGCACTGTTCCATTGCTTTAAACAGAATAGATGATTAGAAACAGTGTAGATTGGGCTCAACAGTTGTGTCAAAGTCACAGACTGATTCAGTTACAGTGTACAAGTCCTGTTGTATTCACAGAAAATATCATCAAGGAGGAAAGCTTTTTTTTTAAAGTAACCGAAACCCCACACTATGAATTTTGTTTTATGTCATGCTGATGATTTGTTCTTTAGGAACTATAACTCATACTTTGACATTAAACTTGTATGAGTTATCTAGGGTTACACGGTTGGTTCAATGCACAAATCTCTAACATTTAAGCAAACCAAAGTTGTGTTGAGCGTTGTCTGTTACAAACATTGAATATTTACTACTTAATTAAAAGAAATAATTATTAAAAAGTCATCATACACAGTCTTTGAGTCTCACTGTTGTCTGGGGATAGAGACCAAAAAAAAAAACTGTACAAACTTAGGAGTCTGGTACTTTGAAATATTCTTCGTCAGAACATTGTGACTGTGCAGGCCTACATGAAAGTCAGTGGACTGGACTTTGTTTGACAGCTTTGAAACATCCAGTACAAAGAAAAAGTTATCGGAATACCTCGAAGGTATACTTTAGCTCCCTGGGATAATCAGGATTCAGTGCATAGGTCAAACCAAGGAGGACGGAGCAAGCCCTGCTAATACCGTCAGGTCCTCTGATCACTGCAGTATCAATTCCACTGTCCTTTGGGCTGTCACTTTAAGAATCTCCAGCCGTTGTGATCACAATAATGGCCAATATGAGCTGTTCAAGTTCATCCAAGTTGACAGTGTCCTGCAAAATAAGATGTAACCAGTGTCATAGCTGTCAAGAAGTATACACACAGGGGCAGCACCTTGTCACATATGTGTCAATCTGCTTGACAACAGTATCAGCAGCAGGTTCATGCAAATGACAGTTTTTTGTGCTGAATTTTTTTCAGACATTCCCCCAGTTCTCCACAGTATTCTATGCGGCACCTTTGGGAAAAGTCTCTGCTGGGTTGTACTTTCTGCTTTGGTGTATAATAAATGTCCCATATACATGTATGTTTGTCTAAAAAGAGCTATATGTAGTATGTAGAACACAGGTGTCAAACATACGGCCCGAGAACCAAAACCGGCTCTAATCCAGCCCCTGGAGTGAATTTGTGAAATGTAAAACTTACACTGAAGATACTATCAATTAACAATCAATCAGTTTAGTTCAAGTTCCATATTCAGAACAATTCGATCTCAATTGGGTCAAACCAGAAAAATACTATTATAATAACCAATTAAAATGACAACTACATAGATAGATAGATAGATAGATAGATAGATAGATAGATAGATAGATAGATAGATAGATAGATAGATAGATAGATAGATAGATAGATAGATAGATAGATAGATAGATAGATAGATAGATAATTGATCCTTTCAGGAAATTATTCGGTTACGACAACAGTAAAAACACACTGACACATCCCAACAGACAACCAACATTGGAGACACAGGGTAAGAAGTGATAAAAAAAAAGAATAAAAGATGTGTGATATGCTGTATATAATATGTACAGTAAAAGTAATTGAAAATTTATCGCTCAGCAGTAGTGAAAAGTCTAATAGCAGCTGGCAGGAAGGACCTCTTGCTGCGTTCAGTCCTGGACCGAGGGGGAATCAGTCTGTGGCTGAACACCTCAAGATGGTGAAGTGGGTGAGATGCATTACTTAAAATAGACTTCCGCTTCCTGAGCATTCTCACCTCAGCCACCTGCTGAACTGTGTCCAGTTCAGCCCAGATGATGGAGCTCGCTTTCTTAATGAGTTTGTTCAGTCTGTTCCTGTCTGAAACGCGAGCTCCATCTCTCCAGCACACCACACCAAAGAACAGGACACCAGCCACCACAGTCTGGTAGAAACTGCACAGAAGAGGCTTGGAGATGTTAAACCACCTTAATCTCTGTAGAAAATAAAGTCTGCTTTGCCCCTTCTTGTGCAGAGTCTCCATGTGACAGGACCAGTCCATCTTGTTGTCCAGCTGGACTCCCAGGTACCTGTAATTGGAAACAACTTCCACTTCTGTGTTGTGAATGGTGACTGGCACCAGTTTGGACCTCTTTCTCCTAAAATCCAAAACCATTTCCTTGGTCTTGGAAATGTTGAGCTGAAGGTGGTTGAGGTGACACCAGTCCATGGCTTAATGGATTATTGCTAACGTGTTGGACTTTTATTTTCAGTGACATGTTTAGCTAAGCAAACAATACTTGTGAAAGATAGACTATTCCTGGGCTGTTAGCTTCGTTCTTTGCAGTATATCTTGACTTATGAGGTAAGCTAACGTCACTTTAACTGTATTGTTGCTGCATACTGTGAATTTTGTACATATTAAGAATTTATTATTATTTTTTGCATATTTTTTATTGTACTACTTACCATTTATATATTCTATTTTAGATTTTATTCTTTATCTTCTATCTTCCGAGACCTGGGTAACTACATTTCGTTCTATCGTGTACCATTGATCGAACGACGATAAAACTGAGTCTGAGTGCAACATTTAAAGGCGCATGCATTAAATTTCCAGCCTCAAATGTCCTGTGTTACAATCTGGGATGCAACAGAAGATCACACCATTATGTTGCTCTGAATCCACACATTTTTACATTGCCATCTCATTTGCAGGCACTGGGGGAAGGAAACGGGCAGTTTCAGATGAGACATGCCTTTCAGCTACTGCTCATTTCCAGATAAAACCCACCCCCGAGTGAATGCAAATGCAATGTCTAGACTCTATTGTATATCCAACCTTTATGGATCTGTAAATGTGAAGAGCAAAAACGACTGAAATTTTGAACTTTTATGGTATGTTCAGGAAGGATGCATCATCTTTTCGGGTCCGGGATTTTCACCGACATACTAGAAACAATGAAGAGCAAAGCATTTCCATATTTGTAACAGCACTGAGTGGGCTGTTGTGTGTATTCATACATACCTATATTTTATTTATCCATTTTTTGGCTTTCCTTTGTCCTTGAAATAAATAAATACTGAAAATAGTAGCATAAATAAATGCAAAATAAAGAGTGTCTTAAATACCAGAATACTGAAATGTGGGCTTAAAAGAAAAGAGAGGATGTATGAGTAATATCAGGAGTAAAGTCACTGAATCTAACATGACAAACTCCACGGCAGTCCTGTGACCTGCATCAACACAGTTCTAGCCGATTTACATGTGGAAACAAAATAAGACTTCATCCTAATACGTAGCTGGGTTTCCATTACTGTTTTCCGCAAAATTAAAGTGATATTTCTACAATTTCGACAAAGTATAACTGCTATTTGTAGGTGTTTCCATTGAAGAGTGTAGTAAAGTCCCGTCTACCCATCTCGCGATACGTCATAGTTCTCGCTAGAGCCCAACAGATATGGGATTTTTGGGGCCTATGCCGATATCCAATATATCGGCCGATATCCGATATTGGCCAATAACCAATATATTGGTTGATATGTGACATAAGAACATTGATCTACACAGGATATAATAATCTTATCTTATTAGATAATTATGAACAGGTGGATCAACAGTTGCATAAATCTTTGTTTATCTCACAAAGATAATTTACACAACTTTCAAACGCTGTATAATAGTCTTATATTAGACTAATATGTGACCCATGGCGAACCATAAACCGTTTGTGCGACAGAAACTCCGCAGCAAAAAAGTTAATAAATCAGTTACATATTGGCCGATGTTGATTAATCGGTGATGCGCTATAATCGGCCTGATTAATCGGGGGGGCACGCACAAAGGATTTCTGGGAGATAATTGTACAGAATTCAACAAAGAGTTGTGGATCTAGATTTTCCAGATGACTCAGGCACGTTTGATTGTGGCACCGGACTTGTCATGCCCATGACTAGTGAAAATGCGCAAAATGTGTTTCCATTACACTTTTGCACAATACTTCTATATCAAAGCCTCTCAAAAACCTCCTCATGAGAGCGTAAAAACTTTTTTGCAATCTTTGACAGTTTTTCCAACATTTCTGTGTTTCCATTGCCAGTTTTCTATTTGTGCAATTTTCATTTTGCGCATTTTTGAAGGTAATGAAAACCCAGCTATTAACAGTGTCAATACCATGGCTATATTTGTGTGTTTAGTAACTTAAAAGTCCAGTTTAAGTGTAAAATTTAAGGGAAAGAACTATGGCTAGGCAAGTTCATGCGTTATTACTGCGTTAACGCATTCATTAAATAATGCCGTCAATTTTTTTATCTCACGTTATTGCCGTTTTATTATAACTCATATTCTTCTGCCCCTGCTTGTGTGCGTGTAGCGATTAGCCTGGCAGATAGACAGCAGGTTTCCCAAGAAAAGCCGGACGCTGAAAACTTCTCTCCAAATCTTTTACTTGAGACTCACTGTAAAACTGCAACATACATACAAAATATGTCTCAGTTCTTTTCATTGCCTTAGTACATTTACATGGCATACATTTAAATGAATGGGAAAAAGGCCGCCAGCTCGATGTTAACTTGAATGGGAAAATCCATAGACATGCTAACGATTAGCTTTTACAGATTTACTTAAGATTTACGTCTTTTTATCCAGCAACAAAGGTTCACATCAGAGATATTTTATACTATTCATTCTTACAACAACTTAACATAAGATACTCACAGGCAAACGTTTGTCAGGCCATACAAACAGAGTGAAAGAAACATGTCTGTTAGTTCCTTCTTATGTCCGAACTGGCTACGGGAACACCGCAAGTACAAAACACAAGTTAGTGCAATTTATTCCGACCACTAGAGAGCCCCCTTTGCTTACTTTTAACAACTGAACATCCCATATTATTGGGCTTATTAGTATTAGTACTGATTAGTGGGCTTAAGACTCCTGTCAATCACTCACAACCGGAAATAAACTGATGGGGACATAAACATGGAGAAAAGTACCGGTCTTTTACATGGACATTTTCATGTTAAATGTCTTGAGATGGTGGGGTTGAGAAGGACAAAGTTGTTTGTAAGCACTGCAATGTGGAATTATTTTTTATCACCGGAGTACTTCAAGCCTGAAATATCACTTAAAGGCAATACACGCTGTTGATGCTGGCAACCCCCCCCCCCCCCCCCCCCCCATAACTATGCAATTAATCGGGATTAATAGCAGAAATCCATGCGATTAATCGTGATTAAAAATTTTAATCGCTGCCCAGCACTAGAAAGAACATAAAATCTATATCTATCAGTACAACACAGATGTGAAAATACAGAGTGGTCAAAATAACATGTAAACTTGTGAGGATACCTTATTAAACACATACAGTGAGTCTAAGTGTCAAAAACTATCTAAATTAACCCATAGAGACCCAGTGATACTTTTTGGGCCATTCCCAAATGTATTTTTCCTCAGTATTTAACCTCTCTTAAGTGATTTATCACCATTTATTGTCTGTATTTTCAACATACTGATCATGTAAATGTTTATTAAAGCTCAGATTAAAACTGAGAGTTATTATATCAGAAACAGACAAGACTGAAAATATATCCTTAATTGAACATAAAACAAGTGTCTCCATCTACTGTCATTTATCAAACTCCAAGTGTTTTACTGGTAAATTAATGTTGTAGAAGATGACGGTGTTTCCACGTTCATTACAAACCCTCTGAACGTCCAAATGGGCCATAAACTGCATTTTACACCAATTATTTACATATATTAATAGAATCAATGGATCAACAGGTATTAAACATTTTACAGGACAAGATAGTTTTGGTTGCCAGTGGATGTTTGAGTCTTTATTGGTGAAAACAATCAATTTTAAGCAAACTAAATGAAAATTAAATAAATCATTAAGCTTTGACGACCAACTAACATAAGCATTTTTGCAAAATAAAGACATGCTCGCTGTCTACACTCTGAACAGTAGACCGCTGCATCAAAATAAAGTGTGTTTTGACGGGAATTTCTTTTCAATAAATTACTGTGGACACTGAACATTCTGTCTGTTTGGATTTACACAAACAGAATGCTTATGTTTAATTCAACCAGAATAAATCGTTTTTGTTTTTTGGGTTTGTTTTTTGGATACTTGTTTTTTTGTTTTGTTTTGTTTTTTTTTACATTTAACAAATTATTTCTATAAAATCAAGAACAAAATTATACTGACTGTCTTTTATTAAATATATGTTTTTCAAATGACAATATCTGAAAATGGAATCAACCATTAGAATCCAATGAAAGTCCCTAAGTACACGACTAACATAAATCTAACATAAACTCTGAAATTCTCTTTATAATGAGCTGAAGGACTGTAAAAACATATTCCAACTGAAAAAAAGTGTATGAAGACGGAACAATGAGATTGTATGAACAGTTACAAGTTTTTACATTTTGCTTCGTATTTGTTTTGCATCTTGTGCTTATTTTTGTCTGGTATCATAATTGTTTTGCATTATTTCTTCAGGTATATATTTACCTATTTGTTGTTTGTTTTGTACTTCCTGGACATGTAGTTTTGCACTTGGGTTTGCATTCATTTTGTGCTATCTTTGGATGTATTTTGTTTTGTTTGTCTGACTTTATACAGTATGATTTTATAGCTAGTTGTGTATCGCTAACCATTAAGGCTATTATTATTTAGAAGAGGGGAGGAAATACAAGATTTTCTTCATCCTGCTGCTTTTCGAGCATGGGTGTGTACATGTTTGTTCAACTGATGATTATTGAATGTCTGCTGGTGAAATGCACAACCGTGAACAAAATAAATGAAATGAAATACACCACACAAAATCCAAATACACTAAAGTCATGACTAGGGATGTAACGATATGAAAATTTCATATCACGGTTATTGTGACCAAAATTATCACAGTTATCATTATTATCGTGGTATTATTGAAATTGTGCTCAAAATGTTCAAAAAGTACTTATACGCACACTGAAATAATTTAACCAAGTTGTATTGAAATAAATAAATAAATAAATAAAATAATTGGCACAATGTACCCTCTGTTGGCAGAAACATTCAAATATTAACCCTTAGTGGTCTGAGCCTATTTTGTCCATTTTTCAGTACTTTTGATTTTGCCTTTATATACTACATCACAGGTGTCAAACATGCGGTCCGGGGGCCAAATCCGGCCCGCCAAAGGGTCCATTCCGGCCCTTGGGATGAATTACACTAAAATATTAACAATCCTTTTATTTAAGTGTCCACATTCAGACCTATTCAATCTCAAGTGGGCAGGACCAGTCAAATACTATCAAATATAAAGAATGAGAACTCCAAATTTTCCAAATTTTTCATGTATTTACACTAAAACAAAGTATAATTTCGCAAAAAAAGTGAATAACCCGAACAAATATGAACAACCTGAAATGTCTTCAGCGAAGTAAGTACAATTTTAACAATATTCTGCCTGTTATTAAATATTTTGTGTATTTGTAGATCCACTGTGATCTGTAAGGTATAATATACATGTGGAAATGATAAACTGAGGCAGAATAATTGTTAAAATTACACTTATTTTTTCAGTTTGTTCATGTTATTCACATCTTTTGAAAAGATAGTTTGTCGATGTAAACCTGTTCATAATGTAAATTGTCTTTTTTCGCTCTAAAACACAGAGAAAAGTTTGGAGTTGACATTATTTACAGGGTGTCCCATAAGTCTCCATACATAGGAGACATAATACATTCCATACATATATGGTTCTAACATGTATTTCTTTATATTTCTTCTTTATAGTTCTTCAGGAGTGGAGTACACGCATTGAAATGTGTTCCTGACAAAATGGCAGTCATATAGAGCATATTATATAAATAAAAATGGTTTATGTCAAGAAACGTTTATTTTTCCTATGTATGGAGACTTATGGGACACCCTATATATATTATTATGTTATGATTTTACTGGTTCAACCCACTGCAGACCAAATTTAGCTGAATGTGGCCCCTGAACTAAAATGAGTTTGACACCCCTGTACTATATAAACAAATGTTTCCTATACCCATGTTTGGTATCTTTATTTTCAGCACAACTTCATCTATATCATCTGCCTTTTATTTTTTTTCACTTTAACCTACTATATCAACATAAAAGGACAGAAAACACAAAAAACATATAAAATCCGATTTGAAAAATGTATATACTTTCTTGCATAAATAACACAAATCTGCTTAATGAACCTTTTCAAAGACTTTAAAAGTGAATATTAGTTCCAAATATTAGGTATATAAAATTAAAATTGTAATAAATTAAACCTATACTCAAATATTTGACATAAAAGCAGATCTTTACATAGGCGTTTTCTCCCCTAAAAGTCAAACACGGTTATCATGATAATTAGAATTTTAACGGTAATACTAACCATCTGCAATTTTACCGCGGTTTATCGTTATACCGGTAATCGTTACATCCCTAGTCATGACAGTCGGAAGGTTCAGCTGTAATACGCCGGAGCCAAGATTGTGTCTTCTAGTCGACAGATGTCTATGTGTACTTGGATGCCAATTCGTATCCCACATCAGCAGCATTTGCACTGTGTCACATCCCCACCTGGCTGTTACACTTCACATACACTCAGCGCTGTCCAAGTCCTGATAACCACAATGCGCTCTGCTACTGCGTCCTCTGCTCACGATTCAAATCAGTTTCTAATAAATATATAAAAAGGGTACTAAAATATGAATTTACTTGCCCATTTTCTTTCTGTTCTTTTTGTGGACTCATTTTGTGAATAAAATGTCAGAGAGGTCAGGATTTTATTTTGAGATTAGTGCATTACAGTGTCAGGGAGAGGTTAGTTTGTTCTCTTTTTACAGCAGACACAGCTGGGTGTGTATCCCTCTGCAGGTCACAGCTAATCTCTTCAACAAGTCCTCCAACCTGAATGACCAGATGTCTCATTTGTCCATACCCTCTCGCATAACCCCTATCAGTATTTGATGGATTAGTGCCTCAACAGGCGACACGAGACACTACACCAATGTGAAAATGTAGGCTGAGACAGAGCAGCGAAGTTCTGAATTGGGTGAGGAAGAAATCAAAGTCGGGTTTAGATTCAGTTTAACCCGTAAAGACCCAGTGCTACTTTTGTGTCAGTTTCCAAAGGACATTTCCCCTGTATTTAACCTTTCTTAAGTGATTTATCAAGAGCACAGGTGTCAAACGTGCGGCCCGTGGGATGAATTTGCAAAGTGCAAGTTAGGGCATCAAACTCAAAAATGATATTAAAATAACCTATAAATAATGAGAACACCAAATGGTTTTAGTGCAAAAACTAACGTTCAATTATGAAAATGTTTACATTTACAAACTATCCAAACAAAAAGGATGTAAATAACCTGGAAAAAAAATTGAATTTGTTAAGAAATATAAGTGCAATTTTAAAAATTTTCTGCCTGTTACTAAATGTTTTGTGAATATGTATAAATGATAAGTCGAGGCATAATACTGATACAATTCTACTTATATTTCTTAACAAATTACGTTTTTTTTCAAGTTATTCACATCCTTTTTGTTTGGATACTTTGTAAATGTAAATATTGGCATAACTGAACGTTATTTTTTGCACGAAAACAATTTGGAGTTGTCATTAATTATTGGTTATAATGCTATTAGTTGACTGGTCCGGCCCACTTCAGATTGAATTGGACTGAATGTGGCCCCTGGAAGAAATTGAGTTTGACACCACTGATCTAGTGATAGACCGATATGTCGGCCAGCTGATATATTGATTTTTTTCAATATCAACCATCAGCCCTATTTATTTATTTATTTATTTATTTATTTATTTTTAAAGCCAATATTTGATCAGTAGTAAAAATGATATAAGATATTTGATCAGGCACCTGTGTGGGCAGCACTTGAAGTTCAATAAATGTTAAAAGAGTACTATATGTACGTGTATTAATAATTACCCTGCCCCCCCCAAGGTGAGGCAAGGGGTATTGTTTTTGTTTTGTTTTGTTTGTTTGTTTGTTTGTTTGTTTAAGACTCTAGCAGCAAAACTATCGGGTGAATTCAGACCAAATTTGGTTTATAGATTGCCAGTGACCCTGAATAAATCTAACTACATTTTGAGAAAAGTAGGTCAAAGTTAAAATTTTTTATGAATTTTTTAAAATATTTTTTTTCCCCATTTACTTATAATGGGCGAAATTTCACATGTCTGTAGCAGCAAAACTATTGGTTGAATTCATACCAAATTGCCTTTATAGATTGCCAGTGACCTGGAATGGATCTCATTACATTTTGAGAACAGTAGGTCAAAGTTAAAATTTTAATGAATTATTTTTTAATCTTCCCATTTACTTATAATGGGCAAAATATGTACGAGGGGCGGGGTTTGTTGTGCCTGGCACCACTTGTTTTATTTGTATTGCTGCATAAAAATCTTAATTATCTGAGTGTTTCAGTTGTATTTCACGGTCAATGTGTTTACAAAAAAAATAAAAATTGGCCTTTAATATCAGCCTCAAAACCTGGCTGTAGGTATCAGCAATTGGCTTTCCAAATTTTAAAAAATCGACATCAGCCTTAGAAAAACCCAAATTGATCAACCTCTAGATTTATAACCATTTATTATAATATTATCTTCTGCATTTTGCATTTTATCAGTATAAGTCAGTTTTTTTCCTGAATTTAATTTACTGATCATTTAGATGTTCATAAAAGTTCAGATCAGATTGTTCTGTTTTGTTCTATAATGTTCTGTATTGTTTTGTTTCGGTGTACTGAAATGTGATGGGTTGTGTGTGGTATGAGGGGTTGGAGTTTGAAAAGCAATGCTTCTTTCATCCCCTTTTCAAACCATGTGTTGTCCAGTCGTCATCTGTTAAGTGTATAAATGTGGTAGCAGGTTTGAAATAAACGTGAAATGAATGAAATGAGATCAAAGTTGAGAGTTATTATATCAAAAACAGAGGAAACTGAAGATAAAGTGACTTTTTCAGTTAAATCTATCATTAACTGAACATAAACCAAGTATCTCCACCCACTGTCATTTATCATACTCCATGGGTTTTACTGGAGAATCAATGTTGTAGAAGACGACGGTGTTTCCACGTTCACTACGGAGCCTCTGAACATCCAAATGGGTCATACCTGATGACCATGTAAAGATGACAAACTGCATTTTACACCGATTATTTTACATACATTGATAGGATTAGTGGATCAACAGGTATTAAACTTCAGATCAGTAGATGCTTTTGGTCAGTGATGGATGTTTGGGTCTTTATGGGTTAATACTAACTGTATTGCGTGATAAGATACTGTCTCTGGTGTTACCTTTACTGAGGTTGGCAGCGATTCTAAACACAATGTAAAATCGTGCAGATAACGGACTGGTCGATCCAGAATCATCGCTATGTCCATACATGTATGTGTCGTCATGTTGCAAAGCAGGAGACTCTGACTCAGCTTTATTGTCATTTGATCAATGGTACGTGATAGAAGGAAGTATAATAATCCAGGTCTCGGTTTTGTAGCATGAGAACGACAAAAGGATGAAATATTATAAAAGCTAAAAAGAGTACAATAAAAACAACTGTAAAATATGCAAAAAAAAAATTTAAATAACTTCCTAATATATACAAAATTACACAGTATGCAACAACAGTACAGTTAAAATGAAAGTGCATGTTGCAGCAGCATGAGCAACAATGAAATACTTGGACTTATCCAAGCTAGCGGGAAATCTCTAAAAAGGTCAACGCAGATGTTCAGTTTGACCACAGTTTTTAGTCTAAACAACTCTATTCTCCCCTTAATATATAAATTGTAGCTTAAAGTTAATTTTGCCCTCCACCATTGTCGACTCGGGCGTAGCTGCAGTCGTACTGAAGACAAAGTCACAGCAATTGATGCCGCGTTGAGGTGAGTTTTGCTGATGACGTTAGCGGAAAAGCGGCAACGCAGTGGTCTTAGGTTTCTTATCCCACCCTACAGTAAAGACTTTGTCCTGTAACAGCATCTCCATCTTCTTATTTACACATCACAATACAAGGGTCGACCACTATATGTCACTAAACAGGAGGATATCGGTATGGGCCATAATAACATGGTTGTTCCAATGACCTCTGAACATAAGAAACGAAAGGATAAGGTCACCCTCTTCTCCAGTGATGATGATTCTGGGTATGTGTATAATTACTGCCTGTTACAAATGAATGTAAGTCAGCGTAGCTTCCTTTAAAGCGGCAGAACATGACTATGTGTGATAGAGATTCAAGAAGTGGAAAGATATGGACATGAAAATATAAAGATTTTCAAATTGAATTTAACACACCACATTATCATCTGAAAGAACATCTGCATTAAGCTGCTGATTCACCTGTTTGATGACTTTTGTAGTTGTCAGCTTAATGACTGCTCTGCTAATAGGCATTCATTTGGTGTATTTTTCAGACACATACACATATATTGGCCTGTCTAGCTGTTGCGAGCACAGGTCTTTGGGACCACTGACAGATTTTCTCATGCACGGGTACTTTGAAGCCTCGTTCGTGGCTCACCATCCTTGACATTAAATCTTTTCCTGGGGCTTTGTGAAAAACGTGGATGACACATTTCGCTTTTTAAAATTCTCTTTTTCTTTGTGGCTTTAAAACACATAACATGAGTCAACAAGGAAGTCTTCAAGGCCTAGCTTTTTTGTTGGGGGGGGGGGGGGGGGGTTGTTGCTGACTAACACAGGATTCCTATGCATGTATGGAAATTATGGAAAAGTATGGGATTTGATTTTAGAAATTTCCAGGAAAATGGAAACAAATGTATGGAAAAATATTCAAGTTTCCAAGACTGTTACCAAAATGTGGGCGACACGGCGGTGCAGTGGATACTACTTGTGCCTCACAGCAAGAAGGTCCTGGGTTCGATTCCAACTCCAACACCAGTCAATGGGGGTGGGACCTTTCTGTGTGGAGTTTGCCTGTTCTCCCCTCTGCATAGGTTCTCTCTGGGTACTCCGGCTTCCTCCCACCATCCAAAGACATGCACTGATAGGTTAATCCGTCAATCTAAAATTGCCCATAGGTGTGAATGTGAGAGTGATTGGTTGTTTGTCTCTATATGTCAGCTCTGTGATGAACTGGTGACATGTCCAGGGTGTACCCCAACTTAGCCCAGCTGGAATAGGCTCCAGTGACCCCCATGACCCTAATGCCCCGTTTCCACTGCGTGGTACCAGCTTGACTCGACTTGGCTTGGCTCGGCCTTTTTGCATTTCCATTACAAAAAAGGACGTGGAATCTGGTACCTGGTACTAGTTTTTTGGTATCACCTCTGCCGAGGTTCCAAGCGATACTAAACCGTGATGTGTAAACACTGCAGACCACTGATTGGTCAGACAGTTTTCTCTGTGACCCGCCGTTTTACAAAAAACAGATGCGGAAGTTGACAGTAAATATAACGGTACATTAATCCACATGATAACAGTGCAAAACTACACCATGGTCGGTCGAGGAGATTCAGTCTTTGGTGGCCGACGTAAAAATTCAGACGAGACAACACGCAACGAGCGAGTTTATCAGCAACTCTCTGAGCAGACGACACGGAATTAACGTGCTGCATCGCTATGACGTCCAGGTACTGTAAAGTCAGTAGTATCCTGTAATGGAAACGGTCTACAGATATACCGAGTCGAGCCGAGCTGAGCCGAGTTGAGCTGGTTCCACGTAGTGCAAACGTGGCATAAATGAGGATAAAGCGTGTGCAGAAAATAAACAAATGAATGTACAGGGTGGGGAAGCAAAATTTACAATATTTTGAGGCAGGGATTGAAAGACAGTGTATGACCAATTAGTTTATTGAAAGTCATGAGAATTTATTTGCCACAAGAAAATTGACATAATAGAAAATGTTTTTATTCTATGTGTCCTCCTTCTTTCTCAGTAACTGCATTCACACGCTTCCTGAAACTTGCGCAAGTGTTCCTCAAATATTCGGGTGACAACTTCTCCCATTCTTCTTCAATAGTATCTTCCAGACTTTCTTGTAATAGTTTTGCTTATAGTCATTCTCTTCTTTCCATTATAAACAGTCTTTATGGACACTCCAACTATTTTTGAAATCTCCTTTGGTGTGACGAGTGCATTCAGCAAATCACACACTCTTTGACGTTTGCTTTCCTGATTACTCATATGGGCAAAAGTTTCTGAAAAGGTATGGATAATAGTGTTAGGTATGATTATGACATCAATATATGTTTGGTTTCAAAACAATTGACGTAGTGCCTGCTGAGAAAAAACAACTAAATGTTCATTGTAAATTTTGCTTCCCCACCCTGTGTATAGGAAAAGAAATTGATTGATCTGTTTTTTTAAGGCGCTTGCTAGTGCAGCTAAAATGTTTGTGTGGAAGCATATACAGTAGGCTACGCATCCCAGAAAACATTTGGGCAGATTGACAAGTTGAATGTCCAGCCTTCTGCTCTTATCCTCCTGCAACCCATTTTAAGGCCCGCCCAGTTGTCGTCAAGTTTCACTTCTGCTTTGATGGACAGGTGATGTCCACACACTGTTCATCATGAGCGAGCTATTCAACATGCCTTGTATGATCAATAGCAGAACTCATAATGGGTAGATGTACATTTTCTGATGACTGGCTTATAAATCCCAAATATAAAGACTGGTTGGAATTTTTTTTACCAAGATGTCTGGAAATGAGGGTCTGGAAGAAGTATGGAATTTTGAAATTTCAAATGTGTAGGAACCCTGCTAACAACACCAAAACAGAGGGGTAGAATATGCTTCATAACATGTGTACCTTATAAAGTCAAGGAAATAGCTTTTTCTTAATATCAATTAAAAAAAAAAAAGTCTTTAACAGACTTTAGCTAAAGTCAAGGGAAGACTATGAGGATGTGCTACGTTATTCTGCTCACAAGTGACAGATTTCTGTTTGGGGCTGTTAAAGTTCTGTAATGCCCTCAAATTATCCATCTGCTGATTTCTTCTTGAGGGCCAAAAACAAATTAACAACCAAAATGAAAATGAATTTATTATCATGAGTTAAACATCAGCCAGTAATCTGCCAATGACACATAAGACACATCAAACCAAATGCTTTTTGGCTCCATCTATCTTGAGATCCCTTGAATGGCCAAGTTGTGATTATCACTGTTTGATCTCTCCAATGGACAGTGCAGAAGTGTAGAAGAGTAAAGTACAAGAGACTGGTGGTCTGTCAGTGTTGATTTGAGGTCACAGCAAGTTATTAACCCCTCCTCTTGAATCCCTCTGTCATGGGGAAAACAGACAGGGTAAATAATCACATTCTTATTGTCCCCCGCTAACCTCTGACCACCTGACGTCTGCTTGGACAAACTACCCACTGCTTTTTGTCTCTTAACCTCACACATAGATACTGTATTAAAATAACACAGAGTGGTGAGGTTGCGCTGTGGAGGTCTCGTGGGTTGTTTGTCAACTGGACGTACATCCATAAATCGCACCCTTTCTATTACAGTACCTGTCCGTAGGGCATCTGACATCCTAAACGAAGGCTCTCAAGAGACACTTTCAAGAAGTGATACGTCCTGAAGTATGGATACGGCTAAGACGATAAATCAAAGTTATGATGTGTTGTTTAAAGATAAAGGATGAGAAAGAGAACTGAAGTCGTAGTCCAATTTGGAACAATAAACTGTTAAAAATTCATTCAATCATCTCTTGTTAATTGTATTTGCTGAAGCACAATAGGATTAAGTCACAATTTGCATTCAGTCAGTGCCCAAAGTTATGTCATACAGCCTTAAATACTTTATGCTGTTTAGTGGGTATTAGTTCTTGGTCCCTTGTGAAAACACCTAATAGTAATTATAAAAGGCTAATTTAATTTCAGAATTCAAGAGTGTTATTGTAGTTGATGTGAAACAGTTAAAGCTGTGTGCCAGTAAAACAGAAAATCAATCTGTTTATTTGCATATTCATTCAAAGTCATTTTCAGGATTTGTATTACAACTTTTTTTTCAGCGTGTAATCAAATCTGGGTGCATTGTGTTGTTTCCCTCCTATTCAGAGAAGTCTCTGTAGATGGTGCTACCTGCTTAATTCGACAAACTGCTGTGTGACAGTGAGCTCAACTAAAACATCACAAAAGGCTATGGGTAAACGAAGTTAAATTACTGGAGCCTTCACAACGCTTGTGTTCTGGCTGTCATGTTCTCTACATAGTGGCACCACTGACGTCCCAGATGAGGAAGACGGGGGTTAAGTCTGCTTGTGCTATTTTGGCTTTGGGTGCAGAAGTCGTTTTTTCTGAAGCTGCTTGGAGAGAATTAATATCCCGCCCCCCCGAAGGGGAGGCAAAGGGTATTGTTTTTGGTTTGGTTTGTTTCTTTGTTTTTTAACACTTTAGCAGCAGAACTATTGGTTGAATTCATACCAAATTGGGTTTATAGATTTCCAGTGACCCAGAATAGATCTGATTCCATTTTGGGAACAGTAGGTCAACATTCAAATTTTATATGAATTGAAAAAAAAATAATTTTCCCATTTACTTATAATGGGCTAAATTCCAAATATCTGTAGCAGTAAAACTACTGGTTGAATTCATACCAAATTGGCTTTATAGATTGCCAGTTACACCGAATAGATGTCATTACATTTTGGGAAGAGGAAATCAAAGTTTCAATTTTGTATGAATTTTTTAAAATCTTTTTTCTTCTCCCATTTCCTTATAATATGCAAGATCTCACATGTTTATAGAAACATCCATTTTGTTTCAGTTTACCTCAGTCTTGGCACATACAGGGTGGGGAAGCAAAATTTACAACATTTTGAGGCAGGGATTGAAAGACAGTGTATGACCAATTATTGAAACTCATGAGAATTTATTTGCCACAAGAAAATTTACTTAATAGAAAATGTTTTTATTCTATGTGTCCTCCTTCTTTCTCAATAACTGCCTTCACACGCTTCCTGAAACTTGCGCAAGTGTTCCTCAAATATTCGGGTGACAACTTCTCCCATTCTTCTTTAATAGTATCTTCCAAACTTTCTCGTAATAGTTTTGCTCATAGTCAATCTCTTCTTTCCATTATAAACAGTCTTTATGGACACTCCAACTATTTTTGAAATCTCCTTTGGTGTGACGAGTGCATTCAGCAAATCACACACTCTTTGACGTTTGCTTTCCTGATTACTCATATGGGCAAAAGTTTGTGAAAAGGTATGGATAATAGTGTTAGGTATGATTATGACATCAATGTATGTTTGGTTTCAAAACAACTGACGTAGTGCCTGCTGAGAAAAAACAACTAAATGTTCATTGTAAATTTTGCTTCCCCACCCTGTGTATAGAGGCAATGGATACGCTGACATCAGCACACGCATAGATACGACGACATCAGCTGGATCAATGCCAGAATAAGCTACAATACGTGCGAGGGGCCTGGTTTGTTGTGCCTGGCACCACTTGTTTTTTAGATCTTCGCATTTACTTATAATGGGCAAAACATGCGCAAACAGCAGGGTTTGTTATGCCTGGCACCACTTGAGGTTAAAGATTAGGTTTTTTGTTGTTGTTTTTTTTAATTGTGAAAGACTATAACATTGAGCAATAAATACAACAATAACTTGGAAACACCACAAAAGAAGTGCGATAAATGACGTTTTGTGTTCGAAGCTTTACAAACTGGGAAAACCAGCAGAGAAGTAACAGCAACATTTAAAACAAACTCTGCATTAGAGCGGCAGCTGTAATGTAAACCGTATCGATTCTTTATACTGACCTTCAAGCCATGCTTGAAATGATGGATTTTTGCCAGGGAAATGTGAACGTAGGAAAAAAGAGTGGCAGAGAGGAAGGGGGTTATGAAGATACATTACCTTGTAGAGGTTCGTTTAGTGTATCTCACCCTGCCAATATGCAGAAAAAATATTTTGTTTGATGTTATTGTACTTATCAGTTTACTAAAGGCAACATGGACAGGAGAGAGTGGAGAAAAAAAGAAGGGGGAGGGGGGCATGACTGTGCAGTGCTAAAGCAATGCAGGAGCTATATAACTGATAAACAGAGCCATCTCAATTGTGCTCAGTCAGGCGGTGCAACGATAACTGGATCATAACCAGATAATCTGGCTCTGTTACAAATGATCCAGCCTCGTCTGGATCTGCAGAGGCCAAAATGACTCTTTATTTATTTTTTTTTTAACAGTCTCACAGCCCTTTCTTTTTCTGTCCGATTATTATGTTAATTGATGCACAGGCAACTTAATATTCCAGAAATACTGTGAAAACACTGATGTCCAGTGTTCTTAGACAAGGATAACAGTTAATGCAGATTCAGTGGAGACAATCTGTGCCCTTCCTGCTCAGGGATCGCTATCATTTCTTGTTAACTCCTTTGGCCCCAGTTCCCATAGGATCACACCAGAGTATTTTATCAGGTTTGCACTGTTGGTTAATGTAAAGCATTCAGTAGATGTATTATTCACTGTCACCGTCATCGCATTAGAAAACCACTTTTTAACAGGACCTTAATGTAAAAACGCTAATGAGTCATAACTGCGGTGCTGTTTTGTTCTCGCTGCTTGTTTTTTGGGGGGTATTACAGTGGTATTTGTAGCTGACTAGTAAATGTGTGTAGGCCTTGTTCTCAGAGGAGAAAAATGTAGAGGAAAATTCAAGATAATTCCAACTCTGTAAGGAGATAATAGTATTATCCAGGGTATTTTTGTGTTATGGTTTTTATGTCTGCGGTTAAACTAATTGTTTAAGATGCCTGTTTGTCACACCTGGAAGCATTACACCAATACTGCGTATTTTACTCCTTAGGCTCATTCCGCATATTCATGATGACACACTGAGAAAAATGGGTTGGAAAAGAATCTTGATTATATGTTATGAAACGAGTGCTCTGTTGCCACCACAGACTTTTACAGCTGCTTCTCAGATTTTAGTTATTTTTATTTTTATTTTATTTTTTTTAATTCATGCACTGACATGGACAGTCTTCTAGGTGCGATACTGGGAACTTGAATTACCTTTTCATGTACCATAGTTTATAACATTTATCCTTTGACAGATTTCTCTTCTTTTTCTTTCACTCACAGGCTGAATTTAATTTCAGCCTTTTGGGATTTTTTTTTCTTCGTCATGTTTGTTTAAATTCAAATTTTCCCATTTCAGGTCAGGTCATTGCTGCTAAAATTACTCATTATTAGACCACTCTAAACAGTGATGTTATCTTAGAAGATTGTCACTGGCTTCTTGACACAGTCGTGAGTAATAATAAAAAAAATATATAATAAAAAAAATAAAATAAAAAAAGGTCCCTACTTTGCTCTTTTAAATAACTTCCTGGATGCAGACTAATAATTTGATCCAGGGTTTGTTTGTTTTTGAGCGTTTGATTTATTGGACCATTAAATTATTATTGAAAGGAGGGGAAAAAAAAAAAAAATCGAGACTATTTTTGAGGCAGCTTTGTAATGAGATCTGTGAGGGAAATACACGAGGCCCTCATTTTGGGTTTCAGTTGAGGACGTTTTCTGCAACCTCCCAGTAACACTGCTCTGTGTTTTTCACAGTGGAGGACAATTTTACTCTCTACTCCTCATTTTATGTAAAGATTTGAATACCTGTCATCAAGAGGTGAATAATACTGCATTAGAGGGAACTCTTCCCCAGACAAGAGAGGCACATACACTATGGAACAAAGAGAGCAATACACTATTGTTCTATGTTGGTTGATAGTAATGCAGCATTGTCCCATTTTTCTTTTCATCTTGTTCTTCATCTTTATCTTTTCCTTCCTCCTCCACCTCCGCCCCCTCTTTTTTTTCTCAAGAACATATCACACATAGAATATGGCAAAATCTACAAGTGAAGTCAAAGTAACGCTGTGGCGTCGACTCTTATGCCTTTGAATATGTTTACATTTACTCTCATGAGGTAAAATGAAAACCCATTAACTGCATCTTTTCCTGGCACACGTCTGCATCAAGCTTTGATATTCAGAGATTACTAATGGGCCTATGTAATAAGTATAATAACAGTATAATTACTTGTTGTTTTCATATGTTTTACAGAGTTACCGCAGGTCTTAAAAGTCTTTAATTTACAAATTTGCTTTTAATACCTTAAAAAAAGTCTTTAAAAGGAATTAAATTGGATATGATAGATCTTAAGTTATGTTACCATAAACTTGTTAGCTGTATTGTGTTTAAATATGTCTGATGAATATCCAAACTGCAAAGAATGTACCGTTAGTCGACTCAGTTCCACCCGTTCCAACCTGATAATTTACACTGAAATTAGGAACTAATTTTCGCTAACTTTGCAGCCCCCGCTGTGAAATGATCACCGAACATTCAGCCCAACATACGCGCAGCAATTAGTACATGTGTTTCCCAAGAAAGCTGACTTTGGGAACTTTAAGAGACGGCTCACAAGCGAAAAGTAAACAAGGGAAAGTGCACTTTTTTTTTTTTCTTAACTTGTTTTTATTAGATTTTCTTTTTTATCCATACAATTTGTTAGGATTTTTTGTGTTCGTTGATTGGAAGGTCCAAAGACGAGTTCAGGATGCACTCTAAGAATTGATTCTGATCACATGTGAAATATAAAAGCCAGCGTTGGTCTCTCTAGATCACAGGTGTCAAACATGCGACCCGGGGGCCAAAACCGGCCCGCCAAAGGTTCCATTCCGGCCCATGGGATGAATTTACAAAGTGTAAGTTAGGGCATCAAACTCAAAAATAATATCATAATAACAGAGAAATAATGACAACACCAATTTTTTTTCTCTTTGAATTAGTGCAAAAAACAAATTGTGAAAATGTTTACATTAACAAACTATCCTTTAACAATAACGTGAATAATTTGAACAAAATGAAGAAATGAAGGAAATTAAGTGCAATTTTAACAATTTTCCACCTGTTACTAAATGTTTTGTGCCTATGTATATATGATAAGTCGAGGCATAACATTGATAAAATTGTACTTATATTTCTTTACAAATTCCATTTTTTTCCCAGGTTATTCACATCCTTTTTGTTTGGATAGTTTATAAATGTAAATATTGGCATAATTGAACCTTATTTTTTGCAATAAAACAATTTGGAGTTGTCATTATTTACTGTTTATCATGCTATTATTTTACTGGTCCGGCCCACTTCAGATTAAATTGGGCTGAATGTGGCCCCCGGAAGAAAATGAGTTTGACACCCTTGCTCTAGATCACAGGTGTCAAACATGTGGCCCGGGGGCCAAATCCGGCCTGCCAAAGGGTCCAGTCTGGCCCTTGGGATGAATTTGTGAAATGCAAAAATTACACTAAGATATTAACAATCATTTCATTTCAGGTTCCACATTCAGACCAATTCAATCTCCAGTGGGTCAGATCAGTAAAATACGATCATAATAACATATAAATAATGAAAACTCCAAATGTTTCTGTCTGTAAATGTAAATATTTTCATGTATTTACACTAAAACAAAGTATAATTTCACAAAAAAATGTGAATAACCTGAACAAATATGAACATTTTGAAACGTCTGAAGTGCAACTTTACCAATATTCTTTCTGTTACTAAATGTTTTGTGTCGCTGTAGATCCACTGTGATCTGTAAGTTATAATGTACATGTGGAAATGATAAACTGAGACAGAATATTATTAAAATTACACTTATTTTTTTCAGTTTGTTCATGTTATTCACATCTTTTGAAAGGATAGTTTGGAGATGTAAACCTTTTCATACTGTAAATGAACTTTTTTCGCTCTAAAACATAGAGAAAAGTTTGGAGTTGACATTATTTATATATTATTATGTTATTGTTTTACTGGTCCGGCCCACTGCAGACCAAATGTAGCTGAATGTGGCCCCTGAACTAAAATGAGTTTGACACCCTTGCTCTAGATGAAAACTCCTGCAGGAACTCGAGTCAAAGAGCCCTGAATACTGGGTGTGGTTGACAGTTATCTTCTTGGATGACTCCACCCCGAACAATGGGTTGGACTTCACAACGTCATCTGACTCCGTCTTCTGATTGGGCCTCACCTATTGACGTGACTTGCCAACGGTCAGTCCACGTCTTGTTGCTGGGATGTGCTACGCAAAGTGTCATGACTGTTGTTTTAGACGCGTATCTATTGGAATGCGAGGTCCTAGCTTCTGCAGCCGCAACATCTTCTTCAGTGAGCAGAACTGACCCTGAATCTGATCAGTACTGGCGTTCATGAGTTTACTAGGAGACAAGCTTCATCAGTAGAGAAATATGTGACATTTTAGAGCAGTTCAGAGCAATACTGTAATTATTCTATAGTTATGCTTCAAATACAATGCATTTAAATAGAGTTTCTTTTCCTTTTTCTCAGCTGTATGTCTATTTTAACAAGCCTCCATAGACAATATAGGTAGGAAATGAAAGAAAATAATAAGTCGCGGAAAAATAAATAGAGAATGTTCACTCCAAAAATAAGTTTGTAGGTATAATTCCTAGACAGCATTTTGATATACAGCATTAGGTTTTGCATCACTAATAAATATTATTTCAGCAATAAATGTAACATAAGTCCCCATCTTTTAGTAAAGGTGGCTTTCTGAAGCCTTTTTTTTTAAATTTAATTTTATTTTTTTTAAACATATTTATTGGAGAGTTAGACAGTCAATATACAATCATCATTGTACATACTCAAGAGACAACAAACTGGAGTATCAGATCAGATAGATTCATACCAACAGATTTACACAAACAAAACAAAAAGAAAACAAAATGAGACAAAACAATAACTATCTAAAGTCTTAGTGAGAATGTGATCTGCTCCGTTTGAAAAATATCCTGAACTTTTTGAATCCATGTATTATATGAGGGAGGTTATGGTTTAATCCAACTGATGGTTATAGACTTTAAAGCAGTGGGAAGTGCAAATTTAATAATAATAATAATAATAATAATAATAATAATAATGATGATGATGATGATAATAATAACAATGATGATGATGATGATAATAATAACAATGATGATGATGATGATAATAATAACGATGATGATGATGATGATGATGATAATAATAATAATAATAATAATAATAATAATAATAATAATAATAATAATAATAATAATAGTAATAATAATAATGCCTGGTTGGAGAGAAGATCATTCTCGACCTAGCTGACACGAGTGGAGGTGAACGTGTTTGAAGTTCACTGAACCTTGTACAAGAAAGCAGTTTAACTCAGAATGATGGAAATCAAGGCGTTGGAGTAAATAAATACATTTTCCTAAATTCTAGGAGTCACAAATTTTTGTCAGTATGGCCGTGAAATAGGCTGTGAAGTGGGCATTAAATTCTATTCTAAGTAATCTTAAGAAGTCCATCCATCCATTATCTTCCGCTTATCCGGGGCCGGGTCGCGGGGGGTAATAGTCTAAGCAGGGATGCCCAGACTTCCCTGTCCCCACACACCTCTTCCAGCTCTTCCGGGGGGACCCCGAGGCGTTCCCAGGCCAGCTGAGAGACATAGTCTCTCCAACGTGTCCTGGGTCTTCCCCGAGGTCTCCTCCCAGTGGGACATGCCCGGAACACCTCCCCAGGGAGGCGTCCAGGAGGCATCCGAAACAGATGCCCGAGCCACCTCAGCTGGCCCCTCTCGACGTGGAGGAGCAGCGGCTCTACTCTGAGCTCCTCCCTGGTGACTGAGCTCCTCACCCTATCCCTAAGGGTGCGCCCAGCCACCTGACGGAGGAAACTCATTTCGACCGCTTGTATCCGGGATCTTGTCCTTTCGGTCATGACCCAAAGCTCATGACCATCTTAAGAAGTATTAAATGTAACTTGTGGAAACCTGTAGGAACCCTGGTTTTAGTTAAGGTTCTTCACGTAATCGCAGGGAAACAGCAGAATTTCATGAGGGGTCATATTTTGCTAAACCCCCCTTTTTTAGTCTTTGGTACATTTATTTGTGTATTTGGACCCTAACAGTTCAAAAAGTTTGAATTTGAACCCTCCAGGTGCTGCAAAGATATCTTTATATTAATTTTGGCAAAAATCGAGTGGATTTCTACAACCTGTTTCAATTCCTGCTTAATTTGTTACGTTTTATAACTAATTACGTCACGACATTTGCACATATAAGATCTAGACTTCCAATGAACATTTCTTCAAGTACACCATAATTGTTTGTCAGCAGCAGCGGTTGTAGTAAAAACTGAAAATATGTCCAAACTTCAAGCCGATTACCTAAAACATTCAGTTGTTGGTTGTATTAATGAATACAAGTGGCTGAATGGGACAGAAAGCACAGTCAACAACCTGGAGGGGGTGGAGTGTGAAGTGGCTCATTTGCATTTAAAGGACCAGCGCTCAAAAGAACCTTTCTGGTGTCATTACTCAGAAATAGGGTTGAAAATGGACCTGTGGAGTTGAATTAATGAAGAATTCAGACCCAAACATAGCATTTACAGTTTATGTAGACCACAGGGAAATGTTTTAAAATGCAGAATTCCATTTTTAAAAAAGCCAAATATCACTCCTTTAAAGAGCTTAATCTTGTGCATGGTCTTCCTGATATTACTCTGAATGCAGATGTATGAGTTATGCTCACTGCAGCTTCTGAAACATGATTCTCTCCAGTACTGCCTCCATTGTTCTATCAGTCAACAAGCAAAATGTAATTTCTGGTTCTCTTTTCTTTTCCTTGCATGTGGTGTGGATACGAACTGTATTTTCATAACAGGTAAGTCTCCTCCTCAGCTGTCTATTCAACACTCCACTTGTCTTTCTCCCTGTGTACACATTATTATCCATTATGTCTTTGTTTCCTTCTTATTTACTAAACCAATATTTGTCTTCAGTTGCATAGATGAGTATAATTTTTCGGGGCCTTTTTAACACATCTGTGCATAGTCACTGTGCCATCATTTCCATCATTATGACTAGACTCTCACAACAGTAAACATAAATATCTGCCAACTGGATTACAGAGCTTTTTCAGTCTAAATGCTTTGAAGTGTTGGATTCAGGGGGCCTCAAGCAACTCTTACACTGCAGTAATTTCATGTGCTCTTGCCTCATTCTCTATAAACCATGCACCATCAGAAGCACTTGAAAGATGCAGTACTTGCATATCATTTCTTCACATGAGGACTTAAAAAAATAATATGACCCACATACTGTTTCATTTCTGTTGGAGAGAGGCTGCTCACGGCTTGTTTTTCCTTCAAGCAATATCACATATAGTATTATAAAGCTAATTCGCCACAAAACATGTATTTCAAGTCATGTAACTGCAACAAGATCAAGAAAATCCTTAATAGGTATGCACGGTTTGACCATTACATGATGACAAGGTAATAACGCAACTTCATTATGACAAATCCAATCTCATTACTATTGTCTATGACCAAGCGCAAATGCTGTTTAGCGTTTTTCTTCACTGATACTTGAAGACATTTTTTCTTCCTCTTAAGAAACATCCTTGACTATAAAAGAGTCCTCCTACCTAATCCCAAAAGTCCTTTACCTAAAGCTGTGAGCAGGCAGAGTCTAGTTTAAAACTACAAAGACAAAAACACCATGCACATAATGACTTCACTTTTTTCTTTTCTTTCTTTCTTTTATTTGTTTTTTTTCTTTTTGTTGTTGTTGCTGCAGTCAGAAGGATTACATAGTTCTTTAACTCCTAATTTAAAGCAGTGTAGCATGGCTGTTTGCGGATGTAGCTATATAAGAACCATCTAAACGACAGTGCACTGTATTAATTGAGACAAAGCATTTCTCTGCCTACAGTTGCTGCATAGTAACAATTGCTAAAGCTTGATTCTTTTAGAATTGTAAAAAAAAAAAAACACATTATCATTTCTAATGCTATCTCGCATAATAACCATTAAATGACTGGAACAGTTAATATTTTAAGGGGAACAGTGAACATTACCATATTAATTTTGCAAATATCTGCTGTTTACAGCTGCATTGGGCGTTTTAAGAAAATATACAACATGATAACACTGTACTAAAAGCAAGTTAAAGCTGCAGGAGTCAGTGTGCTACAATGTCAAACCACAAAACATCCTCCTGCATCTATAAATAATAAAAATCTCTTTGTTTTAGTGCAATTAAAACATTAAATTATGAAAGTATTTACATTTACAAACTAAAAGATGTAAATAACATGAAAGAAACAGAAAGTTTGTATGAAAAATAAGTGCAATTTAACAGTATTATGCCTCAAATGATCATTTATAGATATGCATTATACACAATGTTAGACAAACATTTGGTAACAGGCATAATATTGTTAAAATGTTCAAGTTTGGAACTAAAATAAGAACAATTTTTACAATATTATGTATTAGCTTATTAACACAATGTACAGATTACAGTGGATCTACAAATGCAAAAAACCTTTAGTAACAGGCAGAGTATTTTTAAAATGGCACTTTATTTTACACATTTCAGGTTGTTCATATTTGTTCAGATTATTCACATTTTATTGTGAAAGGATAGTTTGTAAATGTAAATATTTTCGATAATGTTATTTTTTTCCCCACATTTTACCAAGAATAACATTTATAGTTGTCATTATTTCTAGGTTATTGCGCTATTATTTTATTTCAGATCATATTGTTCTGTATGTGGCCCCTGAACTAAAATGAATTCCACATCCTTGACTGTTAAGTTAATATCTTCAATGTAACTTTTGCTCTTCCCCAAATTCATCCTGTGGGCTGGATTGGTATCTTTTTTGGGCTGGTTTTAGCCTGCGGGCCGTGTGTTTCACACCCCTGATATAGCTAATAACGAAGAGCACATCTCAGTATATGACATTTTATTTCACATTGAACTGTTTTGTTACCCCTCGGCCAACGTCGGGCTGAAAGGGTATTGTAATCGTTTTGTCGTCTGGCTCTGTCTGTCCATTCAAAAATGTAATCGCATTATCTGAAGAAGGCTTGGAGATATCTGCACCAAATTTATACTGTGGATGCATCTTGGCATGGAGAAGAAACCTATTGAAAACAGATCACCTTGACCTACTTTTACAAGGTCATTCAAGTTTTTATTATTATTATTATTATTATTATTATTATTATTATTATTATTATATGGCGACATGTCCTTTCAACCATGTGCATGTGCAATCAAAATGTAGATATGTAAATATGATTTAAATTTTTAAAAAAAATATTTAATTATAATTCTTTATATAAATAACAAATTTTTCATTTTCTTCATTTTTCATTTCTCACTTGTGGTGTTTTCTACCTGTCATTTTCTTTACACTGGTATGTTATATATTGCTGCTTTTAACTGTGACATTTCCCCATGTTGGGATCAATAAAATCTTATCTTATCTTTTCTTATCAACAACATAATTGTATTATCTCAAGTATTTAGTATTTAGTGTTTATTTGCACATCACAAACAACAAGAAAAAAGAAGAAAAAAAAATAAAAAATTCATCCAACTAACACCATTGTGCAGGAGCGGATAGAAGTCAAAAAAGGTTATACCTCCCCGGAAATGAACAATACACACACAAAAAAAATAAAGAATAAAAATACCATATAACTGAAATAATAATTAAAAGTAAAAAACAATACAAATCAAAGCCTTACATTTTTTCATAAATTACAGTCCTTTACAGATGCTTTTTAAATAATGATAAAGAAGACGTTGATTGAAGTTCAGGATGTAGATTATTCCAAAATTTGTGGTCCACGATATTTTAGATATTTTATCAATATTTTATTGATATTTTAGCTGAAGAATGCATTGAGATATCCGCACTAAATTTACACAAAGACCTTTAAAACATTTGCCTATTTTAGTCTTTACTTCAATAATTTCTATAGAAATAGCTGTTTTGTTCCAGTCATTCGCCTCCATTTTTGCTTGTGTTTCCCTTCATGCAAATTTCATGTAATGAATTGGATTTTTTGCAACGCACCATTCTAAACAAGAATCGTTCTTCTCCCATCATGTGTTATATTTTGTTATGTTGCACAGCCCTAAGCTTTTATGTAAAGTAAGGTCAAATATTCACCAGATAGGAAAATGTATCCCTGTTACCTGCTGTCAAACACACTTGCGGAGAAGCCCTTTGACTACGCTGGAAGAAATGCACATTAGCTCGAGTTTTGACGCTTCATATTTTCTCTCAAACTCGTCTTATATATATATATTCACCGGGAATTGTTTGATACTCGACTCATGAAAGATCATTTCAGAGACAGTGCTGTGAATTGGTGGGTCGACGTGGTGAGATTGTCATGGATCCCATTTGGTTAGTCATTGTTTAGACACTCCATCACAGTCCTTACAGGGATTTTGAATAGCTTATCCTGCCTCTATTATATTCAGAGGATATCAATCTCCCATGCTGGGGCCAAGTCTCAAGTAAAGGAATATACAGCCTGCCAGAGCCTATCAGACTATAGATTCAATCGAAAGAGGCCCCGCATGCCATCCCTGTAGATTTGAGGCAGCTATTTCTTTTTTGTATAGAGGGGGGTCTCAGAGGGGTAGTGTATATTGAGTTTGTTTTGAAAGTGATGCTTCCATTAGATGGGAGCTGGTCATCTGCTTCAGTGCTAATGCTGGCAGAATGCCTGATTCAGCAGCACTCTCCGGGCAAGTGTGATGGTACATTGCACCAGTCAAAAAGCACTTGAACATAAAATAATCCCAGGACGCAAACAAGTGGTAACAAATACATATAGTAAACTCAACAGAATTTAAAAAAAAAAAAAAAAAAAATCATGGTACATGGTTTTTTACACCTCTGTTTAATAGCATTGAAGTGTTGATGAGCTTTGGGAGATGTTTTACAGAGTCTGCTGCAAAGTAAAACAGACTGGGACGGGAATAGGAATTTTAGCTCCATCACCCTTTTTATCGCAAATCAGCTGATTGGCCTTAAATCCTTCCACTTAACATCTAATGCTAGGTAAAGGTAAAAATTTTAGAAGATTATTTACTTGTAGAAAAAACAATTTCCACTTATGGAAATATTATTTATGATTTCTGTTCCCATTTTTTCATTCTCTTACTCATTGACTTGCATGCACTAAGGATGTTACGAAACCAGAAATTCAGGGATCAATACCAATACCACTATAAAAGTACACAATGGCCAAAAAAAAAAAAAAAAAAAAAAAAAAAAAAACCCAAAACAAAACAAAAAATCAGAAGAACCCATAAACTTGAACAAGAAATACTTTTATTTGCATATAAATGAATATTGCTATTGTCTCTAACTCTCTGATCTGTTGTACTGTCAGTTAGAGCTGCAACCGATTAATCGACTCAAAGTGATCAAAAAAAAAAAAAAAATCATTCAACCACAATTCTCCTGAATTTCTCTGCTGTTAAACATTGGTTCCACTGTTGTGTTTCACACGGACGCTTATTGTGACGCACAAAAAAGCTTCAGTTCAGGAAAACTGCAATAGAATATCTCCCTTCAGTCAATTCGCGTCGATTAATCGCATTGGGACTTTTTGCATTGACTTCAAGCACCTAGTCCAGGGGTCACCAACCTTTTCTCTTCTGTGGGCTACTTTTACCTAATGAAGTTGCTGGAGGGCTACTCTAATTTAGCAACATTTATTTACATAGCTATTTTTCATACATATACATATTTTGTATCATACGTTTGTAACATTGTGCTCTTCATTTATTTTATTCATTTATATATCTTTGTTTTAACATTTACAATACTTAAAAAGTGTTAATATGAAACTATTATTTTATTTTAATTAAGAAAATCAAAAGTAGAAAAAAACAAATACAAGCATTTGCATGCTGTATTCCTAAATATTTTAATACTATGTCAAAAATTATGGAATGGAACAATCCTGCATATTTTTATAGAATTACTAAAAACAAATAATACACACCTGTATGTGCATTTTTAATACTCTGAAATTGTGAAAAGGAACGTTGTCACTCACACAATAAAACTTCACCAGCATGTGCTGCTGTTTTTCTGAAGGATTTGACCTTTTCTAAATTCACATATGCTGTCAGAACATATTAATTAAAACCTAAAAATCTTTGTGTTCTTATATTAGTGACCCTTGGCGAACCACCGGTAGATCGCAAGCAACGTGTTGGAGAACCTTGAACTAGTTCTATGTTTAGAACAGGCCTGCGGGCGACTCGCGTGGTCCCTGCGGGCGACCTGGTGCCCGCGGGCACCGTGTTGGTGAGCCCTGACCTAGTCGATTAATCGGTTGCAACTCTACTGTCACTCACAGTTTACTGTTTTGAATATGCAGACATGATTGGCTGAGTGGTATCACGTGGGATGGTTCTAATGTCTACCTGAAATACATCCATGTACGACTTTTGGTCCTTTTTTTGTCCATTAGACAAGGCGTCTTAAAAAAATGAGTACTGACGGTTCTTGTTTCATCATAGTATAGAATGGTATCATGAGTATCGGTTCTCATGACATCCCTAGCACGCACGCTAATATTCAATGTTTTTCCCTTATTCTGAAAAAGACAGTATCCTAAATAAGCAGTTTATCTGGCCAATGAAAATGAATTTCTATTCACATGCAGTCGTATATATCCTTTAAAATAAGGTTTTCCTTTGGTGGAAGATGTCCCACTATGAATTCAGCCTCTGTTTTGTTCCATTAATAAACCTCCTGGTCAGCTTTTCAGCACTTGTGCATATACTTAGGTTGATGTTTATATCTCAAATCAGTATCTTACGAAGGTGTAGCCATGACGTGTCCCATTATTTCTATCCATATAGTTTATAAATATTAATATTTCCTTAAAGTTTAATGGGAGTGAGATATGAAGAAAGTAGATGGTAATTTGTGGTAGAAAATTATTTGCAGTCAAAGCATGAAAAATATTTTAGAAATTTAGAGGCTGAACATTTAAAATCAGTCACGGTTTAAAAAAAAAAAATAATAATAATAATAATAACTTTAAAAAATCTATGTTTAGAGAATTAGAGGCATTTTGGAAGCAAAGATAACAATTTAAACATAACTAACCAATGCAATGATTTTAATAATAATTTAAAACCCTGTTATGACATTTGTCATTATTGTTTTTGTCACTCAGACCCCTGTTACAGAAGAAACACCTGAATTCTATGTGTCTGAATACTTTTATCCATACAGTCTATCTATAAACCTTTTGATATGCTTTGTCATAATGTTTAACAGTAGGTGTGTTTCCCCTTCTGACCAGAACGGTGAACTTTCTTTTTGATTCAACCATCTCTGCGAGAGTGGACCTTTTCAGTAAAACCAACAGTTTAGATTTGTTTTCCAAATGTCCTATTTACATTTCCAAAGTCCACTCACAAAATTGGAATAATATCAGCATATGGGTCTGGCCAAGTGAGTTGTGGGGTAAGAGAGCACTGTGCAGCAATACTAATTATTCCATATCTGTTTTAAAAAATTAATTTAGCAGCAACCATAATAGCTCAAATTGTAGGGTTTAGCAAGTACTTTAACAAGCCATTAAGGAATAATAACCAAATATTTCATAAAAACATGAATTTATCATCACTGACAAAGTAATGGAGTGAGGAAAAATATACAGCAGTTATTCAAGGTTTGGAAAAAATGCCAAAAAGTGCTGTTCCTCAAGGAAAGTGCAAATATTTAGCATATCATACTTTTCTCAATATATGAGAGTACATTATATCCAGATTTTTTTGCTTGAATTAAGCAAAAAAATCTTGAATTAAGCAAAAAAAATCTGTCAATGGAACAAGTGAAAATTATCTTGGTAAGATTTCTTGAAATAAGATTTTCAAGATCTATTGTCTAAAAATAAGTTCTTCTATCTCACTGAAAAGTTATTCTTTAGGTGATTATGTCTTATTTTAAGTGCGATGAGATATTTTGACTAGAAATGAGAAAAATTCACTAGGTAAGATTTAGATTTTTGCAGTGAGGGCAAAGACACACCAACCCGACTGCGGATCGTTGCCAGAAAACGTAGCCTGACTGATGAGTTGGCTCCCGTCTCTGTGACACGGTCAAAAAAAATGTGAAGAACACACCGAATTGACTACCAACATAAGCGTACGTTCTACGCTTGCACGAGACGTAAATTCCGGAAATGACAGAACATCTCTCTAGACCAAAACACAGAGCTTGCGGTCGTCAGTCATTGTTGTCAGCAGAGAGTTTTGACTAGTCAAGAAGGGTAGTTGTTGTATTTGTTGAACGGATGGCTAGTAATAAGAAGATACTGGCATTGTCAGCTCTCTGGTGGAAGAAGAAAGATATCGCAGGCGAAAACTAAGGAGAAATCGCTCTATGCTAACAATGCTAACAGTGTTCACTACATGGAATGAATGAAGTCCATAGGCAACACTGACTGGCACTCATTCAGATACAATGTGAGGAGTGAATGGTCTATTATAGAAGATATTAATAGTGTGAAGTACCTTGGCATAGCTCAGGGATTAAAGTTCTCCGTCACCACAACGGATTTCCGTCAAATGGAAAAATTGAGGGGGGAAAGAAGTCATATTGAAGTAACTTCCCCACGTGTTTCGCGGGGTCCAGTCGGCACCACGATCCTGTCCTGGGTCTGCTGTCCTGGGTCTGCTGTCCTGGGTCTGCTGTCCTGGGTCTGTTGTCCTGGGTCTGCTGTCCTGGGTCTGCTGTCCTGGGTCTGTTGTCCTGGGTCTGCTGTCCTGGGTCTGTTGTCCTGGGTCTGCTGTCCTGGGTCTGCTGCGCTCCGGTCTGCAGGTGTTTAACACAGGCACAGGGGGCTGATAGGTTTAACAGTGATGATAATAAGATGACTTCTTTATTTTTATGTCAGGAGGACAGATTGATGACTATTTATGTTTAGAAGGAAACGCTGCTCATTCTGTGCCTCAGAAACACATGGACAAGTTCAGCTTTACCGAAGTTCAGCCTCCAGACGCTAACTTTAGTTTAGTGCTAACAAGTAGCTTTCATTTTGAAAAAACCACAGCGAAAAGGTAAGGAGACAGAACTGATCTACATGTACCTTCATGTTTGGGTTCGTAGCTTATCTCCTCTTGCCGGTATATGACTAGTGTGTGTGTTTGTGTGTATGTACCCTTCTCGTGCGTGCAGCTGTGCGCGCCGCGGCCTTACACGGTTACGCGCCCGACTGCATAAGTGCTTTATTTTGACCCGTTTAGCATCTTATTTCTTTCTGTGTGGTACAGTACGAAGATAAAATTGAATGAATGAGTAACACCCTTGGTATTTGCAAAGCCACTGTATTTTAAATACCCTCAGAGAGTATCTGTAACGGAATATAATTTCTGTTTCAGTTGACGTAATTTCAGTTGACGTGCCAAAAAGCAGAAAAAATAAAAGATTAGTTGGTTAGGGTTACAGTTACACAGACATTTCCCCCAAAATTCATGTGCTGTTGGAGTTGGAGTTATGTTTTAGGAGTTCCTAAATTGTTAAATAAAAAGTTTTTCACTCATTTTTTGCAGTAAGGTTTTCTTCTAGTTATTATTTTCACTTGCTTCAAAGATTTTCATACCCTTTAAAATTAACCAGAGAGCACCAAAATTGACCTGAAGCTTTAAAAATTTTCTGGGGGAGGACCCCCAGACCCCCCACCAATACCACTCATGACATTTTTTCTATCCATGTTACTAATCTTCTACACCTGTACACTCTCCCATTCAGTGTGTTTTACAGTATTGCCAAATTTGACTATATAAACTTGTACGCTATAGTGGTATTGTATTGCATCATTTTTAATAGTGGCCAATGATTTTGACCAGAAGAAAATTTTCAGTCAGATGAAAAATTTTTGCTTTAATCCCTGGCATAGCTGTATTCACATGGAAACTTCTCGTTCACTGATTCACTAGTCAAGGGCTGTCCCTCCACCAATCAGATTGATCCGAATGAATGACTTGTTAGTGTCAGATTACATGTTGAACCGGCTGAAAAGACTGGCAACGGCGTTAACGACAGTCGATCGCATGGAACACACCAAGCAGACTCGTGTCACCGACCTCACCAGACTGCCCGACGACATCCGACCACCGAAAATCAAGTTGGTGTGTCTTCGCCTTTATACGCTGCATATTTTTTTTTTGCTGTACACGAAAAACAATGCGAACGGCAGAACCAGGCAATACAGCGTTACACCAACCATTCTGCTTTTCTTCTATTTCTTCATTGTGATCCTTTACTGCACTTTGAGTGTTCAGCGCTTAAAAGGGCTGTTGTGTAGATATCATATCTTTGAGCGCATAACCAACACCTCCTCTCCTCAAGCCTCTGCTGCCGAAGAGGAATTAGGTCTGAAATTGGTTCCAGCGGCCTGGCCTTCTTTGATATAATAATCAGTGTGCATGATGTTGTTTTTAAACTGGGGAATAAACACATTAATAAACATTATGGCACAGTAACGAATTCAAAGGTGCTTATTGCTTTGAGTCAGGCCTTAATTGAAATCAGTTTTTGTCAGCGTTTTGCATTTATTATTTGGAATTTCTGACCTTTTTTTTACCCGCTGACAAGCAGTCACTCTCCTCGATGCACTCACGTCATAAAAACAGATTAAGCCACGTTCTTTGTCTTGTTGATTTGCAATGCATATGTAATGGATTAGTAAACAGATTGGAGTCCTTTTGGTCCCTTATGGCCCATGTGATCAGACTGGCCATTCAGAACCTCTCTTTGCAAAGTTAAGGCCAAATTACTTTATTATGCCAAATGAAAGCTTATTCAATACAAAGCATAACTTCAATAGATTTTATAAAACCTTGAGAGGCTGGTTTATGGAAATGGTCCCCGCACAAAAATACAACAAAACAAATTATGAGACTGAAGTGTCATTACTGAAACAAAGAAGTGAATGAATGAAAGATAATAAATGCAGGCCTAAATGGGAAGATATTGTATATTTTAATGCTGCACAATACTGGGTCATCTTTTTGACTATAGTAACTGTGTGCCATGGCCGAGGACTGTACCATTATTCACAAAAAACTACCTCCACAACCTTTTCCCTTAATTCCTCTCTTTAAAAAGACACCACAGTAAATTTGGTAAGTTCTGAGTCAGCATCAAACACAGGCTATGAAACAAAAATGAGACTTTTTAAAGCCATAACCTTTTCTGTAAGCTCTAACACACCCAAAGATTTGTCTTTTATCAGATTTCTATAAAGACTGCAATAACATAAAAAGATGAACAATATAAATTTCTGTTATGAGTTGTTCAGAGTTCCTTTCTTGGTGTACAGCAAACTGCACACCCATGTACAATACACTGTGTTTTAACAATGAGCAAATCATCTGCTAGTCTACAGCAGGCAGTTACTCTCCTGGTTTACAGTCGGTCCCTAGTACTCTACTGTGGTGAAAAGAACTTGAGTGACACTTTTTTTTTTTTTTTTTTAATTATTGTTATTTATTATAATTGCAGTAATGTTATCTTGTATGATGATTAGTGGTTTACTTAATGTAGTTTTCTGATTGGTTAACCTCTTGATCAACTTAGCAATAGCATGCAGTTGTCATCTGTAAAAGGTTGCTTAAGTAGGGTACACACATAAAGACCATCAGGCTGGTTTTGTCCCGATTTTCGCCCTTCCTGACCAAGTACGGCGGACGCCAGATTATTTTATGTCGAAGATTATCCTGTGGTCTGAGGTGTATTCAAAGTAAATTTGTCCCGATGATCTCCTCCAAAATGGGTCGGGGCCGACAATCGTAAATATTAAACTTGTTCAATATTTATGACCAAACATCTTCATGTGTGTGGGGAAAGCCGACGACTACCGAGTCATGACTGAGAATTGTAACGTGGAACGGATTATAGCCAATCAAGAAGCGAGCTGACTGAGGAACAAAGAGGCAGGCGTAAGTAAAAACAAGTATGGCTGACCTGAAACATAAAGTTCGGCGGACCTCAGAAATTTGTAATTTTTCCATCAAAAATAGTCCCAAGAACACCATCATTTCCTCCTCTTCCATTATTCATAGATGGACAGAAAAGGCAGTATTACAGGTTCGACCTACTACTGCTTCTGCTTGAGAAGTAGCGTAGTGGGTTAAGCATATGCTTGGCAAATAGGCACTACCAGTTCACCATCAACACCGCTAGTAGGGATGGGAATCGTTAAAAATGTAACGATTCCGATTCCATTATCGATTTTGCTTATCGATCCAATTCCTTATTGATTCTCTTATCGATTCTCATTGGGTGAGGGAATGAAAGAGTACAAACGGGTGGGTTTGCATTAACTGTCTTTTATATTTCCATCTGCACAGAAAATATAACATATACAGTATGTACAAATAATAACAGATGACGCCGGGCCTGGTTCGGGAGGGATGCAGTGAAAGTGAAACTAAAAACGCTTTACTAATTCCTCTATTGCTGCATTTCCACTACAAGCTCGGCTCTTCTCCCGTCGTTGTGCACCTCATTTCCTTTCCCCTACCTTCGGAAACTTGTACTTGAGGGGGTACGACGTTTGTGGCCCACACCGGAACCGGAACTGGGCCCGGCGTTCACTCTACCGCTAGATTCACAATCACTGCTACACACATCAAATTAATCACATGCTGTGGACAAATGTTTGAGCAGATTGGAGGGATTCCAACCTTTTGAAGAAATGGAAGCTTTGACAGTGTTCCAGTGGACCTGGTGTCGTCTGTTTGGACCTGGTGTCGTCTGTTTGGACCTGGTGTCGTCTTTTTAGACTGTTTCTGCCTCAACACCATGTTGGCTACGTTTTGACCAAAACAGTGCAGCGTACGTGTGACATCATCGCGGATGCGCAACAAAGGCGGAATCGATAAGCAGAATCGTTAAGCAGGCAGGCAAATGATTCCAAGGAATCGAGCTACTGGGATCCGGTTCTCAAAAAGAGCCGGTCCTCGATTCCCATCCCTACCCACTAGATGTTTTGTTTTTTTTTTTTAAATTGGTGAATCAAATTGATCGATTCAGATTGGATTTGCAGCAAATGAACGAACTGAAAGAATCAAGTTAGTAAAAAGAATCGGACTTCCCATCACTGTAGTATTTACAGAGAGTATAGAGGAAATTCTGATCCGCCACAGGTTCTTATATAGGACATACATGGCATGCGCACCATATCCCTCATATATAGTAGGGTTCAGGTGTGGCAAAGATCACAGAGAACAGGAAATCCAGCAAAATGTCATCAGCAGATTTTCAGTTACCTGCATGTGAGATGAAATAAAATATGGCTTTATCATTTTTTTTATTGGTTTGTAATAATTTGACAGGTCCTTGTCTGAAAATATGCAGGTATCATGGGATAACTAAGGTGGTAAGGTTAACATGTGTATTAATTTGTCAGAGACATTAATGTTTTATATATAACAGTGTCCTACTACTGATACTGCAGATACTAGCGTCTGCTCCAGGGAGTCTTCTGAGTTCCAGTGGTAGGTTAAGCAACTTAAGCATGCAGAGCTCTGTTTTAATGGTTCTCAGTTTAAAGAATTCCTGTACTTTTAACTGTGGGATTAAGGCTTTTTGGGGTAAATCCTTATTTTCAGCCTTGGGAGTAGGGGCTGACATAGCTTGGAATGAATGTAAACACTCTGACCTCTTGATGCATTGCAAACAAATCAATGCATATGTGAATATTTACATAGTCAAGACCAATTGATTTTGCTGACCCTGTCATTGCAGACATACAACAACTACACGAGGACGGGCACAAGTTGTAACTTAATGAAGACATATTAATTTAGTTTTTCCACTGATTATTATTATTATTACTCCCTTACACTAGTATTTATGTCTTTAACTTAACCCATAAAGACCCAGTGCTATTTTTTTGGCAGTTCCCAAATTATTATTTTTCCCTCCATTTGACCTTTTTTAAGTGATTCATCACCATCTATTATAATATTATCCTCTCTTATAGTTTTTATGCTGTTGTGTGTATTTGTGCATGCTGTACCACATTTGTCCAACAGTCACCACCAAAGTGTTCTAGGCATAGCAACGTGATTGTAAGGTTGTTGTATTCCAAAATTACTAATATCTCCCAAAATATTGGTCCTATCAACTTGCAGTTTTCACTAGTCTATTCCTTGACCAAACATACATAAATATGACAAACTGCAGCCGTCAACTCTTTCCGGATTTTGTGCGAATCCCCAGACACACATACATGTACGCATGCACACACTGGCCGCTCGGTTTTTATCTTATAGATAAGGAGAATTTCACGAAGGTCTCTGTGTTCCAAAGTTTAAACTACTTGTAAAGTCTGTTGTGTTTTTCAAGGATTTTTATTACATGCATAGAATTATTATTTTTCCATTGAAATACCGTTTAAAAGAGAAACTGTTGAAGGGTTGCGTGAGGAAATTGTGATACATAGTTGCTCTCCTTTTTGAGAATATCTGTGAATTCTGATTCCTGCTGTGACCACCTTTTTGCTCAATCTATAATTAAATTCAAACTTAAAAAGCCAAGTGCTTTGCAAATGACCTGAGGGTGATGCTGACTTTCTGTTGCACTTTAAGTGGGCATTTATTAATACATGTCTGTATTTTCACAGTCTTCAGAACACATTCTCATAAAAGACTTTTAACTTCAAGGCACACTTTCCCCTTAAAAGGCTTAGGGATAAAGAAAGCATCATGCTTATTGCATGAGGGCCACTTCTTGTTTAATTAGAAAGCTTGCCTTTATTTATTTACAAGGCATTCAAGGGAGCATTTTCAGCAGTACATAATTTCCTCTGGATGTGATCTGTAATTAAAAATGTGCATCACATCTTAGTGTAAAATTATACAGAGCAGCTGAAGTCCCCTGCTTTGATGAAGACAATCCAAATGCTCGACTCCCATAGAGACAGCGACATAAAGTATAGATTTAGAAAACACAATCTTTTGTCGCTCTTGTTTTGTTTTTTTGTTTTTTTTTGTGGTTTTTGTTTGTTTTTCTTAGAATTAACATGCAGCCTGTATGTGAACATTCATATCTGGATTATGAAAAATTAAGATAAAGTGCGTGAAGGTGGAAAGTGTTGTTTTTGCAGTGCAGATAAATCCACTAAGCAGAAAGGGACATGGTTTCACCCAAACTGTGAATGAATGTGTAATCGGTACTCTATCACCACACTCCTGGGGGGGGGGGGGGGGGGGGGGGGGGGCTCTTGCTGCAGAAGTTGAAAGGTCACCTAGTTCCACCTTTTCTTCCCAATCAAACAACAACATGCAATAACTACCAACAGAGGCAGAAAGCAGCAACGCAAGAAGTGTTCAGAAATGAAACACGGCACCGTTTTTCCCTCAAACCTCATTGTTCACAAATACAGCAACTAATACATTTTCATGACGAGGTCTGATGGCGGTGGAGGCGGAATGGTGGGAAGTCTTGTTAAATACCAGGTGCAAATGCAAAGGCTCGTGGATCACATGTCATTATTAAGATAATGCATCAACCTACAGTTCCCAATGAAAGGTGTGAACAGTGTTATTTACCACTTCCAAGGCTCTGCACAGGCAAAAAAGAAAATAACAGATGAGTCGAACAGAGCACGCATTCACTGCATAGTCGGGTTTTGGACTGACTTTTGTAGTTCAGGTAATGTAACATATAGTGGTTGAAAGAAGGAAAGAGCTGTTGAGCGTCATGTTGATACTTCCACGCAAATAACCTTTTCACTTTCAGCTGGTAGTGATGCAATCCATTGGTAATATTCAAGCATTGTAATTAATCTCCAACTGCTTTATGCCCTTGTAGCCCATATAAGCATGTCTATTAGTAAAGGAACATGCCTGTGGTGCTTGTTTTCATCTTTTTTTTCTGTCTTTCTTTGTGGCACTTGAAGAGCAGGCTTTTAATCGCCCTTATTATTCCAGCTGGCCTGGAGAGATGCCACGACTTCCTTGTCTTTAAAGACTAAATTATCATAATGAGCACTGTCAACATTTGTACTATTTTTATCATAACATGTTGTCGTTATGTAGATGGAGAAACAATACGATCATTACCGAAATGGAGAGAGTCGCGCCAGCTTCACACAACAGGAAAGGTGCTCGCTTGTTTTTCTAACAAACAACTTCCAACCGCGCTACGCCAAGCACTTGTTTGCCTTAAATGAATGTTTTTCTGCGTGCGGATCTGAGGTAAAACATGAAGGAGAACGACAAAGAGGTAGATGTGCCTCTGAGAAACAAACCAGTGTAGCCTCTATGATGTAGCGGGATGTTTCCTCCGTGAGACTGGTGTACACCAATGATAAGTCCCATTCACAGTCGTCTCTGTATGTGTCACTAACTAACAATCGAGATAAGCTGTTTAGATGAAACAAGTCCTACAGTGCAGTGAAACATGCCTGTGAGCTGGTAAAATTGAAGCAAGGCACTGAAAACCAACAACGTCAGAAGCACCATATGCTGATAGAGGAGTCGCACAAAATTAGCCACTTTGATTACAGTGTTATCTTCTGAAATCCATATTACTTATTTAAAGTGTGACAGCTGGCTTTTTTTTTTTTTTTGTGACCCTGAGGTAAACATTGTGAACATCATATCAAGTGTGGTGCTGGGATATGTAAATCTTTACAGTTATTTGCATAAATGTGTAGCAGTTTACTTTGCACAGTCGTTTTAACTGCTTTCAAACACATAAATGCCTTATTTCCTTTTTTTTTTTCCATTATGGTTTACACTAGTGGATACTGGGATACCACTGTGTTACAGTAATAGCATAACTTCCAATAAATTCTACCCAATCTGCACCCAAGTCTGATACATGATTATTAAAATCTATTTTAAGACCAAGCACTTGAGGATGAAATCACTAAATCACATGTGGCTAAACTCTGAAATGTGTTTTCAAGGCAGTTTTTATCATAAGGAAATGACTGTCAGACAATTCTGTTTAAATGCCAATTAATGCCGCTTTCTCTCAGGTAAATGTTTTTTTTTCTCTCTCTCTTTGAGATCAAACTGTTTTTTGTAGGTCTTTATCATGAGCATCTGTAATCACTTCAGCTCTTCATCGTGCCTGCACTCCCCGGGGGATTTAAAAATGAGCGCGGGTCGTGTACAGTAAACAAACATATCAACGTGACCAGAAAGATGTCAAACTGAGGAGACGCTTAAAGGTGCTGGAGACTTTCATGACCAATTTTTCATCAAATCTGTACAACCTCAGTCATAGCCTAAGTATCACGAATCTGTAAGTCTTTCTGTGATTACTCACCTGAACCTCTTGCATTACGGTGAACAGTTTCGAAGTGCCATCCACCATAAACAAACTGTGTGTTTACAAACCGATCCGGGAGGTCACTCGGGCATCTTCGGAATTTTGTTGTGACGTGCATTGTGGGAAACGGAGGTTCACGCAGCCGCCTGATAGCGGCAGCGCGACCATATGGTATATGGATGAAACAAACACACGGAAATGCGGAAACGGCTGGAGGAACATGCATAGAAGGAAGGGAGTTCCTGCCGTTTCCGATCATGTCTGTTCCAGCTGCCGCTGTAAGGTGGCTCTGTGAGCCTTTGCTTCCCACAATGCATGTCACAACAAAATTCCGAAGATGCCTGAGTGACCTCCTGGCTTGTTTATAAACACATGGACTATTTATGGTGGATGGCACTTCGAAATTGTTCACCGTAATGCAAGAGATTCAGGTGAGTAATCACAGAAAGACGTACAGATTGGTGATACTTAGGCTATGACTGGGGTTTGACAGATCTGATGAAAAATTGGTCATGAAAGTTTCCAGCACCTTTAAAATCTGCACTGCTAAAATAAACATCGCTGCGCTCTGTTCGTCCTCCATTGCTGTTTTGAGAGCCAACACCGCTATGCTCGGGGTATTTCTGACGTGCAAGTTATATGTCACACTATACGCTGCGCTATGTCACCGCCCCTTTGATTACTGAACACAGGTCCGCTGACTGAAAGTCAAGGTTATAATAGTTTTGGATTTTTAATTATAGTTTAGTTTTAATTAGTTTTGACTTTTTTGTCTCTTATTCAGTTAGTTTTAATTAGTTTTTAGAGCAGGTTTGTTAGTTTTTATTAGTTATCGTTTTTTTCTGAATGCTTAGTTTTAGTTTAGTTTAGTTTTAGTATTAGTTTTAGTTATTTCATATATTTTATCTTCCTCATCATCCTATTCAAAGAAATTAGTGAGGCGTGGATATGGGTTACCCTGGACACTTTATTTGGGGGTCGGGTTAGGGCGGCTCATGGACTGAGCAGAGACACAATGTACCGTACAATGTATAAATTCCCTATAGCAGGTTGAGGTGGGGTGCAATCCATACACAACGTCACTTGCGTGAAACGATGTGAAGATGTGCAAAGCATGAGAGGGGATGCACAAAGCAGGCAGCAGTTAAACCAGATAGAAACATATATAACCAGCTAACCAGCAGTTAAAGCAGATACGAACCTATTATAAACCAGCTAACCAGCAGTTAAAGCAGACAGAAACATATATAAACCAGCTAACCAGCAGTTAAAGCAGACGGAAACATATATAAACCAGCTAACCAGCAGTTAAAGCAGACGGAAACATATATAAACCAGCTAACCAGCAGTTAAAGCAGATAGAAACATATATAAACCAGCTAACCAGCAGTTAAAGCAGACAGAAACATATATAAACCAGCTAACCAGCAGTTAAAGCAGATAGAAACATATATAAACCAGCTAATCAGCAGTTGAGGCAGACAGAAACATATATAAACCAGCTAATCAGCAGTTAAAGCAGACAGAAACATATATAAACCACTTATAAACATATATAACCCAGTTCCTCATCAGTAAACCACACCTTAGCAGATATCTCATCTCTTAATCATCTCCAGTTCCATTATTAGCCAACTTTGCTTCAGTTCAGTTCAGCTAGCTGTAGCTAGTAACATCAAACGTTTTTTAACATTCTAACAGGTTCCATACCTCTGTAATTGGATTAGTTTTCATCCTCCTCTTTTCTCCTCTTCTAAACTGTGCAGTTCAGGGATTGGAAGGCCTTTTCATGGTGATAAACTCTCCAGTTTTAACCTGGATCCTAGTCCTGTCTGACTCTGTCCTTTAGCTCTGCTCTGTCTCTGTCACTCACGCGCACACACACGGTACGCAAAAAAAAAAAAAAAAAACGACCCATGTATCACTACAGTAAACCCCAGACAGGACTGTGTTGCTTTGTCCCAGCTTTAGTCTGTATGTTCCAGGTAGAGTGGGGACCAGAAGACAACTGGAAACCACCAGTGACCAGACATGACAGACTGTTAAGTGTTGTAGGGTGCTGCTAGCTCAAACTGCTGGAGCGAAATAAATCAATTTCATATCCATCCAACATTGACAAAGACGAAAACGAAGGGAATTGTATCCATAATTTTTATACGTTTTAGTTAGTTTTGTAAGCTCACGATACAGTTTCAGTTAGTTATCGTTTTTTTCCTTTAATTAGAGTTTTTATTAATTTCAGTTAACGAAAATGTTTTTTCAATTTTAGTTTTCGTCATTTCGTTCGTTTTCGTTAACGATAATAACCTTGCTGAAAGTCCAGCCTGTCTCACCTCTGTTACTCCTTGGCTGTGTGAATCAGTCAATGGAGGCAAAAAAGTGGGATCACCATCTCACCTTTTTCCGGGATCTTTGTGTAAAAGTGGTTACTGTGTGGTGGTGGAACAGGGAGGTAATATATGACATGATTTAGTCTTATCAATCAGAAACATGCAGGTTCAGTCCACAGAGTATCACACGTCTTGTATCTTAAGTCATTTTGTCATATTCAGGGATAAACACCCCTGTCGTGCTGTTACGGTGAATATAATTCTGGAGTGTACTGTACCAGGCTTTTGGGATCTTTTCCGCTGCATAATGTGAATGACATGCATGCAGCTAGAATCAGAGATATGCCTATTTTGTTTTTATTTATCACCCCTACCTAACACGGCCTTAGTATCATTTTGCCACAGATGTCATGAATGACATTTCATCAACAAAACATTTTCACTGCTACATACAGAGTAGCAGTCACATAAGCAACATATTTTACATTACTGTGCCTTGTTTCCTGTTCTTCACAAGGATTTATTTTGTATGTTACACAGGAACGTGGGCTCGACAACCTTGGTACTGAAAAGCCAAATACATCATTACAGGACTAATAGGAATTCCACACAAATACAGTGAAGATCAGGAAATTACTTTTGCTTAATTTTTAATTGGAAATAAGCTATAGTAGTTTGTAATTGTATACAAATGCCACACAAGAAAGCAGTAAGCACAGTGCAAGACTTGGAAGCAGTGTTGCTGTAAAACATGACAGTATTATTAAAGTGGTGAATTGCCATTGCCAAAACCCTTAAAAATGTGATTCAAAAGCAGTATGTACACATTTCAAACTGTGGGTCCTTTTTCGATATCACACTCCAACTTTTTTTCACAGATACACACATTTTTCATGTGGTTAAGAGTTTTGTTGAGCGCCAGTTCCATATACTGATATTAGAAATGATATTGAAATGATATTGATTATATTAGAAACGAACTCTGGTCCGTTTTAAATGGACCAAACGAAGTAGGTGTGAAATATATTACTTCTCATCTTCCATAACTGCTTCCTTCATTCACAAATCAACTCTTGGCGAGCAGCTTCCTTATATGGAGAAATGGGGGCGTGGTTGTATGCTAATCACAAATAGCAATCACACGCCTTTCAGTGCACAATGGTTCTGATTCACACACATACGCAAGGTGGTGAGAACAAAATTGGTGTCATGAATCCCATGGTGATTTTGCGTATGGACTTATTTTCAGTGTTGGGAATAACGGTGTTAAAAATAATGGCATTTCTAACGCAGTTATTGTTTTCCAGTAACGGGTAATCTAATTCATTACTATTTCAAATGTTACAGTGCCATTACCGTTACTGGCAGTGAAAAGTGGTGCGTTACTATGCACTGATATCTAACAGCTGTTATCTGTCCTGGCTCACTCAGCCAGTCACGAGAGATGTGACGTTCGCGGATGACTCGAGTCTTTTGGACAGCTCTTTTAACTGAACGATAACAACTGATTCGTTTACGAGCTGTTCTTATATTCAAATTGCACACACTGTCTTCATGCTTCACCTGTGTGTCCATGAGTCTGAGTTGTCCACGCTGCCTTCACCTGAACGACTAATGACATGTCCGAGTTTGAGTTATCCGCAGCACACCCCATGCACTTGAACTCAGCTACGCACGCAGCTAATTTAGGGGAGGAGTTATCAGTGAGAGTCCCACTGACTGGACTGAAGACATTTACCGCTGGATCAGAGAGGAGCGACTGAAAAAAGTGGAGATGTGGGATTAACTGGAGGAGCATCTTCTTCCTATAAATGCAGATATGCATTCATGTAGTGGAAAAGTCAGACCCATGTGGACCCCAGCCAGGTCCTGGTGGAGCCCAGTTGGGCCCTGGTGGACCACAGCTGGGCCCTGGTGGACCCCAGCCTCACCACAGTTATGGTATAAAGTACCTGTCTGCTGTTCTACTCTATGCCACGGGCCGTGAAACACGCTCAAAAATCTGTTTCCTTTTTTTTTATTTATTATTTTTTATTTTTTTTTTCAAAATTTTTTTAAAATACTTTTTTTAAAAAATGAAATACTTTTATATACTTATATAATACTTATATACTTTTATATACTTATACAATACTTATATAAAAATACTTTTTTATATACTTTTTTTTTTTTTTTAACTTTTTTTACCATAAAAAAAGAAAAAAAATCTGTTTCCTTTTACATATTTGAAGGTTTTTCAAAAAAGTAAGGCAATGATTACTTTCCCTGGTAACTAGTTACATTTATGAAGGAGTCATTCCGTTACTAACTCAGTTACTTTTTGGGAAAAGTCATTAGTAACTATAACTAATTACTTTTTTCAAGTAATTTGCCCAACACTGCTTATTTTGTACGCAAAGTAAAAAACATTTCCAAGCACACATTAGTGACTGAGGCCCGTTATTTCAGGGTGGTTTACCTCGTAGTTGTACAGGGTGGGGAAGCAAAATTTACAATGAACATTTAGTTGTTTTTTCTCAGCAGGCACTACGTCAATTGTTTTGAAACCAAACATATATTGATGTCATAATCATACCTAACACTATTATCCATACCTTTTCACAAACTTTTGCCCATATGAGTAATCAGGAAAGCAAAGGTCAAAGAGTGTGTGATTTGCTGAATGCACTCGTCACACCAAAGGAGATTTCAAAATAGTTGGAGTGTCCATAAAGACTGTTTATAATGGAAAGAAGAGAATGACTATGAGCAAAACTATTACGAGAAAGTCTGAAAGATACTATTAAAGAAGAATGGGAGAAGTTGTCACCCGAATATTTGAGGAACACTTGCGCAAGTTTCAGGAAGCGTGTGAAGGCAGTTATTGAGAAAGAAGGAGGACACATAGAATAAAAACATTTTCTATTATGTCAATTTTCTTGTGGCAAATAAATTCTCATGACTTTCAATAAACTAATTGGTCATACACTGTCTTTCAATTCCTGCCTCAAAATATTGTAAATTTTGCTTCCCCACCCTGTATAATTCTGCAATTAAATGAATTATCATTAATGCACTACACTAATTAGCCAGTGATGCCATTTACGTCCATATACATTTGGAGTTTCATACTTTGACCGCTCTGTTGAAAAATAATTTGGGGATTGTCCACAGTGGAAAGTAAATATCCCTAGAACCTTCTCCCACTTTAGCGACGCCAAATTCTAATGTCCTCGATTCCAGGCTTTTCTATAGTTCACAGTGATAAAATACAAATCCATGTTTCATTCCTAATGAAACAGGGCTCAGGTACACAGCTCCTCAGTAATACATCATGTTAACTGGAGAATGAAGGAAGAATAATGGTTATGCCTGTTGCTGCCACAAATCTGTGGATTCATCAGTGAAAGCCAAGATGAATGGGCAGCCCAAGCTGACTTCAAATTTCACCGTGATGGAGACGCTATTATCTACTGTCCGTCTTCTAAACATGAAAGCCGCTTTGTATTTTTAGCCATGCACACCTTAATGGTCATGTCATAATGGATGTGGTGTCGGAGATGGATTACAGGACATACAGCAGAGAAATTCTTTAAACATGTCAGGATGTTACGCTGTTAATATATTCACCTCCACACACAGGCTAAGTAGATATTTAATAGAATGTACTAAAGTCCCGCAGTGATCGTGTATGTACTGGGTTTAGCAGTGCACACAGAACAGTGAAATGCCTTTTTTAGACAGTAGAACGGTCGTGGCTGAAACAGCACAAAACTTGTGTGGCAAAGCTGCACAAAAGCATGGATTTTTGGCCAAAATATCTAAAAAGAAATGTTTGAAAGTGGTAGTGGTTGAAACACTGGGTCAAAAACTGAAAAAAAAAAAAAAAAAAAAAAAGATCTGTAACAAGGAAATAAGACATCAAGAAGGACAAGGATGGTGCAAAAACAAATGCCAAGGAAGCAGAAAACCCAATTAAATTATTAATTAACCCATAAACACCCGAAGAGCCACAGAATCACCTACTGATCTAAAATGTTTAAAGGGGTCATATTTTACTAAACTGACTTTTATTAGTCTTTGGTATATTTGTTTGTGTATTTGGACCCTAATAGTTCAAAAAGTTTGAATTTGAACCCTCCAGGTGCTACAAAGCTATCTTTATATTAATTTCATCAAAAATCGAGTGGATTTCTACAACCCGTTTCAATTCCTGCTTAATTTGTTAGATTTTATAACTAGTTACATCACGATATTTGCACATATAAGGTCAAGACTTAAGACAAACATTTCTCCGAGTACGATGTAATTGTTTATCAGCAGCAGCGGTTGTAGTAAAAACTGAAAATATGTCCAAACTTCGAGCCGATTACCTAAAATGTTCAGTTTTTGGTTGAACAGGACAGAGCAGCACAGTCAACAACCTGGAGGGGGTGGGGCATGAAGTGGCTCATTTGCATTTAAAGGGCCAGCGCTCAAAACGACCTTTCTGGTGTCATTACTCAGGGGCCGTTTACACGGCGTAGGATTCAGTCGACTCCGGGAAGATTTCATCGCGGATTAGCCTTCTGTTAACATGGAAACGGTGCCTAGAGTGCCTGAATCCGGAAACTTTTGATACCAGAGTCCAGGGTGGAATGTTATCGATACGCTCCGCATTTCAGCTTCGTGTTAACGCGAATCGGAGCGTTCCGGGGTAAAATATGACGTCACCGCATGCGCGCGCAGCCAAGACCCGCCAGTTAACCCACTCCAGGCCAGTTGGTGGCGGTAATACGCCTCCAAGCTGGTTTGCCAGCCTCTATGACACAATAAAGCTGCAGAAAAAGAAGGAACAACCACATCAACAATGGCCGGTTTCAGAACAACATACGTGCTGCTAACTGTGCTCAGTTTGCTGTCGCTTCTCCACCAAAAGTTAGACTTACTGCGTCTACACTCTTACCACCGCCTCTTCTTCTTCTTCTTCTTCTCATTTAAAGGCTGTCTAAACCGGAAATTGTTTGTGTGCAGGCGCGTGTTTTACCGCCACTGTTTCACTACAGCTCTACATTGCCAGCTACTGGTCTGGCATGGCCACTACAGCGTATTCAGCCGTCCTCGCGGACTCATGTTAACGCAGATCGTTATCATAGCGGCTTCGTCTTAACGCGGAATGATTTTATAACGCAAAGGAGAAATCTTTGCGGAATTAGATCCTAGTGTTGCCGTGTAAACGTACCCTCAGAAATAGGCTTGAAAATGGACCTGTGGAGTTGAATTAATGAAGAATTCAGACCCAAGCATAGCATTTACAGTTTATGTAGACCACAGGGAAATGTTTTAAAATGCATAATTCCATTTAAAAAGCAAAATATCACTCCGTTAATACCTGTTGATCCACTCATTCCATGTAAATAATTGGTGTAAAATACAGTTTGTCATCTTTTCACAGTCATCAGATATGACCCATTTGGATGTTCAGACACTGTTGTAAACGTGGAAACACCGTCGTCTTCTACAACATTGATTCACCAGTAAAACCCATAGAGCTGGATCAATGACAGTGGATGGAGACACTTATTTCTATGCTCAGTCAATAATATCTTTGCTCAAAAAGTCACTTTTTCTTTAGTTCTCTATTTCTGATGCAATAAACCTCAACTTTAACCCGTAAAGATCCAGTGTTACTTTTGTGGCTGTTCCCAAATGAATTTTTCTATTATTTGTAACCTTTTCTAATTGATTTATCACCATTAATTCTAATATTATGCTTTGTATTTTGCATTTTTAATTGGAAATTTGTTATTTTCTTGTATGTAATACACTGATTATGTAGATGTTCTTTGAAGCTCAGATTAAAGTCGAGGGTTATTATATTCAAAATAGAGAAAACTGAAGAAAAAGATGATTTTTTTTTTTTTTTTAGCAAAATATATCGTTAACTGAACATAAAATAAGTGTCTCCATCTACTGTCATTGATCCAACTTCACGGGTTTTATTGGTGAATCAATGTTGTAGAAGATGACAGTGTTTCCACGTTCACTACGGAGCCTTTGAACATCCAAATGGATCACATCTGATGACCATGAAAAGACGACAAACTGCATTTTGGGCCAATTATTTAATGTATTGATAGGATTAGTCGATCAACAGGTATTAAACATTTTATGTCAGTGAATGATTTTTCGTCGCTGGTGGATGTTTGGGTCTTTATGGGTTAATCTGAGTTTTTATGAACATCTACATGATCAGTGAATCAAATACAGGAAAATAGATGATTTACGCTGAAAGAACATTAAATAAAGAGGATAATATTACAATCAATGGTGATAAATCACTTAATAAAGGTTAAATATAGAGACAAACTGATTTGGGAACTGCCAAAGAAGTAACACTGGGTCTTTATGGGTTTTAAAAAAAAGAAGGATTTTTGTTTTTATTTAATGTTGCAGACATTTTGTTCTGCTTCTTACATTTTGTGCATTTTTTTTTTTTTACCAATGATTGTCATAATCTTTTTTGTAAGAAAACTAAATTGTATGGGTTCTAATGAATGCTTACACCCTGCCCGCAGAAAAGAAAAAGACAAACATATGACAGATGCCACAATTTCTTGCTGCAGAAACACTCTCTTAACCAATTAAATCCAAACCACTGTGAGTCAAGCATCTCTTAGGCATAACGCTGCATTAGCACCACACGGACAAGAATATCACTACAACAAACGAAACTAAGGCCTTCTCATTTTCTAATATTGTAGGAAAGAAAATGCTCGCTTCAAGTTGACTGCCAGTCCTAGCTCAAGGTTATTGATTCACCATCGTTATTTTTTTTCTATTGGTCCCCCCAAACCATTCCATGGTCATCCAGAAATATGGCATGAAGGTTTTTTTTTTTTTTTTTTTTTTTCTTAGCTGTTGTGATGAGGCTTTTTTTTTTTTTTTTTTCACTTTCTACAGTCACCAAGACCGAAGCATCTCCCCTACTATTAAATGTATTCTTGACCTCCAATTCCACGGCAGATTGTAACAACTTTGTAAATCCTCTGTCTCCTCTTGCATTAGAAGTAAATTGCGGGAAGTTATTGCATGTGGAGATATACGTCAACAACCTTTGTCTGCACCCTTTTGCCTCAAACGCTGTCATAGGTGGGGGAGAAAAAAAAAAAGATTCGAAATGTGTCACATCCATCATTTTTCCACACATGCAAAAACAGTAGTCGGCGCTGAAACGGCAAAGAAACGTTCAACATCCAATCAGGATCCTTTTCCCCTGTGCATCTGTCAGTGGCCGTCTTCCTCTTTCCCTTTATGTCTCTCCCACATAAACCATAGCTACGAAGCCGATGATATATATTTAAGTAAAGCGCTTGCAAAATAACATTCATGAATGTACTTCTTAATCAAAGGCTCAGTTTAAAATTACACGCTACCTTTTCTCACCGTTAAAACCCCATAATTACGACAGCACCATGGTGTCAATATCGGAAGTTCTTTTGTGACTTGAACCGAACTCATCCGTCTGTGCGCTTTTCTCAGTTTTCTCTAGCTTTTAAAGCTGCAGTCGTTCTTTCACTCGTCTTTTCCTGTATTTCCTTCCGCATTACGAGAGAGGCGTGCGCTAAGAGGCCTGAATGTGGCTTCAGTCCTGCATCGCTGACGAATTTTCACTTTTACATGTTTATATTCTGAAAATCGAAACTACTGTCACACTCTCTCCTTGACTTCACGCTTGTGTTCATTGCAATTAAAACAAAATCACTCAGCCGTATAGATGAGGGCGTCTAAATATTTAATTAATAGGATGGAACATATGCATACTGCGGGTGCATGCTGATGAGTTTGTTTATTAAACACTTCCCTTTAATTTAAGAGTTTGAGGATTAAAGTTAACTCGACCAGGCCACAAATAACCGAAGTAATGCTAGTTACCCCACTCCCCCGAAGGGGAGGCAAGGGGTATTGTTTTTGGTTCAGTTTGTTTCTTTGTTTGTTTCTTTGTTTGTTAACGCTCTAGCAGCAAAACTATTGGTTGAATTCATACCATATTTGGTTTATAGATTGTCAGTGACCCAGAATAGAGGCCATTGCATTTTGGCAAAAAATAGGTCAAAGTTTCCATGTTTTATTAATTTTTTATTTTTTATTTTTTTTGCCATTTACTTTTAATGGGTGAAATTTCACATGTCTCTAGCAGCAAAGCTATCAGTTGAATTCATGCCAAATTGGGTTTATAGATTGCCAGTAACCCAGAATAGATTTCCGTATATTTTGGGAAAAGTAATTCAAAGTTTACATTTTTTATGAATTTTTTTAAAAATCTTTTTTTCCCATTTACTTATAATGGGTGAAATTTCAAATGTCTCTAGCAGCAAAACTATTGGTTGAATTCATACCATATTTGGTTTATAGATTGTCAGTGACCCAGAATAGATGTTATTACAGTATGGGAAAAATAGGTCAAAGTTTCAATTTTTTATGAATTTTTTAAATCTTTTTTTTTTCTTCACCATTTACTTATAATGGGTGAAATTTCACATGTCTGTAGCAGCAAAACTATCAGTTGAATTAGTACCAAATTTGGTTTATAGATTGCCAGTGACCTGGAGTAGATGTGATTACATTTTGGGAAAAGTTGGTCAAAGTTCAAATTGTTTATAATTTTTTTTTTTTTTTTTACATTGTTTTTTCTTCCCATGCACTTATAATGGGTGAAATTTCAAATGTCTGTAGCAGCAAAACTATTGGTTGAATTCATACCATATTTGGTATATAGATTGCCAGTGACCCAAAATAGACATCATTACATTTTGGGAAAAATAGGTCAAAGTTTCAATGTGTTATGAATTTTGTAATTCTTTTTTTCCTCCATTTACTTATAATGGCAGAAATTCCAAATGTCTGTAGCAGCAAAACTATTGGTTGAATTCATACCAAATTTGGTTTATAGATTGCCAGTGACCCAGAATAAATGGGAACTGTAGGTCAAAGTTCAGATTTTTTATAAATTTTTTTACATCTTTTTTTTTCTCCCATGTACTTATAATAGGTGCAGTTTCATGTCTATAAAAACATCAATTTTATTTCAATTTACTTCAAACTTGGCACATATATAGAGGCAATTAAGATGCTGACATCAGCACACGCATAGACATGATGACATCAGCTGGATCGATGCCAAAATTGGCTACAATACGTGTGAGGGGCGGTGTTTGTTATGCCCGGCACCACTTGTTTTTGTTTTTTTTTCCTTTGCTGTCTTTGTGTTAAATGTCGCATTGAGGTGTGTTTTGTCAAAAATCTAATTCATTCATTCATTCATTCATCTTGGGAATCCGCGGGGGGTGTTGGAGCCTATCCCAACTACCTCTAGGTGAAGGCGGGGTACACCCTGGGTGAGTCGCCAGTTCATCGCAGAGCTGACTAAAATCGAATTGCTTAGGTTTAAACAGAAGCACTCTGTTTTGTTGCACTGTATAGCTTCAATTGTAGCCATATCTGATTATTTTCTAACTGTTAGCATCTTCCTTGATCACTTGGATAAATCAAAAACGCAACTCCAGACAACTCGAAGAAATGACAATACATTAGACGCATTTTTATTAGGCTATTGTAATTGCATACAGCGAAGTCATTATCCTCAAGGTATCGTTCTTTTCTGAGGGGAAATATAAATAGAAGTACAAGGCAGTAATAATGATGCACACAAAAAGATTCACAAAGAATAGACTCCGTTCAGACTGCGATCTTCTACTGACGTTATTGATCTTTTTTTTTTTTTTTCCCAGACATTTATTTTCTCTTCAGCCATGATAGTAAAATTAGTCGTATTTTATTGTTTTACTTTCTGTGGGACTGCGATTTACTGATGGACTGCAATCAATTTGGAGTGTTCCAGACCTGGAAACCCTGCAGATAAACACAATAAGACAGGCTGGTGCACACTGATGGAATTACTCTGCTGTCGCCATGGTGAACATGGCCTCGTTAGATGTGACCTTCTCCGGGGCCTCTGGATAGATAGATTTCACGATGATCTCGGCGTGCTGCTCGGTTTTTTTAGAGTACTGCTGTATTCCCAACAATTTCCTTGCAAATTACACATTGTTAGATAGATGTTTTGGTGTCAGGAAAGTACAAAGTTTTCTGTAGCACTTTACTCCACAGACTTCAGACACACACACACACACACACACACACACACACACACACACACACACACACACACACAGGCCTACCAGTACCAGATGGAGGTCAAATATACTTCAGTGGAACCAAATTGTCTCGTATTAAACAAAAGCATCTGCTAGAGGGGTAGATTTTCGTAAAATGAGAGTAAAGGTCTTGTCACTGAAAGACTATAATGGACTTAATGGGAAAACATGACAATTTAAGTAAGTGATTACACTTACAAGCAATGACAACATAGTTATTTAAGACAGACTTCCTAAATTGAGAGGTTGTACAAGTGGTTTGACTCTTAAACTAAGGACAACAACCTTCCATCTCTGCTGGTAAATGATGCAATGCCTTGTTTCAACTTATTCCATATCTTCTTCAGACAAAGTTGGATATATTTTTATTGAAATGAGATTATTGTAATGAAAAACAACATGCCTGGGATTGTTTTTTTTTCTTTATAGAGAGGAAGTATCATTTCCCAGAAGTAAGTATTTTCACTCTTAAAATTCTTTTTTTTTTTTTTTTTTTTTGTGGTGCATTTTCCTAGTTTTAATCTAGTTGAGACTTGAGACTGCAGTCTTGTTTTCTCCACGTCTGCCTGGTGCTTTACTGTATTTTCTAAATTTAATCGCTCTCTAACCGAAACCCTCAGCATTCATTTTTAAATATTCCTCGCCTAATCTAGCTTTATCTAAAATCGTCCATTTTGATGAATTCCCAGTGACACAGTCAGTGGAGTGTACACGTGGGTTTTTTTTTAATTAATATAAATAATTGCTTTGCTGTTGGAATGCCGTATTGGTCCGTGGAGAGCCATCCTCATTACCTTAAAGTGTTGTTTTTTCTGGGTCATCTTCAGGACTAAATCCTCCAGCAGACACATATCCAGCTGTAGTATCTTTATAGCCTTTACAGTGAAGTCACACATTTGGAGATCATGACGTAGATGAAGACTGTTAGATCCTACAGAGAACTCTACAATGAGTTGAAAGAAAGCAGTTTGATTTAAAACTTTTCACTTAAAAGCAAGGTTGAAGCCAAGAAAGAAGAGCCGAGGCCCCAGGAGGAGGCTGCCAGCGTGTGCTCTCCCACACTGAGCACATCACTGCTCTCATTAAGGAAGTGTCGTCTCTGGCATCACTCTAGATGGGAGCGTGAACATCATGGGTATTTTAATGCAGACCAAGATTTAACGTGAAAAAAGTTCTCTGGGCCTTCTATAATGATTTCTCCAAGTAGACTGATAAGGGATATAAACATCACCACTGTGGCTTTTATATTTCATATTTGCAGTTTGAGAGTGATTCTGTCAAGTTTGAAGAGGTAGACCTAAAAGTTAATTTATTTAGCCACTTTTGCCCATAACTTTTGCAACGTTTACACCTAGCATTTTAACAGCTTTAACTTTTTAACCCCTAACATGTCTGCGCTGCTCCTTCTGCATGTATGATTTATTTTAAATATTCCTAAAAATTCAACCATTTGCTCAATAGGGAAACTTTCAAAACGTGCTGAGAGAATAGAGTTTGTACTGTCCAGAGACATCTGAGCATGCTCAGTCCACCCCCCCGCTGCATGTGTAATAGGGGGCAAAACACACGTCAGTGAGTGAGAGAGATTGCTATAATATTTGGGCTTTTTTTCGTTTTTTTTTTTTTTTTTTTTAACACCATTTCCTTGTTGTTTTTACCTTTGGTCCTTGCCACATGGTATTGTCATCAGTTTGTCGTCCGTCCATCCGTCCGTCTGCCATCCGTCCGTCTGTCCATCCGTCCGTCCGTATGTGCAAAAACTTTGGCGTGGACTGAAAGCCGAGGGTTTTCAAGTGTGGGCATGTTACGTTTTGTTTTTACTCAAGCTGTCAAAATTAATACATTAACTAGGATTAATCCATCATTATGATAAATCTGATTAAAAAATTTAACACAGTTAACCCATCTGCAGAGCAGAATGACTCTGAATGTCTCCGGAAACACATTTCAGGCAGTTTGTCCAAGTAGAGTTACCGTTGCTGAAATGCAAATGGGCAGTTGATCCGGTGGCAGGCAGCAGAACCAACCCATAAAGATGGAAGACACTAAACAGCACGCTGACCCTCTGGATGGAAATATGACGACAAATAACCCCAAGACGGAACAGTTGTTTCAAGTCGTTTTGTTGAAGGTGTTTAAGAAACACGTTAAGTGCATATATATTCCCTTCTTTCTTGAGTCTGTTTACTTACACAAGATGAAACACGATTAATATAGATTAAAAATGAATATCATGAATAATTGAATCATGGTTAGTCGAAATGAATCGACAGCAACCCTGTGACTAATCTGATAAAAATTTTAATCGTTTGACAGCACGAGTTTTTACTGTTGTTTGCAGGGTTGTCATGATTTTCCTTTATTTTTTTAAACTGGGTTTTTACCAGGTTTAGACCGTGTAACTGCTTTTTGGAGTTCAACCAAATGCAAAAAATGCAGCTGGACTGACTTGGAAAAAAAAAGAGATGCAAAACAAAAACTACTAGACCAACGTTCAAATAGTTGTTCAGTGTGTTCCAGTTCACAGGTCACGTTCAACATCCTGAAGTTCTTTTTGATGTACATTCTGAGTGCGTTATTCAGTAAAAACCTGTAAAACTTAACCCTTTCATGCACAGTGGTTACTACAGTGGACAGGTATTTTACAGCTGTTCTATTCATGGATTTTGTTATTTTAGTTCCATATCTGACAACATAGTGGACGCTTATGCATCATCCCGTACACTGCAGTTCATATACTTACTGTAACTTGGCTGTTCTTCATAAACTTGATCTGCACTAACATGTTTTAGAGTAAATCAGTTGCTTGTTGCTATTAGACTGTAATTAACAGTTTTTTGTTTTTTTTAAACAAAATGATGACAAAAGTAGCACTGGGTTTTATGGGTTAAACAAAAAACTTTCTTTTTTTTTGCATATTATCTCCATGGAGTGAGTAATAACCAGTATTAGACTATGTTAAAATGTGAGAAAACATCAGATTAGCTGCAATAACAATGTTTTTATTTCATAGTTTTCACACCGTATATCAGTAAAGAAGTTTCTTTGCTTCAAAAATTAAATGCATGGTGTACAGCTGAATGGACATTTTTGCATCTCCATGACAAATAGGTTTTAAAAAAAATGTCGATTGCATTATTTTAATGCCTAGAGGAATAAAAACACTCTGGAAAAAAAAAAAAAAAACTTTATTAAGGCTATCATAATTCATGCATGAAAGGGTTAAATTCCTCTCTTTGCATTTTTCTGTTATTCCACCCTGGTACATATAGTGTATGTTCACCTGGAAGATAGGGCACTTCTTTACATTTTTTGTGATTTGCCTTGTAAAAGAAAAAGATTTTTAAAAAAATCACACACATGCCGCACAACAATATCTATCAACATGATCCATTCCACATTGATCTGCGGAATAATCCACAACTGAGAGCATGTTTCTTTCATTTAATCTTCAACTTCGCTGTGTGTGATAGGTGTTCATGACCTCATATTGAGCATAGTAATTTAGGCATTTACATTTATTGTTAATTCCTCTTTCACATTAGTCCTGTTCATAGATATCTCAGAATACAAATGACCGTGAAATTGCACCATTTCCACCCCAAGTAGAAAAGTGAATGCAAGTGCTCGGAATATGTTTTAAAAGTGAAGGTTTCTAACACGTTTCCTTTCATGTATTCACCACATAGAGGAGTTTATTCTGCACGATGAATAAGACTGGAGGGCCGAGGGTTTTTATTGTCTGAATTTTGTTAAGATGGAAAGTTATTGTGTTTCACATAAGTTTTATTATTGTGAAATGGAGGTGGATGCAATGAAGCCTTGCTGATTAAAGTCAGAGTAAGAGTTCATTAAATCCTCCGTTTGACCTCTTTGTGAGCCTCATGGCCCCTTGGAAATGTTACATGTGAATATTCTGACCTCACGATCAGAAACAGCTCAGAGGAAAATCTGGACAGTTTTGCTGTAATTATGCTTTGATAAATGGAAAACAACATCTTTCCTCCTCCTCCTCCTCCTCCACCTGCTCTCTGTTCTCTGCAGAGCCTCCTATTACAGTCTTAAATGGGTTAAGACCTGTAAATAAGGTCAAAATTGGCATAAATTGACTACTTCGAACTTTAGTAAATTGTGTAGCACAAATCATTTAAATCCTCACCAAGTAAATCTCTTTTCAATACTTATACAATGAAGGCAGGAATAAAAATAAGGCTTTTCCAGGGCTTTGTGATACACATCTTTAGTTTGATTTTATTTTATTACCCCACCCCCTGAAGGGGAGGCAAAGCGTATTGTTTTTTGGTTCGCTTTGTTTGTTTGTTTGTTTGTTAACACTCCAGCAGCAAAACTATTTGTTGAATTCCTACCAAATTGGGTTTATAGATTGCCAGTGACCCAGAATAGATCTGTTTACATTTTGGGAAAAGTAGGTCAAAGTTCAATTTTTTAATGAATTTTTAAAATCTATTTTTTTCCCATTTACTTACAATGGGCGACATTTCAAATGTCTGTAGCAGCAAAACTATTGGTTGAATTCATACCAAACTGGGTTTATAGATTACCCGTGACCCAGAATAGATTTGATAACATTTTGGGAAAAGTAGGTCAAAGTTCAAATGTTTTATGAATTAAAAAAAAAATCTCCCGTTTACTTATAATGGGCGACATTTCAAATGTCTATAAAAACATCAATTTTGTTTCAACTGACTTCAAACTTGGCACATACTGTATATAGAGGCAATTGATATGCTGACATCAGCACACACAGACATGATGACATCAGCTGGATCGATGCCAAAATAGGCTACAATACATGTGAGGGGCGGGGTTTGTTGTGCCTGTCACCACTTGGGTTTTTTTTTTTTTTTTCTGCAAAGAGGTTGAAGTTTGGTGTTTGCTAATTGGGCCCCGCCTCTGAAAATGTACCAAAATGCTAATGTGGATTCAGACTATTTTCAATGTAAATAGCCTTTTCAGTAGATACATGTGTAACTTCATCCTTTGTATCTTGACCTTCTTCAGATTAAAATATATTTTATTTGCGTACGGACACTAATGACTGAGAAATGGTAACTAGTGCTAGTACCAATAACTGAACACTTTAGGGGTAGTCATACAAAGATAGTTTTAAAAGAACGAACCGAAACAACACACATCGTAATACTTTTTTCCATATAGACATTGTCCAAAATTATTATGTCAAAAAATCTTAAAAGTTCGACTTTCTACCCAGTCAACAGAGATAATTTTTCTTTCAGACCTTAACATAAATTGCTTTGCAACAGTGATCGATTCAGTATGGACTGTCAGCTGTGCTCTGGTTACACACACTGCTGATTTGCTGAGCAGTCGCTTGTGTTTAGATGACACGGAATCAGGAGATCGAAACAAGCACTTTGTCTCACGACCAAATTGCTTTCATGCATACATGTTCTTTTGTACCACCTCCACTGTTTCTGATTAATCAGCTGGTGTGTTTATGGCCTCTTGGTCAGACTGACAGCTTGTTTGGTTGTCAGCTTTAGGCTTTTTTTGTGCTAAGTGGAAGGAAGGATCAGAGTGTCGTACTAATTATACTCGGTTAAATCAAGCCTTTAAATTGTTTGACATTTATTAGATTAATTTGCTTCACCAGTGGTCAGCTGATGCTGTGGGTCAACACAATGTTACGCGATGCCTGGAAGTTATCATATTGATTCATCAGCTGGTCCGGCAAATGTGTCATTTCTTCACAAATTAGCTTAAGACAAAAATGTGTGGATTGTTGCTGCTGGGGCAAGTGGCATAGGGCAACGAAGCTAGTTATTGTACTCTTTTCTTCCTCTTTTTCTCCTTTTTTCTGCCTTTTTCTTTCTTTTTACTGTCTCTGCACTGGGGTCAAACTGAAAATTGTATCAGCACACTGCATGACACAGAGGATTTGGACTGCTAGGATCAATTTCAACCTGGCCGACTCACTGCTTGGGTTGCTCTGTGGCTGCCAGTTCAGGGTTCTGACCTGGATTACAATGCTCAATCAATTGGGCTCAGGAATTTTACTCAGAGCAAGCAAGAGATACAAACATGTTCCTCACACAACACACTCTACTTTTTTGTGCTCATATCAGCCTCTATGCGGATTGCTTGTTCATATGGTTTGCCTTGTCTAATTCCCCTGTGGTATTTGATGTGGGAGGTTTGCATACTTACAGTTAATGCAAATATATGAATGTGTAGATTCTTATATTATATTCATTTGTTAGGGTCTGTGGTGCAAATTAAAGTGAAACAAGACCAAATCTGTGTGACATTAGGTGCATCACTAACCAGAGGTAATAACCATAATTTCACATCACACATTACATGGTGATTTTTAATTTGTTTTTATTCTCTCTTTGTTGCATGCTCTGCCTCCTGACAACCATAAATGGGATCCTTTCAATAGGTAAGTCAGTATTTTCTATCTGTCGTACTGTTTGTCTGTCTGTCTGTCTGTCCAACGACTTTATCGGTGCAGTGTCACACTATTTATTACACCGCGCTTCACTATTAGCTTTATTTTTTTAATTTTTTTTTTTCATCTTGTTATGGTATGAAAGAAAAGGCTTATTTTGTTCCAGTGAAGTGAAGTATGGAATTCAAGCCCCTACTGAAGAAGGCACTTGTGAAGCAACAAACTGTCAAGACAAAACAGGTCTTTTAATGACCAGGCATAAAAAACGCTTCTCTTCTAGAAGAAGTGTCATATTGCTGTACTGCACGTGCATGATGCATTATGTCCTTCGTTCTTACATAGTTAACATTATGGAAAATGTCAGGGTATGGCTGCATTTGGCTGTGGCGTATTGTATTCTTTTGCTGCCACACTATCATGAACATTGTAAGTCCTGCCACTCACACATCGGGCTTCTGAAAAATATCAGAGGGTTCAGGTAGTGTTGAGTGCCTGTGGATGGATGGGTGCTTTGAGGCAGACAGCCATGCTTTATGGCTCCTTGGTTTTGGAGTGGCAGTGCCAGAGTGAAGTGTGTCGGCACAGCAATGATCACTCAGAGCTGCTGATGCAACCCTTGACAGCAGATACGCCGCTTTTCATGCACATGCACACATGTATGTGCACACAACAAACACGAGTAAAGCTGCTCTGACGACCACTGTCTCGTAAGACCGATGTCAAGTCAGATTAAGTGATTCCGACAATACTTAAAGAAAAAAAAAACAAGCAGAAAGAATTTGCAGAATTAGTCTGAGACTAGTGTAACCAGTGTGAGCAAATGATGAACACACCTGTGCAACACACACACAAAAAGACGGACCCAAAAAGTCAGAGAAAGAGAGATTTTGTCCATTTACTTTTATGTCCAAGTACTGTCAAAAGAGTAAGCACTTCAAGGCAGACGGTGCCCAAATGTAGCAGGTGCTTTTTTTATACTGTTAAACTTTCCCATCACATATCCCTTCTCTTTAAATAGGGCAGAGGAGAAAGAAAGCAACCGAAGGAGAGAGAGGTTCAAGGACAGAAAGGGGAAATGTGATTGATCTAAAGGGAGATGTGTCTGGCCAGGCTCTCAACTATACCCCCCCTCACCAACCCTGTTACAGCCCATAGATCCAGCCGTCCTACCTAAGTCAGGGTGATGGAGGACCTTGTCTGCCTCTGTGCTGCAATAAGAAAAGAGAGGAAGAGAGTGCAATGGTATGAGCAGTTCCGTACAAGTCAGCCGACACGGACAGTAACTCCACTGAGTTTAGGATTCAGGGCTAGGTCTAATTACAGTTACTGCTTACTACAACATATAACATGGCTTGATACTTCAAATGCAAATATCAGATTCTTTCAAGTCATACGCAATGTGGTGCCACCAAGTCATGACATGTTTATTAATTCTGTTTTACTTTTTAATTATACCTTCTGTGTAAATTATCACCAACCTTGAAATCCACCAGCTAGCTCCTTCTACAATAAAATAATAGACTAAGACCACCAATCAATTTTTCCACTGGCTGAAATGCTGAAATCCTAAATGGCCTGCCCTCCCACCACCAGCCATACATCTTGGGATTCGAGCAGAATCATTTACTGCCAGAGCGAGGGTGGATGTAGCTCTGAGTGGGAGTGGAGGAGCAGGTATTGGAGAATGTACTCTTGAGCTGGGAATGGATGTGACCAAGGGTGGGCGATCTGGCTTAAAGATCACAGGACAATTGTGTTTTGGCTTAGTACAAGCAGACAGTAAATGTGTCTTTCATCTGTTATAATATCAATAAGATTAGGCCATGGCTACTGCCACAGTACTGTGGTACAAAATATTGGTTTGTCTATTGCCACAGAGCCAATCAAATGTTAGCATTTGTGCTGTGACAATAAGCAGTAACATTTTGTTGCCACAGACCTAATCATGTAAAGTGTTACATGAACTCATAAGCAGCAGTGGCAGCGTTTACACTATATGGGCCAAAGTCCATTGAGAAAACCATGATTTTTAAAATAATCTGGCTATGGTTTGCACAGTTTTCTCTTCCGATCAGCGTAATTTCTAAAAATGTGGGATAAAGCATTTGGTCTGTGGACTCCCCTGGCTCTGCTCTAATGGCCGGTGGCCGCGGCTCTTGTTTCTCACTTTGTTATGACGTATTTGGGAATCATAACGAGGCCTTTTAGATTTAGTAACGTCAGACATTTGTGATCAGAAATGTTCTTAGCTGCAGTTCAGTGGGAACTGGCAGCCTGGATGCCAAAACGCTACTGACTTTGTGATTAGGAGATAGGTGATGGGTGGAGCATCAGACCTAAACACAAAATGACAACATAGACATTACTTGTGGGCTGACACTTAGCTTTTCAAATGCGAATATTCTGGCTGGACTAAAGCTGTCAGTGATATCAGTATTTAAAATGAACATGAGTCTTTGATGTCTGGTGACGTATCAGGGCCATTTTATGGTTACTTGGAATTTAATTCTTACATACAGCTCCTTAGTATCGTTTCAGCGTTTCGTCCACATGACACTGGTGTTGTCAGTGTGCTGAAACTGTATTTTTGGAGAACGTGTCCCAGATTGGAAAAATCTCTCAATGCCACCCTCACATAGCCATATGGATAGGCAAAATACCACTTTTTGGAAACGATGATGCCATTGTACAGAAGAAAACCCTGAAGGTTTCCTCATAACGTAACCTCATGCATATACTCTCTGCATTCTTCTGTGATTTTAGTGTATCTTGCAGCTCTGTCTGTTTGTGTACAGCAACACATATAGGTGTGGCATATGTATTACAGTTTTAACCCAGTTTTCCCTGTTCCACCTGGACACAGATTTTTCTTGAAACGGTACGTGTATGGACGCAAAACTTTAAGAATCCACAAAAGAAAAGTACCATGAGCATTGTCATCCAGACGTAGCCTAACTGCTACCCTAGCCTTTTCCTGTAAGCGGATAGCCACATGGCATGTGTTTATTGCCACAGTACTGTGGCAGCAGGGTGACAGGTTACCAGTCTACACGTGATAGAACAAGGGCGCTGATTGGACCTGTGGTAACAGACTAATGAGAAAGTTAGTCCCACAGTACTGAGGCAATAGCCTCTTCAACGTATCATAGCTAATTGTGCTTTTGCTCAGTTTAGACAGAGCGAATATGTATTTATTTACTTAATGACATGGGTTTTTTAATGACCTTTCTGACCTCTGTGATTTCTCTTAAAAGCACATCACAGGAAAATTAAACTGCACACAATAAAGATCGTCCAACTGCCCACCCCTAGATTGAACCTTTTTCATTTAGTTCCTCTTTCAGAATGAACGTGGTCATTTTCATTTTAGACTCTATTGTGATGTTCAACCCCGTCTCGTATTGACTTGGTGAGTTAAGTACTTTACTTTGTGAATGATTACTGGGGAAAATGTGTGCAAAGATTTAATGGCGGCCAACCGAAAACAAAGGAAGTGACTGAGTGCTCGGGCATGCTGGCAGAGAAACAATAATTGGAGCATAAAGAAAAAGTGACATTCACTAAAGTGCAGAAGGTCAGAGGAGGACAGTCTTTGAGAGGAGGTGTCTTGCCGGTAGATGATGGCAGACTAAAGAACAGAAGGGCCCCTCCTTGTTTGGGTACGGAGACAGTTCGGTCTGGCCCTGGATCCACTTCATTTTACCTCCTGGCCCTCCCTGAGGGAACAGGATACTCTGAAAGCTCCTGGCCAACCTGTGGACAACCTTGGCATCATTAATGAGTCTGTGGGCCTTAAAGTTCTGCAGCACTGTAACCCGGGCAACAGGCTAGCCTTCTGCATGAGCTTAGAGATTGTTTACAAAATGAAGAGTGGCTGAGGTGAGATTCTGCTGCTAAGTCAGATGTGCCAGACTCAGCTGAGGTGGCAAAGGAACTCAGACAAAATCATACCTTTATTATTATTCTTTTTTCCCCCCATTTTTATTAGCATTATTTTTCTCACCTGAACGCCTGTGCTGTATTTAAACCACGTCTTTCTCACTGAATTACAAATCCCACCTCAGGATGTTCACACCATACAGTTGGCCTTTCTGTTGTTTGACCCATCGTTCCCTCCCTTCCTTCCACTTTATCCTAAAATGATGCATTATTACTATGTGACTCCAAGTCCTCGAGTAATCAATTTTGATAGATTTTCTTCTTAATTCATCTACTGAAAGGACTAAGGAACACTCCCTAGTGCCAGTTTGAGGCTGCTGAGGCAATACATTCTTAAAGTAATATTTAGAATCAAATTTATCTCCGATTCCTCAGCATATTGTAAGAACTTGGTACTTATTGATTTTTATTTCTCAAATGAACAAGTTTTCAGCCTTTCTAAATTTCGTCTTTTTTTTTTTTCTTTTTTTAGCCTGCAGTTTTAGTCATCCTAAAACTGTACACACAGCACATAGTAAATGACTTTCTGTAGTGTGATTAATATAAAATAGTGAAACATGCTTTTTATATTTCACTGGCTTTACAAGGCAAGGAAAGAAATGACAGAATACAAGAAGGACCTTATTCTCTGTGGTTTTTGTCACTGTTAACTGTAGCAATGATTCTCATGACTTCACAGTCACAATGTAGCTTCAGTTTATTGTAACACACACACACATTGATGTGTTGCTGGTATTTGAAGCAGACATTAGTCATGGTCCGTCCTGTTGCCTCTTTAATTAACCCTTTAACAACTGCAATCTCTCCTGCTCTGCATTTTGCACTTTACAGTATTCAAATTACCGTAACTCCCATTTACTTTATTCACAAAATTCAAATGGCATCGGAAAGCTGATTTTTCCGACACTACATAACACTTTATGGAAGCAATGTGGGAGTCTATTACAAGTAGAGAGGAACTGTTTCAGAGATGTCCACACAGGATAATAAAAAAAAAAAAAACACCTGGAAATAACAAAGAATATGAAGCCATAATATGGATACTGAACATTCAAGACCAAAAAGCATGTTTGAGCAGATGTAAAATAGTTGAAAGTTTATTTCTGGAATCTCAAAAAGTTTCGTTATGGACATTTACTGTTGTTTCTGATAAATAAATGTGGAATGCTTTTTTGTTACTAAGACACACTGTTTTAAGCATTTATTATGTAGAATAATTATGATTAATGACCAGATATTGAAAGTTAAATTCTTTCTGAAAACAAAGGTGCAAAAGAATTGGCAAAAAAGTTAGAACGGCAGTCTTAAAAGGGTTGGATTTGAGTGTATCGATGTTAGGTTTTAGGAAAAGAACTCCATAGCTTAGTGTAAAAGTGTGTTCTTTGCTGCAGTGTTACGCTGTTGTACATGAACAGCCTTACCATGAATGTCATACCACTTGCTCATACACCCTGGTGTTAAGACACATCAGTTCCTCAGTTATGTTGTGAGCAGAAATGTGTTAGTAGGATTTGGAATTGGTGTGCAGAGATGGTCAGCACTCCCCCAGTCTGTTTCCAGGCTGGAGGCGTTTTGAGAAAGTAAAGAAAAGCGTACCTCTCTCAATGGCTTTTAGAGTTTCACTGCCTTAACCCTTTCATGCATGAATTATGAGAACATTAGTCAATGTTTTTTTCTTGAGTGTTTTTATTCCTCTTTAGGCATGAAAAAAACAATGCAATTGAAATTTTTTAATGACAATATTTTTTATATGGAGTTACAAAAATGTCCACTCAGCTGAACACCATTTATTATTATTATTATTATTATTATTATTATTATTATTATTATTATTATTATTATTAAAGGGGTCATATTTTGCTAAACCCACTTTTTTCATTAGTCTTTGGTTCATTTATTTATGTATTTGGACCCTAATAGTTCAAAAAGTTTGAATTTGAACCCTCCAGGTGCTGCAAAGCTATCTTTATATTCATTTAGGCAAAAATTGAGTAGATTTCTACAACCCGTTTTAATTCCTGCTTAATTTCACTGCAAAAATCTAAATCTTACCAAGTGTATTTTTCCTCATTTTTAGTCAAAATATCTCATCGCACTTAAAATAAGACATAATCACCCAAAGTGAGATATAAGAACTTGAAAGATTTTGAAAATCTTATTTCAAGAAATCTTTTTTTTTAATTACTTTTTTTTTTTTTTTTTTTTTTTTTTTTTTTAATTTTACATTGACATAAACATGTACTTAGACATAAGGAACCACACAGACACAATCCAAAAAAAAAAAAAAAATAAAACAAACCTACAGACCCATTAAACATAAAAAAGAGAAAAACAACAACAACAAAATAAATAAATAATATTATCAACTCCTCTTTATAATGCTCAGGGCTGGTTCAGAGTTTAATTTCTGAAGCAAAGAAACATGTATTTCAAACCCATCATCAGAAAGTGATATACTGTGTGAAAACTATGACATAAAAACATTTTTAAAGCTGCTAACGCTCACATTTTAACATACTCTAATACTAGTTATTACTCACTTCAGAGAGATATGAAAAAAAAAGAGGTATGAAAAAAAAAAAAACAACCTTTTTGTTTAAGAAAACTGTTAATTACAGTAATAACATTTAGCAATTGATTTACACTGAAACATGTTACTGCAGATCAGTTCATCAAGAACAGGAAAGTTACAGTAATAGTATGAATGTCAGTGTATTATTATGGGATGATGCATAACTGTTCACTGTGTTGACTGATATGGAACTAAAACAACAAAAACCCATGAATATACAAGAGAACAGCTGGAGAATGACTGTCCACTGGAGTGACCAGTATGCATGAAAGGGTTAATGACAGGGCGATGTAACTCTTAGAAATAGCGTTATACACCTTTTCAGTACTAACAACCCATATATGATGAGGTTGGCGTTTATTTTGCATCACTCTCCTCAGGTTCTGATAGCTTTAGGGCATGTGAATATAATGATATATGAACAGAATGTCCAATGATGATCAAGTACAAATTCTTTTGACTTTTTTTTTTTTTTCCTCCTCCCTTTTGAAATGCATTCTGTGTTTATGCCACTGCTTCTGAAACACATTTGTGCAAAAATGAGATAAAACATATTTGTGGAAACAGTAGGCTTTAAACCTCTGAGCGTTGTTTCCTTTGGCAGCAGCTGACTGACATGTGAGCGGTGACTGAATGCTGCAAGACCATTTTCTGTCAGCTTCCTTCCATCATTCCTTCCTTTTTCTTGTCCTTCCTTCGTCATAACTGCGTTTTCTTATAAATGCTGAAACCAGCCAGTTAAATAGCTAATTCTGACACGTGGAAGCAAGGTTGTAATTTATTCATTGCAGAGTTGGTTCAGCTAGTCTTTAATTTAGTAGATTCTGTCCAAATTTTAACTGAATGTACAGAAAAATAAGTCTTTTTGTGTTTTGTAACAGTAAAGTTTTGAGGATTTCTTTACTGTTTCGATGAATTTTTGATGTTTGCCTGAATGTGTTTGTATTGCCGAGTATTAGTCAGTTTTGTCACCACAGAAAACGTATGTAATCTCACTTCAGCCTTTTTTGTGTTTGATAAATACAAATATAATACACACAAAGCGCACAACTACCAACCTCCCACTACCCTCTGATATAATTTGTCTCAACTGGGTGGCAAGTTGGTCCAAAGAGCAATCTGGATCGGCAGATTGTGGAGCTTGGGTGGTTCAAACTGGCATAGTGCCCCCCTCCCAGCCCACCATCCTCCACAGTGCACCAAGATTCTCCCTCCAAGCTTTCTCAAGCTCACTGAATTACTGGCTCGGAGCTTGGACGCAAACCCTGATTTAGAAGGCTTTTTGTCTGTGCCACACACCCATGAATATGAATATCATTATCTGCTGACATCAGGACACGAGGCAGATTAAAACGTGATTATCTGGCTTGTTGTTATTGTTTCAGGCAAGAGATTTAAACTAAAATTTGAAGATGAGAGAGCTGAAATAATTTACATCCAGCTGTGCTGTTTGTTTACATGTCTAGGGGTATCATGGGCCTAGTTAGAGGTTGTGTACATGAGTTGTTTTTGAATTTCAGTAATTGTCATCCTCCTCCTCTGTGTTTATGACTCTGGTATTAAAATAATGACAAGGGGCCTTTCATTTCTCCCAAATGGATGTAGAGACCCGGTCTGAATATGGTTTAGTGGTGTGAGACAAAACCTGATCAAAACCAACAACAAATGACTCAGAGCAGCTTTTAAAGTGATATTTATATCATGAGACATGATGAGGTTAGATAGAATACCGATTATGTGAAAAATATAATACATTGTTTCATACCGGTGCCAAATATCAATATTTTTTTTTACCAAAACAAGTGACTCTAAATGAATCCCCAAACCAGGCCAGTTTAAGTCATGCAGTCACTCTCAATCACTGCTGCGTGGAGACATGAAAATGGATGTTACATTGTTTACTCTCGGTTGTCAAATACTGTGAATCTGGCACCATAATGCATATAAGTATATAATCAGTGCTTTTAGGGATTTGTACCTTTTTTCAGTTGCACAGAGATCACAGATGACTGACAGCATGTATTTAGGTCTGCCAGAATCACTGCATCATAATACCATCATCACCATCATTACCACATGTGCAGTTAATCCTAATAGTACTGTATCATAAGTTATTGAGGGGTTCCAATCTTACATACTATAGTTTACAAGTATGATAATCAAATTATACAGGGTGGGGAAGCAAAATTTACAATATTTTGAGGCAGGGATTGAAAGACAGTGAATGACCAATTAGTTTATTGAAAGTCATGAGAATTTATTTGCCACAAGAAAATTGACATAATAGAAAATGTTTTTATTCTATGTGTCCTCCTTCTTTCTCAATAACTGCCTTCACACGCTTCCTGAAACTTGCGCAAGTGTTCCTCAAATATTCGGGTGACAACTTCTCCCATTCTTCTTCAATAGTATCTTCCAGACTTTCTCGTAATAGTTTTGCTCATAGTCATTCTCTTCTTTCCATTATAAACAGTCTTTATGGACACTCCAACTATTTTTGAAATCTCCTTTGGTGTGACGAGCGCATTCAGCAAATCACACACTCTTTGACGTTTGCTTTCCTGATTACTCATATGGGCAAAAGTTTGTGAAAAGGTATGGATAATAGTGTTAGGTATGATTATGACATCAATATATGTTTGGTTTCAAAACAATTGACGTAGTGCCTGCTGAGAAAAAACAACTAAATGTTCATTGTAAATTTTGCTTCCCCACCCTGTACATTTTGTCAGAAATAATTGTGATTTATGATCGAATTAGTACGATTTTATTTCACTTTTATGCAAGTTGAATACAAATTACATTCTTTTTTCCTTTTTGGCTTTACTAACAGAAATAGCAAAGGGCAGAAGTCCTACCTTTTCCTTCAAGTATGAATTGGTTGAAGCTTTTAGTTTTATCTCTCACTTTACCGCTTTCCTTTTTCAGCTCTGTCATGCATGCCATCAAGTCAGTCATAGACAGGCAGGTGACAAAGGTAATCTCAGAGCCACTGACAGGGTGTCAGTAGCATAGGCAGAGCCCTTTAAACACGGCCCGTCTAAGTTAATGGCACACTCTGAAGGGAGAAAATGGATAGCCTGGAAGATAGAGGAGTGTGTTGACAGGGTAAAACACGAGGACACACATGAGTCTTCATGTGATTTGACTTGAGTTGTTCTGACATACCAAAGCAGGTAGCTCACAAAATTGCTCTCCTGGCAGCGGCAAAGAAACAAAGGCTTTTTTTGCTCATGTTCTGAAACCACAGCTTGCAAAAAAAAAGGTGATGATTACTGTTACTTGCACCGTGCAGAAGTCCTGACAAGTGCAGCCGGAGTTCGATGGGAGGCTATATTGATGATTTTAGCCAATCACTCTCAGATGACTGAGCGATAAATATGTGTGTAGTTTGTCAAAACACAGTCTTCTATTTCTGATATATGACACTGTACATTTTAAGACAACAAACAGGAATGTGTGCATTGATAAAATGAATTTCAGTGACTGACTAAAAGCCTTGTTAAGTCTGCATTGAACAACATTGCTTTCCTTATTTTAAGAAAGACATTTATAATTTAACAGGTTAAGAAAAATATATCCAGATTAAATAACAGCATTTTTAGCATTTTTCTAACAATTTCTCGAGGCTTGACTTTTTTTTTTTTTTTTTTTTCAGTAATCTAGCCAAGCAAAATTTGCAGATTCTTTGCTTAACCCTTTCATGCATAAGTCACTGCAGTGGACAGTTCTTCTTCAGCTGTTCTCTTGTATATTAATGGGTTTAGTTGTTTTAGCTCCATATCAGCCAACACAGTGGACACTTACGCATCATCTCATATCCTGACTTTCAGACCATTACTGTAACTTTGCTGTTCTTGATAAACCTGATCTGCACTAACATGTTTGAGTGTAAATCAACTGTTGTTTGTTAGACGAGAAGGTTTTTTTTTTTTTTGCACATTATCTCGATGAAGTGAGGAATTAATAGCATTAGAATACGTTAAAATGTGAGAAGACGTCAGATTAGCAGCATTAAACATGTTTTTATTTCATTGTTTTCATATCCCTCTCTGATATTGGGTTTTAAACACATATTTCTTTACTTCAAAAATTAAATGCATGGATATTTTTGTCACTCCACAGGAAAAAAAAAAAAAACAACCTTGATTGCATTGTTTTTTTCATGCCTAAGGAGGAATAAAAACACTGAGGAAAAATATCTTGACTGAGGTTCTCACAATTAATTCATGAAAGGGTTAATATAAGACAATTTGATTATATTTAAGTGTACATGGCCTCTCTCTTGTAGAGCTATTTTTGTAGTGCATGCAACTGTTGCTTTTATATGTACTAGTTCTTATGAACAGCTGTGATACCCCCTGACATCCCCACCAATTTTCATACTTCTGTACTCAGCTTGAACAAGTGGCTACTGTGACTGGGCTCCTCAGGGCTTCTATTTATTTGTTTATTTGTCTACATTCATTCCTGCTGTCCCTGCTAGGGGCTGAGGAGGGTAATTACTGGTGTGGAACAGCAGGAGGAGAAGGCAATTTAAGTTTGGACACCAGTGAGGTGTGAGGCTGGCCCCGAGAGGCTCCAGCTCCTCACCTGTTCCATTTAAGGCCTCGAAGAGAAGAGGTGCCACTGGGTCTCACCATAGTATGGGATTAGACACAGCATTTGGACACACACACACACACACACACACACACACACACTCTTACTCGATCTGTGTGTGTGTCTCTTCCAAATCAATAAATAATAACAAAAGTACAAAAATGTTCCATCTAACAATATATGTGAGTGGAGGATTTATTTTTATATTGTCCTTATAAAGAGAATGAAAGCCTATTAGCCCACAGTATAACCATAAAATCTAAATCATTACACTTCAAATATTTGTTGACAGTAAATAAAACAACTTCAAAACTTAAATTTGTTTTTAAAAGCACACGTCAAAATATTGGCTGTCCTTAAGCCGGAGAAAAAAAACCCCAAAACAAAACAAAGCAAAACAAAAAACTGTGAAGAATAGGGATTGTATAGGAGAAAACAAAACACACAAAAACAACCACCAGGTTAAGAGTCTGAGGGTGAAATTGAGAAAGAGCAGCTTAAACACACCTGTGAAAACCCTCCTAAGCTGCTTAAAGCAAGGTCGTGAAAATTGGGAGTTTCTTCAGGTCACTCCGGAGGGACAGGTGCAAAACAGAAACCCAGATTCTGAGAACTGATTTTACTGCTGCGACAGGCTCATTTCTGCATCCGCTGTGTATTAACACATGCCCGTGCACGCTAATGCAGCACATGAGAGACGGTCCAACAGCACAGCACAGCACGCCTCTCCGGTAAACACAGCTTTTTATACTTTGCCTCGCTGTACACTTTTTATATTATATGCCCATTTCAAACCTGTCATTCAACCAAAAACAAATAACAAATAATAGACCATACACGTGGCACTGTAGTCTAGTTTTCTTCAACAGTTTCATAAATTTCCCTAATCTGCCGAATCCAGCAAACACCCTGTTCCATGGAGGATTAGTTGGATGAGTATTTACGAGCACACAGCCAGTAGCCAAGTTCATGTTCAATGGAAAAACACTCTATAAAGACAGCATGCATGAACACATTAAAAAAAAAAAAAAAAAAAAAAAAAAAAAGCGCCTTCATATGAAACGAAGCAAAACGCACATATGTTGTTTTTTTTGCAGTATGACATGAGGGACCATGTACTCGTAAAAGCTACATAAAAGTTTTATCTAACCCAGAGTCAGTGTCTCCTTCATTCATTTGCCTTTTCTTCACACTATCGGTAAATAAAAGCCCTCATTTGTGTGCACGTTTCACATATCCAGTATATTTTAAATTTTTTTTTAACTTCTATTTATTTAAGTTATTTAAGTTTTATGACAACTTTACAAAGAGTAAATAAACAAACTAAAAAAAAAAAAAAAACAAAAAAAAAAACTGTTGGTAAAATTTAAAATACAATGATGCTACAAGACTGGCCATGGCTCAGGAGGTAGAGCGGGTAACTCTTTATATACAGTATATTTAAGGCTTTACATTATTACCCCTTTGCTCACCACTTTGGTCTGTTTCTTTTATTGGAACAAATCCACACTTGAATGAAAAAAACATACTGCATAATTTATTAAATAAAACCAGTTAAATATGTTTATTTGTCATCGGGAATGTTGATACCAGCTGTATTTGACTCTTGCAAATATGTTAAAAATCTCCCCAAAAGAAAAGAGAACAAAATACCTTAAGGTGATGTGTATTTTTAAACCAATGAATTAATTATTCACATGCAACACATTTTTAGCTTCGTCACCATTTTAAGGTTATTTAAATGCATCTCAGTTCAGTCTTTTTTTAAACAAATGCAGACATACAGTAAAATGTGCAAAGCATGGACCAATTTGCAGTGCCTGTCACAGTTACATCACTAGAGTTGTCGGGTATTGTAACAGCAGGAACAAGTGGAGGGAAACGAGCAAGATCTCAAGAATAAGGAAACAAGAACCTTAAGTTCGACGACGCATTCACTGCCCTTGCATCAGCAGCGTGTCTATTATAAAAATCTTTCTGGCAAGTATCAAATTAGTCTGATTTCACCGCCTGAACAATGACATACGCAGCTGCCTCTGCACGTCTACATATCTCATTGTGCTGTTAGAGATCAGGGGGAAAAGAATGCAATTTAAATGCACTTATTTCCATCATGAATGAAGCTACTGAACACAGACACAAGGGGCTGTTCATTTGAGTACTAGGTAACTTTTTTTTTTTACTAGTTTAATCCTAAGGTGATATCGTAATTACTTTGAGTCATGGCTAAAAGCATAACAAGGAGAGTTTGCTGCTTTGATATCCATCCTTAAAGCTGCGTAGGACTTTTGTCACCAATTTTTCATCAAATCTATAAAACCCGAGTCATAGCCTTAGTATCACGATTCCATTAGTCTGTCTGTGATGACGCACCTGAATCATTTCCCTCACATTGACTCCATTACAAGCAGTCCTTTATTTACATACCAAACCAAAACCATCACTCTGTCCTTTTCGGAATTCCACGCAGCCGCAGCAGCAAAAAGCAATGAAGCCGTTTCCATGTTTGTTGCAGCTGCGTCTCACAATGCACTTCACGACAAATTTCCGAAAATGCCCGAGTGACCTACTTGGTATGTAAACAAACAGACTGCTTGCGATGGAGTACACTTCGAAATTGTTCACCATGAAGGAAGAGATTCAGATGCGTAATCACGGAAAGACTTACGGATTCATGATACTTATGCTATGACTCGGGTTTTACAGATTTAATGAACAATTGGTGGTGAAAGTCATACGCAGCTTTAAAGTAAGAAAACACAGAACTGATCATCCTGCAATGCTGTGAAAGACTTAAATAATAGCTAAACGACATAGAATCACGCACCTGTTATATGCACAGCCTGGTCATGGTATCATTTCAATATGACTCTCATCATAAATGGTGCATGCGCAGTAGACATTTGAAATTTTGCCCATTAGAAGTAAATGGGAGAAGAAGGAAGGTCTCTGCAATACTTTAAGTTAATTGAGTTAAAATTTATGTTTTCATAGAGATTTGAAATTTCGCCCATTATAAGTAAATGGGAGAAGAAAGAAGGTTTAAAATTTGATCAAAAATTTTCAAAAACATGCTATCACATATTTTGCACTTATGCCTTAAATTAATCTCAACATCTCTGCAATGTTTTAAGTAAATTGAGTTAAAATTTCTGTTTTTGTAGTGATTTGAAATGTTGCCCATTATAAGTAAATGGGGGGAAAATGATTGTAAAAATTCATAAAATTTGAACTTTGACTATTTTGCAGAGTGATGTCTAAAATTGATCTCTATATCCCTGCAATGTTTTAAGTTAATTGAGTTAAAATGTATGTTTTTATATAGATTTGAAATTTCGCCCATTATAAGTAAATGGGAGAAGAAAGAAGGTTTAAAATTTGAACAAAAAAAATTCAAAAACAGGCTAACACATATTTTGCAGAGTTATGTCATAAATTAATCTCTATATCTCTGCAATGTTTTAAGTAAATTGAACTAAAATTGATGGTTTTATAGTGATATGAAATTTTATTCATTATAAGTAAATGGGGGGGGGGTTATAAAACTAAAAAAAAAATAACTGACTATTTTGCAGAGTGATGTCTTTAATTAATTTGTATATCTCTGCAATGTTTTAAGTAAATTAAGTTAAAATTGATGTTTTTATAGTGATTTGAAATTTTACTCATAAGGAAATGGAGGGGAAAAAGATTGTAAAAATTCCCAAAAAATTTTAACTGACTATTTTGTAGAGTGATGTCTTAAATTAATCTGTATATCTCTGCAATGTTTTAAGTAAATTGAGTTAAAATTGATTGATATTTTTAAAGTGATTTGAAATTTCATCCATTATAAGTAAACGGGAGAAGAAAGAAGGTTTAAAATTTGAATAAAAAATTTCAAAAACAGGCTATCACATATTTTGCAGAATTATGTCAAAAATTAATCTGTATATCTCTGCAATATTTTAAGTAAATTGAGTTAAAATTTAGGTTTTTGTAGTGATTTGAAATGTTGCCCATTATAAGTAAATGGGGGGGAGGGGGGTGTTTGTAAAAATTCATATAAAAATTAGAACTTTGACTATTTTGCAAGAGTGATGTCTAAAATTAATCTCTATATCTCTGCAATGTTTTAAGTAAATTGAATTAAAATTGATGTTTTTAAAGTGATTTGAAAAAAGTTCATCCATTATAAGTAAATGGGAGAAGAACAAAGGTTTAACATTTTGACAAAAACATTTCAAAAACAAGCTATCACATATTTTGCACAGTTATGCTGTAAATAAATCTCTGTATCTCTGCAATGTTTTAAGCAAGTTGAGGTAAAATTTATGTTTTATTAGTGATTTGCAATTTTGCCCATTAGAAGTAAATGGGGGGGTGTAAAAATCTTTAAAAAATTTGAACTTTGACTATTTTGCAGAACGATGTCTTTAATTAATCTCTACATCTCTGCAATGTTTTAAGTAAATTGAATTAAAATTGATGTTTTTAAAGTGATTTGAAAAAAGTTCACCCATTATAAGTAAATAGGAGAAGAACAAAGGTTTAACATTTTGACAAAAAAATTTCAAAAACAAGCTATCACATATTTTGCACAGGTATGCTGTAAATAAATCTCTGTATCTCTGCAATGTTTTAAGCAAGTTGAGGTAAAATTTATGTTTTATTAGTGATTTGCAATTTTGCCCATTATAAGTAAATGGGGGGGCGGGGGATTGTGAAAAATCTTTAAAAAATTTGAGCTTTGACTATTTTGCAGAACGATGTCTTTAATTAATCTCTATTTCTCTGCAATGTTTTAAATAAATTCAGTTAAAATTGATGTTTTTTATAGTGATTTGCAATTTTGCCCATTATAAGTAAATGGGGAAAAATAAGATTGTAAAAATTCCTCAATTTTTTTCAAAAAATTCATAAAATTATTTAAGGGGAAAGTTAAATTTAAAGATTCAAAAAGTACGCACTACGTTAAAAAGTTTCTGTATCACCATCTGTGGAGTAAAATTGCGGAACAAATTGTGTGTGGAGATAAAACAAATATCTAGCATAATTCAGTTTAAAAAAAGATCTAAAAAAAATGATTCTTGAGTGGTACAGTATTTAATAATGACAGTAAGGACTGTTTGTTTATGGATGATGTTGTACTGATAAATCTGCTGTAATTACCTCCGCCAAGGAGGTTATGTTTTTGCCAGGGTTTGTTTGTTTGTTTGTTTGTTTGTCCGTTAGTGTGCAACATAACTCAAAAAGTTATGGACAGATTTGGATGAAATTTTCAGGGTTTGTTGGAAATGGGATAAGGAAGAAATTATTAAATTTTGGTGGTGATCGGGGGTGGGGGGGCCCACGGGGGGGGGGCCACTGATCAGCCTTGGCGGAGGTCTGCGCTCTCCGAATGCTTCTAGTTTATAATGAGCGATAAAGGTGTAAAAGCACTGAGGGGTAGGATTAAATAAGTTCATACTTCTTCGTACTCCTTTTCGACCATGCAAAATTCAGACTTGCATGTGCTTGGAGATAGATTCTGTCCATTTGAATGTTTTTTTTTTTTTTTGCATGTTCAAAATCAATAAATAAATCAAATCAAATCCAACATTTTGAACTTTGACCTACCTTTCCCAGACTGTAATGACATGTACTCTGGGTCACTGGCAAGCAATAAACCAAATTTGGTATGAATTGAACCAATAGTTTTGCTACAGCTCTGAGGTCTCTACACTGGCTCCCCGTCTCTCAGAGAATAGACTTTAAAATTCCCTTGCTAGCATATAAAGCACTGAATGGTTTAGGCCCAAAATACATCAGAGACCTTCTGGTCCTGTATGAACCATCCAGACCACTCAGGTCATATGGTGCAGGTCTGCTCCGTGTTCCAAAAGTCAGAACTAAAACATGGAGAATCAGCGTTCAGTTTCTATGCTCCGTATATCTGGAACAAACTACCAGAAAATATCAGGTCTGCTGAGAGTCTGAGTTCGTTTAAGTCCAGGTTACTGACTCACCTGTTCGCTGCTGCCTTTGACTAAAAGGATTTGACTTTTTACATTTTATATTCTCTTTGAAACTCTGCACTGCAACTCTTACTTTAATATGTGTTTTTGTTTTTATTTTTATTTTTATTTTATTTTATTGTATTTTTTTTTTTATTTTTTTGTGTTGTTTTCTTACTTGCTGTTTTTAATCACCTTTTACATGTTTCTTTTATAATGTTTTAAATGCGTTTCTTTTTGTTTCTTTTATTTCAACGTCCTGTGTGAAGCACCTTGAATTGCCTTGTTGCTGAAATGTGCTATACAAATAAACTTGCCTTGCCTTACTAAAGTCTTAACAAACAAACAAACAAACAATAATAATAATTCATAATGACCAGTAAGTAAACCATGTGCGCTGTCCAGTTTCTCCCAGTTAGTACTAGCAGCGCCACCTGAGCATGTAGGCAGCAGCTTAGACAAACTGTCCTCATCAAAATTAGGATTAGTCCCAACAGTCACTTCAAAATGCCTGCATCGTTTGGAAAGTTCCTCTTTTCCATCTCCCATTAAAATGTCATATTGGCAGAGCCGGTTTGAAAAGCAGTTCATTCCAAAAAAAAAAAAAAAAAAGTCACTGGCCAAAGCTCACATTGTGGCTTATTTTTAGGTCTGGTAACTGGCAAAGACGTGGTGTTAAACATTCAGTAAAGCCCACGTCATACGCGTACAGTTTGTGTTGCATTATGCAGATCAGCTTTACCAGATTTGTGTCCAAAGGAACAAGTTTTGCCATGTGTTTGATCATGTCTTTGTCCTTGGCTCTATCTGACATACACACACACACACACACACACACACACACATAGACATCCATATGGACACTAGGCCATATGTAAGCTGTTCTATACAGCCGGCCTCCTCCATGCTCGGATAAGCCTGAATTGCACTATCTTTCTCCGTTTTGCCTTTTCCTCCAGCCTCACACTGGCCGACGCTCCACCCCAGACCACTACCGTCCAAGGTCCGCTGAGTGCTGACTAAGCTAACTGTTTTTTTTTTTTTTTTTTTGTTTATACCTCATCTCCACTGTACTCTAAGGTCACTTTTATCTCCTGTATTTAAGAGCTGCCTGAGGCCAAGTGCTCATATACTACACCAGAGGCTTCCTTAGTAATTCCAGCCTTTCATCTGTCATTTTTTTTTAATGTCGGAAGAATTACCAACTTTGGCAGTGGCACCTATAGAAAATAGTCTAATAAATAGACTGTATTAAATGTCAGTACGCATTAACCGGTCTTAAATGAACTGTTTTCACATCCGAATTCTTGTGTCTGTGAAAACTGTCACACAATTTGTCAAAGTTACACATGTTAGACAGGGCCGCGCAGCTTAGAGTACCGTCTTGATTGAAATTGACTCTCGTCTTTTTCCTGACTATACCAATACTTCTTCTTTAATTGCCGTAATATATTGGTGTGTCATGGTAATCACGTTACATTTGACTACCAAATGGCCCTCAAGCCTGCACTCATCCATATTCTGATACCCCAAAAGTGACATTAATCAATCAGCTGATCCATACTCCTCCACATTCTGTACGACATAGCTAAGTTTACTGGAGATCTCATCACTCATTTGACTCTGTCTCTGAATCTGTTGTGAATTTTTAACCTCCTCTTCTCATCCTACATCGTCTTCATCCACTCGCTGTGATACACTGTAAAAAGAAAAGAAAAGAAAACAGTAAAAAAACAGTATTATTCCAGCAGCAGGGGTGCCAAAAAATACTGTTAAATGATGGAAAATAACCATCTCATAAAAATACAGTAATTTTCCATAATTAAAATACAGTTTTTTGCCCTAACTTTACATCAGATTTAGCTTTTTTTTTTCATTCATTCATTTCATTTGTTTATTTCGAGCATTCACAGAATACATGCAAATTCATAATTCCAAAATAAATAAATAAATAAATCATTTATACTCGATAAGGAGTAGGAAGAAGAAAAACTTATTGAATCCCACCCCCATTCTCATCTTCAAATAACTTAACATAATAACTTTTAAATACTCACTCCTGTCCTTTGACTTCGAGCTAGAACAATGAACAAAATAGAACAAAATAGGCCTATACCAAATTAGAATAAACTCATTTGACAGTATTTACATTGCATAACCAAAATGTGTGTAAAAAAAAAAAGTAGAAACAAAGTACATTCCTGGTGGTGTTACCACAGGTAACAGTTAACCGTCAACTTACATGATAATAATTACATACCAACAATGGTAAAAACAAAACGTGACTTTTTAATGTTTAATAAAGAATATTTTCATGTATTATAACAATCAAATTACCTATAAATATAAATATATATGTATAAATAATTTTCAATGAGACTATGTTGTACGATCCACTGATAAAAACTGTATTTGGACAGTTTATCAGTGCTTATACATGTTATACATTCACAAAAATACATGTATTCAACATTTTTGTTATGAAACCTCCCATAACTGCACAAGATATTTGTCAATTAACAAACAAGTCTGGTTAAGGTTACAGATCAAATGCTTCTTTAACAGTTGATTGTCAGTAATTTTATCTCTTTTTTTTTTTTTTTTTTTTTTTTTTTTTACAGGATTAAACTTTAAATTAACAGTTTAATCTCATAAATAGAAAATAAATATTTGTGAAATTACCATACATTTGCAAATGTATTTTAACTGTATTTTTCTGTCAAAAAAGAAAAAATTTCTTTAAAAAAATGGAAATTTTATGGTTATTCAGTTACAGTTTTTTCATGTTATTTTACATTTGACAAGTAAAATCACAGTCTATTTTAGTAATTTCATTGATATTTTCCTGTATCTTAAAAATACAGGGAAAATCTCTAGAATAAACAATGAAAATTCTTTTAAATTACAGAATTTTTTTACAGTGTAGTATCTACCTTCCTGTCAGTATTCAGCGTACAAATCCACCATTTAGGTTACATACATGCTTTTTGGTGATACTAATCTGCGTCATCTTTTTTATATATTTTGATCTTTTCTTTAAATTAGAAATGTTAACTTGCCTTTTTCCACATTTTTTCACATGTACATAACCGCACTGAAATATAGTTTCATTATAACATGATTTACCATTGCACTGCCTTTGTTCGCAGAGTTTCGTGTGAATCATTTTGGTATTCTGGGTTTCCTATAGGTATCTCCAGTGGCGATGTTAATGCATTCTGCAGCTCTTCTCTTGGTGTTAATAATCAGATTTTATTGGCTTTAATTTCATTCCTGCCACCCCCCTCTTCTTCTTATCCAATTATAGAAATCATGCCAAGACACAAGTAACTGGTTAAAATGAGTAGTAGTAGAAGATAAAGTTAATTTTACACACGATATTTACTTGTGCCACTAGAGGAGAAAATAATAATAATGTTTTGTTTTTTTTTTGTTTTTTTTAATAATTTAATTCAATGCAGTAAAATAATTTCTATAAGTAATACATACTGTTAAAACATACATATGTGCCATCGAAGACATATTCCCACCTTTATAGAGGTGTTAAGATAACAGCAGTGTCATCAGGTGTGAGCCTTCACACTTAAGACAGATCCAGTCGTATTGGTAAAGATTTTCCATTGCACTGTGTGTGTTCACAGAGATTACGTAACGGTTTCATGTGAATCATTTTTAGATTCTCTATTACCTATAGGTATCTCCTGTGGTGATGTTAATGTACTCTGCAACTCTTCTCTTTGAATTATAATCAGATTTTATTGGCTTTAATTAGATTCCTGTCATTTTCCTCTTCTTCTTATCCAATTACAGAAAACAAACCAAGACACAAGTAACTGGTTGAAATTCTACGTGAAGAGTAGTAGAAGAAAAAGTTAGTTTTACTCAGAATATTGACTTGTGCCACTAGGGGAGAAAATAGTAATAATAATAATAATAATAATAATAATAATAATAATAATAATAATAATAATAATGTTTTTGTATAATTTAATTCAATGCACTAAAATCTTTCTATAAGTAATAAATACTGTCAAAACGTACCTTCACATTTTAAACCAGATCTTACAGCTTAATACTTAATGCAACCTTTACTTAATATTTGTCAATATTACTGCAATAAAAGTTCCACTACCTCTTCTATCCTTGTTGATACTTAACACTTATCCTGACCGTGATTTTTCCCCCACTTTACATACTTGTATTTGTTTTGCAATGCACAAAATGATCAACGTGTGCAAAAAAGTCATACTACTTTATAAAAGTAGTCTACAAACAAAGTGCTTCCAGAATAAAAATGATGACACTCTACTAAATTTAGGTCACTATTAAACAGAAAATACATCCAAAAGGCCAGTTGGCTTTAGTTTTCAAGATAGGATTTTCTTGCAAGATTCATGAATCTCTTATGTGAATGTAGAGTGTGTGTATGTGTGTGTCTAGATCAGGGTTTTTCAACCTTGGGGTCGCCTGGAATTCAAATGGGGTCGCCTGAAATTTCTAGTAATTGATAAAAAAAAAAAAAAAAAACTTACTAATTAAAAATATATGGTGAGTTGACAGAGACTATCCCAATCCATAAAAGACATGACAAACTCTGAAGCTGAAAGTGAAGCACTGAGGTTCTGTTTATCTGTCAAATGTTCATTGTGGTCGGTTTCAGATGCTGCAGCTCTTTCATAATTCATAGTTTGAGTTATTGTTTGTTCAGTATTAATTGTCAGCCTTGTAAATCCAAGCTGGACTGACTGTACATATCCTGACCAAGGAAAATAAAATTCTCACTTTGTGCAGTAATCTACACCTGGCTTTACTGCCTCCATCCATAATAATATACATTATATAGACTAAATGTCATCTAAAATTAATGTTTATTTGCAACGTAGTATGGCAAACTATTACATGATCAAAAATAAATTAATTTTAGCAACAAAAAAAAAAAGTCTCCGTTTTGAATGTCTGGGGTCGCCAGAAATTTGTGATGTTAAAATGGGGTCACAAGTCAAAAAAGGTTTTGAAAACCACTGGAGTATAGTGATAGCATCATCAGAAAGAAAGAACAGAACAGAAAGAGAGATGCTCAAAAGAAATACCAAGGACTGAAAGAGGAGATGGAGAAAATGTTGGGTGTGAAGGCAACAGTGGTGCCAGAGGTGACTGGGGCATTAGGGGCAGTGACCCCCAAGCTGAGAGGATGGCTCCAGCAGATACCAGGAACGACAAAATTTCTATTCTATTCTATTCTATTCTATTCTATTCTATTCTATTCTATTCTATTCTATTGTAACAAGAATTGGATACCAATTTATTGATTAATTGAGTGTTGATTTATTGATTAATTTAATTATAGATTTATAACCAAACTTAAACTTAAATCAACTCAAAACAATAATTTGGAAATCTTGCATAGGTTGATAGTTCATGGACTGCACAGTGAACCCATGTGTGAATAATAGTACACAAAGCACAACTGAGGCAATGGATTTATATACATATAAATACTTTATTTACTAAACTAAGACACACAAATAACATAAAGACAAGAGACAAATACAACCAAAGGAGCAGGGGATTATGGACAGGAGAATATGTAAATTAAGTTGGCAGATAGCTATATTCAAGAGATTATAATGTTAGTGAGGTTACGTTGAGGTAAACCTACTTAAATTGGAATAACACCAACTCAGATAAATCAGGAGCAAGTTTTCTTACAAGTTGTTGCGGTGCGGATGCAGCAACTGGCACGGCCTTGACGGCGGATGGATAAAGTCTTCTGACGTAGTTCGAAGCAGGAACAGGCTGTGAAGCGACGTGCTTGCGCTGGAGGCCTGAAGGTCTGGAGTTCTGAAGTTCTGCTGGCTGGAGGAGGTTCACAGCTGGCTCTGGCGGCTGGTTCTGGAAAGCTCACCAGGAGAAGATGGAGAACAGCGAAGATGATAAAGCTCTTTGGAGAGCTTAGAGGATAGAACAGCTCTGAGAGCCAAGGAGATGGTCAAGACTCCTTGGAGAAAGCTCTTTGTTCTTAGGTGAGAGCTCAGAAGAGGTGGAGAAAGCTCTTTGCGTAGGTGAGAGCAGCGAGGGTGGAAAAAGCTCTTCTTGTAGGTGAGAGCAGCAAGGGTGGAAAAAGCTCTGCTGAAAAGTTGGTTTCATTTACTTTTATAGTTTGTCCAAAAACCAGCTTGCCACGCCTTCCTCGTGCATATAGATGAGTTATCGATGCCTTGGGGCGTTGCCTTCTTTGTCTGTTTTCGGCGGGAAAACGCCTCCTTTTGCCGGTCATTTACATATTTCAGAGTATCATCTCTCTCTCCCCCCCTTAGGAGAGGGAGAGAGGACCTCATGCAGACTTGTAAGAAAACTTCTCCCAACCTTAAATAAGATCCTGAAATAAGATCCTTAAACTTTGTACATCACCTGTAACCTCACTTAAGCATCAGTAAAATAATAGCATGATTATTCAGACATGCTATAAGCAGTGATACTCTTACTTTCACATAATTTACCGTGAACATGATCAGGACACACATATGTGAAACCACAGGTCAGGCAAATGGCTTAAGTATTACATGCATAAAAGAGTTAACGTGCTGAGTTAATCAACATTAACACATAATGTAATACATTATTTACATGGCACATATAGGGATTTTATCATTCAGTCCTTTGTTCGTTTCTGGGTTCATCTTCACCTCTGGATAAGCAAGAATAATGGGACACAGATGTTGAGAGGCAAAAGGTCAGCTTAGTGTCAAAACCGAGTCCATTAGGCTCATTCTTTAAGATCATCTGTCTTTGTAAATGTCATTTGCAAAGGATGTCCCAGTACTGACCTGGTGACGGACCAATCAGCATGGTTGTTCAGGAATTTGGTTTGACACGGAGAGGAAGATAATATAATTTATACTTCTGTTTTTGAGTCTGTTCACTCACTCCACCGTCATCCGGCTACACTATTCTATTCTATTCTACTCAGTTCTGTTCTGTTCTATTCTATTCTGTTCTGTTCTATTCTATTCAGTTCTATTCTATTCTATTCTATTCTATTCTATTCTATTCTATTCTATTCAGTTCTATTCAGTTCTATTCAGTTCTATTCTATTCTATTCTATTCTATTCTATTCTATTCTATTCTATCTCATCAAAGAGACATTTAGTAGATTTCATCTCTAAAGCAGATAATTAAAAAAATAATAATCAAAAAGCCCTCTGTGGACCAGTGGTGGTAACTAATCACATGGAGCAGTGGTTGATGTGAAAAACATCCTTTAATCTGGGCAAAGGAAAGGAAACAAAGAAAAAGGATTGGGGGGGGGGGCGATGCAGAAATGATGAAGAGGAGGACAGTGCGGCTCTTGCCCGTGGACAGAAGGACGCTCGTACAGAGACGTATTAGTAAGAGCGAGCGAATGAATGAGATGAAGACGGAGGGAGAGAAGTGAGGACTGGTTTCTGGAGGAATTTTCTCCTTCCTTTTACCTCTTTAATCATTTGGCTTTTCTTCTGGAACTGGCCTTGAGCCTTATGTGATACTGCTCACCTTTTACTCAAACAGGTAGTTCAGACTGCCTTCCTACCTACTGATGAAAGCCGAGCTCAGAAAAAGCGGTGAAAGACGGCAAGATCAGCATTGGCAGAGCAGGGGAGGCGAAAAACAAAAGGGAAAAAAAAAATAATGTATCGAGGCCCTGTCATTTTCCTATCACTGAAAGACATGCTAATGAAGTCGTGCTCCATCAGCAGGTGTTGTCACTGACAGTATTTTTTAAAGTCATTGGAAAGTGCCTTTCATGGTGTTGGTTACATTTATTTGGTGTGAGTAGCATCGAGCCTGTGTTTTGATTCTTTTTCTATGCTCCATTTCACAGTTACAAACATGTGTTTGAAGCTGCCACAATGATTTTAGTTGGTGTCAACCTGTATTTTTTTTCCTCTGTGACACTTTGCTCTTTTTGTGTGTGTTCTGTGTGAAATCGCAACAAAACTAGAAAAAAAAAAAAACCCAAAAAACAAGAATTGAACAGTCACGGTGTCAACTAGAATTTAGCCAAAACCTGAATTACACGTGAGCATGTGATGTGATATAAAAGACGCACCAGGGAGGATGGTACGCAGTGGGTCTGGGAGTGGTGATGCTGACAGAAAAAGAAACGATTTTTCTGTCCAATTTCTATCTGTTACTCTTTTTTTTAAACCATACATGTCAAATTGAGGGAGCACAGTGACAAGAAATTTGTGCCAAAATGAGTCAGCAGCTCATAAGAGCACAGCAGGTTACAAACTAATCAGAGCAAATCAGCAGATAGTCCTGTTTGGATCCAGCCCATAAAAGAAGCAATAAATGGATGTCGGTCTCTATATGGACATAAAGCAGCTGTTAACGATACCGTGGACTTCGGTAAACATCTTCTCTTCAGAGGACAGTTAAGTTTCCCCATGATTTATTTGATCATAAGTAACATTTCTAAGCCATTTGTCCTCTCTGGGGTGTATTTTCTAAGGAGTATTACAAACATTTACCAAGCTCTTAAATTTAAGGACCACATCTGGCTGTAGTTTAGAGGCTAATTTATTTAAGATCTTACGTTTAAATCATATAACTCCACGTTACACAAGTGGCTTATTGAGCTGAAAGAATAAAAATGACTAAGTGGACTAAAAACAAAAAGCAAACATTTATTAAATCTGAAATGTTTTAGAGAGAATCCCAGTCTTTTTGAGAGTCTTAACTCCATTAGTTTATTTTATTATTATGATTTTCATTGGAGTGTTAATAATATAAGAATACTTTATTAATTCCAGAAGGAAATTATTGTGTGTTACAATTGCTCCATTCAAGTATAATAACAAAAAAACAAAAAACAAAGAAAACATTATAAAAAAATATACTGTATAAAAATATACTTTAACTAAATGGCTAAAGTTAGGATAAGTTGATAAGGTAATTAAGGTAATGTAAGATGTGATGATAGTGTAAATTGACATTTAATAAAACTGTAATTATCATCATAAATATGCATTTAAATTGATTAACAATAATCTTGTTATGTACTTAATATAAATACAAATGATGATGGTAATTTACATGTATGCATTTACATGTATGCATTTGGCAGACGTTTTTTTCCAAAGCGACTTACAGGGGAAAACCAAAATGAAAAAAGCAATAATGTACTATTTAATCTACAAGTCATCAGTTCTTTAATCATTCAGACTAAGTGCATGTGCATCATATCATAAAGTATTGTTCTCAATTCAGAAATGTACTGTTGAGAAGAAGAAACATAACAGAAACGTAATACTACATTAAATATGTTGCTATTTCCACTAAAGATCATTGTTTTGGTGTTAAAGTAATGATTAATACCTGGATTTAATACCTGGGTTGCTTGTTTGTTTGTTTTGATGATGTCTATGTCATCATGATGTGTATTTTATTTGTATTTTATGTCTTGTTTCTGTCACCTGCCTAGGAACTGCAGATGAAAAGTAGTTATTTTTACTAATTCAGGCATATTTACATGGGTGAATTTTTTTTTTTTATACAGCAATGTTCATAAATATGCATGGTCCCAATTAAATAAACCAATAAATAAAATAAATAAAAATAAGATTTATTGGAGTTGGAGACTGTCCACAGTTTCATAATGAGCTGATAAACTTTTTACAACCCAATATCATAAAATCTAGTCTGTTGAGTTTTTGTCTGTGAACAACATAAAGGGTGTGTTTTAATCATCATGACTGAATCAGTGGCAGAAAATATGATACGCAAACTCCTTTAAGGTAAAATGGCAAAAACAATTATTTCCAGTGATTATAGTCTGTAGATACTCACTATAAGCAGATTTAAATGCATGCAACTGCCTAGCACCATTAATCAGTCCCTCCAGAAAAATGCACGCAAAAATCTTTGATTATGCGATGGAATATGCGGGGGTTTTATGTGATTTAATGCAGTGAAACTGTGGGAATTTGCAAAAAATGTGTGACGTTACGAAAATATGAAAATAATATATTACAATGCAATATTTTTTAAACTTAATGTAGAAAAATACTGGGATTATGAAATCATGCGAGCCCTGCGTATTTTGCACAGAAATATGCTATTATTGCGGTTAGGGGTGTAACGGTGCACTTGTTTGTACTGAACCATTTCAGTTTGGGGCCTTCAATACAGTACAGAGGTGCATAGAACAAATACATGGAGCCTATGTGAAGAACGCTAACACTCGCCTTAAGTTTCCACATGAACCTTGAAGTGGAAAGCACACAGTATGAGCAGGGTGGCCGCAAGCAGAACTCATGTGCAGGGTTTCCCCTATACAGGGTGAGTCAGAAAAAACGCTCTTTCCATTTAAAGAAATTGTACTGCTAAAACGGAAACACTGATTTTTCTTTGGACCATACAGTCATATTGATGTGGTTATTGAGCATGTCTGGTGATGTAGTCATAGATTTATTGCATTGCATAAGAGAGAAAAGGTCCATTGTTTATTGGGCACTGAAATACCTGCCAACACAATGTATGCCACAGTGAACAAACTTGAAATTGACAACAATTACAGGAGTCGGGGCTTTGCTTTCACACTCAGGACATAGGCCTACATGACAGTGCCCAGGGAGTTTTCATCATGGCAAGACCACAGCGATTGCAGGTATTATTTCCTCATCGAGTTGTCTGTTTGGGTCAGGAGAGAGAGTGGCCACCTAGATCCCCGGACTTGACCCCCCTTGATTTTTTCTTGTGGGGGTATCTTAAAAACCGGGTGTATCAGACTGTTCCACAAACTCTTCAGGAACTCCGAAATCGCATCACGGCTGAAATCCAAGCCCTACAACGAACACGAATGGCGAGAAGAGCTGTGTTAGAGATGCGACAACGAGCACAGATTTGCATCAATCTGAACGGTAGCCAGGTTGAAGGTCGTGCCGGACGACTTCGTTGAGACAAAACATTTTGATGGTGAGTAAACATGCTGTAATGGTTGACAATTTCAATTTCATTCACGGTGACATAAACTGTGTTGGCAGATATTTCGGTGCACAATAAACAATGGACATTCCCTCTGTTATGCTATGCCATAAATCAATGATTCAATCGCCAGACATGCTCAATAACCACATCAATATGACTGTATAATTAAAAGAAAAATAAGCATTTCCATTTCAGTGGTACAATTTCTTTAAATGAAAAGAGCGTTTTTTCTGACTCACCCTGTATATACTAGTCAACATTTGCAAGGGATCAGTTTTATATTTGCACAATAATTGATGTTGTATAATATTTTGGGTGACTTCATATATTATGTGTGTACTTTGGCTAGTCATGTAAAGAAAAATGGACCAAAAGGTAAAAAAAACATACATTTTTATTGCACTTTCAGGCAAAAGGGTGATACAACCCTAGAAATTAGAGTTCACAACAATTACTCTTCCAATTTTGTTTTCACTGAAACCACTCAGAATGTTCTGAAACACATACGGTGTGATGTCAATAATGTGTGTGGCCACCATCCGCATCTGCAGGCTGTACTCCACTGGGAAAATAAACTGTCAAGTTTCCAGAATTACACCCCCGAATATAGCAAAGTTATAGTCCTGATCCCTAGCAAATGTTGAGTAGTGTACATTATGCAGTGGCGCCGCTGCTGAATTCTCAGCGCCACTGCAAAAAACCCAAAAAAACACTTTATCCTGAGGCTGGGGCACAGATAAGTGGAGGTAAACATGACAACAGAGAGTATAACAGAGGCACAGAAGCCAGATCTGACGTTTGAAGCGTGTTAAGTTTCACTTTCGGTTTTCGGTAGGTACAGAGTGCTGAATTATGCAGTTGCATAATTGCATTTTTCTGGAGGGACCAAATAATGTTTTGAACAACCCATAATGCAATGCTCTTTGTCAAATAACCTTATTACACTTTTGCCAGTTAAAAATGAACAGCACAGTTGGAAAGTTTAGAAAAGGCTGTTTTTGTAATTATATAATGACAAAATCTATAGAGTCCCCTGAAGAGCAGATCGTATACAAAATGAAGATTGTCCATGATATTCTTACCCCACCCCCCGAAGGGGAGGCAAGGGGTGTTGTTTTTGGTTTGGTTTGTTTGTTTGTAGGTTTATTTCTTTGTTTGTTTGTTAACACTTTAGCACCAAAACTATTGGTTGAATTCATACCAAATTTGGTTTATAGATTGCCAGTGACCCAGAACTGATGTCATTACATTTGGGGAACCGTAGGTCAAAGTTTTAATTTTTTCTGATTTTTGTAAATCTAAATTAAAATAATATTTCAACGTGAATGAGCAAAATGGAGAGGTAGGGGTAAGGAGGAGAGCCAAGAGGTGAAATGGGATTGGGCCATAATTTTAGATGTTTATAGCCCAATACAATGTACATCATTGTGATAAAAAGTGAAAAAAAAAAATAATCAGGAGTATATGTATTCCTGTAGGTATGTATTTTACCCCAGCGATAAGGTGCTGTACTGGAAAAAAAATGCAAAATAACCCTTAAAAGTGCTTGAATTTGATCTTGAAAAATGTGTGCAAACCCTGTTAACAAACACTAAAATAGATGTAGTTCATGTGAGAATGTGTTATCATATTCTTACCGTCACCAACAAGGTTATACAGCGTAGCCTTACATAATCGAATTTCAGCGGCCACAGATGTATAATGAGCCGGAAATACAACGGAAACAGAAATAGCAACGCAATTTGTACCTCTTTCTACGCTACTTTTCGTTCACAGGTCTCATCTGGGTTTTTTCTCTTAAGCTGAGGTGGGAGGTGAGCCCCATGTGGTCTTAGTCGCTGTGAAGTTGTGATCCAGGACAGTGACAGGTGAGGCGTTTGACTGAGCTGGTGAGGGGGTTACCTGTCAAACTGTAACCCAGGGGTCCTAAGGTGCGCTCAGGATGAATAGACACGTCCTCTGCAGCCAAACGCTGAAAGACACCAACGCTCCACAGATCTTAATTAGTTGATTGTTAATTGTCCAGAACTGCGGATTCAATCAGAGCCTTTCATGACAGTGCTGGAGGCATTATGTCCATCTGTGCTCATTCTTAAAGAAAAAAAAAAACAAATTCAATAATAATGATTTAAAAAAAAAAAAAAAAAAAAAAAAAGCATTCCGGTAACTCTGTCCCATCTGATCCAACTGGTAAAATTATGAGTCAGGAGTAGAACTAGTATCCTAAATACAAACGGAAAAGGGGAAAAAACAACACATGTATTGTTCTGTTCTACTTACAGGGTGGGGAAGCAAAATTTACAATATTTTGAGGCAGGGATTGAAAGACAGTGTATGACCAATTAGTTTATTGAAAGTCATGAGAATTTATTTGCCACAAGAAAATTTCCATAATAGAAAATGTTTTTATTCTATGTGTCCTCCTTCTTTCTCAATAACTGCCTTCACACGCTTCCTGAAACTTGCGCAAGTGTTCCTCAAATATTCGGGTGACAACTTCTCCCGTTCTTCTTTAATAGTATCTTTCAGACTTTCTCGTAATAGTTTTGCTCATAGTCATTCTCTTCTTTCCATTATAAACAGTCTTTATGGACACTCCAAGTATTTTTGAAATCTCCTTTGGTGTGACGAGTGCATTCAGCAAATCACACACTCTTTGACGTTTGCTTTCCTGATTACTCATATGGGCAAAAGTTTGTGAAAAGGTATGGATAATAGTGTTAGGTATGATTATGACATCAATATATGTTTGGTTTCAAAACAATTGACGTAGTGCCTGCTGAGAAAAAACAACTAAATGTTCATTGTAAATTTTGCTTCCCCACCCTGTATACCAACAGAAACTAATCCCATATGTCAGTGTTTGTCAACCGTGGGGTTGGGACCCTACGTGGGGTCGCCTGAAATTTCTAGTAATTGATAAAAAAAAAAAAAAAGACTAATAAAAAAATATATGATGAGTTTAGAGAGACAATCACAATCCATAAAAGACATGACAAACTGTGATGCTGAAACTGAAGCACTGTGGTACTGTTTATCTGTCAAATGTTCATTGTGGTCGGTTTCAGATGCTGCAGCTCTTTCATAACACTGGGTTACAAAAAAATGTTTTTTGCAAGTTGTCTAGGTTTTTTCAACTGAATTAGGACCATTTTGCACCGCTAAATCCAAAAATAACATCTGTTTTTCTCAATCAGGTCAGGTTTTTTTTTTGCTAATTTGATTTTTAAAAATTTGGGCTTCTCACAAAATATAATAATTAATACCAAAATAAGATTGATAAGCACACTTTATGAAACTTGTGACTCGATTCCTGTTAGGTACAATGGTGTATTCACCGCAGATGTAGCAGAATACTTCAGGCTTATTTTTGCAAGATCTTCTAGTCGAAGCCATTTCATTCACCTGTAATATTAAAAAAAAACATTAATCATAAATTGGCAAAAGTAAAATCTTCAGAACTCATTTATTGCAAGAAATATGAAAGAATTTTGTATCATATGATGTGAAAATGCCCATAAATGTAAGCAAAAATGTTAAAAAGCCAATATGTAGCATAGTTCAGAAAGTTGACCTGATTGAGCAAAATTAATGTGATTTTTAGATTCAGCACACCAAAATTATCCTAAATCAGCTCAAAAAACTTCAACAATAAATTTGTTGTTGACCAGTGTAATTCATAGTTTGAGTTCTTGTTTGTTCAGTATTAATTGTCAGCCTTGTAAATCCAAGCTGGACTGACTGTACATATCCTGACCAAGGAAAATCAAATTCCCACTTTGTGCAGTAATCTACACCTGGCTTTTCTGCCTCCATCCATAATAATATACGTTATATAGACTAAATGTCGTCTAAAATTAAGGTCAAGGTCAAGGTTACTTTATTTGTACCCGTAGGTAGATTTGTTTTGCAGTCTAGGTGAGTGCTTTGGTATTACAACAATACATACGTTGAACATGTAAGACAGGTACTTGATCACGCTTACAGACAGGACAAAAAGTGCTCAGTGTTCCACCATTCATCACTATAGCAGCATGGATAAGTAAAAGAATAAAATAAATAAATAAGATCAAATAAATAAAAACAAGATGCAATAAAACACAATAAAAACCAGAAAAGATAAGAACAATCTGGGATAAAAACCAGCATAAGAACATAAAATTTAACAACTAGAAGCACTCGGAGAGCGCAGACCTCCGCCAAGGCTGATCAATGCCCCCCCCCCCCCCCCCCGTGGGCCCCCCCACCCCCGATCACCACCAAAATTTAATCATTTCTTCCTTATCCCATTTCCAACAAACCCTGAAAATTTCATCCAAATCTGTCCATAACTTTTTGAGTTATGTTGCACACTAACGGACAGACAAACAAACAGACAAACAAACAAACAAACAAACAAACAAACAAACAAACCCTGGCAAAAACATAACCTCTTTGGCGGAGGTAATTAGCAAAAAAACCTGACCTGATTGAGAAAAACAGATGTCATTTTTGGATTTAGCGGTGCAAAATGGTCCTAATTCAGTTGAAAAAACCTAGACAACTTACAAAAACTAGAAGCACTCGGAGAGCGCAGACCTCCGCCAAGGCTGATCAGTGGCCCCCCCTGTGGGCACCCCCACCCCCGATCACCACCAAAATTTAAACATTTCTTCCTTATCCCATTTCCAACAAACCCTGAAAATTTCATCCAAATCTGTCCAGAACTTTTTGAGTTATGTTGCACACTAATGGACAGACAAACAAACAGACAAACAAACCCTGGCAAAAACATAACCTCCTTGGCGGAGGTAATTAATAATGTTTATTTGCAGCATAGTATAGCAAACTATTACACGATCAAAAACAAATTAATTTTAGCAACAAAAAAAAAGTCTCCATTTTGAATGTCTGGGGTCTCCAGTCATTTGTGATGTTAAAATGGGGTCACGAGCTAAAAAATGCTGGGAACCACTGCCATATGTAAAGTTACCTTCATCGTGTATTAAAGTGCTGTTGGAGATCCTGCAGTATTTGCAGGCAGCAGTCTGTGATTAGACTTCTATTTTTTTATTTTTTATTTTTTTAGTTTATTTTGAATATGCAACAAGACAAAGTAATCTTACCAAGTCAGAAATAAAACAGATAATAAGAAGTCATGGAAGAAAACAAAAACCATACTTGTACATATACATGACTTCATTCGCACATTCAAAAAGGAGTGGAAGGAAGTAAAACTTATTTAACCCTTTCATGAATTATGAGAACCTTAATCACATTTTTTTTCCTGAGGGTTTTTATCCCTCTTTAATAAAAATAATAATTCTATTGATTTTTGTTTGCCTATTTTTATGGAGTTACAAAAATGTCCACTCAGCTGGACACCATGCATTTCATTTTAGAACCAACGAAACATGTATTTACTGATATACTGTGTGAAAACTATGAAATAAAAACATTTTTAATGCTGCTGATCTGATGTTTTCTCACATTTTAACATAACTGCATGGAGATAATATGCAAAAAAAAAACAAAAAAAAAAAACCACCTGTTAATTACACTCTGATAACAATTACCAATTTTTTTTACTCTCAGACATCTTACTGCAGATCAGGTTTATCTAGACCAGCAAAATTACAGTAATGGTATGAATTGCAGTGTATGGGATGATGCATAAGCGTCCACTGTGTTGGCTGATATGGAACTAAAACAACAAAATCCATGAATATACAAGAGAACACTTTTGAACAGCTGTCCACTGTAGTGACCAGTGTGCATGAAAGGGTTAATCCCACCCCTTCTCCACACAACAGTCTATCCTTTAGCTTCCTATCAGTATAGTATATGAAAAGTCCCTTCGCTCTTTTGTAAGTAATTAACCTCACTTATCATCCTCGCATACACATACTGTACATACACACCCATATTGACATACTAGAAAAGTAAATAAATAAATAAGTACATACATACATAAGTCCTTGAAGGCAACACAAATGGATGCACAGTAAAGTAAACCATACAATGAAGTAAACGACAAACAAAACATAACAATCGACAAACGCACAAAAAAACAAGGAACAAACAAAATCAGACAAGATAGAATATTAATGTAACATTTTATTTTGTATTGTTTTGTCGTTTATCAGCTCACCGTGTATAATATTTGATTATATGGGAAACACTGTGGGGGCGTGGCCAGAGGTTCCATCTATCACCTGACTGGTGTTAATGGTGCCTTCACAGTCTCATCTCAATGAACGAACAAACCTGCAGTTATCACTTATCACCAAAAGGGGCCACCAAAGAGAATAAAACCCACACGAAGACCAAGTGCTGTTTTTGTGCCAGCTTCTAAATGATTCTTTTTCTGTCAGTTATTTATTTATTTATTATCATATTACCTGCTGAATTTTCCAGTGAAAATCATGTATTTTCCTATATTTAATTTAGTGATCATTTAGATGTTCATAACACCTCAGATGTAACTTGAGGGTTAGTTTATGAAAAATAGAGAAAACTGAAGAAATTGTGACTTTTTTTGGCAAAGATATCAATAACGAAATGTAAAAAAGTGTCATTTATCAAACTGTATGGATTTTACTGGTGAATCAATGTTGTAGAAGATGACATTGTTTCCACTTTCACTACGAAGTGAAAATCGTGTATTTTCCTCTATTTAATTTAGTGATCATGTAGATTTTCGTAAAAGTTCATATGTAATTTGAGGGTTATTATGTCAAAAACAGAGAAAACTGAAGAAAACGTGACTTTTTCGGCAAAGATATCAGTAACTGAATGTAAAAAAAAAAAAGTATAATTTATCAAACTGTATGGATTTTACTGGTGAATCAATGTTGTAGAAGATGAGTGTTTCTACTTTCACTACGAACTGAAAATCATGTATTTTCCTGTATTTAATTCACTGATCATGTAGATGTTCATAAAAGATTATATCAAAAACAGAGAAAACTGAAGAAATAGTGACTTTTTCAGCAAAGATATCAATAACCGAATGTAAAAAAAAAAGTGTCACTTATCAAACTGTATGGGTTTCACTGGTGAATCAATGCTGTAGAAGATGACAGTGTTTCTACTTTCACTACTGAGCCTCTGAACGTCCGAATGGGTCATATCTGATGACCACGAAAAAATGACAAACTGTATTTTACCTGAATTATTTCAACAAATCGATTGATATTAAACATTTTAGATCAGTCGATGATTGTGGTTGCCACTAGCTGTTTGGGTCTTTGAGGAATGTTTAACGCAACATCCCGTTCACAGCCAAATCCCCCATAGCGTTCCATCCACGTGTAAATCAAATGCATACGTTCATCCCATCACTGAAAGCAGGTTGCACAGGGAGTGGAATTACATATACAGTTAGGGGGAGGTGAATTCTAATACGTACATATGTAGGAAAAACAAATCTACATCACAAATCAGCTGTTGTTTGATCTCTCTGAATGTAAAAGTTGTCTAATATATTGATATGTACTGAAGCAGAAGGAAAACCATACCATAAATCTGTGATCACTAATGGGGACAGTGTGGGTGTGTGTGTAGGGGTTCTTCAAATGTTTCTGAGAAAGCGTGTCTTTCCAAAGAGTTGTTTCCAACCTGACTCTGTCTTGGATGCCAACAAACGTCCTTATTTATTTATTTATTTTTTAATTATTATTATTATTAAATTGCACAGTAAAGCCGCACATATAGCACAGCATGCTTGAGACAGTCCCTGTTAATAATTGCATAGTTACCCTATGTGATTCAGAGATAAAGGGTGTCTAATCATTCTTCACATTATGCTAATACCATGCAGCACATTATGGCAGAGTGATAAAATTCCTGGTAAGCCTTGCTAATCCGCCCTAGTGCTAAAATAATGATTGCTTTTTGTCTGCTGTTGAGAAAGCCGTCCACATCATGTGGGTCATGTGCTGCCTGAAAAATCTGTATCTGCATGCTTCATTTTAATACTTCTGTCTGTGTTTTTCCTCTCTGTATCCTACAACAAAGCCTCTTTTTTTTTTTTTTTTTTTTTTTTTTTTTTTTTGCCACTATAAGTGAGCCGTGGGCATTTCTGTTAACAAACAGCGCATGGACAGATGTGTGCACACAAACATACACAGATGCATCACCCCCCTGCGCCTCCAGCACAGTCATTGTTAAGTTTTAGCAAAAGAAATTGAGAAGAAAATGAAAAGCATGAAAAGGATATACATGTAGGAGAGCAGATTTAACAGTTCTCATATGGTTATTTGTTTGTCTGCTGGTATCTGGCGTACTGCAGCAAGTAATAACACTTGACAGGGACCCAGGGGCTTGTGTCCTGCTGCAGCACAGCACCACCATGGCTGCTGTTTTGCTGGCTTAATTATCTTACTCATAGAACCACTGTGTGATCATTGCTCATGCATGACAGAGTGCAATCTGAGTATGATTTTTATTTATTTATTTATTTATTTATTTATGTGTGTTTTTTTGTTTTTTTAAACACGCCTTTACCATCTTACATTCAGAGACAATTTGCGGCAGAAGATGAGCATCATTGTACGCGTGTGTTTTAAATGTGGAGGTATAAGTAGTGGGCAAAAGCCTTGTAGAACCACCACAGTTTGATAAGAATTGCTTTGGAGGCCAGTGCATGAGTAAGCACACTCTCAGAATACAGAGTTCTACTTGTAGCACTAAAAATTATTGTGCTGTCTCAGGGGATCATATTCACAGATAGTGTATCCTGGACATCTGACAAAGGGGCAAGAACCACAGCCTGAAACTGATGCCAGTGAGGAAGTATCTGTAATATGTAATAGAAGTAATAACCCAGATGGGCATAGGTGGTAAGTGCCGGCTACAAAAAAACAAAAACAAAAAAAAAACAAAGAAAGATTTTTCTAGTAACACTGAGTTGGATGGTAATATTTTGCTTGAAGTTGTTGATGTCTTCTGTGGGTGAATTTATCGACAGGTAAAGGGAGGTTTGCTCGTCTGCTGAATCAGACTTTCAGAACCCCAGTTTATTTAACAATTAAAAAAAAAAAAAAAAAAAAAAAATTGTTACCCTGTGCCCTAAATGGGAGGCAAGGAGTATTGTTTTTGGTTTGGTTTGTTTGTTTGTTTGTTTGTTAACACTCCAGCAGCAAAACTATTGGGTTTATAGATTGCCAGTGACCTAGAATAGATGTGATTATATTTTGGGAACAGTAGGTGAAAGTAAAAATTTTTTATGAATTTTTAAAATCTTTTTTTTTTTTTCCCATTTAAAATTTCAAATGTCTGGAGCAGCAAAACTGTTAGTTGAATTCATACCAAATTTGGTTTATAAATTGCCAGAGACCCAAAATAGAAGTCATTACATTTTGGAAAAGTAGATCAAAGTTTACGTTTTTTATTTTTTATTTTTTCTTCCCCCATGTACTTACAATGGACAAAATTTCAAATGTCTATAAAAACATCAATTTTGTTTCAGTTTACTTCAAACTTGTCACATGTATAGAGGCGATTGATATGCTGACATCAGCAGGATCGATGCCAAAATAAGCTATAATTCGTGCAAGGGGCGGGGTTTGTTGTGCCTGACACCACTTATTTTAATTTTTTTTCCTCACAAAGTATTTGATTCTTTTTTAGGAAATTACAATAACACGACCATCCAGATTTTGTCATGCTAAGGTTTCCTGATGTCTGCTTGTCTGTAATTACAAACCGGGGCCTGTTAGCCCAATTTAGCAACATTAGCAAATGTTAGCATTAATTTGCCGTTGCATTATATGGGCTTTGAGCTAGCCAGCTATAAGTGTATTTAGACATTACACAAACTGGACATTTCTGTTATCACTGTTACCTATACATATTCTATTGCCTGTAAAGTTGGAAATGATAGTTAATAGAATATAGTTGGAATAGTCTTCTGTTTTATAGACATCAGTACTGACCGTTGACTGGGTTCAATGATTTCATACATACATATCAGGAATATATCACATTTCCACTGACCCACAAATTGCGCAAATATAACTTGCGCATAAAAATTTACCCAATGAAAAACAACAGTTTTGCCAAAACTCTTGTTTTTCAATTAATTTTTTTTGCACTGGCAGAAGGAGGTTTTTCAGATGTAGCGCAATTGATATATCACGCAAAACTACAACTGAAAGACCTTTTTCCAGAACTAGAGTCACGTGAAAAAAAACCAGAGTGACAGATGTTACAACAAGCGAAGAAGAGTTTTAACAGAAACATGGTGCGGTATGTGTTGACACACCAGGAAACACATAACTTCTTAAAATTTAGAACAGGATAGAGGGGTAATATATAATAATAACGAATATATCTGTAAATCAACGTGATATTTACATTCTTCGCCATGTTTATGGAATGACTTCTCGTGTCATCTTGTGATAATAAATAAACAAATCATCACATTTGTGATTTAATAGAAAAAACCAACATTATTCACTTCCTTTTTTTTTGACATTTAGTAAATATCGGCAAAATTTTGCACAGTTGTCACAAGCATTTCATAAGAAGACACAAACAATGTTTCTGTCCAGTGTTATTGGCAACATTGTGCTGTTATTTCTGATACTCTAGTTTGCAGTGTCAGTAAGTTAGCGCTACCAGTAGCTCAGCAAGTTTCGGCTTCACCCTCTTCTCGAAAAAACAAGCTGAGATGTCAAACGTGGAGGTTCATGAGATGTAATGTCATGATAGCTTTGTCCACTTTGTTTATGCAGTCAGTATCTGAGCTAACGTCACAGTAGGTGCTTATGAGTGGTTTATGAATAGGTCGATTCGTAGCAGAATAATGGCCCCATGAGTGTGTCCCTTCAGTGAGCCTCAAAACATATGATGATAAAATGATAACGATAATAGTGATAAAAGAAACGCTGATTCTTACTGATAGTGCAAAACATCAAAGCATCCTTCTGTAAAAGAAACATCAGGGTATGTGGAAATAAACTGCCCCCTATATGGCATCAAAGCATTTGTGTTTCAAAAGAAATGAAGGCGATGTAATCTCAACACGAATTAGCCTCTGTGTACAAATCTGTTCCTCTGTGTGGGGGCAGTAAATACATTTTGTCTCGCCATTATACTTTCCCTTCATGAACACAGCCCACATTATGCATTCCTTGCCTCAACTAAATGCATAATTAAAAATAAGCATCTCTCTGCATTTGAGTCTCTTTCGTTTTCATTCACACAACCAGGCAAAAAAGAGCAGCCGCTGTGTGTGTGCGCGTGTGTGTTTTACCACTGCAGTGCTGTGCAGAACCCCGTTTACAGATGGATGTCTGTTGCTTTGATAAACATTAGACGGCACACTATCGATCGCTCTTTACTCTGATTTGATGTGTGTGATGGCGGAGCTGCGGCTAGCTGTGAAGGGACTGTGCCTGGGCCCAGACCACAGGCATCAGCAGGAATGGAGGCCCCACAGAGAAACAGGAAGGAATGGGGAAGTGGAGGACACATGCCAACTGGGAAGGCTAAGGGGGCAGACTGTTAAACAGAAGAATGGATGAGCTGGTGGTGTGAAGGGCACAAGGGTGCAGCAGTTGGAAAAAAAAAACATTTGACCCTACCAAACACATTTAATGCTGAGGGCAGGGTTTGTATCCTGTGTGGTTGCAGCCGTGACAATGGATGGATATAAAACATTAAATTGTAAGAAAAAAAAAATTACAACGCTCCGCAGAAGTAGAAATAGGGAAACAACTAAGCCAGACTTCAGGGACTGAAGAAAGAAGAGCAGCCTTGCCTCAGCTGGTTGTCTGCCATCCATCAGCTCTGTGCCAGCTGCTGGGTTCAGATGCTGTAGGGCCAAGAGGCAGAGATATGTGTTTGTTGGAGGGGGTGGGGTTGTCATCCCTGGTCATTGCTGCATTTCTAACCACAGACATTGATAATATTGCTGATGTGTGTGCTTAAAATGTAATTATATAAGTATGGAGCCCATGGCTTAAATTTGTCAGTCTGCAGTCTCCATGTAATTAAGCAGGCTTTTGTGATAGTTTTTGCTCTACCCTGACGAAAGATTACTTTACTTTTAATCATAGTTGCTCCAGCAGGACTCCTCAGAGGGCTCTGGAGATGGAGATGTAGAGTGCCATTAGACTGAGGAACTAAATTAGAGGTTTCAGTGGGCCTGAAAATTCAAGCATTCGCTTAACTGTCCCATGTGAACTGAAGCCTGAGCCCAACTAGGCCTTAATTATCCTTCACATGCTGGTGGTATACTACAGCCTGACTGCCAAAAAATGAGTGCCTGTTTTCCATCATTTGTTTTACACCTGAAACCACAGGACGGAGCAACAGGTAGAAGACGAATTCAGAATACGAATAAAAACGATACTTCACTTCCTGTCTTGCATCCACAACACTTCTGTAAGCCAGAATTAATTGTTTGATCGATTTCAGGAAAAACATATTCAGTAGAGCCTCATGTTTTTTTTTTCCGATTTTAATCACATTTGGCTGCTTTAAAATCTGTGTACTACACCGAGACTGGATTATTGTTATTGAAGCTTGCCAGTTCTTCAGTGGCAGCCCACTGGCCAATGAATAAATGAAAACAGTTTATTTTAGGACGTTAAAGATTTCAATAATGATGTTAACTATCACCACCATGGTAGACTCAAGGTTATGACAGAGATTATCTTGTCAAATTAGAAAGTAGTGTTTTTTTCCTGCTATTCCAGACTCAGCTTGATGGAAGATTAACAATGCACATATTAAATGAAGCTGTATGTAAGTGCAAGTGGAATATAATGTATAAGAATGTGAATTAGAGTGTAACATATAATAGTATCTGATTGGTGCCTTACTTGAAGTGGTCTTGCAGGTCACAGAGCATTAGATGGAGTCTTCATGCTTATTCCATTCATATTTTAATGACATGCCTTGCAGGTTTCACTTGTTAGACACAGTTAGAAACCTTTGATTTCAACATGACTTTTTTTGTTATGTATTTTGCATGTTATCTTTCTTTTGTCGTGACCATAGAGCTTTTTTTTTTTTAGCGTTCCTTTCAAATATTCATAACCTTTCAGCATATTTTAATTCAAGTGGTCTCTAAGGAAACAAGAAATCTAAAAATGTGAATGTTTTTGAGCTGTTAAAAAAATAGGGAGTTTAAACATACGATTGACAGCCGCTAGATGTGGCCAGATGTAGTTGTGTTGCTCCACTATGTGGCTCAACATGGAATCTTAGGCTCACTTTTCCACAGTGACGTGAGGGCATCAGAGCATCTATATTAAGATTTAATTTTTTGTTTTGTACTTAAAGCTTCAGAAAGAGCCTCAATTGCGAAATATGAGTATACGTTGAATAAAAGACAAGAAAGAGTGGGTTTCAGTCAATTATTAACCCTTTCATGCATAGTGGTCACTACAGTGGACAGCTATTCTACAGCTGTTCTCTTGTATATTCATGGATTTTGTTGTTCTTTTTGTTGTTTTTTTGTTTTTGTGTTTTTTTTTACACATATCTTTATTAAAGTTTTAAGACACTACATGTATTTTCTGACATGAATTGGTAACATTATGTAGATCTCTCCTGAGGATAAACCCCCAGAATCACAAGCCTTCCCCACAGTGTTCACACAATTTATCAGTAAATACATGTTTCTGTGTGTCAAAAATTAAACATGTGTCCAGCTGAGTGGATGTTTTTGCAACTTCATGAAAAATAGGTTCATAAGAATTTTTTTGTCATTTATACTTTTTAAAATGTATTTTAATTTTTTTTTTTTTTTTTTGGATTATTTTTATTTTATTTATTTATTTATTTTTCAGAAGAATTTTTTTTTCATGCCTAAAGAGGAATAAAAACATTCCGGAAAAATTTTTTGATTAAGGTTCTCATAATTCGTGCATGAAAGGGTTAAATACACTGCTTGGCCCAAAAAAGTTGTATATGCAATATTTGACTGCACCACCTTTGGTTTTCACTGTGACATCTTTTTATCCACATAATGTTTATATAGTGTTACAATAAAGTTCCTAATATTTTTTCCATCTGTAGTTGCATTAATTATTGATTATTGATGATGGAGAATCGGACCGGTGCATCAAGTCTTCATCACATCCCAAATTAGAGTCTGGACTTTACGGAGGCTAATCCATGTCTGAAAATGACGTCTCATTCTCCCTGAACCATTCTGTCACAAACCTGATGAACCTGATCGATCCTCCTTTCAGAAATTTGTCACGAGGTGCATTGTGGGAAGCAGAGCTACACGCAGCCGCAGTAGCAAGAGGCAATGAAGCCATTTCCATGTTTGTTGCTGCAGCGGCCATAATGCTGCTGTGTGTAACGCTGTTTCCCACAATCCACACTGCGACAAATTTCCAAAAATGCCAGATTGACTTAGCGGCTGGGTTTGTAAACAAATGGACTGTTTATGGTGGAGTACACTTTCAAATTGTTCCCCGTGAGGGAAGAGATTCAGGTTTGCAATTACGGGAAGATTTACAGATTCGTGGTACTTAGGCTATGACTCGGGTTCTACAGATTTGATGAAAAATAGGTAACGAACGTCATACGCAGCTTTAAAGACATGAGAGACTACTTACTGCAGTTAGAGTTAAATAACCTGTTACATTATTCACCACTCTGATACTTACCCATGGAAGGATCTGAACTATTTGCTTAGTTAAATCCAGGCAGTTACTTTTTTTTTGTCCAGCCTGTTTATTTAACTCTAAATGCAGTAAGTAGCCTCTTATTATTTATTTTTGTCCACAACCACAGACTAAAACATGGGAGATAAAAGGGTTTGTCTCCTTTCTCGACCTACCTGACCCACTTTGATAGACTTACTCAGAAATGTATGATTCTAAGAAGGATCCATCTTATGATGCTATATATTGATATTCTACAACTACCTAAACCTCCAGATGCTGCTACAGCAGCAGCTGAACTCACCCCCATTCATCATCACCTTGGACCAGCATCCATCCATCCATCCATCCATCCATTTTCTACCGCTTTATCGCCGCCGGATCGTGGAGGCAACAGTCTAAGCAGGGATGCCCAGACCTTCCTCTCCCCAGGCACCTCCTCCAGCTCTTCCAGGGAGACCCCAAGGCATTCCCGAGAGACATAGTCTCTCCAGGGTGTCCTAGGTCTTCCCTGAGGTCTCCTCCTGGCGGGACATGCCCGGAACACCTCCCCAGGGAGGCGTCCAGGAGGCATCCGAAACAGATGCCTGAGCCACCTCAGCTGGCTCCTCTCGAATATTGCACCAGCAATATTTTCTAAAAATCACATCAAAGCTCTTATGCAATTTTATCAACTTATGTATCATTAATGCATACTTTTAATAATTATAATACTTAAAATAGTGCTTTTGATACATATCCAGCTCCATATAATGACCAAACATGACCTCTGACCTGAACTCATTTGAATATCCTGTTGGAAAATACAGCAACAATCTAAAATAACATTGTTGCCCACCTTGTAGATTCTGTTGCTTGAAATATGTTAAACACACTATATTTATACATAAAATATATCATGCTTTAGAATCTACAAGGAGGGCAAGATGTTCCATTTCAAGGCAAACTAAGAAGGTTTAAAAATTATACATTTCATGCAGAAGTGAATGGAGCTTCCCAACGGATCACCTAAACATGTCTTATTTACAAAGGTTTGTTGTGATTCTGATCAGAAGTATTTGTTGCTTTAATGAAACTCCTTTCCAGTTGAGTAAATCATGTCGCTTTTAATACAAAAGAGTTCCAGACTTGGTATTACAGACATGATCCCGATAAAAAGGATCCATTCTGGAGATGCTTGATATTGCTGTTTTGTTTCAGCAACTGAGTCATGCATCACTGATCATGGTCCAAAATGATTTTCTAGACATAATTATGCATTTGACTGAGCCAGACACACCTATTTTTAACATAAATCCAAAGTGGACAAAACAGATAAGTAGCAGAACGTGTCCTTGCAGCCACTTGTAAAAAGAATATTAGAACAAAATGTCATCAACCTTGTTTTAGTTACAGCACGTCTTTCTTATACACACCGATGGATGTTCCATGAAATTAGAAGGATCCACTTTTTGTCAGTAAACATGCTTTTTTTTTCTGTTAACTGCCTGTCTTCACTGGGGGGATGATAATCAGAGTTTAATGAACTCTCACCGGAGAGTGGCGTGGCTGCCATCTCCACAGATACACCCTCAGTCACAGCCAAAAAGATCTAAGATAGGACATGTAATTTATTGTAAAGAGACAAGCGCCAATGCTGGATATTTACTCTGACTCATTTCTGTTTCTGCCGTGCTGTCCCGGATGTTGTTTGCATGGCTGGATAGATACATAGAGAGTCAGTGTGAAGGTGTGTGTCTGAGCAGAGGCAGGTGAAGGATTCCTGTCGACCTTATTTATAGCAGCCACTTGTGGTATTTTAGTTGCTGTCTGTACATTTGTGCTGAGATGACAGTCCAGTTTATCTTTCGTTTGGCATTATTTATCTGTGATTCAGTGGTGACTTGGTGCAATACAGCAGTTGACATGATGAGACACTTATCTTTCCACTTCTGCCCCTCCCTGCCATGACTAAATACTCGCAAAGAATCCAATCACAAACGGCAGGGCAATGCGAAAAAGAAAAAGAAATTAATAAAGAAAAAAACAATAAAAAAAAAACAAACAATTTATCTCTCTGTTTGCCTCTCCAAGTCTTCCTGTCTGTCTTTTTTTTTTTTTTTTTTAATCTCTTTTTCTCTCTCATCATTTAATAACTCCAAAATCAAATTGCATTACTCTCCACTTTACTGGTCATTTGGTACCCTCAGGACTGCCTCTCTGCTGGCCAAAGGAGAAAACGACTAATGACCCATGATGTATTAATTGAATCATTTCTCGCTGGCCAAATCATTCTGACAATGTGACTCCAAAATTCCTTAATTGCTTAGAATAGCATCCTTAATTCTTTTGAGTATTACTGGTGCTTTTAGGTGGCTGGGTGAAGGCAGGGGGGCAGTTAAGTGCTGATTTTTTTTTTTTTTTTTTTTTTTTTACTCCAATCTCCCGTACTTACAGACAGCAATTTCATATGCACTGCGTGTGCCAGTTAATGATCATTTTTAGTATAGTACAGGGTAATGCTGCTTTGAAAACTACCCTTTGAAATTATTCATCAGCATCATTATGTATGCTTCATCCATATATGATGAGACATTGATCCCTTATGCATACAATATGTATATAATGCATGCCTGATATATATCCGGGGATCATGTAAGATCTGCAACAAATTGCTGCAACTGCGCCAAAGCACAGTGGAAACATACAGTATGTGGGACAAATAGAATTGTTGCTGTAAATGTGCATCTTTTTGATTTTGTAAATGATATCAAATTTAAGTACATATATTTGTTCAAGCCACTGGAAGCCAAATCCACAATAACCTTAAACCAGTGTTTTTCAACCTTCGGGTCTGGAATTCAAATGGGGTTGCCTGAAATTTCTAGTAAGAAATAAGGATAAAAACTTAATAATAAAAAATATATGGTGAGTTGAGAGAGACAATCACAATCCATAAAATACATGACAAACTGTGAAGCTGAAACTGAAGCACTGCGGTACTGTTTATCTTTCAAATGTTCATTGTGGTCGGTTTCAGATGCTGCAGCTCTTTCATAATTCATATTGTTATATCGTTGTTGTTTGTTCAGTATTAATTGTCAGCCTTGTAAATCCAAGTTGGACTGACTGTACATATCCTGACCAAGGAAAATCAAATTCTCACTTTGTGCAGTAATCTCCACCTGGCTTTACTGCCTCCATCCATAATAATATTCATTATATAGACGAAATGTTGTCTAAAATTAACAATTATTTGCAACATAGTATAGCAAACTATTACATGATCAAAAACAAAAACATTTTTGCAAAAAAAAAAAAAAAAGTCTCAGTTTTGAATGTCTGGGGTTGCCAGAAATGTGATGTTAAAATGGGGTCACGACACAAAAAAGGTTGAGAACCACTGCCTTATACTGTAACAATGCAATTTAGGGCCACGTGTACATACTAGAAAGTCAAAAAATTTGACTTCAAAAAAAGAAAACAAAGTGTTGTTATGAAGTTTCTTAAAATTCAGCATTTGATTTGTCATAAGTCAGTTGTGCACACCTACTATGAGTTGCAATTTATATGTGAAATTCAGTTGTACATCATATTATATGTAACGTATTAGCATATTATTACACTATATTTAAGCTTATGTAATTTTTGGATATTGCTAATAAGTTGCCCCTGTGTTTTGTAACTTATGTTTACCAGCTTTGGCAGATTCGCTGTGCCTTCACAGTTTCAAGAAATGGTCCAAACAGCAAAACAAGCTGCTGTTGAACCGGTGTTGTTTGTCACTTGTTTTTTTGTAGATGCTTAAAGCTGCAGTATGTAGGAATTATGTTCTAAGTAATTGTAAAATTGCCTTGACTGTCACCAGACATGAAGGAATCATGTCCATTTCAAATACTGATCTCACTGACAGTAGTAGTCCAGCCAGAATATTTGCATTTGAAAACCTCAGTGTCAGCCCTGAAATGATGTTTATGTTGACATTGTGTGTTTTGGTCTGAGGCTCCGCCCATCACCTGTCTGCTAATCACAGAGTCAGAAGCCTTTCAGCATCCAGGTTGCCAGTTCCACTGAGCTGCAGCTGGAACATTTCTGATCACAAATGTCTGACGTTATTAAACCTAAAAGGCCTCTTATTATTCCCAAATACATCGTGACAAAGTGAGAAATAAAACAAGGAGATGTATAGGAGATGATTTAGAAACATGGAGACGACTGAAAGAGGAGAAGGATTTGAAGACTGACGCTAGCCCTGCCTTAGTCTGACCACCGGTAAGAGCCACTCAGAGCCGGGGTCGCGGCCTCTTCACCCGGTCCCTTCTCCCAGGGCCGGGCTGCAGTCTCTTCTCCTGGCCCCAGTGAAGAGACTGCCGGTCCGGGACTGGTGAACAGACCGGGTACTGCTGTAGGACTTGTCTCTTGCCATGGTAGCTCCTTGTAGTTCAGTGTTTTCTGTGGAAGTGACCTGTTCATTTAGCAGTGTGTAATCCGAACGGGGGGTTCGGTCCGTGGTTCGGTGGTGGTGGTGGGGGGTTGGTAGTTCGGCGTCTGTGGTTCGGTGTGTGTGGGGGGCGGATCGGTAGTCCGGAAGGGGGGGGGGGGGGGGGGGGTCGGTGGTCCGGTGTCTGTGGTTCGGCGGGGGGGTCGGTAGTTCGGCGTCCGTGGTTCGGTGGTGGTGGTGGGGGGGGTGAGAGCGATCGTGCGGTTTGTAGTAAAAGTGAAACCTAATGCTCATTTCCCTTTTCTCTATCTCCTGAATCTTCGCAAACTTTCATTTGAGTGTGCAGGACGTTTGTCCTGGCCTGTTATATATTAGACTGATGTAGAATAAGTCTGGTGATGATTTTTTTGTATGAAATTTATGGTGTGGTGGCAAGGATTAGAGGAAACACTAGTAGTGGACACTCATGCGGGATCTGGCAACCCCTAGCCTGGGGGGAGGAGGAGAGGATACCACGTTCTACAGTATTTTGAATGTGATTGCAGTACCAGTTTTGGCCACAATCCTACATACTGCAGCTTTAATGAGACTCAGCTTTGGTATCATACATGAGGGAGAGTCATAAAGTTCTCAGACGGATGTAATAAAAACTTTATTCATCAGCATAACAAAATTATTTTTCGACATAAGCTCTGTTAGTGTCTAAACACTTTTGTGATCTAATGCTGCATTTCCACTATGTCGTACCTTTTTCCACTCGGCCTTTTTGCGTTTCCATTACGTAAAAGAACTTGGTACTACTTTTTTAGTCCTTGCTAGGCTGAGGTTCCCAAACAGGTGAAGAGATACTAAAATGTCACTGCAGACCACTGATTGGTAAGAGAGTTGTATCTGCGTCATTGCGTTATCAATGTGCAGCACACCATAAAAAGTAAAAAAAAAAAGAAAAAAAGGATTTGGAAGCGTACAGTAAATAAACCGTTAGGCTAATCCATGATGACAGCCCGCAAAACGACACCATGGTCAGTCGAGGAGGTTCAGACATTTATGTCCTTGGTTGCCGATGAAAAGATTCAGCGTGATCTTGACGGGGCAATGCAACGAGAGAGTTTACCAGCAACTCTCTGAGCAGACATCACGGAAGTTACGCGCAGCATCACTATGACAACCAGGTGGTCTAGAGTCGGTAGTATCCTGTAATGGAAACGATCTCCAGGAATACTATACTCAGTGCCAATGAAAACGCAACATTTGAATGTGTTTTATTGTTCCTGAGCTGCATCAATATGTTTCAGTTTCACCTGTGTAAGATAATCCCAGACAATTTCTTAACAACCTGAGACGGGTTGAGCTATTGTCACGCTTGAATGAACTTGTCTGAATTCATAAGACTTCTTTTTCTCACTGCTTAGCAATGAACTGCTCAACTTAAGGAATTGTGGTCAGTTAAGGAGTGGTCATGTTCTGTATATAAAGCCAAGCTGAAAAGCACCAAAATCATTTGCAATAACTCAGCGATGCCTAGACTGACACGTGACCACAGATGCCATGCTATGGGGCTCCTGGAGGCCGGAATCTCTGCTCGGCAGGTGGCGCGCCGTTTTGGATGCAATGTGTCCACCATAGTCAGGATGCAACAGAGGCATGAAGAAACTGGCTCAACTGCAGACAGACCTCGCCCTGGACGAGCACGTGTGACCACGCCACAGCAGGATCGCTACATTGAGCTGCAGCACCTCCGGGACCGCTTTGTGACTTTTGATTTTGGGGGTCCTTGAGTTTCTTTCTTTATCCTTATTTTTTTGTCAACAAATTTGGATGTGATTTTTTTATTTTTACTGTATAGAAATGGCCTAGGATTAATTCCAAAGAGTTTATGGAATAAAAATCCTCATCGATTTAAAAAAATATATATATATAAGAATCTTCAAGTGTTGCGTTTTCATTGGCACTGAGTATATCTGGTACCAGAGACAAAGGTTATAATAGTTTTGGATTTTTCATTATAGTTTAGTTTTATATAGTTTTGACTTTTTTTTCTCTAATTCAGTTAGTTTTAATTAGTTTTTAGAGCAGGTTTGCTAGTTTTCATTAGTTTTCGTTATTTTCTGAATGCTTAGTTTTAGTTTTAGTTTTTTCATATGTTTTATCTTCTTCAACGTCGAATTCAAACAAATCCCAGACAGGACTCTGCTGCTTTCTCCCAACTTTAGTCTTCATATTTCCAGGTAGAGCGGGGACGAGAAGACGACTCTAAACGAGGGAAATAAATTGATTTTATATCAATCCGACACTGACAAAGACGAAAACGAAGGGAATTTTATCCATAATTTTTATACGTTTTAGTTCGTTTTGTAAACACACAAAACAGTTTCAGTTAGTTATCGTTTTTTTCTTTTAATTCTAGTTTTTATTTATTTCCGTTAACAAAAATGTTTTTACAATTCTAGTTTTCATCATTTCGTTAGTTTTCGTTAACGATAATAACTTTGCCCGAGACGAGTCGAGTGGAGCTGGTTCCGCAAACTGGGAACGCAGCATTTTCTTTCGGTAGGTTCCTTCTTTGTATAATTGCTGGGGCTGTGCACTGCGCACTTTGAAATGATAACATTTGGCTGAGAACTTTGACTCTCCCTCATAATTTCAATCAAATTTCTTTTCCTTTCTGCTGATGCAAACCAACAGGCCTGTTATAAAGCAAAATAAATCAATCTCTTAGGTATTGATAATTGTTCCGTGATTATTACCTCCGCCAAGGAGGGTATGTTTTTGCCAGGGTTTGTTTGTTTGTTTGTTTGTCTGTTTGTTTGTCTGTCCGTTAGTGTGCAACATAACTCAAAAAGTTATGGACAGATTTTGATGAAATTTTCAGGGTTTGTTGGAAATGGGATAAGGAAGAAATGATTAAATTTTGGTGGTGATCGGGGGTGGGGGGGCCCACGGGGGGGCCCATTTCCAACAAACCCTGAAAATTTCATCAAAATCTGTCCATAACTTTTTGAGTTATGTTGCACACTAACGGACAGACAAACAAACAAACAAACCCTGGCAAAAACATAACCTCCTTGGCGTGGGGGGGGCCCACAGGGGGGGCCACTGATCAGCCTTGGCGGAGGTCTGCGCTCTCTGAGTGCTTCTAGTTAAAGATTACACTACAATGACTTGTCTCAGTCAACTAAAGATTTGGTAACCCTGTGGTAAATTGGTTAATGCTCTCTGCTTACTGTAGCACAACAACTATAATGAGGGTTTGTGGACTGTCAAATGTTATTCCACATATAACCTTGTCTCTGATTTATGTTTACGACAGCTTGTCATGACCGATTGCTGGGACTCGTATTTTCCACTTTGAAACAGTTTTAAAAAGCTCAACATCAGGCCTAGAAGACTTTCCGTCTGTTTACATACAAGTTAAAAGTTTAGAGGCTAGGGTATCAGTTGTATTAGAAATGTGCACTGGGGGCATGTTGGGAGCAGGCCAGTAAGCTGTCTATCTTTTGTCAGTCGCAAAAAGCTGTAGGCCATAAATCATTATCAGAGACGAAGTGAATGACACACACTCCACACACACAAATCATTCCCATGCTTCAGGGCTTAAACGTAAACAGCTATGATTTTGTATTCAAGCCAGTGGATGCAAATGACAGGCTGCAAAAGAAGGACAAAGATATGGTACTAGGAAAAAATAAAAATAAAAAAAAAAAAAACATCCCAATGCGGCACCCACTCTAATAGCAAACCTAAAATAAATGTAGAGAAACTAGAGAGCAACCAGACAGCGCCTTCCTCTGTCAGGGCCACACAGTTCTAGTAATTGGTTGTTTCAATGTCAGAAAGTGTTGAGAAATGTTTATCTGCATTTTGAAAATGGGTCGGCATCAAAATGCACATTTAGACAGTGCATCGGTTTGACATTCATGCTCTGCAACTTGTGGATCAAACTCAAAACTGAAGCCAGTGCAGAAGCATTTTAATGTGTAATAGCACTGACAGCAGCTACAAGTTAGCTCCACTGAAGTCGTCTGTAGAAATGAGGAATTAACCCTGTCATGCACTGTCCACTCCAGTGGACAGTTCTTCTCCAGCTGTTCTCTTGTATATTCATGGGTTTTGTTGTTTTAGTTCCATATCAGCCAACACAGTGGACACTTATGCACCATCCCATACACTGTAATTCAGATCATTACTGTAATTTTACTGTTCTTGATAAACCTGATCTGTACTAACATGTTTGAGTGTAAATCAATTGTTATTTGTTAGACACGAAGGTTTTTTTTTTTTGCATATTATCTCCATGAAGTGAGTAATTACTAGCATTAGAATATGTTAAAATGCGAGAAGACATCAGATTAGCAGCATTAAAAATGTTTTTATTTCATTGTTTTCATATCACTATCTGATATTGGGTTTTAAACACATGTTTCTTTACTTGAAAAATTAAATGCATGGATATTTTTGTAACTCCATAGAAAAAAAAAACTCGATCGCATTGTTTTTTTCATGGCTAAACACTGAAGAAAAAAATCTTGACTAAGGTTCTCATAATTTGTGCATGAAAGGGTTAATATATTTTTACAGGATTTTTTCTAATGACATTCATTTTATTTAGACCAAGGGTGTCAAACATGCAGACCGCGGACCAAAACTGGCCCACCAAAAGGTCCAATCTGACCCACAGGATGAACTAGCAAAATGTGAAAATGACACTGAAGATGTAATTAACATTTTAGTTCAGGTTTCATATACAGACCAGTGGGATCTCAAGTAAAATAATAGCATATTAACCTATAAATATTGACAACTTCGAAATGTTTTCTTTGTTTTAGTGCAAAAAATAACATTAACCCTTTCATGCATAGTGGCCACTCCAGTGGACAGTTATTCTCCAGCTGTTCTCTTGTATATTCATGGGTTTTGTTGTTTTACTTGCATATCAACCAACACAGTGGACACTTATGCACCATCCCATAATACACTGACATTCAGACCATTACTGTAACTTTGCAGCTCTTGATAAACCTGATCTGTAGCAACGTATTCGACTGTAAATCAATTTCTAATTGTTACTAGACTGTATTTAACAGCTTTTTTTTTTTTCAAAGTTGTTGTGTTTTGTTGTTTTTTGCATATTATTTGGGTGAGTAATAACTATTATTATAGTATGTTAAAATGTGAGAAAACATCAGATTAGTGACATTAAAAAAAACACTTATTTCATAGTTTTCACACAGTGTGACAGTAAATGCATGTTTCTTTGCTTCAAAAATTAAACGCATGGTGTCCATCTAAGTGGATATTTTTGTTAATCCATGAAAAATAGGTTCCTAAAAAAATCAAATTTCAGTAACGTTGTTTTTCATGCCTAAAAAGGAATGAAAACACCCAGGGGAAAAAAAAAAAAAAAAATCCTGATTAAGGTTCTCATAATTCATGTATTAAAGGGTTAAATTATGAAAATATTTACATGAACAAATTGTCCTTTAACAATAAATGTGAATAACCTGAAATGTCTCGAGAAAATTAAGTGCAATTTTCAACCATATTATACCTATTACTACATGTTTTATGCCTTTGTAGATCTGATCCATAATGCACATGTATAAATGATAAGTTGAGGTGTAATATTGTTAAAATTGCACTTAATTTTCTCAAGAAATTTCAGTTTTTTCAGGTTATTCATTATATTCATTATTTGTTATATCTTTTTTGTTTGGATAGTTGGTAAATGTAAATATTTCCACAGTTTAATGGGGTTTTTTTTTGTTTGTTTGTTTTTTTGCACTAAAACAAAGAGAAAAAATTGGAGTTGTAATTATTTATAAGTTATTTTGCTATTATTTTACTAGTCCGGCCCACTTGAGGGTAAATTGGGCTGAAAGTGTCCCCTGAACTAACATGAATTTGACATCCCTGATTTAGACCCTCTATTCATAATTTATTGAACTATCTGAACTGCCTTATATGTTCTGAGTCAATAGATTTAACATATTTATATGTCATGAGGGCCTAATGGTATTTGCACCTCCTAGGCTGATAAAGTCAATGTCCTTTTTTTTTTAGTAAAACCAGATGTTCAGAGACTGTTTGCGTGTTAGTGGACTCGGTACAGAACCAGAAGTTGAACTACCGCTCATTGCTTAATAAATGATTCGCTTTACTGTTGCGTAAAATAGATGAATTTAGCTAAAATTGGGCCATGACAAGGTAAGAGAACAATATATTGATTATAAGCACATCTTTGAGCAAACGGTGCACCATTTTTTTTTTTTTTTGGCTGTGCTTTTTGAAAATTAACCGTGCAAATCACGGGTGCACAGCTCGCTGCCTAATACACTGGTTTAAATATACTTTCAGTGAACATCCATGCTATATCTTGACTCCCTCCTGAATTTTCACCCAAAACACGATTAAAACTTCTATTTAGGAAATTTGGGAACAAAAATGTTGCAAATGACTCCATATTACAGAGATGTGAATTTACACAGGGTTAGTATTATCACAGGATGTGTGTGGAAAGGAGGTCATCTGCGGTGGAGTTTTTACTTCACAAATTACAGACATAGTGGATTCACGAGGGATTAAGATCACTGACAACCTTCGTAATTATTAGAAATTGCCAGAGGTTCACAAGGAGGACTAGTCCCGTGTGAATAGGGCTTAGGTTAGTTCTTAGCAACTCCCCCAACCCCAACCCCACTTCCACTCAGTTATATATAGACATTTCTGGCTCCAAACAACCTAAATAACGATGGCCAGAAATGCAAATTTAAGGCTTTGAAATGGTATCCGCCCAAAAAACAAAACAATATGTGGTGTCACAGTGGCTTCATCAGGCTATATAGTCTATTTCAGTGGTACCTGATAAAGCAGCGCTGTTAAGATACACACATTAACCCTTTCATGCATACTGGTCACTACAGTGGACAGTTATTCCACAGCTTTTCTCTTGTATATTCATGGATTTTGTTGATTTAGTTCCATATCAGCCAACACAGTGGACACTTACAAATCATCCCATACACTGCAATTCATACCATTACTGTAACTTTGCTGTGTTTGATAAACCTGATCTGGAGTAATATGTTTTAGTGCAGGGGTGTCAAACTCATTTTAGTTCAGGGGCCAGATTCAGCTAAATTTGATCTGCAGTGGGCCGAACCAGTAAAATAATAACATAATAATATATAAAGAATGTCAACTCCAAACTTTTCTTTATGTTTTAGAGCAAAAAAAGTTAATTCACATTATGAAAAGGTTTACATCTACAAACTATCCTTTCAAAAGGTGTGAATAACATGAACAAACTGAAAAAAATAAGTGTAATTTAACAATATTCTGCCTCAGTTTATCATTTACACATGTACATTATAACTTACAGATCGCAGCGGATTTACAAATACACAAAACATTTAGTAACAGGCAGAATATTATTAAAATTGTACTTACTTCTCTTAAGACATTTCAGGTTATTTACATTTTTTGCAAAATTATACTTTGTTTTAGTGTAAATACATCAAAATATTTACATTTACAAAGAGAAACATTTGAAGTTGTCATTATGTATATGTTATTATGATAGTATTTTACTGGTTCTGACCCACTTGAGATTGAATTGGTCTGAATGTGGAACCTGAACTAAAAGGATTGTTAATATTTTAGTGTAATTTTTGCATTTCTCAAATTCATCCCAAGGGCCAAACTGGACCCTTTGGCGGGCCAGATTTGGCCCCCGGGCCGCATGTTTGACACCTGTGTTTTAGTGTAAATCAGTTGTTATTTGTTAGACATAAAGTTTTTTGGTTTTTTTTTTTTGGCATATTGTCTCCATTACATGAGTAATAACTAGCATTAGAATATGTTAAAATGTAAGAAAACATCAGATTAGCAGCATTCAAATGTTTTTATTTCATTGTTTTCATCTCACGTTCTGATATTGGGTTTTAAACACATAAATGTGTGGACATTTATGTAACTCCATGAGAAAAAAAAAAAAAAAAAAAACTGGATCGCAATTTTTTTTTTCATGCCTAAGTAGGAATAAAAACACTCAATAAGAAAATCTTGACTAAGGTTTTCATAATTTATGCATGAAAGGGTTGAGTTCACTTGAAGATAAGCGTAACCCTAAGACGGGGAGAGAGAAAAAAATAGTCGAGTAGAAGGAAATGTACACAGCAGAAATATTCTTAGCCCTGCAAACAAGTACTTTTCCAGTTCCTCTGAAGTGATTTATCGCTCAGGTGTGTATGTGTGTGTGATTGAGTGAGTGTTCATAATGTAAATGAGTCCCTTTAAGGATCTAAATTATCAAGCCTGATGCAACATGTAGCACTGATCGAACAGATGTCAACAAAAGGGGCAGGAGACCTTATAGATTTGCATTGATTTTTCTTTCTTTTTTTTTTTTTTTTTTTTTTTTTTTTTTCCTTGCACAGGCTCTTTGTTTAATCCATACATTGTATTTAATTTCACAGCAAACAAGAAGAATATGTGCTACTTTATATTTCACACAACACTTAATTAATGTCATTTTTCAGAGTGAGCAGACCTGAAGCCAAAATTAAATCTAATAGAATCGGTGACCGTGTTACGAAATATGAAAAGGTGTTGGCTTTTTAAATGACGACCGGTCGCAATTCAATATCTATTTGCAACAACGCTCACGCTTAACTTACGTTGTGAGTCATCAAACATGTTTTATATTCTTGGTCTATTTGCTTTTGAACAAGGTGTGATTGCACTTAGTAATGAAGCACACCTCCCACCCTGACAATTAATGGCTGGGGATGCAATGGGTGGGAACCAATAAAAGTTTATGGACTTGTACATGTTGCACAGGCTGGTTAGTGGCTCTTGTTTGAAACATGGGCTCATATAGTTTAATGAGCTCATTATAACACAGGCTTTAGGCATTAGGTAGTGTCATAGCCTGTCTCTTATACTGGTAGACGGTTCTGAGAACATTTAGACATTTTGAGGTTAATAATCACGCTCATCACTGAAACAATGTACTGTTTATTAACGCAAGTAAATAGGAAAAGGTCGGTTCTCTCTGTGGAAGGAGAAGTAGCAGTAATCGTTCTCAATATGTGTGAACGTCTGTTATATAATGTTTAACAGCAACACATATAACTGGTAAAGGTACGTAATATAGAATAGAATAGAATAGAATAGAATAGAATAGAATAGAATAGATCGTTATTGTTACTGTCACCAGAACAATAAAAATCAGTTTAGCAGCTCAGTTCAATTTAGCAGCAAAACACTTAGTGCAAAATGAAGTGTATAAGAAAAAAAAAAAAAAAAATAGTAAAGCACTCGGAGAGCACAGACCTCCACAAAAGTAGATCACCCCCCCCCCCCCCCCAAATACCACCAAAATGTAATCATTTGTTCCATGTGCCAGTATCAACATTTCCTGAAAATTTCATCCAAATCCATCCAGAACTTTTTGTGTTATCTTGCTAACAGACAAACAAACAAACTGACAGACAAACCCCGATGAAAACATAACCTCCGCCATTCCTTGGCGCAGGTAATAATAAAAAACTATCAGAGAATTAAAGAAAATAGGACCAATGGCCCTGTAGCTTACTGGCCAAATTAAAAGCTTTGGGAAATGCCATTTATTATCACCCAGTTCTGTGTATTTATTCTATTACAGAAATAGCCCATGTTTTGGTCATATTCCAATCAGATCTGTAAAAAATGCAAATTCCAACTTGATATCATTGATACTGATTTATTGGATCAATCCACTTCCTATCTGTTATAATGGGAAAATTTGTCAAAGTCGCACCAAATCCAGAATCAGATCCGGATCAAAATAATTTCAATACCTTGTGTTGACATCATCATATAGAAGCTGTATACCAAGTTTGAAGTCAATCAGAACTGGAGTTTTGGAGAAGAAGACGAATGAAATTTTTTCCCCATAAGAGCCCATGTTAAATTTTCCGTAAATTCCCGGATCCAGAAGAAGATCCTGATCAGCATGTGGACATTATGTTTTGGTCATCTCCCCATCAGGACTGGACTGTAGAAATTTACACCGGATATCATTTATATTTACTGAGTTATTGCATCCATCCACTTCCTATCTCTTACAATGGGGAAATTTTTCAAAGTCGCACCAAATCCAGAATCAGATCCAGATCCAAATAATTTCACTAACTTTTGTTGACATCATCATAAAGAAGCTGTATACCAAGTTTGAAGTCAATCGGAATTGTAGTTTCGGAGAAGAAGACGATTGAAATTTTTGTGACAGACGCCGCCGCCGGACGCCACATGACAACAATGGCTTACGGCCTGTCAGTCGGTAAGCTAAAAAAGTAGGACTGTGCAAAGGCTTCAGAATAAAATATTAATACACATGTGTGACTAAAGTAATTCTACACAAGAAAAAAATTAAAGAGCATTTTTTCCAGAGTCAAAAGTATTTTCCTCAAAATGAATAATTTTTGCTCTATAGTGAGTAAATGTGGCTTTAAATTGAGTTTGGAGAGCTCTACCCGAAGAGTAACTTTTATTCTGTTTAGAGAGGGACCAAATGTTATTTAGTAGAGTAAAATTTTCTTCAATTTGAGTCAATTTTACTCAGGCATATTTCCTGTGTACAACTCTTGAGATGAACAAAATATACAGAAAGAATATACAAAAGCTAACTCTATACTACAGATGAGACATATGTACACCCAATAGGATATTTACAGGTAGTAGTAAGGTGCATGTGTTGTGGCTTTTGCTGCTGAGGTAGGGTCAGAATTGCAGTGTCCATTACTCTGGGGGTGGAGATTGTTCAGTTTCAGGTGTGGGGGTGGGGGGACATTTAACCGCTTGTGGGTAAAAACTTTGCTTGAGTCTGTTTATATATATTTTTTTTTAAAAATACTCTTTATTGAGTTTTTTCATATTGTAACAAAAAGGTGTTCATGTACATTCATAGTGCTTAATGCAACAAAAATGAGAACACGCAGTAAAACAAAAAGCACGCTAACAACAGTAAACAATGAACATCAAAAACCAAACTGAGGACATCATATATCGCCAATCCTAAGTTGTTTACACATTTGCATTTTTAAAATAATCAATGAAAGGTTGCCATGTTAAGTGCAATGCATTTAATTTCCCTTTTAATGAAAATTTAATTTTTTCCAATTGTAAGTGTTTCATTACTTCTCTCATTAACCCATAAGGACCCAGTGTGACTTTTATGATAGTTCCCTTTTTTTTTTTCCTCTTTATTGAACCTTTCCTAAGAGATTTATCACCATTAGTGTAATAATATGCTCTGAATTTTGCATTTTTCCAGTGAAAATCATTTATTTTCCATTGTCTAATTGACTGATCATGAAGATGTTCATAAAAGCTCAGAGTAGACAAAGGTTGTTGTATCAAAACACGAAAAAAATTGAAGAAAAGGTGTTTTTTTTCAGTAAAATATAGCATTAACTGGACACAAACCAAGTGTCTTCTTCCACTGTCATTGATCCAACTCCATGGGAATTACTGGTGAATCAATGTTGTAGAAGATGACGGTGTTTCCACATTCACTACAGAGCCTCTGAACGTCCAAATGGGTCATATCTGATGACCATGAAAAGATGACAAACTGCATTTTACACCAATTATTTACAGGTATTGATAGGATTTGTGGATCAACAGTTTAGATCAGTAGATACTTTTGGCCGATGGTGGATGTTTGGGTCTTTATGGGTTAAGGTTGAATGGGCGGGGGGAGTTTTTTGTTTCCAATTTATTAGGATTAATCTTCGCGCTAGCAACACCACAAAACATATCATATTGTTTCGGTTGCTGGAAAGTTCTACAGCGGCCGGCTTCACACCAAACAAAGCAAAAACTGGATCTGGTTTAAGTTGTTTTTTTAAGATTTCGGATAAAGTCTGAAATATCTTGGTCCAGTATATTTTGACACAAGGACAGTTCCGAAACATATGTGCAAGTGAGGCCGGCCCCTGTTTACATCTGTCACAGGAGGGGTTTACCGAGGGAGACATCTTTGATAGTGAGTCTGTTTATCTTAGTATGAATATTGTTGATTATATAATGTATTGATGCAGATGCTCATTGATGCCTAGAAAAATTCAGCAGATCAATTTTTTAGTATTTGGATCAATATGTTTGTGGGATGTTTGACGCTTTCCTCGAGGTACCATGTTTTATTGCCTCATACTTGAAATGCCATGCAACCTGTACTAAATACAGCCGTGTAAATTATCTCCGTACAACATGAGATGCTAGTTTTTCGTCCTCCTCTTAATATCTATCGCTGCTTTTCTTTTTTTTTTTTTTTTTTTTTCTGTCTTATTCTCTCTTACAATGACAAACAGGCTCAGAGGCACAGAACAGTCCCTTATTCTCTCATGTCTGCTCCCAAAGTGACTGGATGAGAGATTTGGAGGTCTGACTCCACTGTATGTCCAGCTTTGGATTTACAGCCAAAGCTGCCCATGAATTGCAGCCCCCATCTGTATTTATTTATGCACTTGTTTAGACTTTAATTAGTCAACTGGAGAGCATTGCCAAACCCCCAGCCCCCTCAGGCACCCAGACACAAAACTTGAAGAACCATCTAGAATTCCATACAGATACTGGCGTGTTGGATTGCAAAAACTGGTGGGTGTCCTTTCAAGATGTTAAAGCCAAAATTTGATGGATAGGGGAATGGTTCTGTGCTCTTCCGAGAAGGATGGAGGTTTAAGTTAATCATGGTCTGCAGAGGTTACAGGATGTACTTGATCTTCCAACCTTGACATTGCTTGAATGAGACAACTCCCGTGTCGCTGAGAGTCTTTTGTGACTTTGTAAGTTTGTGAGATTGTTTTTCTGATGACAGGCAGAGAGATGCTAATGCTAACATCATAGCCTTCCCCCCATAAAAATGCAAAGACTTTGATTGATGGCCCTTTCGGTTTGTGGGTTTGGTCAGATGGGCCTCCATCTGTCTCCGGATCCTTGTTGCCTGCACAGTGATCCTCAAAGGATGGTGATACAACAATTATCATTTGTTAACGTCAGAATGTTTTCTTTTTTTTTTTTTTTTTTTCTTACTTTCTATCCAATCCTAATATCTTCTGATACGCTTTTAGCAAAAAAAACAGATTTCAGCCTTTATATCATCATGTGCTGAAGTCATTAGCATTCATTTATTCACTGTATTTTATTCTTCCATCTTCATTAGTAATACTGATCCAATGCCATGACTCACAGCTTTTCTGGAGCTCATTTTATTGTTACACATAAATAGAGTCGCTGAGCTTTGTTCATTTGTATAATTTGCTATTACAAAGGCAGCTCCAACGTCAGCTAACTTTACTCCATGAACTGGGTCTAGACAGACAGACCTGTCTGTGCCAAAACAGGTCATGTTATCAGTGAAATAGCCATGGATCTATGGGGATTAGTTTAGCGGCTGGCCTGGCCTTCCCATCAATCATTCATAAGTAAGCTGTGAGATATTACATCTCCCCTGTAAAGGGTTTTTTTTTTTTGCATGTTAACTACTATAAGTCATTTACTTGAAGGTCAAACCTCATAATTCTGCACTTCACAATGTCCTATTAAAAAGAAATTATTGCAAAAGTAATTATATAATAACGTAAAATAGACAATTGCAGAAAATTGCATCAGAGACCCAGCTAGTCTTGCCTCAAAAAACAGTAAAATTTTAAGTGTTACTTCTAATATGAAACATGATTTATTACTTCATTATTACTTACTATCTCTGCTGAATTTGTCTCTTAATGAGCAGCTTTAATGACCACATTTTCAGTACAATCCGATAGCAGTCTGACCTCATCAGAAAAACAACAGTACCGGTCGAGGGTTTAAGGGGGTTGGAACAACCACTAAGCCAGAGGTGTCAAACATGCGTCCCGGGGGCCAAATCCGGCCTGCCAAAGGGTCCAGTCCGGCCCTTGGGATGAATTTGTGAAATGCAGAAATTACACTGAAGATATTAACAATCCTCTTAGTTCAGTTTCCACATTCAGACAAATTCAATCTCAAGTGGGCAGGACCAGTAAAATCCGATCATAATAACGTAGAAATAATGACAACTTCAAATGTTTCTTTTTGTAAATGTAAATATTTTCATGTATTTACACTAAAAAAATTACAATTCTGCAAAAAAAATTTGAACAACCTGAAATGTCTTAAGAGAAGTAAGTACAATTTTAACAATATTCTGCCTGTTACTCAATGTTTTGTGTATTTGTAGATCCACTGTGATCTGTAAGTTATAATGAACATGTGTAAATGATCAGCTGAGGCAGAATATTGTTAAAATTACACTTATTTTTTCAGTTTGTTCATGTTATTCACATTGTTTGAAAGGATAGTTTGTAGATGTAAACCTTTTCATAATGTAAATGAACTTTATTCACTCTAAAAAATAGAGAAAAGTTTGGAGTTGACATTATTCATATACTATTATGTTATTATTTTACTGGTTCGGCCCACTTCAGATCAAATTTAGCTGAATCTGGCCCCTGAACTACAATGAGTTTGACAATTCTGCAAAAAAATTTGAATAACCTGAAATGTCTTAAGAGAAGTAAGTACAATTTTAACAATATTCTGCCTGTTACTCAATGTTTTGTGTATTTGTAGATCCACTGTGATCTGTAAGTTATAATGAACATGTGTAAATGATAAACTGAGGCAGAATATTGTTAAAATTACACTTATTTTTTCAGTTTGTTCATGTTATTCACATTGTTTGAAAGGATAGTTTGTAGATGTAAACCTTTTCATAATGTAAATGAACTTTATTCACTCTAAAAAATAGAGAAAAGTTTGGAGTTGACATTATTCATATATTATTATGTTATTATTTTACTGGTTCGGCCCACTTCAGATCAAATTTAGCTGAATCTGGCCCCTGAACTACAATGAGTTTGACAATTCTGCAAAAAAATTTGAATAACCTGAAATGTCTTAAGAGAAGTAAGTACAATTTTAACAATATTCTGCCTGTTACTCAATGTTTTGTGTATTTGTAGATCCACTGTGATCTGTAAGTTATAATGAACATGTGTAAATGATCAGCTGATGCAGAATATTGTTAAAATTACACTTATTTTTTCAGTTTGTTCATGTTATTCACATTGTTTGAAAGGATAGTTTGTAGATGTAAACCTTTTCATAATGTAAATGAACTTTATTTGCTCTAAAACATAGAGAAAAGTTTGGAGTTGACATTATTCATATATTATTATGTTATTATTTTACTGGTTCGGCCCACTTCAGATCAAATTTAGCTGAATCTGGCCCCTGAACTACAATGTGTTTGACACCCCTGCACTAACCCTAGCTCTAACTCTAAATCTTTGAACGGTCTGTTGATGTTGTCGAACAGACCTTTTACAGACCTGGCAAGTAGACAATACTAATGCAAGGTGTGAACGCACAGAAGAGACATTCAGAGGTGTTCAGGGATCCATTCATCCACATTCTGTCGTAGTCTGAACATGTAAGCATCCTGGGACACACTGAGGGGCTGCCTACTCAGCTGACATGCTCAGTCTAGCACGCCAATGCCACGATCTTGAAGCGTTTCAAAGATGTCTGAAGAGTTCTAAGAAGCCCTCAAAGATCTATTATGAGCACTGTCTGAGCTGAATGATGCTCTACCTTCAATACCTTTTGTCCCCCGCTTCATCAGTAAATTTAGTATCCACATAAGAACATTAGAAACGCTTGAAGATTCAATCATGACTACTCTGGTTGTCATGCAAGAGAGGCAACGAAAACACAGAACGGTCAAAGCTGTCATATCGATATTTGAGGTGTATAGATCGGTTTACGGGGTCAGACAGAAAACACTCCACCTTTGAACTGCACAGTGCATTAAGGTTACAAAGAAACATGACAAAACCAGTTTGAAATGACTTGTGTGCTGCGTGTTAGACTGTAGACTGAACATTTTTATTTTTATATCAGCATCCATTAAGAAGCGCCCTCTCAAAGATACACTCGGGGAGCTTTTTCTAACGCCAAGTGAAAAGAGACAGACACTTAGAGCTGACAACTTGTATTCACATTTCTCAGGACGGATGTTAAATCGAAGGTCTGAATGCGACCGTTGGGACAAACTCCGCAGTGTGAAGAGGTCAGGGTTGATTTGGTAGAATAAGAAACCTGAAGATCAGAGATTGGATCTTGTTTCAGACGGGGAATAAATGCTGCTGATATCAAATCGAGCCCTTAACCTTAACACAGGTTGTTTTAATGGCTAAACCTGATAAAATCGTTAACCCGTAAAACCCAAACATCCGCCTTTAATCAAAACCATCTACTGATCTAAATTGTTTAATACCTGTTGATCCACTAATCCTATCAAGCCATGTAAATAATTGGCGTAAAATACAGTTTGTTGTCTTTTCGTAGTGATTCGATATGACCCATTTGGACGTTCAGAGACTCCGTAGTTACCGTGGAAACACTGTCATCTTCTACAACATTGATTCACCAGTAAAACCTATGGAGTTTGATCAGTGACAGTGGATGGAGACACTGGGTTTATAGTCCAGTCATGATAGATTTAACTGAAAAAGTCTGTTTTTCTGCAGTTTTGTCGGTTTTTGATGTAATAACCCTCAACTTTAATGTTAGGTTTTATGAACATCTACATCAGTGAATTAAATATAGGAAAATACCTGATTTATATTGATAAAATACAAAAATACAGAGGATAATATTATAATAAAGGCTGATAAATCACTTAAGAAAGGTTACATATAGTGAAAAAAAATATCATTTGAGAATGGACACAAAAGTCGCGCTGGGTCTTTATGGGTTAAATGTGCCTTGCCACACAAAGCTGTTTTTACTTGTGTTTGTTGAAATATGTCAGGTCCATAGGTGTTTATGTTCTGTGGTGAAAGTGAAAATGAACCGTTACCTCCGCTGTCTGCTATTACCACTGAAAAGAAATAAGAGAAGAAATCTGGTTGATTGTTAAATCTGGTCAGTGTGACGTGTTAATACCTGAGCTCATTATTATTCGTGAGCTCACCTGGGTGAGACCACGCCCACTGAATTGGTCTAGCTCAGTGACAGTTTTTGTATACAGCAAGCTGGGGCGCTGTAAGGGGGGGTATACATGACAAATTCATGGGGGCCAGCATTCCTGGGGGGTCCATAGAGCAGTGGAGGGGCCCCAGTGGATACAGATTAAGGTGACCATACACTGTGCGATTATTTTGATCGTTGCACACAGCTTCATCTCAAAATGTGCGAATCAATCGTAAAGTCAGGCTCACAATTCATGTTCTCACACTGTACGGACCGATGCTCGTATGCGACCTGACTGCTCACACTGTAGGACCATACACCAGAGGATGCGAGTGTTGTATCCGGAAATACAGCGTTAAAATACCAAGGTATCTGGAAGTTCATAGACGATTGTGTATTGGCGTGAGTCACGAAATGGTAGTGCTAAACAAAAACCAACGAGCTGCTTTGGCAATATGTGCCATTATCTGTGGGGAATCAAAAACGAAGAAAAGACGATGACGTGTTTGGTGCAGGAACTGGTTGTCCAGGCGTGGACAGTATGGGCTGTCAATCCTACAGCGGGAACTAGAGGTAAGCTGCAAAACCTAAACTGCACTGGGCCAATTGCCAGCTACTGTTAGCTTAGAATTAGCTTACAGTAGCTGGCTATTATTGTATTCGCGCATGCACAGTGTGAGAATTTGAGGCACATCGGCTCGTGGCACTGCTTTGACAGTGCGATACACTCACGAGGAGCGAGCAGGATTTCAAACAGCTCCGTTTTCTTTGCAAACACACGATTGCTGGTCGTGAGGTGTTAATCGCTTCTCCTTACCCCATGTACACTGCACAAAGCACGACACACGATTAGAGGCACATCTGGTCCGATCCCAGAAATAGTCGCATGAGTGAGAAATCATCTCTAAAATCGCACAGTATATGGCTACCTTTAGAAGTTGTGAAAATTCCACGTAAGGTTCGCCGTACAAGAGGCATAGAAGCCGGGAGTCGGCCGTTCAAAGCATGTTACGTTTCATTTTCGGTTTCTACCAGTTCCTCTACTTGTTGCACAGGGTAAATGATGCTAAAAAGCTAGGCTGTTATTGGCTAGCTGGGGACAATTGTATTCAAAAGTGCAGACTTGAAACATTCTCCCACTTTTTATTTGTTGTTGATAAAGCAAATGCATCCAGAGATATGACATTTTAAAACCGGAGCAAATCTAATGTCATAGTGATATAAAACAAGTGTTATGTTTCTGACCATATCTTCATCATTTTTTGTCCTTTTTCAAAACGGAAAAAACTGGTCAAATCTGCGGATTCTAATCCACAGACTGCATTAGCATTACAGGTAATAGTGAAGACAACCCCCCCCGGGACCGGATGCGGAAACCGGGAGGACCAGGGGGCGGGGCCGATGCCTATGTACTTAGTATTGTTTTAATTTATTACAATTTTGATTTTATATACCTAATATTTGGAACCAATATTCAAAGTCTTTGAAAAGGTTCGTTAAGCATCTTTGTGTTGTTTATACAATAAATTCTGTACATTTTTCAAATTGGATTTTATATTTTTTGTGTGTTTTTTTTGTCCTTTTGTGTTGATAAAGTAGGTTAAAGTGGAAAAAATATTACAGAAATGAGATAGGTGAAGTTGTGCTGAAAAAACAAACAAACGTGGGTATCGTAAACATTTCTTTATATAGTATATAAAGGCAAAATCAAAAGTACTGAAAAACGGTCAAAATAGGCTCAGACCCCTAAAGGTTAAACACGAGGTTGCCGCAGGCGAAATGTAATGGTTATCTTTTACATGGTGTTGTTTTCTGTGGCAATATAGCTATGTATTGTACAGATAAATGTGAGAATAAGGTGTTTTGTGCTATTATTTTTATGTAGGTATTTTAAAGTTTAATTTTAGACGTATATTTTACTGATTTTAAATTAGCCTTAGTTTTAGTCATTTTTAATGTATTCATTTATTTATTAGTTATTTATTTTATTCATATGGCAAATACGGGTCCTCAGAAACCAGTTTCGTTCTCTTCGTTGTGATGGAATGACAAATAAAACTCTTTTGAATCCTTTTCTTACCCTCTGTTACAAAACTTCTCTTACATACATTCAACCCTCCTACCTCACTTGTGCTACTCTCACTACAGTCGTTTACATCCATACTGAGAAAAACACTGTCATCTTGTCAGCTAACTTAACATCAAGGCAAAGTAAGAAATGACCTGAGATGCACTGCAACACATTATAGACAGTTGTGTTTTCAAATCCAGGAAAGGAAGTGAGTCTTGCATTATGTTCCATCTCAAGCTGTCTATCACTTATGAATGATACACGTGTAAACAAGCTTATTGAATAAATCCAAGCTTAAAGTGGATACAATTTTGCTGCAAAACAGGTTATTTAACTGTTTCTAAGAATGTAAGGGATGAGGATAAGACTTAAGACGTTGTATTCCTTTATATTAGTGTTTTTCTTGCTTTGCTTTTCTGTGCTTTCAATACTTTGGAAAAACACAAAGTGCTGCAGGTGACTGTAAACATGAGACGCGTAGCAGGATGGAGTCCTGTGGTTTTACGTTTGCCCTTTTTTGTGGGTCCTTAAGGCCCAGTGCGTGGGTGGCACTGTCAAGAACTGTTACCTTTTGCAGAAATTATACTCATGAAAGTTTGATGGGGTTCACATAACACAAATTGTATCAGTCAGTGCTCCCCTGTTGTTACCTGTACTGAACTGAGGAGATGCGTGTCTACGTGCACATATGTGTTTGTACTGATAGAGCACTGTAAACTCAAAACTTAACATACAGGGTGGGGAAGCAAAATTTACAATGAACTTTAGTTGTTTTTTTCTCAGCAGGCACTACGTCAATTGTTTTGAAACTAAACATATATTGATGTCATAATCATACCTAACACTATTATCCATACCTTTTCAGAAACTTTTGCCCATATGAGTAATCAGGAAAGCAAACATTAAAGAGTGTGTGATTTGCTGAATGCACTCGTCACACCAAAGGAGATTTCCAAAATAGTTGGAGTGTCCATAAAGACTGTTTATAATGGAAAGAAGAGAATGACTATGAGCAAAACTATTACGAGAAAGTCTGGAAGTGGAGGAAGCAACAAAAACCGTACCAAAGCTTTTATTAAAGCTCTCAAATCCAAAATCCTAAAGGATCCAACCAAATCCATGAGAAAAATGGCAATTGAACTTGAGGTAGACAACAAGACCGTTAGAAATGCAGTAAAATATGATTTGAAGTTAAAATCTTACACAAGAACACCAAAACACTTGTTGACAACAGCAACAAATCCAACTTTAGCAATTTTTGGGAATCATGTTTATGGCCGCCTTCTAGCCCAGATCTAAACCCTCTGGATTCTGCTATTTGGGGCGTTTTAGAACATGCTACCAATAGAACATCACACAGCAATGTGGACTTTCTTAAAGATACTATTAAAGAAGAATGGGAGAAGTTGTCACCCCAATATTTGAGGAACACTTGCGCAAGTTTCAGGAAGTGTGTGAAGGCAGTTATTGAGAAAGAAGGAGGACACATAGAATAAAAACATTTTCTATTATGTCAATTTTCTTGTGGCAAATAAATCCTCATGACTTTCAATAAACTAAGTGGTCATACACTGTCTTTCAATCCCTGCCTCAAAATATTGTAAATTTTGCTTCCCCAACCTGTAAACAGTGAAACAGTGAAACTCCAAATTTACATTTCACCACCTCAGAGCTATTTGCTGTCAGTTGGTAGTTTTAAATGTAGGTTGGATTGCACCATCATCCCCATTACGGACAGCTTTACATTGCATCATATTGAAGCAGCATAGCATAGCATTAGTAAACATGTGCACCATCTATAGTATGTTGACAGACGCAAACAACCTGTGCAGCAATCTACATGACAGTGTTTATATAAATATGTGTGAAAAATGAGCTCGCAGTCTTTGCGAATGGCTGTACATAAGATGCTGAAATTGCTTAAGATGCAATTTCATGCTTTATACTTTCCACCAGGAATGGTAAGAAGAGATAAAGCTGCTGCTGTGTGAACTCTGCCTCTATCAAATGTAATGAGAAAACATGAGAAGTGTGGTGATGTTGTCTAGTCTTCTGTGAACATGTGGATTTGTGAAGGGCACTACACAAGACCCTTGGTGCTGCAAGAAGCACTGTCAAGAGCACCCATGGCCTCGATGATGAATCACTCTTTTAATCAAGCCCGAAACTGCCAGTTTTCTTCAAACAATAACCCAGTGTTGCAATGAGACCAGGATGTTCACCACATAATGGCAAGTGATGTATTATATATTGCAAAGCAGCAGGGAACATGCTGTTTTCACCCATCTTTGGTGACAGGGGTCAAGAGCGTGAGGACTTTCTCCAGTTGGTAGCTTTTGGAAGAAGGCCTGGGGCGACAGACTGTGGTTGACCCAGGAGGTCAGCAATTCCCTCTTCTGCGAACGGATGCATTTACACCCACTGGTCCAAACTGTTGCCGGTTTTGTTTCTATGTCAGGCATGATATACACACAGTATTAGAGTATAAAAGAGTTCCTTTCAGAGCTCCAATATGAATCGGCGCCTTCTTAGAATAAACAAACGAGTTACTATTTCCCTCTGTATCTTATCTCATGGGATAGTTTTGTGCTTCATTTGACTTTTTGTTGTATGGTATGGATGGAGTCATTTGCCTTATTTGCACATTTGATCCCTTCTGTGAATATTGAACTGAGTGTCTTTATTCTGTGTTATAAAACAGAACGTTACGGTTCTTATTCTGATTGACTGAACTGCGATCAAAGCTGTGGTAAAACACAGAATAAACACACAGCTGTGACCACATTACATCAGTACTACTGCACCGTGCACATTGTTTTAAGATGTTCAGTGCGGTTGGAAATTTTGATTTGCTTGGTGAGCTAAAAGTGAGCGATCGTACAAAGAGATGGACATGATAGAAGATAGAGGCAGATGAAAAAAAAAAAAAAAAAAAAGAAGAAAAGAAAAGAAAGGAGGCATGCTGAAATTAATGACAAACCGAAGAGTCCACATGTAAAGTCATGGCTGTTAATTGGTCTTTGTGGTCTGTTTGCTGTGCTTAGACCTGGTTTACTGAGAATTTTACAAGAACTCAGTGATGCTGCCCAGAGGCTAGAATAATTATATCAGTGATCAAGTAATCCAAGTGGCTATAGATGTGCATATCCTTGCACTATCACCATCACTTTTATATAGCAGATGCTTAGCTGATAGTTCAGGAACCATAATGTGACAAGTATGTAAAAAATGTCTGTTTTAATGATTCCATACAATGAGATATAATTCATGAATGTGCTCCAAAGTACTACAGCTGTAGACGTTTTTCAAAGTAAAATTGTAGCACAAGGCCATGAGCTACCAATCTTCTATCCAGATTTTTCCATCTTTCTATTTCATCCTTTCCCTTTCTTTAAATTACAGCAGAGGAGGACAGGATATTAGTCTTGCTCAAGGTCCAGCAAGCGAACTGTTAGACACAGAGCAGAGAAACGTTAGCTATAAGAAGATGATATGAAGCAGGGGAGCTATGTAGCTTAGGAAGAGGTTAGGGGTATTGAATAAGCTGAGGATTAGCATGCTTTTATATTATAGGATTTAAAAATAAAAAAAAAAGTTAAGTAAACAGAAAAGGGTGGATTACTGACTGACGGCGCAATACTGTCAGTGTCAAGCTGATCAAGAAACAGATAGACGAAACCTTTGAGTCTTATTGTCACTTGGATGTATTCGTCATATCACTGGTCCGTTTATGCTTATGTTTTATGTCCATGTTGGATAGTTTCCCTAAACCTCCGATTCATCAAACTGAATCATGTATTTATATTTAGATACATAGATATATACAGGGTGGGGAAGCAAAATTTACAATGAACATTTAGTTGTTTTTTTCTCAGCAGGCACTACGTCAATTGTTTTGAAACCAAACATATATTGATGTCATAATCAAACCAAAGGAGATTTCAAAAATAGTTGGAGTGTCCATAAAGACTGTTTATAATGTAAAGAAGAGAATGACTATGAGCAAAACTATTACGAGAAAGTCTGAAAGATACTATTAAAGAAGAATGGGAGAAGTTGTCACCCGAATATTTGAGGAACACCTGCGCAAGTTTCAGGAAGTGTGTGAAGGCAGTTATTGAGAAAGAAGGAGGACACATAGAATAAAAACATGTTCTATTATGTACATTTTCTTGTGGCAAATAAATTCTCATGACTTTCAATAAACTAATTGGTCATACACTGTCTTTCAATCCCTGCCTCAAAATATTGTAAATTTTGCTTCCCCACCCTATAGATAGATAGATAGATAGATAGATAGATAGATAGATAGATAGATAGATAGATAGATAGATAGATAGATAGATAGATAGATAGATAGATAGATAGATAGATAGATAGATAGATAGATAGATAGATAGATAGATAGATAGATAGATAGAGATTTTTTTTTTTTTTTTTTTTTTTTTACGGGGGACTATTTACATTTATATTGAAAGACACATTACTTAAGAAATTGCATTTGCATCTTTGCAGTGAACTCTGGAAATGAAAAAAACCCAATATTAACCTTTTGCTGTGTTGAAATAGTTGGATCATTTCAAACAAACATAGAATTACAATCTGTCACCGGCTAAAAGGGCTGTAAACAAAGTAATTTATTTTGGCATAGTCAAATGATTACATATAATACAGTGTAAAATAAGACTCTCATTGCCATCAATATAAATTAAGAAAGAGAAAAGATATCCTCATTTTTTCCCCCTGTTGTTAAGTACATGTATTAAACAAGTTAAAATGAAATATAATTGGCGCGCATCTAAAAATATATAATCTTTCCATAATCCTGACACCCTTTGTTCCGCTTTTACACAACTGTATCATCATCTTATTATTATTATTATTATTACACACTGTCATACCAGACAGATAAACTTATTTATACCAAGATTTTCCTTAAAAAGTTTCTTGTGATGAAAATGACTTATAACATGAAAGCTCAAAAAGGTCCAAAAATATTCTGTAAAGTCCCGTTCGTCATTTAAAACAGCAGCGAAATTAATGACACATCTGTCCCCAAATGAAAACAGTTTTTTTTTTACCCGAGAGAACAATGTGTTATTGTGTGTGCGTTTGATGCAGCCGGGCTGACAACCTAAAAACTGAAAGCAGCCGGGGTGACCTAAATCAGGAGAGGTGATAACTCAGACAGATAGCTGGAGATTACCCAGGGATCAAGAGGCTCAGTGGCCTCTCAAACAACAATGACTGGAGAGCATATCCCCTCTCACCGCCCCCTGTGGAGCACCTTATGGCGAGCATGGACCAAAACACGCATGTGTGTATACTTGAATGCACAGAGCAGATTTAGTGCACACTCTAGTATTTGTTTGGATAGCTGTTGTCTGTTTGGGCGACAAAACACGCTGAAGATGTACCCAAGAAGCAAATACTATAAGCCTATTTTCTGACCAAAAAGACAAAAAACAAAACAACAACAACAAAAAAAAAAAGGCTTTTGTTGTTTTGGTGCTTCCATGAACAATATACTTACTCAGGCTTTTAATACCTTTAATACTGCGAGGTGCAGAATTACAGGGTTTGCGGTTTAACAACAATGTTTGAATAAGTGATTTTTTTTATTTTTTTTTTTCAGTCATTTACTAAATGATTACAGCTATTGCGTTACGGTTCAGTTTAATGGAATGGCTTTCCTGATTTGATTTCGAGTCATGTGCGTCCACCAGGCCAGGCATTTGTAGATGTGTATGCGTGTTGGACGGCAGGGGTCGAATGCGTTTCACTACGGCCTTACCATTAATTCATGATTGATTGATGAGTCTCCTACACTGTGGCCAATAACAAGCGCATCTTCTCCTCTCGGTATCTGTGTGTGTGGGATGTGTGGGTGCGTAGGCTTGTGAAAGAGGGGCAGGAGAGGTTGGTCACTGATTACTCTGCGCTTCGCTTCATCCACAGAAATACAACTATTTGTTCAGGATATTTAGCATAGGATCTTTTCCATCTTCAATACTCTCACCTTACACTCAGAATGGTCTGTCTTTGTTGTCAGAACAGCAAGGTTTTCTCATTAGTGTAGAAGGTAAATCTATATATAGATATACCGCAGAACATCTCCTGTAAGAAAGAAGAAAAAAAACCCAACTCTAATCACAAACAGCATTTGCACCTTAATGCAACACTGGTGCATTCTTTACAGCCTTCTCTAAATACATTTGGAGATTGAAGGTCCGTGCCTGACTGTACAGTAAACTGTGAAGGGGGCTGGTTGCTCTAGGCGATGCTTGTTCCAGGGACCATCTGGTTGTATTGGATTTTGGCATCGTTCACTCTCTGTCCTCTAAACCTATAATTCAGTGTCAGTCTTTATTGTTCCTTAATTCAAGAACTTCAGTTTCTAATATATCTTAGTCTTTTTTTTTTTTTTTAAGACTTGCAACAAAGTACTACATTTTTACACATCTCAGTTAAAATTGATGTATTATCAGGAGCTTTTTTTTTTTTTTTTTTTTAACAAAAGCCTTGCTCTCTCAGAAATATGACAAGTGGTGATGTAACCTTGATTAATTTCTGCTCGAGTTCAGTTTGGGGATTTTGTTACTTTTACGTACAATTAACTTTGCTATGACTCCTTTAAAAAAAAACAACAACATATATATATATATATATATATATATATATACATATATACATATATACATATACATATATACATATATATATGTATATATATATATACATATATACACACACACACACAGGGTGGGGAAGCAAAATTTACAATGAACATTTAGTTGTTTTTTCTCAGCAGGCACTACGTCAGTTGTTTTGAAACCAAACATATATTGATGTCATAATCATACCTAACACTATTATCCATACCTTTTCAGAAACTTTTGCCCATATGAGTAATCAGGAAAGCAAACGTCAAAGAGTGTGTGATTTGCTGAATGCACTCGTCACACCAAAGGAGATTTCAAAAATAGTTGGAGTGTCCATAAAGACTGTTTATAATGGAAAGAAGAGAATGACTATGAGCAAAACTATTACGAGAAAGTCTGGAAGATACTATTAAAGAAGAATGGGAGAAGTTGTCACCCGAATATTTGAGGAACACCTGCGCAAGTTTCAGGAAGTGTGTGAAGGCAGTTATTGAGAAAGGAGGACACATAGAATAAAAACATTTTCTATTATGTCAATTTTCTTGTGGCAAATAAATTCTCATGACTTTCAATAAACTCATACACTGTCTTTCAATCCCTGCCTCAAAATATTGTAAATTTTGCTTCCCCACCCTGTGTGTGTGTGTGTGTGTGTGTGTGTGTATATATATATATATATATATATATATATATATATATATATATATATATTTTTTTTTTTTTTTTTTTTTTTTTGACTCTAGCCCCTATCTCAATACATTAAAGATTGTGTTTATCGTATTTTTAATTAAAAATATGCAAAAGCGGTGTAAAACGAAAAGTAGTAACCCTTACATGTGGCCAAAATGTAATTATTCATTCACTTTCAAAGGGTCGATATGTAATGGAGGGATTGTTGAAGTCCATAGGATATACAGGGTGGGGAAGCAAAATTTACAATATTTTGAGGCAGGGATTGAAAGACAGTGTATGACCAATTAGTTTATTGAAAGTCATGAGAATTTAAATCTTCAAATCATATTTTACTGCATTTCTAACGGTCTTGTTGTCTACCTCAAGTTCAATTGCCATTTTTCTCATGGATTTGGTTGGATCCTTTAGGATTTGGGATTTGAGAGCTTTAATAAAAGCTTTGGTACATTTTTTGTTGCTTCCTCCACTTCCAGACTTTCTCATAATAGTTTTGCTCATAGTCATTCTCTTCTTTACATTATAAACAGTCTTTATGGACACTCCAACTATTTTTGAAATCTCCTTTGGTGTGACGAGTGCATTCAGCAAATCACACACTCTTTGACGTTTGCTTTCCTGATTACTCATATGGGCAAAAGTTTCTGAAAAGGTATGGATAATAGTGTTAGGTATGATTATGACATCAATATATGTTTGGTTTCAAAACAATTGACGTAGTGCCTGCTGAGAAAAAACAACTAAATGTTCATTGTAAATTTTGCTTCCCCACCCTGTATATTGCTTACATCTTTATTAAAAGTTTTTTAAAAAAGTATGTTTTTTTACATTCATTATGATCATGTCTTTAAAAATTCCATAATTATTTAATTACGGAAACAATCACTTCTTAATAAACGATTGAGAAATAATTAATAAATGACTAGATCTACTAAAATGTCAACTAAATAACCATCCATCTTTAATAACAACCTTCTAATTAGCTAAACAATAATGACATGAGCTCATTCAAAAATCATTTTGATTGTGTTCTTTTTATTAAGTTGAGATAATCATGATAGATATTTCTTTTTTGGCAATGTATCAAATTTTAGATGGAAAATAACAAATTGTGTCTGTGTCAGAGAAATCACTTTCAACTTAATTACCCATTAGAGAAGTGTGTTAATTCCAGATCACATGACCTGCTCCACGTGATGTCATTTCCTCCTGAAGAAAACCCTGGAAAGACTCCAAGATATGTTCTCTCTCCTCTTTCTTAGTTATTTAATATAAAGTAGAGTGAGTCAAGTGTGTATTTAACGTACTCTTATGCCAGAAATGTGACTACAATATCTTTATAAACAACTTTCAATTTCAATGTTACCCAATTGTATATTTATGATATTTATAAGAATCTTTCTGTAAAAATGTCATGTGGTGTTATGGTTATGTTGATTTTAGGCCTGAAAACAGCAAAAATGTCAACTATACCTGTCAACTCTGTTGCTCTGTAAAGGGAACTCAAAAAGTCTCTCAATTATATATTGACCTAGAAAGTAGTTGTGAAAATAAGATATTCATTTACTCATGTTAAATGTAATTTACCACATCGGGTATACACCTGTTATGTCTGAAGCACATTAGATTATTATAAAACATGCAGGACCACCGTAATGACAGATTTAATGTTTTGTTTTCGGTTTGTTTTGTTGTTGTTGTTTTGTTTTTTTTGGTAAATGCACTCACCAAATTATGTAGTCAAGAAGCAGAAACTTGGGACCTCATAGAAACTCATGTGGTCAAACGTGGTTTCAAAGCAAAAAGAGCATGGAGGCAAAATGTCGTCATCAGTTGTTTGCACTGGTATGTTTTGCATAAAAAAACCCAAAACAAACAAAATAACAGAAGAAACCGAATGAATAGAGAGAATACTGAGAATACAGAATAAGATCATACATTTTGCAAGGTAACCTGGAGGCAAAAAGGAAAGTTGAGTGAGTCTCGAACACTGCTGGTGGAATCTTGTCCAATGTTGTGTGACACTTTGTAACAGTAGGTTTCTGCTCAATATTCCATCGTTATTCACTTACAGGGTGGGGAAGCAAAATTTACAATATTTTGAGGCAGGGATTGAAAGACAGTGTATGACCAATTAGTTTATTGAAAGTCATGAGAATTTATTTGCCACAAGAAAATTTACACAATAGAAAATGTTTTTATTCTATGTGTCCTCCTTCTTTCTCAATAACTGCCTTCACACGCTTCCTGAAACTTGCGCAAGTGTTCCTCAAATATTCGGGTGACAACTTCTCCCATTCTTCTTTAATAGTATCTTTAAGAAAGTCGACATTGCTGTGTGATGTTCTATTGGTAGCATGTTCTAAAACGCCCCAAATAGCAGAATCCAGAGGGTTTAGATCTGGGCTAGAAGGCGGCCATCAACATGATTCCCAAAAATTGCTAAAGTTGGATTTGTTGCTGTTGTCAACAAGTGTTTTGGTGTTCTTGTGTAAGATTTTAACTTCAAATCATATTTTACTGCATTTCTAACGGTCTTGTTGTCTACCTCAAGTTCAATTGCCATTTTTCTCATGGATTTGGTTGGATCCTTTAGGATTTTGGATTTGAGAGCTTTAATAAAAGCTTTGGTACGTTTTTTGTTGCTTCCTCCACTTCCAGACATTCTCGTAATAGTTTTGCTCATAGTCATTCTCTTCTTTACATTATAAACAGTCTTTATGGACACTCCAACTACACTGAACAAAAATATAAACGCACCACTTTTGTTTTTGATTCACATTTTTCATGAGCTGAACTCAAAGATCTAAAACTTTTTCTACGAACACAAAAGGCCTATTTCTCTCAAATATTGTTCTTAAATTTGTCTAAATCTGTGTTAGTGAGCACTTCTCCTTTGTCCTTTGCTGAGATAATCCATCTACCTCACAGGTGTGGCATATCAAGATGCTGATTAGACAGCAGGATTATTGCACAGGTGTGATTTAGGCTGGCCACAATAAAAGGCCACTCTAAAATGTGCACTTTTACTGTATTGGGTGGTCCAGGGGGTTCAGAAAACCAGTCAGTATTTGGTGTGACCACCATTTTCCTCGCACAGTCTTCTTCATGAATTCTCTGAAACAGCTTTGGAGATGGTTTATGGTAGAGAAATGAACATTCAATTCACAGGCAAAAGCTCTGGTGGAGATTCCTGAAGTCAGCATGCCAGTTGCATATTCCCTCAAAACTTGTGACATCTGTGGTATCGTGCTGTGTGATAAAACTGCACATTTTAGAGTGGCTTTTTATTGTGGCCAGCCTAAGGCACACCTGTGCAAAAATCATGCTGTCTAATCAGCATCTGGATATGCCACACCTGTGAGGTGGATGGATTATCTCAGCAAAGAAGAAGTGTTCACTAACACAAATTTAGACAGATTTGTGAACAATATTTGAGAGAAATAAACCTTGTGTGTACACAGAAAAAGTTTTAGATCTTTGAGTTCAGCTCATGAAAAATGGGAGCAAAAACAAAAGTGGTGCGTTTATATTTTCAGTGTATTTTTGAAATCTCCTTTGGTGTGTCGAGTGCATTCAGCAAATCACACACTCTTTGACGTTTGCTTTCCTGATTACTCATACGGGCAAAAGTTTCTGAAAAGGTATGGATAATAGTGTTAGGTATGATTATGACATCAATATATGTTTGGTTTCAAAACAATTGACGTAGTGCCTGCTGAGAAAAAACAACTAAATGTTCATTGTAAATTTTGCTTCCCCACCCTGTATTTTAATGAGTTAAAGGAAGGTAGACTCCGGTCCATTGAGATTCTGTCGGTTAACCACTCGCAGTTGGAGATCAATTGGGCAGACAATCGGTTTAGACCTGTCTCAAATCAGAAATGTGTCTGTAGAGTAGCACATCAGATCCAAAGTCAGTCTACTTATCCTCTAACGAAGGACCATCACAAGGAAACACACAATCTGTCGTCTTGTCTTACTTTTATAGGTATATAGTACATTTCCTGACACAGATGCGATGCCTGGTTTTTCTGTAATCGTAGCTACACTATCAGTATGCAGGGCTTTAGGGGCGGAACTTTGAGCCCAGCGGTGGATTTCATGTTGCAGTGTACGTTTAGTTTGATCATCTGCTATTTTAGCAATGGCTGCCTTTTCCAGACTGCCTTTGTCAGAGAGGAAAATATGAGTCTCTATCTGTTTCAGGGGCAACTAAGTGTACAGTCATCCAGCCAGAAATGGAGTCTGTGTAAACAATCTGAGTAGATGCAAACGACACAGTACACACACACACATACTGTATGTATTCCGAGGTTATTTACTCTTAACCCTAAAAGGCTCAGCGTTAGAAAATATAGCAGTCGTATGCAGCTGAGCACGGTGATGCAGCAAAGATTTGAAGACATAGCCGCTTTGAACGAAGTCATTTAGTCTCCCAGACTTGCTGCCTTTATAGCGTTTTGTAATGCGGTATAAATATTAATGCGACGTTATCAGACTTATTTTTTATTTTCTTTGACGATGATGTCTCAGAGGTTATAGAATCTAGGACGAGATAATGCCACTACCTGTGCATACCTGTACATACAACTGCTGATAGATATGGGATGAAATACAGTGATTTATAGTGTGTGCTGATACATATTATTGTCTACCAGAGTGAAAGAATTACAGTGTGGCTCTTTTATTTTGTTTTAACACATCATGGGTACATTTCACTTTTTCCCCTATATAATATGGGGGGGGCTTTTGATATCTTGTCCTGTTGTTTTTGTCTGAAGGTTTTCAGATTAGTAGTAATATATTCAGCTATGTAGGTTTGCTGGAGCGGGGTTCTGTGCAGACGATGAAAGATAGCCATATTACAGCATTGAAAAGATATTTGCATTGTCAAAAAACTCACGCTACGGATCTCTTTCTTAGCTTGTTCTTTTTCTTTTTGTCTTAGTTGCATATACTGTACAAATGCACGCACAGAAACACACACGAGGCCAAAAAAACATGCACATACTGGACTAAACACTTTCTCATCAAACATCCTCCCATTGTCATCACGGGCCCATGGGTTTCATTAGTGCCAGCATTAAAACAACATTTCTCATTCCCACTCCCACACTCTAGTCCCAATTGCTTTCATCGGAGGAGGAAACAACACTTGCCTGAAGGGTACGTGCATATGAAATCCCACAAAAAAAAAAAAAAAAATAGTAGGATTTATACTCTACACTTAGATGTAAAAGGCGCAGAGAAATCACAACATAATCTGGCCATCTTGAGTGTTAATTTGCCCATTCATTGCATAGCTTGCAACTAAACCGAAGTGGTTACAAGCTTGCTTATCACAGGTAAGACTACATTCACAATAAAAGCCAAACCAACAATGAAATGCAGTGATGTCTGCAGTTTAAAGCAAAACAGTTACTATTTGGTAGGTGATAACCGTGGGTTTCCTCAGTACTCGATTTTCCTTTGGACATATGCGCAAAACTTTACCGTTATTGACTAAATGTCGAAAAAACAGAAGAGCGTAATGTGGGTTTTTCCATTAAATCACAAATGCCATGATTTGTTTATATACTGAACAACAAAAGAAATGCAAGTTTTGGTCGTTAATTTAGGCTAAAGTTCAGCTGTCTGGTTGAGTTGTCAACAGAGATACACATTACAATAAGTGAGTTGTAACTATTGGAGCATGTGTTTGCAGGCAAACACGACCACGAGTGGTGTTGAGCACGTGTACAAAGTATCGGAGGTGCGGTACGTTTTGAGTGATATCGTAGTGGGAGCAACAAATGGGAGTGGCAATTCCCTTTGTTTATCCAGGGGCTATAAAAAGAAATGGTACGATTCAAAAGTTACTGCATTACCACGATGCCTCGCCTTAACGATAATCTGAGAGAACACGACATTGGTATGCTTGATGCTGGTTTAACGGCTTGCAACATTGCCAGACGTCTGCAAGTGCACAAGTCCACCATCAGTAGGCTGAGGACACGATTCCGTGACACAGGGACCACTCGGGACAGACCAAGATCCGGAAGACCACGTGTGACCACCTGTAATCAGGATCGCCGGAGGCCCATCTCCGTGACCGTCAACTCAGTGCTCATAGACACAATTCAGTGTACTGCCACTGTAAATTTTACAGCTGGATATAAATATCTCATATGAAACCAATATTCATAATAAAACTCCCATATAAACCAGTACCGAAACATACTTGCGTTTCTTTTGTTGTTCAGTATATATTATCATGAGATGACATGAGAAGTCATTCCATAAACATAGCAACGAACGTAAATATCGTGTTGATTTACAGATAATATTCATTATTTTGAAAGGGCCCTCAGTGTCTGAAATTACAACAATGAGAGCTATGCTAGTAAGAGAAGAAGCTAATTTTGAGGTATTACTCAGTATTTACTGTTCAACTCATTACTATCACGGAAAATTCTAAATATATGAACTAAATAGATTCCAGTTCTGACAGGTATCATGGGTAACATTTTTCACTCGTTTGTAAAAACTGGTCATATTTTGCTCCTCCTCCACTCAAAAAACAGGGGAATTACAGGGGTTGGACAGAATAATAGAAACACCTTAAAAATCAACAAAATATAATTTAATATGGTGTAGGTCCGCCTTTTGCGGCAATTACAGCCTCAATTCTCCAAGGTATTGATTCATACAACTTGTGAATTGTCTCCAAAGGAATTTTAAGCCATTCTTCAGTTAGAATACCCTCCAACTCTTTTAGAGACGATGGCGGTGGAAATCGACGTCTTACTTGAATCTCTAAAACTGACCATAAATGCTCAATAATGTTGAGGTCTGGGGACTGTGCCGGCCATACGAGATGCTCAACTTCATTGGAATGTTCCTCATGCCATTCTTTAACAATTCTAGCTGTATGGATTGGGGCATTATCATCTTGAGGTGAAGGTGTTTCCATTATTTTGTCCAACCCCTGTATTTCGCACAATGCTGCGGGGAGGTTCTGAGTGAATGCAGCTGTATTGTGACTGCTGTGGACGAAGTGTACAGTCACAGAAAAAAATTATTAGACCACCTCTTGTTTTCTTCAATTTCTTGTTTGTTTTAATGCCTGGTACAACTAAAGGTACATTTGTTTGGACAAATATAATGATAACAACAAAAATAGCTCATAGTAGTTTAATTTCAGAGCTGATATCTAGCCATTTCCCATGTTTTCTTGATAATAACCAAAATTACTTAAGTTCTTACATCAATATCTATGGCATTGTACTGACAAAAACAGTACTTTTAGGCATTCCATGTTTTCTTCTCTGTCTGTTTTAGTCACGATACACACAGGAGTTAGTACTTGATTGCATAACCATTGTTTTTGATGACTTTTGATGGTCTAATAATTTTTTCCATGACTGTAGATTACCCCTCTATCCTGTACGAATGTAAAAAATGATTTGGTTTCCTGGTGTATTTCTTTTAAAAAATTTCTTCTTCACTTGTAACATCCGTCAACATCCGTTTTTTTTTTTTTTTTTTTTTTTAATTCACATGACTGTGGAAAACATGTTTCTGTTGCAGTTTTACTTGATCTACCAATTGCGCTACGCCCAAAAAAACACCTCTTGCCAATGCAAAATCTTTTATTAGAAAAACAAGACTTTTGATGAAATTGTCTTTTTACCATTAGGTAAATTTTTATGCGCAAGTTCTATTTATGCAATTTGACGGTCAATTGAAAAGCGACTAGTGAATGGAAGGATTTTTTTTTTTAATTTGTATGAAAGTTTCCTCCCCCATCCCATTTGAGAGTGAGGAAAATCATTGTGAATGCCACCACACTTACAGTGATGTGACTGATGGGTTTCTCTCTAATTAGAATGACATTAACTAATGTAAAAGCAAAGCAGTGGAGTGGACAGCTGGCTTTGCGGTTGCCTGGCAACAGTTCAAGAACGCTTCGTGACTCGGTAGGTTTCTTAGAATGAATGCAGAAGACAGCACTTGAAGTCACACCAGAGTTTTCAAAGAATATTCATTTTTATTTATTAATATCGGCTCATATTTTTGTTTGGTTGCAGGCGTCGAAGATGTATCGCCTTTTTCACACACCCATAGAATGAGAAATATCATTTATGTATTTTTTCCCTCTAAAGTTTCATAAAGGACTGGAAATATTTTCACAGGTTTTATGGTAACAGAATAAATATTCTAATGCTGCTTTCATCCCTTTGTTTATTTTTATTTCAGTGTCAGAAAAACACAGTAATCTACCACCTGCAGTTTAAAGTGGACATTGAGTGTAGCCACACCCTCAAGAATCACTGTAAATCAAATGAGCATTTCCTAATCATAAGGCATGGGCCCATTTTTAGCAAGAAAATACTAATTCAAAGTTACAAATAATAGCCTTATAATGTAAAATACATGTGTGATTAAAAAAACAAAAAACAAAAAACATTTCATTGTGCAGGGCTGTCTGTCTCTGATGTTGAAAGACTAAAAAAAAAAAAAAAAAAAAAAGATGTTTTGACAATTCAAGGTGAATTTTTGTAGATGCGACTTCAAGTGAATATCATTAGAGTAGGGTAGTTTGAACATGTGGGAAACACTATATCAATGTTTTTTAACCTTGGGGTCGGGACCCCATTTGGGGTCACCTGGAATTCAAATGGGGTCACCTGAAATTTCTGTTGTTTAGCAATTGTTTTGTTGTTGTTGTTATCGTTGTTTGTTTTTTTATAACTATTTGCAAAATCAGAGGTTAAATTTCAGGTTTTTTGTTCAGACTTAGAGTGGATAGCTTGAGTTTTTGGAAAATATTAAAAACTCCTGTTACATCCTGTGCACCATATTTACCACAGATTTACTCATATTTGTCCTCTAGCATATCATAAGATAAGATAAGATATTCCTTTATTGATCCCACAATGGGGAAATTCACAGTGTTAACAGCAGCATAAAACACACACATAAACGTACACATACACGTAAAACAAACAGTCATATAAATTTTAATAAAAAAGTGTTTAAAAAGGAGAGTGCAAATATGGTTTGATATGTAGTGTGATGGTTATAAATATAGAAAAAAAAAAAAAAATATATATATATATATATATATATTTATATAAATATGGATTTGAATATATACAACATAGATGGAATGTGACTACTAAGGCCCAAACAGTGACAGAATTTGAACAATGAGCCTCCAAGTGACAAGAATTTCATCCAATTCTTGCATTAAATATCCATCAACAGTGATAAAAATAAAAATAAACTTACTAATAAAAAAAATATATGGTGAGTTGAGAGAGACAATCCCAACACATAACAGACATGACAAACTGTGAAGCTGAAACTGAAGCACTGTGGTACTGTTTATCACTAAATTTAACACTGATTGACCCCGTAATGTGCAAATGCCCTGGTTTACCCAATATATTTGTGTGTTTGTGTCTCATTTTTCTACTTCTTAAAGGAGTGATATTTTGCTTTTTTTTTTTTTTTTTTTTTTTTTTTTTTTTTTTTTTTTTTAATGGAGATATGCATTTTAAAACATTTCCCTGTGGTCTACATAAACTGTAAATCAGTGTTTTTCAACCTTTGGGTTGGGAATCAACATGTAGAATTCAAATGGGGTTGCCTGAAATTTCTAGTAATTGATAAAAATATATATTTAAAAAAAACAAAAAAAACAACTTACTAATAAAAAATATATAGTGAGTTGAGAGAGACAATCCCAATCCATAAAAGACAAACTGTGAAGCTGAAACTGAAACACTGTGGTACTGTTTATCTGTCAAATGTTCATTGTGGTCGGTTTCAGATGCTGCAGCTCTTTCATAATTCATAGTTTGAGTTCTTGTTTGTTCAGTATTAATTGTCAGCCTTGTAAATCCAAGCTGGACTGACTGTACATATCCTGACCAAGGAAAATAAAATTCTCACTTTGTGCAGTAATCTACACCTGGATTTACTGCCTCCATCCATAATAATATACATTATATAGACTAAATGTCATCTAAAATTAACGTTTATTTGCAACGTGGTATAGCAAACTATTACATGATCAAAAACAAATTAATTATAGCAAAAGAAAAAAGTCTCAGTTTTGTATGTCTGGGGTTGCCAGAAATGTAATGTTAACCCTTTCATGCACGAATTATGAGAACCTTAGTCAAGATTTTTTTCTTCAGTGTTTAGCCATGAAAAAAACAATGCGATCGAGTTTTTTTTTTCTATGGAGTTACAAAAATATCCATGCATTTAATTTTTGAAGTAAAGAAACATGTGTTTAAAACCCAATATCAGAGAGTGATATGAAAACAATGAAATAAAAACATTTTTAATGCTGCTAATCTGATGTCTTCTCACATTTTAACATATTCTAATGCTAGTAATTACTCACTTCATGGAGATAATATGCAAAAAAAAAACCTTCTTGTCTAACAAATAACAACTGATTTACACTCAGACATGTTAGTGCAGATCAGGTTTATCAAGAACAGTAAAGTTACAGTAATGATCTGAATTACAGTGTATGGGATGGTGATAAGTGTCCACTGTGTTGGCTGATATGGAACTAAAACAACAAAACCCATGAATATACAAGAGAACAGCTGGAGAAGAACTGTCCACTGGAGTGGACAGTGCATGAAAGGGTGAAAATGGGGTCACGAGCCAACTTCACTATAATGTTTAATTACTCTGCAATATTTTTCTTACATACACTTTTTCATTTACATATATTACATGTTTTCAAACCGTTAAAGAAACTCCACCTTTGTGTTTTATCTTGATTTAGTCTGACATTTCACATGTGGATCTGACTTACCGCTGAGCATTTAGTGCACTTTGTAGAGAATTCCCCAGATATGATTTTCTTTTCCACATCTCCCAGCTCTGGTTGGTTGCTCGGTGACTTGGTTGGTTGGAATTGCATATATTGCGGCCTTCAGGGACAGAATATCTAGAGCGATCAGACACTTTACCATTGGACAGGAGAGGATGAGCCTGATCCAGGAATCCCAGCCCAGGAGGCAGACTTATTCAGTATTCTGCCAATGTGTGATCCTGACCTTACTGTTGCATGTCCTTGGTGCATGCAGAGCGCAGCAAATGTCTTTTTGGGGGATTGCATGCTCCAACCCATTTTAATGTGTCTTTTCATTCTCAGCGCACCATCACTAAGCCCCGCAGCAGGGGCCCAGAGCAACCATTTTGATTATGAGAATGATTGAATTAATGCTGCTGAAGTTGACACTTAATGGATTATAGTGGTAAGAATTGTTAAAACACACGAGGTAGATCTGTGTAAAGACATCCTAAACCCCTTTATTCGCCACACTCCCACTGAGGGTTTTAGGTTTTAATTGGTTTTAAAGTGTAACCTTGCTAATCCAGTGCAAAGTCCAACCGATTGAATATGAGGTCAAAAACATACAAACGCGCATTATTCCTGACATGAGGTGGACCGCTAACTGCAAAACATACACTTGGAGTAAGGTTCAGTATCATTTCATTTTATTTTGAAGGAGAGGACAATTGAATTTCCCTTAGGGTATGAATAAAGTTCATCTCATCTTATCAACATCTCTTCACAACCTTGATAATCTCCAAGTTTCACCCCCCCCCCCCCCCTCCCCCCACGGTCCGCACATCCTGCATCTGGATACGTAACAACAGACCCGCAAAGCTTGTCGCTGTTTTCCTGTTACACCCAACATCTCTTATCTCTTTTAATTTCCTTAGTTGTGCATTTTTCTTTTCTGTTTTTTTTTTTTTTTTTTCTAGCTTTTTTTTTTTTTTTTTTCATAGTCTTCTTTTCGATTGTCACTAAAGTATAAAAAAAAAATATGACCCGCCGGTTTCTTCAAGTGAAGTACACGTATCCCAGGTTCTATTTTCAGCAGCGTTTACACTTTGCTCCTTTTCTCCCTGTGTCTGCACTCCCACTGTTCTGCCGGTAATCCAGGTTTTATCAGGCTACCTTGAAGTTTGCACAATAAATGAACAGAGGTGAAGACAAACAGCCAGTGCAGTCTTCTTCTTAAACCCCTTAATATAACCTCTTTCCTTTTTTAATCATGCACTGTGAATTTTTTCCTTCGTCACTCCTCAGTAATATACTTGCTTTAAAGCTTAAGCCAGTTGGAATTTGTCATGCACTGACTGAAAGCAATATCCCTGCCACAAAACATTAGTTACAGACATCTGATTGCAAATGCATTTTGTTTAAAAAGCTATTAGTTGATTTAATTTCCGGAAGTCATTGGTTTCATTTTCCAGTTAAAAGACCTGGCTTGTACACAATGGACTTCCCAATGCAAATGAGCCAAGAGCGGAAATGGTGTTGGATTTCTACACTAAATTTAACACTGATTGACCCCGTAATGTGCAAACGCCCTGGTTTACCCAATATATTTGTGTGTTTGTGTCTCTTTTTTTAACTTTTTAAAGGAGTGATATTTTGCTTTTTTTTTTTTTTTTTTTTTAAATGGAGTTATGCATTTTAAAACATTTCCCTGTAGTCTACATAAACTGTAAATCTGTGTTTTTCAACCTTGGGGTCGGGAATCAACACGTGGAATTCAAATGGGGTCACTTGAAATTTCTAATAATTGATAAAAGAAATTTCTGTTGTTTAGCAGTTGTTTTGTTGTTTGTTTGTTTTTTATAAGTATTTGCAAAATCAGAGGTTAAATTTCAGGTTTTTTGTTCAGACTTAGAGTGGATAGCATGAGTTTTTGGAAATATTAAAAACTCCTGTTACAGCCTGTGCACCATATTTACCACAGATTTACTCATATTTGTCCTCTAGCATATCATGTGACTACTAAGGCCCAAAGACTGAAAGAATTTGAACAATAAGCCTCCAAGTGACAAGAATTTCATTCAATTCTTGCATTAAATATCCATCGACAGTGATGAAAAAAAAAACCAAAAAAAAACCTTACTAATAAAAAATATATGGTGAGTTGACAGAGACAATCCCAATCCATAACAGACATGACAAACTGTGAAGCTGAAACTGAAGCACTGTGGTACTGTTTATCTGTCAAATGTTCATTGTGGTCGGTTTCAGATGCTGCAGCTCTTTCATAATTCATAGTTTGAGTTCTTGTTTGTTCAGTATTAATTGTCAGCCTTGTAAATCCAAGCTGGACTGACTGTACATATCCTGACCAAGGAAAATCAAATTCTCACTTTGTGCAGTAATCTACACCTGGCTTTTCTGCTTCCGTCCATAATAATACACATTATATAGACTAAATGTCATCTAAAATTAATGTTTATTTGCAACATAGTATAGCAAACTATTACATGATCAAAAATAAATTAATTTTTGCAAAAAAAAAAATAGTCTCAGTTTTTTCTGGGGTTGCCTGAAATTTGAGATGTTAAAATGAGGTCACAAGACAAAAAAGGTTGAGAACAACTGATGTAAATGCTATATTTAGGTCTGAATTCTTCATTATTTCAACTCTACAGGTCCATCTTCAATCCTATTTCTGAGTAATGACACCAGAAAGGTCATTTTGAGCGCTGGCCCTTTAAATGCAAATGAACCACTTCATGCCCCGCCCCCTCCAGGTTGTTGGCTATGCAGTTCTGTCCCGTTCAACCAACAACTGAGCATTTTATGTAATCAGCTCAAAGTTTGGACATATTTTCAGTATGGACTACAACCTCTGCCGCTGATTATTAATTATTAATTATGTCGCACTCAGAGAAATGTTCGACAGAAGTCTTGACCTTATATGTGCAAATGTCGTGACGTAACTAGTTATAGATGTAACAAATTAAGCAGGAATTAAAACAGGTTGTAGAAATCCACTCGATTTTTCCCAAAATTAATATAAAGACAGCTTTGTAGCACCCGGAGGGTTCAAATTCAAACTTTTTGAACTGTTAGGGTCCAAATACACAAATAAATGTACCAAAGACTAATAAAAGTAGGTTTAGCAAAATATGACCCCTTTAAATGGAAAAAAAAAAATCTAAATATTGTCAGTAAATGATACTAGTAAAGAAGGATTATACAATGCAAGAACCAACCTGAATACAGACATATATAGGATCACATCTAATTGAATGATATTAAATGGATGTAGATTATTTTGTTTCAAATACCATGTGTTAAAATATATGATCTAGAGTTGAACAGCTTTACACATTTACAGGGTGGGGAAGCAAAATTTACAATGAACATTTAGTTGTTTTTTCTCAGCAGGCACTACGTCAGTTGTTTTGAAACCAAACATATATTGATGTCATAATCATACCTAACACTATTATCCATACCTTTTCAGAAACTTTTGCCCATATGAGTAATCAGGAAAGCAAACGTCAAAGAGTGTGTGATTTGCTGAATGCACTCGTCACACCAAAGGAGATTTCAAAAATAGTTGGAGTGTCCATAAAGACTGTTTATAATGGAAAGAAGAGAATGACTATGAGCAAAACTATTACGAGAAAGTCTGGAAGATACTATTAAAGAAGAATGGGAGAAGTTGTCACCCGAATATTTGAGGAACACTTGCACAAGTTTCAGGAAGTGTGTGAAGGCAGTTATTGAGAAAGAAGGAGGACACATAGAATAAAAACATTTTCTATTATGTCAGTTTTCTTGTGGCAAATAAATTCTCATGACTTTCAATAAAGTAATTGGTCATACACTGTCTTTCAATCCCTGCCTCAAAATATTGTACATTTTGCTTCCCCACCCTGTATAAATGTAAATGGACGTATGACATATCACAGTTTGCACATTCATTACATGACTGATGTTGCGGCAGATTCCTAGTATCTCATAAAGAGTAATTCAGGGGCTGTTTTCAATGTCACACTTTTTTTTTTATTTGACAGAATTATTATTGATATGTTCCTGCTGGCGGATTACACCTTTGAAAATGAATAATCATTCATCTGCTGCAGTGAGAAAGCAAAAAAAAAAAACTACAAAGAAGTATAAGTTGCCCTTTCTATTGTGGTCGGTATCTCCCTGCAGAGCTTTTTTTTTTTTTTTTTTATTAACTTCTAGTAAATGTACATAGCTGAGTTAACTCCATTTATATCAATTATGGTGGCTTTCCCGAGTGCATGTAATAAAAGAATCCAATATAATTATTATTATCATCACAATGTTATTGGTATCCTGGTGATAGTGTGACTATGGGGTTGTTATCCTAATCTAAATTGGACGCAAGAGATTTTTCTAAATACACGGAGACGCTTGGAACGGGTCATCGCCTTTACACAGATAGTAGTGCTCAGATTCATAGCTGTGGGCAGTTAAACGTCACCACTAGTCTGGAGAATGATAAGAGAAAAGGGTGAATAGCACTAGGAGAACATAGAGTCCCAGGATGAGTCTGCAGTCAGAGCTAGGGAAACAGTGGCAGCCACTCAAACAGGGGCATCTTTTTTTTTTTTTTTTTTTTTTTTTCTGTTTGTGTAAAGCAGTAACAACAGCATTGTGATAAGATTTGCACAGCACTGTCAGACTGCACAGAAGCACTGTGGAGTTATAAAGTTATATAGACTTGTAGTGTTATGATGCATGTCTGGTCGGTGGAAGGGGATGCCGGTGTCACTGTCTGCTCTCACAATTTTTTTTTTTATTGTCAACGCAGTCTCCAGATAGAAAGTTATATCTTTGCTTTCCCCTTATTTGCCGTTGACTATGACGGCTGTCGCTAGCTATGGTATGCGTTAAACGTGTGGTCGGTTTACCTCCGGCACTGTAGGCTCTCTGGTCTATGTAATGTAAACACTTTGTGGTGCTGTACTCTGTCATGGACTGTTTAATCTCATAGCAATCTGTTAGTCTCCCAAACCTTTTTCATGTCCCAAAATAACCCCTGCAATCCTGAGTTGATTAAATGCTTCTCTGCTGTTTTAAACAGCCATATATTTTAATAGATCTATGGTCAAAAATGAATAAAATTGTTGACTTTTAACATGTATTTTCTTCTCTCTTTCCCTTTTGGCATTCCTCGTGGATCCTCTGCTCATCTGATCTGTGTTTATTATGACAGGTAAGTTCATCTTTTTTCTTTTTCTTTTTTAAGTTTATGACCTAGATTAGATTTCATGCATTGGCTGTCACAGTGAGAATGGTTTCACCAGACATTCTCCTTCAGCACCTGCTGCACCAAGGATGCGTTTTAGCCCAGTGTATTTAGTATACACTGAGCACCCCCCCCCCCCCGCTCAGCTGACACTTGGAGAATGGGGCAATTCCATTTATGCAGCCAATCTCATTGGCTACTGGAGAGATGCCAATCTGCCCTCACAGACAGGGAAGAGAGAGGGAGCAAGGAGAGCGGGTAGAATAGCATTTATTCATCCTGACACTGATCAGATAAATAGGAAATGATAAATGCTGTCTATTTTTACTTCGCTTAACCCATGTTAACTTTTTATACAAAAAAGAGCTCCTACCATCTCACAGTGCTTTACATCTGAAACTCTTTGAGAGCACTTGTTGTTTGCAATTGACTTTTATCAGGTTTATTTCATTATGAATAATGAAACCTCCTCATGAATCATTTAGCACAGGAGTGTCAGACTCATTTTCTTGCGGGGGCCAACAATTCAGCCCAATTTAATCTGAGGTGGGCCGGACCAGTAAAATAATAGCATGATAGCCAATAAATAATGACAACTCCAAATTGTTTTAGTGCAAAAAAATAACATTCAGTTATGCCAATATTTACATTTACAAATGAGCCAAACAAAAAGGATGTGAATAACCTGGGGGAAAAAAATGGAATTTGTTAAGGAGTATAAGTAGAATTTTATCAATATTATGCCTCGACTTATCATTTATACATATGCATTATACAGGGTGGGGAAGCAAAATTTACAATATTTTGAGGCAGGGATTGAAAGACAGTGTATGACCAATTAGTTTATTGAAAGTCATGAGAATTTATTTGCCACAAGAAAATGTACATAATGGAAAATGTTTTTATTCTATGTGTCCTCCTTCTTTCTCAATAACTGCCTTCACACACTTCCTGAAAGTTGCGCAAGTGTTCCTCAAATTTTGGGGTGACAACTTCTCCCATTCTTCTTTAATAGTATCTTCCAGACTTTCTCGTAATAGTTTTGCTCATAGTCATTCTCTTCTTTACATTATAAACAGTCTTTACGGACACTCCAGCTATTTTTGAAATCTCCTTTGGTGTGACGAGTGCATTCAGCAAATCACACACTCTTTGACGTTTGCTTTCCTGATTACTCATATGGGCAAAAGTTTGTGAAAAGGTATGGATAATAGTGTTAGGTATGATTATGACATCAATATATGTTTGGTTTCAAAACAATTGACGTAGTGCCTGCTGAGAAAAAAACAACTAAATGTTCATTGTAAATTTTGCTTCCCCACCCTGTAGGTCAGATCTACAAAGGTACAAAACATTCAGTAACAGGCAGAATATTGTTAAAATTATACTTAATTTTCTTCAGACATTTCAGGTTGTTCATATTTGTTGAAGTTATTCACATTTTATTGTTAAAGGATAGTTTGTTAATGGAAACATTTTCATAATTTAATGTTTTTTGCACTAAAAAAAAAAATGGTATTGTCATTATTTATAGGTTATTATAATATTATTTTTGAGTTTGATGCCCTAACTTGCACTTGCCGGATTGGAACCTTTGGCGGGCCGGTTTTGGCCCCCGGGTCGCATGTTTGACACCTGTGATTTAGCATAAATGTGATGTATAGATATGGGTGCTGGGGCAAAGAAATGAACAATGATTGACTTTCAAGGGTAGGAAAAAAAAAAAAAAATGTTCCAAAAGTAACCAGTCTTGTTTTTAATATATTGTCTATAGTTTATATTCAGTTAAAGGCCACACATGTGTACGATAAAGAATCTAAATACTCATTCAGAACACTTCAGTTTCCAGTACTGGTCGTCACAGAGGTCAGAATGTCCCCCAAATGACAATCTGGCAGAAATTTAGATCCATAAAGTTGATCATAAAAATAAACATTCTGTGTTTATTGATTTCAGAATCTACAGCCACTTTATGAGGAAGCGGATTAGGAGATTTCTCATTTCTAATACATTCATAGATGCAGAAAACACAGATTAAAATGATTTCACTTGACATTAGAAGAGTGATTTTTGACCGTTAATTTACCAAATTAAGAGACCGCTCTGAATTTCCAGAACTGAAGTAGGAAAGCTTTATTTAATGAATTTCATGGCCGATACCAAAACAAGCAAATTAAATAACAATTTGGCAGATAGTAACCCAGACAGACGTTTTATTTTCTTTTTGTTTATTTGGTTATTTTTTTGTGCCGGAGAAACCTTCATCATCTTCATTAGTAAAAACAACTCAACTGCTTTAAACATTTCAGCATTCATTATTTTACATTAATGAATTAAACTTCAGTAGAACACAACAGATGTCATTGTATTTTCTGTCAGAGGAACAATGTTGATTTCAGATCATACTAATGCTCATCCCTAACTTGAGCCACCTTGATTTTGTTTGCCTTTGAAAGATTCCCAATTGTTTGCCTGATCATTTCTTTGTTACCTTTCTCAAATCCATTCCACGTATTTTTAAACCTTTACTTCCTGTACCTGTAATGTTGTAAACGTCCTGCTTTTCTCACACATTTCTGTCTCTTTTTTTTTTTTTTTTGTCTTTTTTGCTCTTATACCAGCCAATACTCAAGCAAATTCTATTATTTTCCAAGTCAGAAACGTCCAGTAATTACTCTATAATTTATGTGTCTAGTGTGAGTAGATGACGTCATGAAAAAGGCTCGTTCTGTTTCTATCGTACAAGTGCGTATATCTGCACTTAGGAAAACCTCAGCCATTCATTTTATTGATCGCTTCTACCTTGAGTGGGTGATGGAGCATGTGTTAGATACATGTCCTCAGGCATCTAATTTAACAGGGACATTTTTAGGGTTACAGCTCCCACATGGAGAACAAAGAATGATCTGGTGCATCTGTAAAGGAAAACTATTAGCTTATATGATCTGCCGTGTATTATGTATCTCATCAGTCGAGACAGGGTGTATCTGTAAGGTATGAATAATAATAATGAATGAATAATAAATCCTGTGTCCAGTCCTGGATAAAGCTGTGTAGCTCAGCGACGGTAATACTCTGAAAATTAGGCGCTGACCCACATCTGCTGTTAGACGGGTTACATGGAGTCCCAGATGCGAGCCCAGCTGTTACCATGTATTATCTCACTGGCCGACCCTGATGTTTTTGTGAAACGCAAGACAAAACATTAGCATAATCTAATGTGAATGAGTCATAGCAAGAAAGTTAACTATGAAACAACAACAATAATAATGGTAATAGTAATAGTAGTCGGTATTTAGTTTACTGTCCATCCTTGAGTCACTATAATGAATATTCAGTTGCCAACTTTGTCCCTGTTTTCCAACCATTTGCACCTCTCTCGGCAGTCACCACCGCTCTACCTACAGAACCATATGTAGGTAAGAATAATGACTCCAGTGATTATTATTAATTCAGTGTTGCTTGAATATGTGGCATGTAAATGAGGTAGTGGGCGATGAGAGCTATAGGTTGCCTGGAGAGTTAGCCTGAGTAATGAATATAATTACAGTGCCCTACTGGACCTGTGTCTGCATTAGTAAAGTTATTATTCTGACAGTTTGTTCCATTTTAACAAGGGGTGGATTCTCAAGTAAACTGTAGGAGACTTCAGAATCTGACATTTAATTGCTTTTAAAGTATCGCCAATTTTTACATACATGACTGTGGGGGGAAAAAAAATAAATTAAGAGAGCTTTCTGAATTTCCAGAACTGAACTAGGAAAGCTTTAATTAAGGAATTTCACAGCTGATACCAAAACAAGCAAATAAAATAACAATATGGCAGATAGTAGCCTATCCAGACACCGGTTTTCTTTTCTTTTTTGTTTATTTGGTTGTTTTTTGTGCTTCATCATTTTCATTAGTAAAAACAAGTGAACTGTTTTAACCCTATAAACCCTGAGTCTAAAATGGCTTTTTTTTTTCTCATTTTAACTATAAAAAGTTTAGAAAATATTCTGCGAGTGAGTCCGTTTGCCCATTTTTCCAGAGCACTTTTTTTTTTCCCAGATATTTCAAAATCTAGTAATCATTTACAATTTCCTGCATGTTATAATCCTGTTAAAACAGCTTCTTCTCCAGTTTCTAGAACAGGCGTGAGTGAAATTACTGTAATGACCCAATAAAACCTATAAAGTGCAATGTCTCAGGTTTTAGAAACTGTTAGAATTTTTCCAATTGCACAAACAGTGAAAGAGTTACAGCCATCCAAACTGTATATGTGTATGGTGCGTCAGCGATGACACGGCAGGTTTTAAACAGTTAAACGTATCAGCATTCATTATTTTACATTAATGAATTAAGCTTCAATATAACACAACAGATGTCATTTTATTTTCTGTTAGAAGAACAGTGTTGATTTCTGCTGATACTAATGCTCATCCCTAACTTGAGCCACCTTGAAAACTTCTGAAATGTAATCCAGAGTAAGACGGATGGTCAGAAGCCTTCCAAACCAAACGGAGCTGCTTGCATTTATGCAGGAGTAGCATGAAGTAATTGACAGCAATGAAAAAGAGTGGTACCAAGATGTAAATATTTAAGAACTTTTTGTAAGGTAAAATATTAGTATTGTGTTGTTTAGGAATGAATGATCAGGTGGGACCTACATCAGTTTTTGTGTCAACTTCCAAATTAAATTTTCTCTACATGAATCCTTTCCTAAGTGATTTGTTGCCATTTATTATAATATAATCTCTTGCATTTTCCAGTGAAAATCAGGTATTTTCCTATATATAATTTACTGATCATGTAGTTGTTCATAAAAGCTCAAAGTAAATTCAAAGGTTATTATATCATAACAGAGAAAACTGAAAAAAGATCATTATTTGAAAATCAAAACAAGCATTTACATCCACTATCATTTGTTAGACGTCCTGGGTTTTACTGGTGAATCAATGTTGCGGAAGATGAAGGTGTTTTTATGTTCACTACGGTGCCTCTGAACATCCAAATGGGTTATAGTTGATTCAGCTGAAAAGCTGAGAAACTGCATTTGACCTGAATTATTTATATGTATTGATAGAAAATAAGAAGATATTTAACATTTTAGATCAGTAGATGCTTTTGGTTGACTGCGGTTGTTCAGGTCTTTGAGAGTTAAACACAGATTTGAAAAGGGTAAAACCAGTTTTTTGGTTTTTTTTTTTTATTTTTTATTTTTTTTATTTTAGAAGACAGTTAAAAAAAACATGATTATACGAGCGGCAGTGGCGTTATTTGTTGTTATGCATTTAGTGCAGTGATGTCACATATACAGCAATGACGAGCAGCTCTGTTTAGAAGCACATAGGCTTTAAAATGCGATTAAAACGGCGTGTCAGTGCTTTTGGATTCAGAGATAATGTTGATGATGATTAGAATATTGATCATAAAAACCCACCTGTTTTAAAAGAAGCAGTGGAAAGCCACCCACACATTGTCATTAGTCATCACCAGCGCCTTACAGCCTACTGCAGTACATGCTGACACCCATGATTTAGCTCTCCATCCAGTTATGAGGGGGTGTTAAGTGTTTATTATGCACCACAGTCCCAGTCCCAATGAGATGGCAGAATGTTGCCCGATCAATAGCGCTCACAGGAAGCCAGGTTAATTTATTTTTTAAGGATTTGTTTGCGTCTCGAAGGACCTCCCTCCTGCTACAGATTGTGATGCAAGCTCTTTCCCAAAGATCCGCAGAGTGATGTTTAGTCGCACAGGCACGCTGGGATAAACATGGGTGCAGTCCTGAAGTCTATACTTGACTAGCGCGTTGACCCTAGATGAGGTAGTTTTTATGCCGTCGTGTATTTGTGCCAAGGTTATTATCGTTAACGAAAACTAACGAAATGACAAAAACTAGAATTGTAAAAACATTTTCGTTTACTGAAATAAACTATAATTAAAAGAAAAAAAAAAACAAAAAAAACGATAACTAACTGAAACTGTATTGTGTGCTTACAAAACTAACTAAAACATTTAAAAATTATGGATAAAATTCCCTTCGTTTTCGTCTTTGTCAATGTCGGATTGATAAAAATTGATTTATTTCCCTCAAGCGATTTTATCTGCTGTCACCATATGATATTTAACGGTCCGTCACTTGTGGTTTACAGTCTTCTTCTGGTCCCCACTCTACCTGGAAACATGGAGACTAAAGTTGGGAGAAAGCAGCAGAGTCCTGTCTGGGATTTATTTGAATACAATGGAGAAGAAGAGAAAAGATATAAAAAAAACTAAAAATAAACTAAAACTAAGTATTTCGAAAATAACGAAAACTAATAAAAAAAAAACAAAACAAGCAAACCTGCTCTAAAAATGAATTAAAACTAACTGAATTAGAGAGAAAAAACATCAAAACTAAATAAAACTAAACTATAATGAAAAATCTAAAACTATTAAAACCTTAATTTGTACATGCTGTACTGCATTTGTCCAGCAGTCACTGTCAAAGCATTCTGGGTATAGCAACGTGATTGTAAGGCTATTGTATTCCAAAATTACTAATATCTCCCAAAATACTGGTCCTATCAACTTGCCGTTTTTCCTAGTCTGTTCCTTGACCAAATATACACATGTATGACAAACTGCAGCAGTCAGCTCTTTCCGGATTTTGTGTGAATCCAGACACACACACACATACATGCACACAGAGGCCACTTGACTTTTACAATATAGATACCACGAGGGCTCTCGTTTACCATAAGAGACTCTCGTTATAAATGGTACAGTAGACCACCCTCAATACAAGAGATAGTAGAGCCTCAGGGTGCAAAATAATCACACCTAAGCACCACCCGCAGAAGTAAACGTCACATCCCGATAGGAGGTAATACTACTGAGTCACAATACAACGGTTGGGTAGCTCAGTGGTTAACACTACAAGAGAAGTGACAACAACACCATTTAACGTGTAGTTTAACTGAAGCACTCGTCTAAATGCATCATCCATACTATCAGTGGAAAGTCTGATCAGGGGCATGACTGACTTAACCCTTTCATGCACGAATTACGAGAACCTTAATCAAAATTTTTTTCCTGAGTGTTTTTATTCCTCTTTAGGCATGAAAAAAACAATGTGATAGAAAATTTTCTTCTGAAAAATAAAAAAAGAAAAGAAAAATAATTTTTAAAAAAAAGAAAGAAAATTAAAAATACATTTAAAAAAGTAATAATGACCAAAAAAAATTCATGAAGTTGCAAAAATATCCACTCAGCTGGACACACATTTAATTTTTGACGCACAGAAAGATGTATTTACTGATAAATTGTGTGAAAACTGTGGGGAAGGCTTGTGATTCTGGGGGTTTATCCTCAGGAGAGATCTACATAATGCTACCAATTCATGTCAGAAAAGATATGTAGTGTCTTAAAACTTCAATAAAGATATGTGTAAAAAAAAAAAAAAAAAAAAAAAACAACGAAAAGAAGAACAAAATCCATGAATATACAAGAGAACAGCTGTAGAATAGCTGTCCACTGTAGTGACCACTGTGCATGAAAGGGTTAAACAATAGAGCCATGAAAAAATGTGCATATTTGAAGGCTAGACTGGTGAAATTTGCATATAAAAAAAAAAAAAATGACCGAAAACACAAACTGTGTATTTTAATTTAAATTAATATTTTAAAATGTTGGTACATGTGCTTTAGTGTTTCAGATTTCTGTTTATTCAGTCCTCATCCATAATACAGAAACTACAAACAATGAGGCTAATTTGAAGTCAACCGACTGTGAATTATGTCGGGACTGAATAGGCTCAGGCAGAAGCTAAATGCTTATATACGCCTCACCTACATTCAAATCTAAATCAGTTTTAGGCTACCAATCAAAACTGCAAAAATCCGTCCTGCTTGTATTCCTTGAAAATATCTTTCCAAAGCAATGTTTTGAAAACCATTATGAATGTCTTTAAATTTATATGTATGTCATTCTATAATTTAACCCCAATAACAGAAATACATCTTTTTATACGTTTAACAGCTTTTTGTACAGTAAATATACAAACACCTCTGAAATCATCCCTGCTTTCCCGTATCGAAAACAACTTTTGAACAGAGTAAGGGAGTGACTTTTGTTTGGCTCGGAACATTATTTGCATAGTTTGCAATAAAACAAGTCATTGAATTTCATAACATGGGAATAGAGAAACAGTGGAGTTGTGTGTGTGTGTGTGTGTGTATGTGTGTGTGTGTAACGATCGGCTTTATGGATGATTGGTATGGCTCGTTTCTGCAGTACAATTATTGGATTAGTTATTGTTTTGAAGGTGGATCCCCGTAGCTCCACACAATAAGACAGTAAGGTTGAAAAAAATCGAACAATAAATGGTACAGAGCGTTTTGTAATGTAAAAACTTCTCTAGTTTTATAAAGCATTCGTACTGATTTAGAAAGTTTACCTTTAATGTAATCAATATGTTTTCTCCATTTTAGTTTACGGTCAATCACAACTCCGAGGAATTTTCTCAACTACTCTTCCGATCTCACAATTACAGATTTTTAGTTAAACTACATCAGTGATTTTTTTGACGACTTCCAAAAACCATAAATTGACTTCCTTGACAATTTATTAACATCAATCCAGCATGTGAGTATTTTCAACTCCCTTTCAACTCCAAAAGTTTATTTAATATTTTACCTGAGCAAATTATGTTTGTCACATCTGTAAAAACCACAAACTTACAGAAATGTGTTAGGTCAAATATATCATTAAAATAAAGTATGAACAACTTTGGACCAATCACAGATCCTTGAGGTACTCCACAGATGATCTCCTGAAGTCCTGACACACCTTCTTTAATCTGCACATGCTGTATCCTAGTGGTGATATGTGGTTATAGCGCATCTGAAAACTGACCTGCGTACTGCGTCCCACCAAAAAAATAACTTCACCAGCCGCCACTGAGGTTTGGTTTCCATAGTGAGGCTGAATTGTTTTTATTTGTATTTTAGCTATTAACATTGTCTTCTATGTGTTGCTGTAAATTTTAGTCTACAGTTAGAGTTGAACTTTCAGATGTGACCCTCCCCTCGCTTCCTGTTATTGAATGACCCACATTTTGACTGTTCCACCCCCATGTGCATTTTCATATTCAGGGTTTTGACCTTTACTCTCTGATTCATTCACTTTATTCACTCATCTCCATTTTGCTCATCTTAGCTGAGTTCTCATTATTGCCTTGCAGTATACTGTAATCATAGCCATCATATGATTTCCATGCCATTTGACCTTATTTTTAACCACATGTGCTAACATATAGTGTACATGTGTACACATACATCATATGTTTTGCAGCCTTATTATCGAGTTCATTGTACAGTGCATACAACCCCCTGTTTATCCTCTGGCTGGAAAACAGATGTGGCTCTGCAAAGTACTAAACAAATGTCACGCTTTCCTTCCCAACTGCTCTTAAAAAGAAAACAAACCTCTACTTTTGTCTGACTGAACTGGGCCTGATTTGTTGACCATGTCAACCACTTATCATCCTAATCAGTTATAGATTTTTGTATAAATAAAAGATATCAACCTCAACCATTGGTGTATACTTGTCTGTGAGGGAGAGATGAATACATTTGTTATCACTATCATCATTTTGGTTACCACTCATCTGTATTGATTTTCACTGAGAATCATCAATCAAGACATTCATAATAGAAGCTGTCTGAGAGCACATATCTTCCCCCAGGGAATTATCACCCTAGGCTTAGGTCAAACTGAGATTTGATCTATTGTCAGTAAGATGAATTGATGTTTTTCTCCACATTTACTGTGTCTTACGGACACAGATGGAAACACATTGAGAGGGAGAGAGAAGTTAACTGGAGAGAGAGAGAGGTAAAGGTGAAGCTGGATAGAGATAAGTGTAAAGTAGTTTAACGTCAGCCCTCAGGACTCAAAGCTTTTAAAATATTCAGAGCCATTCTCCATCACCTTTTGCCCTGGTTGCTTGTTTAAGAAAAGAGTGAAATGAAATCAATAGCAGTGCCAGTCCTGGCCTCTATGCTAGGCATCATCCAATATTTATACAAATGAAGCTCCACGACCTCAAATTTACCCTGCAGTTTCATGTTTAAGGTGCCGCAGGACTCTCAGGAGGTGGAAATTCATGGCAGGATGCAAAGATGCCAGAACGAAATAAATCTATGTTGCCATCATGATGCCCTGCTATACCTACTGCAGTCATTTGCATTCAGATTCTGTTGTGGTTTTGATTAACTGCTATGTCGAGTTTTAAATTGGGACACTCTTTGGCACCATAAATAAAAAATGGACCATAAATCCCACATGGCAGCTTTAACATTATCTCTCACCAAAAGGAGTCACCTAATAAATAACCACAAATCTGAGCGGTTTTTGTTACTCCCACATCACATACAGTTGATGCTAACGTGGAGGATTATAGCAACATTAATTAAATTATTGAATCTGATACTGCATTTAATTTTGATAAAATGTTGTATGTGTATTAGTCACGTTGAACTCCTGTTTTTCATCCTACACGGGCTGTTACTTTTACAATGGATTTATAATAATCAGTGATGCAGGGTCACTTTACAGTTCTTATTCATATCAGTTTCAGATTAAAACTCATAATTTGTGCTATTTAGAAATCATTAAAATAACATATACCTAAGCATGCTAAAACTGCATTTTGGGAAAGGAAAAAAAAAAAGGATTTTAGCTCATCATTAAATGTTTTTATCACATCGTTCAGAAATTATTCATGTGCGGTGTATTAATACCACATCATTCAATGCAGATTTTTTTTCTATCTTTGCAATTATTACAATTTTAGTTCAGTTTATTTGCTGTGAAATCCCCAGATGGGCTTCGTTTTGATAAGGCTGATATGTATTTTATGTAATAGGATTTATCCTGAGAGGAGTCCTTCAAGGTGTGGGGGAGAATAAGATAACTCGATATTTATATGTCATGGCTAATATTGTTAGACCCTCCAGATATCTGTGATCTTGTGACATTGAATTGAATCAGTTATTTCCGAGAGTTAGCAATTTTGTTAGATTTGTGCAATATTTCCAAATGAATACTGTCAAAATGTTCGGCCATTTTCCTAATCAAAACAGTTTCAGTAGAAAATGATTTTATTTGAAAGCACTGACACTTGACCCAGACCAAAGTGAATTAATCTCAGACCTTAGTAAACCTATTTTGAAGAAATATTATTACCTAAGGGACTTGAGGTGTTGACCTTTTTCTCAGTCAAAGTTTCCTCCAAGCCTGGCTGTTATCCTCAGAAAGCTCAACCAATTCCAAATCCGGTAAACCATCTTTACCTCGATAAGACCAGCCATGTCTTACGTGCGTTTTCTGAGCTTTGATGCATATTGTTAAAGAAAAAAAAACCAAAAAAAAAACCCACCAGACTGGGGTTGAAGAGAGTGAATTTTAAAGTTTACCTTTGGCTCGTATTGAAACTAATTATGTGACCAATTTCAGTGATTTCTTAAAACATTTTTATTCCCGCTGACTTACAAGTTGTAAACATTATCTTAATTTATCGCAAAATAACACAAAAATGATGCAAATTGATGCATTGTATTTGCTGCTGCAAATTCACTCTATTGCAGTTTGTCCCGCTGAGAAGGTACGCAGAATATGGTGCACAGTAGGTAAAATGCAGCCACAGTATGAGAGTATGCACACTAGAGAGCAGTCTGTTCCTTCTTTCTGCAGTCGTTGGGCTCCTCCATCTCCCTTTCCTTGCGCCCCTCTCACACAACATACTGTTCATGTCAAAGCACCCAAGAAACACATCATCTGTCAGTGCACTAATTTACACAATGAACACCAGAGGAAGAAGGATATATTTACACCTCAAAATGGTGTTGTATTCAACAAACATTGTACATCACATGAAAACACAGTGAAGAAATCGTTCTTTTAAGCTGGTGGATAATTTCTGTCATCATTCCGAGACTATTTGAAATTGTATCTTGGTTTACATATGCATGGGTTGAATGATTGTTGTCATTAGTGTGCTTAATTCAGTGAAAAGATGCATTACTCCTGTGAAACCCAAAGAGTTAGAAGCAATGAGAGGCATAGCTTTAGATCTTTGACACTCTGCTTTCTTTACTTAGATGGTACACAAATAGTGATATATTAATATGAAATTATGCTAACTGATTAAAATGTAGATCATTGTAACCTGTTCACAGATAAGCAATGGGAAATGGGGGGGAAAAAAAACTACACTGATAGCGAGGCAACACAGTGAGTGAACAAATATGAGAGCTAAAACAGAGATCTAAAATTCAGACCATAGATTTTACATTTGAGATGAGATGCAGATATCCCTCTGCCTCTTATTTCTGTTTTTCTTATTTTTTTTATCTCTTTTTTTTTTCTTTCTTTTTTTTGGTTCAATACACTGCAGAGACATTGCTCTCCAGTCCACGGGCACAAAGACTGCGTCTATTGTCATCCATCCTCTCTGACAGGCTTCTGACATACAAATGAGTTTACTGTGAATAGCAATTCATTTATTTAAACATTTTTTTGTAGTTTACAAAAGAAATAGATTATCTTGTGTCATTTTTGTCCACACTTGCACTTCTTCTTTTAACATATTTTACACAGACTATCTTTACATTTTCAACCCAACTTAAACATGTTTTTTTTTAATATTTTAAATGCTTGTCAAATATTGTGTTTACCATAATACAAATGGTTCACCTTTTTTTTCTGTTTTGTTGTTTTTGTGTGTCCCCAGTTTATCTTTAAACAATAATTAAAAGTCCTGAAGTAGAAAGACACATTAAAGCTCATATATCCATCCATGAGAGAAAAGCCTCAGTGCCCATAATGTATTCCTCCCTGTGTTTCTGTAGAACATCAACAGGTCTAAGAGTCAGGTGCCCATTATGCCCTGTGGCTTCGAATCAGCAGTAGACAGCAGTAGCAGTAGATCCACCACAATATAGTCAGCTGCATAAAGCACTCTCCTTCAACATCACAGTGAGACGCTGTGTAGTAAGTGTCTAAAATATATTTTTTTATTCCTCGTGTCCAACAATATGTGTATCCAAAAAGGGGATTTACTGTATATCCACATAATCACATGTAAAGACGTCGTCACAAAGCAGGATCACACCTCACATTCCCGAGAAGGTTGCTGTTGACAAGTGCAAGAGCCATATTCATTAATGATTACCAAAGCTCCCTCGATGTGGTTGGGTTTATAGTCAACATAGTACTCCGGTGTAGAAATTGCAGCCATCTGCTGCATGCTTTGCTTTTGCTTCTGCTTACGACGCTGGCTGCTGAAGCACTGCCTCAGTTGTCGTATTCCAGCTGGAAAGCACTTCCATGCCACGTACAGCATGAGCACTATGATGAGAAAGGAAAAGATGAGCGCCATGGTGCCAGTCACCACCTTGTGGATCTGCATGGTGCTTTCCAGATCATCATGGCTCACCGTGACAGTGAAAGAGCTGGTGACCACTTCACTGCCCTCCCCCTCATAAGGGTTGGGTGTAAACGGGCCTAGGAACACAGAGCCACCCTGGGCCAGATCCCTTGTAGAGGCATACAGGCCTGCTGTTGTCACCTCCAGTGGCGGGTCCTCACATAGCTGAAAAGCATAGACAGCATCCAACACGTCCTCACCCTGTGCGGTGTCGGGGCTTGAACACAGCAGGGAATTGTCACGCTGGCCTCGGAAGGCGCTCAGCCAAGAGGCCAAGGCACACACGTTGCGACTGCACTCCCACTCATTCCCTGCCAGGGTTATGCTGTCCAGAGATGACCACGAATCCAGGATGCGCTGGTCCACCGAGGTCAGCCGATTAGAGTCTAGCATCAACACTTTGAGGCTGGGAGCACTCTCAAAAACATGAGGCTCAATGTACTCGATTTCATTGGATGAGAGATCAATCTTCTCTAAATAATGCCATGTCCATTCCAGGGTATTGACAACAATAGTGGCACGATTATTGTGCATGTACAATGTACGTAAAGAGATGAGGCGTGGAAAGTGGGCTAGGTTGACTTTCACCAGTTCATTGTGCTCAAGATGCAACTCAGACAACTTGAAGAGGCCAGCAAATGAGTTTCGTGCCAGGCTCTGCAGTTGGTTGTATCCCAAGTCCAGAAACTGCATGCTCCGGCAGTCTTGAAAAATTCGCACTGGCACAAATTTGAGAGCATTATAGCGCAAATGCAAATTGGTGAGCTTTCTAAGGCCGTGGAACAGGTCAGGCTCTAGTGCCTGCAGCCTGTTGTATGAGAGGTCCAGGATGCGCAGGTTTGGGAGGGGCCTAAAGGTACCATTTGGCAGACTCTCGATCCGGTTGCTGCTCAGGTCTAACTCCTTGACCCGTCTTAGCCTGTCAAACGCACCTTCCTCTACAATGTCAATGTTGTTGTGATCTAGGTATAGCCAGGTGAGCTGCGACAGACCAGCCAGTTGGCCCTCACGCAGCTCGGTCAAGTTGTTCTCTCTCATGGACAGGCCCATGGCACTGCTCAGATTGCGGGGAATGTCTGTGAGGTTGAGCCCCTCGCAGTACAGCAGCTTGCTGTCGCAGCGGCACAGCCTTGGACAAACCCCCTCCGCCAAGGGAACTGTTCTCAGAAAAATGCCCAATGAACACAATATCAACCCAGGGGGCTTCTTCAGTGGCCACTTTAAGTACAGTCCAATTAGAAGGAAATCCATTAGCATAAATATCCAGGGATGTCACTGAGAAAATGTCCATTGAACCACTCTGGATATTGGTTTTGCACCTATCATATCATATTTATCACATCATTTTGAATAATTTTGCTATGATTAGTTGTATTTTGTATTTTAGCCGTAGGCAGTGATATTGTATGTGCCTTTTATTTATTTAATGCAAAGAAATCCTTCTCGAAAATGCTAAGGATGAGGGACAAGTCTCTTTTATGATCTTGTATATCAAGCAGTGGGTGGAGAGAAGAGGGGATGAAAAAAGAAAATTATAATAAAGCTGTCCTCATTGATCGATCTTATTTGAAAAGATTCCTACTCACCCCTATCCAAAAGCTGACAATCTCCATTCAGCGTCTCGCTTTGTGCCCCAACACTAATTATGTGCGAATCTAAAAAAGACCCTACTGTGGTACAAATCCCCCCCCCTCCCTTCTCTCTTTTCAGTGGACACCAGATCCTTGGCAGGCTTACAATGTCTTAGTTCTCCTCAAGTGAAAGAGCCAGAAAGAGAAGGAATCCAAGTAGCTTTCAGCGAGATGGTAGGAAGTGCAAGTTCCCCTGTCTGCATGCATGAGCTCTGTCTCTTTTGCTCCTCCGCAGTCCTCTGCTGCAATGATCAGAGGGGAGAAGAGACAACCAGAGAAAGGAAAAAAAAAAAAAAAAGGACCAAGGAAAAAAAAAAAAATCTTTTTAAATATCTGTCTTGCTCTTTTCTCCTCCCCTTCCTGCTTAAGTTTCGGCAGATCTGTCAACGCATATTACCGTCCATCTCTGCAAGCAATCACTGACATGTAAGGTTTAAATCCATTCAAGCGGGTAATCATGCTTTCAGTGACGGGTGCAAGACGGAGGAAGAGGAAAAAAAAAAAAAAAAAAAAAACGGATTTAAAGAGGTGAAGCCTGTTCACTGTTTTCTTGTGTAACAATATTCCTTGTCATCTCAGTGGCTCATCTCGGTTAAGAAGCCTCTCGCATCCCCCCGTGGCTCGCAGGTCTCTTTCACTCCCTCGCTCTCCGGGTATTTTCTCAGCCAGCTGGAAGAGGCTGCTGAAGGCTGGTGCTGGTAGGCAGGCAGGGGCGGTAAATGTGGGAAGCAAAGGAGCGCGCAGTCCCTTGCAGCAGACCAGTCCACTGACAGTGCATGCAGAAGCACCTTCTGTTCACTGAGTGTCGTAAGCCACTCACAATTCAGAGTGCTCGCTCTCTTTCCCTCACTCTCTTGCTCTCTTTCCCTTGATCGCTCACTCACTTGTTCATGCTGCTCCCCTCCTCTTCCTCTCTCTCTCTCTCTCTCTCTCTCTCTCTCTCTCTCTCTCTCTCTCTCTCTCCCCTCCTCACTTTTTCTCTTGCTGTGTTTTTCTCTGTGCCTGAGACATTTACATATTCAGAATGGGCTGGGCTTAAACCAGGAGCTTTAATGAATCCCCCCCCACCCCACCCTACCTTCCTCCTCCTCCCTCCTCCTCCTCTCTCCCTCACTCTCTCCCTCTCTCTCTCTCCCTCTCTCTCTCTCCCTCCTCCTCATTTCTCCCCCTCCCTTTTTCAGTGACTGTAATGAATTGGGCCATATAATGTCTGCCTCCTTTGACGTTGCTATGAGGAAGCATTTTTCTGATTTCAGAGTTGCAAAATACCATTCATCCAATGAATGAAGGAAAGGGCGTCCTATGTAAGTCCCACCCTTTCAGCACAGATTTCAGCATTTCCGTGCATTAAGATACAAAATTAACAGAAGATAATACGTCTGTGCATTGGCAAGGCCTTGATGCAAAATACAAGAGCCACAGTATATTTGATTAAATTGAGATACTGTAAACAAGGGGACATATGATTATCAAACTCTAATTACATTAACATAGAATAAAAAAAAAAGTTTTGTCAAGAGAGATTACAGTACTGCTATCTAGTGGTGGGGGGTTTAAACACAGGGTTAAAAGAATCATTGTCTGCCACATACCTTGCATATAAACTATTTAAAAGCAGTACAATGACTGAATTTATACAGCATGACCCATAACTACATTAATATTTCCTTCTCTGAAAATGTAATTAGAAGCATAATTCACAATATTCTCATCACAGTTATATACATGCACTTCAACAAGTATGAGACAAATGTTCTCATTATCATGTACAGAGTATGTAGTTTCACTCCCAACGCTATGCTTTAAATGAGTCTGACTGTATTCATTCATTGTTCAGCCTAGCCAATGATAAAGGCCAGACTAAAACGAGTTAAAACCAGAGTATGACATTCCCCGTTTGATCAGACTGTCCTGTAGCCAGCCATTCTATGTCACTGTCAATTATGGTGGGGCTATCCATTCTGAATACAGATGTAATTGCTTGCTACATAATATTAGCATAAAGCTATAACATAAATATCCCTCTCTGAAGGTTCGCCTTCGCCTTGCTTTGCACTTCTCTGGAGTCATTCCTCGCCTTGTCATCATTCTCTCGTTAATTTTCAAAGACAATGAGCTGTGACGAAGCCTTACATCTGTCATACCGGCCAAGTTTCCAACCCCGTGACCTTTTTACCTTTCTGACTTTACCGCATTCAGACTGACATACGACATAACCTTGATATCAATTGCGAATGAAGAAAAAAATCTTTTCTTCTAAGAATCAAAGCTAAATAACCTGCAATGTTTCTTATATAGTAGAAAACTAGTAAGTATCCTTTGACACTGAATGTACAGTATTATGTTACTACTGGCTGTTATTCAATGCAATTGGGTCTTGATCATTTCTTTGCATTGGGTTTGCATTGTCAACACCTGCGATCTAGTCGACTGCAGCTAGTGATCTTGTGTCATTACAGCTACATCATACATCTTACATGATCTTGAACACTGTATTATGGAGTTTAACTTTCCTTCTGTTGGGTTATGGTGGGCACTGACCTATTTTAGGTTTTAAATGCATAAATGAACCACATACATTTTGTGTATTGTATCCAGGCCTTTTGACTTTGTCAGGAACCTCTAATTCAACAAAATAACACAATTTTTTTCTTTTTTTTCATTAAATTATGAAATGCTGTGGTTGAAATCATGTCCCTTGTGTTGTTAGGGTCGGTTGCAACCCAGTTATAAAACTAAGATTATAAAGCAATAATCAGAGCCAAAACTGAAATCATAAGTGCACTGTCAGCCAACACACTAACAGCAGCTCCTGTAACAATCATGAGCTTTTGGGGATTCTCATTTTGCCTTGTTATCCAGTATACCTGCACAAAAACAAAACAAGCAAAGACAGGCATGTCCACACATGTGAGGTCAGTTCAGTATAGAGCTGGTGACTGGAAGAGTTCACATCAAGGGGTATACTGACGCTCACACCACATTAAAACCAATATTTTCATGGATAAGGAAGCCTAACAAGGAAACCAAGAGATGAGAAACAAATCAGATGATAGATAATTGTGTATTTTACAGCTGATTTCAGACATGGGTCAAAACCGACCCGATAACATAAGACATGATACCAGGAAGCTAACACAAGAGGAAGGTTAAGTAAGTAAAGCATTTTTTTATCAGCTTCTGTAGATGTAATGCTACTGTATCTGTTCCTGTGATCCTCTCTGACTGCCAACCAGTGTCACGTAGGTGTTTGTGTTGGAGCTGTTAGCAAGGCATTATCATAAGCTGAGGAATAGCTAGCTAACTAGGACAGGGATTTTTGTGACGTTGCTGTATTTTTCCATCATATAACATGTTGCACAACCACATAACACTAAAGTAGAACATGTATAAATCAATAGCTTTCCTTTTTGAAGTAGCAGGTGATTGGTGCACCACAATTTAGTGAAATTTCTAACATTTATACAAACTGTAATAGCTGGTAGTAGACAGTTTGAATGTATCAAATAATGCAGCAGATCTTACATGATCCTGTGCTGTCCCTCAGGATATGAAAGAAATAAAGATATACTGAGCAAAAAAGAGGAAAAAATGTCCTTCACGTCATGTGGACATCTTGAAGTTGGAATCATCTACGCCTTGCCTTTGCTATATTCCCTCTCAGCTGTAATGGATCACTACACCATCAGCTAATGACTTGGTGCACTATAATGACTTGACACAGCGAACAGGAGATGAGAGTATCCAGACCATCAGTTTTAAGACTTTAAGAGCTTTGGCTCTGCGCTTTGGAGTAAGGTCAGCACAAGTGTAAGTGAAAATGTGTGTCCATATGTATGCGCGCAACACACCACTGACATGTTAATGAGAGCAATTATGCCAGTATATACAGCCACGCTTAGACATTCCAAACTAGTAATATCTGCTTTGAGGATGCAACAAAGGAAACAGCCCGTGTTAATGGATGCAGTGATCAACCACTTATGGATCAAAAAGCACATTTATTCCTTTATAAATCCTGCTGAAATAATTTGCTTGCAGTAATAAATACTCAGCTTGCCCCTATTCATTTTTTTTTTTCATACCTGAGACTGGTGCCACATCTACTTTTAAATAATTTCCTCTAAATGAAAAACAACAGAAATCTTGTAAAGGGAATCAATAATGTGTTCAGTCACATGATGCCCCCACACAAGGTATAAGTATAAGCCAGAGAGAAGACAGTTTTTTGGAGTTTCTGTTGGCTTTTCATGCTTACGAAACTGCACAGGGAGGCTGCTGGGGGCAACAATTAGGCTAATGCTGTGTTCATGGCATGTCCTTTAACCCATAACTATGAAGAGATGGGATGGAAAAACCCATATTGGTTTTAATTCAGTGTCAGTGGGATTGGAAATTTCAAAGTTACAAAAACATATCTACACCACCAGTCAAAAGTTTGGACTCACCTGGTTTTTCTTTATTTTCATGACTATTTACATTCTATATTCTCACTGAAGGCATCAAAACTATGAATGAACACATATGGAATTACATAGTTCAAAAAAGTGTGACATAACTTAAAGCATGTTTTATATTTTAGATTCTTCAAAATAGCCACATTTTGCTTTTATTACTGCTTTGCACATTCTTGGCATTCTCTCGATGAACTTCACGAGGTAGTCACATGAAATGTTTTCCAAAAGTCTTGAAGGAGTTGCCAGTGATGCTGAGCACTTGTTGGCCATCTGTGGTCCATCTAATGCCATTTAAATGAGAAAGTGAGTCCAAACTTTTGACTGGTAGTGTATGTATGTGGTTAATGTCACAGGCACCAGCACATCTACTTAAATGCATCATTTACATGTAGTCCAGATAGATAAAGGGAAATAACTCCTACTATTCCAAATAAAACAGTATCAGCCTTATAGATCCAGGACAAATGAAAGGTTTGTTTATATTTATCATCTGTTTTGACCCTAGACTGTTTTGATCACTAAGATCTTTTTGTACTCCAATATTGACTTATCATTTAGTATTCTCAGATAAATGAAAAAAAAAAAAAAATACTCTGGCACTGAGCCATTCCAAAATTAATGAAATTTTAATAAAATATCAAGGCTGAAAATGGGACCAAACCTGGGACAGGAAAAGCTACCGAGGTGTCAGTGCATTGGATCTGGAAAACATGGCTGTAAATGGTCTTATATCTCACTATAAATAAAAACATTGTGTTAAATTTGATGATCCTAGTGGTTTTTCTAATCCAGACATGTGGGTTTTTCATGAATCTCAGTCTCATTCCAAATTTTGTATGTAACCCATCGTGTCCAGTTGTGTTACATGCAGAACCTGCCCATTTAAACGCACATAAATCGCGAAGGATTTTGCAACAGCGGTCATTTTTCTGAAACACTCTGCCTTGCACAATTAGTTCAATTCCCAAAATGCTCCTGTGAGAGAATAAAGAGATATTAAAAAAATCGTAACACTTAATTTTTGTGTCCTTTTTACCATGTTACACGCAGAATTTTGTATTAAATATAATGTAAAATAATATAAGAATGTGTTTTATCTGAAAAATAGTTTCTCTTTTTATCTCAGTATTTATTTTTAAAAACGGACCCAAAGTGTTTCCAAACTTCCTTCATAACATTAGTCTACATCTAGTTTGAATTTTTAGCCCCCATGTCCTGTTTTTAGGGACCAGTTTCATAGAAGCACCCAAATAGAGATCTTAAAAAATGAGCCCACTTGATAAATGATGCGCAAATATACTTTTTCATGTTGATGTTCACTTTCACTTGATCAGACCCAGCAGTGTTACATAGTCTGACTTTGTGTCTCAAACATAAAACTGTATGATACCATAAGATGAAAAGCTTAATATTGTATTTGGTGAGTGATAAAGATGGTGCCATTCATTTGTTAGTGGTTTTAGTAGCTAAGAGTACATTCCGGTTCAATACTCCCCTCTGATATTGATACTTACAACCCCTTTAAAAAGTCACAAATCGAACTCGGCTTAAGCTGCAGGAAAAATAGTTAGAGGTCGTGATGTATTATCAGTAGACTGAAGTGATTTGAGGGATAGCATAAGGCTGAAAATTATCAGCATCTCTGATTACAGGCACATTATTGGAATCATTTATTGAATCAGAGGATATCCATCTGCAAACCAACCAAAAAGCCCAGATGATGACTAATTGGCCCGCTACAGAGATAATGTTGATGGGCAGCTGTGAAAAGATTGTAGAGGGGGTTGGTGGAGGCACTTAAACCTCGGAGTGGTTGACAGTGGTGTGGCGAGGACGCAGTAGGAGATGATTCTGCATCCGCAATTGAGCCGGGCTTCCAGCAGATGGAGGTTTCTCTGAGTCTGGAGGGGTCATGAGTTGACTGAGAGTTAACACTGACTATTCATGTTTAAGTTCTACTGTTTTTCCTCCCTCCTTTTCGTGACATAATCCCATTATATAATCAGTAACTGAAAGTAAACTACGGAAAAGAAGATAAACTGAGATAGCCATAGGGTATTTCTGACTGTTACACTCACAGTTTTAGCTTCAATATACTATACTTCTTCCAAATCAAAATGATGAATAAAAGGAAGCAGTGAAGCTTGACGTCGGAATATGTTCTGGTCTTACTATATGTTAAAAAAATAAAATAAAAAATCTATCTCCCCATATTAGCACAGTTGGAAGCAGCTGGGGGTAAACAAAATAGGGGGAAACAACACCATCACAGTGTTCAGTGGAGTATGTGACAGGTAAAATATGGCTGTCAATATGAGCTACAATTCCTTTAGACATGTTTTGTGTGATGCCAACTTTGTTTCTATAACCAATGGTAACTGTAGAGGAGGAAAGTCATTATCTAAGCCTGCTTTAATGGGTTAACTGGTCAGTCTGATGGATGGGCAGAAGATGAACATGTTGATAATTATGTGGATGAACAACATCACCTGTTACCTCAGAAGAAAAAGGAAAACATACCGACAAGTAAATTTTAAGATTTCAAGGAGAGAAGAGCAATGAGGAAAGAACAAAACAAATGTGAAACCAAATGAAATGAAAAAAAAAAAACAAGACAAAAAAAAAACAATTCTAACCTATTATAGTATTCTCTGTATGGATGATTGAGAAAAGACAATAAAATTACATGAAGCTCAAGCAGGTATAACCCTATAACACCTAACGTATCAAATTTGACACCTGAGTTATGAAGCCCTCTACACGATCAGTGTGATATTTTTTTTTTCTTGAAAACCTGATGTATACAATTAGATACATGCAATACACAGATAATCCACCAGAGGGGAAGGAATTCATTCATCAGAGGGCTTTCCAGTGACACTACAAGACTGTCAGTAATGAGGAAGGAGGCAGAACTTTTGAAAACGAATTACCAATTAGTTAGACATGTTTGTGTTATATTATGTTTTTGTTTGTTCAGAAATATTCATATTTGAGCATTGAGACCCAATGTATCAAATATGATACAAAAATGAAACTCTCATACATGGAAACTGATATTTGAAAAAGCATTTTTTTGGTTGTTCAGAAGGACCAATAAAGGCTCCAGTTTCAAACAGCTGGAATATTCTGTCAATGATTTAATGGTTCAGGTTTTACAGGATTAAAAGGAAAACATCAGAAAAATAATATAATTAATTACCATGGCCTGTGTGTTGGATTGCTGTTTTTTTTTCTTGGGTGGGGAGTGGGGTGGTTACCCCTTGTCCAACTTCTGGCTGAAGGGGTTTTGGAATCATTTTGTCATCTGTCCGTCTGTCTGTCCATTCAACAACATAATCGCATTATCTGAAGAATGCATTGATATATCTGTACCAAATTTATACTGTGGATGTGTCTTGGCATGAAGCAGAAGCCTATTGAAAGTAGGCGACCTTGACCTACTTTTTCAAGGTCAAACGGCATCAAATGGAGACATTCCCACCAAATTTTTACCATGTATACATCTTGGCATGGCTTGGTCTGTTGGGGGGTTTGCTTGAAACAGCTTTGTGCAGTTATTACATCTGAGCACTTTCAAATATAAATATGTACGTTATATGATTTACACAAAGACAGTCTAATCTAATTTATAGGGCAGTAACTTTCAACAGAATCTTACACTATGTTTGGCCGAGGGGGATAAAAAGTGTGCAGCACGTTATGTTTAATTTGGAACATCTCACCAAAGAGAAGGAAGGCTGTGTGGTTTGTGTGTCTGGGTGTGTGACAGAAGAATTAATATGGTTTTAAATTGCTTCCAGCCAACGCTATGTGTTCCCCATCGAGAGAAAAAGAAGACGGTGATTTTACCATGTCACAGCATAGAGCAGTCACACTCTGTGCGGTGGACAGTCTCTTATACAGGAACAAGATCAGAATTCTTCACCGCCACCGCAGCTGTAAAAACATACAAAATCAGACCTTCAGTGACGTTTAACATGTCAGTGTGTGTGTGTGTGTGTGTGTGTGTGTGTGTATTTTTTAACCCTGAATTCAACATGTAACATTAGAATTACCACTGTGTTGTTTTATTTATTTATGTTGTAGCTGTTATGTTTCTGGCTTCTGACTCTACATCAAACAGGGCCCATGACTAGCCTCTGTCTGCCAAAAGAACTTTGTTCTGTTGTCAGATGATGCAGAAATCCCACTGAGAGACACCAAGTCCATTTCAAAACCCAGTTCTCTGGTGCCACATGCCCCCACTTTTGATAGCCCTGACTGCTCTGGCTGATTGCCTCATCCAGAGCCAAACAAGCCTTTACATCCTTCATGTGTCCAGTAGCCTCTCTCATGTCTGAATGAAGTAGAGCTGAATACAGCCAACAGAAGACTCTGTGATGCAAAAGGCTGTAACACTTGTAAATGTAGACTAAAACGTTCGCGTGGCTTTATTCTAAGTGTCCTTATTGCAAGGTAAAAAATAACCCAACAACAGCAATAAAAAAAAAAAAAAACTCGATAAAAGGAAAATAAAGCAATTAGGGATGAATATTAATACCGAAAGGTCATTGTGTTTCATGTTTGACGTCACAATCTCTGTGTCTTCAACTGTGGGAGAAAAACTAATATAAGACATCCTGTTCATTGTTCATTTGCTGTTTCTTGCAAATATCTCTTAATGTAGTGGTTCCCAACCTTTTTAGGCTCGTGACCCCATTTTAACATCACAAATTTCTGGTAACCCCAGACATTCAAAATGGAGACTTTTTTTTTTTTTTTTGCTAAAATTAATTTGTTTTTGGTCATGTAATAGTTTGCTATACCACGTTGCAAATAAACATTAATTTTCAACGACATTTAGTCTATATAATGTATATTATTATGGACGGAGGGAGAAAAGCCAGGTGTAGATTACTGCACAAAGTGAGAATTTGATTTTCCTTGGTCAGGATATGTACAGTCAGTCCAGCTTGGATTTACAAGGCTGACAATTAATACTGAACAAACAAGAACTCAAACTATGAATTATGAAAGAGCTGCAGCATCTGAAACCGACCACAATGAACATTTGACAGATAAACAGAACCACAGTGCTTCAGCTTCAGTTTGTCATGTCTTTTATGTATTGGGATTGTCCCTCTCAACTCACCATTTATTTATTTTTTTAATTATTTTTATTCTTTTTTTTAATCAATTACTAGAAATTTCAGGCAACTCCATTTGAATTCCAGGTGACCCCACATGGGGTCCCGACCCCAAGGTTGAAAAACACTGCCTTAATGTATAATTTAGGTGGTCATTGAGTTGATTGAACCCTTTGACACAGCTAAATACTAAGTAACTAAGTACAATGTCTAACTATCTATATTTCTTCAAGTGTGGACTTTATTGTTCTCTCAGTGAGGTGCCACCATGCAGACGTGTTCTACCAGCACTTTGTATTGTATAGAGAGGCTGAATATAGAAAAACGTTATATGGAAGGAAATTGGTCAAGTCTGAGACTGAAAGGCCCCCTGCTACTTATAATTTTGCTAATCATAAGAACTGTGCCATGCCTGCTTTCATGTACTGTAGGGGTGTCTGTACTGGGCCAAATGGGTTTGACTTAATGGCACACTGTGGAGGATTTAGGGGATCCATTTGCAGAAATGAGATGTAGTTTTTATAATTATGTTCTTAGTAGTGTACAGTCACCTAAAATGGGTCCATCGTGACTCATGTTGTCCCCCCTCATGTTGTTTCTACATTTGCTTAGAATGGACAAAACACTGGCTCCATTTGAATTCCAGGCAATGCCACGTGGGGTCCCGACCCCCAAGGTTGAAAAACGCTGCCTTAATATATTATTTTAGGTGGTCATTGAGTTGACTGAACCCTTTGAAACAGCTTGAAATAACTAAATACAATGTCTAACTTTCTATATTGCTTAAAGTGTGGACTTCATTGGACTCTCAATGAGGTGCCACCATGCAGACGTGTTCTACCAGCACTTTGTACAGTTCATATAAAGAGGCTGAATATAGAAAAAAGTTATATGGAAGGAAATTGGTCAAGTCTGAGACTGAAAGGCCCCCTGCTACTTATAATTTTGCTAATCATAAGAACTGTGCCATGCCTGCTTTCATGTACTGTAGGGGTGTCTGTACTGGGCCAAATGGGTTTGACGTAATGGCACACTGTGAAGGATTTAGGGGATCCATTTGCAGAAATGAGATGTAGTTTTTATAATTATTGCCCCCCCTTATGTTGTTTCTACATTTGCTTAGAATGGACAAAACACTGGCTCTTTCCATATGTAGGTTAGGGGTATTCAGTTGTTTACAATCTGTAACGTTGCCGCTAGATGCTACTAAATTCTACACAGTCCACCTAAAGTGATGTTGCTTTATATGTAGCCTAAGTGTGCACAAAAACACCCATTTCTCTTGAATTCAGACAAAACTGGGGTTGTGTTTCATGTTTTTTTATGTATTTATGTTATGTATCATGAATGAAGTGCAGTCGTCCTCAAAATTGTTTACACCTCTGCTGTTTTTGTGATTTTTTTGTTTTTGTGATGAAATGAATGAGTTTTGTTAAGTTTGTTTGTGACTTATATGTGATACACAAGTGATACATGAAGAAATACTTCATTTAAGCAGTATTTTCTTAATGGATTTCCAAAAAACGGCATGTTCAAAATTATTCATGCCCTAGGTTTACTAAGTCCAGTGTCTCCAGATTGGTCCTGATTGGACATCCCAGCAGGACACTGACCCCAAGCATACCGCCAAGGTAGTGCAGTGGTGGTTCAAGGACATGACCCAGTCGAAGCCCTGACCTAAATCATATAGAGAATCTGTGGAGGGAGCTGAAGACCAGAGTGATGGGTAGGAGAACATCCAACCAGACCCAACTGGAGGCTTTGGCCCAGGAAGAGTGGACCAACATCCCACAGGAGACACAAGAGAGCCTATGGAAACTAACAGGAACCATCATCAAGAACAAAGGCTACTCTATTGACTATTAAGAAAAGACATTGGACTTAAACTGGTAAACCTAGGGTATGAATAATTTTGAACATGGTGTTTTTTGGAAATCCGCTATTAAAACACTCCTGACATAAAGTATTTCTTCAAGTATCATTTGTTGTTTTTCTCTCACTTGTGAATCACATATAAGTCACAAACAAACCTGACAAAACTCATTCATTTCATCCCAAAAAAATACAAGTGGTGCCAGGCACAACAAACCCCGCCCCTCGCATGTATTGTAGCATATTTTGGCATCGATCCAGCTGATGTCATCATGTCTATCATTGCCTCTATATATGTGCCAAGTTTGAAGTAAATTGAAACAAAATGGATGTTTTTGTAGGCATTTAAAATTTCACCCATGATAAGTTAGGAATGAAAAAAATTGAACTTTGACCTACTTTTCCCAAAACGTAACCATGTATATTGTGGGTCATTGGCAATCTATAACCTCAATTTGGTATGAATTCAACCAATAGTTTTGCTGCAACAGACATTTGAAATTTCACCCATTATAAGTAAATGGGGGGGGGGGGGATTTTAAAAATTCATAAAAAAAATTAACTTTGACCTACTTTTCCCAAATTCTAATGACATTTATTCTGGATCATTGTCAATCTATAAACCAAATTTGGTATGAATTCAACCAACAGTTTTGCTGCAACAGACATTTGGAATTTTGCCCACTATAAGTAAATGGGGAAAAAAAGATTTTAAAAATTCATACCAAATTTTAACTTTGACCTAATGTTCCCAAAATGTAATCAGATCTATTCTGGGTCACTGGCAATCTATAAACCCAATTTGGTATGAATTCAGCTAATAGTTTTGCTGCTGGAGTGTTGACAACGAAACAGAAACACAAAAAATGGCAGGGGTATGAATAATTTTGAGGATGACTGTATATCCAAAAACATAACTCTATATTTTGGCTTGCATCCTGAGCTGAAAAATAGAAATACAGTACCCCTGTTTCAGATTGATCGAAGGCTTGCATGTGTTTTGTTGTCCCACGGGGGATTGGCATTCATGGCTGTGGGTTTTTACTCACTGGCAGACTTGAACACTGTAAGACTGACACAGTCTAACAGTGTCAGTTCAACAAGTAGCCGTGGACACCAGAGGCCTTTCTCTCTTGCTAATTTCTCACCTTGATAGCAATAATTAATTGCATAATGTCCAAAAAAAGAGTAGGATGACACTAAAATTCATTACAGACACTGCTGGGGGTATCCTCATTATGTCTTTTGACTTTGCTGTGAACTACACATTCATCATTCTGCGCTTCACATTTACCATTAAAAGTGAAATAAATATAAGGTGCATGATCACAATTTCTTTAACATTTTTTTCCTAAGCAGGTAGGACAGCAGGACAGAGAGAGGTGACATGTGGTAGATGTCCTGAGGCAGAATCAAGCCCTGAACTTTGAGATCACATGGGAGGTTGCATCTGCACAAAAATGTTGCCATTTCTTGAAACAGAGCCAGAGGCACCTGATGTTACTGGAGGCATTCAGTTATGGACTCTGTCATTACGTTAAATAACTGTTTTAAGCCAGTGTAACTGCTCTGAACGAAATTATCTGGATGTTATTTTCTTTTATGACATTAAGAATCAATTCATGAAGCAGGACAAACTACTTTAAGATTGGCTGTTCAGCATCAAGAGTGTAGCAGTACTTAGGTTAGCATCATGCGCTGTCCATGGTGCTGAATCATGGGAAACAGTGGAGACTTTGAGTATCATCAAGTTCATTGTGAAAGTCTTTTTTTTTTTGTATGGCATGAAGCCTAATGGCACTTAGTGTGTGTGAAAGTAAGAGTTCTTCATGACTTGTGTCCTGGTCTTGGTTTGGGAAGATCATGTGCCTCTGTATGCTTCCCATTACTGACCTCAAGACCCAGGGACAATACAAGGTGAAAATGCAGCATGTGAATTCGACTACAAAAGCCTTAGTATGCTCAAAAAGAACCAGAGGCCAGTAAGCAGTGTGTATTATGTCAATCTTTCTAGTTGGAGTTCCAGGTCATCTTTGATTTCCTCCAGCAAATTAAGACTAGCAAGCCTTTGCAATTGATACGTTCCGATAACACCTTCCACTGGCATTCAGATTAAATGAACACACATGAAGAAAACTCTCTCTCTTCTACCATGAAGTCTGCCTTCCTCGGTGCATATCTACCACAGCCCTGTCTAGCAAAAGAATAGGTTAAGAAATGCATTTTTCAACTTTAAATAATGCAATTGGCACTAAACTGACTATTAAAACTTGAGTAAGTCACGATGAAAGGGTGTTTTTATATATTCCGCTCTTTAAAGTTTGTGGTCTGTAAGGAACACTCCTACAAACACATATGCAGTGTGGCCACCGGCAGGCTTTCCAATACTTATGTTTCACCGTGTGTCTCTAGTAAATCCCAACAGTTGTTTTTTGAGAGGGTTTACTCTTGTACAAACATTGGTAATCCTGGCCTTAAGTCTGAAACTCACTAGTCCGTGCTCACACTCACTTACAGGGGTCATATTTTGCTAAACCCACTTTTATTAGTCTTTGCTACATTTATTTTTGTATTTGGGGACCCTAATAGTTCCAAAAGTTTGAATTTGAACCCTCCAGGTGTTGCAAAGCTATCTTTATATTCATTTTGGCAAAAATTGAGTGGATTTCTACAGCCCGTTTTAATTCCTGCTTAATGTGTTACGTCTATAACTAGTTACGTCACAACATTTGCACATAGAAGGTCAAGACTTCCAACAAACATTTCTCCAATTACAGAGAAACGGGACAAAGAAGCACTGGCAACAACCAGGAGGGAGTGGGGTGTGGAGTGGAGTGGCTTATTTGCATTTAAAGGGCCAGCGCTCAAAACAACCTTTCTCACCTTTGTCATTATTCAGAAATAGAGTTGAAGATGGGCCTGTGGAATTGAATTAATGAAGAATTCAGACCAAAGCATAGCATTTACAGTTTATGTAGACCACAGGGAAATTTTTTTAAATGCTTAATTCCATTTTAAAAAAGCAAAATATATAAAGTGTAATTTTAACAATATTCTGCCCGTTACTAAATGTTTTATGTGTTTGTAGATCTACTGTGATCTGTAAGTTATAATGTACATGAGTAAATGATACACTGAGGCATAATTCCATTTAAAAAAGCAAAATATAAGTGGTGTTAGCAACAAGTGTTGGAGAAACTGTGGTCTTGTCAGTGATCAGACACACATATTTTGGGAGTGCCCCATTGTGAAACACTTCTGGACTAATGTAAAAGGCATATTGGATAATTTACTTAAAGTGAACCTCTCTATGGACCCATTATTATTTTTACGGAACATATTCCCTGATGGTCTGTCCCACGACCAAAAATTCATACTACATCTTCTTCTGATGACTGCGAGAAAAATGATAACAATGTTATGGCTGAAACCTGAATCACCTACAATTGAACAATGGATACAAAAAAATTAAACAAGTTTGTCTAATGGAACAGTTAACAGCACAGCTACGGCTGAAGACTCCGACCTTTGAAAGAAGATGGAGACCAGTATTCAGTCTTATTGGAATGGATATTTAAGCCTGGATTGTTTTTTGTTTTTGTTTTTTTTTCTCTCCTTTTCTTCATTGTAACCAAATATTTTATATTGTAATCTTGGGCCCAATCTCAGGACAAACGTTGTTACTCTGTACATTGTTTTTTTGTTTTATTTTGTTTTCTTCAATTAAAGTTCAAAAAAAAAAAAAAAAAAAGCAAAATATAACCCACCCCTTTACAGGCTTAACACTAACCAGCTCTGTGCCATATAACAAGAGCAGTGCTGGCCTTATTTACTTGTCTTCTTCGCATAACAACTTCTTTTAACCTTGATGCTAAAGCTTAAAGACACAGAATCATAAACAAACCCTGAGTGGTTACTCTTACTTTACTAAATTATATGTATATATTAAATAATTAAACCCAAAAGGACAAAGAAAAGGACTGAAATAATAGCCATAGCATATGGCCACCATCAGGAAGCATAAAGTTGTGTTCCTTATGAGTTATCTTTGGGAAGTTAGGATGTTTTCTAATGTAATTGTCTCACCAGTCATCCATTTGTCAAGTCAATGCAGTAAAAGCATAGAACCAAATGTGTGCTGTAACACAGTAGATGCCAAGCTTTTAGAGTTATGAATCATTTATTCTAGAGTTATTTTAGGTCTGTTACAAATGTAGAACACCTGTATATGAGACGCGTTGTAGTTATATATTATTTTTATCTCAGTGGAGAATATTTGCTAGATCAGAAATAAAAAAGGATGTTCTTTCTGTTGACGGAGGGAATTCCTTCTTCAACGCAAGAATAACTCCTGTATCAAACATGCGTGTTTACCGGTGTGTTCAAACCAAACCAAATGTAGAACATCTATTTGTCTTACAGGAAACTCAAGCCGTTAATGTCCAGCTCTGTGAAAAAAAAGCATGCTCCCATTTATTACAAGGAACTGTTTAGTGCTTTCATGTTGACTGTCTTTTGCCGGTTTTTATTTATAGATGACTGAGGATGATTAAAGAGACGTGATAAAATGCTTGAGACTTTTGATGGAAAAAATAATTGGTGGGAGCCTGTACTTGACGTTTCCTGCGGCAGTGTCACAGTTAAAGCTGTCGTCTCTGTATTTAGCCACGCTGCTGGTTCAGATGTATCACATGTTAACACAACTGGGTGTTTCAAGTGTTTCAGACTGCAAATGTCGCTAATGACACTGAAACGGTGTCCAGTACACCTTGAGTGAACAAGTTAGGACGGACAGATAAGGTGCTTCTCAATATCAAGTTCACCGAGTACGGTCTTGGTAAGAACGGACTTCCTAAGAACACAAGTCTCTCTGTAATTAGAATGGTTGTGTGTTTGTGAACTTTCCTCCCTGGCTCGGCTGTGTTTCCGTCATCAGCTCCCTAACGTATTCCCGCAATCCACCTCAATATGTCACTCGATTTGATTTCAGTACATTTGCACAACTATTTTCACGTCATTTATTTTTTAAAAATATATATATATTTTGTATATCCTTCAAAACTGGATAAACACACTTTGTTGAATCCTATGCCATGAAAATAAAGATGCATTTTCTCACTATTCTGCCTATCATCTCATGTGGGTCATCTACTTAATAAAACATTTCTGAGGTCGTCACAGAAGCCGCTATTGCCTTCGCGAGTAAATTGACAGTAGCAGTAGCAGAAAATGCATCCCTGGATATGTGCCAGCCAAGTCTACATGAGTCACCAACGAGTGCATACTTGTTTGAAGCTAGGTGACAAGAACAACATCTAGGTATTCCATCCGATCTAGGTTTGTGTGAACTTTTAAATGGAACAATACGACCGGTGACATTTCACAAGATCGCAAGAACAGAAGAACAGACAATAACATGTATTGAGAAAGGCCTATAGTAGGGATGTCAAAGTCATTTTCTTTCAAGGGCCATATTCAGCTCAATTTGATCTCAAGTGGGCCAGACCAATAAAATAATAGCATAACAGCCCGTAAATAATAAAAACTACAATTTTACTCTTTGTTTTAGTGCAAAAAAATACATTAAATTATGAAAATATTTATATTTGCAAACTATCCAAACAAAAAAAGATGTGAATAACCTTAAAAAACATTTTTTAAAGAAAATAAGTACAATTTTAACAATATTATGCCTCAACTTATCATTTATACATGTGCAATATGCATCGGATCTACAAAGGCACAAAACATTTAGTAACAGGTAGAATATTGTTACAATTGCACTTAATTTTCTTTAGATATTTAAGGTTATTCATATTTGTTCAGGTTATTAACATTTCATTGTTAAAGGATAGATTGTTAATATTTTCATAATTTAATGGGGGTTTTTTGCACTAAAGGAGAAAAATTTGGAGTCATTATTTATAGATATAATTAGGGATGTCTGATATTGGCCTTTTTGCCAAAAACCGATATGCCAATATTGTCTAACGCTTAATTTCCGATTCCGATATCTACCGATACCACTGCCGATATAGGTGGGATATTAAACTAATTTTAGGTAACATCACATATCTCCTGTCATGGAATTAACATATCATGCCTAATTTTATTGTGATGCCCCATTGGATGCATTCTCAAATGCAACAAGGCTTTCAAAATGTAAACACTGTCTGTGCAAAGAATACATACTTCAACTTAAGTTGTGGAAAAAAATGCCATATTTATTAATTTTCTCTCCCTCCCTCCATGAGTCTATTACAGTGTGGCAACTCTACTGTACAATTTTGAAAACTGCACATTTCTTTCAGCTACAAACAATGCTTCATTTACGCGTCGGTAAATGCCGGTGAAATCAAGGCATTATTTTATCGGTTTTAATGATAGGCAAAAAAACCGATACCGATATTCACCGATATTACATTTTTATGCCAATATCGGGCCGATAATATCGGTGGGCCGATATTATCGGACATCCCTAGATATAATGTATTATTATCATTGTGCTTGAGATCACAATTGGGCTTTACGTGGCCCCTGAACTAAAATGAGTTTGACACACTTGATTGTTAATATCTTCAGTGTAATTTTTGTATATTGCAAATTCGTACTATGGGCCAGATTGGAACCTCAAACCTTTAGTGGGCCGGTTTTGGCCCACAAGCTGCATTTTTGACACCCCTGGCTAGAGACGTGGGTGATATATATGTCGCCTACAATAATCTCATAAATGTTGATTTGACGATGTGCAATTTTACATTATCAAGTAGTTATACTGTCTAAAAATGAAAACAAACGGACGATGCATAGACAGTAAAGGAGAGGTGAATAAAAGTCCTTATTGGCCGAATGTGTGCCTCAGAAGCCAATCAGCGGACAGGATTCAGTCTCATGGTGAGTTGGCGGCACCCAAAACACAACAGGGTCTCACATGGAGGAAATATGCAGGAGTCTCAGCGGATGATTTCATAGCGAGACATGGGTCCACATCACTAGTCTGGAAATGGTTCAGGTTTGACAAGACTGATGTCGGTCAAAATAACGTTATATGCAAGCTGGGGTGCCGTAAAGGGGGGTGAGGGGTTAACGTGACAAATTCATGGGGCCCAGCATTTGTGGGGGGTCCATAGAGCAGTGCAGGGGGTCCAGTGGATACAGGTTAGAATTTGTAAGATCCGTTGTATCATAGAAGCGTAGAAGCTGGGAGTCAGACATTGAAAGCATGTTAGGTTTCACTTTCATTTCACACCAGCATTAGTTACGTTAGTTATGGGCCACACACCCACGTATATAACTACTGCCCCTACCTTGTGTAACACCCCCCCACCCCCCAGCATGTTTTGCAGAAGATGTATGAAGCACTTTAAAAACAAGTAAGAGCTATTGTTCCGAAACACAGTATCTATCCACAGATATCCTGGTAAGCAAGTAGAGTTTTACAGCATTTTTTTTGTAAAAAAAAAAAAAAAAAAGAAATTAACATTTTAAAAGATATCATCAGATTATCATTATTAGGATTTTTTATTTTTTTTTGGTCCATATCGCTCACCCCTGCCCCTGGCCTATAGTCTTCTATAAGGGACACTGCAGTTACTGTACTGTGTTATGGGGAAAATTAACTGTCATTTTGCATTATTAGGAATATCTGAAATTGACCAGTTGACTATGATAGGTATAGCGGGGTATCTGTTTCTTTAGGAGATATAATAAGGCTTTACACTGCCAGTCTTGTTAAGCTGAGTTTACAAAGCCCTGGTTGTATCAAGTTTTGGTATCACTTTATTTAACATGCAACACTGACTAGGTATCGACATTATTAATCACGTCGCTCTTCTATCAGCTACTGTTTGGTGCAGCTGCCCACCTGCACCAGAGCCTTGTCTACCAGATGGACCATGCATAATTAAGCTGATAACCCACAGCAGAAACGTGACCTTGTCACAGCCCTGAATATAAGGCAGGCCGTTCAGCTCTGGGGCACACTTCAACCTCTTTCAGATGCCCACAAGTTCATGTTTTCCTGCTCCCAAACGACCCTAATACACTGGCCAGACAGACCACACAATAGTATTAAAATTACAATGGTTGGAATATTTTAGTCACTATTTTGTCAAAATGGAAAAACTATGTAAAACCTGTAATTGCTGTGGATTGAATACATCGGTTATGTGAAAACATTTACATGATATACATTTCTGTTTAGGTTATTGTAAATATATACGCCTTACACGAAGAAGTAGAGCAAACCCTCTTCTCTTGCCCACATGTTATATTTGTTGTTTATTCTACTAAAAAACTAGGATGAGCAACAATCACTCTTTCGTTTACATCAGAGGTGTGGACATTGAATTGTACCTGAAAGGGATGTTTTGTGTGATTTGCTTTTCCGAATAAACAAAGAATGAGAAAAAAAAAGATAAAAAATTGCAATGGTTTTCAACTCAAATCATGTTCATTTTGTTACATAATGACGGTCCATACCAGCCATATTCCTTCCTGGCCCTCTTACACATAGAACACATCATCATTTCACTTTCTTAGATTTTCAATGTTCTTTAAATTAATTTTTATCTTGACACCAGCACATGGATGTTTCCTTATTCAATGTTATATTTCAGTTCACACACTCATACATATTACACTCATTCCTTCCTACATTTTACTCATGCATTCAGGATATACATTTAATATTATCATAAATAATATATGTATGTAAAAAGAAAATGTCTGTAGGTAGATAGACACAAGTAATGTATGGCTGATGCTTGGATCAGGTGGAGGAACACTGTTTATGACTAAATGGTCACACTACAAAGCACATGATTAAATGTCAAACACTGATAATTATGTGGACAGTTATTTCTTGAAGAAATTAAAATAGGGACGCTTGTACATTAATATATGCTATACTTTTACCTCTACACAGTTCAAGAATTTATTGTATTTCTTAAGTATTCAACACTTATAGTTAGTTGTCAAATTAAGAGTTTGACGTATAAAAATTCATACGAGTATTTTGTTTAAGTCATTTGTTGTGTGAAAAAGACCAACTCAACCTTTTCTGGTCCCGCGTTAAACTGCAGATCTTCCTTTCAGCAAATTAGATCATTTCAAAGTTTGGACTGTTGGTTGGACCAAACAGCTGCTGTAATGATATTACTCTGAGCTCTGACATTATTTTCAGATTTTTACAAATAATACCGTAGGAGGGTACAGAGACCTGCTGAAACCAGTTTGTGCTTTGAGTCACAGCTGCAAAATTACAATTCGGAGGATTGTGAAACTTGTTTAGGCTACACATCGGCTTGACAAAACATTCAGACAGAAACTTGGCCATGTCTACAACTGACTCGTGTGTTTTTACGCTGAATACAACAAGGAATGACAGCGCAGTAGAGCATCCCAGTGGTGCAGACACAAGTGGACAGGGTGGGGAAGCAAAATTTACAATATTTTGAGGCAGGGATTGAAAGACAGTGTATGACCAATTAGTTTATTGAAAGTCATGAGAATGTATTTGCCACAAGAAAATTGACATAATAGAAAATGTTTTTATTCTATGTGTCCTCCTTCTCTCTCAATAACTGCCTTCACACGCTTCCTTGTTGTCTACCTCAAGTTCAATTGCCATTTTTCTCATGGATTTGGTTGGATCCTGTAGGATTTTGGATTTGAGAGCTTTAATAAAAGCTTTGGTACGTTTTTTGTCGCTTCCTCCACTGTCAAAGTTGACATAATAGAAAATGTTTTTATTCCATGTGTCCTCCTTCTTTCTCAATAACTGCCTTCACACGCTTCCTGAAACTTGCGCAAGTGTTCCTCAAATATTCGGGTGACAACTTCTCCCATTCTTCTTTAATAGTATCTTCCAGACTTTCTCGTAATAGTTTTGCTCATAGTCATTCTCTTCTTTCCATTATAAACAGTCTTTACGGACACTCCAACTATTTTTGAAATCTCCTTTGGTGTGACGAGTGCATTCAGCAAATCACACACTCTTTGACGTTTGCTTTCCTGATTACTCATATGGGCAAAAGTTTGTGAAAAGGTATGGATAATAGTGTTAGGTATGATTATGACATCAAAATATGTTTGGTTTCAAAACAATTGACGTAGTGCCTGCTGAGAAAAAACAACTAAATGTTCATTGTAAATTTTGCTTCCCCACCCTGTATATAATAATGTTTACACGGGTATCATATATACAGTAAATGTATATGAGAATATGAGCTAATCTTAATACATGTGAATATGATATGAATGGAATAATGAAATATGCATGTATTAAAGTAAAAAAGCGCTCAATGTGTAACCACAATCAGACACATTAAACCAAGTCACAGAGTATGTATAGTGAATAATAATCTCCATAGAGGTGCTTTTTATTTTCACCCCCCTGTCGTTGTTAAGTGCTTATGAGTTTATTTAATTGTGTCCACCCACTGTTATTAGGGCGCACGTGGACAACAATAGCAAATGTTACACAAAACAGCCAGTTTACAGGCCATAGGTCATAGGAAACACAATCATTACCTGAACAACAAATTAATTTTCACTGAAAATATAAATAAATAACCATTTTCAATTATAGTTACAGTGCACGCTATTGCCAGTGCAGGTGTTTATGGAGCACAGTTTCCCACAATGGGCTTTTCTTTAGGTCATTTATACAGCAAAGCTTAAACAGCCACAGAGGAGTCGTTTCTCTGCTCTCTTTGCTCTGCATGGTATGATAATATGCATCAGAGCTGTAATTTAATAGGCAAGGCGTTGCCAAACACACATTGACTGTGGTGTGTCATGTATGTAAATAAGCCACCGATACAGCAAGTCCTTGGTTCTGCAGCTGAATCAATTTATCAGTCTGGGATCAAATCAGTGCTCATTTAGATGTTGCTCCACAGTTTAATAAATCAGAGGCAGAGAGGTCCATATGTCTATCTAGTGCTTGAATCTGTGCTGTTTCTAAGACAGTATGATAAATGACGGCCACTATTTCCAAGGGTGCTGTCTGCATGTCATTTCCTGAAAATACTGGTTAGTTTCAAACAGCTGCAACCATTGTAAGAATGCATTTTAGAAGACAGCTTAAGGAAGAGAATATATGTCCTTTTGAAAAGACATCAATCCCTAAACACCCACCATGACAGTAAGTCCTATTCCCTGATCCATCCTCACGCAGTGCACTTACATCATGTCCAGATATTCTGTGGCTTTACTGTCCCTTATTCCGCACGGCTAATAGCAGCAACAACAACTCTGTTAACGGCTTGCACTGCTGCGTGGCTGGACTGACAAAGCCTACATAAAAGGATAGTGGGAGACATAATCATTTCACCAGTTCAGCTAGCTCTGGCAGTCTTTGAAGTTTTTGCACCCTGGATCATTACAGCATGTGAGCACGCAGTTGTCTAGCTCTGTACAGTATATTTCTGCTGTTTGCGTGCACAGTGACTTTCTCTACAGCGGGCTCAGCCTCAGTAGATAGTACACATGGCAGTGTTATCATGCTATCATTAGCATGTTTTTATGTTATCTGCTCCTGGCTCTGGTTGGCTGTCAGACTTGAGGCCATTTCCCCCCCCCCATTTCCCCAACCACCTTAATCCCTGATTAGCACTACCTACACACAGCTACCCACTGAGAAGAACGTCTTGAGTCATCATTATCGTGGTTTACTAAATCATGCATATGATTCTCTACAGCTTCTCTGTCCACGACATCCAACACCTTCACGCTGGTAGCAAAGGAATTCTCGTACAGGAGAAGTCATTTAGTAGTTTGTGTTATTGGATTCCATTCATTTCTAGTTTACTGTGTGTTGAACTACATTCAACAACTCAGTCAGTGTCTAGATAACTGGTTTTGCTCTTGCCGTCTCATCCGTGGTACAATGTGTGTAGGATTGGAAGGGACTCGAAATGTGCCGGCGTCGAAAAAAGTTGTGTTTTTCTTCAGTCATTTCAGGCTTTTGCAGCCACATCACTGACTTGTAATCCCATGTTTCACACAGGATATTGTGAAGAGGTCACATAGGGTGGTTTTGACAGCTACGGCAATAAGTGGAAAGAGAGCATCAGGCAAGTTGGGATGAAGTCTGAGACAAGTGTGAAGGAAGATAATGTCAACACTCAACTCAGTCTTTTCACTCATTCATCTGCCCTGGCATATATTTATCAGTCACCTTTGTTTTAGCTGAAATTAATTTTAATGACAGCACTTTTCACCAGTGCCCTAATGGTATCTTAGTGTTGATCTGAAGTATTGCACAAATGAAACTACAGGAAATTCACAATGAAAACCGGCTCAGAGCAACTGTATGATTATGGCTGTTATCATGCATTTTTAGTTGGTGATTAATTGTCATGTACATAATTTCAATTAAAACTGAAAAAGGCAGAAATCAGGGATTAAACTGCAGCTCCTCTGCTTCATCCCAAGAGTAGAGTGTGTAGTATAAGACAGTAGGGCTGCAACGAACAATAATTTTAGTATTTGATTAATCTGTTGATTATTACTAATTGATTCATCGGATAAACACAAAAGACTCAATTCTCAAAGATCAGTTTTTAACCCAAAGCAATATAGGCTGCAGACAAGTCACTAATGATTACATCCACACAATGGCTTTAGGTATAGTTAGTAAGCACTAGCCCGCTACCTAGACTTGTTATGGCTAGAGACCAGCAAGCTATAGTCTTTAAACAGCTCTGGTTATAGGCTATGAAGTTAGCGTTGTATGTATTAGTTCCAATCAATGATAGGTAATGTCAGTCTGTTAGTCAACGGAGATGGAGGAAATGTTATAATTACTAATAATTATGTTTGCGGTGGCTACAGCAGCTCCATTTGCGTGAACTGTAGTGCGCCATAGGATTTTGGCCATTTTTTTCTCCAAATTTAAGTTTCGTTACATAAACGGCCCACTACGTTTGGGCCAAACGCGGCTGTCTGGCATCCGAAGCCTCAGCCATGCTGCTCTGTGTTTTCCTCTGTTACACTACTGTGTGTGGGCATGCCTCAACACTAACGTCCTCAAGACCCAATGAATCAATTGCCAAATTCGTTGCCAACTCTTTTAAGAATCGATTTGGATCAATTTAATCGATTCGTTGTTGCAGCCCTATAAGATGGACAACGCCACATAATGGCGGATGTTTTCTACATTCCCTCTTCCTGAAAAGACCTTTGATTTGACCAGAACTGTTCATCAGAAGCTATATTTTCTAAAGACTGAAAACGGATCCACAAGGAAGATCTGGTTTCTTGTCAGACCACATGAACTATGATATGCTGAAAGATTATTTTGGGATTACAAAAATGAATTGCTGCCTTCCAAAGGTTGAAAAAATGTGTATTTTTTCTGTACATTTTATAGTGTTAGGCTACTATTTTAATAATTTTAGGCTAATGCATCTTACAAAGAAGCGCAAACCTCAATTGGTGGAAAACAACATGGAAATAGTGATGGATGGATGACATTTCTGAATCAGCCAAAAGTTTTCTACAAGTGAATGGGAATGGTTCTGATTTATGATGCAAAATAATGGTGTGATCAGGCAGTTATATAATAATTGTGACAGGCATCAGTATGACATAACCATTATTATGAATCCACCATGTAAACTGTTGTTGTCGCAGGTCATTCCGTTCCCTGTAATGTTTTTCACCAGCCTGTATTACTGAGTGGCCATTATATGTTTATGCTGGCTGCACCCTCAGCCATTTTATGAGCCTCAGCCATTAAGTGAATCCCAGCTTTTATATGAGAATTTACTTTAGTTGGAGGGGTCAGGCTTGGGCATCCATTAAATGAGAGGTAATTGAGATTTCTGACCCACACACACCCACACCCACACACACAGGCACAGTAATGTCTGGTTTGTGTTCATTGCCTGTTTCATGTAGAAACTGCTCGTTCGTGACATGTATTGTTTAGCCTGACTATATGGAGGTGGAGAATGGAATGATGCAATGCTGAAAAGAGCGGATGAAGATGAAATGGGATTATGTGTCCCGGTATTGAGAACAGGTCCTAAAATTGGATTGACCTATCTCTGTCGCAGGTGCTCTCACCATTCACTTGTGTTTGATTTAAACCTTCAGTCAAGCTTCCGCAGACAGCCTCGTCATGTTTGTGTTTGCAAGTATCAGCGAGTGTGTGTGTGTGTGTGTGTGTGTGCATGATAAATTTATGTTTTTCAGTTCTGCTGTGAAACAAAAGTGCATCAGCGATACTCAAACCTTCTTCTCACCCCATTGACTTGCGTTTTTTTTTCCCTTTACCACAGTTGTGCTCTCACAGATATCACACCATTCTCTTTTTTTCTCACCCACTCTAACCTACCTACCCCCCTCCTCCTCCTCCTCCTCCCCATCGCCTCTCTTCTCCACCGCTGCCCTTCCTTCAGTCCCTCCCTCGCAAACTACTTGCTATTCAGTTCAGGGAGGCTGCAGGCAGCATTGCTCTAGCTCCCCATACTGCTACTGCTGCAAGACTAGACTTTTTATCCCCTGCTCTTTCTCTCTCTCTCTCTCTCTCTCTCTCTCTCTCTCTCTCTCTCTCTCTCTCTCTCTCTCTGTCTGATAACCAGACAGTTCCACTCTCTCCTTTTCTTACTCTGCTGAAACTATGCAGCCAAAACCTCAGCTTTACAGCCTGACGCACTTAATATTTAACCCTCCCCCTTCCCCTTCATGCATTTTGTCCTTAAACCTCTGCGTGACATCCCATTATGTCTTTGGTCTAATGTAACTGCAGAGTTGAATGTCGAATTACCAAAACTGGAAAGATTTTGTCTTAATTTAAGATATTTCACCCCTATGAAGCCTTCAGACATCTGTACTGCTGCTCATGTTGCTTCTCAGTTCCTGTCACTCTATTTTTTCAGACTGTTTTGGAATACTTTTGTCTGCCAGTGGAAGCTGGATAATGACGTCTTTATGATGTCTGTAACCTCCCTCTGGCCTCTGTCTGCGACTTCACGTCTTAAGCCAGGTTATGGCATGGTATTCGATCATAAAGTTTTAATCACCTCTCCAAAAGCATTTCCACGAAGCCTACATTATACCAGGCAGAAACGAAAAACACAGAACTTCTCTGTATATGGTACCTGCATTCCTAGCACTGTCTCTGCTGCAGCTTGTGATTCATGCACCTTCTCTCTGCCTTCACAGTTACTCTTCTGGTATGTCTGTTTCAATATTTTTTGAGGCACGTATTGAAATGATCACTGCTACAGAAAATGGTAAGTTACCTGGTATAATGGTGTGTCAGTATACCTGGTGTGAAGAGGCATCCCTGCAGGATATCTGTGAAATCGAAATATTCCAGGTTAGATTGCAGCATTGCACCTTTGGCCTCTACTGTAGAGGTCAGCAAATATATCCACACATATACATACACAGAGGACATATATGCAAGTACTTCATGCAGGGAGACTACCTATCAAAAAACAAAATCACTATATGTGCCAGTCGTATCAGTTTGTCAGGATTTTGTGTTATGTTTTATTGCAGTCTGTCCATTAACCATGGATCCATGCACACAGGGTGTTAATCCCTCATTCAGTGTTTACTCCATCCTAAACAAACTGCTCATTTCGTACTTACGATATGCTTGATGATAAGCCAGATGCTTCCTCTCATCCACAGCCTGCTTGACCACAGATGCTAATAGCCACTGACAGGCCCACAGTCTAAACATGAGCCAGTGTAATGAGAGGAGTAAGCAAACGGCATCAACCATTAAACATAAGAGAGCTTGTGCCAGAAGGCACTGGGGCTCCTCTTCAGGCTGTGCCGATCTCAACTGCATTAACTGGATCTGACAGGAGACTGCTAGACTCAAACAGCACCGTTATAGATACAATGAACAACATGTGAGTGAAGAAAAGGCATGACGCCCTCGGATAACAAGTACATAAAGGTTCAGGAGACCACCGACAGCATCTCTGCTTTCTTTTACTCTGACATTTACTGATTTTATTCAGAATTTGTGTGCTTAGTAAATTACTTTCTACAACATCACTAATAGTCAATGCCATACTGTTGTCCTTTTTTAAAAAATACCGCTAGAAGTATTGATCATGGCTGGTATGGCATTATGATAAAATATTCATTTCAATTAATAATCGACAATTATGCAAACGTTTAATCATTTTTAGAACAGTCAACAACACAAACCAATGACATATGATAGACCCTGTTAGGGAATTTTTTTCTAGTTAGTAATATTACCATAAATTCCGGACTATAAGCCTGCTACTTTTTTCCCACGCTTTAAACACTGCGGCTTATACTCCGAGACGGTTTATACGACGATTTTACCTTATTGCCTGCCACACCCCAGGGAAGAATCTGTCTATTGTTACCAGGTATGCAGGAATGGATAACATTAACAACTTAACCTTTATAAAGTTAATATTAACACACACACAAAAGGGGAACTTTTAAGGAAAAATAGTAAACCTTCAAATGTTAATATTGTTTCACAGATATACAAAACAAAACTCTGAATGAAAACACTCAATAAAGCTCTCCAGAGACCGTCATAAATTTAAAGCATCTCAGAATTAATGTGCACATCGTGTGTAATGTTAAATGGAAATGATATTACAACAGACGTAATTACTTGTTTTTAATCTTTATATTTTAAAAATAAATTAAAAGTCCTACTCTGACGAAAAACAAAAATTTGTTCACTTTCAAGTGTCTTTCAAGTCATTTTAAGTCTGTGAATCCACAGCCGGCGCAAAAGCAAGTCAATCCCGTATCAGCACGAATCCAAAGGAAACCCTGATAAGTCCACCGACAAAAAAAAAGAAAGAAAATGTGCTTTTATTACTATCCTTTTATTGCCTCGTTTTTTGTCTTTTGTTTTTTAATCATCATATTAACAACGAATCAACCTATAGATATGACAGCAAGCTCACACATATCAGACCCATTTACATACAGGGAAGAATTTCATTTGAACTCAAAGAAAACCTTTATCCAATTACCGTCCAGTTTTGACGCAATGAAAAAAAAGGTTCCACTCGGTCCCATAGACTCCCATAGAAGCCAGGCTTCAACGGGGAAATGCATTGACCATAGATCGTATGAGGAAACAGCGCAACGGGAATGTACGAGAAATGAACAACATCCAGTCTGATGATTTGTGATAAAGCTGATTCTGAACAAACTCGTCTGTGAGATGAACGTGTTTTAACACATGTGTAGTCAATGAAACGTCAACACAACCAAACATATTTAACCATTTAATTTTCGTAATGATAGGGGAAGCCGGGCTTCTCTTGCAGTCTATGAGAAATCGCCACTGGTGGACACCCGCGGCTTATAAACCGGCGCGGCTTATACATCTACGAAATTGATTTTCTGTCTAAAATTAGGGTCTGCGGCTTATATTCAGGTGCGGTCTGTAGTCCGGAATTTACGGTAATTAGTAATTAATTAGGTTAGTTAAGCATTCTCTGAGCTCCACCTTGAAATTGTTAGTGATGTGTACAATTTGCGAAACATAAAGAATAATGAGTTACATGTGGGCCATCAGGAGTCCCAAGGACAAGGACTGAGAACCTCTGCTGGAGGTCATTATCACTCACATTAAACCTCATTAATAAGAAAAGTCTGGTGTTCAGAACTACTTGTATGTCTTTGAAGACAATACATCAACAGTGCACATGTAATCTGCTTATCAGTGGCTTTAACAGGCTTTGTTTATGAGGATCTTTCAGAGCTTTGCGGGGCTTTTAACTTCATCACTCTATCTTCATCAACAAATGAAGTAAATCTGTGATGATTAAAAAAACTTGAAAAACTCCATCAAACCTACAACAGCTTTGATGTTAAATTATTTTCAGGTTCCAGATGTGCATCTTAGCAGATCAGTACTATTAATGAAAAATAGGCATCGCATCATTCAGTTGACATGTTTGAGCTGTGTCTATGTGGATTTCTCCCTCATTCTTAAGAAATGCAGGTGAAACGGAGCCTTGAATTTGCTTCTAGGTGAATTACTGTCTGTCTCCATGTGTCAGGACTGTGACAGAATAGAAACCTGTCCAGGCTGTGCCCTGGCTGTTTGCCCACTGTGTTTGTCAGACAGGCTGCCCAACCTGCACGGTATAAAATAGTCTGGCTGGATGGAAGGAAAAAAAACTTTACAGACTGCACCAAAAGTATTGCTGTGATTTTGCAAATGCAGATCTTACTAATCTGATTATAACTGGTTTTACTCAAACTGTTTGCATAGGGTGGTATGATCTATATTCTATATACGGTCGCAGAAAAAATTATTAGACCACCCCTTGTTTTCTTCAATTTCTTGTTCATTTTAATGCCTGGTACAACTAAAGGTACATTTGTTCAGACAAATATAATGATAACAACAAAATTAGCTCATAGTAGTTTAATTTCAGAGCTGATATCTAGTCATTTTCCATGTTTTCTTGCTAATAACCAAAATCGCTTTAGTTCTTACATCAATATCTATGGCATTGTACTGACAAAACAGTACATTTAGGCATTCCATGTTTTCTTTTCTGTCTTTTTTAGTCACATGACGCACACAGGAGTTAGTACTAGATTGCATAACCATTGTTTCGTTTTAGTTTAGTTTATTTCGAATATGCAACAAAACAAAATAATCCTACTTAGTCCTTATAAATAAAATAGATTAGAAGGAATCAAAACAAAAACATATACACGAAAACAAAGTGTGACTTCATTTGCATATTCGAAAAGGAGTGGGAGGAAGTATAACTTGTTTCTGATGACTTTTGATGGTCTAATATTTTTTTCCGCGACTGTATCACCATGATTAGAGTTTTGCCACTACACATTCCTAGATTAACTTTTATATACAGGGTGGGGAAGCAAAATTTACAATATTTTGAGGCAGGGATTGAAAGACAGTGTATGACCAGTTAGTTTATTGAAAGTCATGAGAATTTATTTGCCACAAGAAAATTGACATAATAGAAAATGTTTTTATTCTATGTGTCCTCCTTCTTTCTCAATAACTGCCTTCACACACTTCCTGAAACTTGCGCAAGTGTTCCTCAAATATTCGGGTGACAACTTCTCCCATTCTTCTTTAATAGTATCTTTAAGAAAGTCGACATTGCTGTGTGATGTTCTATTGGTAGCATGTTCTAAAACGCCCCAAACAGCATAATCCAGAGGGTTTAGATCTAGGCTAGAAGGCGGCCATAAACATGATTCCCAAAAATTGCTAAAGTTGGATTTGCAGAAATCTTGTATTTTTCTAGCTGTGTGGGCTGGAGCACCATCCTGTGTCCATACATAATTTCCATCTGGGTAGTTTGCTTTAAGCCATGGCAATACCTGGTATCTCAGAGTCTTGTAGTAAGTATTAACACTGATTTTTTCATCAGCTTTGTAGAATTTTATAGGCATGTTCTTTCCATCGGAAGCCACAACACCAAAAGCCATAACTTGAGCAGGATGTTTTGTTCTGAATGTCCCCTTAACCTCAGCTTTCGATTTTGCGATAAATCTGTCATTTCTGCGGTTCAGAACAGCATCGACAGTGAAGATCTTTTCATCTGAAAAGATCGTTACAATGGAGGACTTTTTCTTGAACCATGTAATAATTTTCTTGCACCTTTCCAATCTCTTTTCCTTCATAGCTGTTGTCAACAAGTGTTTTGGTGTTGTTGTGTAAGATTTTAACTTCAAATCATATTTTACTGCATTTCTAAAGGTCTTGTTGTCTACCTCAAGTTCAATTGCCATTTTTCTCATGGATTTGGTTGGATCCTGTAGGATTTTGGATTTGAGAGCTTTAATAAAAGCTTTGGTACGTTTTTTGTCGCTTCCTCCACTGTCAAAGTTGACATAATAGAAAATGTTTTTATTCTATGTGTCCTCCTTCTTTCTCAATAACTGCCTTCACACGCTTCCTGAAACTTGCGCAAATGTTCCTCAAATATTCAGGTGACAACTTCTCCCATTCTTCTTTAATAGTATCTTCCAGACTTTCTCGTAATAGTTTTGCTCATAGTCATTCTCTTCTTTCCATTATAAACAGTCTTTATGGACACTCCAACTATTTTTGAAATCTCCTTTGGTGTGACGAGTGCATTCAGCAAATCCCACAGTCTTTGACGTTTGCTTTCCTGATTACTCATATGGGCAAAAGTTTGTGAAAAGGTATGGATAATAGTGTTAGGTATGATTATGACATCAATATATGTTTGGTTTCAAAACAATTGACGTAGTGCCTGCTGAGAAAAAACAACTAAATGTTCATTGTAAATTTTGCTTCCCCACCCTGTACTCTCAGAGCGCTGACACAGTAAGAAGGTCCTGGGTTCCAGTCCAGTTCAATTCAGTTGAGGGTGGGACCTTTCTGTGTGGAGTTTGCATGTTCTCCCCGGGTACTCCAGGTTCCCCCCACCATCCAAACACATGCACTGATAGGTTAATCGGTTAATCAGTTAATCTAAATTGCCCATAGGTGTGAATGTGAGAGTGATTGGTTGTCTCTATACGTCAGCCTTGAGATGAACTGGAGACATGTCCAGGGTGTACTCCACCTTCGCCCATAAGTAGTGACCCTAGTGAGGGTAAAGGGGGTTCAGAAATGAATGAATGAATGAATGAATACTCTCAGAGCTGCCTGACATGTTTAGATATGTATTGACTCAAGAATGTAAATTATACTCCTGCTTATTTTCTCCAGCTTTGCCGTGTTTATAAAACTGACAGTAGAATATACTGTGCATCTATTAGTTGCCCCGGGGGGGGTTATAATGGTTATAACAAGATTAAGATGTGGCATCTATTTCTGTTCCATGTTGCGATGTCATCTCATTTAAAAAAAAAGAGGAGGAAAAAAAAAAAAAACAGTTCTAATCTGAACTGCTCATCTGGAACGGCTCATCGTCTGTTTTAGCTGCAGGCTGCTTAGCATGTTTTCTTTTTTCGTATCCTGTAATCAAACTAGCTGATAGCCACTGCTGCACCTCTTTAAGTTCCACTTAATGAGAAGTCAAATTGGCCCATCTATGGCACTACAGCAGAGGGAGCACAACTTATCTTAATGAGGATCTAGCTACCCATTATCGGCTGGTAACCCGACCAACATGTTACCACTATTATCAACCCTCGGTCCTCGCTCGCACATACGCAGACACTTTCTCACCCTCTTGTTATCAGCTTGCCTTCCCCTTTAAGCCCGCTGCAGACAGTGTAACCACATTGGACAGTAATTGTACCTCTCGCTCCTGCCTAATTGAATTGACAAGGAGCCGGAATTGATATCATTTAACACATTGATCTTGGGAGACAATGAGACAGAATGCCTCGTACCCCCCACCCCCCCTGCGCCCTCCAACCCCCCTTTCCTCCCCCACCTGTCTTCTATTTTCTTCCCTGTGATTCATCTGCCCATTGCTATGATTTGCCATGTTATTGCCTATGAATTTTCACATTCATCCCTCACCTCTTTCGCCGCTGTTTGGTCTCAGCATTTTATTGCAATTGTTTCGAGGGAGGCGCAGAGACGTGGCAATCAAAACAGAATTTAGTTCAATTAGTGAGGGAATGAAGCCACTTTTTAAACAGATCACAAAAAAAATATAGATTTACCGCATTTTCACACTCTGTTCATTCTCTCATGTCTTCAGTAAATCTTTCAGAAGTCTTATAAATGGAAAGACAAAGGCGGAATTTGGGGAATTAAACATGAATTAGTTGCGTGTTAACACATTAGTAGCGTACTGGTTCTTTTTAGCCACCATAAATCACTTATTAATGACTCATTTATTTATTCTGGAATGTCTCCGGTTAATTGCAGTATTCTGAGGATAACAGGGAATGTGTGTGGATCAATAAATGCCAAACTAGTGTAAGAAAGGCTTCAGTTAAATACTGAGAGCTCTAAATGACATTCAAAGGCAGTATTCATGGGTTAGAAGCTTAATATTAACTATTGGCACCAGACTTCTACCGATACCAGTCGTTTTAAAACATACATTAAACCAGTTAATTAGCACATGCTGTTGAGTGAGAATGACTACACCTGTAATACTTATGAGGCTACAATATAAGCAGTAATTACAGGGTTTTCAATAGAAACATTTAGTTAATAGCCTTGTAAATGTACAGTTGTGGAAAAAATTATTAGACCACCCCTTGTTTTATTTAATTTCCTGTTCGTTTTAATGCCTGGTACAACTAAAGGTGCATTTGTTTGGACAAATATAATGATAACAACAAAAATAGGTCATAAGAGTTTAGTTTCAGAGCTGATATCTATCCATTTTCCATTTTTGTTTTTTTTTATAATAACCAAAATTACTTAAGTTCTTACATCATTAGCTATGGCATTGTACTGACAAAAACAGTGCTTTTAGGCATTCCATGTTTTCTTTTCTGTCTGTTTTAGTCACATGATACACACAGGAGTTAGTACTTGATTGCATAACCATTGTTTTTGACAACTTTTGATGGTTGATTTTGGTTTTTTTTTCCGTGACTGTAGAATACCACCATGCAGAGGTATTAATAAGTGATTCATAATGGCTGATAAAGAGCCAATGATATATTAGCATATATGAAAATAAACAATTACTTTATGGTTGATATGTGGAATTAAAATAATACAATGAATGGATGAATGAATGAATATAATAAATAATATACTAAATTTGGAGTTAATTACTTTGAAAATATGGAGGTTAAACTCATAATAACCTAATAATAACCACATATAAATGTATTTTTCTTTCATTTGTGCAGGATAAAAAGTTATATTAGCTGTTTTACTTCAACCCTAATGCACCAGATCTGGTTTGCTCGCTCAGTGTTTCAAACCCTTTGCTTAAAAAAAAAAAAAAAAAAAAAAAAAGTCAGTGGTCTTAAAATAAACTGGAACAGTAAAAGTGACATGCCAGTGCCACATTCTTCATTATTCTGCCTGCACTGACACTACTGTGGCTTATTTCTTCACTACAGGGTTTGAGGTCAGAAATGCAGTGAGGCACTTTGCAATGCAGTGCACCACTGAATTACACAACTAACTTTAGGAAGGTCAGAGTGAGTGGACACGTTCAGGGGCCCTCAGCCATTCCACTGGCATGCACCGTCCACCAGCCATCTCCTGAGTGGGCAAGAAATAACTTCACAGTTAGTGCTTCCATTAGTCTGCACACTAGATGCTTATTTCCAGGCACCCTCCTCTTTCTGCCTCTCTCCAACTGCAAATAAATGAATGCACACTAGGGGGTGGAAAATAATGGATGGGGACAGTTAGGAACATTGTCTGCAGATGCTATGGGGACTTGTGTTTACCAGAAAAACTGATCATGCACATTCCATTATGTGGCAGTCAAAAACCAAGCAATCAATGGCGCTATATGGGAGACAGTTGAATCAACAACCAACTGTGTTGTCAAGCTTTTAATGGCTGAGAATCACAATTGCTAACACACACAGGGCACACCTGGATGGAAGCGGAGGCGAGTCAAATAGCTTCTCAGATAAACATCGTGTGATAACAGTTCTGTTTCTTGTTTTTTTCCCCCCTTCTTTTTTGCACACATACACACACACTAGAAATGCAAAATCTAATCAAAAAACACAGTTTTGTGCTCGGCCAGTCCCGGATGAATGTGAGTATGACGCATAGACTAACCTATGATTCATCGCTGTAGACAGCTTCCTATAGAATCTCTGTGTTTGGGGATCAGCAACGATTTAATTGGGTGCTTTATATTTAACAAGAGCAGAACATTTTCAGGGCATGTTTTGCAGGTTTTGACATATGAAAGTGGAAACATAATCCTTTTGTATGGGAAACATATTTAGATGACTAATAGTCTTTTTAATGTATTACTGTCACAAACATGTTGCACTTAATTTAAAGACACAAGATTACACTAACACCTACTATTTTAAAGGTTCCAAGTCATTTGTAAAGGTCTGAGATTGTTGAATCAGAATCAGAGTAGTTTATTAATCCCAGAGGAAAATTATGTGTGTTATGGTTACAACAATAAATAAATAAATAAATAGTATATACTTTTTTAATTCATGAGATAGAATGACAGCAATTTGCACAATATTATCAATATGATAGTTAAAATAGTTAAAGAAATATACTTAAATATGTGTGCACAATATTGTTGTGTCATTAAAAATTATGTCGTTATAATGAAGAATTAATTATCTAATATTTATTTTAATTTAATTTATGTTTCACAAATTAAGCTGCATTTTTGCAGTGCACATCTGAAATCAACAACATGTAAAGGAAGTGGCTTTTACAGCTTCACAGTTTGGCACCTTCATCATGTGTTGAGACAAGTGTGAGCAGTTGGTTGACTTGGTAATGGCATGCATATATGAATATGTATACGGTTCTTAAGTACAGATTGGTATATTTATGCGGAGTGGGGTTAGAGCAAGTGTTTTGTAATACTTTGTGAATCTCCTTCAACTAAAGAAAGGTCTTGGAAAAAAAAGTAATGGCATGTATGCATAGTGCATTGGTGTGAAAAACCTTTGAAAAATAACATTAATCACTGTTTCTCTTCTTTGGCCCCTCCAGCTGCTTGTGTCCTAGGTAGTGGCCTAGTTTGCTTTCGTCTAAAATCAGCCATGTATCATTAAAAAAAAAAAAAAAAGTGCTCCATCTTCCGTAGCCTGCAACTGCCAATAAAAACAAAAAAATTAATAAATAAGTAAATGAATAAATAACAGGTGTTGAGCTTTGTCTCTTTGGACTTTAGTCATCACTGTGCAGTTGTTTTATTTTAATCTCCTTAACTCAGATTAAAGAGTTTGGAGTTTTGAGAAAAACAGCTGGGGTTTATGATTCCAGGAAATGAGGATAAAAAGAACACACACCGGTTTTCTTAATGACTGTGTCGGTTTAGTATTTAAATAACGAGGTGAGTCGGTCATATCATCAGGAGCCTGACCTCTCCTTTCGTTTTTGTTGAATTAAGGTCACTTGTCATGAATGAAATAATATGTTTCAAGTGTCCTTTCAAAGATTCAAGTTAAGTTCTTTGTTTTTGTTTTGTTTTTTTTGGCAGTGAGTAGCTTTAATCCCATGCTTCCCTCTTGTGCCTTAATGACACATTAGGCTGTTTAGGCAGCACAATGACTAATGTTGTCATGTCTTTTGCTTTGGCACAGAACTGTGTGTCTGTACATGCACATGAAAGTATGAATGCTTTTATGAGGATGTGGCACATAATGGGAGGCAAGTGAATGCTATCTTCATTTTTTTCCCCTCCCCTTCTGTCAATCAAAACGTACTAAAAGCCATTCTCTGTACATTGCAGATTATGGCTTGCAACCCAAATACAATAAAATCACACTCATTCATTGCACTGGTAACAATTAGAATAACAGCGTGAGTGATTGTAGTGTAGCTACAAGAGATAGGGTGGATTTCTAGTGTTCGAACATCCATGTGAAGAAAACCCTGCACTATATGAGCCTTGGCCAAGAGCAAGGCAGCAATGCATTCAACAGAAAGGGAATCGTGTTGGTTTTATAGATCCAAGTTCTTTTCACTGAGCAGCACTTTCACTCGGTGACCTTTCAAATGTGAATGTATTTAAGCACATACTGTACCTACTTTAACAACATACTAAGATGTGAGGGAAAAAAAAAAAAAAAAGGTTGAAAGATTGTGGTAGGATGAATGTTGCCGGTGAAAAATATTTCCAATCGTCCTCTTTATCAGCCCTGGGACCTGCCCTGCAATCAGTTACAGGTAGCCAACAGTGACCCTGGATCCCCCCACTGAAAACACCTGTTGCACTGCTTTCTCCACTGCCCTGTTTGTAATTGAAGTTCTGGCATTATTGATGTTACCCGTTGTTGAGTGGGTTGAGTGTCTACTGAGAAGTGGGTACCAGTGGATGAGAGAGAGGCTGAACAGCATCTCTTACCCACTCCTTCTGTGTGATATTAGACATATACCAAGTAAACCTGTGTCACAGAAATTATATTTGTATCGAATAGGGCTGCTCGATTATAGAAAAAAAACCAATCACGATTATTTTAGCAATAATTGAAATCACGATTATTAAAAACGATTATTTGTTAACCTTAAAGTTGTTTATTTTTTTCTTGCAAAGCAATGTAAAATATACTCTTTAAACATAAATAAAGCTTTTAAACACTAAAACAAAGTATGTTCACTTTTGTATGAAACAAAAAAATCTTTGAATGCAAATAAGTGTACTGTAAATTCAAGTATGTTTCCTTTTGTAAATAAATAGTGCGCTGTAGTTAAACTGCTATAGACTTGCCATAGAACTATAGCAATAAAAAAAAAAAAAAAAAAAAAACTCACGTAAAGTGCAAATTATGAATTCAAGTATGTTCAATGTAGTATGAAACATAGTAAATTCAGTGACGTGCCGTGAGGTTTCAGTTAAGGCCTTCTGTATACATCAGCCATCTAGAAAACGCACGTTAGGGTTATACGGGTTAGGGTTAGGTTAATATGGGAGTTGCAGCGTAAAGAGATTCGGAGACTGAAGATTGCATTGCGGACGAAGTTGTTTTTATGCGTTTTAGTTTTTCATAAGATTATGATAAAGGTGGCGGTGGTTAAACTTTAGATGGTTACAAAGGTTTGTTGTGTTACCGGTCAGTGCGGACACAACTACGAAACACTTTTTGCACGTAATGTGTTTTTGCTCTTCGTCTTCTTCATCAAACCCAAAGTGATTCCATACAATTGAATTTGACTTGCCTTTTTTGTTTACCAAGCACTTCTGCTGGGATTCTCCTGCCATTTTTCCAGACCGCTAGGTACAACTTTCCTCTTGGGGTGGACCTGCCGGCTAGCTGGCAGCTGTAGCTTAGAGGGGGTGGGGCAGAGCTGCTCATGGTAGCTTGCGTGCGTGTGAATTAAAACAACTCAAAATTAATAATCGTTTTTTTCTCGATTACATAATTTTTGTAATCGTTACATGTAATTATCGAAATCGTAATTGAATTTCGATTAATTGCACAGCCCTAGTATCGAACTAAACTGTAATTGCAAATATTTTAAAAGCAGGGACGGCCGGTGAAATCATTTTTTAGTGGGGCGCAGTATACAACTCTACGAAGGCGTATTAAGGCCACATAAGAAAATAAAAACACTTGTGACTACGAGAATACAGTTGTAATGTTTCAAAAATAAAGTTAGAATATAATAATAATAATCCTGCTATATAATGCACGTTGTCCGTCTGATCAATGTTGCAGCACGGGGGGGCGTTTGTATGGATTTTCCTCAGCCTTCACAGGCCCGATCACTGCCAAACTCGCCAAATGAATAGAAACATTACCTGACGATCTACTAGGCACAATGTTATGTCCGTATTCAAATGTTGTGAGGTATTCTGGGCGATTTTAGCCTCTCATGCTATTGTACAATGGCACCACGGGTGCCATGCCGCTAGTAATAATAATGATGAGAAGAAGAGGAAGAAGAAGAAGAAATTTTATTTTCATGGATCTCAAAAACACTTCACATAAAGCAAATAAAAACAGAAACCAGACACATTAGAAACAGATAACAGCAGGTGCAAAAGGCAGGTATATGATTTTAAAACAATTAAACATTAAAAGCAATCTTAAATAAATGAGTTTTTAAAAGGAACTTGATCATCAGAAGTCTTGACCTTATATGTGCAAATGTCTTGACATAACTAGTTACAAAACATAACAAATTAAGCAGGAATTAACCCTTAAGGGTCCATGGTCACGGCTCCGTGACTGAATCACATGACATCTTCAACACTTCGTAGCATCAGAAGTCGACCACGTAGACCACTGGGGATAATTGCATTCGAAAGTGCGGCCTTGAAACACTCTCCCACTTTTTATTTGATGTTGATAGAGCAAATACAACTGGAGATATGGCGTTTTAAAACCAGAGCAAACAAACAATATAGTGTTATTATAGCGCTATAAAGCAAGCGTTGTATTTCTGACCATATCTTTGTCATTTTTTGTCCTTTTTCAAAAAACGGCCGAATCTGGGGATTCTAATCCACAGACTGCATTAACATTACAGGTAATGGTGAGAATGACCCCCACCTGAACCAGATGTGGAAACTGTGAGGACTTGGGGGGGGGGGGGGGGGGGACACACCTATATAAAGATATGCTTTTATGTCAAATATTTGAGTATGGTTTTAATTTATTACAATTTTAATTTTATATACTGAATATTTGGAACCAATATTACTTTTAAAGTCTTTGAAAAGGTTAATTAAGCATCTTTGTGTTATTTATACAATAAATTATAAACATTTTTCCAATCGGATTTTATATTTTTGTGTGTTTTTTTGTCATTTTGTGTTGATATAGTAGACTAAAGTGAAAAAATAATATACGGATAAGATGGATGAAGTTATGCGGGAAAAACAAAACAAAACAAAACATGGATATAATAAACATTTCTTTATATAGTATATAAAAGCAAAATCAAAAGTACTCAAAAACGGCCAAAATAGGCTCAGACCCCTAAGGGTTAAAACAAGTCCTAGAAATCCACTTGATTTTTGCTAAAATGAATATAAAGATAGCTTTGCAACACCTGGAGGTTTCAAATTCAAACTTTTTGAACTATTAGGGTCCCCAAATACACAAATAAATGTACCAAAGACTAATAAAAGTGGTTTAGGAAAATATTACCCCTTTAAAGTCAGTCATGCCCCTGATTAGTGTCTTTTCCACTGTTAGTATGGCCAATGCATTTAGACCAGGGGTGAAGGTAGTCCATTGTTTGAACCTGAACACATAACAGGAATTAATAAAGTTGTGTATTTTCTGTATGTGAGTTGCATCTATCGTACCGCTTACATGTTGACGAAAGACAAAAGAGTCTGCAGACGTTTCTTCACATGAAAAGCCATGCAGCTATTTTGTTAGTAATGGACATAATGCGAGTAGCAATATTGAAGTCTTATTCAGATTAGAATAACACATTGCTCAGGCTTTGTTGTTGTACAGCTGTGGTCTGTTTGTGTCAAAAACAAACATAATTCAAAGTAGACATGGGTGAGTACAAATCCATGATATCAGGTGTATTTTAGTTTAGTTTTTTTTTTTATTTTTTTTTTTTTCTGCAAAGCCACATAAGAGTTTGGTGATATTTTACTTTCATGCTTTGCTGGGGTAAACCTGTCAGATGGTTGCCTGGTAACAACATAGTTAATTTGGTATGCTGGTATTGCTGTGATAGAAGAAGTGTCTTTCAATCTGTGGATCATACTGAGAACCATTTTCCCTTGTGTAAGAAAATAAATAAATGAGGCCACAGCCATTCATAGATTATGGGTTCATCTGAGGTAATAAGAGGTACTGTAATAACCAAGCACAGCATTTAAGTGCAAGAATCACAAAAGGAAAATATGAAATATTCCAACCATCCGTCACAACCTTGTCTTGGCATAAAGAATAATCAACGATTTACTAACGTCGTCATTCATTTAATTGCCATAAACATCAGCCTCCACTTATATGCAAGACTTATACCATTAAGATTTTACAGTTTTGCTCTGCCTTCTTAGACATACAGGGTGGGGAAGCAAAATTTACAATATTTTGAGGGAGGGACTGAAAGACAGTGTATGACCAAGTAGTTTATTGAAAGTCATGAGAATTTATTTGCCACAAGAAAATTGATATAATAGAAAATGTTTTTATTCTATGTGTCCTCCTTCTTTCTCAATAACTGCCTTCACACGCTTCCTGAAGCTTGCGCAAGTGTTCCTCAAATATTCGGGTGACAACTTCTCCCATTCTTCTTTAATAGTATCTTCCAGACTTTCTCGTAATAGTTTTGCTCATAGTCATTCTCTTCTTTCCATTATAAACAGTCTTTATGGACACTCCAACTATTTTTGAAATCTCCTTTGGTGTGACGAGTGCATTCAGCAAATCACACACTCTTTGACGTTTGCTTTCCTGATTACTCATATGGGCAAAAGTTTCTGAAAAGGTATGGATAATAGTGTTAGGTATGATTATGACATCAATATATGTTTGGTTTCAAAACAATTGACGTAGTGCCTGCTGAGAAAAAAACAACTAAATGTTCATTGTAAATTTTGCTTCCCCACCCTGTACATGCACTTCTCTGGAGGGATCAGCATAGAATATCATTTATATATGTCCTGGAGCAGAAGTGCTATGCTCTAAAACCAAACACTTATCTGTAGTTGGATAGAAAAAGGAGAAAACCAGTAACAGGTGAACCTCTGTCTAATACAGTCACAGAAAAACTTATTCGACCATCAAAAGTAATCAGAAACAATAGTTATGCAACTAAAGGTACATTTGTTTGGACGAATATAATAATGCCGACAAAAATGGTTCATAGTAGTTTAATTTCAGAGCTGATATCTAACCATTTTCCATGTTTTTCTTGATAATAACCAAAATCACTTAATTTCTAACATCAATAGCTATGGCATTGTTTTTTTCTGTACAGATGCGGAAAAAAATATTAGACCATCAAAAGTAATCAAAACAATGGTTATGCATTCAAGTGCTAAACTCCTGTGTGTATCATGTGACTAAAACAGACAGAAAAGAAAACATGGAATGCCTAAAAGCACTGTTTTTGTCAGTACAATGCCATAGATATTGATGTAAGAACTGAAGTGATTTTGGTTATTATCAAGAAAATATGGAAAATGTCTAGATATCAGCTCTGAAATTAAACTACTATGAGCTATTTTTGTTGTTCTCATTATATTTGTCCAAACAAATGTACCTTTAGTTGTACCAGGGATTAAAATGAACAAGAAACTGAAGAAAACAGGGGGTGGTCTAATAATTTTTTCTGCAGCTGTACATGTGAAGCGTCTTATAGCTAGACACTGGAAAAGTGTTGATTGTCCGTTGTTGAATTCATGGACTGTGGAACTCTCATCCTGTATAGCTATTGAAAGGCTCACATACACAATTATAGAGAAAACTCATATCTTCCACAAGATATGGAATTCATTTCTCAAATTTTTAGAATCAAGGCCTGATATCTCATCATCATGACTTACAAAGTGAGACCACCCCACCCCCACCCCCACCCCTTTTTTTTGTTTTTAAATAATTTTTAAATGATGTTTGATTATGTATCAGTCATATGAAAATGTTGACAGGTATTGAGTTAGTTATATCTGCTGTCAATTATTATTTTGTTATTTTTTTACATTGCTGTTTCAAAAGTTAGAAGTGGTCGTGGGGGTGGGGTGGGGGGTTGTGTTCAGGGGCAACCCACACGATGTTACCAATTCATGCCAGAAAAGATATATAAAAATAATAAAATTCCAATAAAGATATGTATTAAGTGATGACAGAGGGGAGGGGGTGACCCTTTAGGACAGGGTTCGGGACTACTAAAGGTACACTACAAACAAAAAGTTCAGGATATTTTTAATTTTTGGGATTCTTGCGCAACGCTTCTTACTTTTTTGTGTGTGACTTGAACTGAAACACATTTTATTCAATGATTAGACATAGTTTTATTTAGAAATGGCAAAAATGACAAAAAAAAAAAAAAAAAAAGAAATATCCTTAAGTTTTTGTTTGCAGTGTAGATAGGTATGCATGTATGAATGTATGAGTGTGTGTGTGTGTGTGTGTGTGTGTACAGATCAGTGGCGGACAGTGCATTTCACACCTAGGCCTTCAATAGTGCGCCGTCTGAATCAATCCACCCCTCAATAACTATTTTATGGTTATAAAAAACATCTTATTATGCAGAAATACAGTATAAAGTGCCGTTGCATCGCAGATAGATAACTGGTGTAGCCACAATAAATGCCTTTACTGAATAAACAAACCCGGGGTGCACAAGTCTCCTTCTACTGCCGCTACAGCTGCGACACACATGAAGCCTCAGTCACAAATGCCGTTACGAATGGCTACGAACACTGTGCGAACGATTTATGGACCATTATATATATAAATACAAACTGTCAAGACAGAGTGAATAACTGGTGTCAAACGAACGATGCAGAACATATAAAGAATAAAGTCTTTTATTAACAGAAAAATAAACTTGAAACAAATCTGCAGAGATGACTCAAAATCACGTCATTTTCTCACGGCGGCCTCAAGATGCTTTTGTGTTTTGAACGGCAGCAGTACCGACTTCATAAGACGGCCGTAAGAAACTACTGCTGCCTCCACCAATGTCTACGAACTCCAGAACTCATATGAACTGGAAGATTCGTTCATACGAAGCTTTATGACTGAGGCTTACAGAAGCATCAATAATAACCTCATTAACTCACAATATTATTTAGCAATATTTTACGCACCAAAAATTCTGATTTGTACACAAAATCCATCCTCCTTTCTTTCCTCAAAAACAGTTCCACTACTCTGTTGTACAGATTATCTGTGGGGTACCGGCCGTAGTTAGTGTAGTGAAAGTGACGGACAAATCCTTTTCCTGGTTGTGACCGTCTTGCTAGCTTCGGAATTGTCCGACCTTTCTTAACGATGTCCTGCTTTTCTGGAGAAGTCCATCTTGAAAATGGCTTTGACAATAAATCTGCATCCAAATCCATTTCTTCTCCTCCTTCAGCCGTTGTGTTTTGACAAAACCGCTATTAAACCAACACAACTATATTTCTGTTCGTGCAGCTCACTACAGATGCAGTTTGCTATCTTTGGCTAGTACGCTCTCTGACTATCCAATCACAGGGTGTGAATACGCTGACGTCACCCTACGCCTGCTAGAGGGCCTTGGTGTCACCAACTCAAAATCTGATTGGTTGAAGCAACTGCGTCACTGAGACTTATGCTTTGCTATAGAGGGCCTGCAGAACTGATTGTGAAGGCCTCCAGGTAGATTACTGTGACTGTGACCCTGCCTGGCAACAAATGATGGCCGAAATGTGATTGGTTAAATGCTTTAATATGAAAATACATGTGTGGAAGCAGCACAACCAGGGGAAAAGCTATGAAAGGAAGTGGACAGACCATTTGGAAGTATTTAATAAGTATTCATAGACAAAATATAATTAACATCAGCCTGTGATTCAGATATTTTTTAGGCCAGCAGAGAAGGCCTTACAGGCCCTGACAGCCCGCCACTGGTGCAGATACATATTAGTTGATATTTTTATGTATCCACCTTTTTTGTATTTACTGCCTGTCTTTTATTTATTTTATTTTTGATCTTTTATGTTTATGAGATTAAAAACTATGTTGAGTCTGTGGAGTTAATTGTTAATTATACACTACCTGTTCTTGTATGGAGGAACATATTAAGTTTGTCATGTACCAAGCCTTTGAAAAGTTCAATAAAAACTTGAATTCCAGAAAAAACCAAAACAATTGTAACAGGATTAGTATAAATGAGCTAAGTCCTTATTGAAACACTGGAGTTTATAAGTGGGACACCCAGGTGGCATAGTGGGAAGTGGAACTTTTCCCTCGTGCCAGCATTTGAGTGAATCCAATGGGCAATATCGCTGTACAGAAGGCAATAAAAGATCATATCCTGTAGCTGCCTCGGTAACTCCTACTGGTTAGTTACAGACGTGTGTTTGCAGGAGAGAGTTGAAATCTGGTGTTGCAGAGCACTGTGTTGCTCTATCTGTGAAGTTCCCTGTTGTCAGGAGAAAAGAAGCATCTGGTGACTGTGTGTATCAGGTGAAGAACACAGTACGAGACACCCTCATGAAGTCATCAGGAGGAGCTGGCAGTAACAGGAAATGCAGCGCACAGGGGAACTGGCAACAGCTAAATTGATACTTGGCAAGAAAAAGGGTGGTTGCTAGGTAACCTTCCAAACTGTCAGTAATGTTTTCAGTGACTGCAGCCTCATCACGAAGCCCTCATGACAACACACGTTATGTACTGAACTGTGTTTTCATCATTTGCAGTCTACACTAAATGAACTCCTCAAGCTCTGTGGAGTTCACTTTCCCACTGATCTGTTGTTTGATGTTCTGAGTCTGTCACAATAAGACTGTACCAATATTATCACTGCGTTAAGATACTGTTGTTTTTTTTCTTACAGACTGGCAGGAAAGAGAAAGGTGACCCCCTGAACACAGCCATTGATAAGATGACCAAAAAGACCAGGGACCTGCGTAGACAGGTGAGTGCGTGTCTGTTACATCACTTCTGTCTTCAGTAATTCTGTTAACCCACCGGTATCCTGTCCTGCAAGACCCTTACTAAGCACCAAGTGTGCCTTTTTGACACACTTGTGGAATAATGTCAAAAAAATGTCATACAGTTTGTTTTTAATTCTTTTACACTTTTTTCTATTTCACCAACTTGACCCGTAAATAAAAATACCAAATACTCAATAATTGTCACATTTTTTAACCGTTTAAATGCTGTTTGTAATGTAAACAAACCATTTTTTTGGATGCAAAAAACACAAAAAAATTATTTTTTTCAATATACTACATAAAAAGTGGATCACATATTATTTGATTTTTGCAGCCTGGCATATGTCAATGATTAACTCCAACATCGGTTAATTTGCATTATTATTTTTGGCGCTAGGTCAAATGTTCAAAAATACTAGCATCTGTCACCAAGTGTGCGTAAAATGCACACCTATAAATCAAACTATTAAATATTATATATTGATTGATTTTTCTGCTCTAATTTGATTTTATTTTTGTAAATCAAGGTCAGCCCTAATCATACATATCAAATGGAAGAAATAGTGCATTTTAGGCACACTTGGGAGACAGATACTAGTCTTGTAATTTTCTTTTGTTTATAATGTGCAAATTTTAGTTGGTGGCCAGAATTTTAAAGATTATGCACCAATGAACAACTTTTGAATTCTAACCTTATTTAAATTGTGAAAGATAATATTAAGTTTTTTAACACAAAGTGCCAAGTGTGCCTAAAAGGCGCACCCAGATACCGGAGGGTTAAATAAAGGTGTGGCCTTTTTTTTTTTTTTTTTTTTACAATTACTGTAAAGACATGATGCAGCATAATTTTAAACAAGTGGTGCCTGGATCAACAAACCCCGCCCCTTGTACGTATTGTAACTTATTTTGGCATCGATCCAGTTGATGTCATCATGTCCATGCATGTGCTGATGTCAACATATCATTTGCCTCAATATACAGGGTGGGGAAGCAAAATTTACAATATTTTGAGGCAGGGATTGAAAGACAGTGTATGACCAGTTAGTTTATTGAAAGTCATGAGAATTTATTTGCCACAAGAAAATTGACATAATAGAAAATGTTTTTATTCTATGTGTCCTCCTTCTTTCTCAATAACTGCCTTCACACGCTTCCTGAAACTTGCACAAGTGTTCCTCAAATATTCGGGTGACAACTTCTCCCATTCTTCTTTAATAGTATCTTCCAGACTTTCTCCTAATAGTTTTGCTCATAGTCATTCTCTTCTTTCCATTATAAACAGTCTTTATGGACACTCCAACTATTTTTGAAATCTCCTTTGGTGTGACGAGTGCATTCAGCAAATCACACACTCTTTGACGTTTGCTTTCCTGATTACTCATATGGGCAAAAGTTTGTGAAAAGGTATGGATAATAGTGTTAGGTATGATTATGACATCAATATATGTTTGGTTTCAAAACAATTGACGTAGTGCCTGCTGAGAAAAAACAACTAAATGTTCATTGTAAATTTTGCTTCCCCATCCTGTATGTGCCAAGTTTGAAGTAAATTGAAACAAAATTGATGTTTTTATAGACATTTGAAATTCCGCTCTTTATAGATAAATGGCAGAAAAAAATAGATTTTAAAAATTCATAAAAAAAATATTTAAACTTGGACCTACTTTTCCCAAAATGTAACCACATCTATTCTGGGTCACTGACTATAAACTCAGTTTGGTATGAATTTAACCAATAGTTTTGCTGCTATAGACATTTGAAATTTCACTCTTCATAAATAAATGGGAAAAAAAAAAGATTTAAAAAAAATACTAGAAAACTGAAACTTTGACCTACTGTTCCCAAAATGTAATCCAATCTATTCTGGGTCACTGATAAACTATACACTCAATTTGGTTTGAATTCAAGCGATAGTTTTGCCGCTAGAGTGTTAACAAACAAACAAACAAACCGAGCCAAAAACGATACCCCTTGCTGGGGTGATAATGGTATATATGTAGGTCTGTTCTGTGTGATATACACTATGTGGACAAAAGTATTGGGACACATTGAGTTCAGGTGTTTCTTTTCTAACAGGGTTCTGGGATACAAAACAATAATGACAAATGTCATAATATAGTTTTATATTGTGATAAATATCATTGAATTGGTTAGTTTGGTTTAAATTGTTATCTTTGCTTCCAAACTGCCTCAGAGATGGTTTTCACTTATTTTCTCTCAGCATTGAAGTTTTCTTTTTTTTTTTTTTTTTTTATCCATGACTATGATTTTACTTTATTCTTTTATATTTATTTTTTCTTCCCATAACTATGATTTTAAATGTTCTGCTTCTGAATTTCTAAAATATTTTCATTCTCTGACTGTAAATGATCATTTTCTACCACAACAAACCATCGACTAGTTTCATATTCCACTTAGGAAGAAAAATCTCCCATTAAACTTAAAGGAAATATTGATGTTTATAAACTATATGGACAAAAATATTGGGACACATCATGACTACAGCTTGTAAGATGTCCTGTTCATGATGATTTGAGATGTAAACTTTAATATTTCCTTCAAGTTTCATGTGAGTTTTTTCTGGGTTGGCTTGTGTACTTTGAATACAATGTAATATTTCCAACAATGATCAAAATCACAAATGCTGTTTAAGTTTACTACCGGTAAAAGTCTGTATAAATAGCCCAGATGGAGAACAGTCTGCTTTACCACAGATATTTCACCTTGTTACCCTTCCCTCAGTGTAGCATCTGCAAAACAACAACAACCGCATTAATAATCAACAGATCCTGACTGACCAGATGTTAATTTGTAACTTACCACCGCTGCGCCCTGAGTAAATACACACAGTTTCTTTGGGAGATCAGAGTTGCTTTGACATCACAGTTCATGCCAGCCTATTTAAGATGCACAATTGGGACTTGTTTTTTTGTTTTATGGTTTTACTGCAGTTTTCTGTTAAAACCAATCTGAACTGAAATGTATGAAACACTTGAAACAATAGAAATACAGGTGCAAGCAGAAGGCAAATTGCACTGATACAATTACAGCAAAAATCTTTTGGAATACAACAGATTGCTGGTGCAAACACTGCAATTATCCATCACAATGCATACTTTGTGGATTCAACCCTCTGTTTTTTGCCATTGTTTTGATTGAGAAACTCCTATCAGCAAAAATAAGATACTCTGCATTATATTTAAATGACCAGACCTGGGATTAGCAAATGTTTCTTCTTTTGTAACAGCACTTGTATGTCATAGATCATCACTGACAGACAGCAGTACGACATCATGAGCAACAAAAGACCCAGGGCTACAATATTTTTCACTATTTTACCATTCTTAAGTGATTCATCACCATTTATCATAATATTATCCTGTCCGTTTTGCATTTCTTTCAGTAAAAATCAGGTATTTTTCTATATTTATTTTACTGATCATGTATTTTAATCATCATGCTGAGATTACATTTGAGGGTTGTCCAACTAAAAACAGATAAAACTAGAAAAAAGTGACTTTTTCAGTAAAATATATCATTAACTAAACAGTGTCTCTAAAGTTACTAACCTATAAAAGCCCAAACAGCCACTGGTGACCCAAATCATCTACTGATCTAAAATGTTTAACACCTATTGATCCACTAATTCAATCAATACATGTAAATAATTGATTGAAAATGCAGTTTGTCATCTTTTCATGGACGCTCAGAGGCTCCGTCGTGAACGTGGAAACACCGTCATCTTCTACAACACTGATTCACCAGCAAAACCCTTAGAGTTTGATCAAGTTTGATTGTTTTATGTTCAATTAATGATACATTTGTTGAAAAAGTCACTTTTTCTTCTGTTTTCTCTGTTTCTGATACAATGAAACACAACTTTAATCTGAGCTTTTATGAACATTTACATGATCAGAAAATTAAATATAGGAAAATACATGATTTATACTGAAAAAACACAAAATACATAGGATAATATTATAATAAATGGCGATAAATCAATTACAAATGATTTAACTGATAGAAAAATTATTTTGGGAACTACCACAGAAGAAGCACGGGGTCTTTACGGGTTAAAATTTGTGCTATCAAGCGATTAAAATTTTAAATCAGATTTATCACAGGGTTGCTGTGGATTAATTAATCATGATTAAATGTCATTTAGTCAATGACAGTGGATGGACACACTTGTTTTTATGTTCAGTTAGTGATATCTTTTTGAAAATGTCACTTTTTCTTCAGTTTTCTCTGTTTCTGATGTAATTACCCTCAACTTTAATCTGATCTTTTATGAACATCTACATGATCAGTGAGTTAAATACCTGAAAATAGATTAGTTATACTGGAAAAAATGCAAAACAAGCTGGATAATATTATAATCAATGATGATAAATCACTTAAGAAAGATTAAATATAGAGGAAACTGCCACAAAAGTAGCACTGGGTCTTTATGGGTTAAACATTTTAGATCAGATGCTTTTGGTCACTGGTGTTTATTTGGGTCTTTATGGGTTAATGCAGTGGTTCCCAATTTTTTTTGGCTCATGATCCCGTTTTAACAAAATTTCTGGCAACCCCAAGACATTCAAAACGCAGACTTTTTTTTTTTTTTTTTTTGCTAAAATTAATTTGTTTTTGATCATGTTTTAGATGACATTTAGTCTATATAATGTATATTATTATGGACGGAGGCAGTAAATCCAGGTGTAGATTACTGCACAAAGTGAGAATTTTATTTTCCTTGGTCAGGATATGTACAGTCAGTCCAGCTTGGATTTACAAGGCTGACAATTAATACTGAACAAACAAGAACTCCAACTATGAATTATGAAAGAGCTGCAGCATCTGAAACCGACCACAATGAACATTTGAAAGATAAACAGAACCACAGTGCTTCAGTTTCAGCTTCACAGTTTGTCATGTCTGTTATGGATTGTGATTGTCTCTCTCAACTCACCATATATTTTTATTAGTAAGTTTTTTATTTTTATCAATTACTAGAAATTTCAGGCGACCCCACATGGTTTCCCGACCCCAAGGTTGAAAAACAGGTTGAGCTTTTCCTCTGTAATGGAACCAGCACCTGATAAACTATGTCTGATGCAGCTGGATCAAGTACAGGCTATAGTTATTCCTAGTACTATACCCAATCATTTTTATTTTTTCGCATGACACTCCTCTGCAAGTTTATATTTACCCAAGCACGGTACACAAAAAAAATTCCAAAACTTTTTAGTGAGCAATCAAATCAATTCCAGCGGTATTAATCACAGCTCTGTTTCTTTTTCTCAAACTCTGAATAGTTGTATCAGGAAGCTGCGGTAGAATTATTTTTCCAAATTCTAAAGCTAAGTAGATGATTCATGCTGCGATACATGATGTCACAACTCAAAAGCAATATCGATTTATTTTTCATCTTCACTGAAGGCAAAATCAATCTGACTTCCCTGTGTTAGATCACGCAGAGTGTTACAAAAGGTTGGTTTTTATATATAATTTAAAGTACACAGTGAAGTGTCAATGGATGTAATACAATATTTTAATCATATCTGAAGTGAAATTCATTAAAACTCTCACAATTACGAATCATTCACGGCTAAAAATGTGAGCATATCTATTTGCTCCAGAAAAAAAACAGTTAGAGAAATTCATAAACCATCAGGACACCAGCGGTAGTCCCTGATTCATTTCCAATCCCAAACAGCACTTTTCCTGTCATGCAGTGAAATTTTTTTTTTTTTTTTTTTTTTTTGCAGGAATGAGTTTCTGGTAAAAATTGATGAAAGCAACTACCGATACAGAGTTGCTGTGTTCGTGTCCTCTGTGACCTTTGAGAACCAAGTGATCATTTCAGATGGGAGGCTGTAACTCTGCCTCCCGTTGGGCATTTGGAGGGGCTCCCTGACAGGTGGTACTCATACTGACAGGATGTTCTATTGACTCAGGGTTTGGTTTGACAGAATGGGCGGTCTGTTTAAGCTTTGATTCTTCGATGGGAGGGCAAAATTTCACCACGCACACACACACACACACACACACACACACACACATACAGGGCTTTACTCAAAGCTGCGATACTGTAATTATGTCGCCACGTTTTGAGAAAGTCAGTGGAACCGTGTAGAGACGCAAGACCTTCCTGTGGGGAGGAGCACCGTTATTTATATGAGCCTTTCAGTCTCTGCTGTCTCTATTATGAAGAGGAGGGATCAAATATTAGCGCAGACAAGCACAAGTGACAGACAGCCCTTGTGAAATGGGAGCAGGTAAAACGCCAGAGACAGGCTGCATTGTTTTGTTTTTTTTTCATTCACGCTGTTGTGTTTACATAGCAGACAATGCTAAGCTGTCTGTAATCCAGGGCAAATTCAAAAGATGTCAAGCCTGTCGTTCCCACCCCCATTTTGTTGCCTCGGTAAATGTAAAAAAAAATAAAAAAAATAAAAAATCTCACAACACAAACAGACGGAAGTAGGGGGTAGAATAAAGGCGTTACAGTGGTATCATGCAAATGTCAGGGTTTGATGGGCAACCTGAGAATAAAAACATGTTTTCAGTTCCAATAGGATAACATCAGGAAGTGCAAACAAATGTTGAATCAATTTTCACGACTCGAAATTACAGCCCGGCAACCTGTTGTTATGGCTGCCTCCCTTCATGTTGATTACATTGTTCCTCCATTTGTACTACAGATATGCAGTTGTATATCCTCACAAGAGGTCGTCAATCAGAGGCGGAGTGTACTTTCATCATCAGGCTTGTTCTTGTTGGCATTTTGTGTGTTCTGATCAAATATGTCCAATAGGAGGAGGGATATTCAGCTCAAAAATATACAGACAGTGTAGAAAAATGACAACGCTAAGACTCTGCAAGTGAAATAGTCTGATTAGCACTTGGTATCCGAGGCCTTTTTCCTTTGAATGATTACCCCAGAAAGACCCAGTGCTACTTTTACAGCAGTTCTCAAATGAATTTTTCTCTTTATTCAACCTTTGTTAAAATATTTATTACCATTTATTATACAGGGTTCCTACAGGGTCTTAAAAAGTCTTAAAAGTCTTGAATTTACAAATCTACATTTATTACCTTAAAAAAGTCTTGAAAAGGTATGAAATTTGATATGGTAGGTCTTCAGTTATGCTGCCATAAACTTGTTGGCTGTATTGTGTTTAAATGTGTCCAAGCTGTAAAAATCGGCCTCTGAACAATGTCTGGTTCTACGCCGATCCTAAAAGCAGAGGTTTTGTGGACTCTAAATACTGTAGCAATACGATAGAATCACCGCATTGTTTAAATGTATGTTTCCTGACTCAGATTATAGCTAGCGTGTTTGACTAAATTTCAATTAGCAGCGTACATCAAGACAGAGCTGGTTTCAAAAGTCAACGACGGGCCTTTTGTTGTTATGTTTGGCTGTGAAATGGGCATTAAATTCTGTTTAAAGTAGTCTTAAAAATGTCTTAAAAAGTCTTAAATTTAACTTATATAAACCTTTAGGAACCCTGTAAGTCCTTCTTTATACAGGGTTCCTACAGGTTTCTCCAAGTTAAATTTAAGACTTTTTAAGACCTTTTTAAGACTAGTTGGAGCAGAGTTTAATGCCCATTTCACAGTCAAACATAAAAACAAAAGGCCCGTTGTTGACTTTCAAAACGAGCTCTGTCCTGATGTATGCTGCTAATCCAAATTTAGCTAAACATGCTAGCTATATCTGAGTCAGGAAACATACATTTAAACAACTCAATGATTCTACCGTATCGCTACAGTATTTAGAGTCCACAAAACCTCTGCTTTTAGGGTCAGGGTAGACTTTTTTGCAAAATGTTGTGCTGTTTGCTATTATGTTTGTCATTTTCTGACTATAAAGAAGGACTTACAGGGTTCCTAAAGGTTTCTCCAAGTTAAATTTAAGACTTTTTAAGACATTTTTAAGACTGCTTTAAACAGAATTTATTGCCCATTTCACAGCCAAACATAAAAACAAAAGGCCCGTCGTTGACTTTCGAAACCAGCTCTGTCTTGATGTACGCTGCTAATCGAAATTTAGTCAAACACGCTAGCTATAATCTGAGTCAGGAAACATACATTTAAACAACGTGGTGATTCTATCGTATTGCTACAGTATTTAGAGTCCACAAAACCTCTGCTTTTAGGGTCAGGGTAGACTTTTTTGCAAAATGTTGTGCTACTTGCTATTATGTTTGTCATGTGTTATTACACATATATATTGGTTTATGTACATTTATATAATAGTTTTCTAAATCTTCCACTAAATAAAACCTGTAAAGTGAATGTATTCTAATGTGCAGACAGTGTTTTGAAGTAGATCTTGTAGCTCTGAGACAAATATTCCTTTTGAGTCAAACCCATTCTTTCGTTAATTCTTGAATTTCACATTTTGACCCAAGGCTGTATCTTGGAAAGTTCAGCCAACCAGCATTTTTGACTTGATTTTTCTTCATCAGTGACTCTCATGTGGTAAAATTTCATTACTTTTATTCTGGAAGCATTTTCCTTGTAGACCAGTGTTACCAAAAATGTTCAGATGTTGGTTGTATTAACAAACTCAAGTGGCTGAACAGGACAGAAAGCACATTCAACAACCTGGAGGGGGTGGACCTTAAAGTGGCTCATTTGCATTTAAAGGGCCAGCGCTCAGTATGACCTTTCTGGTGTCATTACTCAGAAATAGGGTTGAAGATGAACCTGTGGAGTTGAATTAATGAAGAATTCAGACCCAAGCATAGCATTTACAGTTTATGTAGACCACAGGGAAATGTTTTAAAATGCATAATTCCATTTAAAAAAGCAAAATATCACTCCTTTAAAGGGAAACCCAGCAGAAAGTGTTGATGAAGAATGGCTAATACTGACTATATTATTTCTTTTTCCCCTCTCTGTGGTGTTGTTGGTATTTGATTAATGAGGGGTTTATGCACTGCATGTGTAACATCTGCCTGTAATTGTTGATGCAGTTGTTGTTGACAGTCTGATCACATTTTGCATAGATAACCTTAGTCACCTGACTAACAGGTGCTGTTTAGTTTTTCCTTATAGTATATCCCACCAAGCATTACAGTCATCAAATGTGTGCAGTCAACCACAGTTTCCACCTTATTTACTGTGGTCTTTCCTTTAGATCTAAATGCAGATGTCACTTTAGTCTCTGCTCCTGTTGAACAGTTGAACAGTCTTTGTGACTGAAACTTGTGCCATCTGTGCCCCAACAATGAACCCTCTTTCAAACTCGCTTACATGTTTTCCTCTTCACATCTCGATCCAAATTCAGAATCACTTGATCCTGCTCGGCATTGTTACACCTGCCAAAGACTGTGATTAGATGATAATTGCTCAAGTGTATCAGGCCATGCACGTGTGTCACAGCATCTGCATTCCTTTCCTCTCTACTCAGTTATTCAGATTTTCAGTCCCTCCAGAAAAATGCGGGCCAAAATCTGTGAATATGTGATGGAATATGCAGGTTTTTTTTTTGTTTTTTTTTTGTCATTTTATGCTGTGAAATTGCAGGAATTTGCCAAAAATGTGTGAAGTTGCAAAAATATGCAGGAACTGGAAAAGCGTGCATTTCAATGAAAAAAACAGATTCTTCTCCCACACCCTGTTCTACCTAGGCTACTACTAAATGAAAAATGTCTAATTACATCCTATCATAAGCAAACATAGAAGAAGTAAGCATTAAAGTGGTGGTTATGTTTCAGTTCTTCTTTATTTTCTAAGCAGGGCTCAAACATAGCTTTAACATTCCTGAGTCACAAGTAGGGGTGTTAGAAAATATCGGTTCTGCAGTATATTACATAATTTCATTTCATGATACTGTATCAATATTGAAAAGTACTGTATCGATGTTTTTAGGCATTTATTCAAATGCAGATATGGCGGAGGTTCATTTTTGTGTTTTGGTTTTCTTTATTGTTTTTATCTTATTTATAATTATTTAACACTGTTTTATTAAATAATGGTTATTTGAAGCATCCTAAAAGCACTATTTACTGTCTGAGAGTGGCAGATGTTTGTTCCTTTGTTTGGGACAAAAACAATGTTATGATGTTAGTTATGAACTAACAGAATATGAACATTTGAACAGGATCTTAAACTGTAATGTCTGTAAAACATAATTTATATTTTAACACAGGAACATTTTGTGGTATAGCATTAGATCCTGTTGTGATCAAATAAAAATGTGTTTGGTATTTGCACATATTTCTGGTGTAATTAAATTCTTCCAGGAAATAATCATTTAAAAAAAGAAAGAAACAAAAAACATTGCCTTTTTAACAGTATCGTGATATATCATGATATACTGTGATATATCGTATCGTGATCCTAGTATTGTGATTTGTATCGTGTCGCCAGATTCTTGCCAATACACACCCCTGGTCACAACTGTCAAAAATAAAATAATTACTTCGTGCTGCACAAAAGTGAGGTAGAACAGGCTGTTTCAAGGCTATTAGAGCCTTTATGTTCATATATCATTATGATCGCTGCAGCAAAAACCATTTTCAAATTTTTCGTGCTGGAAAAGTGGCTCCGGTGTCAATTTTCTCTTTGTCAGTTGCATGGGGTGTAAAATGCCCCCGATTTCATGTAGGACATCAGGTACTGGTTTACTCTGTCTTTTGCAGATTTTTTTTCAGCAAATGAGCTACATTTTTCATCACCTTGCATGATTACCCCCGCCCTTTTTCATCTGGTCTTGTCTGTTTGTTTGTTTGTCTGTTAGCAAGATAACTCAAAAAGTAATGGACGTACTTGGATGAAATTTTCAGGAAATGTTGATACTGGCACAAGGAACAAATGATTAAATTTTGGTAGTGATCAGGGGGGTGGGGGGGCTGATCTGCCTTGGCTGAGGTCTGCGCTCTCCGAGTGCTTTGCTAGTTTGCTCTGAGGTTCGCAGTTAGTTTACCCTCCGTGGACATGTGAGCGTTACATATTACATCACTACCCGTGCCAAGTTACAATGCAATATTTTTTTAACTTTATGGAGAAAGAAGTGGGGATTATGAAATCATGCGAGCCCTGCATATTTCACATGGAAATCTGCTATTATTGGGGTGAATATGCACCCTTTTTGAAAAAATGCAGACCCCTGCATAATGTGCACTATTTGCTTGATTAAGTATTGAATTATGTGATCACATAATGGAGTTTTTCTGGAAGGACTAGATTTTATATTGAATTTCTCACTCCTCTCTAGCCTACGATGCTTAATCTTCATTTGTTTCCATCACATTCTTGAAATCAGAAATACTATAAAAATGGAACAGAAAGTTCAGAAAGTTTGATATGGTAGAAGAGGTTTTTCTTTAATAGATCAGATAACAAAATGTTGGGTAGGGTAATGAGTAGCACAGTAATTAGCCCATCAACTCATGCTTGAAAATCAGCAATCTATATATTGGATAGCAGTAATTTTACAGTTTAGCTCCTATGTGACTCTTCCTGAAGTTTGCATCTTTTTTGATGGGGGAGGGTGTTGTCTATGGGTGCTTCTATGAAACTGGGGTCATTTTGGTACCTGGCACTTTACCAGCTTTTTAGACCCAATAATAGAGAAATTTAGACATATTTCCCCCTAGGATGTACCTAATGATGACCTCAGATAAATGCAAAAAAAAATTTTACTCTTGCTCTGAGTCATCCCAAAATTAAGGAATTTATAATCGATTAATGGGGCCAAAAATGGGACCAAAATTAGGACAGGAAAAGCTACCTAGGTGTCAGTGCATTTAATCTGGAACACGTGGCTGTAAATGGTCTTATATACTGCTATAAATAAAGACACTGTGTTAAATCCTCATGGTTTTTCTAATCCAGACATGGGTTTTTCATGAATCGACAGCCTCATTCCAGGTTTTGTGTGTAACCCATCGTGTCCACTCACGTTACATGCAGAACCTGCCCATTTCAAAACATATAAATCACGAGTGATTTTGCAACAGCGGTCATTTGTGTGAAACACTCTGATAGAAAAATTCTGTGATATACTCTGAGACAAAAGACGGAGTCACTGGATTCTGGAATCAGAAGATTTGACTTGCAAGGAGTCAAGTACATACAGTGAGATGCAGCAGTTGACTGACTGACAACAGGAAGTTCAAGATCTTATGAAAAAACATGAATATTACAATCATTGGACCAAGTGTACAAATATTATGACGCTGATCAGGTTCACCATTGGCTTAGGTCAAGGGTGTCAAACTCATTTTCTTTCCGGGGCCATATTCAGCCCAATTTGATCTCCAGCGGGTCGGAACCAGTAAAATAATAGCATAATAACCTATAAATAATGACAACTCCAAATTTTTTAGTGCAAAAAATAACATTAAATGATGAAACTATTTCTATCCAAACAAAAAAAGATGTGAATAACTGGGAAAAAAATGAAATTCCTGAAGAAAAATAAGTGCAATTTTATCAATATTATGCCTCAACTTATGATTTCTACATGTGCATTACAGATCGGATCTACCAAGGCACAAAATAGGCAGAATATTGTTAAAATTGCACTTATTTTTCTTTAGACATTCCAGGTTGTTCATATTTGTTCAGGTTATTGACATTTTATTGTTAAAGGAGATCAGAATTTAATGTTCTTTGCAATAAATCAAAGAGAAAAAAATTGATGTTGCCATTATTTATGGCATAATGTCTTATTATTTTTCTCACATTAAACCAAGAAGAAAATTTGGAGTCATTATTTCTCGGTTATTCTGCTATTATTTTTGAGTTTGATGCCCTTGACTGTTAATATCTTCAGGGTAATTTTTGCATTTTGCACTTTGTAAATTCATCTCACGGGCCAGATTGGAACCTTTGGCAGGCCGCTTTTGGCCCCCGGGCCGCATGTTTGACACCTGTGCCTTAGGTATTCAAAACACAGTGACGCATGGGTTCAGTGACTGCGTTTGTACTCTTCCCCCACCTGCCCCATGGTCTGATCTCCTCAAGGGCAGCAGCCCACTCTGGTCCCAAACTGAATGGACAACAAGTACGCTTTGGTCCCAAACTGGAACAAAACAAGCAGATAGCAAAGAACTGGTTGACATATCCTGAGTGGATATGTCCGGGCATTCTTGCAAAATGTCATCATAACCCATCCATGACTCATGCTCTGAACACCTGGTATTTACAGGATATAGTCTAATAGCCTAATTTTTCTAACACACTCTCCATTGCATAATTAGTTCAATTCCCAAAATGTAGCTGTGAGAGAATAAAAAGATATTCGAAACTAGAAAAACCTTCACCAAGGCAGATCAGTCCCCTCCCCCCGATCACCACCAAAATTTAACAATTTGTTCCTTGTGCCAGTATTAACATTTCATGAAAATTTCATGAAAATCCTTCCATAACTTTTTGAGTTGTCTTGCTAACAGACAGACAGACAAACAACCAAACCCAGATGAAAACAGAACCTCCGCTGTCCTTGGCAGAGGTAGAAACAAACTAGAAGCACTCGGAGAGCGCAGACCTCCGCCAAGGCTGATCAGTGGCCCCCCCCGTGGGCCCCCCCACGCCAAGGAGGTTATGTTTTTGCCAGGGTTTGTTTGTCTGTCTGTCTCTGTCTGTCCGTTAGTGTGCAACATAACTCAAAAAGTTATGGACAGATTTTGATGAAATTTTCTGGTCTGCGCGCCCCCCCCCGTGGGCCCCCCCACCACCGATCACCCCCAAAATTTAATCATTTCTTCCTTATCCCATTTCCAACAAACCCTGAAAATTTCATCAAAATCTGTCCATAACTTTTTGAGTTATGTTGCACACTAACGGACAGACAAACAAACAAACAAACCCTGGCAAAAACATAACCTCCTTGGCGGAGGTAATAATATGAAATAATATAAGAATGTGTTTTATCTGAAAAATAGTTTCTCTTTAATCTCAGTAAATATTTATTTTTAAAATAGACCCAGTGTCCTTCCAAACTTGCTTCATAGCATTAGTCTACATCTGGTTTAAATTTTTATCCCCCATGTCCTGTTTTTAGGGACCAGTTTCATAGAAGCACCCATATTGTAAATATTTGTCTATATGAATAAAACTGACTTCAACTGAGTAGAATAATCATTAACTTGAAAAATACTCGGAGAGTGCAGACCTCCACCAAGGCAGATCAGCCCCTACCCCCCCACTCCCACCCCCACCGATCACCACCAAAATTGAATCATTTGTTCCTTGTGCCAGTATCAACATTTCCTGAAAATTTCATCAAAGTCCTTCTATGACTTTTTGAGTTGTCGTGCTAACAGACAAACAAACAAACAAACAAACAAACAAACAGACAAACCCTGATGAAAACAGAACCTCTGCCTGTTTCTTGGCGGAGGTAATAAACTGTGTCGTCTGTATTACATTTTCTGACGTGTCATAAAAACACGAAAAGTCATGTTTTCAAATTATAGTATATAGAGAAAAAATACTCTCAGGTAGATGATGGTGTGTTTTAAGTGAAGTGTCCCTGCAGACGAGGTCGTATCTGTCGTTAAGCATGCATTAACTCTGTGCATAAATACATTAACAAGCATGCTAATGCACCGAGTTAAGGCACGGATTCCTTAATGCACATGTATAGTGCCTTATATCTGCAAAGAGAGGCAGCTTTTATACGTAAACCTCCTGTGATCATGTGAAACTGGTATAGACACCGTATCAGCTTTACCAAGAGGTCATAACTGTGTTTAAACAGAACATTTTTACTATAGTAGACAGATGCAGTTTTTTGTCCTGCAAAGCCTCTGTTTGTGCTTATGAAGAGCTAATGCAGTCATTGGTGTAGCACTACTGTTGTAGATTCAGACATCCACAAAAGACTCCGCAGGCCTCTTTAACAAACAAGGAGTTCGGAAGTTCAGTCTCATAGCTGTCCATATGTGAAAAATATGCACTTATTTAACAGATATAATATTATTTTCTCTGACAAAAAAGAAAGAAAAGAAAAAAAAAGTGGAATGTTGAGAATGGTTTGATGAAGAATAAGCACAGCAACCTACTCACCTCAGTTGCTTAAAGGGCATTAAAGAGAATCTATTTCAGATTTTTTTGCTCTATTATAAACCGTGTAAGTCAACACAGAAGACCTTTTTTTTTTTTTACTTCAGATGAAAAGAAACAGATAGATGGGATTTGTACTGAAGGCACTAATAATAAAGATATAAAATCAGATGTCTATAGTAGAGGAGGAGAATGAAAAAGTAGGCATTCTTGAAAAACCTCTGTGTGATCGTGATCATTTCTAATGTCTTGACTGCCATTAATTAGTATGCACTGGTAACCAACCCGTTGGAGTTGTTGGAAATGAGCCATGTGTTGTACCCCCCATCGTCCTGTCAGTAATGGATGCATCTGTCAAGTCATCTCTCCGTATTTTGACTGATGGTTGAAACCGGGATTCCTCGCAGCGCAAACGCTCCCCACATTCTCTGCCTGGCTTTCTCAACCCCAACCCCCCCCCCCTCCCCCCTCCCCCCTCCCCCCCGCCTCAGATTTGAGATGTCGAACTCATTTCCATTGCCGCCATTAGTTTGTTGATTAGGACAGCTGTTTTTAATTGGTGGGGGTTATCATGTTAAGGAGGAACAGCTGCCACAAATCTTGTCAGCTGTAAATGTTGGCTCAGACTAACAATTCAAGATCACTGTTGAGATCTTGCAATGATTTTCAGCACTGCTCTGAGGATCCAAATTAACGTTCTGCTGTTGCATCAGAAGCTTAAATATATGCGTCCATGTTTTTTACCCCGGGGCATTGTTTTTGGTTCAGTTTGTTTGTTTGTTTGTTTGTTTTCTAACACTCTAGCAGCAAAACTATTGGTTGAATTCAAACCTAAATTGGTGTATAAATTGCCAGTGACCCAGAATAGATCTTACATTCTGAGAACAGTAGGTCAAAGTTTCCATTTTTTATGAATTTTTAAAATCTTTTTTTTTTTCCCTCCATTTACTTATAATGGGTGAAAATTCACATGTCTGTAGCAGCAAAACTATTGGTTGAATTCATACCAAATTGGGTTTATAGATTGCCAGTGACCTAGAATAGATGTCATTACATTTTGGGAAAAGTAGGTCAAAGTTTCCATTTTTTCTGATTTTTTTTTACACCCCCCCCCCCCCCCCCCCCCCAATTTACTTATAATGGCTGAAGTTTTACATGTCTGTAGCAGCAAAACTATTAGTTGAATTCATACCAAATTGCCTTTATAGATTGCCAGTGACCTAGAATGCATCTCATTACATTTTGGGAACAGTAGGTCAAAGTTTGCATTTTTTATGAATTTTTAAAATCTTTTTTCCCCCATTTATTTATAATGGGTGAAAATTCACATATCTGTAGCAGCAAAACTGTTGGTTAAATTCATACCAAATTGGGTTTATAGATTACCAGCGAGGCAGAATAGATGTGGTTACACTTTGGGAAAGGTAGGCCAAAGTTTCAATTTTTTAAGAATTTTTAAAAAATCTTGTCACCCCCCCACCCCACCCCCCGTTTACTTATAATGGATGAAAATTTACAGGTCTGTAGCAGTAAAACTGTTGGTTGAATTCATACCAGATTGACTCTATAGATTGCCAGTGACCCAAAACGGATCTCATTACATTTTGGGAACAGTAGGTCAAAGTTAAAAAAATTTTATGAATTTTTAAGAAGATTGCCAGTAACCCAGAATAAATCTGATTACATTCTGGGAAAGGTAGCTCAAAGTTTCCATTTTTTATGATTTTTTTTTAAAAATCTTTTTTTCCCACCCATTTACTTACAACGGCCGAAATTTTACATATCTGTAGCAGCAGAACTATTGGTTGAATTCATACCAAATTGGGTTTATAGATTACCAGTGAGGCAGAATAGATGTGGTTGCATTTTTCAAGAAATCTTACCAAGATAATTTTCACTTGTTCCATTGGCAGATTTTTTTTGCTTAATTCAAGATTTTTTTGCTTAATTCAAACAACAACAAAAAATCTGCCAATGGAACAAGTGAAAATGATCTTGATAAGATTTCTTGAAATTAGATTTTCATGATCTATAGTCTAAAAATAAGTTCTTAAATCTCACTGAAAAGTTTCTGTTTAGGTGATTATGTCGTATTTTAAGCGTGATGAGATATTTTGACTAGAAATGAGAAAAATACACTCGGTAAGATTTTGATTTTTGTAGTACAATGCAGAGGATAATATAAAACATAATAAATGAAAAATAGTTTCAGGTTTTTAAGGGTTAACATCCAATGTTTTGCAGTTGTTCATTTTTAAGGTAGATTACCACCAACTATTATGCAAGTACAGGTCAGAGTTCCCCATTTATATCTCCAAAATTAGGGCAAAAATGACACCGGGCTGCAGGGCAGATGAATGAAGAGTCTATAACTGAAATACATCTTCATGCAGAAGAGGATTTCCGGCACAGATTTGTGGCATACTCTTGCAGGTTGATACATTCAAATGAGCAAACAAGCTAATAAAGTAAGCAAACACAGCAATCAGTGTCAACAGTTTTATACCTTCAAACGCTTTCTAGTGGATTTATATAAATTTAATCTAGACCTCTATAAATGTCTGCCTATAGCTGCCAGGCAGTAGTTCCCATGGTAATCGATGCCTGCTGGTCATGTGAATGTGTAGTATGTTCATTTTCAGATACGGCGTACTGTAGGAAATATCAAGTAGCCAATGTATGAAGCCTACTGTATGTTTGTGTACTGTATGCTAAAAAATATAAACAAAAATACATTCACAAAGACATTGCTGGATTAAGAAAAGCAATTATATCAGCAGCCAAAAAAGACACCACCTTGATTCAACTTAAAAAATGAAAGACAAAACAAAAAAAAGAAAGAAAACAGCCTTCCAATGGATAATAATTGTAGTGATTAATATGTTCCGGCTGTTATTTAATCCTAACTAATGCCATGAGTAGCTTCTCATTATTCCCTCAAAGACCCAAACAGCTGACGGTAACCAAAAGCATCTACTGATCTAAAATGATTCAGGTAAAAGGCAGTTTCACAGCATTTCACTTACGTCAGATATGACCCACTGGGACGTTCAGAGGCTCATGAGGGAACATGAATACACCATCAGGTTCTGCATCGTTGAATCACCAGTGAAACCCATGTAGTTTGACAAATGGCAGTGAGTGTAGATGCTTGTTTTTATGTACAGTTAAAGGGGGAAAAAAAATCACTTTTTCTTCAGTTTTCTATGTTTTGTTATAATAACCTTTGGATTTACTCTGAGGTTTGAAGAGCATCTACATCACAGGTGTCAAACATGCGGCCTGGGGTCCAAATCCGGCCTTCCCAAAAGGTCCAGTCTGGCCCCTGGGATGAATTTGTCAAATGCAAAAATTACACTAAGATATTAATAATCCTGTTAGATCAGATTCCACATTCAGACCAATTCAATTTCAAGTGGGCAGGACCAGTAAAATACTATCATAAGAACATAGAAATAATGACAACTCCAAATTGTTCTCTTTGTAAATGTAAATATTTTCATTTGTTTACACTAAAAGTATAATTTCACAAAAAATGTGAATAACGTGAACAAATACGATCAACCTGAAATGTCTTAAGAGAATTAAGCGCAATTTTAACAAGATTCTGCCTGTTATTAAATGTTTAGTGTATTTGGAGATCCACTGTGATCTGTAAGTTATAATGTACATGTGTAAATGATAAACTGAGGCAGAATATTGTTAAAATTACACTTATTTTTTCAGTTTGTTCATGTTATTCACATCTTCTGAGAGGATAGTTTGTAGATGTAAACCTTTTCATAATGCAATTTTACTTTTTTCGCTCTTAAACATAGAGAAAAGTTTGGACTTTACATTATTTATATAGTATTATGTTATTATTTTACTGGTTCAGCCCACTTCAGATCAAATTTAGCTGAATGTGGCCCCTGAACTAAAATGGGTTTGACACCCCTGATCTACATGATCAGTAGACTGAATAAAGGAAAATATCAGATTTTTACTGAGAAATGCAAAATACAGAGGATAATATTGTTGTAAATGTTCATAAACCACTTTAAATATCCAGAAAGATTCATTTGGAAGTCACCACAAAAGTAGTTTGATAGAGAGCAGTAAGACTAGACTGTTTTAATGGGAAAGGGTCATGTGGTCTGATGAGTTCAGATCCACCCTGTTCCAGAGTGGATGAAGTAATTACCCATCATACCTTCTGCCTGCAGTATAAGCCTGTGGAGACAGTAGGTTTACATGAAACCTAAAAAAAAACCCTAATTATTGCATTAGTCTAAATAAAACTGGGCTATAAAAGTACATGTAATCATGTTAGCTCAAGGGAAATTGAATTTTTAGTCCAAGGACTATTGGTCGTCTGTCTGTAAACAACTGTTCAAAAATCTTGTTCTCCATCTAGATCAGAGGTTCCCAAGCTTTTTTTTTTTACCCCATTTTAACATCACAAATTTCTGGTGACCCCAAACAGTCGATACAAAGACTTTTTTTTTTTTTTTTTGCTAAAATTAATTTGTTTTTGATTTTGTAATAGTTTGCTATACTATGTTGTAAATAAACGTTAATTTTAGATGAAATTTAGGCTATGTAATGTATATTATTATGGATGTAGGCAGAAAAAACAATAACTCAAACTATGAATTATAAAAGAGCTGCAGCATCTGAAACCGACCACAATGAACATTTGACAGATAAACAGTACCGCAGTGCTTCAGTTTCAGCTTCACAGTTTGTCATGTCTTTTATGGATTGTGACTGTCTCTGTCAACTCACCATCTATTTTTTATTTGTAAGTTTTTATTTTTATTTTTATCAATTGCTAGACATTTCAGGCGACCCCATTTGAATTCCAGGCGACCTCACATGGGGTCCTGACCCTAAGGTTGAATAACACTGTTCTAGATTCAGCAACATAATCCGTCCATTAAATGAGCTCCACTGACTGCCTCAATATACTGGATGACAAGGTCTGGGCATTAGTGGGGGGGTGTTCTTCACTGATGATACAGACATATTCCAAGATGACAATGCCAGGACTCATCAGGATCAAATTAGGGACCGATGAGACATCATTTTCACATATGGAATGTCCACCACAGAGTCCAGACCTGAACACCAATGACAATCTTTGGGATTTTCTTTAGGAAGAATTTTTCACATTGATAATGACTTTGTGTAGCATAAATGTTAACGTTGCAGATGCATCCTGTTATCAAAGCTCAAGGTGCTCTGAGGAAATATTGTGTATGTGATTTACTACTGTTGAACTACACAAAACTTTGAATTACTGTATCATAACCCTTTAACCCCTGAGACATTATTTCAGGTAAAACGTGCTGCTCTGAATTTACATCTGTTTTAGTGTCATAAAAGCTGCTGTGAGTATGTACTTGTGTTACTTTTGTTCAGTGGTTTTGTTTGACTGTGTGTTTTAGGGTCAAAACAGGGTGGAGGAATGGAAGTTTAACAGGTGTTTATTAAATAAGACATTCAGAATGTACATCAATAAGAGATTTAGGATGTTAAACCTGAACTGTCAACTGGAACACACTGAACAAGTGTTTGAATTTGGGCCCGGTACGTTTTTGTTTTGGGGCTTTTTTTGTCAAAATCATTCCAACTGCTTTTTGGCACCTGATCGAACTCCAAAAAGCAGTTACACGGTCAAAACTCAGTAAAAACACAGTTTAAAAAAAAAAAAAAAAAAAAAGGAAAATCACCACAACACTGCAAACAACAGTAAAAAAAACAACAAAAAAAACAGGAAAATGTAAAAAAAAAAAACAAAAAAAACAAAAAAAAAACGATCTATTTTGTAGTGAATCGATCTCACTCGCTGTTCTGTTTTACCCCCCATTCCGCAGGTGGGGGGAGTGGGGGTGCACTGAGCATGCTCAGATGTCTATTGAAAGAACAATGTCTATTTTATCAGCACATCTTTAAATTTTAACTATTGAGCAAACGGTGGAATTTTGATAAATATTTAAAATAAATCATGCATTCAGAACGCTCACCACATCAGGGGTTAAAGGGTTAAAATGTGCCTTAAAAGTTTTGTGTTTTAAGCGAAACTTGAGTTAAGTAAAGCCAGTTTTGATAATTAATATTCTATCGCATTATGTTTGTTTTTAACCCTTTCATGCATAGTGGTCCCCACAGTGGACAGCTGTTCAAAGGTGTTCTCTTATGGATTTTGTTTTAGTTTCGTATCAGACAACACAGTGGACGCATATGTATCATCCCATACACTGTCATTCAGACCATTACAATAAATTTGCTGTTCCAGATAAACCTGATCTGCAGTAACATGTTTGATTCTTAAAAAAAAAAAAAAAAAAAAAAAAAAAAAAAAAAAAAAAAAAAAAAGCTAATTGTTATTAAACTGTAATTAACAGTTTTTTTTATTTATTTATTTATTTATTTATTTATTTATTTAAACAAAAAGGATTTATTTTTTGTTTGTTTGTTTATTTTTGCATATTATGTCCATGCAGGTGTTGTTAAAATGTGAAAAAAAACCATCAGATTAGCAGCATTAAAAATGTTTTTATCTCATAGTTTTCACACAGTTTATCAGTAAATACATGTTTCTTTGCTTCTAAAATTAAACACATAATTTTGTAACTCCATGAAAAATAGGTTCATAGAAAAAAACTCAATCACATTGTTTTTTTGTTGTTGTGTTTTTTAACCCTTTCATGCACAGAGGTCACTACAGTGGACAGCTTTTCTACAGCTGTTCTCTTGTATATTCATGGGTTTTATTGTTTTAGTTCCATATCAGCCAACACAGTGGACACTTATGCATCATCCCATACAGTGCATTTCATACTGTTACTGTAACTATGCTGTTCTTGATAAACCTGATCCGCAGTGACATGTTTTAGTGTAAATCAACAAACAAAACAGGTTTTTTTTTTTGCATATTATCACCATGAAATGAATAATAACTGGTATTAGATTATGTTAAAATGTGGGTAAACATCTGATTAGCAGTGTTAAAAATGTTTTTATTGCATACTTTTCCATATCACTTTCTGATATTAGGTTATAAATACATGTTTCTTTGCTTGAAAAATTAAATGCATTGGGTCCGGCTGAGTGGACAGTTTTGTAACTCCTTAAAAAAAATTAAAAAACTAAATTGTATGTTTTTTTCATGCCTAAAGAACAATAAAAACACACAAATATTCTGACCAAGGTTCTCATAATTGCATGAAAAGGTTAAAGCCTGCACTGGAATAAAAACACAGGGGAAAAAAATCTTGATTAAGGTTCTCATAATTCATGCATGAAAGGGTTAATCCAAATAATCAGTCTAAAATGGATCGTTTTCTGGCCGCTGGCTGATACCTCACCAAATAGCCGAGTATGTTTCTACTAGTGGAAATAATTGAAAACAAAATAATCATAGTAGATAGAAGTTGACCATAGAAATCCCACCATTTTTTAGAACAAAACTGCCATAGATTGTGAGTAATCTGCCGATGCCAGTTTCGCCTTTGGGATTATAAGCACCTCTTCCTTCTAAAACTGGATTTCCCCCGCTAGTAATTTATTTTTCAACCCGCATTAAGTGAAAGCTCTTGGATGTGATATCTGATGTGTTTGTTCTCAGGCTGTTGATGATCAGCAGTCCCTCTTCCCTCTCTTTCATTTCTCGACTCTCCTCTCACTAATCTCTCCGTGCTCATTGATAGATATAATATATGAGAGGTATTACTTAATTTTTGATTTGCTCAGGCTGTTTCCCCTCAGCCGTGACTCCAGCCGTTTATGCCGTGATTGCTCTTGACATTTTAATAAGAAACTTTCCTGCGCTGACCCCAAGGTACCCACCAATGTGTGCCCTGCATCGCAAGTGAAACATAACACAAGCTGAAGTGCAACTGTAAACATGCAGAAATCCAGCCTAGCTTCCTCTTTCATGTTTTCTTAGCCTTTTTGCATTTGCTAAGACCCGAATGAATTATAAACAAGTTCGGAGACGTCGGCTCTGTATGTATTTGTTTACAGAAAAAAATAAAAATAAAAGCAAGAATATCAGCATTTTCAGATTTCTTTGAAACACGATTTTCAGTCTCTGATCTGATGCTTCCAACAGTTTCCTTCATGCGTCTGTTTTTGTGACGCGTGTCACGAGTACACAGCTGGTGTAATCCCACAGAATGGAAACACTTCTCCCATTAAAAAACAAATCCACCAAATTAATGCTAATCTCATCTTTGAAGATCATACAACCCTCCTACTTATCAGTGAGCAACACCGATATTCATCTGCCAGGTTTTGTTAAGTATATGAGGGATGTTAATTATTTCACCGAGGTTCTTGAGCCACTTCAGTAGCAGGTCGGATTCACCGCCGTTAATTGTAGCTGCTTACCCAGAAGTGTTTGGAGGAATTAGAAGGAAACACCTCGTAACAGTGTTACACATATACCACAGGTGTCAAACATGCGGTCCAGGGGCCAAATCCGGCCCGCCAAAGGGTCCATTCCGAACCCTTGGGATGAATTACACTAAGATATTAACAATCCTTTTATTTAAGGGTCCACATTCAGACCTATTCAATCTCAAGTGGGCAGGACCAGTCAAATACTATCAAATATAAGGAATGAGAACTCCAAATTTTCCAAATTTTTCTCTTTGCAAGTGTAAATATGTTCATGTATTTACACTAAAACAAAGTATAATTTTTGCAAAAAAGTGAATAACCCGAACAAATATAAACAACCTGAAATGTCTTAAGCGAAGTAAGTACAATTTTAACAATATTCTGCCTGTTACTAAATGTTTTGTGTGTTTGTGGATCCACTGTGAGCTGTAAGTTATAATGTACATGTGGAAATGATAAACTGAGGCAGAATAATTGTTAAAATTACACTTATTTTTTCAGTTTGTTCATGTTATTCCCATCTTTTGAAAAGATAGTTTGTCGATGTAAACCTTTTCATAATGTAAATTTTCTTTTTTCGCTCTAAAACATACATTATTTATATATTATTATGTTATGATTTTACTGGTTCGGCCCACTGCAGACCAAATTTAGCTGAATGTGGCCCCTGAACTAAAATGAGTTTGACACCCCTGACATACAGTACAGAGAAATGAAACAACACTGTTAATAGCACTGATTTTCACCAGATTGTTTTTCAGCTTTAGTCACGTTTTGTTATAATGACAAACATTTGGGGTCATTAGGATACGTATTCATTTATTTGATATAACTGCTATCGAGTGATGACCCTGAGAGATGCACTGAACCGGTATCATTCACATGCTGGTGCAAACCTGTGAAAAAAAAAAACCAAAACAACTTAATCTGCATTTAAAATTCAACGGGGGCTCTCTGTCACGAGAAGAAATATTAGTTTAGTTATTTAAGCTGCTGAAATAAAATTGTCATTAACCTTAAGTTTCTCCGTACGTGGGAGAGTCAAAAAGTTCTCACACAAATGTAATAACAAGTTTAATTAGCAACATAACAAAATTATTTCTCTATATGAGTTTCATACAGGGTGGGGAAGCAAAATTTACCATGAATATTTAGTTGTTTTTTCTCAGCAGGCACTACGTCAATTGTTTTGAAACCAAACATACATTGATGTCATAATCATACCTAACACTATTATCCATACCTTTTCACAAACTTTTGCCCATATGAGTAATCAGGAAAGCAAACGTCAAAGAGTGTGTGATTTGCTGAATGCACTCGTCACACCAAAGGAGATTTCAAAAATAGTTGGAGTGTCCATAAAGGCTGTTTATAATGGAAAGAAGAGAATGACTATGAGCAAAACTATTATGAAAAAGTCTGAAAGATACTATTAAAGAAGAATGGGAGAAGTTGTCACCCCAATATTTGAGGAACACTTGCGCAAGTTTCAGGAAGCGTGTGAAGGCAGTTATTGAGAAAGAAGGAGGACACATAGAATAAAAACATTTTCTATTATGTCAATTTTCTTGTGGCAAATAAATTCTCATGACTTTCAATAAACTAATTGGTCATACACTGTCTTTCAATCCCTGCCTCAAAATATTGTAAATTTTGCTTCCCCACCCTGTACATGCAGAGCAAGCTGACGTAGTGCCTGCTGAGAAAAAACAACTAAATGTTCATTGTAAATTTTGCTTCCCCACCTTGTACAGCTCTGGAAGTCACAACAAATTTAATTTATTTGTACTTTATGTTAATGTTGATGACTAGCAGTGAGTTCTTATAAATAAAACTGCACTTTCCACATTCTTTTGTATTATGATGTGTTATTATGATGATTTTTCTGAAAAATGCTTGGTTTTCACCGAACCCGCAGTCATATCGTATTGTATCGATATCGAGATATCTGGCATGAATATCGAGATATGAAATTTTGTCCATATCGTTCAGCCCTAATGAGAATACTGGAAGGTCTCAGAGCATGTGTGCGTGTGTGTGTGTGTGTGTGTGTCTGCACAGTTCTGAGAAATGTAGACATTTTTAACTGGCCAATTTGGTACCTACAGTTAAGGAATAGTCCCATCTCCACATTAAATATTTCAGCAAGTTGATAGGACTAATATTTTGGGAGATATTACACTGGAAAAAATCTAAATCTTACCAAGTGTAGTTTTCTCATTTGTAGTCAAAATATCTCATCACATTTAAAATAAGACAGAATCACGCAAAGAGTAACTTTTCAGTGAGCTATAAGAACTGATTTTTAGACAATAGACCTTGAAAATCTTATTTCAAGAAATCTTACCAAGACATATCATAAGAAACTTGCCCCCCCGATCACCACCAAAATTTAATCATGTGTTCCTTGGACCAGTATCAACATTACCTCAAAGTTTCATCAAAATCCTTCATAACTTTTTGAGTTATCTTGCTAACAGACGAACAAACAGACAAACCCCCAATGAAAACATAACCTCCGTCGTTCCTTGGCAATTATTTTTGTACGATTTCTTGGAATAAAGTTTTCAAGATCTATTGTCTAAAAATACGTTCTTATATCTCTCTGAAAAGTTACTCTGTAGGTGATTATGTCTTATTTTAAGTGTGATGAGATGTTTTGACTAGAAATTTGAAAAATACACTTTGTAAGATTTAGATTTTTCCAGTGTAGTCATTTTGGAATACAATAGCCTTGCAATCATGTAGCTTGGTTGGCCGGAAGCGCAGTGTCACACTGCATGATGGGAAATGAAGTTAAAAACAGGAGCGACGTGTTTACTAGCTTCAGTCCATAGAAATATGCACTAGATGTTGTATTCAGCCTCTCAGCCTGTGTCAATACCTCTGCCATATTTGTACAGGGTTCCAAGGTAAAAAAACAAACAAACAAAAAAACCTAGTATTATATAATTTGTCTTTTAACTCTCCCTTCCTTTCCTCTTCCTCGTTCACTGGCTAACAGGTTAGTCAGCCCACTCATTTCTCTTCCTCTGAGAAAAACATATTTGCTGAGTCTGACTAATATGGCCAAATATTAGAGGGAAATAAAACACTTCACTTGTCTATTAAATGTCTTCGAGGCTTAACCCATCTCAAAAAGATAACCATTAAAAACACATAAAAACCATTAAAAAAATCAGATAACAAAGCTTGTTTGACTTTTGACCTCTGGCTTGACACTGGTTTCTACACGTTTCAAAGTAATAGTTTGACACAGCCTTAATTAGGGATGCACCAATACTGGTACGAGTATGGGGTATGGGTTCCGATACTCAGTGTGTGTACTCATATTCGTACTCGTAAAATATATCCGATACAAATGCACCGATACCACTTACGGCCGTTTGACATTCACAGTTCAGTGCAGCAGGTACGCGGCGGTGGAATAATGTGTGTGGAGTGTGAAGAGTGTGGAGATTTAACGAAATAAATGACGATGATAAAAGTAACGCTGACTGCAAGGAACGTTACAGATACGGACGCAGCGTTCTGTCCGTCCTCTGCGTACATTCCATCTGTTTTCCAGGTGCTGGCGGATGTGTACCCAGACGGAGAATACCACCGGGAGTACAGAGCGGTGCGGACCACCGCCAGCAGAAGTGAAAACGAAACGTATCACTTATTTCTCTTTTCTCTTCCTGCTGAAGCTAAGCTTTTAAACCTTACCAGAGAAAACGCTGCAATATTAGTATCACATTAGTGTTACCTCTGTCATCTCCATGTTTGTTATTGCTGACTTTCTTCTTCGTTTCAAAAAACTTTACTCTTCTTCGTGGTGTTTGTCCAGTATGGTTAATTCAGAGCAGCGCCCCCTGGTGGATCAATTGAGAAACGCTCATTCCAACACATTAAATGTCAGTAGCAGCACTTTGTTCCAGTCAGACTAATGATGACAATAATAAAGCACATTTACAAAAGGAACTAAGAACTGGAATGGGGTTATTAAGTACTTGTATTTGTACTCTGTATCGGCAAGTACTCAAATGTACAGGGTGGGGAAGCAAAATTTACAATATTTTGAGGCAGGGATTGAAAGACAGTGTATGACCAATTAGTTTATTGAAAGTCATGAGAATTTATTTACCACAAGAAAATTGACATAATAGAAAATGTTTTTATTCTATGTGTCCTCCTTCTTTCTCAATAACTGCCTTCACACGTTTCCTGAAACTTGCGCAAGTGTTCCTCAAATATTCGGGTGACAACTTCTCCCATTCTTCTTTAATAGTATCTTCCAGACTTTCTCGTAATAGTTTTGCTCATAGTCATTCTCTTCTTTCCATTATAACAGTCTTTATGGACACTCCAACTATTTTTGAAATCTCCTTTGGTGTGACGAGTGCATTCAGCAAATCACACACTCTTTGACGTTTGCTTTCCTGATTACTCATATGGGCAAAAGTTTCTGAAAAGGTATGGATAATAGTGTTAGGTATGATTATGACATCAATATATGTTTGGTTTCAAAACAACTGACGTAGTGCCTGCTGAGAAAAAACAACTAAATGTTCATTGTAAATTTTGCTTCCCCACCCTGTAAGTACTCGTATTCGTACTTGGTCTGGGAAAAAAGTGGTATCGGTGCATCCCTCGCCTTAATCCAGAGATACTGAGATAATAAAGAAAAGACAACATTTGACGAATAATATAATAAACATTAAGAAATCTATAAGTCATCTGTCTTTGAAAGTTTTTCAAATGAACTGAACTTATTTAGTATACCAGCTCGGCTCAAGGATTGACTTAAAGCTTATGTAAGAGCTGAATCAAATATTTTACTGCAAACTGCAAAATTCATTTATTTTAAGTATAAATGCTTCGGCTTCAAGTGCAAATCAATTCATTTCATTGTGTATTAGAAAATAGTTGGCAGACTAGCCAGCATCTTATCCCTGTTTTAACTCATCCAAGTCCAAAACATAAAAAAAGCTCATGTTTTCCACATTCTTTTGGCTGTAGAGTATGTTTTCCTCTAAATGTATCTACCTGCTTGTATAGAATATCTGTGATGACAGCAGCTCCGGCTTACTGCTGTTTCATTTCATCTCCTCAGACTACATGTTGCCAGCTTGCCACTAACATTCTGAAATCTGAAATGTATGGGCTGAAATGAATGTCAGGTTGCAAATATGAATATGTAAAACAAAAACACATTGCATCCACCGCTCCGACTGTTGCGCTGCCGTACAACTGCCGAGACAAATAGCCTCCCCGCTAACTTTTAATGAGCCGAGCTTTTACTATCTATTGGAATTCCAGGTCTATTTCCTTTAAGTGTTGGGGAAATACAGAAGGAGTGTTAGAGGAGAGACGGTGGGGGTGGAGCGTGGAGGGAGGCGAGATCTGAAAGAGTGAAGATGGATTTCTGTGGGAGTGGTGAGTGGGCATTAGAATGCTGATGGTGCAGGAGGGTCTTGCGACTTGGGAAATCACTCGTCTGTATCATTTCTGCGCTCCAACCCACCATCAGAATCGCTTTCACTGGTGTTCATTCATGAGCATCCAAAAGTGTTTTTCACATACGCAATGCATCTGCTGCTCAACGCGTCTTTTACCTCTGTAATTGTGTTATTTGCCCGATAAGATTTTTTCCTTGTGGTGAACAGACTCAAAAAAGCTTAACAATGACTTCTATAACCAGGCCGTTTACGGGTGTCAAACATACGGGCCCTGGACCAAAACCTGCCCGCCAAAGGGTCCAGTCCGGCCCCTGGGAGGAATTAGTGAAATATAAAAATTACACTGAAGATATTATCATTTTAGTTCAGGTTCTACATTCGGTCATTTGGATCCCAGGTGGGCCAGACCAGTAAAATGCTATCATAATAACAACTCCAAATTTTTTTTTTTTTTTTTAATATATTTTATTCTGCAGTTTAAATTAATAATTAACAAGCCACTCCTTACTTAAAGACAGAGGGGCAGAGGCAGAGGACAGTCACGGGTATCCTACTGTAATGGACTTTCTGTGTTTGACGCGTGTCCTGATGTTGCACCACGGAAGGGCGCTATCGTACAATGGCACCACGGGTGCAATGCCGCTAATACAAATATAACACTGGTCAACAACAAATTTATTGTTGAAGTTTTTTGAGCTGATTTAGGATAATTTTGGTATGCTGAAACCAAAAATCACATTAATTTTGCTCAATCAGGTCAACTTTCTGAACTATGCTACATATTGGCTTTTTAACATTTTTGCTTACATTTATGGGCATTTTCACATCATATGATAAAAAATTCTTTCATATTTCTTGCAATAAACAAGTTCTGAAGATTTTACTTTTGCCAATTTACGATTAATGTTTTTTTAATATTACAGGTGTATGAAATGGCTTCGACTAGAAGATCTTGCAAAAATCAGCCTTACGTATTCTGCTACATCTGTGGTGAATACACCGTTGTACCTAACAGGAATCAAGTCACAAGTTTCACAAAGTGTGCTTATCAATCTTATTTTGGTATTAGTTATTATATTTTGTGAGAAGATCTAATTTTTCAAAATCAAATTAGCAAAAAAAACCTGACCTGATTGAGAAAAACAGATGTCATTTTTGGATTTAGCGTTGCAAAATGGTCCTAATTCAGTTGAAAAAACCTAGACAACTTGCAAAAAACATTTTTTTGTAACCCAGTGTAATCCTTAGTCCAGTGTTTTTCAGCCTTGGGGTCAGGACTCCATGTGGGGTCGCCTGGAATTCAAATGGGGTCGCCTGAAATTTGCAGAAATTTATTAAAAAATGTATTAATTAATAATGAAAAAATATATATGGTGAGTTGAGAGAGACAATCATAATCCTTAAAAGACAAACTGTGAAGCTGAAACTGAAGCACTGTGGTACTGTTTATCTTTCAAATGTTCATTGTGGTCGGTTTCAGATGCTGCAGCTCTTTCATAATTCATAGTTTGAGTTCTTGTTTGTTCAGTATTAATTGTCAGCCTTGTAAATCCAAGCTGGACTGACTGTACATATCCTGACCAAGGAAAATCAAATTCTCACTTTGTGCAGTAATCTACACCTGGCTTTTCTGCCTCCGTCCATAAAAATATACATTATATAGACTAAATGTTGTCTAAAATTAACGTTTATTTATAGCATAGTGTAGCAAACTAGTACATGATCAATAACAAACTGATTTTAGCAAAAAAAAAAAAAAAAAAAAAGGTCTCTGTTTTGAATGTCTGGGGTCACCAGAAATTTGTGATGTTAAAATGGGGTCATGAGCCAAAAAAGGTTGGGAACCATTGCCTTAGTCCAATCTAACTTTCTCCAAGTATGCGAGGAATGGAGTCCAAGCACTTGAAAAAGTGTTCACAGAACGTATCCTCAAAGACCTGAGCTTTTTCATCTGTAATAACAACATGTCATTGACCCACATTCGAAAAGAAGGAGGATTTGGATTGGATTTGTTTTAGTGTAAAAAAAACAAAAAAAAAAAAGGTAATATAATAAGAAAATGTTTACATTTACAAACTATCCTTAAATACAAAATGCAATTAACCTGAACAAATTCGAACAACCTGAAATGTCTTAAGAGGAGTAAGTGCAGTTTTAACAATATTCTGCTTGTTACTAAATGTTTTGTGCATTTGTAGATCCACTGTGATCTGTAAGTTGTAATGCACATGTGTAAATGATGAACTGAGGTGTCGTGTTGTTAAAATTGCACTTATTTTTCTTAAGAAATTTCAGTTTGTTCATAGTGGTTCATGTTATTCGCATTTTTTAAGGGATAATTTGTAGATGTTAACATTTTCATCATGTAATTTTACTTTTTTCAATCTTCTTTTCTCACAGTCTGTGTAAAAAGACTGTTTATTAACATCATAAATAGTCATATTATCACAGGTGTCATTACTATGAACCACTTCTAGCAACCTTGTTTACAGCTTTTCAGGTAGGCAGCATAATAGCATCTTTACATGATTCAATAAAAAATTAAACAGTTATTTTCATACAAATAGTATCATTTATCTGTTTGAAAGCATAATTGTAGGATCTTGAAGAAAGAAATAAAGAGGATTGAAACAACAATAGCAGAAGAGGCGAACAAAAGCTGTTACAGTCTCAACATGTATGTTTATTTTCCTGGCTCCATGTAAATAATTTTTTTTTAACCCATAAAGACCCAGTGTTACTTTTGTGGCAAATTAAATTTTCTCTGTACTTGACCTTTCTTACGTGACTTACCACCATTTATTGTAACATTATCCTCTTTATTTCATGTTTTTTCAGTGAAAAACCTTGTATTTTCTTGTATTTAATCCACTGATCATGTAGATCAGGGGTGTCAAACTCATTTTAAATCAGGGGCCACATTAAGCCCTAATTGATCTCCAGTGGGCCAGACCAGTAAAACAATAGCATGATAACCTGTAAATAATGACGACTCCAAATTTTTCTCTTTGTTTTCGTGCAATCAAAATTAAATTATGAAAATATGTACATTTACAAACTATCAAAACAAAAATGATGTGAATAACCTAAAAAAAAAGGAAATTTCTTGAGAAAAATAAGTGCGATTTTAACATTATTACACCTCAACTTACCACTTATACATGCATATATATTATGGATTGGATCTACAAAGGCACAAAATATTTAATAACAGGAAGAATAATGTTAAATTTTCACTTTTCAGGTTTCAGGTTTTTCACATTCAGGATAGTTTGTAAATGTGAATATTTTCATAATTTGATGTAACTTTTTACACTAAAACAAAGAGAAAAATTTGGGGTTGTCATTATTTAGAGGTGTAATGTCATGTTGTATTTTTCATATTAAACTAAGAAAATGTGGAGTCATTACTTATAGGTTATTATGCTGTTATTATTTTAGTTGAGATCCCATTGTTAGTTTAGGTATGTGGAACCTGAACTAAAACGAGTTCGACATCTTTGATTGTTAATATCTTAAGTGTAATTTTTGCGCTTTGCAAATTCATCCCACGGGCCGGAGTGGAACCTTTGGCGGGCCGGTTTTGGCCCCCGGGCCGCATGTTTGACACCCCTGATATAGATGTTCATAAAAGCTCAGGTTAAAGTTGAGGGTTATTGTATTAGAAATAGAGAAAACTGAAGAAAAAATGACTTTTTCAGCAAAGATATAAACAACTGAATATAAACCAAGTGTGTCCATCTTCTGTCGTATATCAAAGCCCATGGGTTTTACTGGTGAATCAATGTTGTAGAAGATGACAGTGTTTCTACGTTCACTACGGAGCCTCTGAACGTCCAAATGGGTCAGATCTGATGACCATGAAAAGATGACAAACTGTATTTTACACCAATTATTTACATGGATTGATAGGATTAGTGGAATTAAACAGTTACATCAGTAGATGGTTTTGGTCGACAGTAGATGTTTGGGTCTTTATGGGTTAATATGGTACTAAGGCAACACATTTTAGAAACTTACTGCCTTTGACCTGAATCATTTCAGTCAGTCCGCTTATATTAGAAGATTTATTGCAGGACCATCACTACCCACAGATATTTTATACATGGGTATATTGGGCAGTGACCAATAAATAACTTTCCCCTGGTGGGACAGGTGGATGCTGGAGTGGTGGAGGGGGCTTAAAGACTCGGTAGCAGAGTTGACATGCAGTGGCAGCTGGGAAATACACTTAAAATAGGCCGTCAAAATGGAGGGTGTGGTTAGTATGTGGAAAGAGCAATATGTTTGTATCAGCGGAGCTTGAGTTTTATCTGCCATGATCTCAAGGTTGAATAGAATAGAATAGAATAGAATAGAATAGAATAGAATAGAATAGAATAGAATAGAATAGAATAGAATAGAAGAGGCAAGGCAGGTTTATTTATATAGCACATTTCATGTATAAGACAATTCAAAGTGCTTTACATAAAACATAAAAGCATTACAGCAGGGGGCAGGGGAAGCAATAAAAAGTATAGGCAAAAAAAAAAAAAAACAGATAAAAACTTTAAGCTTAAAAGAAACAGTGCAGATCTGAACTTCTGAATAAAAACTCTATTCAAGTGCAGCTGAGAACAGGTGGGCCTTTTTGCTGGATTTAAATAAACATAGAATAGAATAGAATAGAATAGAATAGAATAGAATAGAATAGAATAGAATATCCAGATACTGTCATTTGTCCACAAAGTTCCTACGCAAGTATGGAAAGTATGGAATTTGATTTTATAAATTTCCAGGACTGGAAGAGTGTAGAAAATGAAACAAATCTATGGAAAAATATCCATGTCTCCAAGAGTGTTACCACTGTTCTATTTTCTAAAACATAAAATTATGCATATCTAACAAAGAAATGGATTGTTCTGTTTTTTAAGGCCCTTGCTAGCGCAGTTAAAATGTTTGTGTGAGAGCGCATACAGTAGGCTACATGTCCTAGAAAACACTTGGGCAGATTGACAAGTTGAATGTCCAGCCCTCTGCTCTTCTCCTCCTCCAACCCATTTTAAGGCCCGCCCATGTGTCGTCAAGTTTCACTACTGCTTTGATGGACAGGTGATGTCCACACACTGTTGGTGAGCGTACTGTTCAACAGGCCCTGTATGATGGTTGGCAGAACTCATAATGGGTAGATGTAAATGCTCTGACTGGCTCATAAATCCCAAATATAAACACTGGTTGGCTGGTTGGAATTTTTTTTTTTTTACCAAGGCGTCTGGAAATTCGGGTCTGAAGTATGGAATTTTGAAATTTCAAATGAGTAGGAACCCTGCATACATACACATACACTGGTAAAAAAAAAAAAAAAATCTGTAATTTAACAGAATTTTCACTGTTTATTTTACAGATTTTTCCTTTATTTTTAAGATACAGGAAAATATCAATGAAATTACAAAAAGAGACTGTGATTTTACACGTCAAATGTAAAATAACACGAAAAAACTGTAACTGTGAATAACCCAAAAATTTGCATTTTTTAAAAAAAGTTTTTTTTTTCTTTTTTCACAGAAAAATACAGTTAAAGTGCATTTGCAAATGTATCATAATTTCACAAATATTTGTTTTCTATTTATGAGATTAAACTGTCAATTTGAAGTTTAATACTGTAAAAAAATAATAAAACAAGATAAAATTACTGACAGTTAACCGTAAAAGAAGTATTTGTTCTGTAAGTTTAACAAGACTTGTTCGGTAATTGACAAATATCTTGTGTAATTACAGGAGGTTTCATAACAAAAATTTTGAATAAATGTATTTTTGTGAATGTATAACATGTATAAGTGCTGGTAAACTGTCAAAATACAGTTTTTATCAGTGGATTGTACAACTTAGTCTAATTGAAAATTATTTATACATATATTTATATTTATAGGTAATTTGATTGTTTTAATACATGTACATATTCTGTATTAAACATTAAAAAGTAAAAAAAAAAAAAAGCAAAATCTCATGTAAAGTTAGGGCAAAAAACTGTATTTTAATCATGGAAAATTACCATATTTTTATGAGATGGTTATTTTCCGTTATTTAACAGTATTTTTTCGGCACCCCTGCTGCCGGAATGTTACCATTTTTTCACGTTCTTTTTTTTTTAAGTGTAGAATGAATGAAACTTCCTTGCTTGAGTCTTTCAGTAATTATGTGTTAGTATTAGTAATTAAAAAAAAAAATAAAAAAAAAGTAACTAAAAATATATGTTGTCAGGTATATCAAATCCAGTAGTGAGTTTTCGGACACCCTTAAAATTAAGGAATTTTTGTACCTTTTAAATTATTGATGATGTTTTATCTGTATGTTCTTAGTTTAGTTATTTCTGTGTGGTTTTAGAACTAACTTTTATTGTGTTTTATGTATATTTTTAGTGTGGATGTATGATGTATGTAAGACTTAATGTATGGCTGCTGTCTTTAAAAAGAAATTTTTAATCCCAATCAGCTTTCTCCTGGTTAAATAAAATAAAATTAAAGACAGAAAAATCCATAATTTTAAAGAGTATTACGTATTTCCAAAAAAGTGGGGGGTTTTTTGGTTTATTTTTTTGTGTTTTCCAAAAGGTGTGGCTGCATCTGACAGATACAAACAAATGCAAGTGTTTTGTTTGTTTGTTTTTTTAATTTCTTATTAATTTTATATTTTTACAGAAAAAAATAAAACTAAATTCTTAACAGTTTCAACTTGTCCTGCCCTGGATATGTTTCCAAGGGCATTATGAACTTTTAACAGAACACGTACAGAAGGGAACATGTGGGTTTGGAGAATGGGACAATACTTGGCAGTTGGCAATACTTGGAGTTCAATGACTTCAGAGTGATTCTTAATGCAATAATATATCATAAATACATGGGCCGTCCAAAAACTGTTTTTCCACCACAGTATTGACAGGAATGAGTTATAGCACTTAGGATACCAGATTATTCCACATGAGGATGCAACGAAAGTTATTTCACAGTTAGTACAGCTACACCTGCATTCTCTTAAACCACCCACTTACCATCCAGCCCCCCCCGCAAAGGTGAGAAAAGGGGTATTGTTTTTGGTTTGGTTTGTTTGTTAACACTCTAGCAGCAAAACTATTGCTTCAATTCATACCAAATTGGGTTTATAGATTGCCAGTGACCTAGAATAGATCTGATTACATTTAGGGAAAAGTAGGTGAAAGTTCAAATTTTTTATGAATTTTTAAAATCTTTTTTTTTTTTTTTCCATTTACTTAGGTGAAATTTCTAATGTCTATAAAAACATCAGTTTTGTTTGAATTTGCTTCAGACTTGGCACATATATATGGAGGACTGAACCTGCCATATTGAAAAATATATACAGAAATATAAAAATGACTTGATAAATTAATTCATGTACTTATACATGGTACAAAAAAAAAATAAAAAAATTAAAAGGCATTTATTTACTTTAACATGCCATTTAACTTAACATGTATTTATTTATTTAGTCCTTATCAAGGTTATAATAGTTTTGGATTTTTAATTATAGTTTAGTTTTAATTAGTTTTGACTTTTTTTTCTCTTATTCAGTTAGTTTTAATTAGTTTTTAGAGCAGGTTTGTTAGTTTTTATTAGTTATCGTTTTTTTCTGAATGCTTAGTTTTAGTTTAGTTCAGTTTAGTTTTAGTATTAGTTTTAGTTATTTCATATATTTTATCTTCCTCATCATCCTATTCAAAGAAATTAGTGAGGCATGGATATGGGTTACCCTGGACACTTTATTTGGGGGTCGGGTTAGGGCGGCTCATGGACTGAGCAGAGACACAATGTACCGTACAATGTATAAATTCCCTATAGCAGGTTGAGGTGGGGTGCAATCCATACACGTCACTTACGTGAAACAATGTGAAGATGTGCAAAGCAGGAGAGGAGATGCACAAAGCAGCCAGCAGTTAAACCAGATAGAAACATATATAACCAGCTAACCAGCAGTTAAAGCAGATAGAAACATATATAAACCAGCTAACCAGCAGTTAAAGCAGATAGGAACATATTATAAACCAGCTAATCAGCAGTTAAAGTAGATAGGAACATATTATAAACCAGCTACCCAGCAGTTAAAGCAGATAGGAACCTATTATAAACCAGCTAACCAGCAGTTAAAGCAGACAGAAACATATATAAACCAGCTAACCAGCAGTTAAAGCAGACAGAAACATATATATAAACCACTTATAAACATATATAACCCAGTTCCTCATCAGTAAACCACACCTTAGCAGATATCTCATATCTTAATCATCTGCAGTTCCATTATTAGCCAACTTTGCTTCAGTTCAGTTCAGCTAGCTGTAGCTAGTAACATCAAACGTTTTTTAACATTCTAACAGGTTCCATACCTCTGTAATTGGATTAGTTTTCATCCTCCTCTTTTCTCCTCTTCTAAACTGTGCAGTTCAGGGCTTGGAAGGCCTTTTCATGGTGATAAACTCTCCAGTTTTAACCTGGATGCTAGTTCAACACTGACTGTCCTTTAGCTCTGCTCTGTCTCTGTCACTCACGTGCACACACGGTACGCCAAAAAAAAAAAAAAAAAAAACCCGACCCATGTATCACTACAGTAAACCCCAGACAGGACTGTGCTGCTGTGTCCCAGCTTTAGTCTGTATGTTCCAGGTAGAGTGGGGACCAGAAGACCACTGGAAACCACAAATGACCAGACATGACAGACTGTGAAGTGTTGTATGGTGTCACCAGCTCAAACTGCTGGAGCCAAATAAATCAATTTCATATCAATCCGACATTGACAAAGACGAAAACGAAGGGAATTGTATCCATAATTTTTATACGTTTTAGTTAGTTTTGTAAGCTCACGATACAGTTTCAGTTATCGTTTTTTTCTTTTAATTAGAGTTTTTATTAATTTCAGTTAACGAAAATGTTTTTTCAATTTTAGTTTTCGTCATTTCGTTCGTTTTCGTTAACGATAATAACCTTGGTCCTTATTTATATTTTTCCTTCTTTAATTTTTATCCCTGCATGTATTTATACACACAGAAATGTAAAATAGAGATGCAGGAATAAATAGGCCTTGGAGAAATAAACAGAGGAAAAAAATGCAAGAGCGGGAATACTGGGGCGGCAAATATGACTATGCATTAAAAAAAAAAAAAAAAAAAAAGTCAGATGAAAATCAAATATGGAAATAAATTTTAAAAAATAGATAAAGAAAATGTAAAAAGAAAACAATGCAAAAATAAATGCAGGGATAAAAATTAATAATATAAATAATATAAATAAGACAAAAATAAATAAATGCTTCAGAAAATAAAATGTTAAAGTAAATAAATGCCTTTAAATTTTTTTTGTATCATGTATTGGTACATGAAATACTGTATCAAGCCATTTTTATATTTCTGTATATATTTTTCAATATGGCAGGTTCAGTCCTCCATACATACATAGAGACAGTTGATATGCTGACATCAGCACACACATAGACATGATGACATCAGCTGGATCGATGCCAAAATAAGCTATAATATGTGCGAGGGGCGGGGTTTGTTGTTATTATTATCCTCATTTTTCCAAAATAACTAAAATCATCATAAGTATCTTTACCAGCTGCCATTTTCTCAATGAGCAGGAAGCAATATATCTTACTCTCTATTAAGTTCCTTCACACACACACCCCAAAATAAATAAATAAATAAATAATAACTGTGTATATTTTTTACCACTTGACCAAATCAGATAAGCTGACTAGATTTGTAAGTTAACATGGCAGTTTTTACTTGCTCCAGGAAAACTAGCAACTTGTGTAGTTTAACCCTGATTCGATCTGTCTAAAATGTACATTTTAAGCCTGAGAGGGCCACATGTACTTGTAGACTCTTACTCAAAGCCATTTCTATAGATTTTTCTTGATTATAAACTATATTTAGCAGAATTGTTTATATAGCATTTGTCAGGGAAATATCCAAAACTAATCTGTGTGTTTCAGTATAGATATAATTATTTAGACCTGCAAATTAAATCTGTTTTTTTTTTAAATTCATAATGTTGCTTGGGGATTGCTCTTTTTTTTTTTAATATTGTGAATATTGAAGTCCTTACAAATTAATCAAGGGTAAAATCTTTGCAAATTAATTTGAACCCTTTCATGCATAGCGGTCACTACAGTGGACAGTTATTCTCCAGCTGTTCTCCTATATATTCATGGATTTTGTTGTTTTAGTTCCATATCAGCCAACACAGTAGATGCTCATGCATCATCCCATACACTGCAATTTATACCATTACTGTAACTTTACTGCCCTTGATAAATCTGATGTAGAGTAACATGTTTAAGTGTAAATCGATTGCTTTTATTATTATTAGTCTGTAATTAACAAGTTGTTGGGTTTTTTTTGCATTATATCTCCATGAATTGAGTAATGATTGGTATTAGAGTGTTAAAATGTGAGAAAACATTAGATTAGTAGCATTAAAAATGTCTGGTAAAGGTTCATACAGGGTGGGGAAGCAAAATTTACAATATTTTGAGGCAGGGATTGAAAGACAGTGTATGACCAATTAGTTTATTGAAAGTCATGAGAATTTATTTGCCACAAGAAAATGGACATAATAGAAAATGTTTTTATTCTATGTGTCCTCCTTCTTTCTCAATAACTGCCTTCACACGCTTCCTGAAACTTGCGCAAGTGTTCCTCAAATATTCAGGTGACAACTTCTCCCGTTCTTCTTTAATAGTATCTTCCAGACTTTCTCGTAATAGTTTTGCTCATAGTCATTCTCTTCTTTCCATTATAAACAGTCTTTATGGACACTCCAACTATTTTTGAAATCTCCTTTGGTGTGACGAGTGCATTCAGCAAATCACACACTCTTTGACGTTTGCTTTCCTGATTACTCATATGGGCAAAAGTTTGTGAAAAGGTATGGATAATAGTGTTAGGTATGATTATGACATCAATATATGTTTGGTTTCAAAACAACTGACGTAGTGCCTGCTGAGAAGAAACAACTAAATGTTCATTGTAAATTTTGCTTCCCCACCCTGTACTGTCTTCCACATATAATTTTTGCAGATAATTCATTTTTCAGACGAACTAGTAAAGCAGGTAAACAAACAGCTACCCCGTCTGATAAATGAATGACCTAAAATAAGCATTAAAAATGTTTTTTATTTCATAGTTTTCACACAATATATCAGTAAATACATGTTTCTTTGCTCCAAAAATTAAACGTGTGGTGTCCAGCTGCTGAGTGGACATTTTTGCAGCTCCATGAAAAACAGGTTCATAAGAAAATTTTCTTTAGGCATGTTTTTTTCATGCCTAAACACGCAGGGAAAAAAAATCTTAAATGAAGGTCTCGTAATTCATGCATGAAAGGGTTAAAAGATTGAAGGATGACGCCCTCAGATCCGCTGATAAAAGCAAAACAAGAAAACCAAAAGTCGAGTGGAAAAAAACTCGGTGCTACATGTTCAGATTTCGATGAAACTGAATGTCACTCCAGTCTTCACCTCACTGTATGTGTCACCACGGGAAAGAAAATGCCACAGCTAAATCTGTTCTGCCCTGATGCAATAATCATTATTTAAAATGCCAAAGTGTAAAAGCCTCAGAGAAAAATATGATGATTTGGTTGCATCTCTGTGTTGTAATTAGTGATTGAGTGCTTTAGACTTTTCGATGCAGGGTTGCTCACAGATACTGCGGGCTTCAGGTTGTTTACAGCATTTGCAGACCTGTCATGTCCAGACTGGCCAAATCTAGTCTCTTTCCAGAGGCTGTAGTGATGGATTATCTGCCCCTAGGAAGCCATAATTCACCATTGTTCCCCTTCACTCCGTGGGCTAGCAATTAAGTTTGTAATTGCTGCAGGTTATTTAAGTATGTCTGACAGACCAGCATATGATTTTTTTTTCTTTTTTTTTTTGGTTAAATGAATTTTCTCTTGTCAGTCACTGCTAATAGACTCCTCCACCTTCTCTCCTGCTTGTTTCAACAGTTTTAATTTGGAAATGTGGCCGCAGTGTTTGTCGTACATCTAATTATACGAGATGGCTCGAAAAGTCAAACAAATCTCTGACATCTTTGTTGTTAATTAAACGCTTTTCTCTTTAATGTCATCATTTACGTATAGGGAAATGATAACCAAACCAGCAGGATGAGGCGTTGTCTGTGTTAGCGCATACAGCTTATGTTGTTTGAGGTTTGAATGACTTTAATTGAGTCCAGTTCTAATCTTTCGTTACATGTTGAGGTGTTAAGTACCTGATCAGTGCTACTGCTGTTACTGTTAATTACACTGGATTAAAATTTTAACTTAACCCTTCGAAGTCTGTGATATAAATGTCCATTTTTGCCATAACTGCTTATAATCACCATTTCAGGCATTTTATTTCACCTGTTACCCAATGTGTTGCATATCAAAATATGCAGAACATTCTCAGCTATCAGGAGAAAACTGGACCGCTGTTATGAAAATGTTGAGCCCTGAAGCTGAAAAATTAGAATTCCAATTTTGGGGGGGGGGGGGGGAAGAAAAAAAAAAAAGATAAATAACCTGTGAAATACCTTTACTGTGTGTAAATGGAATTATGGAGATTACATATTGATTTAGCAATTTGTTTTGTTCACAAAGGTAGTGAAACATATGAAAAACAGCCTAAAATAAAAATAAATAAATAAATAAGAATGTGTTTTTAATTGAAATTGTTGTTTTTTACTTGACTTTCAAAAAAAGTAAAACTGAGTGATATGAAATGACAATGAATAATAAATAAGTCACAGAAAGCGCTAAACAATGTAGACTCAGAGAAAGGGGGAAAGGGGGGGTGCTGCCTTCAGGGACCGACCAGAGACTCTGTAAATCTTAAAACTCAGCACAGATAAAACAGACGGCGTCTACACAAAACATATGAATTGATACAGATACATAAACTACTTCTATGCATTTTTTTTTTTTTTTTTTATGGTGGAGATGTGCACAGAACATGTAGTCTAGCAACAGTTTGAAGCCATTGTACGCTCATTGTACTACTATGTTGTTATAATTTACATCAAATATGAACATATTCATTAAAGTATGGCTTTGGGACCTGAACTTGCTCTTGAAAATATCACCGGTGGATCTTTATATATCAGAACCCACTGTGTCCCTATAGTGTATTCTTGTCTGTTTTTGTACTAGAAGTAAGTGCAATTTTAACAATATTCTGCTTGTTACTAAATGTTTTGTGCATTTGTCGATCCACTGTGATCTGTAAGTTGTAATGCACATGTGTAAATAATAAACTGAGGTGTAATGTTGTTAAAATTGCACTTACAGGGGTTGGACAAAATAATGGAAACACTTCTATGATGCCACAATGTTAGGTGTTTCCATTATTTTGTCCAACCCCTGTATTTTTCGTAAGAAATTTCAGTTTGTTCATAGTGGTTCATGTTATTCACATTTTTTTAAGGGATAATTTGTAGACGTTAACATTTTCATCATGTAATTTTACTATTTTCAATCTTCTTTTTTTACAGTCTGTGTAAAAAGACTGTTTATTAACATCATAAATAGTCATATTATCGCAGGTGTCATTACTATGAAGCACAACTAACAACCTTGTTTACAGCTTTTCTGGCAGCAGCATAATAGCATCTTTACATGATTCAATAAATAATTTGACAATTATTTTCATATAAATAGTGTCATTTTTCTGTTAGAAAGCATAATTGTAGGATCTTGAAGAAAGAAATAAAGAGGATTGAAATTCCAATTTTGAGGGAAAAAAAGATAAATAACCTGTGAAATACCTTTACTGTGTGTAAATGAAAATATGGCGATTACATATTGATTTAGCAATTTGTTTCATTCGCAAACTGTAGTGAAACATGAAAAACAGCCTAAAATAAATAAATAAATGTGTTTTTAATTGAAATTGTTGTTTTTACTTGACTTTCAAAAGAAGTAAAACTGAGTGATATGAAATGACAATGAATAATAAATAAGTCGCAGAAAGCTCTAAACAATGTAGACTCAGAGAAAGGGGAAAAGGGGGGGTGCTGCCTTCAGGGACCGACCAGAGACTCTGTAAATCTTAAAACTCAGCACAGATAAAACAGACGGCGTCTACACAAAACATATGAATTGATACAGATACATAAATTACTTCTATGCATTTTTTTTTTTTTTGCACAGAACATGCAGTCTAGCAACAGTTTGAAGCCATTGTACGCTCATTGTACTACTATGTTGTTATAATTTACATCAAATATGAACATATTCATTAAAGTATGGCTTTGGGACCTGAACTTGCTCTTGAAAATATCACCGGTGGATCTTTATATATCAGAACCCACTGTGTCCCTATAGTGTATTCTTGTCTGTTTTAGTACTAGTCTCATGTGACCAACTCCCTCTTTGTGTAAGATGAAGGACCTGCCTGTTGTGGTTTCTGTACTGTTCCCTCTGGCATCTCATCAGATATCCTAGTGAGTAGCATCAGGGTCCATTTACTGTCTTATAAAACAACCAGTCCCCTGCCAGTTTGGTACAAAACGATTCCATAAACAAAGATATACGTTGCAAAGCCTGCCCTTGTAAAAGGCCTTATGGGAAAAATGACACCTTACAAGCAATTTACACTCTTGCCTGTTGAGAGTTTCCTTTTTCTTCTCCTCTCCTCCTCTGTCTATCCTTTCAACCCATTATGTCGCTACATCATATTCATTACAAAGCGATGTGGTATGTAATCATTGCCAAATGTAATTGAGAGAAGTCATTTTCAGTGTTATTAATAATATGACCTTTTCTTCCTTCCACCTCTGTCCTTCTGTATTCTAGTTGAGAAAGGCAGTCATGGACCACATCTCAGACTCTTTTCTGGAGACCAACGTCCCCCTTTTGGTGCTCATTGAAGCAGCTAAGAGTGGAAACGAGAAGGAGGTCAAGGAGTACGCCCAGGTGTTCCGCGAACATGCCAACAAGCTGGTGGAGGTCAGTCATAAATTATACATGGGGGCACAAACACATACACGCGCACACATACACATATATATAAACATATATATACTCACATATCTGTTCTCATCCACCGGGTCAGAACTGAAATAATTATGTGCGTGTTCAATTATATGAGCGCTTCAGGTCAGGTCAACATAATGATTCCTAGAGCTGCAGTCGTCTTTCTGGCCAGTAAATAAAATAGCCTCTTTAATAAGAAGAGAAATGATCTGCAGCAGACATACTTGTCATTTTTAATATATAGCAGTGGTGTGTCATTTGAGGAAGAGCAACAAGAAGACCTTTGGAAATGACAAGATATTTACAAGTTTTCAGATTGTCTCTCACATCCACTCTGTGCAATGTTAAGCAGACCTTGCACGTCCTTGCTTTCATTGCTTGAATACCATTTTCTCTTAAGCAGCGGGGGAATGTTATTGAATTATTTGTAATGTAGTGACTTAGCAGAACTATACTCTTTTTCCTCATTCATTTTTGGCCAAAATCATATTATGAACCACAACCCAACTAAAATAAAATGCTTTGCACGCAGCTTTTCACTGCTCAAATACCCTGAGTAATTTTGTGCTTGCAGCTGGAAATAGAACTGTCCTTTTTTTTTTTTTTTTTTTTTCCTTTATGTGTTTTATCTTCTTTTATATTCAAAGTTATGGCTTCAGACTGCCCAGCCTCCTCGCAGAGCTCGAAAAGACATCATGTCCTCATATTAACACGAGTTATTTCTATATTCTCAGCAGTAAGAAAGCAGCAGGGGAAAAAAACTGGATTTTGTCATGAAACAACAATGGCAAAACCTAACAGAGAGTTTCCATTGCTCCAGTTAGTTTGGCTGAGAGCAGACTAATACTAGGAGGATAATTTCAGATACTAGCACATCTAACCTTCCTGCATCAACTCATGGGATGGATTTTCTCAGGAAAAAAGTGAAAACTTCTATTAAGTTCATGGAACCTTGCAAAATCCGAAAGCTCACCTCCACAGACTTTTTTTTTAGTTATGAATTTTTTTGGCCCTTGGAGCTAAATTTCATCATTAGTATGTGTATTCTTGAGCTTTGCCGAAACTGGATTGAAAATTGTATTGAACTTCCAGGAAACCCTAAGGATAATTTGCGGCCTATATTCGTGTAGATCGTTGCAGCTGAAATTAAATGATAAAACATCAATAATTTCTTACTCAAACACGAAATGCTTCTTTTTCAAAAGTAAATATCTTCTCTTGTAAACAAATTTTAATGTTATATATTAATATAGTTCTGTCTTATCTACAAGACCTAAGTCCTGCATAAAAAAAAAAATACGGGCTGAAAGAGATGAAAAACCCACATTCTGGCTATATGTTTTCCCAAGACTTATTTGAATTTCACTCAAACTTTTTCATGGGAAAGTGTTAATATTCACTGAGGATGTTTAATTTTTTTTTTTTTTCTTACATAAAACAGCTCAACAACAAATGTCTTAAAAAGTCCTGAGATTGGAGATTTAGCTTAACCCTTTCATGCATAGTGGTCACTCCAGTGGACAGTTATTCTCCAGCTGTTCTCTTGTATATTCATGGGTTTTGTTGTTTTAGTTGCATATCAGCTAACACAGTGGACACTTATGCATCATCTCATACACTGTAATTCATACTATTACTGTAACTTTGCTGTTCTTGATCAACCTGATCTGCAGTAACGTGTTAAATAAATTGCTAATTGTTATTAGACTGTAATTAACAATTTTATTTATCAAAAAGGTTGGGTTTTTTTGCATTGTATTTGCATGAAGTTAGTAATAACTAGTATTAGAGTATGCTAAAATGTGAGAAAACATCAGATTAGCTGCATGAAAAATGTTTTTATTTCATAGTTTTCACACAGTATATCCCTTTCTGATCATGGGTTTTAAATACATGTTTTGGTTTTTTTTTTTGCTTCAAAAATTAAATGCATGGTGTCCAGCTAAGTGGACATTTTTGTAACTCCATGGAAAATAGGTTAATAAAAAAATTTCAATCACATTGTTTTTTTCATGCCTAAACAGGAATAAAAATACTCAGGAAAAAAAACTCAACTAAGGTTCTCATAATTCATGCATGAAAGGGTTAAACTTGATGTAAAGGTTCTATATATAGAACGTTCACATTTGCACATCATTGACGTTGTCATAAGTGTTTGCTCCTGGAAGATTCTGTACGGTTTCTGTAAATTGGCTTGAGAGTCGGGTTTTGACCAACTCTATATACTACTTGTATTTATATAGATGTGTGCATACAGGGTGGGGAAGCAAAATTTACAATATTTTGAGGCAGGGATTGAAAGACAGTGTATGACCAATTAGTTTATTGAAAGTCATGAGAATTTATTTGCCACAAGAAAATGGACATAATAGAAAATGTTTTTATTCTATGTGTCCTCCTTCTTTCTCAATAACTGCCTTCACGCGCTTCCAGAAACTTGCGCAAGTGTTCCTCAAATATTCGGGTGACAACTTCTCCCATTCTTCATTAATAGTATCTACCAGACTTTCTCCTAATAGTTTTGCTCATAGTCATTCTCTTCTTTCCATTATAAACAGTCTTTATGGACACTCCAACTATTTTTGAAATCTCCTTTGGTGTGACGAGTGCATTCAGCAAATCACACACTCTTTGACGTTTGCTTTCCTGATTACTCATATGGCCAAAGTTTCTGAAAAGGTATGGATAATAGTGTTAGGTATGACTATGACATCAATATATGTTTGGTTTCAAAACAATTGATGTAGTGCCTGCTGAGAAAAAACAACTAAATGTTCATTGTAAATTTTGCTTCCCCACCCTGTATATACTCAGGAAAACACACTTTTTGATATTCTATGCCATTTCTGCAATCAGACCCTACTAAATCCCCCCCAAATCCTCCACATTGGGCCTTTAAATAAAATCCTTGACTTGATCTGGGAGGGTTAGTTGAGTTGTATGGACCATCATCATGCATAAACACAGTCCATCAAAGCAGTAAATGTTTAGGAAAAGGGAATGCATCAGTTAGCTCATCCTATTCTGGTCAGTTTTCTGTGTTGACTATATCTTGTTTCAATGACTTTAAACAGACTTTGTTTCTCTGTCATTCAGTCCTGCAGCAAAGGAAGCATCCCATGACAAATTCTCTCCTTTCTTTGTGGAGAATTGCCTTTTGTTCTCATAACCCATTCAACGCCGCCTTTAGAACCTTTTATACAGGCCTTTCTTAACACACTGTCACTTACGACAGCACTGTCTCTTCCTCTGACATCAGCTGAGCCAGTGAGTGATTTGTGTGGCCTTTTGGTCCGCCCCAGCTGTTTGCTGATGAGGGAGGATCTGACGGATGCTACACTGAAAACGTGTCTTTTGCATACTATGCCATTTAATACTTTGTTAGCCTAAGGACATTTGAGGCAGATGGGTTCTGTTATTCCTTCTCATAGAGGAAAATAGGAAAGAGATGCTGCACTGCTTTCTGTCCTGAATTATAAAGCATATGGCTCCAATAAGGTTCACAGCAGTAGGTTTTAGGAAGAGAGGATTTACCCCAACTACAGGAAAGCTAACTCTAGCTGTGCAGTGGCCATAGATCATTGGGATGATCTCTTTATCAGTGTAAAAAAGACCATTTTATATGCAAATATAATCTTTTAACAACCAAAGGTATGTTCAGTCCGCTGTGTTGAATGCAGAGTAGTTTTATATATATATACAGGGTGGGGAAGCAAAATTTACAATGAACATTTAGTTGTTTTTTCTCAGCAGGCACTACGTCAATTGTTTTGAAACCAAACATATATTGATGTCATAATCATACCTAACACTATTATCCATACCTTTTCACAAACTTTTGCCCATATGAGTAATCAGGAAAGCAAACGTCAAAGAGTGTGTGATTTGCTGAATGCACTCGTCACACCAAAGGAGATTTCAAAAATAGTTGGAGTGTCCATAAAGACTGTTTATAATGGAAAGAAGAGAATGACTATGAGCAAAACTATTACAACAAAGTCTGGTAGATACTATTAAAGAAGAACGGGACAAGTTGTCACCCGAATATTTGAGGAACACCTGCGCAAGTTTCAGGAAGCGTGTGAAGGCAGTTATTGAGAAAGAAGGAGGACACATAGAATAAAAACATTTTCTATTATGTCCATTTTCTTGTGGCAAATAAATTCTCATGACTTTCAATAAACTAATTGGTCATACACTGTCTTTCAATCCCTGCCTCAAAATATTATAAATTTTGCTTCCCCACGCTGTATATGTATATTCTTTGTTTAGATGGAATCCCTGTTTAATTATCTAGTCATTCTTATCTGCATATTTTCCTTTACTCTGCTTTTTATCAGAAGCTTTTAGTCTTCTTGTAGCACTGTAAATAAAAGGACATTCTTTAAATGGTAAGTGAATATGGTACATTTTAGATGAAACTGATTAGTCTTTCCCATTCTTCTTTAGAGGGATATTGTTTAATAAAATGTAAGTGGTTGTGATTTTTGCAGCAGTGCTAGCTTGCCTGTTATTGAATATTCATTGCCACATCTCAGTATTTGACTTTTTTTTTTTTGTGTGTGTTTGACATTGAACACGAGAGGAAGAATCTTAGGGATTATGACTTTTCAGGTGTTGTATTATGGCTCTGATTCCCTGTAGAGTCTCACCAGCACTAGTAGGCTTGTGTTAACGTTTGTGTTAACACGATGGAACTTCCTCTCCGTTGCCCTACACTTGTCTCTCAGCACATGTCGAATCAGGATGCATCGTGTCCGTTTCACCTGGTGTAAGATGTTTCTGTCATTCAGATGCACATGCAGCTTGACATACTGACACCATATCAGTGTCATGTTAGAGGTTGGACTAAATGATTTTTATTCCTTATGCCTGTAGACTCGTTGAGACAAAAAGATTTGAGCTCTGTAGCGTCATGGTAAAGTAGTTAGAGTTTGCAGTGGTTCATGAGAAGTGCCTTGGCATGTAATAAGCCAGACCTTTGTTGGGTTAAATTGACTCATCACATTGTAACTGGTTGAGCAGCACATGCATATGAATCTACTATCATGAGATGGCGTGGTGTTGTGTGGATGAAGTCAGATTAGAGGCAATTGTGGAATTACAGTTACAAGGTGATGAAAATGAGTAATCAGTGTGGCTGGACACAGTCGGAGATGAAAATCACTGGGAAAAAAATTATTTTAAACAATCTTGCTGAAGAGGAAGCTGCGGGTTCACTGTTACCGTGGTGTCAGATCATCATAGAGTTTTATGCTTTAATAGTTCAAATTCACAGGCAGAGGAATGAACTTCATGTTTGCATGTTAAATAGTGTTTTGACGCATGCAAATGTGATTGCTGCAGAGAGAACTCAAAAATCACACCAAATTAGAGTTTCTCCATGTGCAGCGGTAGTCTTTTTTAGTACTTTCTGCACTGTACAGCTCTTGCCTGTCTATGGTACTTCATATAAAATGTGTAAAGGAGGTGGAGGGCAGAGTGTTCATTCTGTTGGTGTGAACCTGTATCATTAGCGGTCATTGCTAACTTGATTGCTAATACATTTGTCTCCAGGCAATGATCTTAAACTCTGGACATTGTCCAAAGAATCAGGATCGTTGTATGGACTTGCCCTTTCACACACACATACCACACACAGCAGTAGACTGTCTGTGTCACATGTGTTCTCACTGGAAATGCTGAGTTGTTTAAAGCAGGGGCCTTAAACATGCGGCCCGGGGGCCAAATGTGGCCCGCCAAACGGTCCAGTCCGGCCCATGGGATGAATTTGTGAAATGCAAAAATTACACTGAAGATCAGAAGTGTGTGAACTCATACAAGGAATTGGCTTCGGTTTTTCTTAGCTCACGACGTACAATTCTAACATAAACCCAAACACACTTAAACGTAGACCTAATATCAACAACCATTTGGCTAGAGACAAGGACCGCAATGGGATTATATCAACAATCATTTTAGTTCAGGTTCTACATACAGACCAATTCAATCTCAAGTGGCTAAGTTCGTAAAATACTCCCATAATAACCTATAAATACTCACAACTTCAATTTTTTTCACTGCAAATGTAAATGTTTTAATGTAGTTTTCCTGTATTTACACCAAAGCAAACCATAATTTCACAAAAAAAAAAAAGTGAATGACCTGAAATACCTGTAAATTGTAATGTAAATGTCCAATCCAATCCAACTTCATTTGTAAAGCTCTTTAAAACAACCACAGTGGACCAAAGTGCTGCACAGAAAAATAAAGAAAAAACCAAAATAGCAGAGTAAAATACAGGAATATATTAAGACATAGAACAACTGTAAAATAAAATAAAAAAAATTCAAAATAAATAAATAAATAAATAATACAGAAGAATAGATAAAACCTAAATAAAAGAATACAGTACAAGAATAGATTAAAGCATAAAAAGCTGTACAATTAAAAACAACCACAAATAAGAACAATAAACCAATACCAGAACAATAAACCAAACGTGTAAATGATAAACTGAAGAATAATATTGTTAAAATTGCACTTGTTTTTAAGACATGTTAGATTCTTCATGTTATTCATATTGTTTTAGACAATAGTTTGTGATGTAAACATTTTCATCATGATGGAAAGTTTGGAGTTGACATTATTTATATATTATTATGTTACTAGCGGCATTGTACCCGTGGTGCCATTGTACGATAGCATGAGAGGCTAAAATCGCCTAGCATACCTCACAGCATTTGAATACGAACATAAAATTGTGCCTAGTAGATAGTCAGGTAATGTTTCTTCTCATTAGGCGAGTTTGGCGGCAATCGGGCCTGTGAAGGTCTGTGGTGAGCTAGGACTTGGTCCGAGGTGAGCTGGGACCCGGTCTGTGGTGAGCTGGGACCCTGTTAAAATCGCCCAGCATACCTCACAACATTTGAATACGGACATAAAATTGTGCCTAGTAGATGGTCAGGTAATGTTTCTATGCGTTTGGCGGCGATCAGACCTGTGAAGGCTGAGGAAAACCCGTACAAACGCCCTCCTGCGCTGCAACATCGATCAGACGGACGGCGTTATATATTTTGTTGTTATTTTACCGGTCCGGCCCACTTCAGAGCAAATTTGGCTGAATGTGGCGCCTGAACTACAATGAGTTTGACACCCATGCTTTAAAGGATGTGGTGCTTCCAAAGTAGTCTGACTCACAGGAAGCAGTCACTTTTATTAATCCTGCCACTGTTGGATTGTTTCTCTTGCCGTTCTCCTCCCACTCTACTGTCTGACAGTTCCCTCCTTCCAAGTCCCGGCTATGGCTTCCAACTCAATACTGTAAAAGGTAACGTTGGATGAAGATTGGACACTAAGGCGGACCTGTTGGTTCTTTGTGGCGCTTATTCCTGCTTTTATTGGAATTTATCCCTTGTACTGTCAGGACTTGTTTCCCCCTGTGCAAAACGTTCCACCGAAACAAGTTCTCCCCTACACTCTTTTGCAGCATCACTTCATCCCAAGACAATGCTGATTAGTTAGTAAAGAAATGCAAACAAGCTGGAGAGGTTTTTTTTTTTTTTTTTTTTTTTTTTTTTTTTTTTTTAAATCTCTTGTTCCAGAATGATAATGGGTTCATCCACCCCTTTCTCTAGTGCTGGCGCAGCACTTCAACAGAGTGTGGAGATATGTCTGGCTCTGCAAGACTTAGTATCCTGGGTAGAGCATGCAGGAGGCTCAACATGACACAGAAAGGAGGCTAAGATCTCAGTGTTGTGTTTACAGCACGCTGACGGTTGGCATTCCTTGAATTTTTCTGATGATTCCTGCTTCAACCCCTAGTGACAGGAGTTTCCAAATTTTGCGTCTCGAGGTAGAGTTTTTACATCAATTTCTACCAAGAACCCCCTCCCCCCTCTCTCTCTTTTTTTTTCTTACTCTCGGATGCTTGCTTGGATGATTCTCCCAGTCTCTCACCACTCACATAGGAATGTCGTCAACACGCTCGGTCTCTTCGCTGTGAATTCCCTGGACAATGACCTGCTCTACACAAACATAGACCCTACAAATACAGGGTGTCTCTTTATAATTTAACACATTTCTTATAAAAGCAAATGAATAGACAAAACTGTGGAAAGTATTACAAAATTAAAAGTAGATATTGAAGTTTTTTTGCACTATTAATTGCCCAAAGCACATTCAAGACAGTACTGGATTTCTTGCCATGTTGGCTGTATCATAGCATTTTCAATGGTGTCAGTGGCATCAGTGATCTTTTGCTTCAGGGCGTTGGTGTCCTGTATCTTTGTTTGATACTCGATATCTTTAACATAACCCCGTAGATGTTCATCTATAAAGCTCTGCTGGGTAAACTCCCAGAATACCTCAGTAATCTTCTTTCTGTTAGCTCTAGTAGTTTCCATTTACGTTCCTCCAAGTGGTTGCTTTTGACTGTTCCCCGAGTTCTGACAGATTTTGGAAAAACAGCATTTTCCTACCATGCACCAAGGTCATAGAATAATCTTCAAAAAACTGTAAACATATCATGGAGAATGCAGTGAAGGAGGAATGTCACTGTTTTTCTTGATGCTATTATGGTTGAATAGTTGTTATTGTGTTTTATTGTTAATTGTGTATCATGTATGTGTGTTATGTTTTTTTAACTTTGCATGGCTGCTACCTTGGCTAGGTCTCCCTTGTAAAAGAGATTTCTAATCTCAATGGGACTTCCTGCCCAGCCAGCATGTCCATGTGGGCCCCAGAAGGGTTATAATTGGGCTGCATATAAGGGTCCCATGTGGGTTTGTATGTCCATGTGGGCCCCAGAAAGGTTACATTTAGGCTGCAAATAAGGGTCCCATTTGGGTTTGTCCACAGTTTCCATGGTGGCCCCACATTTGTTTGCCCATATCAGAATCAGAATCAAAACAGAATCTCTTTATTGTCATTGTACCAAGTACAACGAAACTGAGGTAAAAGCTCTCAGGTTAAATGCAAAAATTTACAGACAGACAACAAATATCAGTAAAACAACAACAAATATCAGTAAAAGGCACAGTTATTTACATTAAAAAAAAAAAAAAAGTATTGCAAAGTAAGACATTTGCAAAACATAGAATTTAAGTAGTGCAAATAACATGAGAGGTAGTGCAAATGACATGAAAGATAAATATTGTGGGATAAGTAGTGTGAAGACTAAATAATATAAGATATTCAGATCTCTGATTCTGATTCTGATATGGGCAAACACATGTGGGGTCACCATGGAAACTGTGGACAAACCCAAATGGGACCCTTATTTGCAGCCTAAATGTAACCTTTCTGGGGCCCACATGGACATACTGGCTGGGTGGATAAACAAAGGTAGGTAAATAAACTACAGAGTGTCCCATAAGTCTCCGTACATAGGAGACATAATACATTCCATACATATATGGTTCTAACATGTATTTCTTTATATTTCTTCTTTATAGTTCTTCAGCAGACACGCATTGAAAGGTGTTCCCGACAAAATGGCAGTCATATAGAGCATATTATATAAATAAAAATGGTTTATGTCAAGAAACGTTTATTTTTCCTATGTATGGAGACTTATGGGACACCCTGTAGAACAGCACTTGGAGAGCGCAGACCTCCGCCAAGGCAGATCAGTGTCGTCCCCCCCCCCCACACACACACACACACACCTCGATGTTTGTTTGTCTGCCTGTCTGTGTGCAAGATAACTCAAAAAGTTAAGGATGGATTTGGGTGTAAACTTCAGGAAATGTTGATGCTGGCACAAGGAACAAATGATTAAATTTTGGTGGTGATCAGGGGTGGGGGTTGGGGGGGCACGGGGTCCCACTGCTCTGCCTTGGCGGAAGTCTGCACTCTCTTTTCTAGAAAAGCACTCGGAGAGCGCAGATCTCCGCCAAGGCAGATCAGTGGGCCCCCTTGCCCCCCCAACCCCGGATCACCACCAAAATTGAATCATTTGTTCCTTGTGCCAGTATCAACATTCCCTGAAATTTTCATCCAAATCTGTCCATAACTTTTTGAGTTATCTCGCACACTGACAGACAGACAAACCAACGCCAGCAAAAACATAACCTCCTTGGTGGAGGTAATAAATAAATAGAAAGAAAGAAATCCAGGGCAGCGATATCTGGTGAACGAGGTGTCCAGGGAATTGGACCATCCCTTCCAATCCACCGTTCTGGAAATGTCTGATTTAGGAACCCACCAACACGCAGTCCCCGATGTGGTGGTGCACCATCTACCTGGAAAATGATGGTTGGTTGAAGGTCATCCAATTGTGGTGCCACATAAATTCAGTCAAAAGGTCAAAGGAAACATTTGTAGTAATTGATCTTTCATTGAAGAAAAATGGACCAATGATTCAATTGGACATGATCCCACAATGTGATTAAAAACTTTGATAACTACTGAGTACAGAGAACAAATCTCATAAACATATCTTACCAGTTGCTTCTGTAATATTTTTTTTAAATCATAAATAGACTTTGTGGACACCATGTACTTTGTTCTATGGAGCCAGAGGGATAAAGTCCTGGCTCCAGAGTGTGCCCTGACTGATTTGGACATTTGCGTTCTCACATACAGCTCTCTTCGGATAATGTGTGGATAAATTCAGACTTGCTATGCGTGTGTGAAAGGGACTCTATATACTTGGCAATATCATTGTCGCTGCTGTCATCATCATTATTCGTGCCATCGGAGACACAGTCATCATAAGCGCCACCGTCACAATCCTCTAATATATTGGATAAATTAACATCCTGCTCAATGTCACTGCAGTCTTCTCCGCGATGTCAGGGAGGAACTGTCTGAAGTCATTAGCCTTTAGTTTGGACAAGATCACAAGTATCAAAGGGAAAGTGCCACTCGTCATGCCCGCTTCGTTCCTACTTGATTTTCTTCCGTTTGGGTCCTCGGTGTGCAGTCCACAGTCTATATTTTCGTCACTGTTGTTCTTTCCTCGCCTCAGTGAGAAGGCGGTTTCTCCCCGAGGGCTCTTATAATCACATCATTCTCTTTACACCTTCGTGACCAGCAGCAGGATACTAATTATTAACCTGCGTGTTGTATATCACCGGCTGAAAGATGGATCTGTATATGAATTGTAATCCAATGAGTGCGGTGTAGTCGAAACAAATGTGTTTTCTATGATCTCCTGGATTCAACTGGGTGCATTTATACTTGGCATGTATTCTTGTTTTGACTGCATTCAATACAGTCCGGCTTTACCCGTCCATATGTGGACACGTAGAGTCGAATCGAATAGAATAGAGTGGAGTAGAATAGAATACAGTAAAATTGAGTAAAATAGAATAGAATAGAATAGAATAGAATAGAATAGAATAGAATAGAATAGAATTAACTAGAGTGGAGTACAATAGAATACAGTAAAATTGAGTAAAATAGAATAGAATACATTTAAGTAGAGTAGAATAGAATAACATTAAATAGAATAGAATAAAATTGAATAGAGTAGTGTAGAATAGAATAGAATATAATAGAATTAAATAAAGTAGAATAGAATAGAATAGAATAGAATTAAATAAAGTAGAATAGAATAGAATAGAATAGAATTAAATAGAGTAGAGTAGAATAGAATACAGTAAAATTGAGTAAAATAGAATGGAATGAAATTAAATTGAATAGAATAAAATGGAATAGAGTAGTGTAGAATCGAATAGAATAGAATAGAATTAAATAAAGTAGAATAGAATAGAATAGAATAGAATTAAATAGAGTAGAATAGAATAGAATTAAACAGTGTAGAATAGAATAGAATAGAATAGAATAGAATACAGTAAAATGAGTAAAATAGAATAGAATAAAATTAAATAGAATAAAATTGAATAGAGGGGTGTAGAATAGAATAGAATAGAATTAAATAAAGTAGAATAGAATAGAATAGAATAGAATACAATACAATAGAATTAAATAGAGTAGAGTAGAATAGAATACAGTAAAATTGAGTAAAATAGAATAGAATAGAATAGAATAGAATAGAATAGAATAGAATAGAATAGAATAGAATAGAATTAACTAGAGTGGAGTACAATAGAATACAGTAAAATTGAGTAAAATAGAATAGAATACATTTAAGTAGAGTAGAATAGAATAACATTAAATAGAATAGAATAAAATTGAATAGAGTAGTGTAGAATAGAATAGAATATAATAGAATTAAATAAAGTAGAATAGAATAGAATAGAATAGAATTAAATAAAGTAGAATAGAATAGAATAGAATAGAATTAAATAGAGTAGAGTAGAATAGAATACAGTAAAATTGAGTAAAATAGAATGGAATGAAATTAAATTGAATAGAATAAAATGGAATAGAGTAGTGTAGAATCGAATAGAATAGAATAGAATTAAATAAAGTAGAATAGAATAGAATAGAATAGAATTAAATAGAGTAGAATAGAATAGAATTAAACAGTGTAGAATAGAATAGAATAGAATAGAATAGAATACAGTAAAAATGAGTAAAATAGAATAGAATAAAATTAAATAGAATAAAATTGAATAGAGGGGTGTAGAATAGAATAGAATAGAATTAAATAAAGTAGAATAGAATAGAATAGAATAGAATACAATACAATAGAATTAAATAGAGTAGAGTAGAATAGAATACAGTAAAATTGAGTAAAATAGAATGGAATGAAATTAAATTGAATAGAGTAGTGTAGAATAGAATAGAATAGAATAGAATAGAATAGAATAGAATAGAATTAAATAAAGTAGAATAGAATAGAATTAAATAGAATAGAATAGAATTAAATAAAGTAGAATAGAATAGAATAGAATACAATAGAATACAATAGAATTAAATAGAGTAGAGTAGAATAGAATACAGTAAAATTGAGTAAAATAGAATGGAATGAAATTAAATTGAATAGAGTAGTGTAGAATAGAATAGAATAGAATTAAATAAAGTAGAATAGAATAGAATAGAATAGAATTAAATAGAATAGAATAGACTAGAATAGAATTAAACAGTGTAGAATGGAATAGAATACAGTAAAAATGAGTAAAATAGAATAGAATAAAATTAAATAGAATAACATTGAATAGAGGGGTGTAGAATAGATTAGAATAGAATAGAATAGAATAGAATAGCCTTTATTGACATTGTGTGTTCAATGAAATTCAGAGTGCTACTCCAGTCTTTGCAGTAATATTAACGAAAAACCAATACTTCAGAAAACAAGAATAGAGCGAATATAAAATTTCAAAAACAATAAAAAAAAAAATCTAAAAAAAAATTGACAAAAGTAGGATGAGAATATATATGTAAAAAAAAGACATAAAATATGAGCGGATACAATATTTACAACATTAAAGCTGCGTATGATGTTCGTCACCAATTTTTCATCAAATCTGTAAACCCAGTGATATCGTAAGTATCCTGAATCTGTTAGTCTGTCCATCATTACGCACCTGAATTACTCCCCTCATGGTGAACAACTTTGAAGTCAAGCAGTCCATTTGTTTACGTACCAAACCGAAATCAAGCCGACACTCGGGCTTTTTCAGAATTCCACACAGCCACAGCAGCAAGACGCAATGAAGCTGTTTTTCCGTGTTTGTTACTGCTGCTGCGTGGAATTCCGAAAAAGCCCAAGTGACGGTTTGGTATGTAAACAAATGGATTACTTGTCTTGGAGTACACTTTGAAGTTGTTCACCGTGAGGGAAGTGATTCAGGTGTGTAATCACGGAAAGAGTAACGGATTCACGATACTTTGGATATGACTCGGGTTTTATAGATTTGATGACAAATTAGTGACAAACGTCATACGCAGCTTTGACAGTATGTGACAGTATGCACATCTATTAACAGTATTAACATTATGTATACCTATGAACTCAAGTCTTTATAAAAATAGTGCGTTTATATTTTGATAAATATTGAATAAATACTGCATTGTTCTTGCACAACTTATTGCACCTAATTCACATTTTACAGGGTTATTGCACATTATTGGAAGTGATTGTTTGAGGGTACATTGATACATATGCATCGTCTACATGTGGTCTCTTCCAACATGGCGTTCTATTTAATCACAGCCACATTTCAACACGTTTCTGTTTGCAGAGCACAATCTGTACCAAGAGAAGAGGTAGGATGTATTAAAACTAAGTCAAAAGACAGAGGAGGAGAAAGCAGGAGCCGTACCTTAGGGATGGAGAAGTAAAATCACGGCTATATCGCTGTATTACTGGTCTATTAAGGATTTTTACTAATTAATTCCCAAGACGGGCTTTAATAAGAAGAACCTAATCCTAATTTATCACCAATCCAGACATCTTTCTGTTTTAAAATACTTCACAGCAGATGAGATGTTTATAGTCTGAACATTCACCTTATACAGCCAGCGGTAATTTAAACAGGACGGGCTTTAGCGTTTTTAAGGATGCAACCGGTAATTCCTTTTAAAACATCCGTGTTTTCTCTATTTCGTGTTTTATTTCAGCTGGGGAATGTTCTCATCTTAACACAAGATTTTACGCTTTTCATCTTTCCCAACCATCTTCCCTACAAAGATCTTGAGTTCTTTATAGCTTTAACACAGTGTATTATTTGATGATTGGAACTACATCGTTTGTCTGTACGGCGATAGAAATAAAGTCAATTAAAGCCGCAAGCGGCATCTAAAGGCCCTCACCAAGGGCACGTCCAGTGGAAGTATGCTCATCGTTCAGCAGGTGGCGCTGTAGCCCCAAATTTTGTGTCTTCTAATGAATGGGTTTAGGCCTGGGACATTGACAATTGATTTGAGACAAATCAGTGTTCGTATGTCCGAACTGAACAAAATTTTGTATATATAAATCTGTAGGGGGCGCTATGAGCAAAAATTCAATTTGTTCCATTGAATGGGTGTAGGCCTGTGAGATGTACCACTGAGTCAAATTTGAGCCAAATCGGTGTTCGTATGTCTGAACTGATGCAATTTTCATGAAGGTAAATTTGTAGGGGGCGCTACTGAGCGAAGTGGCAATTTCTTTTGATAAATGGGTGTAGGCCTGGGAGATTGACAACTGATTCAAATTTGAGCCAAATTGGTGTTCGCATGTCTAACGTGAAGTAATTTTCGTAAAGGTAACATTGTAGGGGGCACTATGGCGCGGAATTTAAAATTTTTCTGATAAATGGGTGTAGGCCTGGGATATAGACGTCTGAGTCAAATTTGAGCCAAATTGGTGTTCATATGTCCAAACTGAAGCAATTTTAATAAAAAATATTAAAAAATTTTGTAGGGGGCGCTGTAGTGCAAAATTTCAGTTTCTTTTGATAAATAGGTGTAGGCCTTTGAGACAGATGTCTGAGTCAAATTTGAGCCAAATCGGTGTTCGTATGTCCGAACTGATGTCATTTTTGTAAATGTACATTTGTAGGGGGCGCTATAGTGCGGAATTTCAATTTCTTTTAATAAATGGGTGTAGGCCTGGGAGATGGACGTCTGAGTCAAATTTCAGCCAAATCGCTGTTCGTATGTCTGAGCTGAAGCAATTTTTATGATGGTAAATTTTCAAAAAAACTTCGCAAAGTTTGCAACCTTGTCACACAAAAACGGTGATGCCGATTCAAAAAATTCGGCTAACTTTTGATGCCCCACTTCTCTAGATACTGTACACCGATTTTGAGCTCATTCGGCCAAACGGCTTAGTAGGAGATAGTTAAAATACAACTTCAGTGAAAACGCTGACTCAGCATTTTGGAAATTTCAATCCAATATGGCCGACTAAGGGTTGGTTTAGGGGCGTGGCCATAATAATATTTTTTGTTTGTCTCCTCATGATGAATCTGTCTACCGATTTTCGTGGCTCTACGACAAACTTTATGTTGGACGCGCTCCCATTGGCGCAATGCATTTCCACTTTTCAAGGGGGCGCTGCCGCAACATTTCTTTACCGACATCTACGAAACCTATATGTAAATTCAATTTCTCACACTTCTGAATTTTAGGCAAAATTTGGTGAGTTTTCGTAAATGTTCAGAGGGTCAAAATTGAGCTCAAAGCGCAGGACAAAGAAAAATAAGACAAAAAAAAAAAAAATAAATAAAAATAATAATAATCTGAGCAAGAACAATATAGCCGTTTCTATGGCAACCACGTATTTGCCCTTTTTTGAAAGTTCTCGAGGCCCCCCACATGTGTGTGGGGTCAGATGTCACCTGTCGTGCACTTACACACATGTGATTGACCCCGAGTGGGCGTGTCCCATTGACTCCCATTCATTCTGAGCAGGTGTAAATATGCGATTTGTCCACATGTCATATACATCGTCGGAAAGGTCTCAGTGCCGTGAATGTGAATATGTGTGAGAGTGGCGACAGTGGCGAAAGGCGACCGCGTCACTGGCGATTTTGTCCCCATGCGCCCACTGCAGACTCAATAGGCCCTGCGCCGGCTTTACTCGGCTCGGGCCTAATTAACTAATAAAAAAAAAAAAAAAAAAAATTTAAATTCGTAAAAGAAAGAAAAATATAGTCAATTAACTAAATTTAAAAAAAAAGAAAAGAAATAAAGTCATTTTAAACTGTTTTTGGAGAGAAGAATGACAAATAATTTATGATTTCAACCAAAAAATCTGAATCACAATGCTTTATTAACCCTTTCATGCACAAATTGTGAGAACCTTAATTGTGTGAGTGTTGAGTGTTTTTATTCCTCTTTAGGCATGAAAAAAAATAATAATGCGATTGAAATAGTTTTTTATGAACCTATTTTTCATGGAGTTGCAAAAATGTCTACTCAGCTGGACGTCATGTGTTCAATTTTTTAAGCAAAGAAGCATGTATTTACCAATGAAATAATTTTTTAAATGTTGTTAATCTGATGTTTTGTCACGTTTTAACAAACGCTAATACTAGTTATTACTCACTTTATGGAGATTATATGCAAAAAAAAAAAAAGAATGTTAATGACAGTCTAACAACAATAACAAGCACCTGATTTACACTCAAACATGTCACTGCAGATCAGGTTTATCAAGAATAGCAAAGTTTCAGTAATGGTATGAATTACAGTGTATGGGATAATGCATACAGGGTGGGGAAGCAAAATTTACAATATTTTAAGGCAGGGATTGAAAGACAGTGTATGACCAATTAGTTTATTGAAAGTCATGAGAATTTATTTGCCACAAGAAAATTGACATAATAGAAAATGTTTTTATTCTATGTGTCCTCCTTCTTTCTCAGTAACTGCCTTCACACGCTTCCTGAAACTTGCGCAAGTGTTCCTCAAATATTCAGGTGACAACTTCTCCCATTCTTCTTTAATAGTATCTTCCAGACTTTCTCCTAATAGTTTTGCTCATAGTCATTCTCTTCTTTCCATTATAAACAGTCTTTATGGACACTCCAACTATTTTTGAAATCTCCTTTGGTGTGACGAGTGCATTCAGCAAATCACACACTCTTTGACGTTTGCTTTCCTGATTACTCATATGGGCAAAAGTTTCTGAAAAGGTATGGATAATAGTGTTAGGTATGATTATGACATCAATATATGTTTGGTTTCAAAACAATTGACGTAGTGCCTGCTGAGAAAAAACAACTAAATGTTCATTGTAAATTTGGCTTCCCCACCCTGTAAACGTCCGCTGTGTTAGCTGATATGGAACTAAAACAATAAAATCCTTGAAAATACGATAAGAGAACAGCTGTAGAATAGATGTCCACTGTAGTGACCAGTATGCATGAAAGGGTTAATCCCTGGAGGAAATTTTTGCATCTTGCAGTTGTTCCATTCAAGTATAATAAAAATTAGCAGGAGCAAAAATATCAACACAACAGAAAGAGGAAAAAGAATATATATACACACACATTATTAAAACACAATTAGAATAACTGATCTTTCTCCTCTCAATCTCTTGCCATTATATTTATTACAATTGATATAATCACATAAAACAGAGCATCTACGACTACAAAACCACATCACACTTTTTTTTTTTTTTTTTTTTTTTTTTTGACCGTCTGCTTGCTGCTCATAACACCATATTTTCTGATTTCTGTCATGTTTTATGCTGTATGACTTTGGTTGAAAGACAATTAGTCTTTTCTTTGTGTTTTGCTTGATGGTAAATATAAAGACTACAATAGGATAGTGAATAAAGGTTGATTAAAGAAACCGTCCTGTCTTTAAACATCCATTCACAACCTTCAGTAATCATCCGAGCCGCCTTTTCCTCATGTCTGTATATTAGCTGTCGACATTAAATGACCATCCTCCGGTTTTTACGTAACTGTTTCTGATTTTCCTTGATGCTCTCTATTAAATTAGTGCTGCCCACACTTGATACGCTGTTGTTAATTTAAACACAAGATGAATATCCAATCTTTTAAAGTTCCCACAGTTGGCTTTTATTGCCACTGCAGTGAGAATGTATACGTGCCGGCACATCTTAGACATCTAAAGGACGTTACGCTCCATCACTATTCTAATGTCACAATGTGCTTTTCCTGTGACCTTGACTGCGTCTTGGAATATATGTTCGATATATGTGCTAAATACACCGCTAATGGCTTTGCTTTGCTGTACAGTCGTTGTGAGCCATCTTGGCTAGAGACATGTGCTATTTTATCCTTGTATTTCAGTGGATTTTTTTATGCTAAATATTGTTTAAACTGTTTTATATCAGATTTTTTTTTTTTTTTTAAATGCTAAATAAGTTCTTTAGTTTGTTTTAGGGATGTAACGATTACCAGTATAACGATAAACCGCGGTAAAATAGCAGATGGTTAGTATTACCGTTTAAATTCTAATTATCATGATAACCGTGTTTGATTACCGCACTTTTAAGGGAAAAAAATCCATGTAAAACGTTGCTTTTATGTCAAATATTTGAGTATAGTTTTAATCCTTTCATGCATAGGCCACTCCAGTGGACAGTTCTTCTCCAGCTGTTCTCTTGTATATTCATGGGTTTTGATGTTTTAGTTTCATATCAGCCAACACAGTGAACACTTACGCACCATCCCATACACTGACATTCAGACCATTACTGTAACTTTGCTTTTCTCGATAAACCTGATCTCCAGTAACATGTTTAAGTGTAAATCAATTATTGGTTAGACAAGAAGTTGTTTTTTTTTTGCATATTTTATCTCCATGAAGTGAGTAATAACTAGCATTAGAATATGTTAAAATGTGAGAAGACATCAGATTAACAGCATAAAAATGTTTTTATTTCATTGTTTTCATATCACTTTCTGATATTGGGTTTTAAACATATGTATCTTTACTTCAAAAATTAAATGCATAGCTATTTTTGTAACTCCATAGGAAAAAAAAAACTTGATCGCATTGTTTTTTTCATGCCTAAGGTGGAATAAAAATACTGAAGAAAAAAATCTTGACTAAGGTTCTCACAATTCATGCATGAAAGGGTTAATTTATTACCGTTTAAATTTTCTATACCTAATATTTGGAACCGATATTCACTTTTGAAGTCTTTGAAAAGGTTCGTTAAGCATCTTTGTGTTATTTATGCAGTTAATTATATACATTTTTCAAATCGGATTTTATATTTTTTTGTGTGTTTTTTGTCCTTTTTTGTTGATATAGTAGGTTAAAGTGAAAAAGATAACAATAAACAGATTATATAAATGAAGTTGTGCTGAAAAAAACAGATACCAAACATGGGTATAGTAAACATTTGTTTATATCGTATATAAAGGCAAAATCAAAAGTACTGAAAAACAGACAAAATAGGCTCAGACCACTAAGGGTTAATACTTGAATGTTTTTGCCAACAGAAGGTACATTGTGCCAATTATTTTATTTGTTTGTTTTTTGTTTTGTTTTTTTTTTGTTTGTTTGGGTTTTTGTTTTTCAAAATACAACTTGGTTAAATTATTTCAGTGTGTGTATTAGTACTTTTTGAACATTTTGAGCACAGTTTCAACAATATCACGATAATAATGATAACCGTGATAATTTTGGTCACAATAACCGTGATGTGAAATTTTCATATCGTTACATCCCTAGTTTGTTTATAATTTTAGTGTAGTTTCAGCTGTTTAATACCCATTATTTATGCTAATGACTGTTTTCTAGGATACATTTTACAGTTTTATACCTGATTTTTTTCTGACTAATTTTACCATTTCCAACTTTTTTTATTTTCTAGTCTGTTTTTTACCCATTTTCTATAGCATTAAGTGTTGTTTTGAGTTTACATTCAGCAGTGTTATACCTAATTTGTATGCTAAATAATGTTTTTAGTGTATATTCACCTGTTTGGTACTCATGTTTTGTAACAAATGGGTGGTTTTTTGTTTACTTTCATGTTAGTCTTTAATGCGAAGTAATGTTTTAGATCATTTCAACTGTTTTGTACATGATTTTTTAAAAATAATAACAGCAATAGCAATTATAGCAATGGCTGTTTCATAGTCCCCTTCCATGTGGTTTTAACTGTTTGTAAGTCTTTTTATACTTTTTTTTTTTCACAGCAATGAGTATTAGTAGTCCGCTTTTAACAGTTTTATACCAAAAGCTTATGTTAAATGATGTTTTTAGTCAAGTTTAAACTGTTTCATTCTCATTATTGTAACAATGGGTGGTTTTTAGTTTACTTTCACATTAGTCTTTTAAGCTAAATAATGTTTTAGATCATTTCAGCTGTTTTGTACATGTTTTTTTTTTAAATAATAACAGTAATAGCAATTATAGCAATGGCTGTTTCATAGTCCCCTTCCATGTGGTTTTAACTGTTTGTAAGTCTTTTTATACTTTTTTTTTTTTCACAGCAATAAGTATTTATAGTCCACTTTTAACAGTTTTATACCAAAAGCTTATGTTAAATGATGTTTTTAGTCAAGTTTAAACTGTTTCATTCTCATTATTGTAACAATGGGTGGTTTTTAGTTTACTTTCACATTAGTCTTTGAAGCTAAATAATGTTTTAGATCATTTCAGCTGTTTTGTCCATGTTTTTTTTTTTTTTAAATAATAACAGTAATAGCAATTATAGCAATGGCTGTTTCATAGTCCGCTTCCATGTGGTTTTAACTGTTTGTAAGTCTTTTTATACTTTTTTTTTTTTCACAGCAATGAGTATTAGTAGTCCGCTTTTAACAGTTTTATACCAAAAGCTTATGTTAAATGATGTTTTTAGTCAAGTTTAAACTGTTTCATTCTCATTATTGTAACAATGGGTGGTTTTTAGTTTACTTTCACATTAGTCTTTGAAGCTAAATAATGTTTTAGATCATTTCAGCTGTTTTGTCCATGTTTTTTTTTTTTAAATAATAACAGTAATAGCAATTATAGCAATGGCTGTTTCATAGTCCCCTTCCATGTGGTTTTAACTGTTTGTAAGTCTTTTTATACTTTTTTTTTTTTCACAGCAATGAGTATTAGTAGTCCGCTTTTAACAGTTTTATACCAAAAGCTTATGTTAAATGATGTTTTTAGTCAAGTTTAAACTATTTCATTCTCATTATTGTAACAATGGGTGGTTTTTAGTTTAGTTTCACATTAGTCTTTGAAGCTAAATAATGTTTTAGATCATTTCAGCTGTTTTGTACATGTTTTTTTTTAAATAATAACAGTAATAGCAATTATAGCAATGGCTGTTTCATAGTCCCCTTCCATGTGGTTTTAACTGTTTGTAAGTCTTTTTATACTTTTTTTTTCACAGCAATGAGTATTAGTAGTCCGTTTTTAACAGTTTTATACCAAGAACTTATGTTAAATGATGTTTTTAGTCAAGTTTAAACTGTTTCATTCTCATTATTGTAACAATGGGTGGTTTTTAGTTTACTTTCACATTAGTCTTTTAAGCTAAATAATGTTTTAGATCATTTCAGCTGTTTTGTACATGTTTTTTTTTAAATAATAACAGTAATAGCAATTATAGCAATGGCTGTTTCATAGTCCCCTTCCATGTGGTTTTAACTGTTTGTAAGTCTTTTTATACTTTTTTTTTTTTCACAGCAATAAGTATTTATAGTCCACTTTTAACAGTTTTATACCAAAAGCTTATGTTAAATGATGTTTTTAGTCAAGTTTAAACTGTTTCATTCTCATTATTGTAACAATGGGTGGTTTTTAGTTTACTTTCACATTAGTCTTTGAAGCTAAATAATGTTTTAGATCATTTCAGCTGTTTTGTCCATGTTTTTTTTTTTTTAAATAATAACAGTAATAGCAATTATAGCAATGGCTGTTTCATAGTCCGCTTCCATGTGGTTTTAACTGTTTGTAAGTCTTTTTATACTTTTTTTTTTTCACAGCAATGAGTATTAGTAGTCCGCTTTTAACAGTTTTATACCAAAAGCTTATGTTAAATGATGTTTTTAGTCAAGTTTAAACTGTTTCATTCTCATTATTGTAACAATGGGTGGTTTTTAGTTTACTTTCACATTAGTCTTTGAAGCTAAATAATGTTTTAGATCATTTCAGCTGTTTTGTACATGTTTTTTTTTAAATAATAACAGTAATAGCAATTATAGCAATGGCTGTTTCATAGTCCCCTTCCATGTGGTTTTAACTGTTTGTAAGTCTTTTTATACTTTTTTTTTTCACAGCAATAAGTATTTATAGTCCACTTTTAACAGTTTTGTACCAAAAGCTTATGTTAAATGATGTTTTTAGTCAAGTTTAAACTGTTTCATTCTCATTATTGTAACAATGGGTGGTTTTTAGTTTACTTTCATGTGAGTCTTTTATGCTAAATCACGTTTTAGATCATTTCAACTGTTTTGTACATGTTTTTTTAAAATAATAACAGTAATAGCAATTATAGCAATGGCTGTTTCATAGTCCCCTTCCATGTGGTTTTAACTGTTTGTAAGTCTGTTTATACTTTTTTTTTTTTCACGGCAGTAAGTATTTGTAGTCCACTTTAACAGTTTTATACCAAAAACTTATGTTAAATAATATTTTTAGTCAAGTTTAAACTGTTTCATTCTCATTATTGTAACAATGGGTGGTTTTTAGTTTACTTTCACATTAGTCTTTGAAGCTAAATAATGTTTTAGATCATTTCAGCTGTTTTGTCCATGTTTTTTTTTTTTAAATAATAACAGTAATAGCAATTATAGCAATGGCTGTTTCATAGTCCCCTTCCATGTGGTTTTAACTGTTTGTAAGTCTTTTTATACTTTTTTTTTTTTCACAGCAATGAGTATTAGTAGTCCGCTTTTAACAGTTTTATACCAAAAGCTTATGTTAAATGATGTTTTTAGTCAAGTTTAAACTATTTCATTCTCATTATTGTAACAATGGGTGGTTTTTAGTTTAGTTTCACATTAGTCTTTGAAGCTAAATAATGTTTTAGATCATTTCAGCTGTTTTGTACATGTTTTTTTTTAAATAATAACAGTAATAGCAATTATAGCAATGGCTGTTTCATAGTCCCCTTCCATGTGGTTTTAACTGTTTGTAAGTCTTTTTATACTTTTTTTTTCACAGCAATGAGTATTAGTAGTCCGTTTTTAACAGTTTTATACCAAGAACTTATGTTAAATGATGTTTTTAGTCAAGTTTAAACTGTTTCATTCTCATTATTGTAACAATGGGTGGTTTTTAGTTTACTTTCACATTAGTCTTTTAAGCTAAATAATGTTTTAGATCATTTCAGCTGTTTTGTACATGTTTTTTTTTAAATAATAACAGTAATAGCAATTATAGCAATGGCTGTTTCATAGTCCCCTTCCATGTGGTTTTAACTGTTTGTAAGTCTTTTTATACTTTTTTTTTTTTCACAGCAATAAGTATTTATAGTCCACTTTTAACAGTTTTATACCAAAAGCTTATGTTAAATGATGTTTTTAGTCAAGTTTAAACTGTTTCATTCTCATTATTGTAACAATGGGTGGTTTTTAGTTTACTTTCACATTAGTCTTTGAAGCTAAATAATGTTTTAGATCATTTCAGCTGTTTTGTCCATGTTTTTTTTTTTTTAAATAATAACAGTAATAGCAATTATAGCAATGGCTGTTTCATAGTCCGCTTCCATGTGGTTTTAACTGTTTGTAAGTCTTTTTATACTTTTTTTTTTTCACAGCAATGAGTATTAGTAGTCCGCTTTTAACAGTTTTATACCAAAAGCTTATGTTAAATGATGTTTTTAGTCAAGTTTAAACTGTTTCATTCTCATTATTGTAACAATGGGTGGTTTTTAGTTTACTTTCACATTAGTCTTTTAAGCTAAATAATGTTTTAGATCATTTCAGCTGTTTTGTACATGTTTTTTTTTAAATAATAACAGTAATAGCAATTATAGCAATGGCTGTTTCATAGTCCCCTTCCATGTGGTTTTAACTGTTTGTAAGTCTTTTTATACTTTTTTTTTTTTCACAGCAATAAGTATTTATAGTCCACTTTTAACAGTTTTATACCAAAAGCTTATGTTAAATGATGTTTTTAGTCAAGTTTAAACTGTTTCATTCTCATTATTGTAACAATGGGTGGTTTTTAGTTTACTTTCACATTAGTCTTTGAAGCTAAATAATGTTTTAGATCATTTCAGCTGTTTTGTCCATGTTTTTTTTTTTTTAAATAATAACAGTAATAGCAATTATAGCAATGGCTGTTTCATAGTCCGCTTCCATGTGGTTTTAACTGTTTGTAAGTCTTTTTATACTTTTTTTTTTTTCACAGCAATGAGTATTAGTAGTCCGCTTTTAACAGTTTTATACCAAAAGCTTATGTTAAATGATGTTTTTAGTCAAGTTTAAACTGTTTCATTCTCATTATTGTAACAATGGGTGGTTTTTAGTTTACTTTCACATTAGTCTTTGAAGCTAAATAATGTTTTAGATCATTTCAGCTGTTTTGTCCATGTTTTTTTTTTTTAAATAATAACAGTAATAGCAATTATAGCAATGGCTGTTTCATAGTCCCCTTCCATGTGGTTTTAACTGTTTGTAAGTCTTTTTATACTTTTTTTTTTTTCACAGCAATGAGTATTAGTAGTCCGCTTTTAACAGTTTTATACCAAAAGCTTATGTTAAATGATGTTTTTAGTCAAGTTTAAACTATTTCATTCTCATTATTGTAACAATGGGTGGTTTTTAGTTTAGTTTCACATTAGTCTTTGAAGCTAAATAATGTTTTAGATCATTTCAGCTGTTTTGTACATGTTTTTTTTTAAATAATAACAGTAATAGCAATTATAGCAATGGCTGTTTCATAGTCCCCTTCCATGTGGTTTTAACTGTTTGTAAGTCTTTTTATACTTTTTTTTTCACAGCAATGAGTATTAGTAGTCCGTTTTTAACAGTTTTATACCAAGAACTTATGTTAAATGATGTTTTTAGTCAAGTTTAAACTGTTTCATTCTCATTATTGTAACAATGGGTGGTTTTTAGTTTACTTTCACATTAGTCTTTTAAGCTAAATAATGTTTTAGATCATTTCAGCTGTTTTGTACATGTTTTTTTTTAAATAATAACAGTAATAGCAATTATAGCAATGGCTGTTTCATAGTCCCCTTCCATGTGGTTTTAACTGTTTGTAAGTCTTTTTATACTTTTTTTTTTTTTCACAGCAATAAGTATTTATAGTCCACTTTTAACAGTTTTATACCAAAAGCTTATGTTAAATGATGTTTTTAGTCAAGTTTAAACTGTTTCATTCTCATTATTGTAACAATGGGTGGTTTTTAGTTTACTTTCACATTAGTCTTTGAAGCTAAATAATGTTTTAGATCATTTCAGCTGTTTTGTCCATGTTTTTTTTTTTTTAAATAATAACAGTAATAGCAATTATAGCAATGGCTGTTTCATAGTCCGCTTCCATGTGGTTTTAACTGTTTGTAAGTCTTTTTATACTTTTTTTTTTTTTCACAGCAATGAGTATTAGTAGTCCGCTTTTAACAGTTTTATACCAAAAGCTTATGTTAAATGATGTTTTTAGTCAAGTTTAAACTGTTTCATTCTCATTATTGTAACAATGGGTGGTTTTTAGTTTACTTTCACATTAGTCTTTGAAGCTAAATAATGTTTTAGATCATTTCAGCTGTTTTGTACATGTTTTTTTTTAAATAATAACAGTAATAGCAATTATAGCAATGGCTGTTTCATAGTCCCCTTCCATGTGGTTTTAACTGTTTGTAAGTCTTTTTATACTTTTTTTTTTCACAGCAATAAGTATTTATAGTCCACTTTTAACAGTTTTGTACCAAAAGCTTATGTTAAATGATGTTTTTAGTCAAGTTTAAACTGTTTCATTCTCATTATTGTAACAATGGGTGGTTTTTAGTTTACTTTCATGTGAGTCTTTTATGCTAAATCACGTTTTAGATCATTTCAACTGTTTTGTACATGTTTTTTTAAAATAATAACAGTAATAGCAATTATAGCAATGGCTGTTTCATAGTCCCCTTCCATGTGGTTTTAACTGTTTGTAAGTCTGTTTATACTTTTTTTTTTTTCACGGCAGTAAGTATTTGTAGTCCACTTTAACAGTTTTATACCAAAAACTTATGTTAAATAATATTTTTAGTCAAGTTTAAACTGTTTCATTCTCATTATTGTAACAATGGGTGGTTTTTAGTGCATTGTACGCAGTTTTGTACCTTGCATTTATGCTAAATGTCTAATTTTAATTTCATTTGTTGCTTTATTTGACAGTGACAATGGCCATTAATCAACAGAAACATAAGAGGCTGTAAATGCATCACCCCACAGAGCTCATTTTCCTCTGTTTGTTCCTGTTGTGATATTAAAAGGCAGCCTACGCCAATAATAACATTTTCAACCTGTTTTTTTTTAATAATGATTGTTTTGTCATCCACTTTCATCTGTTTTTTCCTGTTTACATCTAATCCTAACCTCTTCTCTTTTTTTTTTTTTTTACCCATTTTTTACCTTAAGTATTTCTCAATCTACTTTCAGCTTTCATTTTTATATTAAATCATGCTTTTTTTGGTCAACTTTAAACAGCTTTAGTCTCACGTCTTGTAATAACAGGTGTTTTTTTTTTTTTTTTTTTTTTTTCACTTTAAGCAGTTTTACATCAGTGTTTCAATGCTAAATAAGGGTGTTAGTCTAGTTGCAAGCGTTTTTGTCTAATTTTGGTATTTTCAACCTCTTTTTTTTTTTATAACACTGATTGTTTTGTAGTCGTTTTTCACCTTGTTTTTACTGTTGACAACTGTTTTATCACCGGTTTTTATAGCGGTAAGTGTTTTTAGTCTACTTTCAACAGTTTTATGTCTGTTTTTTTATGTGGAATGCTATTTTTAGTGTAGTTTCAACTGTTTTAAACCGGATTTTTATGATAATGAGTTTTTTAGTGTAATTTCAACTGTTTTATACCTGTACTCTTGCGGCAATGAGTGTTTTTAGTGTACACTGATTTTTTTTTTTCCTTTTTTATTTATAAAGGCCGTTTTGTACTTCACTGTAATGTTTGCATTTTACATTACTTCCACATGATAATAGTTTGATGTATTTTCAGGAATATAGATTGCATGAAATGAGTGTGTGGTAGAGCTTACAATCTTTATAGTTCATCTTACATTATGCTGTTCACTTTACTTTCATCACTTCATTAGCTTTTCCTACTTTAGATTTACAGCAGTGACCTTACTTTAGACATGAGCAAAGTCAAGAGGGAAGACATACTTCTAGTGATTATGCATAATCAATACACAGTTGAATGTAACCAATACTAAACTGGCCTTCAGAGCTCAGCGACATGAGACGGACTACAGCAGTAAATATTATTCTGGGGGCCACTGCATTAAGCACTTTACTGGACAGTTAACCGGGATGTGAATGGATCACTGTTGGAACAGATCTATTTGTGATGACCCAGACCTTTAGGCGAACATTAATCCTCGCTTTTCACGCAAAGTTATTAGCCTCCGAGGAAATCTGCCTTTGGAAGATGTAGCCAAAGAAGTATGTAGAAAGATACATCAACCTCACGTAATCCACCACAGGTTCTTACCCTATTAGAGTTATTTTTAGCACCATAGCCTTGAGCTAAAAACATTATAGAAAAAAACCTGAGAAAAATATTTTTATACTTTGAATATCTGAACTAGAGACTCATCGAAGTCTGTGGAAATTACATTCACAAAGAAAAGAAGGAGTATATGAGCCAATGGTGACGTATTGTTACGTATGGTACTGGACATGTACAGAAATTGGTAGCAAACACAAACCAGTTCTTTCTTGCAATGACCCATGGTTGTTCGTTCACTGTAATAAAACAGATTTCAGGTTGTCTGTGACTGCAAATGCACAAGCCCAAATTCTACCGACTGTCTGCAAATGGCTCCAAAATTGTGTTTGCAATTAATGACCCTTTTTGTCCGTGTAAGGATGGGTGTCCCCTAGGCTTCGGCCGGGCTCTCATTTTCTTTTTAAATTTGTTTTAATGCTTTCAGAGCACTTTGAGGTTACACTTAATGCTTGAAGCTTTATTGCAGATCACCATCCGCTTTCTGTGTGGTCACCTCTGAGTGGTTGGAGTTGAAATCAGCTCAGTATTTGAGAGACCCACTGTGCTCATTTGTGTTACTTTTCATGAACTGACTAGTCGCACCGGAGGAGATGAGAGTTAATGCCATTGTTTTCCATGAATAAAATGGCCTGCAGCTCACATTTCCACAACAAAGGAAGGAGGAATAGTTTGAAGGGATCATGTCGGGTGGACACAGAATCTGCCTACTAGGTGTTTTTGTAAAGTTTTTGTACTCTTATATTTCCTTCTGGTGATGTAGCCTGCAGTGGTGCTTTACAAACAAGCTGACATTTGAAGGCTTTACCCAGATCATGTAAATGCACTGTTGGGTTCTACTTCTGGGTGGATGGGAAACTGTACACTAGTTAATCTGAGCTGTAAGGAAGCATCCGATTTATGTTGGTATGCAGATAGATAGATGGGGGGGGGGGGGGGGGAGAGTAAAACAGTACTCACAATCTCTCTGATGGCACATTTCAGAGACAATTTGACAGATTAGTGTTGCTAAATGACCCACATTTTTTACTTTTAAATTCATTTTTGCTTTAGTTGGACCATAAGGGATTACTCAAAACAAGGAACTACTTTATATTGAAATAAATGTTGGAATGGTAATCAATTAAAGTTTGCTCTCTGACAGGATATTACTGTGTTTTGACCTATAGATAGATAGATAGATAGATAGATAGATAGATAGATAGATAGATAGATAGATAGATAGATAGATAGATAGATAATAAAAAAAAAATAAAATACCATTCAGTTTTATCTCACTATTTCTTCTAAATGAAATTCTTAAATTCCAAAAATTCTTAAAAGGTGGACGCTACTTTAAAGGGCTTATATTTTGTTAAACCCACTTTTATTAGTCTTTGGTGCAGTTATTTGTGCATTTGGACCCTAATAGTTCAAAAATTTTGAATGTCAACCCTCCAGGTTCTGCAAAGCTATCTTTATATTCACTTGGGAAAAAATCAAGTGGATTTCTACAATCCGTTTTAATTCTTGCTTAATTTGTTGCATCTACAACTAGTTACGTCACGACATTTGCACATATAAGGTCAAGACTTCCGACAAACATTTCTCTGAGTACGACATAATTGTTTGTCAGCAGCAGCGGTTGTAGTCCATACAGAAAATATGTCCAAACTTCGAGCCGATTACCTAAAATGTTCAGTTCTTGGTTGAACAGGACAGAGCAGCACAGTCAACAACCTGGAGGGGGCGGGGCCTGAAGTGGCTCATTTGCATTTAAAGGGCCAGCGCTCAAAAGGACCTTTCTGGTGTCATTACTCAGAAATAGGGTTGAAGATGGACCTGTGGAGTTGAATTAATGAATATTTCAGACCCAAGCATAGCATTTACATTTTATATAGACCACAGGGAAATGTTTTAAAATGCATTATTCCATTTAAAAAAGCAAAACATGACCCCTTTAAGGTTATTAACGAAGGTTATTTCATTTAGCAGTGGGTGCATACAGTCTTGTATTTCCATTCTCTCTTTACATTTTAAATATGCAGCCATGTATGAAAGATCAACTTGAAGGTTTATTTGTATTCAGTTGAAGAAAAGCAATGTAAATTTTTTTTTTTCATAAAATTCATTTAGTAAAAGCCATCATATGAATAACAAACACTAAATAAATGTTCCTGCTCCTCAGGTGAGGCTTCAATTGCCAAAGGCAGCTTATGGTTATTGACATTTTTGTGTTTGTTATACAGGGTGGGGAAGCAAAATTTACAATGAACATTTAGTTGTTTTTTCTCAGCAGGCACTACGTCAATTGTTTTGAAACCAAACATATATTGATGTCATAATCATACCTAACACTATTATCCATACCTTTTCAGAAACTTTTGCCCATATGAGTAATCAGTAAAGCAAACGTCAAAGAGTGTGTGATTTGCTGAATGCACTCGTCACACCAAAGGAGATTTCAGAAATAGTTGGAGTGTCCATAAAGACTGTTTATAATGGAAAGAAGAGAATGACTATGAGCAAAACTCTTACGAGAAAGTCTGGAAGATACTATTAAAGAAGAATGGGAGAAGTTGTCACCCGAATATTTGAGGAACACTTGCACAAGTTTCAGGAAGCGTGTGAAGGCAGTTATTGAGAAAGAAGGAGGACACATAGAATAAAAACATTTTCTATTATGTCAATTTTCTTGTGGCAAATAAATGCTCATGACTTTCAATAAACTAATTAGTCATACACTGTCTTTCCATCCCTGCCTCAAAATATTGTAAATTTTGCTTCCCCACCCTGTAGAAATTAGGAATCATTTTAAAATTCTGAAACAAAGCTCATGCGAAAATAGAACTGGGCATAAGATATTCAGGCATGTTGAAGATTAATCTGAGCCATCCACGAGACCTGACAATTGGTAGAGGAAAACAGATTAGAGCAATCCATCATCTGATGTCAGAGTTTTCCCATCAGCAGTCGTTACTGACAGCAGTGTATTAACAGTGATCTTAACGTGATGAAACCTGGAGGCGTGGTCTGATCAATACCGCAACAGGCCAGAACCAGTAAGTCCCAGTCAGTGGGAGATTCCCACTGCATGACTTCAGCTCCTTAAGCTGTAGGATAATCCTGTTTTCGCCAGGGGAGCTATTGAACAATGCTGTGCCGTGTTGATGCTTGTTATGTCATCATTACCATCAATACTCTGTGTTGAGGTTTGATTTTCAATTCGGTTCTGTTTTCAATCTATGAATATGGTAATTCCATAGAAAAAGCTGGAACCTTGATCATCTAATTATACGGAGGGGTGAGAAATTAAAAGGAAACTGGATTAAAGTCGTCTCTTTGAGGATGACGGTGTCCCACGTGACTCAGTGAGAGGTTTGATGAATGTAAAATTATATTCATCATATTCTATGGCCTTCACTGTGGACAGATATCAGCCCACATTACACCTATGGGAGTGTTTGGGGCAACATGTTAGTCAGTCTCCACTGCCACCATCAAAACACCTACAGTTCACAGATTTGTAGAGTAAACAATGTAATGTGCATGTTAATATTCTGATGTAATCCCACATATGAATTATCCTGACTTGGACTATATAATTAGAGGGGTGGAAACCTTTAATATTTTTACACAATCGCAAATATTATTGTGAAATATGTGCTTTTTTGTGTTCCAGAAGGTCTGGCTGCATCAGACCAACACAAACAAATGCAAATGATTTGTTTTGTTTATTGCAAATAAGAAAGAACAAGTGATGCCAGGTACAACAAACCCCGCCCCTTGCACGTATTGTAGCTTATTTTGGCATCGATCCAGCTGATGTCATCATATCTATGCATATGGTGATGTCAGCATATTAATTGCCTCTATATATGTGCCAAGTTTAAGTAAATCGAAACAAAATTGATGTTTTTATAAACATTTGAAATTCCACTAATTATAAGTAAATGGGAAGATAGAAAAAGATTTTAAAAATTAATTTAAAAAATGTGAACTTTGGTCTACTTTTCCCAAAATGTAATGAGATCTATTTTGGGTCATTGGCAATCTGTAAACCCAATTTGGCATGAACTGAATCAATAGTTTAGTGCTGCTAGAGTGTTAACAAAGAAACAAACAAGCTGAACCAAAAACAATACCCCTTGCCTGCCATTCGGGGGTGGGGGTGGGGGTGGGGTAATAACAAAACTTAATTCTTGACAGTTTCAACATATCATATCCTGGATGTGTTTCATTTTCTTGCTGAAACATTTAGTTCTGACCTTGATGGAACAACCAAAACTAAAAATAATACCCTTTGCCTTCCCTTCTGGGGATGAGATAATAATATATAAATATAATAAGAAATTTTGCTCATTAAAAGTAAATGAGAGAAAAAAGTTTTTAAAAATTCATAAAAAATTTAAACTTTGACCTACTGTTCCCAAAATGTAGCCACATCTATTGTGGTGTCACTGGCAATCTATAAACCAAATTTCATGTGAATTCAACCAATAGCTTTGCTGCTACGGATATTTGAAATTTCACCCATAGTAAGTAAATGGGCTAAAAAATTTTTTTTACAGATTCAAAAAACATTGAAACATTGACCTACTGTTCCCAAAATGTAATCACATTTATTCTGGGTCATTGGCAATCTGTAAACCCAATTTGACATGAACTGAATCAATAGTTTAGTGCTGCTAGAGTGTTAACAAAGAAACAAACAAGCTGAACCAAAAACAATACCCCTTGCCTTCCATTCGGGGGTGGGGGTGGGGTAATAACAAAACTAAATTCTTGACAGTTTCAACATGTTATATCCTGGATGTGTTTCATTTTCTTGTGGAGACATTTAGTTCTGACCTTGATGGAACAACCAAAACTAAAAATAATACCCTTTGCCTTCCCTTCTGGGGATGAGGTAATAATATATAAATATAATAATGAATTTTGCTCATTAAAAGTAAATGAGAGAAAAAAGTTTTTAAAAATTCATAAAAAATTTAAACTTTGACCTACTGTTCCCAAAATGTAGCCACATCTATTGTGGTGTCACTGGCAATCTATAAACCAAATTTGGTGTGAATTCAACCAACAGTTTTGCTGCTACAGACATTTGAAATAAAGTAAATGGGCTAAAAAAAATTTTTTAAAGATTAAAAAAAAAATTGAAACCTTGACCTACTGTTCCCAAAATGTAACCACATCTATTGTGGTGTCACTGGCAATCTATAAACCAAACCAGGTGTGAATTCAACGAATAGTTTTGCTGCTAGAGTGTTAACAAACAAACAAACAAACAAGCTGAATCAAAAACAATACCCCTTGCCTTCCATTCGGGGGTGGGGTAATAACAAAACTAAATTCTTGACAGTTTCAACATGTCATATCCTGGATGTGTTTCATTTTCTTGCTGAAACATCCAGTTTTGACCTTGATGGAACAGAGCATGTGCAGAAGGGAGCATGAAGGTTAGGACAATTGAACAATACTTGGCAGAGTTCAATGACTTCAGAGTGATTCTTGATGCAAAATATCACATATGCATCACTGTAGTTTATATAGTGTAAAGAAGACCATCAGCATTTTCCAACAAAGACATGTTTACAACACAGTTTATTCACCGCTTTTTTTTTTTTGTTTCCTGCTGTTTATGACATTGAGCCTTTTGCCTGTTTATAGTAAACTGTGCAATGGACACAAATCAAATGTATACAGAGATGCATGGAGAAAAGAAAAGCCCACACTTATATTAAATTGCAGATATAAACCTACACCAACACATTATGAAAGACTTGGATATCAACAGGGTTCGGATGTGTGAAAATATTTCATTCTCGACCTTTTCAACAAGGTAGTTGCTGGAAAGAAAAATGGAGTCAGTGTTCACGTGGATCCCGCTGGTAGAAAATTCTATGCTAATTGGGCTATGCTTTGACTGCATGTAAACAGGAATATTAATAATAAACAGCTTATAAGGAGGACAAAAGGACAAAATATAAACACACTGAAAGCCAAGACACACTGAGGTTGTCCTTGTGGCATGTGGGAGCCTGATACACAATACATTTTACTTTGTTTTTTCCTTTTATTTGTCACGCATGTATATGTACTGCTGCACTTGGCACTCTCCCTTTTGGCTTCTTTGTTAATTTCCTGTGAGTCGGTGCCTGTATCCCAGAGGTATTGGTCATCATCTCTTTCCACAAAAGAATTGCAGCTGTGCCCTAGGATGCAATCAAACAATCTCAAGCTGGCATTTATATTCTTTGTGTTACTTTTCCACTGTCCCTAAAAGGAACAAACAGAGATAAACAAATGAAAATCCACGCACCAGGCTTTTATTTACAAAAGACGGCCCCGAACCCCCCTTCCAGGCTTAGAGGAGTCAACTCAAAGGTCCATTATCTTCCACAAAATGCATGGATTGGCTATAGTGTTTGTTTGACATATTGCACCAAACGTCTCCTTAGCAAATTGCCACGGTGATAAGCTTAGCTCTGAGACTAAAACAGTGTCAGCATTCCCACTAAGAGCCGGAATAGCTGCTGTGAAGGTGCTACATGGCAAGAAGTAGCAGAATTCCTGTCATGTTTTTCAGATATGACACTAAGTGGATTACACAAGATTAAGTATGACAAAAGAGAAAGCAAAAGAGGAATAAGACTCGACGCATGGCACCATGATTCCCTGCTCTGAGCGAGTAGACTTCGTATGGTAATATGATATATAGAGTAGCATAAATCCTTAATTATGTCATGTGCCCATGGGGGCTTAGTCATATCACTTTAGATGTCCCATAATGCCGTTTTGCCCATGATTCATGTATCATCTTCATTTTTCCAGGATATGAACAACGCAAGTGCGTGATTCAAAGTGCAAGACATCTGATCTTTTCTTATCCCATTTTGTCCCTAATGTGGATACTACCGCATTTGCGAAACAGATTTCATTAGTCATGGGATGATTAATGTTCAGTATGCATTCTGAGGGCAAATCTGGACCTGGGAATCTAGTAAGGAAATTATTATACGATGGCCTTAAGCTCCATGACATATTGTGAATCTATATATGATAATATTTGTGAACTGTGCTTTTGTGTGGATTCAGAAAGTTTCAATTTAAAGTATGTTTCCAACAAATAAACTATATTTACAATCCACAACTTGTCCTCTCTAAAATGTATGAACCTCAGTATGTATTGGATTTAATAAACATAGTTTTGTGTTTAACCCTATAACACCAAATGTATCATATTTGATACTTGAGTTTTGAAGCCCTCTAAATGATCAGTGTGTTTTTTTTTTTTCTTGAAAAACCTGATGTATACAATTATATACATGCAATACACAGATAATCCACCAGGGGGGAGGAATTCATTCACTAGAAGCCTTTCCAGTGACACTACAAGACTGACATTAATGAGGAAGGAGGAAGAACTTTGCCAATTTTGAAAAGGAATTACCAATTACTTAGACATGTTTGTGTTATATTATGGTTTTGGTTGTTCAAAAATAATGATATTTGAGCACTGAGACCTGATGTATCCAATATGATACAAAATTTAAACTCACACATGGAAATTGATATTTGAAAAAAAAAAAGTTGTTGGTTGTTCAGAAGGACCGGTAAAGGCTCCAGTTTCAAAGAACTGGATTTTTCTGTCAATGATTTAGTAGTTGAGGCTTTACAGGGTTAAGAAGACCAACATTTCTCTGTTTGTAGGAAATGTCTAATTATTCTATATCGAATACACTACAAAAAAGGCCTGTACAAAAATAAGAAAATTAAACTCATTGTTGGGTTAAAATGTCTTATTTCATGTAAAATGATCTGCCAGTGCAGTAAGAAAATTGCACTTATCAAGTTTTCTTAAAATAAGAAAATATTACCCAAGGATTATACAATGCTACATTTCATATTTTAAGCAGAATATACTTGATTTTAAGTTTTCATCTTAAGATTGTTTGTCTATGCATGAAACAAGTCAACATTTCTTGAGGGCAAACACTTACTGTGTCCTCCATACTCATCCCCCAGCAATGCAGCTTAGTTTGTTAGAAATATTGCTTAAATTTAGTCGTAATATTGAAGTGGGGTAGCTCAAGATGAAAATTCTTGGAACAAGTCAAATAATCTCAACAAGATTATGTCTGGATAAATTTATAAATCTAAAAAATTATGTTTCAATTTAAATATTCAGATAATATAAGTCAGATATTCGTTTTTTGCAGTGTATAATAACAACACTAATAAGTCTTTTGTGCATGTCTGCCCTCATATACTTTACCTTTTCTTTTCCGCTGTAACAGCAGCAGGGGAGGAACAGCAGGAGAAGCTTCTCTCGAGTGGGTTTAAATGTTAAGTGCAAAGGCACAGGGGTTGTTACTCATCAGGCCAAAGCCCTCTGCTCTTGCATGTTATGAAATTTCAATTAACGTCTGTCTTCATTTTATTCTCAGTAAATATACATTTATATAAAAAATTAAGAGTGCATTAAAGTGGTCTGTCATTCCCCGATGAGCACTCATCCTACAAAACCATATGTCTGTTAGAACATGGATGTTTAGGTGATTAACAGTCTTAATCTAATTGATTTGTTAGGAAGATAAGAACTTTATGTGGTTTATCCAGAGGAGTATTTCTGAAACAGGGGTCTGTGTTTGAAGATACTACTAGAGCAGGGATGTAAACTCATGTTCTTTCAGGGGCCACATTCAGCCCAATTTGAACTCCAGTGAAAAAAAAAAAAAAAAGCATATCAGCTTTTGTAATAATAATAATGACAACTCCAAATTTTTGTCTTTGTTTTTGTGACGGAGCGGCCGTAGACGCCACGTCACTTTCTCCCGCACGGTGCATTCTCCCCGTGGCTCTGTGGGAGGAGGCAGCGTGTGTAGAGTGCCAGTGTCCCACAGAGACCTGCTTCGATGGACGTGCGGGAAAGTAATTTCTCACCACATTCCCCGTTCTGAACCTTTTTTTTTTTTTCCCCCCTTCCTTTGTTTTTTTTTCCTTTCCCCCATGAGTAGTGCGGTCGAGGGTGCACACTTGACGCCTACATTTAAGACTCGCTCGCAAACACAGACTCACCAGACGCTGATCCGGCCGTATCTTCCGCCTCCGGTCACCACTCCAGGTGGCGAACCGGGGCACTCCCTGCTTAGCCCTTTTATAGCGCATTGTGGCGCGCCATTGGAGGTCAGGTGACCTGGACTAGTTTATTTTTTTTTCCTAATTATTCAATTACGTTGTTTTTCACTATATTTACATTGAAAGTAAATGCCACATGGAGGGCATTTTGTTAGTAAAATATTTCTGTTATTGGATGTGATTATTTGGTAAATTATTTTTTCCTGAGTTTTGAAGTTTTTGTTAAAACCCTGTTTTTTTATTAATTTGGTATGCCCGGGGGAGGGGCTAAGAGTATTTAATGAGGGGTTTTTCTGTCAGACGGGCAGACAGGGTTTGGTCTCCAGGCTGTGAACTTCTGGTGAGGTTGGCTAGTTTTTTTTCCTTGTATATACTTTAGTTTTGTATTGTAATTAATTTTTCACGTTATGCTGAATAAAATCACAGAAAATAGTTTGACGACTGAGCCATCATTATTTTTTTAATCTGGGAAACCCGAACCCGTGACAGTTTTATTGAAAAAAACAAAACATAAAATTATGAAAATATTTACATTTACAAACTATCCAAACAAAAAAAAGATGCCAGTAACAAAAAAACTGAAAATTATTAAGAAAAACAAGTGCAGTTTTAACAATATTATGCTTCAGCCTCGTGTATTATGAATCGGTTCTTTAAAGACACAAAACATTTAGTAAGAGTCATTATTTTGTTAAAACTGCACTTCATTTTTTTTTAGACATTTCAGGTGGTTGATACAGGGGTTGGACAAAATAATGGAAACACCTTAAAAAATCAACAAAATATAATTTAATATGGTGTAGGTCCGCCTTTTGCGGCAATTACAGCCTCAGTTCTCCGAGGTATTGATTCATACAACTTGTGAATTGTTTCCAAGCCATTCTTCAGTTAGAATACCCTCCAACTCTTTTAGAGATGATGGCGGTGGAAATCGACGTCTTACTTGAATCTCTAAAACTGACCATAAATGCTCAATAATGTTGAGGTCTGGGGACTGTGCCGGCCATACGAGATGCTCAACTTCATTAGAATGTTCCTCATGCCATTCTTTAACAATTCTAGCTGTATGGATTGGGGCATTATCATCTTGAGGTGAAGGTGTTTCCATTATTTTGTCCAACCCCTGTATTTGTTCAGGTTATTCACATTTTATTATTAAAGGATAGTTTGTAAATATAAATATTTTCAGAATTTAATGGTATTTTGTGCATTAAAACAGAGAAGAATTTAGAGTTGTCATTATTTATAGGCGATTGTACTGTTATTTTACTTAAGATCACAGTTGGACTGTATGTGGGACCTGAGCTAAACTGAGTTCAACCCTTGACTGTTATACCTTCAGTGTAATTTTACACTTTGCAAATTCATCCCACGGGCCAGATCGGACCGTTTTTGGGCAGCATGTTTGACACCAGTCCTGTGTACTAGAGGATACTGACATTCTTTTTGTTTGTGTTGTCACCGTACCTCTTTCAGCAGGACTACAGCTAAGTTTTATAGAAGAGCCATGAGGGGCTCAGTCTCAAAATCCTGTAGTTTATTGTTTGCAAATGCAGCAAGAAAATCTGTGCTTCCCCCAGATAAGATAAAAAATTTAAAAAAAAAAAAGCCTTTTACCTTTCCTGAAGTCATCCTTGTCTACTTTTGAGTTTATGAGCCAGAATAGGTAAGATTCTGTTCTGTTCATATGAAATGGATCAACAGACATCCTGCTGTACCATAGAAGGCCTGGATACATGTACGCACAGAATAAGGCCATAATTTTCAATTTTTCTCTTCTCTTTTTCACTGATGGAGAGACCCTCTCTAGCCATCTTTTGTCTATTAAAATTTATCATCCATAGAGCCACTGTAATGGATGGTGAGGAGAGCACATAGGACTCTCTGGCAGCTTATTTCAAAGTGAAAATTGACTCTTTGTACCCACTGATGGATATTTTTAAAGAGGGATCTTAAACTGAGCGCTCAGAAGGCCCAGCCCCATAGATAGATTAAAAATGCAAAGGCCAACAAAATAAAAATTTAGCCACAGTGGAAATCTTTTCAGCCACCGTGCTATGGCATTTAATTTGTTTTTGATAATCTGCTATTGTTAGAAACAGATTCAAGACAAACACTCCAAAAATCAGAAGAAAAGGCAGCCCAACCAAAACTCAAAGTCAAATCAAAGCAAAATTGGAGGTTAAATATAAAATGTTTGATTGTATATTATTTTCTTTTCAGTCAAAACAAATCTGTTGGAACATCTGTGGAAATACCTTAATTCATTCTCACCCCAGGTTTCAGACTACACTAAATGGCGTACTTTAACCCTTTATCCCCTGAGACATTATTTCAGGTAGAACATGCTGCTCTGAATTAACATCTGTTTTATTGTCATAAAAGCTGCTGTGAGTATGTGCTCGTGTTCCTTTTCTTCAGTGGTTTTGCTTTACTGTGTGTTTTAGGGTCAAAACAGGGTGGAATAACAGAAAAAGACAAAAAGAGGAATTGAAGTTTGACAGGTTTTTACTAAATAAGACACTCAGAATGTACATCAGTAAGAGATTTAGGATGTTGAACATGAACTGTGAACTGGAACAAACTGAACAACAAGTGTTAGAATTTTCTTTTTTCTAAATCAGTCCAGCTGTATTTTGACACCTGGTTGAACTCCAAAAAGCAGTTACATGGTCAAAACTCAGTAAAATCACCACAACACTGCAGACAATAGTAAAAACAAAAAACGACAAGGAAAACGGTGTAAAAAATAAGCTCCAAACTGCGTGTTATTACACCAAGGGGGTCTCATTTACTACTCTGTGTTTGACCCCACCCTCATTCCACAGGCAGAAAGAACAAGCTCTATTCTATCAGCATACTTAGACATTTTTCTTATTTAGCCAACTTAGATTTTTATGAACATTTAACCCATAAAGACCCAGTGTTACTTTTGTGGCAGTTCCAAAATATTTTTTTTCTCTATATTTAACTTTTCTTTAGTGATTGATCATCATTTGTTATAATATTATCTTCTGCATTTTGTGTTTTTTCAGTGAAAATCAGATATACAGGGTGGGGAAGCAAAATTTACAATATTTTGAGGCAGGGATTGAAAGACAGTGTATGACCAATTAGTTTATTGAAAGTCATAAGAATTTACTTGCCACAAGAAAATTTCCATAATAGAAAATGTTTTTATTCTATGTGTCCTCCTTCTTTCTCAGTAACTGCCTTCACACACTTCCTGAAACTTGTGCAAGTGTTCCTCAAATATTCGGGTGACAACTTCTCCCATTCTTCTTTAATAGTATCTTCCAGACTTGCTCGTAATAGTTTTGCTCATAGTCATTCTCTTCTTTCCATTATAAACAGTCTTTATGGACACTCCAACTATTTTTGAAATCTCCTTTGGTGTGACGAGTGCATTCAGCAAATCACACACTCTTTGACGTTTGCTTTCCTGATTACTCATATGGGCAAAAGTTTCTGAAAAGGTATGGATAATAGTGTTAGGTATGATTATGACATCAATATATGTTTGGTTTCAAAACAATTGACGTAGTGCCTGCTGAGAAAAAACAACTAAATGTTCATTGTAAATTTTGCTTCCCCACCCTGTATATGTGTGTGTATATATATATATATATATATATATATATATATATATATATATATATATATATATATATATGTATATAGACTTTTTTTTTTTTTAATTTACTGAACATGAAAATGTTCATAAAAGCTCAGATTAAACTCTAGCATCAGAAATAGAGAAAACTGAAGAAAAACTGACTTTTTCAGCCAATATATCATTAATTGAACATAAACCTAGTGTCTCCATCCACTGTTGTTTATCAAACTCCACCGGTTTTACTGGCGAATCAGTGTTGTAGAAGATGACGGTGTTTCCACGGTAACTACGGAGCCTCTGAACGTCCAAATGGGTCATATTGATTACCATGAAAAATGACAAACTGTATTTTAAACCAATTATTTACATGTATTGATAGGATTAATGGCTCTACAGGTGTTAAACAGTTTAGATCAGTCAGTGCTTTTGGTCATTGGTGGCTGTTCAGCTCTTTGTGGGTTAACAGTATAAGTCTATCTACATGTACATATATACATACACACATGCATGCATGCATACACACACATATGCATGTTTATTAATGTTATTAACTTATTAACAATCTGTCTGGAGTTGAAAACATGCATGGGTCATATCTGATGACCATGAAAAGATGACAAACTGTATTTTACACCAATTATTTACATGGATTGATAGGATAAGTGGATCAACAGGTATTAAACATTCTATATCGGTAAACGATTTTGGTCGCTGGTGGATGTTTGGGTCTTTATGGGTTAAAATAAATCATACATTCAGAACACTCACCACAGACATGTCAGGGGTTAAAGGGTTAAACAGATGGGTGAGTTCACTCAAATTAGGAAATTAGAGTCCATTTTCTTAATGTTTTAAACTATTTTTGCCATTTATTGCATTAACACATGTCACATGACTTCTCTCACATAGTTGGATTAGATTAGTTGAGACTCTAAACCAGGGGTCTCAAATTCATTTTCTTTCAGGGGCCACATTCCGCCCGATTTGATCTCCAGTGGGCCGGACCAGTAAAATAATAACATAATAACCTATAAATAATGACAACTCCAAATGTTTGTTTTTTGTTTTAGTGCAAAAAAACCCCACGAAATTATGAAAATACTTACTTTTATAAACTGTCCAAACAAAAAAGATGTGAATGACCTGAAAAAACTGAAATTTCTTAAGAAAAATAAGTGCAATTTTAACCGTATTATACCTCAACTTATCATTTCTACATGTGCAATATGGATCGGCTCTACAAAGACACTAAACACTTAGTAACAGGCGGAAAATAGTTAAAATTGTGCTTCATTTTCTATAGACATTTCAGGTTGTTCATTTTTGTTCAGGTTATTCACAGTTTAGTGTTACAGGATAGTTTGTAAATGTGAATATTTTCATAATTTAATGTTATTTTTTGGCTCTAAAACAAAGACAAATATTTGAAGTTGTCATTATTTATAGGCATAATATAATATTATTTTTTTTTCACATCAAATCAAGAAGAAAATATGGAGTCATTATTTTTTGTAGGTTATTATGCTGTTATTTTACTTCATCATTATATTGTTCTGTATATGGAACCTGAACTAAAATGAGTTCAACAGCCTTGACTGTGGAATTTTTTCACTTTGCAAATTCATCCCACGGGCCGGATTGGAACCTTTGGCGGGCCGCATGTTTGAGACCCCTGCTCTAAACACTCTAATACATTTTTGTCTTAAAATGCATAACGTTTGCTGCATTTACATCTAGCTTGCACACTAATGCGGTGTTTTATCCCCTGTCTTTGGACTCCTCCGGGGTTGTGTTGTAGTGCAGACAGACCAAAGGACTGCAGTTTGCTGCCTGGTTGGTCCAGTCGATTGCTTTGAATCCTTCCCTGATTTTTCACACCCCTTTAACGTGACTATTTCTGGACGTAAACAAGATGCCGTCATGACAACCAGCTGTTGGTTCAGTACAGAATTACATGTGATTTTGTCTGTGTTGTCTCTATCAGCATCTTTTGCCGATAAATATGACATTTTATCATGATTCTACTGACCACATTCACAGGAAGTGAGCTGTCATTTGAGTAGTTTTCAATCCCGTGTCCAACAGTGTTATCACCCCACCCACCCACCCTTTAACATGTGATATGCATTTTAGCTGTTACAATATTCCCATGAGAATAGAGGTTGTTTTTGTTTCATTCATTTCATTAGTTTGGATGGAGCGTCGGGTTATATAAAAATCTATACTATGAAACAAGAAATATCTGGCAAGATTTTCTTAAGTTACCAAGGGAAGATTTGGTGTTTTTTATGTCAGTCTGAACCTCTGGAATGTGGAGTAATTAATGGCTTCAAAAGTCGACGGTCCAATAAATATTCAGGACAGATTCCACACTCCTCCCACTGGAGGTCTTTGCACTACAAGCAAAGTGTTTTGATCCACAAAAGCTTTTGATTCACAGCCAAAAGCTTGATGAAGAAAAAACCTTTGCATTGAGACCAAACCTGGATCTAACCAGGAATTAAAAAAAAAAAAAAAAAAAAAAAAAAAAAAAGCCAACTGAGAAGCATTCCATAGTGTTTTTTGAACGACGACAAAATCCTCGTCATTGTAAACGTAATTTGACCTTAGATGTTCCGCTTTCATTTGATTTTGATTGAGTAGAGATTCTTGCTTCAAGTGCGTTTTCATTTGATTGCAATACTAAAGATTAGTCCTGTGATCGATTTCATTTGACTGCAGAGCTTAAAAAAAAACCAAACAAACAAAACAAAAAAAAATTTAAGCTCCACACTTTGCCAAATACAAGTACTCAAATTTCAATAATAACTTTTGTTAAAAACAAATAAGAGTGCTTCAGAAGAGATTCCAAATGATTTCCTTTTCACATTAAAGCATTCCTCCACAAGAAGCCTGCCCAAATCCATATTATTAGTTTTATAGATTTGACCACAAGTATAGCAGTGCTTCTTCAAAGCTTAGATTGATTGGAGATATTGACTATTCTTCCACTTCCACACTCAACCTGTTCACCGTCAGCACTGCTAATACACCAAACCAGGGGTGTAACTCTTTTCCTGTGGCTCATCAATTCAACGACCTCTTTATAAAAGGGTAAATTAAACCACATCCCAGAGCCATTTTAGCTCACCGACAGCAGGTTAATGGCTCATCAAGAGTCTGTTCTCCGTCCTGAAACTGATCTTCTCATTCTCGTACCTGCTCGTCCTTATACAGCTCTATTGATGTCATTGTGGCGTATGTGTATTTTCAACACACTTTTACGTGTATGCGCCGGGATAAAAATCCAGTTTGAAAATTAAGTGTAATGTGTCGAGAGCCTGGAAGCTGACGGCCAAGATTTTGGTGCAGGAATTAACCCTTTAACCCCTGAGACATAAGCCCCTTTTACACAGGACTTGTACTCTGGGAATATTTCACCCTTATTCCGGAAAGACGTCTGTGTAAACAAAATGGTGGGATCATTTGGTCCCAGCATTTTGTTTATCGCGGCTTTGTAACGCCTTTGGAGGTTGTAACAGAGCCGTGATTAGGGTGGAACCATGATTTCTGACACTGTGTAAAAGGAACGCCTCTCATTCCACAACCAAGGTTTGACATTTTAATGCCAGGAGATTTAAAAATGAGCGCGGGCCGTGTACAGTAAACAAACATATCAACGCGACCAGAAAGATGTCGAACTGGGGAGACGCATAGATCCGCGAGCTGTTGTCACTTCAGGCGGAGGACTCTATCCATGCTAACATTTTTGGAACTCTGGAGAGGTTAGCAACACCGCTGTGCTCGGGGTATTTCCGATGCGGAAGTTATACGTCACACTATACACTGTGCACCTTTGATTCCAGAACGCAGGTCCACTGTGGAAAAGTCCATTCTGTCTCACCTCTGTTAATCCTTTAGCTGTATAAATAGGTCAGCGGTGAAGAAGGTGGGATCACCATTTCGCCTTTTTTCCGGGTTCTCTATGTAAAAGTGGCTATTATTTCAATAAAACGTGCTGCTGTGAATTTTCATCTGCTGTGAGTATCTGCTCGTGTTCCTTTTATTGTGTGTTTTAGGGTCAAAACAGGGTGGAATAACAGAAAAAGACAAAGAGAGGAATTGAAGTTTTACAGGTTTTTACTAAATAAGGCACGTATTTGAATTTTGGCCCAGCGGGATTTGTTGCTTTGAAGCTTTTTTTTTTGGCACCTGGTTGACCTCTAAAAAAACAGTTCAATGGTCAAAACTTGTGAAAACATAGTTAAAAAAAAAAAAAAAAAAAGGAAAAAAACAAAATTGAGCAAACAACAGTAAGAACAAGAAACGACAAAGAAAACGTTGTAAGAAAAAAAAAAAAAAAGCCAAAATAGCTCTGTGTTTTACCTCCCATTCTGCTGGTGGAAGGGAGTGCACTGAGCATTTTGTTTTTTATCAGTCCAGTTACTTTTTGGCACCTGTTCGACCTCTATAAAACAGTTACATGTTCAAAATTTGTGAAAACACAGTAAAAAAGAAAAGAAAAAAGAAAAGAAAATTGAGCAAACAACAGTAGAAACAAAACCGACAAACAAAACAGTGTATTTAAAAAAAACAAACAAAAAAAAAAAGCCCAAATAGCTCTGTGTTTTACCTCCCATTCCACAGGTGGAAGGTGGTGCACTGAGCATTTTTTTTTAATCATTCAAGCTGCTTTTTCGCACCTGGTTGGCCTCTAAAAAAAACAGTTACATGTTCAAAACTTGTAAAAACACAGTTTAAAAAAAAAGAAAATAAAATTAAAAAAAAAAAAAAAAAAAAAGAAATTTGAGCAAACAACAGTAAAAACAAAAACCAACAAAGAAAATGGTGTATAAAAAAAAAAAAAAAAAAAAAAAAAAAGTCCAAATAGCTCTGTGTTTTACCTGCCATTCCACAGGCGGAAGGGGGTGCGCTGAGCATTTTTTTAATCAGTCCAGTTGCTTTTTGGCACCTGGTTGACCTCTAAAAAACAGTTACATGTTCAAAACTTGTGAAAACACAGTAAAAAAAAAAAAATAATAAAATAAAATAAAAAAAAAAGAAAGAAAATTGAGCAAACAACAGCAAAAACAAAAACCGACAGAGAAAACGGTGTATTTAAAAAAAAAAAAAAAAAAAAGCCCAAACAGCTGTGTTTTACCTCCCATTCCACAGGTGGAAGGGGGTGCACTTAGCATTTTTTTTTTAATCAATCCAGCTGCTTTTTCACACCTGGTTGGCCTCTGAAAAGCAGTTACATGTTCAAAACTTGTGAAAACACAGTAAAAAATAAATAAAAAAGAAGAAAATTGAGCAAACAACAGTAAAAACAAAAACCGACAGAGATAATGGTGTATTAAAAAAAACTAAATAAATAAATAAAAAAACCCAAACAGCTGTGTTTTACCTCCCATTCCACAGGCGGAAGGAGGTGCACTGAGCATGCTCAGACGCCTATGGAAAGAACAAGGTCTATTCTATCAGCATGTTGTGAAAGTTTTCCCATTGAACAAACAGTTGAATTTTTAGGAATATTTTGAATAAATCATCCATTCAGAACGCTCACCAGAGACACGTCAGGGGTTAAAGGGTTAAATTCAGAGTCGGAGAAAGGGAGGCTGTAGAGAGTGGAAAGCCGCAAACAAAGAGGTCAGTTTTTCTGGCTTCATCATCGCTGAGCTGTCCAGTGGTTGCTGTGGGAGGTGTGGGATTATCAGAGGTTGGTGCAGCAGTAATGAAGGCCGTCTCCCAGAAGGCAGACTGGCCATATGCTCTTGATAGACCGGGGGAATTGGCTCCAGCACATGACTGAAACAGAAGAGAGAAAAACAGAGATCACTCCATCCTCAAAGCCAAGCCAAGACCACAGCCGTAGATTAACACATGCCCTCTGCACAAGGTTTAAAAAAACAGCCTTCAGTCTGTGTTTAAGTGGAAACGAACAGAGATTTGAGGAACAACGATAAGAGATAATAAACCGAATTTGGTTCAAAGTAACACAGCTCTTTTTTCTCTCTATGAAAAATCCAATAATACGAGATTTTAAAACACAAATGTTATAATGTCATGTTTCAAATTTGCCCAAATATCGTCTCTTCTGATCATGATTTATTTCCCTGTTTTATCAATTTCGTGAAATGACAGGAATGGATGTTTTTTTACTCAGCATTTTGATTTTTGATTTCTTCTGTTTATTTTTGTGAAATGACTGAGTAGGAGAATCAGTGATAGTGAAACAGAGCGGTTGGAGCTTTGACATTTTCATTTGGTTTCATTTTGGTTTTGGATTTGAGTTTGGTTTTACGAGAGCAGTTATTTTGAGGAACCACCTGAAGTGTCTAAAGAAAATATTTCATATTTCTTATTTGCATTTTTTTTTTTTTTTTTTGTAAATTTCCCTCTTTTGAACTGACGCTCGAAAGAGGCCGTTGTATATTCTACACACTGTAAAACTGTGTGGGATATTGGTGCAGATGAATAAAACGGAATGGAAATGTATTGAATTTAGGTTAAGATAAGGTTAATTTTGTGTGGAAAGGCTCAGATATATATAATAGAAGCTGAAAAATGTAGAATGAAAGAAGCCATGACATAAAACTTTTACAAATCTACAGGGTGGGGAAGCAAAATTTACAATATTTTGAGGCAGGGATTGAAAGACAGTGTATGACCAATTAGTTTCTTGAAAGTCATGAGAATTTATTTGCCACAAGAAAATTGACATAATAGAAAATGTTTTTATTCTATGTGTCCTCCTTCTTTCTCAGTAACTGCCTTCACACTCTTCCTGAAACTTGCGCAAGTGTTCCTCAAATATTCGGGTGACAACTTCTCCCATTCTTCTTTAATAGTATCTTCCAGACTTTCTCGTAATAGGTTTGCTCATAGTCATTCTCTTCTTTCCATTATAAACAGTCTTTATGGACACTCCAACTATTTTTGAAATCTCCTTTGGTGTGACGAGTGCATTCAGCAAATCACACACTCTTTGACGTTTGCTTTCCTGATTACTCATATGGGCAAAAGTTTCTGAAAAGGTATGGATAATAGTGTTAGGTATGATTATGACATCAATATATGTTTGGTTTCAAAACAATTGACGTAGTGCCTGCTGAGAAAAAACAACTAAATGTTCATTGTAAATTTTGCTTCCCCACCCTGTACATTTATTATATTACTTGGGCTGAACCCCAGTTCACCCCTTGGCCTTGGCCCTCCCCTTACCCCTACCCCTCGCTTTTGCGTGTACACGTGAAGGGGTAGTCTTGTCCCGATTCTCAATTAGACGGAGGGGAAAGGCTAAGGTGGAGGACTGTATTGCTCATGCAATGGAGATATTTCAGGAGCACACTATGAACGGAGGGGTAGGAGAAATTTCCCATAACTCTGTTCGAATCGTTGGCAAAATAGAGGTAAACACAGCCAAAAAGTGCAACAGTGTGATGAAAGAAACACACAAATGTATGTATTTTCTTTATAAATAACTTAATCATTAGATCGACCGTTTAATGCTGTTTCAATGTGTTATAGATCGCATTTCTGCAGTTTATAGTTGATAGCCGCAAAAAGATAACCAAAGCCCATGGAACAGAGATGGTTACAGCTGCTGACGACATGGGGAATACTTTTGGAAACAAAGTTGTCGCTAGGGATGGGAATTGAGAACCGGTTCTTTTTGAGAACCGGTTCCCAGTACCTCGATTCCTTGGAATTATTTGCCTGCCTGCTTAACCATTCTGCTTATCGATTCCGCCTTCGTTGTGCATGCGCGATGACGTCACACATACGCTGCATTGTTTTGGTCAGAACGTGGCCAACATGGTGTTGAGGCAGAAAAATGGTCTAAAAAGACGACACCAGGTCCACTTACTTGGAACACTTGCAAAGCTTCCATGTCTTCAAAAGGGTGGAACCCCTCCAATATCCTCAAACATTTGTCCACAGTATGTGACTCATTTACAGGAATGTCACGTATTTGGTACGCTACTTAGTGTCACTTGTGAATGTAGCGGCAGAGTGAACGCTGGGTCGGTTCAGGTTCCGGTGTGGGCAACAAACGTCGTAACTCCTCAAATACAAGTTTCCGAAGGTAAGAAGGGAAAGGAAATGAGGTGCACAATAACAGGAGACAAGCCGAGCCAACTTGAACCAGATCCATGTAGTAGAAATGCGGCAATAGAGAAATTAGTAAAGAGTCTTTAGTTTCACTTTCACTGTACACGCCCAGCCCCCCCCCCCCCCCCCCCCCCCCCCCCCCCCACCGGGCCCGGCATCATCTGTTCTTATTATTTGTACATACTGTATGTGTTATATTTTCTATGCAGAGATGGAAATATAAAAGACAGTTAATGCAAACACACCTGTTTGTACTCTTTTATTCCCTCACCCAATGAGAATCGACAAGAGAATCAATAAGGAATCGGATCGATAAGCAAAATCGATAATGGAATCGGAATCGTTAAATTCTTAACGATTCCCATCCCTAGTTGTCGCATCTGTTTATAGCGGCATCGATGACTGCTGATGACATAACAGGTCTGGAAGGGTTGTCCCATTTCATAGGGGAATGTTTCAACCCCTAACCCTTACAGCTGTGTTTCAAGGGGTAGTGTTAAGTGCAAGGGTCAGTGGGTAGGGGTAAAGGGGAGGGCTAAGGAGTGAATTGGGATTGGGCCTTTTTCTTTCTTTTTTTTTTTTTTTTTTTTTTTTAACATATTCATTTATTATTTTACTTTAGTGTAGTTTAGTACAGTTGAGTTTATTTCAGACACAAACATAATATAAAACATAGAGAGAAAAAATAATAAAATGAAAATAAAAAATAGAATAATAGAAAAAAAAGAACAACTGTTATACCTGAAAGGGAGTAGGAAGAAGCCACTTTTTGGTGCAGATTTAAGTTACATTGAACATTTCAATTTCAGAGGCACTAAGCATGTCCCATTCTTCCCACCCCCTCACTCTCCCACTCCTGGTCCTACATAACATACTTAATGGTTGTAATAAAAAACAGCAAAGTACTCATAAAACAAAACAGGTAAAATTAAAAAAAAAAAGAAATAAAAGAAAATAATACAAGCAAAGAAGAGAAAAACAGCCTAATAATAGACAAATCTGCTTATTCATAATTACATTGTACACACAAGATATTGGCATGTAGCGTTATTAATATCATTAGAGAGTACACAAGTATATATAGTCGCCAAACGGGGAAAAAAACCAAAAAAGTGTGGGGATTGGGCCTTTTTCTATCCTGATAAACATGTTTCAGTTAAAAAAAAATGATACTAATAATAAAGTGGAGTAACCGTAGGCTGAAAATGCCCCCTATGTCCGGTTGATTGAAAGATTATTTCAAGGTGATAATAATTACCAAATTACTAGTAAGGGTCAGTGGGTAGGGGTAAGGGGGAGGGCTAAGGAGTGAATTGGGATTGGGCCTTTTTTTTGTTGTTGTTGTTGTTTTTTTTGTTTTAACATATTCATTTATTATTTTAGTTTAGTGTAGTTTAGTTCAGTTTAATTTATTTCAGACACAAACATAATACAAAACATAGGGGAAAAAATAATAATAAAACAAAACAAAACAAAAAAATAGAATAATAGAAAAAAAAGAACAACTGTTATACCTGAAAGGGAGTAGGAAGAAGCCACTTTTTGGTGCAGATTTAAGTTACATTGAACATTTCAATTTCAGAGGCACTAAGCATGTCCCATTCTTCCCACCCCCTCACTCTCCCACTCCTGGTCCTACATAACATACTTAATGGTTGTAATAAAAAACAGCAAAGTACTCATAAAACAAAACAGGTAAAATTAAAAAAAAAAAAGAAATAAAAGAAAATAATACAAGCAAAGAAGAGAAAAACAGCCTAATAATAGACAAATCTGCTTATTCATAATTACATTGTACACACAAGATATTGGCATGTAGTGTTATTAATATCATTAGAGAGTACACAAGTATATATAGTCGCCAAACGGGGAAAAAAACCAAAAAAGTGTGGGGATTGGGCCTTTTTCTATCCTGATAAACATGTTTCAGTTAAAAAAAAATGATACTAATAATAAAGTGGAGTAACCGTAGGCTGAAAATGCCCCCTATGTCCGGTTGATTGAAAGATTATTTCAAGGTAATAATAATTACCAAATTACTAGTAAGGGTCAGTGGGTAGGGGTAAGGGGGAGGGCTAAGGAGTGAATTGGGATTGGGCCTTTTTTTTGTTGTTGTTGTTTTTTTTGTTTTAACATATTCATTTATTATTTTAGTTTAGTGTAGTTTAGTTCAGTTTAATTTATTTCAGACACAAACATAATACAAAACATAGGGGAAAAAATAATAATAAAACAAAACAAAACAAAAAAAATAGAATAATAGAAAAAAAAGAACAACTGTTATACCTGAAAGGGAGTAGGAAGAAGCCACTTTTTGGTGCAGATTTAAGTTACATTGAACATTTCAATTTCAGAGGCACTAAGCATGTCCCATTCTTCCCACCCCCTCACTCTCCCACTCCTGGTCCTACATAACATACTTAATGGTTGTAATAAAAAACAGCAAAGTACTCATAAAACAAAACAGTAAAATTTAAAAAAAAAGAAAGAAAAGAAAATAATACAAGCAAAGAAGAGAAAAACAGCCTAATAATAGACAAATCTGCTTATTCATAATTACATTGTACACACAAGATATTGGCATGTAGTGTTATTAATATCATTAGAGAGTACACAAGTATATATAGTCGCCAAACGGGGAAAAAAACCAAAAAAGTGTGGGGATTGGGCCTTTTTCTATCCTGATAAACATGTTTCAGTTAAAAAAAAATATGATACTAATAATAAAGTGGAGTAACCGTAGGCTGAAAATGCCCCCTATGTCCGGTTGATTGAAAGATTATTTCAATGTGATAATAATTACCAAATTACTAGTAATGATAACAATTGTGATTATCAACTGTAAATCCAAAAGGTGATGATCTGATTGTGTTGAAGTTCACCAGGGGTTAGGAACAGTGAAAGCCTCAGTGAACACATCCCCTGGAGTAATATTTAGGCCCATTACTGTAATCAATGTGTGTTTGCTTTTGTTAATCTCATGACTGGGCGTTATATTTTGCAGTCAATCTTTCCCGTTTTGTTTGACCACAGTTAATTTTTGCCTCGGTACTTGTATTTGAAACTAGAACAATCCTCTTCTGTGATACAACTATGAAAAAAATGAACTCCTTCCAAGATGGATTGCAAATGCGGAAGTGAAACAAATCTCCAAGGAGCTGCTCCACAGCCTCGTCTCTCCTTCCCTGAGGTAGAAAGCCCTAGTTTGAGTGTTCACTTACATCATCAAAGGGCCCCTCTGTCTCATGTAATATTAACATGTGCTAAATCAGTGGCAAACAGCAGCAGCAATGTTTACACAGCATTAGCACAGGCTTGCAAAGCCACATAGAGAAGGGCTGTCTTTGTGTTCAAAGATTAGGTAGCTCTGACACCCATGGGAGGCAACAAGATTAGAGAATATATGGGCTCACTGTTTCACAAGGTGACTAATTCAGGCATGCGGCGTCTTGTCCTCAACAGGAGCCTCTGTAAGCATCCTCTGCAGATTATAGCATAAATGTTTGTCTGGTGAAAAACTTAATAGACATGCAGAGGGAAAGCGATTTTTGCAGTGGCTTGCACATAAATATCCTTTTATTAATCTGAATGTTGTCTCTAAGAAAATGAAAAAAAAAAACAAAAAAAAAAAACGCACGGACAGGTAGAAAGTGTGGGTGAGAGGACGGGGAGGGACATTTATCTGTAAGCTGTTTGACTCTTTGACACAGGCTTAAATCTAATAATCAGAAAGCTTTCAAAGTGAAGTGGACTGTCACCGTGAAGTCAAATCTGCTGGAAATTAAGTCCATTAATCACACAGTGCTTCATTTAGTTCTTTTTTTCTATATACAGCTCCGATGTGCGTCTGTGTGAGCGACTACTAAAAGAATGGGGGGCTTCAGTTGGAAAGAGTGAGAGAAAAAGAGAAAATGCTCGGCGGTGCAGAAGAAAAACCATCAATTCTCATTATGGAAAATAGATCATCTCTCCTAATTAGAGCCACGGCTTTTTACCACAGTACAAATGCAGAATAACGCAAGCTACCGATGGCAGGCACCACCCACCGCTGATTAATTAGGTGAATGAATAAAAAGCTATAACGACCCAGAGATTTTGCCCCAGATAGCTTATTAAAGGTAAAGCACGATATATTGCAGGTCAGGTCCTTTGGGAAAATATATGTAGCGTTTCTAGCAATGGTGGGATGTAGTGCTTATGAAACATATCCGCCTTTCTGTTAGCTACATTTGTACTTGTATGCGTTATTTAACAAATGCTTAGCAACTGTGGAACCATTTGTAGCTTCCTCGATTGAATTACATAATAGTTTCAAGCGTGTTGCATCAAGCGATACATGATGCAAGTCTCCTGTGACACTCCGTCCTGATCTCTGCCCTAATCACCATATAGCAATTTGAAGATATCAAATATCACGCGTTGGCATTTGTTCAATAATCATGAGACAATAGAGTAGATGGGTAGGGAGGGATTTGTTCCTTGTCAAATGTGGAGTGACAGGTTGGGAAAGGAAGTGAATTTTGGCACCAACAGGGAGGTATTGCTGGAGCGAAGAGCACTATAGATAATTGGGATCTTCCTTTTTAGATGATTAAGATGGCGTTACAAATTTTAGGGAAAGGAAGCATGCGGAGAGGGGGGTCATTAAGGGGAAAAAAAAAAAAAAAAGAAAGTTCTTTCTGTATCCATATTATTAAATATTCAAAGTGGAAAAGGTTCATCTACCAGTTAGTCTTCTAAACTCAGATAGAAGGCACCTTGTGGAACGCCAACCCAGTCTCCAGAATAAAATATTGCCAGTGTACATTTCTGCAAACTGCTGATACATATAATCTCAACATCATTTGTAAATAAAGGCTCTGGTCTTTTCTCTTTCTGCCTTTACATCATTAGGTACAGTGGAGGTGGGGTTGATAGTGGACTCACAAAATATAGGACTATGCAGAGTTTGCATCCTCAGTCCGGTACGTTTTTAGTTCCAGGCAGTAAAAAGGCGAGGAAAAGATTGCGGACTGGGTTGGATATTAATAAATATATTTTAGGTTTTATTTTGTTAGGCTTAAGAAATAGAAGCGCTTCAGTTGGAGTGTGGAAAAAAGTGATGGCGTCATTTAATGGCGCTCATACAAATCCTCTGAAATTCTAAATCTCAACCTTGAATGAATGAATGAATGAAATCTTTATTTTGAACATGTAGACGGTGAAATCAAAACAAAAATCAACCGATAAAATATAAGTACTGGTACATAAATGATTGATAAGCAAACAAACAACAAAATAAATAATAATAATAATAATAATAATAATAATAATAATAATAATAATAATAATAATAATAATAATAATAATAATAATAGTAATAATAGCAATTATTATTATTATTATTGTTGTTGTTGTTGTTGTTAATAATAATAATAATAATAATAATAATAATAATAATAATAAAACAAATGAAATTAAATTAAACATGCTCAAAAAGGAGTAGGAAAAAATAAAAACTTATGTACTCCTACCCCCAATTTCTATTCCTTATGATCATTATATAGCAATTATTATGTTGTATGAATAATAATAGTAATAATAATAATCATCATCATCATAGTATAACAATATCTTACATCCTTTTTCCTATATACACTAATATGATAATACCCATTTACAACTTTTCCTACCACATAGTAATACCAGATATTAATAAAAAATAAAAAGAACAAAAACAAAACAAACAAAAAAACAAACCAAAACACATATACATATATAATATAAATACATATACTATTCTATATTGTCCTATAGAGCAATAATATATTCATATATCCATATTTAAAGTAGATATTATCACATACTGTATGTGGCAAACCCTAGTGTGTAATTGGTGAACATAAGAAGAATGTACTGCTTTTGTGAATTTTTTCTAAATTTTTTATTGTTAAGTAGATAAACAAGGTTAATGAAGTTACCATATTTGGTTCCTTACCCATAAGTGGCAAAAAATAAATAAAAAAAAATAAAAAAAATCCAAGTATATATATATTTTTTAAAAATACAAGAAAAACACGTGTGAGGTCAAAGGAACATTTATTTTAGAACATTAGAACATCACTTTTAGAACATTAGACCAATATAAGTGCTGATCCAGACCCTTGTCCACATCCACATTCTCCCTTTGAACATCATTCCTTACATTAGTACCATTACTTCATGGTACTTAACAAAGCAGGTCCACTCACTGTTCATGCAGAGGTGGACCTTACAGACCCTGTAGACCACACTGGATCTGAGATTGTTGACTCAGTGTAACTGTTGCTGCCACTGTCTTGTAATGTGGGCAGAAATTACCAAAAAATAGTCACTTGCCCAATAAAGGGTTAAATACATTGCAAAACATTTTCAATTTTCGCTAATTTTCAGTGAATACTTGCAGAAACAAAGTTGTCGCATCTGTTAATTTTGCTGTTAATATTGTTAAATAATCAATGTTATTACCACTTGTCCTGTCAGTGGTCAGAAAGTTACGGCTGACCAGTGTAATATCTGTGAACAGTTTACATTTCATTCCCAAAGCTCAGTAAGTAGTTAAATCTATTACTACTGTTGACAACCATATATCTAGAAATGGAACATATTTTTGACTCAGAAACGATTTAAGGATATTGCCTTTATTTCGCAGTCAGAATCACTTTGTTGTCATTGTCACACAGCAGCAAACCAGTGAGCATCCCCTGATACACGGCTAAAAACTAACTTCTAAAACTACTACAGTAAGCAATAAATAGTCTGTAATAAATGAATAAATAAATAGTAATATGCATGTAATAAATAAGTGTAAAATAAATTCAAAATACAAGACTTATCAGATGGTTTCCTGAATCTAATCAATCCCCAAACGCCATCATATTATTATTTAATTTGGAATATTAATTCATCTTGGATGCAAAAGAGAAGAGTCAGAAATCCTACAAGGAAGCCTCTCCTACATTATTAAAAATAGGAATATTTACATTAAGAATTAACCCACAAAGCTGTTACATATTGCCTTTGTGACTAACAGGATTCAGGATTTATTCATCAAAAAAGATTGATCTCGGAAATTGTACATGCATATACATATCTTTGCATATGCAAGAACGTACAGCGGCACTATTTTTTGTCTTGAAGAAATTGGTAATATATGCACTTAAAACCGACACTTTGACACCATTGCATAGTTCAGTATAATCGGTACAAACGGCCCTGACTCAACATGCCATTCATTTAATCACTCTTCCTAGGGACCGTGTCCAATCATATCCTACTTTCTCCTTTGAAATTCATGACCACAGCTCCGAACACGTCCACATGTTTGTTGCTGCCACTGCTTTTCTTCTTAAATGAAATAAATAAAGCCGGAACATAAATCCAGTCCAGCACAAACAGGACATATAGCTAATTTCATTTCCTTTCGTCTGTGACCCAGTGTAGTCTTATCTCTGTCCTCAGCACTTTTTGTGCTTTGTTTATTTATTTTCTCCTTTCCATTTCCCAGTTTCTTTTAAGACTTTAAAAGCGATAAGTTGTGGTTTGTTTAGCAAGGGTCACAGGTGAAGAGAATATCCTGGATAAAGTGGATCCGAGAGTCGAAATACGACAGAGAGCTCGGGCCTAAACAGACTCATAACACAAGCACATTCCCTCATGCATATTCATGAGGAAGACGCTGCTCATCACATTATCTTTGATCTGATTCATAGAGTATGCAAATGCATGTATGCACACAGAAGCACACAAGGCATTTCTAAGCCTCTTCCAAGCTGCGTGGATCATTAGACAACAAGAGTTAGCCACACTGGCTCGCTCTTCTGCAGAAAGAATCCAAGAAACACTAGGCTATGTAATATTTTTAGTCTCAGTACAAGCTTTATTTTGTGCCCAAGTGCTGTTACATGCATTGATGACTTCATATAATGTGATATAATATGTGTTATGTGTTTAATGTGAGTTATATTGGGTTCATTTGATCCATATGCATTCATTGGTCTGATATTATTGCATTACAGGCAGCCATGAGGGGGAGGGGGGGTTCATTACATGTTGTTCAGAGCATATTGCATTTAGAATTGTAAATTAAGAGTAACTTGTGAAAGCAGTAGGACATGCGACGGCGTACATCTGGCTGCCATACAGCTGTTCTCTACAGATGCGTCATTAGCTTTGGGCTGATGTGATGTCCAAAGACAATTCCAACTGAAATTCTTTCACACATTAAAATCTCACACATCGTCGTGACAAACTCTCTCACACAAATAGAAAGCTTCTTACATGCATACCAGTGAAATCGAATAATTTACTCTGACTCGTATGTGCACGGTTGACTAGACTCTTCACTAATATTTACTGCATTTACATTCGTGCGTGCTGGGGCAGCGCTAGCAATTGTGGGCTCCATGAAAGGTAAAACTTGTGGACGCTTCATAAAATTCAGTATCTTGTCGGAGCGGGTGGGGGTTGTACATGGGGTAGGGGCAGTGGTTATATATGGGGATCTGTAACTAACGTAACTAACACTGGCATGAAGCGAAAGTGAAACTTAACATACAACTTCCAGCTTCTATGCCTGTCCCATACAGAGGATCTTACACAAAATTTTCACAACTTCTAACTAGGGATGCAAATTATCGATTAATTCATTAAAGCTATACCGTATGATGTGGCATTTTTACACTTGTCTTTTGTCATCTTAAAATGCTCCTAATAAGCATGTGACAAACTAAAGTGTAAAAGAAATCCACCAGGTATTGAAACTCAAAAATGTTTAATTCTCATATAATTCTGATAAAAGTCTGACCAATCATTTTAGTTGGTCTGAATGAAATAATTGGCCGAACCTGGCTGAGCCTCCAGTCAATCATCCATTACGGCTGTCCAGCATCCGATCCATTATCGCTGTCTCCGCATCCGATATGTGTCCCTCTGAATCTAAGGCTTCACTCGCGTTGCTTCTCCTGTCACTGACCACAGTCTACTGTCTAGGATGTGTTTGGATAGAACTGACATGCACATGTGGAAGGGAAAAAACGGATTTATGAACAGAAACAACAACTAAGGGGAACAAACAGGAGTCCGCTGAATGAAGGATGGAGATAAAGGTCCGGAAGTCGGATGTGCTGGACTGAACAGGTCTGCATAAAGGTCAGCTTTTATGACGGTGGGACTCATACAGGTACAATTCCATGGTGTCACACAATGCAGGATTATGTAGGATGATAAATGTATGGACTATGAAACCTCAAATGTCCACGGAAAATTTGCGGAGGCTGCACGTTCACAGTGCGCGCGCCCGTCACACCTCATCTCCGTGGTGCAGTGAAGACACTGACCCAGCATTGCACAAACCACACCCTTAAATACAGGCTCTACTGATGGAACAGGGACCGCGGGCCCGCGGCAGGTGGATGATGTGTCTGATTACTGAGGGAGGGGTCCACGGACACACCGAAGCGGACCGGACCTCCACCTCTGCTTCCTCCGCGCGCATCAGGTGAGAGGAGGAGGAGCCTCAGAGCTCAGGCAGAGGGAAGTGGGCGGAGTGAGGGTGGAGTGAGGTGGGTTGTTCATGTTCAAACTTTTACTAAGTGCTGTGAGAAATGCCACATCGGTAGGTATAGCTTTAATCATTAGTTGGTTGGTCTTATCGATCGATTAATGATTAATTGATTAGCGGTGATTTTCCTGAGAACCTGAATTTCTTTTTCAATACGGTCTATAAGGATAAAAGCTAAATATTGTTTCTATACTTCATAATAAAACCATGTCATATTCCTTAATGATTGATTTATTGAACCATTGGATACAGTCAGTGTTTCCTGTGGAATTCATTTGTTGATGTGGTGGTGTGTAATGTGGGGATGTACGCGAGTGTGTTTCGCAGATGGGTGGGTGGGTGCAAGCGCGTGTGCGTTTTGTGTGTGTGTGTGTGGGGGTACTCACACACGCACAGTACGGCCAGGGGATTCGTGCATGTTGGATGGTAACTGCGTGCGTGCGTCACTTTCCGTCCTACTTGTAATACTATGGGGGTATGGGGCGGTGCAGTCCATGCCCCCGCAGAAGTGAAAGTGAAACTTTTCACTCATTTATCTTTACCCCACCTCCTGAAGCTTCGCATATGCATTACATACCTGTGTCCCGGATCAGGAGCCTGGCGGATGTTTTCAACTTCTGTCTCACTGACTGTGGACTACACCAACCTCCAGGGAAAACGCTCCAATACCGACCCCACATTTGATTTGTGCGTGTATTTGTTTGGGGGTGCATCGCTCCCACAAACAGATGGGCCAGTCTGTGTTTAGCTCCACCATGTCCATAAAGACAGTCTAACTCATAAACGCCATGATCCGGTTCAATGACCGGCTATCCCAGCTGCGGCGTCACAGCACGGACAAACCGGCAGCCTTCGGACAGGTGTGGACAGTTGGACAAGGGCAATTACCGACAATTAATAATGTCATTCGTTCATTCATTCATTCATTATCTGAACCCGCTTTATCCTCACTAGGGTCATGGGGGTCGCTTGGAGCCTATCCCAGCTACATAGGGGCGAAGGCGGGGTACACCCTGGACATGTCACCAGTTCATTGCAGGGCTGAACATATAGAGACAAACAATCACTCTCACATTCACACCTACGGGCAATTTAGATTAACTAATTAACCTACTAGTGCATGTCTTTGGATGGTGAGAGGAAGTACCTGGAGAGAACCCATGCAAACACGGGGAGAACATGCAAACTCCACACAGAAAGGTCCCACCCCCATCGACTGGTGCTGGAATCGAACCCAGGACCTTCTTGCTGTGAGGCACGAGTGCTAACCACTGCACCACCGTGTCGCCCCAGTTAATAATTCAATCGGGCAAATTCTTATCGACAATTAATTGTTAGTTCATTAATTGTTTACATCCCTACTTCTAACCTGTATCCACTGCTCTATGGGCCCCCCACAATTGCTGGGCCTCATGAATTTTATGCGTTTACCGCCCCCCCACCCCCACCCTTTATGGTGCCCCAGCATGCATGTATATGTGGGAGACTCTGGGTTTTGAACAAATGTGTAGTAGCCTATACTACTTTTTAAATATTTTTTAAGATTAAACTTTCAATTCGGGGCCTGTATCATCGTTTTTGTAATTATACTTTGAATCCTACATGACAAACTCACATTAATGCACCGTGAAAAAATTTAAACTTGCTTCTTCCCAGCGATGGTGTATTTTACCATTACCATTTCACATCTTTATCTCCTCTTCAGTTAATTGAAAAATGATGTAAAGACATTGACAGACACGTGCATATAGTCACAGAAGTGAGATGCATTTACAATATATAACACTATAATTATTCAATCATATTTCTGTCATTATTTCCACAATTTGCTGAAGTCTACTATACGTAGATTGTGGCTCATAATTACCTGCAGTAACCGATGATTGACACAGCGAAGTAAAAATGTTTAATCCTTGCATGTCTGTCTTTCAAAATGGTAAATTATGTTTCATTTTGCTCTTTGTTCGGTCAGTAATGAAATACTGTATCAGCCCCTGCCTTTCCCGTCACCATGGCAACAAACATTCCTTTGGGTAATAAAGCAGACAAACATTCAATCAAGACTGAGTCATTGAGGTGGGAACATTTTAGCCCAAAACACCATTGAAATGAGCAGGAAGGTGCTCTAAGATCCAGCTGCATTTTTAAACGTTTGTGAGGAACTTTGGATTTGGATCAACTTTTTTTTTTTTCTTTTTTTTTCTTTTTTTTTTTATCAGGGATAATATTCTAGAGAGTTTTTTGTCAGTTGAACATTCGGAGTTTCACAGTTTTCACAGTTCAAGGAAGGTTTAAACAAGCTCTAGGGGGGAGAGACCACTTTCTATAAACTGTAGTCATTGCCGGTGGTGTTCTTTGATACATGTGGACATATTAGAGCCATCATGAGCTCTTAATGTGAGTAAGAACATATGGCAGTTTGCTTGACTCAAAGTGTCACACATTTAGTTAAGGAGCCCTGTCTGTTCTTGTAGTGTGGGAGGCATATTTTTCCACACTGACCCTGTGCTATTCTGGGCCAGCAGCTTCGCTCTGCGACAGCCAACTTCTGGTCCCTATTTCCCTAGAGGCTTCACTGAAGCAGACATCTCTCCTATGAGACGTAGGCCTAACATACACAGAGCCTGTGCTCCTACGGACATCAGCAAGCAACAACACACCACAGAGCAGGAACATTCCCAGAGGTGTCAGATGGAAGGGGATGTTTCTACTGCCTACTCCACTGGGCTGAACTAAAAGCACATAATGGCAATCTTAAGCCTGAATGAAACTGGAGGCATCAGCTTCAGTAGCTCTGCTGTAGGTGCATAATTTACCATTCTTGAAAGACCAGACCCATTGGCTGTCATCGCGCTCCTGCAAACCTCAATTTCAGTCCTGTATATCCATTCTCTCAGAAAAGTAGTAATTATGTAAATTCTTTCACATTCACTTTGTGACAGAGTGGTAACTGTAGCAGCAAGGAGATGGTTTGCACTGGAGCAGCTTTCATTACTTGATGATGAAAAGCTAATTTGTCCTCCATGAATGAGAAGATTATGACCTGTATTTTCAAACAGTCCCTGCTGACCAATCACTGAACTCCTGTTGTCCACATGTTCAGCTTGGCTCCGAGAAATGCTTTCTTTTGTGCCGATGCACTTTACAAGCACTCAGTATTTAATTTCATTCATTTTATATTTCTAAAACACTGTTTCCAAATTCTGCCATGCATTAATTATCCTGATACTTGATAAATAATCAACAGGAATCTTACACGGCCACACTACTTCAGATTTTTGCCCTCAGTACGTCAGCCCTTTTATCAGCTTTTATTGCCTCAATGTGACATCCTTGGTAATATTATCTGGCCATTGTTTGCGGTGACTCTGTCTCTATTTTCTTTTCCTCCTCCTTTGCTGTCATTGCCCCTGTTGCATTCATGCAAAGATGGCATGCTAAGTGAAAGAGGAGCCAATGGGAATCAGCAATGCCTGTTAAGCTGGTCTTAGTCACGGGGCATTGTCATTAGATTAATGGAGCAGAAGGAGCCATCCGTTCTCTCTCCAGAGGGGAGCTTTACTTTTGGTAGGGTAGGGAGAGGAGAAAATGAAGGGGAGGATGTGGCTCAGCCTCAAATGGAGGATGATTTGGCACTTTGCACCCCTACCCCCACCCTCCCACCCCTTCTGCCCACGCCTCCTGCTGATCATGTATAACTGCTCTCATGTTAAGTGCAGGATCCTGTGACCCGTGCAGGACTGTACAGTATTTCCATTGTGGGCCATAGAGAAAAGGAACATTTTAATTTCTTATTTGACACATTTAATATTGTACCGAAATAATTTTATAGTCAGCTTTCACATACCTCATTACTGCACATGATAAGTCATCACTGTACATGTCGAAACTTATTCAGTTGTACTCAGTTATCTGCTGAGGTGGTTCTTCATAGGTTGAAGATGCACAACAGTAGATAATAATTGTGTGCACTTGCTTGTCTTTTGTAGAGCAATTAATTCTCTTGTAAGTAGCACAACCTTTGTAATTACTGTGCTTTAAAATAAAGTGCTAGCCAAATGTTCTCATTGTGCAACTTGGTAGCTTTGCCCACAGCATATAAATTTATATCAACACACTTGATTCAGTTTAGAATTCAGTCCATGCTTCAGTGAATTAATTCTGGCAAAAAGGGGCAGCAATAAAAAGAAAACCTGAGGAGACTAAAGTTGCACAACAGTATTAGCAGAAGAGAAGAGACAACTGTTACCATGGAAAATAATCCGCAAATTCTTTGCTTTACCATTTCCAGCCAATTACCCTGAACTACTGTTTCATCTGGGTGGCAAAGGTTTTTGGCAGAAGACTTACTCTCAGTTCCAATGAGTTCTTCAGTACAAGTTACATCTAACGTCTAAAGGTGTTAGTTGTTGTCATGTTCGTTTTCCTTAGTGCAAGGTGCATTTCTACAGTCACTAACGGATACGCCGCTTCACCTTCGGCTTGGTGAACAGGCTTGTTTTCCGAGTTCACTCACTCAACCAGTGGAATGAGATGATTATCTGCCTGGTTGCTTACACTTCCCGGTGATACAACGCCAGGCCCCTGTATCACATATACATTTTTAAATGACTGCATTTTAAATGTGGTTAACAATGTAGCAATAAGCTGTTTTTCTGTACTGGCCTGTTGTGGTGATTGCTCATCAGGGGCAACTTGAGTTATCTCCTCACGTAAGAGGAAAATACAACTCTGGGTTCATGTAAAGAGCACAGGGCATGTGGGTATTTTAGACTTCTTTATGAAGGTTGATGGGTCTGGCAGACAGAACTCCAGCGAGAGTTGTGTTCAGACAGAGACATGTTTTGCCAGCTAAGTTAAGACAAACAACAATTAAGGCTAAAAGAAACACTAACTATTGTTACTGAGGAAATACTTAACCTTCCATCATCACTGTGATAATGAACACATCAGAAGTAGCTGCCTGAAAAATTATAAATAAAAAAAAAATCATGTCATGTACATGCATACAGCGCTCATGCAGAACTGTTATTCTTCCTCAGATCAGCACCTCTGCTCTTTTGGAATTATTTTGTATTACGTTTCATTTTATTTCATTTATTAAGATCCCTATTAGCACTAATGATTCAGTTGCTATTCTTCCTGGGGTCTCCTCTACATTACATTACAATTTTAATTATTTTACATTAATCTTACACCATTCATGCCCACACACACACACACAAACAGGACATATACAACAGCCCAATACAATTAAAATAAATAAACAAACAAAATAAGTACTATACATATGTATTCAGGAGATGCATCATTGTAAAAACACAGCTTCTGGGTAAAGCACGCTGAGCACTTGTGATAGGTGTTTGTATTATCAGTGAGCCTAAGCAGAATAACATACAACCTGCTGTCCATCTGTCTTCCATCTCTATGTATCTGTCTGTAACATTGAAGATGTGTCTCCAAAGGGCTGGACCCCTGATATGTGAATTTAACCTTTAAGCAAACTGTATTTTTCTGGCTGCTTCACCGAGTGGTCGTATATTGACTGACTAGTGCTGCTTAGAAAATTGAACCCTGTCAGGCTGGGTCATTTTTGGATTTGAACAGTAAATAAAACATACACACTTTGATTAGTCGCTGCTACATTGAACACACATACAAAAATACAGGTGTGCGAAATCATCATCTTCACATACGGTTACATGTGAACACCAAAGATACATAAGCTGTCATCAACATTCTTACTTGAACTGTCAGGTGTCAGTGGGTGGATTCATGGAAGAGCTCTTTGAGACCGTAAATGTCATCAGGATATGTACATAAACATCAGTCAGCGTCTGAGTACGTGCATATGAAAAGCAAAACAGACAGCCTGATGTTTAAGACAAATATCCAATTACAGTGCAGCAACAGCACCCGTGGGACAGCAGCTGTGAATATGCCCTGATGGTGGCTCCCACAGCCTGCCTTATGTTCTGCTGTGGAAATAACCTTAAAAGCTACAGGCTGGACCCCAGCTGGTCATAAGGCACCCGTTTCCTAAAATTGCTTGATGACAGCAACATGTTTTAATGAGTCTTTTTTTTTTTTTTTTTTATGAAAGAGTAGTTTTCAAGGTGGTGACGGAGGGTTTTTTATGATAGAGATGTCCAGACGTTACTCCCCAAGGAGCAATAGCTGCAGCCGTCTTCAGTTCGTACAGTTTAATTACGCCATTCCTGAAGTAATTGGACTGTAGATTTATAGTTTATCAATGTTACGAAAGGAAAACACCCAGAATTACACCCCGACTAGATGAGAGAAGTCAGAGTTGTGTGTCGTAAGTATTGCCTTTTGTCCGACTTTAAATCCTCTTTTTTTTTTGTTAACTTTTCTAAAGTTAGAATAACTTATAATTTGACACTTGTACAACTTAGGCTTCTCACTTCTGTTAAACTAGTCCCAGTTGGAGTAATTAAACTCTGTATGTAGATTGAGGTGGATTAATGTGTTGGACTAATTTTCACAATTGAGGTCACTTTGTTTCTTTCATATTAGAATCAGTAAGTAACTATCCTATGTATAGATAATTCACATGAAACTTTACATTCAGTGCACTTATTAACCCATAAAGACCCAGTGGTACTTTTGTGTCAGTTCACAAACAAATCCATCCATCCATCCATTATCTTCCACTTATCCGGGGCCAGGTCACGGGGGTAACAGTCTAAGCAGGGTTCCACTCAAATGTTTTTCTGTATTTAACCTTTCTTAAGTGATTTATCACCATTTATTATAATATTATCTTCCTGTATTTTGTACTTTTTCAGTCAAAATCTGGTATTTTTCATTATTTAATTGGCTAATCATGTAAATGTTCATAAAGACTCAAATTAAACTTGAGGTCTGTTATATGAAAAACAGAGAAAACAGAAGACAAAGTGACTTTTTCCATAAAATATATCATTAACTAAACATAAAACAAGTGTCTCCATCCACTGTCATTGATCCAACTCTATTGGTGTTACTGATGAATCAATGTTATAGACCGTGAAAAGATGACAAACTGCATTTTACACCAATTATTTACATGTTTTGATCGGATTAATGGATCAACTTGTATTAAACTGTTTAGATCAGTAGATGGTTTTTGGCACCGGTGGATGTTTGGGTCTTTATGGGTTAATGTTCATAACCGTTTGCATCAAGAGCCGAGTAAATGGGATCTGTTAAGAATTATAACCCTAGTCTGAGCATGCTCCATATAGGATTTCTACTGTGAGTTATTATTAAAGGGTGCAGCTTGGTTGAAACATTGGTAGGGAGACGTGAGAGCAAATGCAAAACATCATGAGTTGTCATTCTCATGGTTGTTCACAGAACTAGTGAAGTTACAAGGACATTTCAACAGCCATATGTACATCAGTAACTTATTATACATGAGCAAATCTTAACTTATGGCAAGCATTCTAGAAAAAAAAAAAAAAAACTGACAAAGAGAGTAAACTAGGCCTATAGGTTAGAGAGAAAAAGAGATGAAAGAAAAACAATAAGACAAAAAACAAAGATCGTCACAGACAAATACAACATTAACCCATAAAGACCCAAACATCCACCTCCAACCAAAATTATCTACTAGTCTAACATGTTCAATACCTGTACTTGTAAATAATTGGTGTAAAATACAGTTTGTCATCTTTTCATGGTCATCAGATATGACCCATTTGGACGTTCAGAGGCTCTATAGTTACCATGGAAACACCATCATCTTCCACAACATTGATTCACCAGTAAAACCCATGGAGTTAGATCAATGATAGTGAATGGAGACTCTTGTTTTTACGTTCAGTCGATGATATATTCCGATGAAAAAGTCCCTTTTTCTTCCATTTTCTCTGTTTTTAATATAACCCTCAACTGTACTCTGAACTTTTATGAACATCTACGTGATCAGTACATTAAATATTGGAAAATACCTGATTTTCACTGAAACATGCAACATGCAGAGGATAATGCCATAACATGTGGTGCCAGGTACAACAAACCCCACCCCTTGTACCTATTGTAGCTTATTTTGGGATCGATCCAGCTGATGTCATCATGTCTATGTGTGTGCTGATGTTAGCATAGGCAAACTTTGGCCATTGTAAGTAAATTGGAAGAAAAAAATAATAATTTAAATTCATAAAAAATGTTAACTTTGACCTAGTGTTCCCTAAATGTAATCACATCTATTCTTGGTCACTGGCAGTTTATAAACCCAATTTGGTATGAATTCAACCAATAGTTTTGCTGCTACAAACATGTGAAATTTCACCCATTATAAGTAACTGGCAAAAAAAAAAAAAAAAATCTTGAAAATTAGAAACTTTGACCTACTTTTCCCAAAATGTAATGACATATATTCTGCGTCGCAATCTATATAAACCCAATTTGGTATGAATTCAACCAATATTTTTTGCTGCTAGAGTGTTAAAAATAAAAGAAATAAACAAACCAAACTAAAAACCATACCCCTTGCCTCGCCTTGAGGTCGGGGTAATAAGTGGTGATAAATCACTCTAGAAAGGTTAAGTAAAGAGAAATTTTCATTTGGGAATTGTCACAAAAGTAGCACTGGGTCTTTTTGGGTTAAACTAGTTGACACGGCAACTAACACAACCCAGTTCGTTTCCAGTTCCAACATTTTTAGCCGGTGCCCTGGATATACTGTAAGGTTATCTGTAAAAATCTAAAATTCATTTTTATTGTGTTCTGGAAAAATGTCAGTTGTCGGACTGAAAAGGTAAGGAAAAGCTGTTGTCAGGCCAGGAGGACTCTGAAGGACGACTGCTTCGTCTAAATAGACGGCACTGTTAACGACTACAGAATTAGCTGAGCTTTCATCACTTTCCAACACAGTTATGCTACCCATGGTTAGACCCTTAGTCTCCTGCTCTTCTGGGTCCTTTTCCTTGTGATGAAAAGACATGAAATAATCAATACATGAACAGTAAATCAGAAGGAAAGGCATGTACCATTATTGTGGCTGACAGCAATATGGTCTCACTCTGAAAACTTGTGATAGCTACCAATTATTTCTACACTGAAGACCTTGTGGTTCACATATTCAGTATCAGAACCAGCTTTATTGGCCAAGTACGTGAGCACATACAAGGAATGCGGCTTTGGTTTTTCATTGTACATATGATTCAACATGAACCCGATCACACTTGAACGTAGACCTAATACAGACAAACATTCGACTAGAGACAGGGACAACAGCGGGATGAAATTTACAATGGATTTATTTCGTAATATGTACAGAGCGCAAAGTGGAGGTTTATACGGTGAGTGGATTTGTACGGGGATCTGGTCTATTAACAATATACAGGGGTTGGACAAAATAATGGAAACACCTTCACCTCAAGATGATAATGCCCCAATCCATACAGCTAGAATTGTTAAAGAATGGCATGAGGAACATTCTAATGAAGTTGAGCATCTCGTATGGCTGGCACAGTCCCCAGATCTCAACATTATTGAGCATTTATGGTCAGTTTTAGAGATTCAAGTAAGACGTCGATTTCCACCGCCATCGTCTCTAAAAGAGTTGGAGGGTATTCTAACTGAAGAATGGCTTAAAATTCCTTTGGAAACAATTCACAAGTTGTATGAATCAATACCTCGGAGAATTGAGGCTGTAATTGCCGCAAAAGGCGGACCTACACCATATTAAATTATATTTTGTTGATTTTTTTAAGGTGTTTCCATTATTTTGTCCAACCCCTGTATGTTTATATATATATTATCTACAGTGGGATTTATATTGGAATATGTTCAGAAAGTGCAAATTGGAGTTTTTATACAGTGAGTGGATGTGTACAGGGATCTGGTTTAGTTTAGTTTATTAGGGTACATTTGCACGGCAACACTAGGATCTAATTCCGCAAAGATTTCTCCTTTGCGTTATAAAATCATTCCGCGTTAAGACGAAGCCGCTATGATAACGATCTGCGTTAACATGAGTCCGTGAGAACGGCTGAATACGCTGTAGTGGCCATGCCAGACCAGTAGCTGGCAATGTAGAGCTGTAGTGAAACAGCGGCGGTAAAACACGCGCCTGCGCACAAACAATTTCCGGTTTAGACAGCCTTTAAATGAGGAGAAGAAGAAGAAGAGGCGGTGGTAAGAGTGTAGACGCAGTAAGTCTAACTTTTGGTGGAGAAGCGACAGCAAACTGAGCACAGTTAGCAGCACGTATGTTGTTCTGAAACCAGCCATTGCTGTTGTGGTGGTTGTTCCTTCTTTTTCTGCAGCTTTATTGTGTCAGAGGCTGGAAAACCAGCTTGGAGGCGCATTACCGCCACCAACTGGCCTGGAGTGGGTTAACTGGCGGTTCTTGGCTACGCGCGCATGCGGTGATGTCATATTTTACCCCGGAACGCTCCGATTCGCGTTAACACGGAGCTGAAATGCGGAGCGTATCGATAACATTCCACCCTGGACCCTGGTATCAAAAGTTTCCAGATTCAGGCACTCTAGGCACCGTTTCCATGTTAACAGAAGGCTAATCCGCGATGAAATCTTCCCGGAGTCGACTGAATCCTACGCCGTGTAAACGGCCCCTTAGTTTGATCCCCATTAGCTGCTGCATACCCCAGCAGCTACTCTTCCTGGGGTCATCAACAACACAAAAACAAAGGACCAAACAATTTCCCACAACTCATTCAATAAACAGGATGTACATACACTCAACACAACAACACAAAACCAAATATCAGCAACAGCATACAATACAAAACGATTACAATAATAATACCAACAACAACAGAAAACAGAATAAATAAACCAAAAATCTGAAACAATAAAATAAACATAAAATAAAAATAAAAACAATAAAAACAGCTCCACAACAAACAAAAAAACAAACCGTCGAGATGATGTCATTATAGCATATGCAATAGCTCAGACAGTTATTCTTGGGTAAACATGAAAATTCTCAACCTTTTAGAAAACCTAACTGCTTGAATTTCTGAAATTAAAAATTGTGGCAATGTATTCCATCTGGTCTAGTAGCAATATATGTTTATATATTAGTGTTGTGCAAAAATATATACATAAATATATATATTTATGTACACTGCAAATATATCTACATTTGTAAACAGCATTTCATAACCTGCAGTGACACACTTTACAACTTTTATGCATGGCAACAAGTAAATAGCCCGAGCTTCAGTCTTCAGTGTGTAAGAGTCAGGAGGATCTATTTGCAAAGATGGAATACAACGTTCATAATTATGTTTTCATTAGTGTATAATCACCTGAAAATGAGAGATGTGTAGAGAGTACATTAGCACAGAACAAACCTTTTCTTCTTCTTCTTCCTGTTTTATGGCACATGAAGCGCATGAAGGTTTGAGTTTATTCCAGAGTTAATATCCCTAATGCAAAAGCCCAGAACAGACAAACCGACCACTGTAATGAGGGCTTTTTGTTGTCATGTTTTTCATCCACCATAAAGGAGAGCAGGCAGAAGATATTTAGTTGTACGCAACTTGCCTTTTTACATCTACATCTTCCTACATGTCCCAATACTGATCTTAAAAGGTTATTTCACTAAACACGCCATGATAAAAACAGCTCCAAACATTCACTGCCTGAAGGACTGTTGAGGAGTTCATCCATCTCCGTTTGCAAAGCCCGTCCTTCTAGCCTGTTGAAGTCTAAGCAGCCTCGTAGCCCATCGATTAACGGATACTTGAAACTGCCAATAAGGATTCTGTTTGCAATCCAATGAAGCTCTTCTTTGATGTGTTGAAAAATTACAACGCAAAGTGAAAATTGTGTGCATTATTGACGACAACAAACATCACTGTTCATGAGAATTATGCAGCAGCTCAAAATCACAAACGGAGCAAAAATAAAAGTTGTTCAACCCAGCAAGTGTTGAATCTTTTAGTCAGTTGTCTGTGCGTCACTGAAGTATACTTTGATGTGATCTTTTGCTTTACCAAGCCAAATAAAAATCAGTTTCAAACATCTCCTTCAACTACTTGCAAACTGCAGGTCTACAGCAATTTGAAACCCTGCCACTTCACACCAATGCAACCACAGAGTATCACCTCCATAGTAATGACTCTGTTCTTCTGTTCTCTGCATGCTGGAAGCTGGATATATAACATAGCATCTAAAAATAGGAGGATAATAATAATAATAATAATAATAATAATAATAATAATAATAATAATAATTGTAACTAGAAACGCACTCGTAGAGCACAGACCTCTGGCAAGGGAGATCCCCCCCACGCCCAATCACCACCAGAATTTAATCATTTGTTCCTTTTGCCAGTATCAACATTTCCTGAAAATTTCATCCAAATCCGTTCATAACTTTTTGAGATATCTTGCTAACAGACAAACAAACAGACAAACCCCTGATGAAAACATAACCTCCACCGTTCCTTGGTGGAGGTAATAATAATAATAATAATGATAATAATAATAATAATAATAATAATACTGTTATTAATTACAGTTGCATATTGAAGAAATTGTGAAAATATGAAAGAAAAAAAAAAAAAAAAAACAGAAAGGGCTGAGACTGTCTGCTATTCCCAGAATAGCCCTGTTTAGAGCAGTCTGTGTCACCTGTATAAGCAGAGAAAATTCAAGCTATTGAGACAGGATTTAACAGAGAAACAGCTGATGATAAACTTTCCTTTCATTGTTAACAGGTGAGCTACAGTTCATAAATACTGAGAAAATCCCACACTGTGTAAAACCAGCCACGGGTGTTTTGACATACTGACTTGCTGGTAATGCCACCAGTCGGTTTGATTCGAGTCCATCTGTTGTACACCACTGCAGTCTTTACCTGCCACACTCTGAAACACTTATGTCTAACATTTAACTCCAATCCTAGCATTATTGTTAACTGAATTACATGAAAGGTGATACTAAACATTATGTGGACTTAGGCACCAAATGGTCCAATGGTGTACAGTCGTGTTTTCTTCAATTTCTTGTTCATTTTAATGCCTGGTACAACTAAAGGTACATTTGTTTGGACAAATATAATGATAACAACAAAAATAGCTCATAGTAGTTAAATTTCAGAGCTGATATCTATCCAGGTCAACTACAGCTGAGGGTTATTATATCAAAAAGAGAGAAAACTAAAGAAAAAATTACTGTTTCATCAAAATATATCATAAATTGAATGTAAAAACAAGTGTGTCCATCCACTGTCATTGATCCAACTCCATTGGTTTTAGTGGTGAATCAATGTTGTAGAAGATGATGGTGTTTCCACAGTAACTATGGAGCCTCTGAACATCTAATTGGGTCATATCTGATGACCATGAAAAGATGACAAACTGCATTTTACGCCAATTATTTACATGTATTGATAAGATTAGTGGAACAACAGGTGTTACACAGTTTATATCAGGAGATATTTTGGTCAGAGGTGAATGTTTGGGTCTTTATGGGTTAAAATTAAACCAGGAGTTCGTTACAAGTTGGGTCAAGGCCAGTGTTCATTAAATACAACTGTCACTTCTAAAATTCATTTTCATCCATTCAACTGCTGTGTTGTTCAACGTCATGCAGATGAAACATGGTTGTCCGATCTCAGACACTGCAGGTGTGTGTTATTTGTGCAATAGGAAGACGTTTACACACCAAAAGTACTGTTAACCCATGAAGACCCAAACATCCACCATCGACCAAAATCATCTACTGATGTAACTATTTAATAGTTGTTTATCCATTAATTATATAAATACATGTAAATAATTGGTGTAAAATACAGTTTATCATCTTTTCATGGTCATCAGATGTGACCCATTTGGACGTTCAGCGGCTCCGTAGTTACCATGGAAACACTGTCATCAACTGTAACATTGATTCATCAGTAAAACCCATGGAGTTGGATCGATGACAGTAGATGGACACATTGGGTTTATGTTAAGTTAAAGGGGTCATATTTTGCTAATCCACTTTTATTAGTCTTTGGTACATTTATTTGTGTATTTGGACCCTAACAGTTCAAAAACTTTAAATTTGAACCCTCCAGGTTCTGCAAAGCTATCTTTATATTCATTTTGGCAAAAATTAAGTGGATTTCTACAACCTGTTTTAATTCCTGCTTAATTTGCTATGTTTTATAACTAGTTACGTCACAACATTTGCACATATAAGGTCAAGATTTCCAATGAACATTTCTCCGAGTACGGCATAATTGTTTATCAGCAGCAGTGGTTTTAGTCCATACTGAAAATATGTCCAAACTTCAAGCCGATTACCTAAAATGTTTAGTTGTTGGTTGAACGGGACAGAGCAGCACAGCCAACAACCTGGAGGGGGTGGGGTCTGAAGTGGCTCATTTGCATTTAAAGGGACAGCGCTCAAAACGACCTTTCTGGTGTCATTACTCAGAAATAGGGTTGAAGATGGACCTGTGGAATTGAATTAATGAAGAATTCAGACCCAAGCATAGCATTTACAGTTTATATAGACCACAGGGAAATATTTTAAAATGCCATTTAAAAAAAAAAAGCAAAACATCACTCCTTTAATGACATATTTGCTGAAAAAGTCACCTTTTCTTCACTTTTCTCTATTTCTGATATAATAACCTTCAACTTTTGTTTAAGCTTTTGTGAACATCTACACGATCAATAAATCAAACATGAGAAAATACATTAATTTAGCTGAAAATCACACAAAATACAGAGGATAATATTAGAAATAAATGGCGATAAATCACTTAAGAAAGGTTAAATAGAGAGAAAAATTCATTTGCGAACTACCACAAAAGTCACACTGGGTCTTTATGGGTTAAGCAGTGATTGGTCTCAGTACATTTTAACAGTAAAGAAAGTGTTGCATTTGTAAAGAAGCACACTGCAGTACTTTTAACATTGCAAACGTTAGATCAAATTGAAGTTTCGTACAAAATACAACCATTTCTACTTATTAATGAGACAAAATTAGAAATAAAGACCTGCCTCTAACACTCCAATAAACTTCCATAAAGGCCTTTTACCTCCTCCGGCTGAGGTAAATAAAGACCCCTGCCACTATCTGAGGAAAAATGGTACATGTAAGTATAAGTAAACAAAGCTCCTTCATAGTTTTAAAGATGTTTTAATTTTTTTTTTTTTTTATGATAAAAAAAGAACATCCTAAACTGAAGGCTTTCCACAGTGTATGTGATTCTCCAGTCCACATTAATTGGCTACTGGGGCAAAATGTTTGGCTGCTCCTTAAAGGTACAGTATGTAAGATTTTTAGTGTTTTTTTTTCCAATAATCAATCTTATTATTGATTATAATTGAATAAAATAGTGCTCAATCAGTCAAAAAAAAAAAAACTGTTTGATTACATTTAACCTAGAAAAACCTGTTTAAATATACATAGCGCAGGTACTGCTTGCTGGGCGCCGCCATTATCACCGCCATTTTTTTCCCTACGTGAGCCTCCAGAGGACAAAAATGGAAGTAGCCGCCTGCAGAACGGGACGGGTTTCTCCATATCTTAAATCTTTTCACGAATGTTTTTATTTTTCTACACATATCTTGTTGCTCGATGGAAGTGATGACAGAGAAATAGAGGCGCTCGCTATTTTAGCAGGTTGTGGAAACAAAGTATTGGAAAATCGCGAAAGATAAGTCCATAAGTGCCAGCTGTTAGGTAAAGCGCAACACCGGAACAGAGAAATTACGCTGTCTTTGCATTGATTTAGGTATTTGCTGCCACCGAGGGTAGGGGAGTTCCACACTGTGCCTTTAACTAAGTAATCACCTAAAGCCATTGCATCAAAGACTTGCGCTGATTACAATTTTGACTTTGTCTGGTCACTGGCTTCTTAGACTTTTTAGATTTTAGTGAATGTTCGCTGCCAAAATACCCGCCAAGACATTACTATTATCATAACAATAAACACATTCAAACTCTTTTCTTAAAGCTGACATCAATGATAGATAAATCCGCCACGCCACTAACACTTCCACTATAAAAGGTTTGTCTTCATAAAGCCAACAAAGTGGAAAATGAAATGTTTGCGCTGATTTTTTTTTACATTTTCTTTTGTCCCGTCGTGTCCTGTCCGGAGTTTTTGATATGACGGTAAAATAAATTATCTGATGACTAAATGGCTCGTGGAAAAAGTTTCTTGATCTTCATTTATTACTTTTTCTTAGGCGCTCTCTATTTCTTCACTGTTTTATCACCTCATGTCTTTATCTTCCTGCATAGAAAAAAAAAAAAAAAAAAAAAAAGAAGGGGAGGGGAGGGGGGGTGTTCATTAAATACATAGTGTACTGCAGTGTATTGTATATCACTGCAAAAAATGATACTTATAAAACTGTTCAAGTATGAGCTCCAGCTTAGTGCACACTGCATTATACATGAGGTGTTATTTATTAACACCCTACCAGGAATTATTCCTAAGAATTATTCCTTGTAGAGTAATATCATGCTGGGGAATTTTTAAATTGTGCTGTTACTTCAGCTCACAGTCAGTAACATGATGGCCTTTCACGTCTTGCCAGATCAGTTTTTTTTTTTTTTTCCTCATAGCAGCATTAATTTAAAGCATAGGAATCAATGTGACATTTCCGCTGGCATATTTAGACTTCCTAAAAAAAAAAAAATCTCAGACTGGTCAGATCAAGAAGTCTAACTGACGAACCTATAACCGATCAGTGAAACATATTTGACAACCAACGCAGACATGGATGATCCTCAGAAATGCTTTTTTGATGTAAATGGATGTGTCTCCTGCAGTTTTTCTTACTCCTGACCTATTCTGTTTACACTTTCCAGCCTTACTCACATGTTTATATGACATGGAACGGGTAATTATTGGTTCTTCTAAATCATCAGTGTCACCACCTCCTACCGTCACTGCTCATTTCTTTGACGTCTCTTTGACCATCCCCCAATTTAAAGGTTGAGGCATTAAGGGCTGACAACTGCTGACCTTTCCCACTGCATGCATCTATTATCCAACAGGACTAATCATGCTTTTCTTGTGCCTTAGATAGATGTGAGAAGGCAGAGCGATGTGATGTTTAGAAATGTCAAGGTCTTGCCGTGTTCACATTTTGTCTGAGATCGGACTGTAGCGTTATCGCTTCAGACAAATCTACTGAGAACTGTATGAAATGGGGTTCTAAATTACCAAAATACAAGTAGGGTGATATAAATTATGCACAGCCATAATCACCTTAATCACATAGCAAAAGGGCTTTAAATAATGTAATATCATTATGTTTATGCCATACATTGCACAGTAGATCTCACTGTTCAAGCTGTTTGAATTCATTAGTGACATATTGTTACTTATAGATCAGCATTAATATTTTTTTTTTCTTTGTGGTGTAAACACTTGAAAAAAAAAAAAAAAAAAACAACACTTAGCTCAAATATGAGTCCAAACATGAGTTCCTTTTGTTCCTATGAGGCTCAATTTCCCTCAGTGGGCGTGAGGTGTTTGGGGAAGGATATTAGATATTCTACATACAGTTTGTTTTTTGTTTTTTGTTTTTTTTTGGGGGGGGGGGGCTTCATAAGTAATAATAGCATTTTGGTTAAACACAGGGGAAAATGATGGCTTGGTTAAATTATCATACATTGTGAGTCATTCTTATTACCCTGGCCTGACACATTCTCACCATAAAATCTTTACAAAGTGCCTATTGCCACAGTACTGTGGGACTAACTTTCTCATTTGTCGATTACCACAGATCCAATCAGTGTCCTCCTTCTATCATGTGTAGACTGGTAACCTGTCACCCTGCTAACACAGTACTGTGGCAATAAGCACATGACATGTGCCTATCCGGTTACAGGAAAAGGCCAGGGTATCAGTTACTGGAGGCTACGTCCAGGCGACAATGCTTGTAGTATTTTTCTTTTGTGAATTCTTAAAGTTTCGCATCCATACATGTACTGTTTCAAGAAATATCTGCGTCCAGGTGGAAACGGGAAAACTGGGTTAAAATGGTTTACATATACCACACCTGTATGTGGTGCTGTACACAAACACAGACAGTGCCACAGGATACACTAAAATCACAGAAGCATGCAGTGAGCATGTGCATGAGGTTACGTCCGAGGTTTTTGTCAGGTGATGTGGTACAATGGCGTCATCATTTCCAAAATGTGGTGTTCTACAAACATACCATTTCAGGGCACTGACAACGTCTGTGCCATGTGGACGAAAGGCTGAAACGATATTAAACTTGTGTTGTCGTGTACACCATATGTCACCACAGTACTGTGGCAACAAGAGGCTGATGAGTTCATGGAACAGTATCTATGATTGGCAACAAAATCTCGTTACTGCTTATTGTCACAGTACAAATGCTCACATTTGATTGGCTCTGTGGCAAAAGACAAACTGATATTTCATGCCACAGTACTATGGCAGTAGCCACTGCCTAATCTTTAATAATACTGCAATCAAAAGCAGCTTATATTGTAAAGTGAGTTGGTGGGTCTTTTGGCAGAGCAAAATGTGTTGTCTATTTAGAATTTACACTTCTGTTTTTGCCACTTTGAAATTCTGTTTTGTGTCTTCCATTCAGTTTATAATCAAATGTTTCTGCAGTTACAATTCAGTTGCATATGGACATAATTTCTGAGGGGACTGGGTTGCTGAAAACATATCACTAACACCTTTGGCACAGAAGCAGTTTTGATACTGCAGCTGCTGTATCTCACGTCATGCTGCAGAGTTTAATGTCTTGAAAATGGGCCTGATTTTGGCTGTGTCATTTGGGCTTCACTGGCCATTGAACTGTAAGTTGGGGAGAGTGCAGCAATCGCTGTCTGAGTTGAGGCAGTTTGTCATGGCTGCCACACAGTGTAAATTGATGCCAGCGTTTGACAGAAAAGTATCGAGCATTCAAATCTCACCCTGGTTTGATGCTCAGACATCTGGCAGTGTGCTAACAATACCCAATGTGAGTGAGACTCATAGAGGCATATCCCTATAATTTGGCTAAAATAGTAAGGTATCATCTGTGTCCCCGAGTCAGACACTCCTTATGCCACCAAAAAGGACACCATTCTTTACAGTACGCAGGGTTAAACATTTCAATTCCCTTGAAGCAGTTTTTAAATAGCTTCTGTTGCAAAGGGACTGTGGAATGTACAGATAGATTAAAAGAAACAACCCAGAGGTCCATTTTCATAATTATGTTTTGGTGCCAAGCCCAACTGCTTGGCTAGCAGTCTCAGACAAGGAGGGAGAGAGATAGAAAGAAAGAGAAGGAGATAGAGAGCAAAGAGAAATCAATACAGCTCGTGCTGCCTTTTTTAGGGGAAAGAGGAATAGAGAAGAGCTGTTAGAGAGGCAGTTTGGCCCCTGTGGCTACAGTACACAGCTTGAGCAAAAGGCAGAAATGTTGTGAGATGAACAAGGCACTGTACTACCTACCTGGGAGACACCGGTTTTTGACTGTATAGGTGGTTCCGACCACCTCACTTGTGCAATCGAGTGCCCCTAGCATCGTGAAGAAAAATCCGTCTTAGCAGCTTTTAGTCCTGTAGACCGGACCACAGGAAAGCAGTAAGACACCGAGGCAAACAGGAAGTGTGTATAGTTGGCCTCTGCCTCAGGGAAGTGCATTGGCCATTTGTTCCCCTCTGCCTTATTCCTTTAATGTCCTGTCATTTACAGCACTGTGAACAAGTTAATCCAATATCCAGCACTGTGGGAGCAGTGAGATGCTCATATATAGCATGTACACACACACATAAATATATATATCCTTGTCCCAAGTCAGTTCTGTCCGGCTAACTTTATGATTTGTTTATATTGCTTTCAATTACGTCTCTGTGTCCCTTGTTGAGCTCAATAAAATTTTATACTGTGGATATGATTCTCTAGCTGCCCATCCTTTCTTCCTTTGGCCTTCCTCATTTAGGCATTCAGAATTCAATGTAAATAAATCACACTTTGAAGTCTGCGCGAATGTGAAGGAACGCTCCACACCATAAAAGGGTGAACAAGCAAAGCACAGGCCCGGGCAAACATTGCCTGCGTCTCCTTTTGTATTTCATCAGGTGCCTCCGCTCTCTTTCGCAGTCGTCAGTGTGTGTGAATGTACGTCTGCGGCCGTGTTCTCGTGCCTCTGCTCATCTAAACTGTGTTGTCATCCACCCCCGCTGTCGTCTCATGTTAGATTCTAACTGCTCCCTGCTAGGAGTGCTGGTTCACCTCCCCTGCAGCCCGCAGAAAATTATCATATTTATCGAGAAGCCAGCCATGATATTAGCAGGAATACCCAAACCTCAGCTGCGGCTCCAGAGAAACGACCACTGTAAATCACACTCTGTCAGGCTCTCATGCAGGCTCAGTCATGGTTGTCAAGGAGACCGTGGTGTGATTGTGAAGGCTATTCTGTTTTCTGAGTTCAACCCTGTGTTAGATTCAGTGTCAAATAGGCCTGAAAAAAGAACCTTAAAGTCTAAATTAAATTGAACCTGTTTTGATAAATTTCTGCACTCTGGGATTTTGTTTTGTGGATAAATGTGAAAAGGTTAAAACTAAAATAATACATAAAAATATCCTATTTACCTCATACCTTAGCTTCCAGCTGTTTCTCTTTTATTCCAAAAGTTCAACTCAAGTAATCGTGTTATTTCTTGTTGATGTTTCATTTCATATCGCTCATTATGTAGCAAATGCACTATTTTATGTATTTATTTAGAACATGCAAAGAAACAAAATAAAACAAAACGAAGCAAATTAAGACAAAAACAAAAAATGGCATTTAAATAAATAGTATCTATCTTCAAGTACATACAAGTCTGAATTTTGCATGGTCGAAAAGGAGTAGGAAGAAGTATAAACTTATTTAATCCTACCCCTCAGTGCTTTTACACCTTTATCATTAACTTAATACAAGAATCAAACAATACATTTTTCCTAATTTTAGCATTAAATCACAACAAATTTTTTATAAAGACCTGGTTCCTAGGTATACATATTTGTTGTACATACTGTTTTTATAAGAAATACATACTGTTAATAGCGCCTATTCATATTTTATCCAGTCTTATTTTTATTTATTTATTTTATTCTACTAAGCTCTATGTTTGTGTTACTTTGTCAAATCTTTATTAATTAATTAATTTGTTTTTTTTTTTTTGTTTTTTTTTTTATCTTATTTTTTAGTTTTTGTAGTTTTATCTTCGCTCTATTCTTATTTCTGTAGCACTCGTATTTGTAAATATTGCTTCACTGACTGGAGTAGCACTCCTAATTTCATTGTACACACAATGACAATGAAGTACATTCTATTCTAAAAAAAAAAAAAAAGGGGGTAATATTTCTTTTCAGTAAATAATATTCTGCTCTCCAGTACCTGAAAAAGAGTCTTTTTCATTTTGCCTGTTATCACAAATTCCTCACATTGGTTTATTTACTTTTGAACTGTTGCTTTTATTTTTCTAAAAACTCCTAAACTTGTCAAATTAGTTTGGCCTCAAGAGAAGTTTTTTTTAACATAGTCTTATAAGACAAAAATTTAGCTTGGAGATTTTGTGGGTGTTAGTGAATTTCCAGACTCAGTTCAGAATACCCAAGTTGCCAACTGAACAGCAGATTAGTTTAAAGCTATACCTACCAATGTGGCATTTCTCACAGCACTTAGTAAAAGTTTGAACATGAACAACCCGCCTCCCTCCAAAGCCCCGCCCCCTTCCCTCTGCCTGAGCTCTGAGGCTCCTCCTCCTCTCTCCTGATGCGCGATAGAAACAGAGGAGGAAGCAGAGGTGGAGGTCCGGTCCGTTTTGGCGTGTACGCGGACCCCTCCCTTGGTAATGACATGCATCATCCACCTGCCGCGGGCCCGCGGCTCCTGTTCCATCAGTAGACCTGGTCTGTGCAGTACTGGGTCAGTGTCTTCACTGCAGTGCCCAGGGGATGGGCACGCGCACTGTGAACGTGCGGCCTCCGCGAATTTTCCGTGAACATTTGAGGTTTCATAGTCCATACAATTATCATCCTACATCATCTTACATGTGTGACAGCATGTACATGTACCTGTATGAGTCCCACCATCATAAAAGCTGAGCTTTATGCAGACCTGTTCAGTCCAGTACAGCTGACTTCCGGACTTTTATCTCCATCCTTCATTCATCAGACTCCTGTTTGTTCTCCTCAGTTGTCGTTTCTGTTCATAAATCAGTTTAATCCCTTCCACATGTGCATGTCAGTTCTATCCAAACACATCCTAGACAGTAGACTGCGGTCAGTGACAGGAGAAGCAGCGACAGTGATGCGTCAGATTCAGTGGTACACATATCGGATGTGAGACGGAGATAATGGATCGGATGCTGGACGGCCGTAATGGATGATTGACAGGAGGCTCAGTCAGGTTCGGCCAATTATTTCATTCGGACCGACTAAAATGATTGGTCAGACTGTTATTAGAAATATATGAGAATTAAACATTTTTGAGTTTCAATACCTGGTGGATTTCTTTTACATTTTAGTTTGACACACACTTATTAGAAGCATTTTAAGATGACAAAAGAAAAGCGTAAAAATGCCACATCATACGGTATAGCTTTAATTTTTGGTTCATTCAATTTAGTGCATTAGATTTAGTTCAACTGGAACATCTTTAGTGTTTTAAGTGGGCAAACCTTAGTGTCAGTGGAAGTTTGGATTAAAGAGAATTTCAGCCTGTCTGTTTACCCATGAAAGTGCGGTAAACATTTTAGACCCTGCACACAGCACTGATCAGGAAATGAAAGGAAAAATACAAAGGATGCAAGGCTTTATTTATGCATATCTGAATGGAAAGAAACAAGAGAACCTGAATGTGGGGGGCGGCGCTCTCCTTCACTAATGTATCTATTATCTAACAGACTGAAGGCCAAACATTTTGGATGTTAATTTATGATCATGTATACATATGTATTCAGTAAAAGAGAGGCTCATTATTGTCTCATCTGCACATTTCACATCATGCTCTACGTGTCCATGGTTACCTCTGTCAAAGCCTGTACACATTCTTATTGTAAAAGAAATTGTAAGGTTTTGCCAGAGGAAGTGTGTACAGTCATTTGCTCTGACCTAGAAACAATTTTTTTAAGGGTTCAATGACTGAACGGAGTCGCTTCAGTGGACCTTTGTGCTGCCATCCAAGGCCCGTGCACATGATCCTTTTTAACACGTCACATTTCAGTTCAGCAAAAATGAATGAGAAACGTGTATTAATTAACCCTGGAGTAGTCTAAACAGATGTGAAGAAATATTATTTTGTGCTGCACCCTTAATAAGGAATAAAAATTCCTTTGGCCCTAGTGCCTTAACACTGTTTTAGATGTCAAGTAGCATTCTATTCAGTATCAAAACAGCTCAGGTTGTGATGAAATTAAGATGTCCGTTATATCTTCCAGTGCTAAATTTATTCATCCAAGGGTCTGAAGCAGTGGTACAATGAAAACGGAGCTTTTGGATGTTTTCTTTAGGGTCAGGTCAAGTGGTGACACGGTTATATGTTTTGTGTTCAATGGGCGCTAACTTTGTACATAGGGCTGCTCGATTATAGAAAAAAACAATAATCACAATTATTTTAGCAATAATTGAAATCACAATTATTAAAAATGATTATTTGTTAACCTTAACCCTTTCATGCATAGTGGTCACTACAGTGGACAGTTACTCTACAGCTTTAATCTTGTATATTCATGGGTTTTGATGTTTTAGTTCCATATCAACCAACACAGTGGACACTTATGCATCATCTCATAAACTGCAATTCATACCATTATTGTAACTTTGCTGTTCTTGATTGGTTCTTAAGTGGAAATCAATTGTTAATATTTTTTTTTTTGCATATTATCACCATGAAGTGAGTAATAACTAGTATTAGAATATGTTAAAATGTGAGAAAACATCAGATTAGCTGCATTAAACATGGCTTCATTTCACTGTTTTCATATCACTTTATGATATTGGGTTTTAAATACATGTTTCTTTGGTTCAAGAATAAAATTCATGGTGTAGCTGAGTGGACATTTTTGTAACTCCATGAAAAACAGGTTGATTTAAAAAAAAAAAAAAAAAAAAAAAAATCACATTGTTTTTTTTTTTTTTCTCATGCCTAAAGAGGAATAAAAACACTCAGGAAAAAAAAAATTGATTAAGGTTCTCATAATTCATGCATGAAAGGGTTAAAGTTGTTTATTTTTCTTCTTGCAAAACAATGTAAAATATACTCTTTAAACATAAATAAAGCTTTTAAACACTAAAACAAAGTATGTTCACTTTTGTACGAAACAAAAAAAAAAATCTTTGAATGCAAATAAGTATGCTGTAAATTCAAGTCTGTTTCCTTTTGTAAACAAATTGTGCACTGGAATTAAACTGCTATAGACTTGCCATAGAACTGTAGCAATAAAAAAAAAAAAAAAAAAACTCACGTAAAGTGCAAATTATAAATTCAAGTATCTTCGATGTAGTAGCAGCTCGTGTAAATGATGTCTTGAAGGAAAACATAGCGTTTGTCCAGTGTATTCACCATTTATCTGAAGCCTGAGTTGTCACTGGTGTTAATGGAGCACATACCTTTAACCAGGTAATGGGCAATGGAGTCTGTTATCTTTTGGTGTGTCTCCGATGTTGATGAGTAGGGAGTTGCAGCATAAAGAGATTCGGAGATTCAAGACTGCATTGCGGACGAAGTTGTAGATGGAGTTGTGGTTTTTTTGTGTTTTGGTTTTTCATCAGATTATCATAAAGGTCGCGGTGGTTCAACTTTAGATGGTTTCAAAGGTTTGTTGTGTTAGCGGTCGGTGCGGACACAACTACGAAACACTTTTTGTACGTGATGTGTTTTTGCTCTTCGTCTTCTTCATCAAACCCAAAGTGATTCCATACAGTTGAATTGGACTTACCTTTTTTGTTTACCAAGCGCTTCTGCTGTGATTCTCCTGCCATTTTTCAAGACCGCTAGGTACAACTTTCCTCGTGAGGTGGACCTGCCGGCTAGCTGGCAGCTGTAGCTTAGATGGGGGTGGGGCGGAGCAGCTCATGGTAGCTTGCGTGTGTGTGAATTAAAACAACTCAAAATTAATAGTAGTTTTTTCTCGATTACATCATTTTTGTAATCGTTGTGTGTAATAATCGAAATCGTAATTGAATTTCGATTAATTGCACAGCCCTACTTGTACATACATATATTTGGGTGCGTCTATGAAACTGGGTTCATTTTGGTATCTGGCATTTTTCAAGCTATTTTGACCCAATAATAAAACAGAAGTTTAGCCATATTTCCCCCCAGGGATGTACCTAATGATGACCTCAGATTAATGCAAAAAAAAAAAAACTATGCTCTTGCTCTGAGCCATCCCAAAATTAATGTTTTTTTAATCAAATATTGGTGCCAAAAACAGGACCAAAATTAGGACAAGAAAAGCTACCTAGGTGTCAGTGCATTCGATCTGGAAAACATGGCTGTACATGGTCTTATACACCGCTATAAATAAAGACACTGTGTTACATTTGATGATCCTAGTGGTTTTTCTAATGCAGACATGTGGGTTTTTCATGAATCTGCAGTCTCATTCCAGGTTTCGCATGTACTGTATCTCATCGTGTCCACTTGTGTTACACGCAGAACCTGCCCATTTGAAAACATATAAATCACGAGTGATTTTGCAACAGCGGTTATTTTTGTCAAACACTCTGTCTTGCATAATTAGTTCAATCCCTAAAATGTACCTGTTAGAGAATAGCTTCTGTTTTATCTCAGTAAATATTTGTTTTTAAAACAGACCCAAAGTGCTTCCAAAATTGCTTCATAACATTAGTCGACATGTGGTTTGAATTTGTAGCCCCCATGTCGTGTTTTTAGGACCAGTTTCATAGAAGCACCCATATCAATGTGTGTTACATTATTCAGCAGGTATTTATAAGTACTTAAACAAAGTAAGGATGACAATTGCATAAAGTAAAATTTTTGCCAATAATATTTTAAAATGTGCTCGGTAACACGATTTCATCAAAATGTCACTGATTTTGACAAGGTTTACGCCAAAGTGGAAATTGACTTAAATTTGCCTATGATGTGTTAAATAACATATTAAGCTTCACTGATGTCAAAATTTAGGAAAATGTATTGGAAACATTTGGACTTATTGACAAATATTTAAAGTAAAACTGTTTAAATTCTTGATCCTGTTATGATGTAAGGACCAATGTGTCTACAAAACAAGTCAAATGTTTTTAATACGAGCATTTATTCTACATCACAGTAATAAGATGACAAATGTTTTTAATTTTTTTAGTGTTGAATATTTAATTTTACCCTGTTTTGGTTATTCATTTATATTGACACACATCACAGGTGTCAAACATGCGGCCCGGGGGCCAAATCCGCCCCTCCAAAGGGTCCAGTCTGGCCCTTGGGATGAATTTGTGAAATGCAAAGAATTACACTGAAGATATTAACAATCAGTGGTGTCAAAGTCATTTCAATTCAGTTTCCACATACAGACACACACTGTCTAATTAGATTTCAAGTTGGTTAGAACCAGTAAAATATTATAATAACCTATAAATAATAACAAACCCAAATTTTCTCTTTGTTTTTTTGCTGTAAAAAAGTAAAATTACGTGAAAATGTTTACATTACCAAACTATACTTTTATAAAAAAATGTGAATAACCTGAACAAATATGAACAAATGGAAATGTCTTGAGAAAAGTAAAAAAAAATTTTGCCAATGCTCTGCCTGTTACTAAATGTTTTGTGCGATTGTAACGCTCATGTGTAAATGATAAACTGATAAAACGAGGCATAATATTGTTAAAATTGCACTTGGTTTTCTTAAGACAATTCAAGTTGTTCAATAGTTATTCACATTTTTAAGAAAACTTTGTAGATGGAAACCTGATCATGATATAATTTTCCTTTTTTCACTGTTATTTAACTGGTCCGGCCCGCTTTAGCTCACATTGGGTTGAATGTGGCCCCTGAACTAAAATGAGTTTGACACCCCTGATATAAATAATGACAACTCCAAATTTTTCTCTTTGTAAATGTAAATATTTTCATGTATTTACACTAAAACAAAGTATAATTTCACAAAAAAAAAAAAAAAGTAAATAACCTGAACAAATATGAACAACCTGAAATTTCTTAAGAGAAGTAAGTGTAATTTTAACAAGATTCTGTCTGTTATTAAATATTTTATGTATTTGTAGACCCACTGTGATCTGTAAGTTATAATGTTCATGTGTAAATGATAAACACAGCCAAAATATTATTCAAATTGCAATTATTTTTCTTAAGAAATCTCAGGTTGTTCATGTTATTTACATTTTAAAGGAAACTATGTAGATGTGAAAACTTTCATAATGTAATTTTCCTTTTCTCCACTGCTTTTTTTTTTTTTACTGGTCCGACCCACTTCAGGTCATATTGGGATGAAAGTGGCCCCTGAACTAAAATGACTTTGGCACTCCTGACATACATGATGTTGTTTTATTCCATTCCTTCATTTTGCATTGATCTGACGGCATCATGTTATGTTATTTCTGTCCTCTCCACTACGATACGTTCAGAGTTAGTCATGATTTCATTATTGCTGTACTTATCTCTTTTATTACCTCCGCCAAGGAGGTTATGTTTTTGCCAGGGTTTATTTGTTTGTTTGTTTGTTTGTTTGTCTGTCCGTTAGTGTGCAACATAACTCAAAAAGTTATGGACGGATTTGTTGGAAATGGGATAAGGAAGAAATGATTAAATTTTGGTGGTGATCGGGGGGGGGGGGGGGGGGGGGCACTGATCAGCCTTGGCGGAGGTCTGCGGTCTCCGAGTGCTTCTAGTTGTGTTGTGTTGTTACCTCCGCCAAGGAGGTTATGTTTTTGCCAGGGTTTGTTTGTCTGTCTGTTTGTTTGTCTGTCCGTTAGTGTGCAACATAACTCAAAAAGTTATGGACAGATTTGGATGAAATTTTCAGGGTGTGTTGGAAATGGGATAAGGAAGAAATGATCAACTTTTGGGGGTGATCGGGGGTGGGGGGGCCCACGGGGGGGCCCACTGATCAGCCTTGGCAGAGGTCTGCGCTCTCCGAGTGCTTCTAGTTTTCTATGTTTTTATTTTACTGTTGTGCACTTTTGCTTTGTCTGTCACAGCACTTGGTTAACTCAGTTTTTAAAGGTGGTATATATAAAAAAAGTTATTATTACCTCCGCCAAGGAGGTTATGTTTTTGCCAGGGTTTGTTTGTCTGTCTGTTTGTTTGTCCGTTAGTGTGCAACATAACTCAAAAAGTTATGGACAGATTTTGATGAAATTTTCAGGGTTTGTTGGAAATGGGATAAGGAAGAAATGATTAACTTTTGGGGGGGATCCGGAAGAAATCCGGGATTCTGGATCACTTTGAAATTTTCGTAAACATTGTGGTAAATGGGGCCAAAATTTTCGTTTCCCAATATCTCGCTTAATTATTGACCAAAACTCATGAAATTTAACTCAGGAATTGACAATGGGGTCCTCTATCACATTTCAAAGGCTGATCCGGATCTGATCCAGAAGGCGGATTTTATCTCAATTTATATAAAAAATGGGGGTGCCTTTACTTTTTGGCCTACTGTGCCTTTAATATTAAAGGTAGAAATTTCTGACAAGCGCCATCGTGTAGCTCAGTCAGTTCCGCATCGGGAGTATGCCACCGGATTTCATGTAGCTTTAATACTTAAGGAGCTAGATCCAGAAGAAAACCGCCATTACGAGAAATGTGATTTTCGTGAATAACTACTGAACTAATAAGGATATAATTATGAATCCAGTTGCTAATGGTATGTTTTCATGGTCAAGGAATCTTAAAATATAGGTAAAATAAATATGGGACTAATATTTATGGTGGAAATCACAATATGGGGGAATTGTGCAAATCTCATGCAATTTGACTCAGGGATTTACAGTGGGGTGTTCTATCAAATGGCAAAGACTGATCCGGATCTTTCAAAAAGTTATGGACGGATTTGGATGAAAATTTCAGGAAATATTGATACTGGTACAAGGAACAAATGATTAAATTTTGGTGGTGATCGGGGAGGGGGGGCACTGATCTGCCTTGGTGGAGGTCTGTGCTCTCAGAGTGCTTTTCTAGTTATTAAAGTTATTATTAGAAATGAGTGTACACAGAATAGGATAAGAGAAACTTTGATTTTCTCATAGATGTGTGTGTTCCTTTGACCTGACCCTCTAATAACACAGTTTTGTTTGTACTTCTACATCATTGAATTTTCATGCTGCCAACAGTTCAGTTAATGACCTTTCAATATTTTTGTAATTCAAGTGGACGGAGAGAAAACTGGACCTCCTCTTGGCTCTGTTTTCATGCTTTCGAAAATATAGTGTGCGACAGAGGATTTTGGTCTTTTCAGAAAGGGAAAATAGAGAAAAAAGGTGACAGCTGTAATGATCAATCACTAGCCGACAACCTGGCAAATTCACTTTTCCGTAGTGGCATGAAGCGGCGTTACGTTGTCTGTTTTTATATTCACTGAGAAGAGAAAGGAGGAGGATTCATAAACATTTCTTGTTTGAACTTTTTCTCCATACATTGCTGACCTTGTTCTTGTAATTATTTAGTGTTGACATTTTGCATGTGGTGAATATCTTCCTCTTTAGTCAGATCTTCCATAATGTCAAATATGTTGACATTATGCATGCATGCTTCACTGATTTCCAAACACTGATGATGTCTCATGGGTGAACATTACAGTATTATGTTATATTATAAAGCAGTTATAAGCTGTTTATGGCCACAGGAAACAGTGATAGACTCATTCTGTATGTAGGTGTGTGCATCTGTGCGTGAGTGTCTTTCTATATGTATGGAGCTGAGGGGTCTGCGGGGAAACGGTGTGTGGAAAGGGGGAGGTTTGGATCCCACTCAGCTATATATTAGTGGACCTGTCACTTAGTAAACAGTGACTTAAACTCATTTCCATTCTGAGTTAGGAAGTGTAGAAAGAACTCGTAAGTGCATTAGAGTCACTCGCAATTTAGGTCCACTTTGTCTCTTAGGGAAAGGTGGATAGGGAGGAGGAAAAACGTAGCAGACTGAGCAATTAAACAGCAATCAGTAATCAAAAAGACTCACAAAGCTATTGCTCAATTTCACTTCAGGTTTTGGCTTCATTGTGTAAAAAGAAAAAAAAAGGAATAGCTTAGATTTTTTTCAACCCACTTTACTGTTTTGCTTTTTAAATATTAGTGCAGCTGGCATTTTCTTAAAATGAGCGCTCGTTTTTTTTTTTTTTTTTTTTTTTTTTTAATACAGTGACATAATTCAGTCAGATGATTTTTAACATACTCAGATTATGAAAAAAAAATGCACTGATCAACAGCTTCACACCTTGGATTTAAGTGTAAAGCACAGACATTAAAACGTTGAGCATGCTTGGAAAATCTTTTGCTTTTGTCCTTGTTATTTTCCGCTTTTCTCTTTTAATATACTTCAAGGTCTGCGGAGTCTTTTGATGTTGCTGCTAGCCCGGTGGGCATTCTTCCTGAGGCGATACGTACTTCGCTCACTAATAGGGATTGATTTCCAAAGGTGTGGCTCATAGTTACTCAGAGCAGGTCGTCAACTCTGGCTGCTTTATTTCCCCGATGGACTTGAACCTCACATAAATGTGACATCTGGCGTTACCAAGTGCCATGCACCTTAACCTGTTTCTGTCACCTCTGGTCCATATGCTGTACATATATAGCCATCACCAATGGGAGTTGACAGCTCATGACTAATACAAATAGGAGTGCTCCTGTGAGGCCAGGTTTGTAATTGTTTCACAGTGTGCATACCGGAATCCCCACATTACATGTTCTGCTCCATCTGTGTTGACAGAGTTATTTATTTACTGTGTGTGTGTGTGTGTGCGTGTGTGTGTGTTGCAATGCTCATGTATGTGCAAAATCCATAGAGGCAATTGACTGGCAGATGTGTGTATTTAATAGGAACACAACTCTTGAGTTCATGTCAACCATCCCTGCAACAAGTTAACATCCAGATGACAGACCTTTAACAGAACAAAGTGCTTCTGTCTTGCATCACACTTGAAATGTCACTTGAACTGATTTGATTCCTGTGCGGCCATTCTGCCTGTTCTCAGTCTGCTTCATGCTTTTCCCTCAGGGGGAACTGTTGTGCCCATGCACCTTGGCTCACACCAGCTCTGTTAGTCCTTCCTGAGAGTCAGTAACTGGACGGGTGATTTGTGTAGGTGTAGCCACTGGAAATGGGTCTGGGAAGGTGTGGTTTAGGAGGCCACTACCCTGAAGTGACACAATGAGAGGCTTCATCTGGCTCGGCTGTCCTACTCTTCGACACATACCCTCTATGTACTTAACCCTTTCATGCACGAATTATGAGAACCTTAGTCAAGATTTTTTCTTCAGTGTTTAGCCATGAAAAAAAACAATGCGATGTAGTTTTTTTTTTTCTATGGAGTTACAAAAATATCCATGCATTTAATTTTTGAAGTAAAGAAACATGTGTTTAAAACCCAATATCAGAAAGTGATATGAAAACAATGAAATAAAAACATTTTTAATGCTGCTAATCTGATGTCTTCTCACATTTTAACATATTCTAATGCTAGTAATTACTCACTTCATGGAGATAATATGCAAAAAAAAAACCTTCTTGTCTAACAAATAACAATTGATTTACACTCAAACATGTTAGTGCAGATCAGGTTTATCAAGAACAGTAAAGTTACAGTAATGATCTGAATTACAGTGTATGGGATGGTGCATAAGTGTCCACTGTGTTGGCTGATATGGAACTAAAACAACAAAACCCATTAATATACAAGAGAACAGCTGGAGAAGAACTGTCCACTGGAGTGGACAGTGCATGAAAGGGTTAAATACACCCAAAAATAATAAATGGGTGTCTCATAGTAATAAAAAATATTATACATCAAACTTAAGACTTCAATAAGTATTTTATTATTTTGAAATACTAAGTCAGTATTTTGATGTGTTGGCTGTTTTTCCTCAACACATTGGTGGAAAAGGGCTTATAAAATCATCATAAAATCCTGTACACTAAATTATTTTACAAAAGAAATACTTATTTGTCAGAAAGTTTTAGGTTTTATTCTGGGGCATACAACAAAGAGGATTTTGCAAGATTACATTGAGATAAACTGATTATGCACATTGTATGCAGACAGTGTTAAATAGCAATGAAGAGAGAGTGCTGAGATGCTATTTTAATTTATTACCTCCCTCAATGCTTCCTGAAGATGGAGCTTAGCTCCTCAGTAACAATCTCCTGCTCAAAAAATGAAAAAAAATGACACTATCAGATCTCTTTTCAGTTACTCAGCTCCATTTAGGTGATTTAGATAGCATACATGAGAATGCCCATCTCTCCAACTGCAGTGGAAACGTTCATCAAATTAGAATTGAAGTGATTATCCAGGGCAGAGCTAAAGGACAAAATCGATAGTTCTTTGTTCAAGACTAAAATGAAGAATGGGCATTCAGCAGGGAGCTCTCTATATTGCTCCCTTTCTCTCTCACACAGAGGCATACACACACACACACATACACACACACGCACACACACACACACACACACACACACACACATCTTTGAATTGTGTATTCTGTTCCAGCATCCTTGACCGTATCAGCATTAGGCTTGCATGGTGTAGTCTCAAACCTTCTGTCTTGGTTTTTCCCTCCCTGTTTGAAAACAAAAAAAAAAAAAATCCTCAAAGGAGAAGCACTTCCTTAGATAATTGCAATTAGTAGTTTTGGCTGGGTGTTGCAGCCCTGGCCCTGGCCCAACTCCCTGTGTTGGGAAAGAAGGAGTGGGAGTCGGCCTGTTGGGCATGTTTCCAGGCTTCACAAGCCCTCTGCCCCTTCGCCTCACATGTGCCTACTGCAGCAGTCAGAGGGCCACTGGGCCTGTGCAGAACCAGGGAGAGAAAACTGGAAGTGAATAAAAATTACAGAGAGAGGACCTGCTTTCTGTTGGTTAGGTACTGCAATTATATTGAAATAAGGGAAAGTGCAACATGGAGCAAACCAATCCATCTTTGTTTTCACACTATGACGCCTGCTACTTTGAGACACTAAAAATGACACAAAACGTCTCTAGTATCCTACATACAGGAACATAGACCTGAATATGTATGAGACCTAAAATATTATAAATACTGTGAAAATACTGTAGATTTATCTGTTTTGGGCACAAATGACTCAGTCAGGAATATACTACTCATTCATACACGAGGAAGTGTTGTGTCAGTCAAAAGTGAACCTCTTAAATAAACCATGTTCAATAAAAACAGCATTACATTGAAGTTTAAACAGTAATGGTTTTAAATGCCAACCTTGTTCTGTACTGGGAGGATTTCTCAGATATCACACATTGTTAAATGTTGATAAATGCTCTGGATGGTATGCAGGAGTGTAAAACATTAAGTCAGTGCTGGAAGTGAAAATTATGTTGAGTATGTTTTTCAGACACATTCTCTGCATGCAGTCACTCACGTTTATGTGCAACTGCTCTCAATCACACTCTATCTTCCTCTCTCATACACCCAGGCTTTAAACACATGCACACACAGCTTCACATAAAGGACTGCAATCCATCAATGTGCTCATTGCTGTCATGAGTAAAGAGACAGAGCTCTAAGCAAGAGTCCTCTAACACAAATTTGATTTACCTCAATTTGCCTCAAACAGTGACATGTGAGCACTAGAAGTGCTAATACAGACTGGCACCTCTTGCTGCCAACAGGCATGTGTCTGTTTAGCTCAGTTTCAAAGACTGGTCTCATCTGAAATCTGATTTAGTGAAGGATGGTATTAAATATAAGGAGTTTGAAGTTATGAAAATTAACAATGAAACACAGTAATACTATGGAGGATATGATGAGTTTACCTGGTAATAAGGAAGACATTCCCTATGCCTTTGAATGAGTGTGTGTGTGTGTGTGTGTGTGTGTGTGTGTGTGTGTGTGTTCTGTCTGAAGGAAAGTAATCGTTGTGCTGCCTTCAAGTATTTAAAGCATGTCTAATGCCTTCCACGTACTTAAAACTTTAATTATTCAACCCGTTGCTGGGTTGTGCTACATGCAGATATCAAATTGAATCAACCAAATACAATTAATCAGATCTAGTTTGCTTTTAAATATTGACCCTCTCAGGCTGTAGTAAAACAGAGCAGAGCAGTGCCATACCAGAAGAAGTGCAACATAAGATTCAAAACTTGGCTTGGATAAACTGTCTGATAGAGGAGATAAAGAGGGGTAGAATGTAAATCTAACCGATGGCGTCTGCACATAAGAAACTATCTGACATCTTAATTATACCAATAAAGCACCTCTTTGCACCACCAAGTCTGGTAGTACTTCACACACACCGGTCATGCATCATAGGAATGCTGGAAGTATCAGCCTAATGACTTCTGCATTCTGTATACATATTATGTAAACGCTGCCATTTTGGAACTAAATGAATCCAATTACCTCACTGCAGCTGCGCGCCATGGACTAACCTGTGCTACAGCATATCGCCGTGCTGTAGAATAGTACATTCTCACAAGAATTCAGTCATCAGGCACCTGCAGTGTGTTTGTGTTTGTAGAGATCCACATCAAATAAAAAAAAAAAAAAAACATTTCATTGAAAACAGCTGCGTAAATTAAAATTTATGATATGCATTATGATTCATAATATATATATTCACTGCATACACTGATCTCCTTATTGCCAGATTGAGAAAATCTGGGATATGCACAAGAGAATCACATGTTGAGGCTCACATTTGTAGGTGGTTGTGGTTTAAACATAAGCTGCAGAAGGACAATTTTTCTCCGGAAGAAAATATGTAAAACTAAGCATATGCAATACATGAAAACACTGCTGGTTTATACAAATTGATTGACTGATTGATTTTGAGCTTGTGTACTGTATGTACAGTGTTATTTCAATTTCACAATAAGACAGAGATAATAACAGCCACATATTATATACACATCATTTTGTGTACATAGATATACAGCAATATATATAATAATTCACTATTAATATACACCCCTAGGAGCCCAAAAGGGAGTGGGAAGAAGTAAAACTTACTTACTCCCACCCCCAGTTTTACCTTTACATTGTATGGTTGCAGTTGTATTGGAGGAATGAGTTGTAAACGTGCATTGGTAAATATTGTCAATGACTAAAGTAAAAAATAAGAGAAATGACTGATGTTTGTCTTTTGTGTGTGTCTCCTTTGCCTCTTTTAGGTGGCTAACCTGGCTTGCTCTATCTCCAACAATGAGGAAGGTGTCAAGTTGGTTCGTATGGCTGCCACCCAAATTGACAGCTTATGTCCACAGGTGAGGACTTCAAAGCACTTCACTCCCAATGCAAAAGCTCTCTTTACTATGCAATTGTCAAAATTGCTATATTTCAGTGATTTCAAATACTCCCAAATCTCACAGTGGCATTTCAGAGCATTGTTCAAAAAGACAGAAATGAAAGATTAAAAAAAACAGGGCAAAAACTCACAGTGGGCAGAACGGTAGGAAGAGCTATGAATAATGTGTAGGAAGATCTTGTAGTGTTGTTTCCCAGGATGCACACAACGAAGGAGGTTAAAATTGATCCATTATTTCTGAGGTTAAGAGTAGGCCTCATTCACACAGAGCCCAGAGGAGTAATGGATATGAGATACAGGAAGGGCAAGATGAATTCAAGGTGTAATGTGCAAGCTCCTCAATACACACCTGCTGAGAATCACTCACTTAGAGTGGATGCATTTTCCAATAATTCCAGAAGATGCTCAACACAGACAGATTAAATATTATAATAATAGACAGACTTTGTGACTGGAGAGGGAGTAAAGTATTTCCATCTGTCCTGGAAAGTGTTAACCCCAGTCTGTTATGTGCACACACAACCTCAGCAGCTGCCATGTCTGGATGATAGCGTCTTCTTCTCCTTTGTCAGTCGTTCAACTAAGAGTAAATATTCAGAGCAAGATCTGAGAAAGAACCAGACAAAAAAAATAAATATAAAAAAACAAACACGCTTCTTCTGGTTAAAGCACACACGCCGTCTGTCATAGCAAAAGATTACAATAACGCTGGCTGTTCTCAAGCACAAGTCTGTTGAAGTGAAGAGTCTCAGCAGGATGCTGTTCATCTAAAAACACAGTCATTTGGCCACTTTGAACAGAGCTGTCTTATTGTTATTGTTTCAAAGATCCTCTGAAGTGTGTTGATCTGTTTTGGTTCAAAGCCTTTTTTTTATCTCCTTTCATCTCAGATCAGAACCTTGAAGTATTAAATTCACTTTTCTAAAGATATGAAATATATATATGCATATATTTATGACTGTATGACTTTTTAAAGTGTCAGTGAACAAATTAGTTGCAGGCTTCTACAGAAACAGTTGTACTACAGTAATACTTTTCGTACCTTTTAAAATAATGGTGATGTTTTATATGTATGTTATTTAGTGTTTTTAGTGCTGGCTTTTATTGTGTTTTATGTATCCTTGTTCTAAGTGGCTATTGCCACAGTACTATGGGACTAACTTTCTCATTTGTAGATTACCACAGAGCCAATCAGTGCCCTCGTTAAATCATGTGTAGACTGGTAACCTGTCACCCTGCTGCCACAGTACTGTGGCAATAAGCACATGCCATGTGCCTATCCAGTTACAGGACAAGGCTAGGGTACCAGTTACCAGATCTTCTGCGGATTCTAAAAGTTTTGCATCCTTACACGTATTGTTTCAAGAAATATCTGTGTCCAGGTGGAAACAGGAAAACTGGGTTAAAAAAATGTGATACATATGCCACACCTATATGTGGCGCTGTACACAAACAGACAGAGCCACAGGATACACTAAAATCACAGAAGAATGCAGTGAGCATGTGCATGAGATCCTTCTTCTACTACAAACATAACCACAAGAAGAAGATTGCAGGTTTTGTTGTAGTAGTGCTAATAAACTTAGTGCAGCACAAACACAACTCTGTATTCTGCCATTGTTGTTGTCGTTGTTATCATTTTCAAAAAGTGGTGTTTTGTCTATTCATATGGCAATACAAGGGCAGCATTGTGAGATTTTTCCGCTCTGGGACCTGTTCTCCAAAAATACTGTTTCAGGGCACTGACAACACCGTTATCATGTGGACAAAAGGCTGAAACAATATTAAACTTTTGTGCTTTGACATAATTTAATTGTCGCGTGTCCTGTATACGCCATGTATCACCACAGTACTGTGGCAACAAGAAGCTAATGAGTTCATGGAACAGCACTCCTATTTTTTGGGGGCCTTTTGCCCAGGGCCAGGGTTACGTTCTATGTGTTAGGGGTTAGAGTTAGGGGATAACCGGATTATGACACCGTGCCGACACAAGAACCCGCATCAAATACAACACATCAGTGATGCAGAACATAACCCCGCCCCCGGGTGAAATGCTCCAAAAAATAGGAGTTCCTTCATGTAACAGTATCCATGATTGGCTCTGTGGCAACAAAATGTTGTTGCCGCATATTGTCACAGTACGAATGCTAACATTCGATTGGCTCTTTGGCAATAGACAAACTGATATTTCGCTCTGTGGCAGTAGCCATTGCCATATTTGTTTAGTGTATATTTTTAGTGTTGATGTAAGGTTATAATAAAATAATAAAACTACTATGTGATCCATCAGTACATTTTAGGAATTAAAGAGTGCTTGAAGAAATTAACCCTAGCCTGAATCCTACTCTTCTGTTTTCCTTGTTGTTACCTCCGCCAAGGAGGTTATGTTTTTGCCAACGCTGGTTTGTCTGTCTGTCCGTGTGCAAGATAACTCAAAAAGTTATGGATGGATTTGGATGAAAATTTCAGGAAATGTTGATACTGGCACAAGGAACAAATGATTAAATTTGGTGGTGATGGGGGGGGGCACTGATCTGCCTTGGTGGAGGTCTGCGTTCTCCGAGTGCTTTTCTAGTTTATGTATTGATAGTTACATTTTCACATTTTTTATTCTTTTGATGCAGCTGTGAGTGCTATTTATACACATCAGTAATCACTTTTGACCTAATGTAATGATTCCAGTTACACTTTATCTTCAAGAATAAATCACATTATCACAATCACTTCATAATGAAGGGGTGAAAATATTTTATTCCAGCTTGAAGGGCAGCAGTGTATTATTGTTATGTTTTTTAAGAACTATTGCAGTGTTATTTTTTTTATTTCTTTTTTCTATTGGATAATTTTATTCTTTGTGGCAGAACAGTTAACGTACTTACTTAACCATGGTATATATTATTATTAACATACATTACCATGAATATAAGCTGAGGTTAAAAGTACACTTATCTCCAATGTACTGAAATGGGTTCTACTCTTATATAAGTCTTCCCTTATAAAATTTAATGAGTAACACTAGCAGGACTTGGACATGCTAACACTGTTGACCCTTCCTCTGTGAAAGGTTATCAATGCTGCGCTCACTCTGGCTGCCCGCCCACAAAGCAAGGTGGCTCAGGACAACATGGATGTTTTCAAAGACCAGTGGGAGAAGCAGGTGCGCATCTTGACCGAGGCTGTGGACGACATCACCTCTGTGGATGACTTCCTGTCTGTATCAGGTACGGAACCTGGCAACATTGCACACATTCTTCACAGAGTTGCAAAGCTGATACGTTGCGAAGATGATTTTTCACAAATTCACAGTCACAGTTTTGTTTGGGTCTCTGTGCAGTAGCCCTCCTGTGAAAAACAAAATGACTAATTGGATAGTAACAGAAGAAGAATCTAAAACCAAAATGTAAAAAAAAAATAAAATAAAATAAAACAGAAGATGAAATCAGACAAAAAGAAGGCTGAAGTCTGAAAACAGGCTGTATTTTTGGCTTTGGATTGTAGTTACTGCAGTTTATCAGTTTATGAGCTACTGTATGGTCATGTAAAAATCAGTCTATTCTTTCAGTTATTAACTAGATATAGGGACACACAGCAATAAATATTTATTGACATCTATACATTAAGAAAAAAACCTTAAAACTCATTGACCTTGTAGAGTTCAAAACTATTCAAATAATGTATAAAGCAAAGAATAATTTACTGCCAGACAATATTCAAGAAATGTTTTGTCAAAGAGAGGGAGGCTATGATTTAAGGGGAAAATTAAATTTAAAGATTCATAAAGTACGTACTACATTAAAAAGTTTCTGTATCACCATCTGTGGAGTAAAACTGGAACAAATTGTGTGTGGAGATAAAACAAATATCAAACATAATTCAGTTTAAAAAGGATATACAAAATCAATTCTTGTGAGGTACAGTATTTAATAATGACACTGAAGGCTGTTTGTTTATGGATAGTGTTGTATTGATAAATATGCTGTAATTATAGAAGGAAATTGTTTGAATTGTTGAGTCTGTTTGTATGAGCGTACTGCGATGATCATATTGTGTATAATTCAATTACTGCAGTATGTATTTGTTGTGGTTGAATGCTAAAATTAGAAAACATGTATTGCTTGATTCTTGTATTAGGTTAGTGATAAAGGAGTAAAAGCACTTGAGGGTTAGGATTAAATTAGTTTATACTTCTTCCTTCTCCTTTTCAATCATGCAAAATTCAGTACTTGAAGATAGATTCTGTCCATTTAAATGTTTTTGGGTTTTTTTGTCTTAATTTGCTTCGTTTTGTTTTATTTTGTTTCTTTGCATATTCAAAATAAATCAATAAATGAAGATTTTTTTTTTTTTTTCTAGAAAGACAAGTAACCTCATTCACAATAAAGGCATTCACATGAATTGAGATGAATAAAAATGTACTTGTGTAAAAACAGTTGTACCTTTTCATCCATGAATTTGGGGGATGAGATTCTGAAGGAAATAGAAATAAAGGGATCTCATACTGTGCCATGAAGCAACAATACAGTTATAAAACAGACCTTCCTTTGCCTGTAATATTAAATCTTCTATGGAAAAATCCAGACTTCATTCCTAACAGAAACAACAGAAATGCGTCATCCACATGAGTGCTATTCACTGCCCTCTTCTTTCATCTCTCCCAAGAGAACCACATCCTGGAGGACGTCAACAAATGCGTAATTGCTCTACAAGAGGCGATGTGGACACTCTTGACCGAACCGCTGGTGCTATCCGGGGCCGGGCTGCCCGTGTGGTCCACATCATTAATGCTGAGATGGAGAACTATGAACCGGGGGTGTACACCGAGCGAGTGTTGGAGTCCATCAAGCTCCTGTCTGAGACTGGTCAGTTCAAATTACACAACACCGGTGTGACATGAGGACTGCAGCTGAACATATAGCATGTTCTGTTGTCATGTAAAATTTACTGCTGCAGGTGGGAGACATCTTTGGTCCTTGTGACACTCTTCCACCCTGTGCTCTGGCATGTTGAGTTTATTACTGCGTTCCAGGCAGGTTTTTGAGCCTGTAAGCCATAATTTCAAACCACAGCACACGACTTTCTAGCGTTCCAGGCAAGTCACGCCAAACTGTTTGAGCGCAGGAATTGTGGTAGCTAGATGTAAACAAACCAGCATGGTGGACTGTATGTTATACTCATTACAATCATTTCTATCGCCAAAGGTGCTTGTTCCTTGCTTATTTGAGGGAAACAGAGGAGTAAAAACAGCACATAAGGCAAGAGAAGCTGTTATACCTTTTATGTTATGTTATTTGTATATTTGGATACATATTTGATATTAATTTATTCTTGTACTCAAAACTAGCTAACGCTAGAGTAGCTGCTGATTATGCAGAATATTTGCAGATAAATCAGAGTAATACCTTGTTTTAAAGCTATACCTACCGATGTGGCATTTCTCACATCACTTAGTAAAAGTTTGAACATGAACAACCCGCCTCCCTCCAAAGCCCCGCCCACTTCCCTCTGTCTGAGCTCTGAGGCTCCTCCTCTCTCCTCCTCTTACCTGATGCGCGCAGAGGAAGCAGAGGTGGAGGTCCGGTCCGCTTTGCACCCACCCACCCATCTGCGAAACACACTCGCGTACATCCCCACATTACACACCACCACATCAACAAATGAATTCCACAGGAAACACTGACTGTATCCAATGGTTCAATAAATCAATCATTAAGGAATATGACATGGTTTTATTATGAAGTATAGAAACAATATTTAGCTTTTATCCTATAGACCGTATTGAAAAAGAAATTCAGGTTCTCAGGAAAATCACCGCTAATCAATTAATCATTAATCGATCGATAAGACCAACCAACTAATGATTAAAGCTATACCTACCGATGTGGCATTTCTCACAGCACTTAGTAAAAGTTTGAACATGAACAACCCGCCTCCCTCCAAAGCCCCGCCCACTTCCCTCTGCCTGAGCTCTGAGGCTCCTCCTCCTCTCTCCTCCTCTTACCTGATGCGCGCGGAGGAAGCAGAGGTGGAGGTCCGGTCCGCTTTGGCGTGTCCGCGCACCCCTCCCTCAGTAATCAGACACATCATCCACCTGCCGCGGCTCCTGTTTCATCAGTAGAGCCTGTATTTAAGGGTGTGGTCTGTGCAATGCTGGGTCAGTGTCTTCACTGCACCACAGAGATGAGGTGCCCAGGCAACGGGTGCATGCACTGTGAACGCGTAGCCTCCGCAAACTTTTCCGTGGACATTTGAGGTTTCATAGTCCATACATTTATCATCCTACATTGTGTGACACCATGTACATGTACGTGTATGAGTCCCACGGTCATAAAAGCTGAGTTTTGTTCAGACCTGTCTGTTTAGTCCAGTACATCTGACTTCCAGACTTTTATCTCCATCCTTCATTCATCGGACTCCTGTTTGTTCCCCTTAGTTGTTGTTTCTGTGAATAAATCCGTTTTTTCCCTTCATGTGCATTTGAGTTTTATCCAAACACATCCTTAGACAGTAGACTGTGGTCAGTGACAGGAGAAGCAGCGCCAGTGAAGAGTCAGATTCAGAGGGACACATATCAGATACTGGACGACCGTAATGGATGATTGACAGGAGGCTCAGCCAGGTTCGGCCAATTACACTGGTCTAGAATTTTTTAGAAATGATTTCCTTCAGACATTAAATGTGCTAAATGTTACGTATTTTAATAAGATTAATTGGAAAATAAATGACAAAAGTGCCGGTTTGCTGATGTTTTCAAGGTATATGATTAAGTGTTATTACACATATATATTGGTTTATGTACATTTATATAATAGTTTTATAAATCTTCCACTAAATAGAACCTGTAAAGTGAATGTATTCTAATGTGCAGACAGTGTTTTGAAGTAGATCTTGTAGCTCTGAGACAAATATTCCTTTTGAGTCAAACCCATTCTCTCGTTAATTCTTGAGTTTCACATTTTGACCCAAGGCTGTATCTTGGAAAGTTCAGCCAACCAGCATTTTTGACTTGATTTTTCTTTATCAGTGACTCTCATGTGGTAAAATTTCATTACTTTTATTCTGGAAGCATTTTCCTTGTAGACCAGTGTTATTTCATGCGGACCGAATAAAATGATTGGTCAGACTTTTATCAGAAATATGTGAGAATTAAACATTTTTGAGTTTCAATACTTGGTGGATTTCTTTTACATTTTAGTTTGACACACGCTTATTAGGAGCATTTTAAGATGACAAAAGAAAAGTGTCAAAATGCCACATCATACAGTGTAGCTTTCATAAACAATTTGCGTAAGCACCGCAACCATGGGGGCTGCTACTGTTGTTTCACAGGCTACGTGATGTTAGATCTCGGAACTGGGAGTACGTCGATCTAGTACGAGTTCACGGGTGGGAAGTTACATTACGTTCCAGTGCATTTTCACCGGTAGAAGGTTGGAAAAGCACAAATTACGGGTTGCCTGGAACGCAGCATATGTCTCTGCACTATGTAGCGGGGCTTCGTCAAGTAAATACACAGAGTCAAGTCAAAGTCGGAGATTGAGCAGAATTCGAGCTGCGTAAAGTGTTTATTCATACACAAAATAAACACTGAGTTGATATCTGCAGAAACAACTGACTTTTTCGCTCTGGGAGACCATTTTTATTTGTCCAAAAATAGGTTGGGTTTCAGCTATAGACCTTCCTTTTTACCATATTTAGAACATTATTCTAGTGACATCAGGGCCCGCGTTTTTGGCTTTGTCCATGATAGGGTAAATTTTTGCTGGTCTTTGTCTGGATTGGGAAGCATCAAACTACAGGGGTTGGACAAAATAATGGAAACACCTTAAAAAATCAACAAAATATAATATAATATGGTGTAGGTCCGCCTTTTGCGGCAATTACAGCCTCAATTCTCCGAGGTATTGATTCATACAACTTGTGAATTGTTTCCAAGCCATTCTTCAGTTAGAATACCCTCCAACTCTTTTAGAGACGATGGCGGTGGAAATCGACGTCTTACTTGAATCTCTAAAACTGACCATAAATGCTCAATAATGTTGAGGTCTGGGGACTGTGCCGGCCATACGAGATGCTCAACTTCATTAGAATGTTCCTCATGCCATTCTTTAACAATTCTAGCTGTATGGATTGGGGCATTATTATCTTGAGGTGAAGGTGTTTCCATTATTTTGTCCAACCCCTGTATTTCCCAGTATTAGTTTATCATATATGACTATGTAACTTTTTCCTAGGATATGTAACTTATTTCCCAGAATGTCCAAAATTTCTACTCGTGTACTTTTGTCCACCATGATCTGAAAACTTTCCAATGGTGCACTTGTCTTTTTGTAGCGGTTCTCCCAGGACAAAAAGTCAGCTAGTCTGGTACAATCTTCACATTATAATATGAATAACTTGTGGCACGCAAATGAATACAAGTTAAATACAGTACTTTTGAATACAAATTAAATACTTTCAATTAAAATACTGGTTTCCGACACCACAATGTGATTAATATCCCTTTATACTTAAGACCGTCACCCTGGTTGCAAAGGTTTTTGGCAGGCGAAGCTCCTGCCATCCGAGGTAATCCAACACATTTACTGCAGGTACATACACACAGCTTAGCATTTTAGCCTCTCAGTTTGGTCAGTGACTTACGGACACACCTTAACTGCCAGGATGCCCAGTCTCCCGTAGCTTCAATCAGTGTCTTGGCTCTAACACAAACTCCGGACGCCACCTGTTCACTCTTCTGCCACTCTTTCCTCATTCATTTTTCAGCTTATTCTCACACAATACACCATAGGTCAGCATAGGCTCATGTTTAACCCCGTACAGCACAAAGAACACATATCAGTATTTGCTAACACCTGAGCTGTGTACCTGTACTTTGTCTTGAAATATGTGCATAAAGGGAAAACATTTTCAAGCTGTTTTTGCCATAATTACCTTGAAATTACTGTGGTTTGTGTCTACCGTTGTTGTTATTAATTAAAGTAGGTCATCAGGACATAAAGCAACAATTTTGTCATCACTGCCTTTTAGCATTCAGCTCAACGTGCGGTGTAAGTGGTATAGGGATGTTAATTTCCAAGTGGAGTACAGAAATGAAAATCCCTACTTTTTTTTTTTTGCCGTAGTGTACTCCTGAAAGGTATTAATGTTTGTGTGCTTTGTGTTTAGAATGATCCTAAACACAAAGAAAAGAGGCTGACGTCTTTATTTCCTGGGAAACATTTTTGTTTTGTGAAACATCTCCTAAAACCCCTTAAAAGTAGGTGCTAACGTCATGAAAGGTAGACAGAGAAAAGACAGGGTGAAAGGAATTAAATAATTTCACAACTTCCTCCCTATAAGAAATATACCGGACCACAATCACTTTTTACAACCCACCACCACCTCCACCACCCACACACCTTCAGCTTTAGCCTGTCTTGCCCATCCTTTCCTCCCTCAGTTCTATCTCTCCCATTAGAGCCCATTTAGCGAGGCGGTATATCTATTGTTTCTCTCGGTACTTTCATCTGCTGGGATAATTGAGCGACACAATCAGCTCCCCTCCCTGCTCGCTGATAAGTTGCAAACAGCATTAGGTGAGTCACGTGTGTTCACTCAGCCATCTGTCTGAGCTCCTCTTCTGGCTCTTAGCTCTATCATAATGGACTACCTACAGTACCAGTAATATGGTATCTTAAACACATTCTGTTCTATTATTGCATAATTCAGTTTAATTGATTGGGCTAATTAATTGATGAAGTACAGTGGCAATTCAGTATGGACACCTAAGGTCAATTCCTTATGGCCGTAACCTTGTCACACACTGAGACTACATAATTGTGCCGCTGTTCTATTAATCCTCCATGGAGCATAGGGCTTGTTTCTAGAGTCAGCAAGACCTAAAGCATTATGTCAGCACTACTGAGAACAACAAATGGATAACTGTTGATGTTGCAACATCCTATTGATCGTCCTCTTATTTTTCTATATCATTTAATGACTTATTTTGGAGCAAACATCATTAAGGCTTGAAATGAAAAGCCTCTAATCTGCATTTTATACCCAGGTGAATTCAGAAAAAGGGTACACCTTTAGATAGTATCATTCACTTTCATTTTCATTGTGATATATTACATATTTGAGCTTCAGTACATCCCAGGAGTCTTGTATTTTTCTGAGATCTTATACAAGGTACTCGTGACTTACATGCAAAACTTAATCTAGTCTAACAAGGCAGTGATTAACTGTTTTTTAATTGGCATGAATGCTATGGTGAACTATATTATTAAAGCAACCAGGATAATAAATGTCAATAATGAGAGAGAAGAGAGAAAATAACAGTAATGGTAATACAGTTCATTTGGTAGAATAAGATAATTAACCCCGTAACGCCTGAATTTACATACAATATTAAAACTTTTAAAACATTTCCGCCACTGAAAAAAAAAATATCAGCATGGTAATGCCTCAGTCACAAATGCCATTATGAACAGCTACGAACACCACGCGAATGATTAACGGACCATTTCGTACGACCTTCTCAAGGCGGACTTATAAGAATGGAGTGTTCGTAGACCGTTCCTAAGTTCGTAGTCAGGTGGATGATCTTGTGTAAGATTTTCTACGAACGTGCTAGTAAATCCCTTTTCGTAGTGCGTCCTAACGAATGCCTTAGGAACAACCTAAGAACAAGGCTAAAGACGTTCATTTTGTCTTCTGTTTATGTAAATATAGTATTTTCTTTTGTTCAGACAAGTAATAGTTTTTAGATGTTACCTGCTTGACAGTTTCGACTGTGACTCCAGTCTTCCTCAGAAGCGTCATCCGGCGTGTTGCTGACATGTTATATATACCAGCTGATAAATAACACGTTAGCAACACGTCGGATGACACTTCTGAGGAAGACTGGAGTCACAGTCGAAACTGTCAAGCAGGTAACATCTAAAAACTATTCCTTGTCTGAACAAAAGAAAATACTAGATTAACCTAAGAACGATGTTCGTGGATCAGGAGGCCATTCCAAGACCCACATGTTCCTACAGTGGCCGCAAGTAGTTTACAAGAACATATTACGTTGTTATTAGGGGTCCCTTAAGGTGTTCACATGAATGGACGTGCAGACAGAGCTTCACACAGCTTTCTTAAGGTGGATATAGGGTGTTCCTATAAGCAGTAGTGCGTCATTTGTGCGTCATTTGTGCATCATTCATGCCGTTCTTAGAGGGGGTTGAATACAAATGTTCAAGATGGAGTGAATGACTGGACTGAAACGCACAATGCTGAAGGGAAAATGTTTTATTCACAGAAAAATAAACATGAAGAAACAAAACCTGGACAGAGATAATGCACAGTCTTGAATGTGATGATCACGACACAGGACTTTCAGTACACAGCCTCAGTTTATATACCGATCTAAATATTCTGAAACAGCATAAGATCTTCCTACCAGCGACTTGAGAACACATAAGTGGCACATAGGGGTGCCGTACCGGCCACCCTATGACAAGATAATTCCTGAAGTGGCCGTGGGTCTGATGTAGGAAGGTCCCAAGGCATCCTTACAAAGACTGTGACAACTGTTTACGGTGTTCGTACGACGCAAAATCATGTCATTTTCTCACGGAGGCCTCAGGATGCTCTTGCGTTTTAAATGGCAGCCGTACCGACTTCATAAGACGGACATAAGAAACTATTGCTCCCTCCACAAATGTCTACAAACTCCAGATCTCATACAAACCAGGAGATTCATATGAACCCATCGTTCATAAGAAGCATTGTGACCAAGGCTTAAGTCATAATTATGAGATGAAAAGTCAAAATTATGCTCCCGTGGCCAGGGGAAACAATTTTGAGCAGGGATACGTACCTTGGCACAACACCGGCATGTAGGTCCGTCACCGACTGATCCGACAAGAAACAAGTGCTTGAAATAGATTCGTAGGGATGTGTTGAATATGCCCAAACTGGTACTGGGAGAATATATACGCTATCTTAGCTGTTCCCGTGATGGAAACGGTATGTTGCAAATTTATGCTCGTAGGCGTCAAGGGATTAAACCGACAAATTCACAAGAGAATGAAAAGGCAGTCTTTAACTCCTGGAGGTTTGAAATTGCAGCGTGTTATTTGTTTTAACCCTAACACCCTCACAAAAGTAACAGCGCCGTGTAAATGAGACAAATAGTTTTTGCAATTTAACAATGAGTGTTACAGCTGCTTGCTTTTATAGCTGTTATTTACATTGTTTTTTCCGTTGTTGTACGCATTAGCCTTTCAAAATGTACTTTTTTTTTTTTTTTTTTTTTACTGGAGTAACTTTCTGCAGCATACTGGATAGAGTACAGAGTTCACAATGTTCCCAGTGTCAGTGCCAGATTTTATTTGTCCAAAGCAAAAGAAAAGATGGGAGGTGTGATGCAGAGGCCAAAGGAAAACAGTGAGGGAAAATTACTAGTGTGGGTTGTCTTCTGCCTTTGGTGCTGAAGATATTTCACTCACAAACTTTAGAGATACTGCGGTACTGCATGAATATGATTATTGATATAATAGTAAACTTTTGGTAGGTTCCAATGCTTCTGTACAATTTATAAGTAAAACTATAGTGGATGAGGATGCATGTCCACATTAAGTATCATTACATTTGAGGGGAACAGTTGAAAAAGCATTGTTTTAAGGTTGAAGTCTTTACTGAGAAAGTGATGAATAAACAACAGGAAGTGTAAAATACTCACCTACGAAGGATTTGCTTCTCAACTATTCACACCGGCAACAATGCAAGTTTGCAACAGTTTTGACAATTGTTCAATGAACATTTGGGTGCTTCTATGAAACTGGGTTCATTTTGGTATCTGGCAGTTTATCAGCTTTTTAGACCCAATAATAAAAGAGAAGTTTAGACAATTTCCCCCCAGGATGTACCTAATGATGACCTCAGATAAATGCAAAAAAAATTATTCTCTTGCTCTGAGCCATCCCAAAATTAATGCATTTTAATACAATATTATATACAAAAATAGGACCAAATTTGGGACAGGAAAAGCTACCTAGGTGTCAGTGCATTGGATCTGGAAAACATGGCTTGACATGGTCTTATATACCGCTATAAATCAAGACACTGTGTTAAATTTGACGATTCTAGTGGTTTTTCTAATCCAGACATGTGGGTTTTTCATGAATCTCAGTCTCATTCCAGGTTTTGCGCATAACCCATCGTGTCTACTCACGTTACATGCGGAACCTGCCCATTTAACCCTTTCATGCATGAATTATGAGAACCTTAGTCAGATTTTTTTTTTTCTTGAGTGTTTTTATTCCTCCTTAGGCATGAAAAAACAATGCGATCAAGTTTTTTTTTTTTTTTTTTTTTTTTTTTTTTTTTTTATGGAGTTAAAAAAATGTCCACGCATTTAATTTTTGAAGTAAAGAAACATATTTAAAATCCAATATCAGAAAGTGATATAAAAACAATGAAATAATAACATTTTTAATGCTGCTAATCTGATGTTTTCACACATTTTAACATATTCTATTGCTAGTTATTACTCACGTCATGGAGATAATATGCAAAAAAAAAATTGATTTTGTCTGACAAATGACAATTGATTTACACTCAAACATGTTTCTGCAGATCAGGTTGATGAAAAACAGCAAAGTTTCAGTAATGGCCTGAATGTCAGTGTATGGGATGTTGCATAAGCGTCCACTGTGTTGGCTGATATGGAACTAAAACAACAAAACCCATGAATATACAATAGAACAGCTGTAAAATAACTGTCCACTGTAGTGACCACCATGCATGAAAGGGTTAAACACGTCTAAATTGCGAGTGATTTTGCTACAGCGGTCATTTTTGTGAAACACTCTGCCTTGCACAATTAGTTAGATTCCCAAAATGTACCTGTAAGAGAATAAAAAGATATTCGAAAAAATAGTAGCACGTAATTTTTGTGTCATTTTTACCGTGTTACATGCAGATTTTTGTAGAAAAATTTGATAAGAATGTGTTTTATCTGAAAAATAGTTTCTCTTTTATCTCAGTAAATATTTATTTTTAAAATAGACCCAAAATGCTTCCAAACTTGCTTCATAACATTAGTCTAAATCTGGTTTGAATTTTTACCCCCCAGGTCCTGTTTTTAGGGACCAGTTTCACAGAAGCACCCATATACGCTGCGAATGTTCATATTTTTAAAAGTAAACTTAAAACTTATCTTTTTAGGCTAGCTTTTAATTAAACTCTTACTATAAATTTTACTTTGATTGCTTGTATTTTTATTTGCAACCGCGGGACTGTGGGGGGTTTTGGTGTGAAGCACTTTGTGCTACATGTAACATGTATGAAAAGTGCTATAGAAATAAAGTTTGATTGATTGATTGATTGATTGATATACGTATGTATTTGTGCCAGATTAGAAATAGATTCAACATCACCTGGATTGTCATCTGCAGCCTGTGTGTCATGTGTTCCTTTAGGTCTACATCTGGGTCTGATAGGTAGCTGCCCCCACACACTGCCCTTTACTTCATTATTTTTAATCATATGTGCATTTAATACAAACCAGATGCCTTTGATGCCTTTATTTGCACCGTGAAAAGTCAGAAAAATCCACTTTGTTCTGATATAGCACAACGCTGCTGTTTCACCACATAATATTCACCTTCTCTGTGAAACTACCCATGATATAAACTGTGGTTCAGAAGAAAATATAGTGACAGGCAAATCAATTGTTTGAAAAAGATAAACCTAGTGGGTTAATATGCAAAATACCAACTCAGAGATACACTGGTATAGATTTCTTTATATTTTGGATATAAAAACTTAAAAAAAAAAAAAAAAAAAAAAAACATGCAGAAGAAAATCCAAAACAATAAAGAGAATGTGGAAAAATAAGAAGAATTCTGAGAGGGACATTCTAAGAGTGTAACATTAGGAATTAAATGAAAGTGAGGTTTAGATCAGATGAAATCAACAAACTGTTGTTATTAATAGAGAGCTTCAGAGAAGGAAATTGGTTTTAGAGCCCAGTTGACATAAGACTAATAGCAAATATGTATGTTTACATCTCCAGACAGATTTGAAATGAGTTTGCTTAAAAACTCACAGTATATTCATAATGCACAATGTAAGAAATGTCAGTAAGTTAATAACATTAATAAACCTGTGTGTGTGTGTGTGTGTGTGTGTGTGTGTGTGTGTGTGTGTGTGTGTGTGTATGTTTATGTAGATCAGGGGTCTCAAACTCATTTTAGTTCAGGGGCCGCATTCAGCCCAATATGATCTCAAGTGGGCTGGACCAGTGAAATAATAACAGTGAAAAAGTTAAATTAAATTATGATAATGTTTACATCTACAGAGTTTCCTTAAAAATCTGAATAATAGGAACAACTTGAAATGTCTTAAGAAAAATAAGTGCAATTTAAAAAAAATATTATGCCTCTGTTTATCATTTACATGTGTACATTAGAACTTATAGATCGCGGTAGATCTACAAATACACATAACATTTAATAAGAGAATGTTGGTAAAATTGCACTTACTTCTCTTAAGACATTTCATGTGGTTCAAACTTGTTCAGGTTATTCAAAATTCTTGTAAAAGCATGGTTTGTTAATGTGAACATTTTCATGTAATTTAACTTTTTTACACCAAAACAAAGAGGAAAATCTGCAGTTGTCATTATTTATAGGATATTATGATAATATTTTACTGCTCTGATCCACTTGAGAACTAATTGGTCCATATGCATCTGTATGTGGAACCTGAATTAAAATGATTTTGACATCAGTGAATGTTAATTTCTTCAGTGTAATTTTTAATTTTTGCACTTCACAAATTCATCCCACGGGCCGGATTTGGCCCCTGGGCCGCATGTTTGACACCTGTGATGTAGATGGATATATGCTATTAACCCTCAAAATCTGCTATTGACCAAAACCATCAACTGATCTAAAATGTTTAATACCTGTTGATCCACTAATCCTATCAATTCATGTAAATAATTGGTTTAAAATGTAGTTTTTCATCTTTTCATGACCATTAGATATGACCCATTTGGACGTTCAAAGGGTCTGTCGTGAACGTGGAAACACCATCATCTTCTATGACATTGATTCACCAGTAAAACCTATGGAGTTTGATAAATGACAGTAGATGAAGACACTTGATTTATTGATCAGTTAAAAAAAAAAAAAAACACTTTTTCTTCAGTTTTCTTTGTTTTGATGTAATAGAATAGAATTTACACTGAGTTTTTATGAGCATCTAAATTAAATGTAGGAAAATACGTGATTTACAGTGAAAAATGCAAAGTACAGAGTATAATGTCATAATAAATGGTGATCAGTTACTTAAGAAAAGTTAAATAGAGAGAAAAATTCATTTGGGAACTGCCACAAAATTAGCTCTGGGTCTTTATGGGTTAATAGCCCGCCCCTTTCAAGGTTGGTAGAGCTGTCATAAGATAGTGAAATTTCTTTGTTGTTTTTTTTTTTCTGTATTTTTAATTTCACAAAAGAAAATCATCCAGATACAGTACAAACATAGTGATACTGGGTCTTACATTTTGCAGTTCTCCTTTGTGCACTCTTCCCACCCCCTCCCCTAAAGGAATAAACCAACTAAACACACTTGAAAGTAATAGACCAAAAACATAAAGGTCTAAATATAAAAAGAAAATAATAATAATAATAATAATAATAATAATAATAATAATAAGGGTAGCAACATATGCATAAGCATAGTGATGCATGCTGTAACATGAATAGCAGTAGTAGGGCAGTATTCATAGCGTACAAACTCAAACTTTCTCCATACCAGAGAGTAAAGGCAACCAAAATTCATTAACCCTTTCATGCATGAATTATGAGAACCTTAGTCAATATTTTTTCTTGAGTGTTTTTATTCCTCTTTAGGCATGAAAAAAACAATGCAATTGAAATTTTTTTTATGAACCTATTTTTCGTGGAGTTACAAAAATGTCCACTCAGATGGACACCATAGGTTTAATTTTTGAAGCAAAGAAACATGTATTTAAAATTCATCATCAGAAAGTGATATACTGTGTGAAAACTATGAAATAAAAACATTTTTAATGCAGCTAATCTGATGTTTTCACACATTCTATCATACTCTAATATTAGTTATTATTCATTTCATGAAGATAATATCCTCTTGAGACCCAGGAAATTGACAATTTTAGCTTTTTTACACTAAAAAAATTGCTTGTTTGGAAACGGCATAATGCAACAGGTTGGGTTTTTTTTTGTTTTTTTCAGATACATTTTTAAAAATCATTTTTATTTATTGATTGATTTTTCAATGGAACGTCCTTTGCAATGGACAGCATTTAAGTTAAATTGTCAAACTTTTGTCCCCTACAGAGGACAAAATGCATTGCTGGGTCTCAGGAGGATATGCAAAAAAAAACAAAAAACACTTTTTGTTTCAGAAAACTATTAATTACAGTCTAATAACAATTAGCAATTGTTTTACACTAAAACATGTTACTGCAGATGAGGTTTATCAAGAGCAGCAACGTTACAGTAATTGTATGAATGTCAGTGTATGGGATGGTGCATAAGCGTCCACTGTGTTGGCTGATATGGAACTAAAACAACAAAACCCATGAATATACAATAGAACAGCTGGAGAAGAACTGTCCACTGGAGTGACCACTGTGCATGAAAGGGTTAAAGAGATGGCTACAATTATATTTATCCAAAGTCAGTTTTTCTAAAGGTAAAAAAGAAGACAACTGATCGTGGAAAATCATAAAAGATGGAGGGGAATCATTCTTTCAAAATAAAAGTATGCACTTCTTTGCAAAGTAAGTTGGTAGTGAAATTTCCGCAAGCATCTGTTTATTGTTATAAGGAAATTCTTAGTGTTTATCCACATTTCAGGTGGTAGCCAATCCAGGCATACATTTGAGGGTCAAAGAGTAGCTAGAAAGAGGGATTTCCTCACAAATATAGAGAAAAACACATATATCTGTGCATATAAAACTAACCCCAAAGAAGACAAAATAATTCCGTCCATCTACCTCTGTAAGACGTCATTCAGTGTAGTGCAGTTGCAGCTCTAATCCATGACATGCTTCTAAGTCACTGGTGTCAAACATGTGGCCCGGGGGCCAAAACCGGCCCACCAAAGGGTCCAGTTCAGCCCCCTAAAGATATTAACAATCAAGGATGTTACAATCATATTGGATTAATTGAATCTAAAGTGGGTCAGACCAGTAAAATACTATCATAATAACCAAAAAATCATAAAAAAGGCTAATTTTTCACTTTGTTTTAGTGTAAAAAACTTTATATTACATTTACAGACTAGCCTTTTACAAAAAATGTGAATAACCTGAAATGTCTTAAGAGAAGTATGTGGAATTGTACCAATATTCTGCCTGTTACTAAATGTTTCGTGTATTTGTAGATCCACTGTGATCTTTAAGTTGTGATACATATGTATAAATGATAAACTAAGGTGTAATATTGTTAAAATTGTGCTTATTTTTCCGAAGAATTTTCAGGTTGATCAGATTTGTTCATGTTGTGTTCAAGTATGGTTCGTAGATGTAAACATTTTCATTACGGAATTTGACTTTTTTCACTTAAAAACATAGGAAAAAAACTTGGGAGTTGACATTATTTATAAGTTCTTATCCTGTTATTTATATTATTTAACTGGTGTGGCCCAGTTTATATCATATTAGGTTGTATGTGGCCCCTGAACTAAATGAGTTTGACACCCCCGTTGTATGCGAAATACTACACGACTTTTAAATGTAAATTCCTGTTGCTCAGTTTGAAAGAAAACTTCATGTGTAAGTGACGAGGCCCAGATTATTATGTAGTCCGTACAGATGCGACGTACATACAGGGAAAGTCACAGCGACCGAATGGCCTCGGGGAGGATTCCTGTCTTAAATTTTAACGAGGTGTTGTGTCCACTCCATCTTCAGGAGCTAATTGAGATGTTAAGGCGGGGAGCCGGCAACTGCGTTAGACTAGCGTTTCATTGGCTCCATATTTCTCTTTGATGAAGAACTGTTGTGTTTCCCGTTCCTGTTTCCCTCTTAGTGGTCGTAGTTGGGTTTTTAAGGGCTACCATGCACATCTGATCTGGACCATAAAGCACTTATTGATCCTTGTGAACTTTTGCCTCCCCCCACCCCCAGTCCTCACAGACCTGATGTCTATGGATTTGAACACAGTCAAGGAGAAATCTATAGCCGGGGGAAAAATGATTAAGTGTAGCTGAACAAAGGAAAAGGCTATAGGACCACACACTTTTTAGAGGGTACTGAGTCCAATTAACTAGACTCTACCAAAAAATCAATAGCTGTCACCAAGGATTTCACTAAGCGATTTGAGCAGGGTTTTTAGTGGAATTCATTGATGTGGTCCTCTTTTTTTCCTTTCCCTCTCTAATGTGCATGTGTAAAGCGTCTATCCTGTGCATCCTGTGGTATATGTTGTTCCGTGGTTGCGCCGGGGCCTTTTGAATTGACTGTTGGCGGTTTTATGTGATTCCCACCGCTACTTGCGCCAACAGTGTCTTTCTGACAGCTGCCACATCTGCAAGGGACGCTTATCGCAACGACCTGCCCTCTGACCTTACCTCAATTTAGCCGTCGCTCTTCCTCATATTGAGCGCGTTCAGATTTACAGCCAGGCCCCAATACAGGCAGCCAAGGCACACAACTCTTCTGTGTAAAGCTGAGCCATAGATTCCTGACAGGCAGTCCACACATGGGTCCTGGATTGAAGTGTGTCCTTGAGAGGGAGAAAAATCAATAGCCTAATGGGAAAGTGGTTATGGCTTCTCTCTCTCTCTCTCTTTCCCTCCTTTTTTTTTTTTTTTTTTTTCCCTCAGACACTTTTCTGCCCACTAACTCCCTGTGTTTAAACTAATCTTCTCCTCAAAAAAAAAAGGGACAAATTTTAAAGTCGATCATTAATGTGGTGCCCGGAGAGGGTAGATTAAAAAACTGATATATGGCCCGAGTCAGCGTGCCATTTAGAGACGTAGGGTGGTGTTGCTCCTTGTTATTACATCGGGGCACAGTAAATGGGATTTAGCCTGGGTTTTGCAGTGAGTAATAACACACATGCTCACACTGCCACCCACATGTCATGCCTGTAAATCAGAGGATCAAGTTGCACTAAAAAGAAGTGCAGCAGAGACTGTGGGATAGAAGTAAAGACTCTTCACACTGTCTTCTTTTCAAATAATCACTCTGGGCCAGACTTGCAATGACAGTAAAAGCAACATACCATAAATAGCGTAAAACTTCTTCTGTCTCTAATCGCATTGCTTATTAGTGGCTTCAGTGGACACTAATGTAAAAGTAAAAAATGAAATTTTAGGAAATGTAGGGGAATCGGTGCTCCTTTATTACCTATGGCTCAGTTGTTGAGGCTCATTTACTGAGCTGGCTGAGTCTCTCTTTAAGTTTGCATCCTTTGTTGTGATGATGGGAAAAGAGATTTCAGCCAGAATGGGAAGCAGATGGCGAACTCATACTTTGTAAAGAAAGTAGGTACAGTCTCTTAATCGGTGTATAAACAGAAGTGGGAGTTGGTGAGAGTGCTCAAGAGGACAGCATTGTGAGAGTGCACCGAGGACTCAAGCATTGTTAGCAAGGTTAGAGAATAGGCGAGCAGAATCCTTGGTCATGTTTCCTTTGAGTTGAAGTTTTAAAAGTGTCATTGTTATTGTTCTGCTAATGGGAAAAAATATATTATTTTGTGTGCATCAGTGGCGGCTGCTCGTCTTTCAGACAGGGGAAGCTCATTGTCGGCTTACATAAAAAAAAAAAAAAAAAAAAAGAATTAAGAAAATGCTCAGTGACCTTATCGTACCAAGTAGGCGTCTTTTCCAGGGACTGGACCATTGTCCTCTCAATATCCATCATAGCTAGGCTGCTTAGATTGCCTTGGCCCATTGTGTTGTGGGTGTAAGACTTCAGCCTTTTTAAACAACAGATGCTCCTTTCACTCCGACCTAGCCGACAGTTTGATTGATTTAACTATCTACAAAACCATATTAAACTCGAACAAGAAATGATTAAATTATGTAACTGAAACAAGAAAACGCTGAAATTATGTTAAATTGAAACAAGGAAGTCCAATGAGTGTGTTTTATTTACAGCGCAAGAAATGAACAAGTTATTTCGTAGTAGTTTCTCTCTCGATTTCACAGCAGAATGTGCGACGGTATTAAACTGAACTGTGTCAGTGAAGGAGCAGATCTGAAAACAGCTGTCAATCAAACGGGATTCAGCCTTTTGACCGATCTTCCAATCAGCACGTGGAATTCTGGCGTCCAGCCCGGCCGAGCTTCGCCCACAGCTCCATTCACCCCTAGAGATGCCCAGCGTCCGGGGGCGGGACAACATCGTGGCATTTATCCAATTACCGTCCAGTTTTGATGCAATGAAAAAAACTGTTCCACTCAGTCCCATTGAAGCCCAGAGACGCCCGCAGTCTACGGACAAATGCACTGAGCAGAGATCGAATGAGAAAACAGCGCAATGGGAATGGAGGAGAAGTGAACAACATCGCGTCCGTTGGTTTGTGATAAAGCTGATTCTGAACAAAGTCATCTTTAAGATGAACGTGTTCTAACGCATTTGTAGTCAATGAAATGTCAACACAGCCGTACATATTTAACCATTTAATTTTCGTAATTTTAGGGGAAGCTGGGCTTCCCTTGCAGTCTATGAGAAATCACCACTGGTGTGCATATTGCCAGTCTAATGGTATTGCTTGAATAAAAAAATCAGTTCAGTTCGAATTGAGGAAACTGTCGGGAATTTAAAGGTGCGGGAGACTTTCATGACCAATTTTTCATCAAATCTGTCAAACCTCAGTCATAGCCTAAGTATCATGAATTTATAAGTCTTTCTGTGATTACTCACCTGACTCTCTTGCATTACAGTGAACGATTTCTTAGTGCCGTCCACCCTAAACAAACCATGTGTTTACAAACAGAGCCAGGAGGTAACTCGGGCATCTTCGGAATTTTGTCACGACGTGCATTGTAGGAAACGCCGGTTCGCGCCGCTGTCTGGCAGTAGACACGACGCGGAAACGGCAAGAGCACCCTTCCCTCTATGCATATCCCTCCAGCCGTTTCCACGTCATGTTTGTTTCATCCATATAATATCATATGGTCACGCTGGCGCTGCTGCTGCCAGGTGCTTCCCACAATGGACGTCGCGACAAAATTCTGAAGATGCCCGAGTTACTTCCCGGCTCTGTTTGTAAACACATTGTTTGTTTATGGTGGATGACACTTTGAAATTGTTCACCGTAATGCAAGAGATTCAGGTGAGTAATCACAGAAAGACTTACGGAGTCGTGATACTTAGGCTATGACTGAGGTTTTACAGATTTGATGAAAAATTGGTCACAAAAGTCTCCCACACCTTTAACGAGGCAGTGAAATGAAAAAAAAGAAAAAAATAATCCAGCACTCATGGAAAAAACATCCCTTCATTTACAGCCAAGTTTCACAGAATCAAAGTTCAGTACTTTTCCTTTTTATTCCTCTGTGCCGGAGTCAGGCGTAGCTGTAGGCATTATGTTGTTAGGTACACAATACCGCAATAACGCTGCGACAGAATATCTTACCTTGAATGTTCAGTTAGACTGAAGGACGAACTGATAACTCACTGAATTTGTGGTGAAAAGTCAAGGAATTATTGCTAATACACATAACCTGACAATACCCTCAATTAATCTGTCAAAAATTCACACAGTTTCATAGGAAATGGTCAAGGGTCCATTCATTGTTTTCTATATATACACCGTTTTGGCTGTTCTTCAAGTCCCACGTCACTGTTGAAAAAAAAAAAAATGAATCACCGGAATAATAAATGTTACAATTTAGTGTTAAAATAACACAAACCTTTCACCAAAAATATACTTAATGCCTTTTATTAAATCCCATCCTTCATTCTTCCTGGTACATGTATTATATTAGTTTTTCCATTAACCAAAAAGTTAATGTGGTAATTAGAATGTACCTCTGTTTTTGGTCTCTACCGGCTCCAGAATAACTCCTGTCTTATTAACTGCTAAATACTCATGTTCACCATCTCTTACTTGCCCGTGTTGTCCATCATGTGCTTGGTGCGTGGGGATGCAGCAAGATTTTCGAGCTTTCTCACTGAAAACAGCTGCCTCTGTGTGAAAATTATACTGATGAGACGGTGAGACTGAAGCACAAAAGCGGAGCTGCCGGTCAGAAAATAAAATCAAAGATCCGACGTACCCAGTTTTAGATTTTATGGTGGCAATGCATGATTTAGTGCAATTTTTGTTTGCATGGCAGGAGTTTTGATTTTACCTTTTTGTGAAACGCTTCCTAAATTGAGCTGTCAAATCTGCGCAGGTTGTGGTGCGTGGCGCCTCACAGGGCACGCTATTTCTACTGTGAGCATTTTAAGCATTCATTGTACATCTATAACTTCTCACTTAAACTATGCCTAAGCCTGGCGGGTGAAAAAAATCCATTCCTACATGGTCACATTTAATTCCCTTCATCATTTTTCAACTGGAATGAGTGAAATTGCTCCTTACCATCAGCAACTTTGCTCATTAAGAGCTTGGAGAACATTTAAATATTTCTATTTAAAGCGCCTTCCCAGCAATTCCCAAAAGCCTATTTTACGCTTCTCCAGTAAGTGGATTAAACTGAATTAAAAATGAAAAGAAAAAGGGAAAGACTTTTTGTAGTGCCTTTTATGTTTGGTGAAATATAGCTTATGTTTTATATCAGACAAATAAGTATACTGCAGATACACCTTTAGCGCAAGCTGGCTAATTGATTTAGCTCACTCTGAACGTAAAAGAGGAGGAAAATGTAGAGAATAATAATAAAATCACACTCTTGGCTCTCACGTTGAGACTCCCCGGTGAAGCTGCCATACTTTATTTGTCTTTTTTGTCATGTATTTCCTTTGCTTTCCCATCTTTCCTCATCAGACCTGTGTGTTCTTACGGTGTTATTATTTTCCATCAGTCAAAATAGCTTCCTTCCAGAACGCGCTTTCCTTTTAAACATACTTGTTTTTGATTACTCTCAAAGCAGCCCAGACAACGTTTCAAAGAGCAGACTCTTTCTCGAGTTGCTCTGCACAGTTGCAGATATGAAGCATAGGCACAAGTTGTGTTATCATTCTATATATTTGTTATGTGTGTATCGATTTTACAATATGTGAAGACTTGACATTTCTGAAAATGACTGTCCGTCGCTTTTGTTATGGTAATTTTCCACAGTTCCAAAGTCCATACTAAAGAAACACATTATTGGACCCTGCATCCAATTATTGAGACTCAACAAGAGATTACGTGGCAAGGTAGCCTGCTAAATATTCAGACATTCAGTCCGTATTCTTGAATATTGAATCATTTCTATTCAGATTCAGTACAATTCATTTGAACGCACAAAGAGCATAAAGCTTTTCCATCGGGTCTGGCCAATTGATACAGACAACAAAACCCAACCATTTTTATAGTCAATAGGGACTTTTCTTTTGTTGGTCGCCTTTGTTCCTTTCAACAGACTTTGATGAATTTGTTTCCCTTCATTGGCAGTGATTTGACAGGCTGAGCGTGCAAGTTAATGTCCTTATACTGTAAAACTGAAGCACCTCTCACAGCTTACACATACATTCGCACATGTCCGCCATGAGCACATGTGCGAACAGATATGCGACAGACAGGCCAATCTTCCTGTTAGGTAAGCCAAGGTAAAATGGCTAATTGGTGTGCAATGTGTGAATGGCATATTGACACTTACACAGAGGTTTAGGGTGACATCTTGCCTTTCCTTGAGGTGCGTAAGTGAACAGAGACTGATGTATGGGAAGACCATAGCGCTATAAAATTTGAGATGAAAAGGCTGTGGCTGTGTCCTTGACTAGAGTAACTACACAGAAATGCTTGCACCATCCTAAGCGATACGTGTGCAGTCACTCTAAAAAGGCAGATTACTAATAAATGCGATAAACCTCACTCCTCTTTGTTCTCTCTCCCTTTCCTCTGTGTTAACTACCTCTCCCTGCAGTCATGCCGCGTTTTGCTGAACAAGTGGAGGTAGCTATCGAGGCACTGAGTACAAACCCCCCGCAGGCCTTTGAGGAGAACGAGTTCATTGATGCATCGCGTTTGGTCTACGATGGAGTCCGTGACATCAGGAAAGCTGTCCTAATGATAAGGGTATGTCCACTACCTGCTCTTAAGGGTAAAAGGATTCACTAAGTAAAGATTCAACCAAAGCTAGATGGGAAAGAAATATGTTTGGGAATGCTAACAAGTGCAGTAACTTCCTCTAATTACTTCTATCATCCTCTACTTTCTTTAAACATTTATTTCTTAATCACCCCGCCCCCTGAAGGGGAGGCGAGGTATTGTTTTTGGTTCGGTTTGTCTTTGTTTGTTAACACTCTAGCAGCAAAACTACTGGTTGAATTCAGACCAAATTTGGTTTATAGATTGCCAGTGACCCAGAATAGATCTGACTACATTTTGGGAACAGTAGGTCAAAGTTCAAATTTTTTATGAATTTGTAAAATCTTTTTTATTTTTCCCCATTTACTTATAATGGGCGAAATTTCACATGTATGTAGCAGCAAAACTATTGGTTGAATTCATGCCAAATTTGGTCTATAGATTGCCAGTGAAGCAGAATAGATGTGATGACATTTTGGGAAAAGTAGGTAAAAGTTTACATTTTTTATGAATTTGTAAAATCTTTTTTTTTTCCTATTTATATATAAGGGGTGAAATTTCACATGTCTGTAGCAGTAAAACTATTGGTTGAATTCATACCAAATTGGGTTTATAGATTGCTAGTGACCCACAATAGATCTGATTACATTCTTGGAACAGTAGGTCAAATTTAATGTCTTTTTTATTAATTTGTAAAATTTTTTTTTCCCCCATTTACTTATAATGGGCAAAATTTCACATGTATGTAGCAGTAAAACTATTGGTTGAATTCATGCCAAATTTGGTCTATAGATTGCCAGTGAAGCAGAATAGATGTGATGAAATTTTGGGAAAAGTAGGTAAAAGTTGACATTTTTTATGAATTTGTAAATTCTTTTTTTTTTTTCCATTTACTTATAATGGGTGAAATTTCACATGTATGTAGCAGCAAAATGATTGGTTGAATTCATACCAAATTGGGTTTATAGATTGCCAGTGGCCCAGAATAGTTCTGATTACATTTTTGGAACAGTAGGTCAAAGTTAAAGTTTTTTATGAATTTGTAAAATCTTTTTTTTTTCCTATTTATATATGAGAGGTGAAATTTCACATGTCTGTAGCAGTAAGACTATTGGTTGAATTCATACCAAATTGGGTTTATAGATTGCTAGTGACCCACAATAGATCTGATTACATTCTGGGAACAGTGGATCAAATTTAATTTCTTTTTTTTAATTAATTTGAATTTTTTTTTTTTTTTTTTTTTTCCTATTTACTTATAATGGGCAAAATTTCACATGTATGTAGCAGCAAAACTATTGGTTGAATTCATGCCAAATTTGGTTTATAGATTGCTAGTGACCCAGAATACTTCTGATTACATTTTGGGAACAGACGGTCAAAGTTAAAATTTTTTATGAATTTGTAAAATCTTTTTTTTTTTTTCCATTTACTTATAATGGGTGAAATTTCACATGTATGTAGCAGTAAAACTATTGGTTGAATTCATTCCAAATTGGGTTTATAGTTTACCAGTGACCTAGAATTGATGTGATGACATTTTTGGAAAGGTAGGCCAAAGTTCCAATTTTTTATGAATTTCTAAAATCTTTTTTTTTTTTCTTCCCATTTACTTATAATGTCCAAAATTTGTCTATGCTGTCTATGTCTATGCTGACATCAGCACACGCATAGACATGATGACATCAGCTGGATTCAGGCCAAAATAAAATACAATACGTGCGAGGGGTAAGGTTTGTTGTGCCTGGCACCACTTGTTTTACAAATGTCTCTCCTCTAAGCTTCAATGACATCTAACAGTGACGTTGCATATTCCAGTGTTACACCCACCTCTCCCTCCTTGACGGAGCTCATGAAAAATACAGAAATCCTGTTTTAGAGTCAATGTTTAACCTTTCTGGATTTTTAGGTAAGGTGATATTAACTCTATGATGGAAATGCTGTCCTTAAGGCTGGATAATACCCATTACATAATTTAAAAAGTCTATTCAAAGCTACTGTACAAACATTGTAGAGCAGTATGGAGCACTCAATTAAAGGCAACCCACTCCCTCTATAGATATAAATGTCTCATTTGAAGGTACTGAAAACACAATAATTGTTACTTCTAGGTGAATATGTATCAATTAACACATTATTATGAATATTCTATTCTATTACTGTAATTTGAGCCATGTAATTTCCCCTCAGTCTTACTAACCAGGACCATGAACAGCTACAAAACAGGATATTTATTCATGAATCCTATGATTGCACTAAACAATTTCTATTTAGAGTGAAAGAACTGTTGTAATGTCCTTACATAGTGTTTCCAAGTGAAACAGAGCATGTGGTTGGATTTAGTTACACGATAAGTTTAAATACACCTTTCCAGATGTCACTGATCATTTAGAAGTGGGTACGGCTTAGACAATAAAGGGCAATAAAGAGCTGTAGAGAGAGTTATGGAGCTGCATGACCTCTGCACACCCCCCACACCAGTGCTGTTAATTTAGAAGGAGGAGGTTTAAATGAACAAATCAGGCCTAAATTAGATTCTTTAGAAACAAAAACAGTGGAAATCCAAATACACAACTCCTACTAGTACTGCAAGTTGATGCTCAGTGGGGTTTTGTTGTAAATCACTTGTATATTTACCTCATTTTTCCCCAAATTATATTTATTGGATACATTTATCTCACTACACATGGATTCAAGATTCCTTTTTTTGTCTGTTTTTTTGTTTTTTTTGTTTTTTGCACTTTACAGGAGAAAGAGAGAGATTTTACATGAGATAATTATAATTATAATTAAACTGACAGATTTGTTTGTAAAAGGAGGCCAGGCATGTCAAAACTTCAGCCGTAGATGCAGAGTACAGAACAGATATACACTCTACTCTCTTTATACCGCCAACTTCCGTTCACGGCCAAATTGGCAGTATAGCGAAAATGGCGTTACAACGGGTTGCGTCCATAATGTGCATGTCTTTACAATATGATGTCTATGCTGCCTCCGTTAACCCGTTCTAATTGCGTTTCTAAATAAATCTTGATTCTGTTATGTTGTAAGGGATCATTTAAAGTGGGGAAATATTTTAAGCATTATTATACCGTGTCGGGAAATGACACCCCATCATCTTGAGGCTTTGGCTTAATCCCACGTCCTCTTCCCGACATCCTGACCTACTGAGTGTTCTGCGATAAATGAACGGTGGCCGTTCCGTAGACCTACTCGTAGCTTGTCGCGATCAGCGTCTGGCGCGTTTGTTTCAGTGCATTGTTAAAATTTATGTGTACTCGATGGCAATCACGCTGGCGGTATAACGGTCGGGAAATCAATGGTATAAGTGTTGTTTGTGCATGGAACTGGGTTGGCGGGTGGCGATAGGCGGAAATGGCGGTAGCTAATGGAATAATGCATTGGGGATTTTTGTGCAATGGTTTTGGTCGGCGGTGAGCGAAAATGGCGGTATAACGGCGGGTGGTTTAACGAGAGTAGACTGTATTAAACAGGGTCCGTATGAAGCAGAGCAAATGCATGAAAAACAATCAAATATAGTTGTATATATGGATACAGGGTGGGGAAGCAAAATTTACAATATTTTGAGGCAGGGATTGAAAGATGGTGTATGACCAATTAGTTTATTGAAAGTCATGAGAATTTATTTGCCACAAGAAAATTTACATAATAGAAAATGTTTTTATTCTATGTGTCCTCCTTCTTTCTCAGTAACTGCCTTCACACACTTCCTGAAACTTGCGCAAGTGTTCCTCAAATATTCGGGTGACAACTTCTCCCATTCTTCTTTAATAGTATCTTCCAGACTTTCTCGTAATAGTTTTGCTCATAGTCATTCTCTTCTTTCCATTATAAACAGTCTTTATGGACACTCCAACTATTTTTGAAATCTCCTTTGGTGTGACGAGTGCATTCAGCAAATCACACACTCTTTGACGTTAGCTTTCCTGATTACTCATATGGGCAAAAGTTTGTGAAAAGGTATGGATAATAGTGTTAGGTATGATTATGACATCAATATATGTTTGGTTTCAAAACAATTGATGTAGTGCCTGCTGAGAAAAAACAACTAAATGTTCATTGTAAATTTTGCTTCCCCACCCTGTACATAGAAGCAATGTTGGGAATAACAGTCTTAAAAATAGCGACGTTACTAACGCCGTTATTGTTTTCCAGTAATGGGTGATCTAATGAATTACTATTTGAAACATCACAACGCCGTTACCGTTACCGGCACTAAAATGTGGCGCGTTAGTTTGCACTGATATCTAACAGCAGTTATCCGTCCTGGCTCGCTCAGCCAGGCACGAGAGGTGTGACGTTCACAGATGAGTCGAGTCTTTTAAACGACTCTTTTCAGTGAACGATAAGAACCGATTCGTTTATGAGCCATTCTTATATTCAAATGATTTGTGTGTGTCACCTGTGTGTCCATGAGTCTGAGTTGTCCACGCTGCCTTCACCTGAACGACTAATGACATGTCCGAGTTTGAGTTGTCCGCAGCACACCCCATGCGCTTGAACGCAGCTACGTGCACAGCTAATTTAGGGGAGGAGTTATCATTGAGGCCAGCTGACTGGACTGAAGACATTTATACTGGATCAGGGAGGAGCGACTGAAAAAAGTGGAGATGTGGGATTAACTGGAGGAGCATCTTCTTCCTATAAATGCAGATATGCACTTCTGTGGTGGAAAAGCCGGGCCCTGGTGTACCCCAGTCTCACCAAAGTCATGGTATTCAGCACCTGTCTGCTGTTCTACTCTATGCAACTGGCCCGTGAAACACACACAAAACTCAGTTTCCTTTTACATATTTGAAGGTTTTTCAAAAAAGTAACGCAATAATTACTTTCCCTGGTAAATAATTACATTTATGAAGGAGTAATTCCGTTACTAAGTCAGTTACTTTTTTTGGGAAAGTAACTAGTAACTATAACTAATTACTTTTTAAAAGCAATTTACCCAACAATGCAAATAAGTCAGTGTTTCTGGAGTTAGGACCTCTGTAGATTATTACATTCTCTTTGCGCTATGAAAAAAAAAAAAAAAAGGGTGACAAAAACCTCTACTCTGCTTCATTTAGCCCAGGGTTAGAACTTACATGTATTTTTCATTTCATTGTGTTTTAAAGGAATTCATGCTAGCATATGTACATATAATCATGGACAAAAACATACAGTGGATTAACATATGATGTATATTAATGAACACTTCTATATATCTGTGTAAAACCACATTATACTGCTAATGACTATTAAAAAAATTAAAATAATCACACACTCACTAGAGTCATACCCTTGTGAACTTATTATGACACATATTTGGATGCTGTAACTGTACATGTGGGATGGTATTAATGTGCCAACTGTGCTGTTTTTGATAGCTGATAGTGGATCTAAATTTAACATAATTATGTTTGCCTAAGGAGGAAAAAATCACGCTACAAATTTGAAATTCATTCACATTTAAAAAGTCACAGCCATCACATGAACTGCTGAACAAAGCTGGCAGAACATTGTACAGCATGTCACAATAAAAACACTGCATAACAACTTGATACAAGCAGCTCCACTGCCTCACACACTAATGTTACAGTATCTGCATTTTTCACCCTAACTGGCCCTTCTCTCTTCACCATGTAATTCATTTATTCAACTTTATGCAGGCTGGAAGGTTTCCCAGTGCAGCTCTGGAAAAAATCTAATTATGGAAAATAATTTGATGTTGGTAAATAATGTAAAACAGGCAGCTTTGAACTGCCCGAGACCAGCTGGCTTCATAATCCCATCCAAGTTCAATTACTTTCTGAGGAAACAACTTGGAAGATCCTTGCTTTGCATGTTGTCTAACTCCATCATATAGATAGCAAACGTTGATGCCAAATGTAATAGTTTTTATGCACACATTTTTATGTGTCGGTGTTATTTTTCTTCCACTTAAGCTGAGCTACGGTACAGCACAGATCTTAAGCGTAGTCAGTGGATTAAAAAAAACAATTCTCCACAGTGTTTAAAAACTGAAGCATATCTTGGACGTAATATAGACTTATAAAGTTCTCAAAAATATAGTTTTGTACCTTTATAAGCCCTGACAAATACATGCATATAGAGTAAAGTAGCAGCACACAGTGGCAGAATAAAACAGATACGATAATAATCAATATTTTTTAGGGGAAGCTGCAGATCTAGACAAAAGGTCTGTCTCTGAAAAAAAGTTCAGTTTTTAGCCGGCGTGCAGACTCAAAATCAAATATAAATCCATAAGGTTTAAAGAGTATCAGCCACAGAGACACTCAAATACAAAATAATTGCAATGTAAGTCAGATGTGAAATAAGGTATCCAGGGTTGTGTGGTTCACATGTAGGTGTGTTTTACCATGTGGTGCAGAAGTGTTTCTTAATATGGCCTGGGTCAGACTTTATCTGTCTTTTCTGGCCTTAACAGTCCTGGACAACCTGTCTCACAAAGCCCATTAACACTTCCATTACCCTTTATTTGCGACCCAGCTACCCAGTGGTCTGTCACATCCTTTCTATGGGCTGACAACGTGAAGTGCTTTAACGAACAGCAGTGGATCAGATGGATTTTATTTAACAAATGGATCTATTAAATTTTTTGCTTGATACTATTTTAAACAACAATAACATAGTGTGATTTTAAAACCTGTTTTCAGAGTGTGCTGCCAACCTCTTGGTCAGGTTGCACTTGTAAAAGAGATCTCGATCTCAATGGAACTCTGGGTAAATAGAAGTTTAACCCATAAAGATCCAGCGCTACTTTTGCGGCAGTTCCAAAATTGTTTTTTCTTTATATTTGACTTTTCTTAAGGGATTTATCACCTTTTATTATAATATCATCCTCTGTATTTTGTGTTTTTCCAGTGAAAATCACATATTTTTCTCTATTTAATTGACTGATCATGTAGATGTTCACAAAAACTCAGATTAAAGTTGAGGGTTATTAAATCAGAAACACAGAAAACTCAAGAAAAAGTGAATTTGTCAATCAAATCTATCATTAACTGAACAGAAACCAAGTGTCTCCATCCACTATCATTGATTCAACTCCATGGGTTTTACTGGTGAATCAGTGTTGTAGAAAATGACGGTGTTTCCACGGTAGCTATGAAGCCTCTGAACATCCAAATGGGTCATATGTGATGAACATGAAAAGATGACAAACTACATTTTACATCAATTATTTATATGTATTGATAGGATTAATGGATGAACAGGTATTATTTAGATTAGTAGATGCTTCTGGTCATCACTAGCTGTTTGGGTCTTAATTTTGATCGCTTAATAAAAAATAAATGAAAAAGATGTCATCAGAACACGTAACATTCAACAGCAACTTAAAACAACAAACACAAAGTTGAACTCAAATGCAATTTATATAAAAACCAAACTATACAATGTCAACATAATACACAGTGTCAATTAATACTCTATAGAGACTTGGTGGCAGTGCTCTTTACAGGGGTCGCTGTGACAGAGCTGTGAACTCAGGTCTTTTTAAATGTCAGCGTCATGTAGGAGTGATGTCTTTACACATGTACATGTTTTGATCTGATCCTCTGAACTTGCCCCGCTCTGCAGTACGTTCACTATCCACCACAGGTTGCCATGGTGATGAAAGCTCAGTAAAGATTCAGTTTTCTTCATGAGAAAAAACTCACATAATTGAACTCAGCCTTCATATAGGCACAAGATGAGAATTAAAACCCTAAGTAATCATTTAGCCACTACATTTGATTAAAAAAAAAATATATTACTATCTATTTTGTTATTTGACAAGGGATTACATGCATGCTTTGTATAATACATATCACTCTTTTCTGTGCTTTTGCAGTAAGAATTGGTTTAAAAAAGGAAAGAAAGATTGTATAGAGCTTAGAGAACACCTGTAAGGACATAAAGTGATATATTAAGGAACAGATGTACCAACATAAAAACATACCACTTCAATTATTACTCCATTTTCATAATCATTTTCCAGTTAGTTTGACAGACCTGAGACACAGAAATGTGGAAAATATTCAACTCACTCAATCGTTCCATCTACTTTTTTTTTTTTGCTAATGTCACTGTTAACCCTTTGTAGGGCACTCATAGAAATTCTCTAGAATTCAAAATTTCAACCACATTGCAAGATTATTATCGTTAACAAAAGCTAATGAAATGTTCGTGGACAAATTAATTTGTTTTATCAACAATGGAATCCTTTTTTCTCTACTGTCAACAAGAGGGTCCTGCTGTCACCTACTTCCTTTTGATGGAGAAATGTGTTGTTGGTTTGCATTGTATTGACTCAGCTCTTCACTTGTAAAGAAGAGTTGATAACGTTATTTATCTTGTTGCTTTTTTTTTTTTCTTTTCTCTTTTTTTTGCGGGGGGGGGGGGGTCTGGTACGTTTGTTGTATGGTTTGTATATGTTGTGTCTGTGTAGTTCCCTGTGTATGGGTACATGTTTGTGTAAATGTACAGGGTGGGGAAGCAAAATGTACAATGAACATTTAGTTGTTTTTTCTCAGCAGGCACTGCGTCAATTGTTTTGAAACCAAACATATATTGATGTCATAATCATACCTAACACTATTATCCATACCTTTTCACAAACTTTTGCCCATATGAGTAATCAGGAAAGCAAACATCAAAGAGTGTGGGATTTGCTGAATGCACTCGTCACACCAAAGGAGATTTCAAAAATAGTTGGAGTGTCCATAAAGACTGTTTATAATGGAAAGAAGAGAATGACTATGAGCAAAACTATTACGAGAAAGTCTGGAAGATACTATTAAAGAAGAATGGGAGAAGTTGTCACCCGAATATTTGAGGAACACTTGCGCCAGTTTCAGGAAGCGTGTGAAGGCAGTTATTGAGAAAGAAGGAGGACACATAGAATAAAAACATTTTCTATTATATAAATTTTCTTGTGGCAAATTCTCATGACTTTCAATAAACTAATTGGTCATACACTGTCTTTCAATCCCTGCCTCAAAATATTGTAAATTTTGCTTCCCCACCCTGTATAATTTGAAATTAAAAAAAAAAAAGCTAATGAAATGACAAAAACTAGAACTGAAAAAAATTTTTAATTTAATGAGATAAAAAACATAATTAAAAGAAAAAACAATTACTAACTGAAACTGTATTGTGTGCTTACAAAACTAACTAAAATGCATAAAAATTATGAACAAAATTTCCTTCATTTTCATCAATGTCAAATTGATATGAAATCGATTTATTTTGCTTGAGCAATTTTAGCTGGCGGCACCATAAGGCACTTCATGGTCTGTCACTTCTTGTCGCTTGTCGTTAAAAGTCGTCTTCTCGTCCCCAGTCTACCTGGAAACATGGAGACTAAAGTTGGGAGAAAGCAGCAGAGTCTCATCTGAGATTTCTTTGAATACAACGGCGAGATCTGAAAAAAATAATACTAAAACTAAGCATTTAGAAAAAAAACAATAACTAATAAAAACTAGTAAACCTGCTCTAAAAACAAATTAAAACCAACTGAACCTAAATAAAACTAAACTATAATGAAAAGTCCAAAACTATTATAACCTTGCCATAGTGTGTTATTGGAGGAAATAGCTAAACTTTATTACTTTTGTACAATTTTTCAAAATTTTTTATTGTTATGCGGAAAATCAAAGTCAGTGGCGTTACCATATTTGGTTATTTACCTGTAAGTGGCAAAAAATAAATAAATAAATAAATGAAAGACAGAAATTCCAAGAAAGTAATATGTATTTTAGAAGATCCAGACACCTGTCCACATCCACATTGAACATCATTCCTTACATTAGTACCATTACTTCATGGTACCTAACAAAGCTGAGGTGGAGCTCTGAGGTTCATCAGCAATTTTAAATCTCTTACCCATCATTGTCTGCTTTATGATCGTGTAGGATGGTCTTCTTTGTCGGCTCGCAGACTGAGTCACTGGCGTATTTTAATTTATAAATCTATTCTAGGTCTGCTCCCATCCTACCTTCAGACCTACATCAGTCGGAGAACCACAGACTCTTATAATCTGCGTTCTCAGGATCTTTTCTTGTTGTCTGTTCCTAAAGTTACAACTGAACAGGGGAAAAAGGCCTTCAGGTATGCGGCCCCATTCACCTGGAATGAACTACAAAAAGACCTGAAACTGAAGGATCTGGTTTTGTTGGACACTTTTAAGAGGATGCTGTGTGACTTAGAGAGGGAGATAACTGGCTGCAGATGTTTTACCTGACGCACTTTTGTCTACATTTCATGAGCACTTTTTGAGTTGACTTTGGAAGGTTTGACTCGTCTGTGTACTTTTTATGTATTCGTTTTATGTATGGAAGTCTGTCTGTAACTATTTAATGTACTGCTGCCCGTCTTGGCCAGGACACTCTTGAAAAAGAAATTCTTAATCTCAATGAGGTTTTCCTGGTTAAATAAAGGTAGAATAAAAATAAAGAAAAATAAAAAAAGCAGGTACACTCACTGTTCATGCAGAGGTGGACCTTACAGACCCTGGAGACCACATTGGACCTGAGATGGTTGAGTCACTGTCACTGTAACTGTAGCTTTCACTGTCTTGTAAAGTAAGCAGAAATGACCAAAAATAGTCACTTGCCCGATAAAGGGTTAAGGATCATTTTCATCTCAATGTACGGCATGTATAATACAATGTAATGGTTTCATGTCGTCGTCTTTGTGGGGTTTTTGTAATCAAACTGACAACAGGAGGGTGGTTTTATGCTCTCTGTTACTCTGTTACGATTTCAGTTTGTCTGTCATTCTCTGATTGTTTGCCCAACTTTGGCCTTGTGTTCTCACAGACACCAGAGGAGCTGGAAGATGACTCCGACTTTGAACAGGAGGACTATGATACTCGCAGCAGGACTAGTGTCCAGACTGAAGATGACCAGCTTATTGCCGGACAGAGCGCTAGGGTGAGTATATGTTCACCCTCCCCACTGTTCTGCAACTTCTCAAGTCGATCGTAGCCAACTGGAACCAGCAAATAAAAATAATGACAGGAAAAACATCTTAATGTTTGAGAAAAGACAAGGCAAAGCACCCACATGCACTGTGGAAGAGCGTGGTGTTAGCGTAGCGTGATCTCTCAGTAGTAGGTGGAAGTACATCCTACCTGAACACCCACCGCTGTTCCTCAGCTCTACTTAAATTCATCCAACTAGTTCCACTTACACAGCATGAAAGTCCATTTAAATGATACAAACAAGTGAGATTATGTGAAATAAACGCTGCCCAGGGATGGCAGGTGTAAAATTACAATCACAAACTGAGATGTAATTACCAAATCCCCTCAGATAGCTGACAGACATAACAAAATACAATATAGTTCTGTGCCAAGGCCTCCGTTTTGATCACCGGAGCATGGGCGCCTTGCACATTAGCAAATTTTCACTTGGGCCCAGCTTAAAGAACATTAAGAGGGTATCAGTGCTTGTTGCCCTCCAGCAAAACACAGGCCCTAGTGGTGTGTTGCATGTTGAATGGATGGCGGATGGCGGCAGTGTGACTTGGCCCGGTGCCTCTCCTCGTGGCACAGGCCTGTATTCGACTGCTGTGCCTGGGTCTCACACGCACTGGGGGATAATGCACAAAGAAGACAGGAATACATAAAAGCACTGGTGTAGTCCAGGGTACATGGAGTATACCTACTTATTTTTCAGTCAATATTGCGTATACCCACTTCTAAATCCCCCTTATGTGCAACATTCAGTAGTATCTGAGCCAAATTGTCAATTTTTTTCTCCCAGGATGGTGAAGCCATGACCCGCCCTACTCCGCCTCTAATTGGCTAGGACTCGGTACCTTCACTGATTTTGATTGGTTAACTTTAGGTATGAGGACTGATGAGCCAATCAGAGGCAGAGCAGGGCGGGTCATGCCGAGGAAAATATCGCTAACTAGCGCTGGCTACCTCTGGAACCTAATTCCAATGCCACCCCAGTTGATTGACAGGTCACTGCATGTCTTGTTTAAAGATGCGTGATTATTAGAAATGCGAACACGAAAGGCAGAATAAACATCTTTCAAGTGAGTGACAAGTATTGAGATAAAATGCTTTCATTGAATACATTATTCTGAGGTAAGTTTTTTTTTTTTTTAATTCAAGTTTTTATTTGGTTTACAATGCAAAATTTACATATTTTATACATTGATAGTTTGGTTTTTTATAAAACAAGACAAAAAACAAATGAAAAAACAAATGAAAAAACAAAGAGAACAATTGAGTAGCAATTGAACAATGGGCATCAAGTATGTTCTTTTTAAGTATTTATAAAGTCTGTCCACTGTCTCCAGCATTCCTTGAATTTGTCATGGTCCAGTCTTAGTGTAAAGGTGAGTTCTTCCATTTGAGCGATTTCTTTAACAAGGTCCTTCCGTTTGTCCAATGAGGGTGTTTTGTCTGTCAACCATTTCCAAGTGATCACTTTTTTGCTGGCAATCAACATGGTATTCCACAGATATCTTTTACAAAATCCTTTTATACAACCTGGTCGTTTACCTAAGAACATATTCTTAAAACTTACAGGCGTTTTTATTTTCATGACTTTGTCAATACTATTCCCAATTTTTTTCCCAAAAGGGAGATAATTTTGGAGAGCTCCAAAAAATATGATGGTAATGAGCTTTTTTCATCCCACACTGTCTCCAGAATGATGTATCTACATTTGAACCTTTTTGTGCAGGTGTTCTAAAAAAAGCAAATCACATTTTTCCATGCAAATTCTCTCCATCTAAGTGAAGATGTACTTTTCCATATATTTTCTTGTATTTTAGTCCATTCTTCCATATTCAATTCAAAATTACCCTTATTTTCCCACTTTTCTTTGATATAAACCGTACTTTCAGCCCTAATATTTTGTATATCGGTGTGCAGTCTTGATATTAGTCGGTTGTTTGGGTATGATTTATATGATTTCAGTAAAATTCTGAGGTAAGTTTTGAGGTGGTTCCCATATGAGTCATTAGACATTCATGCAGCTGCTTGTGTGACCAGTAAAACCTACAAACTGCTCCTGATCAAGTCATGATAATTTTATAATAGTGAGCAAATACTACTGACGGATTTTTGAGTAAAGTAAATAGAATAGTCTTACACGTCACTGTTTCTAAAACAAGGCGTTTTTCTGGACTACTTAAAAAAAAAAGGCAAAAATTGAAAGTATACCCACTTCTCCGGGGACCACTACACCACTGCATAAAAGCAACAGAGTTCTGTTGTTCTTACATGTATGTACAGTACTGCTGGAGACTTGTGAAGCCTTTCAATAATAGGTCAATAAAAGGTCCTTGCTGCTGTCAGGGAAACCCCTCTGAGGGAAGTCACTGTTGGTATGTCTGTTGTCACTGTGATTTAATTTATTTCTGCTGCCTTTTGTAATGTATTAAAGGGGTCATACTTTGCTAAATCCACTTTTATTAGTCTATGATACATTTATTTGTGTATTTGGAGCCTAATAGTTCATAAAGTTTGAATTTGAACTGCTGCAAAGCTATGTTTATATGAATTTTGGCAAAAATCGAGTGGATTTCTACAACCTGTTTTAATTCCTTCTTAATTTGTTATGTTTTACAACTAGTTACATCATGACATTAACACATATAAGGTCAAGACTTCCGATGAACATTTCTCTGAGTACGACATAATTGTTTGTCGGCAGCAGCAGTTGTAAAATATGTCCAAACTTCAAGTCAATTACCTAAAATGTTTAGTTGTTGGCTGAACAGGACAGAGCAGCACAGTCAACAACCTGGAAGGGGCGGGGCCTGAAGTGGCTCACTTGCATTTAAAGGGCCAGCGCTCAAAACAACCTTTCTGGTGTCATTACTCAGAAATAGGATTGAAGATGGACCTGTGGAGTTGAATTAATGAAGAATTCAGACCCAAGCATAACATTTACAGTTTATGTAGACCACAGGGAAATGTTTTAAAATGCATAATTCCATTTTAAAAAGCAAAATATCACTCCTTTAATTGCACAATTGTTTTTTTTTTTTTTATATCTGATATCCTTAACAGAGTAGTGACTTTGGTTTATCGGTGTATTCCACTGTTGCAAAAATAAAAGTGGTTAGGCAGAGGAAAAAAACCTACTCATTTAAGGTTAAGAAAGAATTGTGGTTAAAGTTAAAAGTCACACATTGTATTGACCGATCCATCCACACACTGACCTCCCCCCTGGGAAATTGTGATGTTCAGCACCGCGGCCTGTATTTGTGTTTAAAAGAAAACTTTTATGGAACATAGCATTAGCTGCATTTGTTGCAAGGTAAATAGAATTTTTAGAAAATAAAATAAAAATAAGCAAACAAAATAGCTCCCTAAAAAAAAAATCAGTAATACCAGTAAAAATGCCATAAATTAGTACTGAAATTTGAGTCTCAATTAGCAGTCCCAGTTCAACAGCACCAGATTGTGATGCAGAAAGCAGACTTTCTCCACGGGACACAAACTGGTGACTACAGACAGGAGAACATTTCAATTTGTGTTTTTATTAGATGCCATGTCAGAGAGAATACAATCGCGGAAAAAATTATTAGACCATCAAATGTCATCAAAAACAACGGTTATGCAATCAAGTACTAACTCCTGTGTGTATCATGTGACTAAAACCAACAGAAAAGAAAACATGGAACGCCTAAAAGCACTGTTTTTGTCAGTACAATGCCATAGATATTGATGTAAGGACTTAAATGATTTTGGTTACTATCAAGAAAACATGGAAATTGGCTAAATGTCAGCTCTGAAATTAAACTCTTATGAGCTATTTTTGTTGTTGTCATTATATTTGTCCAAACAAATGTACGTTTAGTTGTACCAGGCATTAAAATGGACAAGAAACTGAAGAAAACAAGGGGTGGTCTAATAATTTTTTCCGCAACTGTAATGATGAGAGTTACAGTCATAATAAAGAGGCTGAATTTCAGACAATAACGAGTCGATAGAGTAGAACTGAAGTAGAAACCATACACTGAACCACATATTAGAGTAGAACTGAAGTAGAGACCATATATTGAACCACATTTTAGAGTAGAACTACTAGAAACCATACACTGAACCACATTTTAGAGTAGAACTACTAGAAACCATACACTGAACCACATTTTAGAGTAGAACTGAAGTAGAAACCATATACTGAACCACATTTTAGAGTAGAACTAGTAGAAACTATATACTGAACCACATATTAGAGTAGAACTGAAGTAGAAACCATACACTGAACCACATATTAGAGTAGAACTACTAGAAACCATACACTGAACCACATATTAGAGTAGAATTGAAGTAGAAACCACACACTGAACCACATATTAGAGTAGAACTGAAGTAGAAACCATACACTGAACCACATATTAGAGTAGAACTGAAGTAGAAACCATATACTGAACCACATATTAGAGTAGAACTGAAGTAGAAACCATACACTGAACCACATTTTAGAGTAGAACTAGTAGAAACTATATACTGAACCACATTTTAGACTAGAACTGAAGTAGAAACTATATACTGAACCACATTTTAGAGTAGAACTGAAGTAGAAACCATACACTGAACCACATATTAGAGTAGAACTGAAGTAGAAACTATACACTGAACCACATATTAGAGTAGAACTGAAGTAGAAACCACACACTGAACCACATATTAGAGTAGAACTGAAGTAGAAACCACACACTGAACCACATACTAGAGTAGAACTGAAGTAGAAACCATATACTGAACCACATTTTAGAGTAGAACTAGTAGAAACTATATACTGAACCACATTTTAGAGTAGAACTGAAGTAGAAACCATATACTGAACCACATTTTAGAGTAGAACTGAAGTAGAAACCATACACTGAACCACATATTAGAGTAGAACTGAAGTAGAAACCATACACTGAACCACATACTAGAGTAGAACTGAAGTAGAAACCATATACTGAACCACATTTTAGAGTAGAACTAGTAGAAACTATATACTGAACCACATTTTAGAGTAGAACTGAAGTAGAAACCATACACTGAACCACATATTAGAGTAGAACTGAAGTAGAAACCACACACTGGACCACATATTAGAGTAGAACTGAAGTAGAAACCACACACTGGACCACATATTAGAGTAGAACTGAAGTAGAAACCATATACTGAACCACATTTTAGAGTAGAACTACTAGAAACCATATACTGAACCACATTTTAGAGTAGAACTAGTAGAAACCATACACTGAACCACATTTTAGAGTTGAACTGAAGTAGAAACCACACACTGGACCACATATTAGAGTAGAACTGAAGTAGAGACCATATACTGAACCACATTTTAGAGTAGAACTAATAGAAACTATATACTGAACCACATATTAGAGTAGAACTGAAGTAGAAACCATATACTGAACCACATATTAGAGTAGAACTACTAGAAACCATACACTGAACCACATATTAGAGTAGAACTACTAGAAACCATACACTGAACCACATTTTAGAGTTGAACTGAAGTAGAAACCACACACTGGACCACATATTAGAGTAGAACTGAAGTAGAGACCATATACTGAACCACATTTTAGAGTAGAACTAATAGAAACTATATACTGAACCACATATTAGAGTAGAACTGAAGTAGAAACCACACACTGAACCACATACTAGAGTAGAACTGAAGTAGAAACCATATACTGAACCACATATTAGAGTAGAACTACTAGAAACCATACACTGAACCACATATTAGAGTAGAACTGAAGTAGACGACTTGTAGTAAGTGACTGATAACACTGGGTTACAAGAAAATGTTTTTTGCAAGTTGTCTAGATTTTTTCAACTGAATTAGGACCATTTTGCACCGCTAAATCCAAAAATGACATCTGTTTTTCTCAATCAGGTCAGGTTTTTTTGCTAATTTGATTTTGAAAAATTTGATCTTCTCACAAAATTGATTACATTTTTGTGACCTTATCAGTTGATTTTTTTATATAGTTCTCACCCCAAATTGGTTTTAAGAGAAAAAAAATCATTTTCTAACAGGATTTATTTATTATGTATTCACCGCAGATGTAGCAGAATACGTCGGGCTTATTTTTACAAGATCTTCTAGTCGAAGCCATTTCATTCACCTGTAATATTAAAAAAAACATTAATCATACATTGGCAAAAGTAAAGTCTTCAGAACTCGTTTATTGCAAGAAATATGAAAGAATTTTGTATCATATGATGTGAAAATGCCCATAAATGTAAGCAAAAATGTTAAAAAGTCAATATGTAGCATAGTTCAGAAAGTTGACCTGATTGAGCAAAATTAATGTGATTTTTGGATTCAGCACACCAAAATTATCCTAAATCAGCTCAAAAAACTTAAACAATAAATTTGTTGTTGACCAGTGTTATCTGAACAAAACATTAGCTGTAATAAAAACTCATCTCACTCAGCTTTGAATCACATTAACTCCACATAATAAATACATTTCAAATGCATCTGTATTTACTGAAAATGCCACAGTAAAGTAGTAAAAGCAGCACCGGGTATAAAAGTAGGCACTACCTAAAACTACAAAACCAATAAAACAAGAAATACAAATCAAATTAGTCTGGAGCACAGGTGTCAAACATGCGGCCTGGGGGCCAAATCCGGCCTGCCAAAGGGTCCAATCCGGCCCCTGGGATGAATTTGTGCAATCCAAAAATTACACTGAAGATATTAACATTCAAGGATGTTAAAATAATTTTAGGTCAGTTTAATCTAAAAACGATCAGCCCAGTAAAATACTATCATAATAACCTATAAATTATGAAAACTGCAATTTTTTCTCTTTGTTTTAGTGTAAAAAAAAAAAAGTTACGTTACACAAGAATATTTACATTTAGAGACTAGCCTTTTATGAAAAATATGAATATCTGAAATGTCTTAAGAGAAGTATGTGGAATTTTAATAATATTCTCCCTGTTATTTAATGTTTTGTGTATTTGTAGATCCACTGTGATCTCTAAGTTGTGATTTGCATGTATAAATGATAAACTGAGGTGTAATGTTATTAACATTGCACTTATTTTTGTTTGGAATTTTCAGGTTGTTCATACACTACAAATACAAAGTTAAGGATATTTTTAATTTTGGGACTATTTTTTTCAGTTGGGGTTCTTGCACAGCGCTTCTTAGTTTTTTGTGTTTGAATTGAAACACATTTTTAAATTGCCACAGTTTTATTTACAAATGGCAAAAATGACAAAAAAAAAAAAAATGACCCAAAAAAGATGAAATATCCTTAACTTTTTTTTGTAGTGTATTTGTTCATGTTATGTTCAAGTACAATTCGTACATGTAAACATTTTCATTCTGGAATTTTACTTTTTTCACTCAAAAGTTCTTATCCTATTATTTATATTATTTTACTGGTCTGGCCCACTTTAGATCATATCAGGCTGTATGTGGCCCCTGAACTAAAATGAGTTTGACACCCCTGGTCTAGAGGGATCACAAACTTATAACAAACCAAATAATAACCTTAATAGTTTTGATTAATTGTGCACTGTGTTACTATGGTGCACCAAAGCCATGGATTTCAACCATGGACAGATAGTCTCCCAGTTTTTATTCTAGCTGCATTTCCTGTCCTTGGCCATAATACGGCTCGCTGTTTCCTCTCTTTCCTCCATGCTTCGCTGTTTTGTATACTGGTAGTTTGTTTTTTGCCATCGCACCCTTAACCTGCGGAATTCCCTGTCACAGTTCGATTGACACCATCCCACAGTCCGGCCCGCCCCCTGCACCCTGATGACAGCGCTCACTGTCCCTGCTCTGTCAACACAGGCAACTGATAAATGTCAGATAATAAAACACGCATTTCCGAACTGTTGCCTGACTGGTAATAACAATGCAGGACAGCAACTCAATTTGTGGGACGTGTGGAAAATAATAAAAATGCGGGACTGTCCCACACAAAGCGGGACATCTGGTCACCCTAATCAGAGTGGATGGATTCACACTGAGGGACAAAGTAATCGATCTAAACAACACTTCTTCAAGGCCAAAATGATGCCCTTGTATGAGTGCAGTGGTTCTGAACAGAGAAATAAAAGTAAAACATAACGTGCTGTACACTTTTAATAACCCTCGGCCAATTATAGTGTAAGATTCTGTTGAAAGTTACTGCCCTATCATTTAGATTAGATTGTCGTTGTGTAAAACATATTACATATATATTTATATTATTTATGTTATGAAAGTACTCAGATATTATAACTGCACAAGGCTATCTGACCTTGAAAAAATAGGTCAAGGTCACGTATTTTCAATAGGCTTCTGCTCCATGCCAAGATGCATCCACAGTATAAATTTGGAGCAGATATGTCCATGCATTCTTCAGATAATGCGATTACGTTTTTGAATGGACAGACAGACAGACGACAAAACGATTACAAGACCCCTTGGCTGAGAGGTAAAAACGAAAAGTTGATTAGAAGAAACAAAAAGTTCCTCATGAAATTGAGAGTTTTTTTTTAAACAGGAAGTGGCGACTTGTGCCATTTCCACCCATAAAATGCAGATTTGAATATATTTGTTGATTATATTTTATTAATGTAGTTTTGTTTTTTTTTTTCTCATGTGCATCATCACTAGCATTTATGTGTTTCGTTTCGCTCGGGTCATATTCACAGTTGCAGCACTTGACCTCATTTAAATAAGATCCATCGAGTGTTTGTTTTTTTTTTCCCAAAGTAATTTTTTTTCATTGTTTAAACAAGAAGAAGAACATTAACTCACTGTACTTGTTTCTGGTATTAAAAGAAAGTATGGCAGTGTTTCCTGTGGAATTGATCTGTTGGTGTGGCAGTGTGTAATTGTGGTGGTGGTGGTGGGGGGGTGTATAGTGTGGTAGCAGTGCCATAGCAAAACCTTACCAGTGGAAGTGCTTTATGGTATACAAAAGGTAAACTGTGGATGAATGAAATAGAGATAGATAGATAGATAGATAGATAGATAGATAGATAGATAGATAGATAGATAGATAGATAGATAGATAGATAGATAGATAGATAGATAGATAGATAGATAGATAGATAGATAGATAGATAGATAGATAGATAGATAGATAGACCACTTAACTGAGAAATTACACTGGTCAGCAACAAATTTATTAAGTTTTTTGAGCTGATTTAGGATAATTTTGGTGTGCTGAATCCAAAAATCACATTAATTTTGCTCAATCAGGTCAACTTTCTGAACTATGCTACATATTGGCTTTTTAACATTTTTGCTTACATTTATGGGCATTTTCACATCATATGATACAAAATTCTTTCATATTTCTTGCAATAAACGAGTTCTGAAGATTTTACTTTTGCCAATTTATGATTAAATGTTTTTTTTTAATATTACAGGTGAATGAAATGGCTTCGACTAGAAGATCTTGTAAAAATAAGCCTGACGTATTTTGCTACATCTGCGGTGAAATGATTTTTTTTTCTCTTAAAACCTATTTTGGGTGAGAACTATATAAAAAGTCAACTGATAAAGTCACAAAAATGTAATCAATTTTGTGAGAAGATCAAATTTTTCAAAATCAAATTAGCAAAAAAACCCTGACCTGATTGAGAAAAACAAATGTCATTTTTGGATTGCAAAATGGTCCTAATTCAGTTGGAAAAAACCTAGACAACTTGCAAAAAAACATTTTTTTTTTTGTAACCCAGTGTTATCTTTAACATACCATAATAGTAACTGAAGAAATAAGTCCATAAAAAATAAAGAATAAATAAAGTCTGTATAAAATGGAAAGGATGAGTCTTCAGAGATTACCGTAGTGGGTGTCGCCCAAAAAGGGGTCACTGGAAATATCACATCTGAGAAAAAAAAAAAAATAAAAAATCTAAATTGCACGAGTAGCAGCCTGCAACTGAACTAATGAGCAACTTCTAAAAATTTGTCAAATTGAAAACCCAACACTGGACTAAAACAACAGACTCAGGTTTGGGTGCACAATCCCTGCTACAGGAAGACTGTGGGGGTCCTGGGTGTAAAGCGTGTTCAGTTGTTATACATCTACTCCCACAAAGACTCCCGCTGTGTAACATTGCGGGGCCATCTGAGCTTAGACATGGCAACGCAGCCGCACAAAGAAACTTCACACCACTGAACTGTTAACTTATTTTCCTGGCGCTCGACTGCACTGTGAGTGGGCTGCTCTTCTTGGGAACACTTTGAATTTGCAGCGTGTCCTTTTGTCATAACGCGTTACTGTAATGCTGTGATATAAGGTGGATTGAAGGGTGACAAAGCCGAACGTAATGTGAACACGCTCTTAATTAGCTAGCTACGCACACAGAGTAAAGCTCTCGCAATGGTGCCGTGGCGTGTTGTACTGTAGAACTGTTTGTACATTTAGTCGCATGTCGTATCATGTCGTACATACAGTGCATCTGGCACAGTGTCACAGCTTCACACAGTTAATTGATATTGCCTGTTTTGCCACTCATAGACACTGTTATGCCCTCAGAGACTAAACATTTACACACGCACAAGGCAAAGCGCATCCATAAAAGATGTGTTTGCTGCGAACCACTGGTGATCTGCCCGGTCGGCCTTTGCCTGTCGTGTCAGGATAAAGCTTGCCGTCCTCTCACGGTCATGCCAAGTGCACGCCGGTTGCTTTGTGTTTGTATTCAAACAGACGAGAGGAAGCGTAATCCATTTTCTCCATAGGAGCTGACACGAGCACACTGAGGTTTTACAGTCATGATCCGTCCGAGCCCCTCCAGGGTGCGGCTATCACACACAGGACACAGGCGTGATATCTCCCTCTCACTTTCTCAATCTCGCTTCCTCTTACTTTGTCGAAAAAAAAAGAAATCAGATGAAGTCCGGGGTAGTCCCAGGAGTCTTTGTTCCCAGTGCTTTGCCCCCGTGTGGCGCTCCGCTTGTCACTTCTATTACACGTAGGCATAAAGTTAAGTTATTAGAACAAACATGCATAATGAGAAGGCAGGAAAACACACAGGGGAAGGAGGCCCCGTTCATCGTGTCTCTTTCTATTAGAACATGCAGACACTAACTCTTACTATAACACACCACGGATAATGCACAGAGAGCCAAATACAAAGCCCCCCACCCCTCCTCCTGCACACACACACCCAACATCTCTTAACACGGTGATTGGATAACACTGTTGATAGGTCATCCATAAAATTGAACTCTGAGTGTCTGGGCAGTTTATTTCAAATGAAACAAATTAAAGTCATTTCAAGACGCTACGCCCGGTGAAGAAACCCGGAAAGCGCTCTAATCCCCGCAGACGTAGCCGAGTCGCGGAGTGTATTGGCACCGCACTCCCTCGGCCGGATTTGCCACTATGTTAAGCTCCCAAGGCCCGCTCCTTGTTGTTATCAGTAAAGTAGGGGAAGGGATTTGGGGATAAGTGAATTCTAGAGAACAGGGGAGGAGGGAGGTGGAATGAAGGGGGATGGGGGGATGGGGGGGGGGGGGGGGCGACTTCACCAAGTGCCTTCCTGCTCCCCTGACGTCCCAATTGGCTCGTGTGTTTACCCCTGTGCCGCTGCTCTCTTTTGTGTTCAGAACCCCATTCTCTCTCCGTCTCCCCGTCCTGACTCGCTCCCTCTCGCTTTTGTCAAACCATTTTCAGCTTGAATTGGAATACCAACCAAATCCCTCACGTTCTCTCACCAACCTCCCTTGATCCCTAATTTTAGAAAAGGAATTTCAGTCCATTTTGTTTGAGTTTCAAGAGACATTTTGCTGCCTTTAGCTGTTAGGAGAGTAGTTCTTCTTAGTTTAAAACCGCTCCTATGTGCATAAGGCGAGATAATCTTTAAAGAAACTGCCATTCCTTCAAAAAAACTTTAATTACTTTATTTATGACTTCATTTAATTACAGTTGTACTGAGTAAATCCATAATCTTTCTGTACTTCTATTCAAAGATGCATTTGGTTCAGTGTAATTATAGTAATTAGTCAATTATTGGACAGCAGCAGCCAGGTATGGTCTGGGCCGAGGATCACCACCGAATGCAAGAGAATGATTCAAAAACCCAAAATCTATGTTCCTCAAAGAAAGGTAGGAAGGGATTTGGATATTAACCCATGAAGACCCGAACATCCACTGGCGACCAAAAGCATCTACTGATCTAAACTCATACCTGTTGATCCACTAATCCTATCAATTCATGTAAATGATTGGTGTAAAATACAGTTTGTCATCTTTTCATGGTCATCAGATATGACCCATTTGGATGTTCAGAGGCTCCATAGTTACCATGGAAACACTGTCATCTTCTACAACATTGATTCACCAGTAAAACCCATGGAGTTTGATCAACGATAGTCAATGGACACACTTGATTTATGTTCAGGTAATGGTAGATTTGACTGAGAAATTCACTTTTTTTTTTTTTTTTTTTTTTTTTTTTTTTTACTTTTCTCTGTTTCTGATTTAATAACCCTCAACTTTAATCTGAGCTTTTATGAAAATCTTCATGGTCAGTAAATTAAATATAGAAAAATACATGATTTTCACTGGAAAAACACAAAATACAGGGGATAATATTATAATAAAAGGTGATAAATGACTTAATGAAAGTCAAATATAAAGAAAAAACAATTTTGTAACTGCCACAAAAGTAGCACTGGATCTTTATGGGTTGAACTTGTATTTAACTAGATCGAGTTCCATTGAGATCAAGATCTCTTTTACATGGGTGACCTGGCCAAGAGGTTGGTAGAACACACTGAAAGCAGGTTTTACGTAGAACATAGAAACACTGTCATCTTCTACAATGTTGATTCACCAGTAAAACCCATGGAGCTGGATCAATGACAGTGGATTAACACTTGTGTTATTGTTCAGTTAATGATAGATTTTTGCTGAAAAAGTCACTTTTTCTTCTGTTTCCGCTTTTTTAAATATAATTACCCTCAACTTTAATCTGAGCTTTATGAACATCTACATGATCAGTGAATTAAATACGGGAAAATACCTGATTTAAACTGAAACACTGCAAAACACAGAGGGTAATATTATAATAAATGGTTATAAATCACTTCAGAGAAGTTTAATGTAGAGGAAAAGATCATACAGGAACTGCCACAAAAGTAGCAATGAGTCTATATGGGTTAAAGATTAGAAGATGCAAGATTAGAAGATTTAAGGAATCTGAATGAGCAAGCGTGCAAGTCTAAGCTGAACAGCCGTGATCATCTGCAGCTGATAGAACCACATGGACTCAGGATTACTGTAGCAAGTCTTTGTCAAGCACTACAATACGGAGTTCATTTGTGTTTTCCAGTGGAGGTTGGTGAAATAGGATAACTTAACCCTGGCTCTTGACTCCTAAACTCCTACTATATACTCTTACACTTTAATATACTCTAAAACACAGGTGTCAGACATAGGACAAAACCACCGTGTCAAAGGGTCTAATTCGGCTGTGGAATGAATTTGTAAATGCAAAAAATTTAATTTAAGATATCGTTAGTCATTTTAGTTCAGGAGCCAAATTCAGCCCAATTCAGTCTCAAGTGCATCAGACCAGTAAATAGTCGCTTTTCCATTGGACGTATACGCAAAACAGAAGTGCGTAATGTCAGTTTTTCCATTAAATCACAAATACGATGATTTGTTGTTTTTTTTATAATTGCGAGATGACATTAGAACTCATTCCATAAACATGGCGATGAACACAAATATCATGTTGATTTACAAATATATTCATTATCATTATATATTACCACTCTATCCTGTGCTAAATTTAAAAAATGATTAGTTTCCTGGTGTGTCCACATATACCGCAACATGTTTCTTTTAAAACTCTTCTTCTTTGCTTGTAATGTAATGTAACCGTTTTTTTTTTTTGTTTTTTTTTATTCACTTGACTCTAGTTTCAGAAAAACATCTTTCCACTGCAGTTTTGCATGATATTCCATTTGTGCTACACCCGAAAAACCACCAACGCAAAAGCTTTTAATAAAAAAAAAAAAGATTTTTGCCATTTTTCTCTTTGAACGTGTTTACATTTACAAACTAATAATAATAAACTCATAATCATACGTAACACTATTATCCATACCTTTTCACAAACTTTTGCCCATATGAGTAATCAGGAAAGCTAACGTCAAAGAGGGTGTGATTTGCTGAATGCACTCGTCACACCAAAGGAGATTTCAAAAATAGTTGGAGTGTCCATAAAGACTGTTTATAATGGAAAGAAGAGAATGACTATGAGCAAAACTATTAGGAGAAAGTCTGGAAGATACTATTAAAGAAGAATGGGAGAAGTTGTCACCTGAATATTTGAGGAACACTTGCGCAAGTTTCAGGAAGCGTGTGAAGGCAGTTATTGAGAAAGAAGGAGGACACATAGAATAAAAACATTTTCTATTATGTCAGTTTTCTTGTGGCAAATAAATTCTCATGACTTTCAATAAACTAATTGGTCATACACTGTCTTTCAATCCCTGCCTCAAAATATTGTAAATTTTCCTTCCCCGCCCTGTATTTCTATGTTATTATGTTATTATTTTACTGGTCCTGCCCACTTAAGATCATATTGGGCGATATTTGGCCCCTAAACTAAAATTAGTGACATTCCTGCTCTAAAACAAGTCATTGTCATTTGTTTTCCAGACTAATGGCTCACCCTGCAATGATTCTCAAATCAAATATTAAAAAATTTAATTTCTATATGCCTATATTTGCACAAATAAATAACTTTGATGCCCTCCAACTTGCAAAATGATTAGAAAGTCCACTACCAATCAAAAAAAGAGTTAAAATTGAAAAATCTCATCAGAGTTTATCCATCATATACTCAGTACCAATGAAAATGCAACACTTGAATGTGTTTTGTTGTTCCTGAGCTACATCAGTATGTTTCAGTTTCACCAGTATAAGATAATCCCAGACTATTTCTTAACAACCTGAGACAGGTTGAGCTATTGTCACGCTTGAATGAACTTGTCTGCATTCATAAGACTTGTTTCTCTCATTGCTCAGCAATGAACTGCTCAACTTAAGGAACTGTGGTCAGTTAAAGAGTGGTCATGTTCTGTATATAAAGGTGAGCTGAAAAGCATGAAAATCATTACCTCCGCCAAGGAGGTTATGTTTTTGCCAGGGTTTGTTTGTCTGTCTGTCTGTTTGTTTGTCTGTCCGTTAGTGTGCAACATAACTCAAAAAGTTATGAACAGATTTTGATGAAATTTTCAGGGTTTGTTGGAAATGGGATAAGGAAGAAATGATTAAATTTTGGTGGTGATCGGGGGGGGGCACGGGGGGGGGGGGCACTGATCAGCTTTGGCGGAGGTCTACGCTCTCCGAGTGCTTCTAGTTTGCAATAACTCAGCGATGCCTAGACTGACACGTGACCACAGATGCCATGCTATGGGGCTCCTGGAGGCCGGAATCTCTGCTCGGCAGGTGGCGCGCCGTTTTGGATGCAATGTGTCCACCATAGTCAGGATGCAACAGAGGCATGAAGAAACTGGCTCAACTGCAGACAGACCTCGCCCTGGACGAGCACGTGTGACCACGCCACAGCAGGATCGCTACATTGAGCTGCAGCACCTCCGGGACCGCTTTGTGACTTTTGGTTTTGGGGGTCCTTGAGTTTCTTTCTTTATCCTTATTTTTGGTCAACAAATTTGGATGTGATTTTTTATTTTTACTGTATAGAAATGGCCTATGATTAATTCCAAAGAGCTTATGGAATAAAAATCCTCAAAGATTTAAAAAAAAAAATATAAGAATCTTCAAGTGTTGCATTTTCATTGGCACTGAGTATATAATCAATAAACTCCAAAAGAAAAACACCAAGTGCATGTAACTTGACACTGTCTGGATTCAATGTTACAGTTTTTAGGGATTTTTTTTTTTTTAACTTGGATTCACTGTTATTCGATTTAGAAACAAATCAACAAATTTTAAAAGCTTCATGATACACGTAAAATAACCAGTAATCGAAAAAAAGCAAAAACAAAAAAAAGCTATAAAGTTCAACCAAGAGAGCACTGGTTAAAGTTTAGTTCTCAATTAGGGCGTAATAACCGAAGCAAAAGCAGCATTTAATTTAAGGTTGTGTCTAATTTGTTGATGGTCTTATGGTGGTGTGTTTAATTCAAAGAATGCAAGAGATATTTGACCGAGCTGGAATAAATAGTGGTGTTGGTGATGAGAGGAAAGTGGAGAGAGTCCCAGAGGAGACGCTTGTGTACGACCCATAATTCTTAGTGCGGTGCTCCTGCAAAACGAACACAAGCTCGCCCTGCTGGAATCACTACTCTGTTTCATATTGTTGATTCCTCATTGTGCAATCTAAATACATATTAAATCGGTATTTGTTTTAAATGTGTGCAGTGTTTTCACCCCCACACACGCTGTTTAATGGGATTTGCTGCTGCTGTGCTGTTGTTTGTGTGTCTTGGCACCAGCAGAAGAGGAAATCTACACTGGGCTTAAGGGGGCTTGTTTTGCTTGTTTGTTTATGCCATTCGGGTTTCTTTTTTTATTTATTTTGTTTTTTTTGTTTTTTTTTTAACAAGTTAACCACCATCAAAGCCGTGCACCAGTCGACTCGTAGTGATCAGAAGGCCAGAGCTCATGGTCACATCTGTTGGGCCCCTGATGGGAAAGATGCAGCTCTGTGCTTCTCACTTTCTGCCTGTAATTTCAATTTTTTTTTTGCTTTTTCACGATGGGTTGTTGATGTTTCTGTGAGTTTTTCTCAAAGTTTTTTTTTTTTTTTTTTTTTTTTTTTGCGGCAAGACAAGTGGTCTGTGTTTTTGGTTTTCATTTCCTCCTCACAGTCTTACCAAGGGACATGAGCAGACTGACGCATTTTCTTACTGTGCACACCCACACACACCAGCTTTACTGTGAGAGAGGAAATAAGGAAAAGGGAAAAGGAAGACAAGGGCGATTATTTCATTAAGAGAACTGCAGTTCTTGGAGGACAGTCCAAGACGAGGTTAAAAAACAATAGTGGCTTTTCTTTTTTGTACTGTACTCATTTTCTTTTTCTGCCTCTTGAGTCAATAGAATCGACCTAATGGAAACCAGGTTACACTTCCCTCTATCTCACCTCCCTGACATAATGTTGAACAAATGCATTATTCATTCTCTGGTCTAAGAAGGTAATTATACATTTATCTCCCAAATAATACCGGGGCCTTACTGCGCCTGTGACCTTGCCACAAGATTTATGCCAGTTTGGACCTGCCCCCAAAGGCCGCTGAGAGAGCAAATGTATTCTTATAGAGGGAAAAATGAAGGCAAAAATGGATTTGCTCTTTATGGGTATAGGATGTCGAGGGGTTTGAAAAGGTCCAGTCATTAAATGTAAAGTTTAGAACTTTATTTTGAAGTGTTTCACAGAGGTACAGACAGTCAGACTCCAAACTTAATGTTCAAGTTTTTGTAGGGAGGATTAAAAAAACACAGCAGCCAGAAAAAAAAAAAAAAAAAAAAATTGAACTTAGAGTTCCACAGCTCTCCTCTTTGTATTCTTTCCTTTATACTGCTCCTCTTCAACTAATCCCTTTTCTTACTTACCCCTTTTCTCATTTAACTATCATTCTCTCCTCCTCAACCTTATCTCACTTCTTTACCTAAACTCTTTCCCTCTGGCGTTTTCCTCATTTTGTGCAGTTCTTCTAATTTATTCAGCTCAAATTTACTGCTTAACATCCTCCTTCTCCTCTAATGCTCTTGTTTCCTCCTTACTCCCATGTCGCCTGTAGGCTATCATGGCACAGCTTCCCCAGGAGGAGAAAGCCAAGATTGCTGAGCAGGTGGAAAGCTTCAGACAGGAGAAGTGTAAGCTGGATGCAGAGGTGGCCAAGTGGGATGACAACGGCAATGACATCATTGTGCTGGCCAAGCAGATGTGTATGATCATGATGGAGATGACCGATTTCACCAGGTAAGAGGGCAACACATCCTCATACCTACGCTGGAACAAATTCCCTGTAGAATATTCAGTAAATACCAGGCGAAAAACGTTGCCAATAAAATGCTGTAAAATCGTTTACTAATTACTCTCCAAATAACACTGGGGAACACAATTTTTTTTGAGTTAGGTCTGACAGCTGTTTTTAACAAATTTTTGGGTGTGGAATCCAAAGCTGATCTCAGTTTTTCTCTATCACGTCAAGTTTTTGAACTACAGGGTGGGGAAGCAAAATTTACAATGAACATTTAGTAGTTTTTTCTCAGCAGGCACTACGTCAATTGTTTTGAAACCAAACATATATTGATGTCATAATCATACCTAACACTACTATCCATACCTTTTCACAAACTTTTGCCCATATGAGTAATCAGGAAAGCAAACGTCAAAGAGTGTGTGATTTGCTGAATGCACTTGTCACACCAAAGGAGATTTCAAAAATAGTTGGAGTGTCCATAAAGACTGTTTATAATGGAAAGAAGAGAATGACTATGAGCAAAACTGTTACGAGAAAGTCTGGAAGATACTATTAAAGGAGAATGGGAGAAGTTGTCACCCCAATATTTGAGGAACACTTGCGCCAGTTTCAGGAAGCGTGTGAAGGCAGTTATTGAGAAAGAAGGAGGACACATAGAATAAAAACATTTTCTATTATGGAAATTTTCTTGTGGCAAATAAATTCTCATGACTTTCAATAAAGTAATTGGTCATACACTGTCTTTCAATCCCTGCCTCAAAATATTGTAAATTTTGCTTCCCCACCCTGTATAGGATCCCTGTTTTCTTAAAAAATATGAAAAATAATGTACTTAACCGATATGTGCTTGTTTTATAAAAAATTTTCAAATACTTAGATACAATGAAATATCACATCCCCTACGAACTGAATCCTCCTGAATTTCAAAATCTGCGTCAATGCTGTCACTGCGTTCTTCAACATCACTCAAATCTTCTAGAGGAGGTAGTTGTTCGAAAACTGGCACTGGAATTTCAGCTGAATGATGCATTGGTCTTATAGCTGACGGTAGATTAGGATATTCTATTTGACTTTTATTTTTCTTGTTAAATCCTGATGTTTTCACTAAACAAAAGTAAGTCTGTGCAATCTTTTTGCTCTGGCCAAACCATGGGGATACCAAGTGCCAACTGCTTGTACACTTTGTGAGGGGCCCATGGCTTGTCTTGATCACCGAGTTTTACTTTAAAATATGCAAAATATGCTTGTTTGACAAATGCACTGATGTTTGCCCTCTGACTTGGAATGGTGAAACTACCACAAATATAGCAAAAGGAGTCAGGGTTGTTTAGGCATTTACGACGAGAAGTAGCAGGAGCAGACATGATCTGGAACAAAGGAAATATATACCTATGTAAATAAAACACTAAGATGGAATAGTTAGAAGCTTTGAAAACTAAAAAAGCAGCATAAAACGAAATAGAACTTATGATGGTATGCCCATGGTTACAAGGTTAAGAGAAAAGCCAGCACAAATCCTCTTAATTCCTACTATGCTAGCTTTCTGTTTGCAGATATTGATAGTACTGACCTATTGGGAGCTGCACACACCTCTCACCGCACTGTCGCAATTGTGACTGCACAAACAAGTTGCCATGTAGCTGTAGATGAGTCCAATCGTAATCAGCTGGCAAGTCTTACTACAGCTAATCAGTGGAATTTTGCTTATCTGGAGGGTAAGCTGTGGAGGAAAAACTTGACATGCTCGAAAAAAACTGACTGCAATTTTGGAATCAGCATGCCAATTTTAGTTTAAATCAGCTTAAAAATCTAACTCAACAGAAATTTTTTTTCAAATTGTTCCCCAGTGTAATTTACTTTTTACATGTTTTTGCTGTATATAAATTACAGCAATGTATTGTTGTTTTACATCAGAAACAACCATTAATTGTATTTTAGTTTTTTTAGTTTGATTACTCCAGTTTGCTAACAGTGCTAATGGAGCCTGGACTGTCAGAGGCATTTCTGAATGGGGCTAATGCATGCAGCTAGCGTTAGCTTAACTTAACCAGTTTTTTGCTGGCTAACATTTGCAAAAATGGTCCTACACTCTGTATAGAGGGAATGCACATCCGTCACTTCCCCCTGGGCCATGCTCCTCTAAGTCAGACTGAGTGGCAAAAACAAACCGGCTCAACATGGCGGAGCATAGCAGTAACTACAGCGAGACCGGGAAAAATGTGGAATATAACATGAAATTAAAGACAGTTGGACTCGATATGGATCCATACAAGCTACCAAACAACAAGTGGTCTACGAACATTGATATGTGGCCGGAAATCACATATCCTGACATTTATATGAACCTGATTTCAACCCAATGCAAAGGCTGAAAGCATACAAAAGCCAAAGAGTTGTTGACATCCTGGTCATCGTTAATTAGAGGATTACAGCTGGTGAGTGCTTTCAATTCAACATATGATTGTTTTTGAGGTTTTATGTCAGTGCAGATGTATTTTCTTGGCGGTGATTGCCAAGGTAAAGGCCCAGCAGTAGTGCTCACAGTTCACTACTGATTTACTGGAGTTGAACCCTTAGTATTGACCCAAGTGAGTGGATGATCTACTGGTACTGTGGAGATTTAAGTAGAGTTAACATCAAATACTTGATCCAACACAGCTACAACAGCTTTGTGCTGGAGTACCCCCTTATTTGGAAAACTAGGTTAGCCTCAGTTTAAGCTAGTTTACAAATCATGTAGAGCACAAGGTTCAGAATCACACAACTGAAGACAAAAACGTTTCAGTTATGAAATATAGAACTAAATGACAGATGCTAACATTAAGAGCTTTACTAAGAAGTAACGTTAGCCAAAATGATATGTAATTTAAGGTGTGATTTTACACAAGAATACAGCATAACTTAACGTTACCTGACACAAATCCAGGTTTCGTTGCCTGGATTCCAGTTATTTCTACGAATTGCAGCGATCCGTCTGCTTCTTCTGTCTTTGGCTTTAGGTCGCCGCTAAAACGATAGCTCCGAGTGCTTTTTAAACCTATTTGTACAATCAATGGCACAACAGCTCTTCCCCATTTTTTAGAATGTTCTAAAGTTTTCGCAGTATTCAAGCCAAAGCCGCTACTCATCTCCCTCTTCCTGCCACTCAGTGGGCGGAACCGCGGTGACTTCCGCTAGAGGTGACGTCACATGCATACCCTGTATACTCCGTATGAAACATGACTAAGATAAATAAAACAATGTGAAATTACAGTCACTCACACAAATAAAGAAACATTATTCTTACTAAAATGCTGGTTTTGACATTGTCTACATTACACACCGAGTTTTGTTTAGTTTAGTTTATTTCAGACACTAACATAATATAGGGAAAAAAATTTAATAAAACAAAACAAAAATAAAAAAAATAGAATAATAGAAGAAAGAACAACTGTTGTGCCTGAAAGGGAGTAGGAAGACCCAACGCTTATCCAGTCCTACCCCCCTGATTCCAGTCCTCAGACTGTGAGTGCCTTATCACATGTTATACAACATACGATTGTGTTTATCCATAAACACACCCCTACAAACCTGTACACCCATACACATACAGTCACATACACACCAATTATATCTACATCTGTACACTAACCCACATCCCCACCCCCATGTACTGCATATACACACACACCATATAACAACCTGACAATCCAAATAATGTTCACACCCTTCCTTGAGCCAGATATTATGACAAAACCATTTCTTTGTACATTTTTTAAAATTTGAATTGAGTTCAAATAGAAGCCAATTATATTGCATGAAGTTACTACTTGAATCACGTTTTAATTTTGTGTCCTAATAATGTCTTCCTTCCACTTTATTGAGTGGATGGATGCGGGGTTCGCTCCCCTGTGTCCACCTTCATGTCCTCTTTTGTACCTTCTAATATTAACAGTGTGTACTGTAACTGTAATTTGTATCATTAACAGTCAGGACCAGGTGAAAACACAACCATCCTGTTATTTTAAAATGCAATACTGTGAACAAATGCTTTAAGTTACCGTACATATTTTTTTTTTACCCGCAATGCATTGCAATATACAGTTACACATTGTAAATTGTTTGAACAAGAAGCTGTCATTTTTTACTGTAGAAATTACAGAAATTTGTTACAGTGTTCTTCTTCTAAACAAAATTCAAGTCTGCAGGTATGCTTGCTGGTATATACAGAGAGAGATAAGTAAGGTATGCAATGTTTTATGTGCATGGGGATGTTCGCAAATTCTGAGACTGCCGACTGTTCAGTTCAGGTGAAAGTTAGTGCCAGCAGTGTAGGCTATAGGTGTAAGAAAGCTCAGTCACAACCTGCCTGTTATTTCAAGTGGTTAGTTGCCCCCCACCCCCCACCCAAGGATGAAATTCATTCAGCAGAAGTAGGGATGTAAAAACCAGAGGGGGGGGGGGTTGATCCCCACCAACAAATCACACCTTGCCTTTAAGGTAATCATGTTGTGTGTTCATTAAAGTGGGGTTATCCTGTTACACTGGGTCTCCAGGCTTAAAATGACCATTTCATGCTGGAACAGGATGACAATAAAGTGATGCTCTGTTCACTGTTCTAATTTAAGAACAGAACTAATTAAAGAGAGAATGCTTGAGAAAACTCATCTTGGTGTCTCTGTTGGAGGGTAAGTCACCACTCAACCCACTGGTGTGAGAGGGGTGACATAAATCGTGACAAACACTGTCTTGTCATTTTCCATTTTTAATATAAATGCTTAATTAAAAGTAGCCTCCTTCGGTTTTAAGATCTCGCTGTCATTATACAAATAATGGAAATTTGTACCAGGGTACATTCAGGAGGGTGGCGTAGGGTATTTCATTCACAGATGTCAGAGTCAAGAGTCAGATGGCATCAGAGCTGACTGGAGCGTGATCAGCACCGCATAGACTCTTTGGGGATAAAACAGGCTGTGAACATGAGTAGCTGCAGTCTGTTTTGATATCAGTGCAAAATGACCCAGACAACCTTTGTTTTGCTCAGACGACACAGCAGTCACGTGATTTCCAGATATTCTGTAACAGATAATCTGTTTGCATCAAGAGTTGTGTTGCTTATGTTTACTAAAAGCCACCAGCTTTCTTCTTAATCTTCTCCATCTGGGCTCAACATATCTTGGAAGTCCCTGGTGCCTAACTGATAGTTATCGGTCTCATGTAGAGAGCTGAGATAATTATAATGCATAGAACAAACCAAATTAAAAAAAAAAAAAACAGAGCCATGAGTGATTAGTCATGAGTGATTATGGCGATGGTGCTGTAACTGCACCATTATTATTTGGCGTTGACCCCAGTGACTCAGACTGGCGTGAACAAACTGGGAACTTGAGTTTAGCACTGACTAAAAATGACACATCACACACAGGCAAACACACTCATGATAACCAAATAAACTGAGCTGGGACATCAAAGAAACGCACACAAAATAAAGGCTCAGCTTTTGACCATTACTCTCTTCTTCTGTTTTTTGTCCTCGTGTAACTGCTTCGACATTTCACTTCAAAGGGTGTTTCTATAACACATCATTAGTGGAAAAGGGAATAGTGTATTTGTTACATCCATTATCTTGTTAAATCTTTTATTTATGACTGATAGTCAAGCCTCATATGCCTCCTGCAAGATACAGCAAATGAGCTCCTGCCACAGTGGCCTGTGTGACACAGGGGTGAGCCCAGTCTTTACACTGAAGCTCTGCATGCCGTCTGTCTCCACAACTCCACCCACAATCCTCTTTTCTTTCTCTCATGCTAAATTTTCTCAGAGGTAAAGGCCCCCTGAAGAACTCTTCAGATGTGATCAATGCCGCTAAGAAGATTGCGGAGGCTGGTTCCAGGATGGACAAATTGGCCCGAGCTGTTGCAGATCAGGTAACTCCATGTGTGCCTTTCACTTCTATTTTTATCATCATATTTTCAGTCTCTTTGAAAGTTTTTGTGTCTGTGTGATTGCAATAGAAAAAAGCGTGAGTTAAAGGTAAGTGGCGGCGGCCATTGGAAATCTTTATGTGGGCATCAAGGAGCCCAGCTGGAGTGGTGGGCTGACTTTGTCTTCCAATGGGGCCGACACTGAGAGAGCAAGACAGCAGAACCAAGTTGTGTCTGTAATATAATTAGCTCCCAACCGAGGTGTTGCATTAATTATCTGATGAGTACCTCTCTAAAACACGCTGACAGACCATTTTCAATATCTAATCAATCAGTGCTGGGAAGATGGGAGTAAAAAGCAATAGGTGTGTATACACTGTGTATGTGTGTGTTCAGCAAATGAAGCGGGAGGTATTTGAGAATGCACTCCAGGTAATGCATGATGTTCTTCTTCATTTCATCTTTCTCTAATAAGCAGGGAGAATAAACTTAGGCCCAAGACTCACTGATTTATTTAGCCAGCCTTTTGTCATTGTTTGTGCAACTGCTGTTAGTGAGCAACCCCCTGGAATAATTGTAGCCAGTATCACAGTGTAGTATCACAGACTGAGGTTCTTTACGGTGTTGGAGGCTCAAAGCAGCAATGATCAAATCTTTTTCACTTAACTGAAGGCTGTATAGTCCTAATAATGATTTAAATTTTTAAAGGAGATGCAAAGAAATTGCATATTATTATTATATAAAATAATTAGAAATTGTTCATTTAAAATTGTGTGTTAAAGAACAGTCTCCAACATGCAAACCTTTTTTTTTTTTTATTAAATTCTATATCATTTTCAGTGCATAGTTGTTAGCGCGCTGGCTGTACATTTATTAGTGCCGTAATAGTGGGCAGACTTATTCCAACTGCCTACTCACTGTTGGAGATATGTGGCTACAATGTTCACCATGTTTCACTGTCTCTGAAGCAGTGACATCTGGTGAGGTTTATGGTTGGTGAGGCTCTGACTCAGTCAGATCTACAAATATATGAACCCAAAGGAGTATTATTACAGCTGGCTCATGAACCGAACATAGTGATAGACACAGGGCCATAATTAACTGATAAAGTAATGTGTTTTGAAACAATAGAAAACTGAATCAAAACAAAACGAAGAGCAAACGTCTTGATACAAGACGGGCCTGAGTCCTTCTGATCGAGGCTCAGCCCGTGGACGGTGTGAGGCCGGTAACGGCCCCCGTCGCGCCGGGGTCCGGTCTTCTCGGAGTCGGGTTGTTTGGGAATGCTAAGTGTGCTGCTGAAGCTGGAGGCCAGTAAAACAAACCGAATGACTGAAACAAAGGGACTGGTTATTTCATCCCTGCCGTCCAGCTGGCACAGGTGGACTAGCAGGAACCCAACAGGGAGCTTTCAAAATAAAGCTGGATGTAACTGTATCTAATTCACTGTTTGATTGGCAACAGTTAACAGGTTATGTTCCATATCTCATATCAGCATTCTTTACACATACATGTGTGACGCATACTTCATTTAAGGTCAAAATTAAATTTTTTAAGAAAATGATGTTGGATATGTAATCTTCCATTTTGGGATTAAGTCGGAGTGAGAAGGAAAAATAAACAAATCACTACACTTGACTTGTAGCTAGCGCAGTAGCAAGAAGACCCTGTGTGCTCAAGAGCGCCCTCTGCCATGAAGCAGGAGTACTGGCTGCCTCACCAAATGCCTTTTTTATACGGTTTTATGATTGATCTGTGAGACTGAACAAGTTACACACATACATTTGATACATTCTCTGGACTATGGAAAGTCAACATGTAATCAAAGTGTTTGAAACCATTTTATTGGCGACATACAGAAAGACTCTAACACACTCTAATTGCATGGGATGAAGCACAGTGTGTGAGGGACTACGTGATCCAAGGTGAGGCTCAGCTTGCTGCTGCCACACCGCACATCTCTTCCCTGTATTTGAAATCCTGCAATTTTGAATTGAAATTTAATCAAAATTATTTAATCACACAGAAAATGAGTTTATAGTACAGATCGAAGGACAAATATCAACATTTATTTTATTGTATCATTATTTCTTTTTTTTTCTATTCATGATGACGTGAGGCTATGCGGCCCTTGACCGTTTGTCACTGGTCTGAAGGGTCTGTTATTAATGCTGAGAATGGCCATCATGCGCTGTGTAACCCATGCCACCGCAGCTCTAAAATCACCTGCTTCACTGTGTGTAACTGGGAACGCAGCAGGAAGTCAGACTTTAAAAGCTTTCTAATTGCTTTGAAATCATTCTGCTCTTTTTTTATTGATGTAGGAGCTACTCAGTCTTTCCAGGGTATATTATCTAAAGAGCAAAGGGTTTGATACAAGTTCACACACATTGCATTAATATGCTTGTATCAATGGAAGATCTTAAAGGAACGCTGCACAATTTCTTTATTCCCTGCCTCCTCATGAGAGTGTGTGGGTTCCTAACAATATATCGACAAGCCTTCTGCTGTAGTGCCGACTGCTGTCAGTTTGAGTGGCCTTAAAGTATGCTAGACTTTCAACTGGGCCAGAAGGCATCTTTAGTCAAGCTGGCACTGTTCTCCTCATGTCGCACTGTCCTGCTCTCAAGAGCATATTGCACTACAGAACAAAGTTTCAGGCTGTGAACGCATCACTCTGCCTGTTATGCAGTAATTACCACAAACACAGAGCTTAGAGCGTGAGCCTGGAATAGAAACATTTTTGCATGTTTCCAAGTGTGAGATTATTTCGCAGGTCTTTGCCTGCGTCACAGCATGTGTGTAGTTCAGAGCTGAATCTGCGACACAGAAGATAAACTTGTGTTTATGTGGTGAGAGATGACCAGTGTTTAACAGGGTTTAGGTGGGAGTGCATCCGTCACATGGCACATCACTTTCAGGGCCTGTTTCTGAATCAACAGTTGCCATAATGAAAAGAGCAGGTGGCCTTGCCATTTTTAATATTCCCTTAAATGGTTCCTAGACCAGTGTGTACTGAATATTCAAAGCCTTCTGTTACACTTTCAGAGATCTGTGCTCAGGAAATAAAGTGGAACCTGAGGATTAAAAAAAAAAATTCTACCATGTATTTATTATAGAAGTGCTTCAATGTAAAGCATCTGTTTTCCATGTCATTCTGGAAATGGAAGGCCTTATTAATAGTTAAAATGGCAATGGTTTGCTCTTATCAAACAACATAATGGAATTACACAACAAATAACATAACCTTGATTATTTGCTTTTATTTCAAATGAGGAAGACAAGTATTTTGCATTCACACATTACGCTTGATAACCTGTGCTTGTGGAGGGCACTGTGGTTTGACAGTAGGAACGCAGGCTGCTCCGCTGCTTTCAGTCAGGTCCCTTAAGTAGCAAACCTTGTCGCCATGACTCCACATCAGCCCTATTGATGAACACGTGTGAAGCAGAAGGCTGTTCTGTGTGGAAGGGTAGGAGGACGGAAAGCTCTTTCATAGTCATTTAAGCACAGCACTTGACATAGATAAACCCCTCGGGGCACCTCAGCCCATTTCACTCCAACAATGCCTTTTTTCTACTCTATTTCTCCCACTCCCTGTTCCCCACTCAGCTCCATTCTTTAAGTATGCCTCCTACAGACACAACCCTAAATAGTTTAGGGCAGCTGTACAATAGGTAACAATGGCTATTGTGAGACATACATTGATTGTTGATTGTTGTTGCTGTGCAGAACAGCACTGACAGTATGTATCACTATGTAATCCAGGCAGTGTTTGACAGTTTTGTAATTCTGCAGTTCCAGCTGTGATAAAATGTGCCTCTGCAGCCAGTTGTCATCTGTACATTTATGTAAAAGTATGTTAATACATTGGAGTTTTAATGAAAGACAGTTAATGGCTCCTTGGACATGTTTATCACCGTGGTGTTCAGTTAATCCACTAACGTAAATTCCGACTCAAATATAGAGCGGATAGAGAGATGAAGTCCCGCCCCTTCCTGTTGTGCCCTATGGGACCTAAGTTTGGGAAAAAAAGTATATTGTAGCCAATGCCAAAAGACAGGTCATTTTTTTAATCCTGGTTGTTTTATGCCATTATTTAACCTGGTCCTTCCCATCTCATTTGTGTTGATTTTCTGTAATTTCTCATACATACCAAGTTCCAAAGCTTACAACTGAAGAACCACGAGGCCATGATTAATCAATGACACTTCATTTGAAAGGTAATAACATCTAGTTTCAGAAAATTGTCTTTTTTGGTATGTGGCTAAAATACAATTTAATCAGCTTTTACTAGTCCCATCAGCTTTGATCTCTATCCAGGTGATTCTCTCACTAATTTTGTTGTTCAGGAATAAACTTAGCAAGTCAGTTACTGAGAATCTAAGCTTTTTAACAACGTACAGCATATATGTTGATTGTTTATTGTAGAAACTTTAATGTATTTAACCCTTCATAGGGCACTCATAGAAATACTCTGAAATTCATAATTGCAACCTTAGTGTGTTATTAGGGGACATAACAAGACTCTATTACTTTTGTGAAATTTTTCTAAATTTTGTATTATCATGTAGAAAATCAAGGTCAATGGATAAATTGATTACTTTCGTCATGTCTTCCATTACACATGAGTTAGAGATTTTCTTGGGAAATTTTATGTTGAAAAGTTTCCCGGCCCGATCAGCTGCTTTTAGACATGTCACACCAGGAAGTGTTTGACAGCTCTGATTAAGGCTGAAGCTACAGTATCTACACCAGTACTTTTTTAATCATGAGCTTTTTTAGTTTTACTATGTGTATTTGAACCCTCATCGATTACTTATTTTTCACTGGACTGGATTGAAATGTGTTCCGGACATCCATGTGAACAAAAATCACAATACAGTCTGTCCAGCAATAAATGAAAACTGGACCACAACGGGAAAAAAAAAAAAAAATCATATCTGGACCAACGACAATTTAATATTTTGCTGCTAAAGATAAATAAATAAAATTCCACAGTCAAAATGTGTCTTTTACATTTGGAGATGTATTTAGCAAGTTAATAACCATAAAACCATATCAATCCAACAAACTTGTATGAATATGAAAACTAGTGGAGATACTAAGATTCTTATTATTCATGTGACAAATAATTAATGTTTACTAAACTGATCTTAGTAAAAAAAAAAAAAAACTATTAAGGTGAGTAAATGTTGCAAATTATCCTTTAGGTGTCTTGGATGTTCGGTATAAATTTCCCAATACAGTTTTGGTGCAGCTACGAATACACACAGTAATGATTAAATTTAGCTCCAAGGGACAAACTTCAAACACTAATGACTATAAAAGTATTTAGAGTACAGCTTCAGGTTTTCACTTTGTAAAAGTTTCAAGACCATCCGTGACCTGATCTGAGAATTCCAGGTGAGTTGGCAAAAGAATCAAATGTATTTTTCCAAACTACACATTGTAGTCAATGTAAAAATGCACTTTTCCAGGGACCATTTTCACCTGTAGCTTAACACAGTTGTGGTTCTCCAGTAAATATTGGCAGCAGCAGTGTGTGTAGTATTGACTCAACAAAAACTACAGGGCCACTGTTATTCTTATCGATGAGGCAACATTAATATGACTTCCAATAGTTCTTGAGGCTCCTCCGGCAGGGACACATTAGACACAAAGGAATAAGCTGTTTAACAGGATCGCTTCGTTGCCGAGTTGAATGTTTTTATAAGATTTGTCGACGGTCCTTTTTCGACTCCACTCATCAAGTTAAAATTCACCCCACTAAGTAGTGATCCAGGAACCAAAAAACGCTATGTGTTTCTAAACGCTGCTTAAACACTCAGGTTTGAAGCTCATTACGCAGACTTCCAGGTTTCACTTTAGTCATTACAGCGTAAAACTCTGCCATATTAACTGCACAACAACGAGAGTCGAGCTCCTGTCGCCTCTGCTGACGGCAGAGAAACAAAGTGTGACTGATGTGCAATTAAAAGGCTCCCCACTAAAAACAAAAACTACAGTTAAGACAAGCCAGCGAGAGAGGACTCACTATCCACTATCTTCAAACATGAATGCTGTTTCTATGTGAAAGTCGTTAACTGAGAATCAAACGCTTTTTCTGACAAAGGAAAACCAGCTTCACTTTAGTTTTACCAACATGCATTTCTTCATTTATTCAGTCAAGATTCCATCTGTATTTTCTCAGTATTATAATTCTTTTCGCAGGACTATGTATTATATCTCATATCCTGTGAATGAAAAAAAGCAAATCCCTCAAACTGTAGGTTCCATCAGTGTTGGGAGTAACACACTACTAAAGTAATGCATTACAGTAATGGATTACTTTTTGCTGTAACGCAGTAGTGTAAGGCATTACTAATGAATTTTCAGTAATATTTTACTTGGTACATGTTCAATAGTGCTTGCGTTACAACACACTTTTCACCCATAATTTACAGGGTGGGGAAGCAAAATTTACAATGAACATTTAGTTGTTTTCTCTCAGCAGGCACTACGTCAATTGTTTTGAAACCAAACACATATTGATGTCATAATCATACCTAACACTATTATCCATACCTTTTCAGAAACTTTTGCCCATATGAGTAATCAGGAAAGCAAACGTCAAAGAGTGTGTGATTTGCTGAATGCACTCGTCACACCAAAGGAGATTTCAAAAATAGTTGGAGTGTCCATAAAGACTGTTTATAATGGAAAGAAGAGAATGACTATGAGCAAAACTATTACGAGAAAGTCTGGAAGATACTATTGAAGAAGAATGGGAGAAGTTGTCACCCGAATATTTGAGGAACACTTGTGCAAGTTTCAGGAAGTGTGTGAAGGCAGTTATTGAGAAAGAAGGAGGACACATAGAATAAAAACATTTTCTATTATGTCAATTTTCTTGTGGCAAATACATTCTCATGACTTTCAGTAAATTAATTGGTCATACACTGTCTTTCAATCCCTGCCTCAAAATATTGTAAATTTTGCTTCCCCACCCTGTAATTGAAGTCACTATTGCCTCAGTACTGTGGGACTAACTTTCTCATTTGTCTGTTACCACAGATCCAGTCAGTGCCCTCATTCTATCATGTGCAGACTGGTAACTTGTCATCCTGCAATCAGTATCGCACATGCCATGTACCTATCCAGTAACAGGAAAAGGCTAGGGTACCAGTTACCAGAGGCTACGTCCAGACAACAGCGCTCGTGGTATTTTTCTGTAGCAGATTCTAAAAGTTTCGCATCCACACAAGTACTGTTTCAAGAAATATCTGTATCCTGGTGGAAGCAGAAAAACTGGGTTAAAACAGTTTAATACGTATGCCACACCTATATGTGGTGCTGTACACAAACACAGGCAGAGCCGCAGGATACATTAAAATCACCGAAGAATGCAGGGAGCATGTGCATGAGGTTATGTCCAGGGTTTTGTTCTTCTGGCCACATGGTACTATGGCATCATCACTTCCAAAAGTGGGGTTTTGCCTATCCATACAGCAATGCGAGGGCAGCGTTGTGAGATTTTTCCGTTCTGGGACCCGTTCTCCAACAACACTGTTTCAGGGCACCGACAGCACCAGTGTCATGTGGACGACAGGCAGAAACAATATTAAACTTTTGCAGATTGACATGATTCTGTTGTCGTCTGTACGGGGTGTATACCCTAACCCTAACCCTAACCCTACTGCACATGTTCCATTTATGACCAGAGTCTGTATGAAACTCCACAGTAATACAGGAGTCATGTAACACATTACAATTCTGAGACAGTAATATTGTAAGGCAAGGAATTTCTTTTAAATAACAGTAACAAGTAACAAGTTGCATAACTGCTTTCATAATCTGTATTAAGATTCAAATAGAAAAATAGTAACTTTTAACATTAAACTTGATTATGAGAGCACAGAAAAGCTTTTACATGTCATTATTCCATTCAAGTTGTTCAGCTTCCTTTTCTCTACTGAGAATGTTCTCCAAAAGATGAACAAAAGAAAGGAAAATAAGTGGATGTGGTTTTTAGATGTTAATGAAATATAATAAGCACTTTCAGGTTGTACTGGAACACTTGAGTGCTTGGTCTGTGGTGAAGTTGACATGTACTGAATGAGAAAATAGAAAGATTAGCAGCTAATCTGTACCAACAGGTGAAAGTTAAACCTGAGACGAGACAGACATCCAGTCAACAGCTTTAAGCAGGAACCCTTTGAATCTGTAATGGGTCGACCATTTCATTTGAGTCTCTTTGCCCAAATGTGTGACTTTTTTAGACCATTTAAATGACCATGATAATAATTATGTAGAAAACTGTCATGATTTAGCTGATATCAACGATCACATAACAGACTAACTCTGCTTCTAAATGCAGCCAGGTGATGAGATGGGACTTATGTTTTGACAAACTGTCTTGGTCTGATAGTGTCACCCCCGTCTCAACACCAGGCCTCATATTCTGAAATATTCAACGGGGGCATGTTTCATTCATTATATATACAAAACAACACAATACAGGCTGCAGCTGTTTCTCTGGATGTGGTGACCTGTGGTTAAAACAGGCAATAGAAGGCCAAGAAATTACGCTAAGCTAAGATAAGATAAGATAAAATGCAGTTCTTGAGAGTATTTTAGCATCATTGGACAAAATATCTATAATTACCTTTCATGTGGTCTGAGAGGACTTCTCCCTCTAATCGTTGCCTGTGTTTCTAGGCTGTAGAAAATCTCCTTTTAATCGCAGACATTTTCAGACAGATAGGGAGGTTAAATATGTGACTGACAGCTGTAATTACAGATCGCTGATCAGGTTCAGGTCTACTGCTCTACTCCAGGTCTTAACACAGGAGCTTGGGTTTTAAATGTGCATTTAAATCTATGGTACAGTGTAGGCTCTTGTCTAATATATACAGAGGAATATCAGACAAAAGCCACAGAACTGCCCAAAAACAAATATTGAAAAAAAGAAATGCTCAGAGATCTGCTAAGGTCAAGACAAGTCAGAGAAAGGCCAGGCAACAGAGCACACAACATCTCCTCACTAGTCTGTAATGAATGCTGTTTCACTATGACGGGCAGAGAGAAATGGCAAGATGGAGCTTCAATGGGCCTGCAAAAGTAATGGAGCATACTGTTTATTTACATCAAGAGGGAATTTGTGGAAGAAATGGACTATTAGTCAACTGCACAATAGGGAACTATTGTGTCATGTCTGCATCAAACTTGCCTAGGGCAGGAGGGTGTGTGTGTGTGTGCATGTGTGTGTATGTGTGTGTGTGTGTGTGTGTGTGTGTGTGTGTGTGTGTGTGTGTGTGTGTGTGTGTTCCTGCAGTATGAAGTGCAGTTAGCAGTGATGGTATCCAGGAGTGGCGGTGCAGTGATAATGTCCAGGAAGAAGCTTCCCTCTGCCTCACTGGCTGCTCTATGAGCTAGCAGCTCCTCCTCCATCTGCAGACACTGGCACTGTGTGAAGGGGAAGCTGCTGCTGCTGGTGGCAGCTCCACTCTTATTTACTGAGGCACTTGTACTGCTCTGATAGCGCCCACACCTATAAACGTACATCAAGCCTTGAATTGCTCTTTGCAATTATATGTGTAGGATAGAGAAAACTTTCAGCAGACAATGGGAGGACTGTGTTTGACTCGCTATTTGTGACCATCATTTGTGAAGGGCACTTGTGGCCAATCAATACTGTTTCTCTTATCACAAGAGGCTCTTCCTCTGAGAAGAGCAGGAAAGATGGGCAGCCAGGATGTCTGTAAGCCCTGGAGGAGGTGTATTCATATCACAACTCTGTGTTTAACTTGCCATCCCCCTCCACTCGAGCCCACAAGACAAGGAAATGAGCTGCACGTTTCCCCACACAGAGCTGCAGAATGTCCTAGTTAGAAGCGTTTAATATTAATGGCGAGAAGAAAGGTGTTGCTACAAAATGATGCTCACAGTGTTTAAGCAGCTGATGCAGTGTTCTTAACCCACAGGGAGCTTAGTGGGCCATAGCTGACTCCTGGAAGGCCTCCAGATGGAATAATAGGGCTAAACTGTGGAGACCTGAGGAGGCTGTCCTCATGTTCCCTATTGGTCCATTTACTGCGCCGTATGATGGGCTTTTTTTTGTTACTGAGGTAACAAAAAGGCCGGGAGGATCTGACCAGAACTTCTAAAAGAAAATAAAAGAAATCAAGTAGAAGGACACTTAGAAAAGAAAGGCTGCTGTGGGAAGAAAGTTGTTTTCAAAGTAGTAGTGTTCACTGGCTTCTGATTGATCTGTTTTTTTTTAGTTTTGCAACATGTGGTGACAAACTTGTTCTTTGTGAAATGAATGAGCTGACACCCTGCAGTGTCATCTCAACATGCCTTTGAAACTCATACCTGCAAGAACCCACCAATAAAAACAAATGCTAAGCAACACAGCAACACTCTGCGCAAAGTATAATTAGTGACCGAATTTTCTGGACCCCTACTGATTTTGTTGAAGTTTTTGTGTTTATAGTTTTTCTGCTCAAAAAACAGCCCCATATCAGAGCCCACGAGTCGTAACGACAGCAGAAGTACCTTTAGTGAGAGTATTCACGTGTAATTATCTAAGGAAATCTGGATTAAAGCTCTGTTTTGTCTTTACACGTTATGACAAGACATTATGCAAAAACACCACATTATGTAATAATTCAACAGGGTATCACATTTTAATTTCATTACGTGTTATTTTGTTTATGTCATTATGTGTGGTACATTTCCTAACATGTTGTGTTAAATTCAAACTTGGAGCAGCTGCATTTGGAATAAGCTGAATATTTTTGGTCCCCGTTGTAGTCGGCCCTGCCCTAAAATAAAGGTGTATCTGAGTTTTTCCAGGTCAGCTGTTGTGAGTTGGACTGTATTCGGATGATAGATGAGGTAAAAAGCTGCCTTGGGGTGACTGTTTATTTCTATTAACATTTACAAAGTGTAGCTTAGTTGGTTATTATATGATAAAACATATTATATTTTCATCACAAAACCAGAATGTGTAAGAATTAATTACAAAATGCAATGAAATGTATTACTGTATTGTACATAATGAAGTGAAATTTCTTTTTACATTTCTCTAAGTGTGTTTTTTAGTTATATATTGTTGACTTTCACTATGGATGCTTTTATTTTGGATCTTGTTGACATGTCCTGGTCCTGTTGTTGACGTTCACCTGAACTTCTACAGCATCAGATCAATACAAACTAATGTGAACCAATGTTTTCCACAAAGAGGAAGTTCTCTTATAATTTCCTCAGTAACCCATTAAGACCCAAAAGTCCACCAGTGACCAAAAGCATCTACTGATCTAAAATGTTTAATACCTTCTGAACCACTCAACCCATCAAACATATTAAAATAATTCAGGTAAAATGCAGTTTATCATCTTGTCATGATCATAAGATATGACCTATTTGGACATTCAGAGGCTCTGTAGTTACCGTGGAAACACAGTCATCTTCTACAACATTGATTCACCGGTAAAACCCATAGAATTGGATCAGTGACAGTGGATGGAGACACTGGGTTTATGTTCAATTAATGATACCTTCACTGAAAAAGTCACTTTTTCTTTAGTTTTCTCTGTTTCTGATATAATAACCCTCTACTTTAATCTGAGCTTTTATGAACATCTACATGATCAGTGAATTAAATATAGGAAAATATCTGATTTTCACTGAAAAAAATGCAAAATACAAAGGACAATATTATAATAATGGTGATAAATCAGTTAAGAAAAGTTAAATATGGACCAAAAAAATATTTTGGAGCACTGGGTCTTTATGGGTTAATTTAATGTCTTATTTTACCCTTATGTTGTGAAAGGCTAAGAGGTGTCAGACCATGTTCAGATGTGCCTCATACTGTTTTCTATATATTTATTTTTAAGACATACACCACTGCCAGTTTTACATAAACAATATTTTTGAGAATTAGATTTTGCAAGTTGCAGTGGTTATCAAATGCATCACTGAATACAAAACAAAACAAAACAAAAAAACTTAAATGGCTCATATTTTGCTAATCCACTTTTATTAGTTGTTGGTACATTTATTTGTGTATTTGGACTTTAATAGTTCAAAAAGTTTGAATTTGAACCCTCCAGGTGCTACAAAGCTATCTTTATATTCATTTTAGGGGCCGTTTACACGGCGTCGGATTCAGTCGACTCCGGGAAGATTTCATCGCGGATTAGCCTTCTGTTAACATGGAAACGGTGCCTAGAGTGCCTGAATCCGGAAACTTTTGATACCAGGGTCCAGGGTGGAATGTTATCGATACGCTCCGCATTTCAGCTCCGTGTTAACGCGAATCGGAGCGTTTCGGGGTAAAATATGACATCACCGCATGCGCGCGCAGCCACGACCCGCCAGTTAACCCACTCCAGGCCAGTTGGTGGCGGTAATGCGCCTCCAAGCTGGTTTGCCAGCCTCTATGACACAATAAAGCTGCAGAAAAAGAAGGAACAACCACAACAACAATGGCCGGTTTCAGAACAACATACGTGCTGCTAACTGTGCTCAGCTCGTCTGTCCACACAAAGAAGTCCTGCGTCTTTGTACGACCACTCGCCATTGTTGTTTGTAAATAGTGTTGTCCGCCTCGTCTTCTTCTTCTCCTCATTTAAAGGCTGTCTAAACCGGAAATCGTTTGTGCACAGGCGCGTGTTTTACCACCACTGTTTCACTACAGCTCTACATTGCCAGCTACTGGTCTGGCATGGCCACTACAGCGTATTCAGCTGTTCTCGCGGACTCATGTTAACGCAGATCATTATCATAGCGGCTTCGTCTTAACGCGGAATGATTTTATAACGCAAAGGAGAAATCTTTGCGGAGTGTTGCCGTGTAAACGTACCCTTAGGCAAAAATCGAGTGGATTTCTACAACCTGTTGAAATTCCTGCTTAATTTGTTACATATACAACTAGACATTTGCACAAATAAGGTCAAGACTTCCGACGAACATTTCTCAGAGTACGACATAATTGTTTGTCAGCAGCAGCGGTTGTAGTAAAAACTGAAAATATGTCCAAACTTCGAGACAATTACCTAAAATGTTCAGTTGTTGGTTGAACAGGACAGAACAGCACAAGTGGCATGAAGTGGCTAATTTGCATTTAAAGGGCCAGTGCTCAAAACGACCTTTCTGGTGTCATTACTCAGAAATAGGGTTGAAGATGGACCTTTGGAGTTGAATTAATGAAGAATTCAGACCCAAGCATAGCATTTACAGTTTATATAGACCACAGGGAAATGTTTTAAAATGAATACTGTACTTTCTGGGCTATAAGGCGCACCGGAATATAAGCCGCACCTGACTATATGCCGCAGGTGTCCACGTTGTGACATGAGATATTTACACAGAACGATGGTAAACAGAAAGATTATTTAAATATTTATTTCCATACATTAACCACTTTTTTCCAAACAGTGCCTGTAATATGGCAGTAAAACGGCAGGAACACGGCTGGTTAAAAAACCCAGAAAAGGCATTGATCTCTGTCTTCATCTTCCTTCTGCTCATTGAAACCACTGCAGTCATCTTCTTCAGTGTTCTTCAGTTGAACAGCCTCAGAAAGGCTCCGTCACACACCTTCTACGTCTCTCCTCCGTTGTTGCTCAATGGCACTTCCGTGCTGCAGCTCTATTTCCGTCTTTGACAGACACTGATTACTTTTAACTTAAAAGCTGCAAAATATACTAAAACAAATTTATGCTGGAGACATTGTGGACAAATTGGAGATCACACACACATTTTTTGGGATTGTCCAAAACTTAAGTCTTTCTGGGAGGGAATTAGGGGGGAACTTTCTAAAATACTACACACTTACATTGAATTTGACCCACTGATTTTTGTCTTTGGAGTGCTCCCTGCTAATTTTTTTAAATAAGGATAGAGAATATCTTTTGAAAATTCTTGTCTTGGTAGCAAAAAAAATGATAACTGTATCCTGGTAAAAACCACTTCCTCCAACAATAAATCAGTGGAAGGAAAGAATTGTGAGGGTCTATACAATGGAAAAAATAACAGCAAACCTAAACCTTACCACTGATTTGTTCAAGAAGAGGTGGAATCCTTTGATAACCCATTTGGATTTGATATTGTAGCATTTGAAACTCTGGCGCTGGGGGGATATTATTTGTATTTTTATGTAATTATTAAAATAATTGTAGGCAGATATATTAGGTATGCAAATAAGACCTTGTAACAGTACACTGATTTGAGGTACCAGTTTGCCGAGACGTTATGTTTATTTGTTCATTTATTTATTTATTTATTTTTGTTATAAAAGATATGTAGCTTTCTACATTAAGAATATGTAAGGATTGTACATATTGTAAAGCTTGAAATATGAATAAAATTTTGTTAAAAAAAAAAAAAAAAAGCTGCAAAATATAAAATATGCATTTCTTCTTGTGTTTTCCATGATGAGAGTTTGTGCATGATATGCAAAATGATTGTTAAAAGTTCAGATTAAAACTTCTTCTCTTCGCATCACCTCTTCCACCTGTCTGTCTCACTTTTGCACTTCCTGCTAGAGCGCCCCCTGGTGGTTGTTAGCCCGTATAAATCTATACTTGAGCTGCATCGCTGTATAAGCCGCAGGGTTCAAAACGAGAAAAAAGTAGCGGCTTATAGTCCAGAAAGTACGGTAATTCCATTTAAAAAAAAACAGCAAAAATATCCCCCCTGTAATGAATTCCACAGGACGTATATCAGTATAAACACAAAAACGAATTCCACATGATAACTAGGTGAGTATTGTGGCTTAAAGGTGTGTCGGACCACAGTTTGGTCAGTACTCATTTATTATTGCTGTTGTTTTTTCCACCCAGTGCCCTGATTCAGCGTGCAAGCAGGATCTGCTGGCCTACCTGCAGAGAATTGCCCTGTACTGTCATCAGCTCAATATCTGCAGCAAGGTGAAAGCTGAGGTTCAGAATCTGGGCGGAGAGCTCATCGTGTCTGGGGTAAGTCCATCCATACAGAACAACACACTTCTTCCACCGAGGCTGCGGAAACGTGTTCGGCCTTGAATCTTCACACTCGGTCCGTTGAAGACATTTTTTCTGCTCCCGTGCCCTGGGTGGGCAAACCGTGGAGTTCAAGGTTATAATGAGCTTCAAAGACCAGACGAAGGGTCATGCAGATTAGGGCTTGTGCAATTATTTCAGACTGATTAGCATCTAGTACCACCAGGACGATCCACCGCAGGCATTTTGCCAATTGTATTTTTCATGCCCGATGAAACACATTAGGCCTGCTTCAACCAAAATGGCTCGATTAGCCTTTAGTCCTTACATTTGACATTTTCGCAGTATACGGTAGAGCGATGGTAGAGAGATGGTGCATCTCCGCGTTCTGTCATTCAAGCCCAACTCGGTTAATTACAAATCTGAGACTACAATTGTCTGCGTTTGCGTAAATGAAGTTCTAAATGTTATATAATACAATAAATCCTCCTGCAAAAACATATCAAGGGTAGTTCACTCTGTAATATTTTATGAACATTATGTTATGTTAAAAAGAAACACATTAGCCGGGCTCCTCCAGTCTTATGGGTTTCTCACCTATATTAAAAAATCTTATTATATGTTATTATACATGTATGTCTCTAGCTTCCTTTAACGCCAGTGTTTTAGATTAAAAAGGTCATATTTTGCTAAACCCACTATTATTAGTCTATGGTTCATTTATTTGTGTATTTGGACCCTAATAGTTCATACAGTTTGAATTTGAACCCTCCAGGTGCTGCAAAGTTATCTTTATATTAATTTTGGTAAAAAATCAAGTGGATTTCAACAACCTGTTTAAATTCCTGCTTAATTTGTTACGTTTTATAAGTAGTTACGTCACAGCATTAGCACATATAAGGTCCAGACTTCCGATGAACATTTCTCCGAGTATGCCATCATTGATTACACTGGGTTACAAAAAAATGTTTTTTGCAAGTTGTCTAGGTTTTTTCAACTGAATTAGGACCAAAAATGACATCTGTTTTTCTCAATCAGGTCAGATTTTTTGGCTAATTTGATTTTGAAAAATTTGATCTTCTCACAAAATTGATTACATTTTTGTGACTTTATCACTTGATTTTTTATATACTTCTCACCCAAAATAGGTTTTAAGAGAAAAAAAATAAAAAATTTCTAACAGGATGTATTTATTAAGTGTTACAAACTGTAGCAGAATACATCAGGCTTATTTTTGCAAGATCTTCTCGTCGAAGCCGTTTCATTCACCTGTAATATTTAAAAAAACAATCATAAATTGGCTAAAGTAAAATCTTCAGAACTTGTTTATTGCAAGAAATATGAAAGAATTTTGTATCATATGATGTGAAAATGCCCATAAATGTAAGCAAAAATGTTAAAAAGCCAATATGTAGCATAGTTCAGAAAGTTGACCTGATTGAGCAAAATTAATGTGATTTTTGGATTCAGCACACCAAAATTATCCTAAATCAGCTCAAAAAACTTAAGAAATTTGTTGTTGACCAGTGTTATCAGCAGCAGCGGTTGTAGTAAAAACTGAAAATATGTCCAAACTCTGAGCCGATTACCTAAAATGTTCCGTTGTTGGCTGAATGGGACAGAGCTGCAGTCAACAACCTGCAGGGGGCGGGGCCTGAAGTGGCTCATTTGCATTTAAAGGGCAACCTTTCTGGTGTCATTACTCAGAAATAGGGTTGAAGATGGACCTGTGGAGTTGAATTAATGAAGAATTCAGACCCAAACATAGCATTTCCAGTTTATGTAGACCTCAGGGAAATGTTTTAAAATGCAGAATTCCATTAAAAAAAAAAAAAGATATGAAAAATATGCCCCCTTTACCTGGACGTGACAGTTTATTTTTCAACGTTTCACCTTTATTCAACTTCTCCGTGTTCAACTCTAGGAACAGGATGTGGTTCAGTAGGGACGAGATACTTAAATGACGCTTAAAAAGTTTCATGAATCACTTGTGAACTTTGTACTGAGACGATCTCTGCGCTCAGAGCGGCTGGTTTCTCCAACAGTTTGTACTCTTAGAGAAACCGTTGTACTCCTGCCGCTTTTGCCTTTAAAGAAGTTTCTCCAAAACTATGTTTGTTTAATATGTGCGCCCTAATTAACATCGCACTTTACTTTTATTTGCTTCTCTGAGGTTTCATGGCATCCTCTACAGATACAGTCCTTCTTGATTCCTCACGACTCTATTATACTTTTTGTTTCATATGAGATATGCAAGTCCTGCTGAGATTTTAACCTTTTCATGGTGGCCAGCTGGAGTCCACACTCATTAAATCTAAGCAGTTGACTCGCCTCAGCTTGAGGTAGAAGGAAGCCCACTGGCCGCTGACCCTTAAATGTCAGCCAAACAAACCAGACGGAGATGGAGGAACACCTGAGCCATGCCTCTGCTAATTAAGAACTGCTAAATAAGATGTCACATAGCGAAGGCCATGTTTTTATCCTGCTTAATTGCCAGTAGCAGCTCAGACCTCCTAGGTGCTGCATGAGTTATACGTCCTAACATCGGGCAGAAAAAAAAAAAAATCGCATTTTTTTTTATCCCTTTTGATTGACTTCGCTTGACTTGTGTGTGATTCACGCTGACTTTACCCTCCGCCTATCCTTGCTCTGTTGTAGTTGGACAGTGCCACCTCCCTCATCCAAGCCGCCAAGAACCTCATGAACGCCGTGGTGCTGACGGTAAAGGCGTCGTACGTGGCCTCCACCAAGTACCAAAAGGTCTACGGGACGGCCGCCGTTAACTCGCCCGTGGTGTCGTGGCGCATGAAGGCCCCCGAAAAGAAGCCTTTGGTAAAAAGGGAGAAGCCCGAGGAATGCCAGACACGCGTTCGACGAGGTTCCCAGAAGAAACACATCTCCCCTGTCCAGGCCCTCAGCGAATTCAAGGCCATGGACTCCTTCTAAGAAAAACGAAAAATAAAAATAATACTCACCGAAGAAAAACAAGAAAACATGATGGTGACATGTTGAAGAGAAGTCCCTTTTTACATTGTGTTAACCCACCTCTGTTTGCCCTGTGTGTGCTTGGTGACGCCTCAGGAGGACTACAGTACATATTAAACTGCCGCACTATGGCTCCTGTTCGACTGTGGGCCTCATGGTCCACAGGCAGCCGGCGCACGCACACACACACACACACACACACACACACACACACACACACACACACACACAACACTATTTATCGATCTTATTGTAGCTTAATATGTGAGAGCCAAAATGTGATACAAACATGAAAATATGGAAGAAGAAAAAAAAAACAAAAAACACATGTCAGAGGAGGCGCAGAGAGTGGCAACCTAAAATTTGTGGCAGTTGATATTTTAGCTCTATCATTAATGTGCTACTGACTGGCTGCTTGTATACACATTTAAACTGTCTGAATGGATTTCCTGAATGGTTCAGTAGAGGAGTTATTGTTATGGGAATATATCACTGATGGTATGCTCCCATTTGTTTTTTCCTTATGTTTTTTTTTTTTATTTTATTTTATTTGAATGTTAATCTGTAGTACTAGAATAATTTATGTTTAAGGTACCGGAGATGTCGGCATCCAAGTAGTTTTCCTTGTTCCCAATGATTATAATAATAATAATCCATATAGTGTTTTTTTTTCCAAAGCACACTTATGGTCTAATGTATTGCCTTTTCAAATTCAATTTATTTAATGGTTACATCACTAACTATGATGACCTTGATTGGAAGTTGTGTAGCGTATAAATATAGACGGAGAGGTTTGACTAGTTGTGGTTTGCTCAGAGAATAGAATCCCTGCATACAGTACCTTTATATTCACCCTTCTCTAATAAATCCCTCAACTTGATCCTTCAAGCTTCGTGTCTTTTTTTAATCATTACCTTGTCGGTCACAACTATGTGCACAAGTATGTATGGTCGACTATATAAAGTAGGGGTGTCAAACATGCGGCCCGTGGACCAAAACTGGTCCGCCAAACAGTCCAGTGGGGCCCGCTGGATGAATTTACAAAGTGAAGACATTAAACTGAAGATATTACCAATTAATTTTTGTTCAGGGGCCACATACAGACAAATCTCAAGTCAAATATTACGGCTAAAATTTGCTTAGAGGTCTTATTTCTGTCTTTGTGCATAAGAAATCAATATAAGTGAATCCCCAACAGAACTTTGTGTTGGTAAATGCAAGTTATACAAATTTACAGGATTTCAGTTCTGTTGCAACATGTTGATGGTCATATGAACTATGTTTTCAGGTCAAAAATGTCCAATTTCCTCACAATTAATGCTATATTTTCATGTCACAAATGGCCAAGTTATATCTAACTGAATTTACCTGAAAAACAAATATTCTAGATATATAGATTATAGATCTATATCTAGATTAGATATAGAAAAGAGTAATTTAGGCAGAAGGAGAAAAAAAGGGACAAACTAGCAATAACAGTGATAACACACTTTTCATTACTGTTACAGTTCTTGCCTCCATGTCCATGTCTTTGAGATCCATTTGTTTTTATCAATCATTTAATTTTCTATTTTTAAAGTTTCCCTCCTTATTTTTGTCTGTTTCTGCCTACGCCTCTGCTCACCCCCTGAAAACCATGTGCATATATGAATTTCAGGTGGCATCAGTGATGTTTTGCTTCAGGTTGTTGATGTCTCGTATCTTTGTTCGATACGTGATATCTTTAACATAACCCCATAGATTTTATTCCAGTAAACTACCATGCACATTGTGCCTTTTCTTGGCGAGTAGCCACTTATTAGAGGTTTATTTACATGATACAAAATGAAAAGTAGATATTGAAGTTGGGGTTTTTTGCCTCATTTAATTCACCTCTATATGGGTAACATTAGTTACATGACGCACATGAAGACAGTACTGGACTTCTTAGCATGTTGGCTGTAGTATAACCTCATCTATGGTGTCAGGGATGTTTTTTTGTTTTGTTTTTATTGAGTGAGGCAAGACAGAACATGACAAGTGAAAATCAACATACTAGCATTACATACAGACGATGAAGACAAGGTGAGACAGAGACTCAGATTTGAACAGTCTGAAGGTGTTGAAGGCATGTTTGTGCATGCCTGTGTGTGTGTGTATACATACATATGTATGTGTGTGTGTGCATGTAGTTGTTTTGGAGGACACAAAACCAATAGGTGAGGACATTGTTCGTCAAATTAAGTTGAGATTAGATGTACAGGGTGGGGAAGCAAAATTTACAATATTTTGAGGCAGGGATTGAAAGACAGTGTATGACCAATTAGTTTATTGAAAGTCATGAGAATTTATTTGCCACAAGAAAATTTACTTAATAGAAAATGTTTTTATTCTATGTGTCCTCCTTCTTTCTCAATAACTGCCCTCACATGCTTCCTGAAACTTGCGCAAGTGTTCTTCAAATATTCGGGTGACAACTTCTCCCATTCTTCTTTAATAGTATCTTCCAGACTTTCTCGTAATAGTTTTGCTCATAGTCATTCTCTTCTTTCCATTATAAACAGTCTTTATGGACACTCCAACTATTTTTGAAATCTCCTTTGGTGTGACGAGTGCATTCAGCAAATCACACACTCTTTGACGTTTGCTTTCCTGATTACTCATATGGGCAAAAGTTTCTGAAAAGGTATGGATAATAGTGTTAGGTATGATTATGACATCAATGTATGTTTGGTTTCAAAACAATTGACGTAGTGCCTGCTGAGAAAAAACAACTAAATATTCATTGTAAATTTTGCCTTCCCACCCTGTAGAAAAGAGTAATTTAGGCGGAAGAAGACAAAAAGATAGATATTGAAGTTGTTGTTTTTTTGCCTCATTTAATTCACCTCTATATGGGTAACATTAGTTACATGACGCACATGAAGACAGTACTGGACTTCTTAGCATGTTGGCTGTAGTATAACCTCATCTATGGTGTCAGGGATGTTTTTTTGTTTTGTTTTTATTGAGTGAGGCAAGACAGAACATGACAAGTGAAAATCAACATACTAGCATTACATACAGACGATGAAGACAAGGTGAGACAGAGACTCAGATTTGAACAGTCTGAAGGTGTTGAAGGCATGTTTGTGCATGCCTGTGTGTGTGTGTGTATACATACATATGTATGTGTGTGTGTGCATGTAGTTGTTTTGGAGGACACAAAACCAATAGGTGAGGACATTGCTCATCAAATTAAGTTGGGATTAGACATAGAAAAGAATAATTTAGGCGGAAGAAGAGAAAAAAAAGGGACAAACTAGCAATAACAGTGATAACACACTTTTCATTACTGTTACAGTTCTTGCCTCCATGTCCATGTCTTTGAGATCCATTTGTTTTTATAAATTATTTAATTTTCTATTTTTAAAGTTTCCCTCCTTATTTTTGTCTATGCTTCTGCTTACGCCTCTGCTCACCCCCTGAAAACCATGTGCATATATGAATTTCAGGTGGCATCAGTGATGTTTTGCTTCAGGTTGTTGATGTCTCGTATCTTTGTTCGATACGTGATATCTTTAACATAACCCCATAGATTTTATTCCAGTAAACTACCATGCACATTGTGCCTTTTCTTGACAAGTAGCCACTTATTAGGGGTTTATTTACATGACATAGTTTAGCAGATGTCCACCTGAGCACAGAGAAAGAGTCACTGTATTATAAAGGTATCTGTGTCTAGATGTCTTCAGTATTCCTGACTACATTTACACCATGAAGACAAAAGTACAGGCAAGGATAGTTGGAAAGTGGAAGTCAGGGAGTGGAAGTCAACAAGTCAACTAAACACTGCAAATCATCACAAACACACCGTCCCCATTGTGGAGCACAGAAGCAGCAGCAGCATCACACTGTGGGGATGCTTCTCAGCAGTAGGTCCTGGAAGACGTGTAAAGGCAGAGGATAAAATGAATGCAGCAAAATATAGGGAAGTCCTGCAGGACAATAGGAATCAGTCTGCTAGAGAAGCACAGCCTGGGAGAAGACCTGTTCTGCAAAACAACGACCTGAAGCATCCAGTGACAGCTACACAAAAGTAGTTTAAAGACAACAAGGTGAGTGTTCTGGAGTGGTTGAATAAAAGCCCAGACCATCCAACAGAGAATGTGTGGCTGAACATGGAGAAAGGCCCCTGTAAACACACTATAATCCAGTGATTTTCAACATTGGGGTCGGGACCTCATGTGGGGTTGCCTGGAATTCAAATAGGGTTGCCTGAAATTTCTAGTAATTGTTAAAAAAAATTAAAACTTACTAATAAAAATTTACATTATATAGGCTAAATGTTGCCTAAAATTAACATTTATTTGCAACATAGTACAGCAAACTATTACACGATCAAAAACAAATTAATTTTAGCAAATAAAATGTCTGTTTTGAATGTCTGGGGTCACCTGAAATTTCTAATAATTTATTAAAAAATAAATAAAAATTAAAACTTACTAAAAAAAATTTACATTATATGGCCTAAATGTCTAAAATTAACATTTATTTGCAACATAGTATAGCAAACTATTACACGATCAAAAACAAATTAATTTTAGCAAATAAAATGTCTGTTTTGAATGTCTAAGATCACCTGGAATTTCTAAGAATTTATTAAAAAAAAAAAAAATTAAAATTAAACTTACTAACAAAAATTTACATTATATAGGCTAAATGTTGTCTAAAATTAACATTTATTTGCAACATAGTATAGGAAACTATTACACGATTAAAAACAAATTCATTTTAGTAAATAAAATGTCTGTTTTGAATGTCTAAGGTCACCTGATTTGGCCCCCGGGCCGCATGTTTGACACCTGTGATCTAAAGGATGTGATGAAATCATTAGAGACTGCACTGAAAAGTCTGCAGACACAAATATTCAAGAGGAGAAAAAAAATCAATCACATGTATTTTTATATCACATCATAACAAAAGTTATCTCATGACACTTTACATTTAGAGCTGGTCTGAATCAGACTCTTGAAAAAAAGCAGACTATTTGTGCTAAGAGCTGCATAAGTATATTGATCGTGGGTCACGGGTTGACCCCCATTACTTCACTGTGACCCGAGATAATTGTTCTGAGGTCACCACTATTAATGCTATCTCTGAGTTATTTTATTGCATTTTCCACATAAACAGTATCCCATACTTCACTAAATTAATGGTACATTTTTAGTGGTTTTTACATATTTCAATAAAGTGTTATTGCTCCTTCACACTGTACTGTGAGTTCAAACCCTGTGTACTTCTTATCGGCTCAAAAGTTTGCTGCTGACTTCTGGCACAGTGTATGAGCCAGTACTGAACACCGAAGTCCTTGTCAATCTTTCTTAAGCCTGCTGAGAAAAAGAAGGATGGGAACACAGGAACAGCGGTTTGATAGCTGGGACTCGAGTGAGACCTGAAACATCGATTGTCAGCAAGGTGAGAAACCACCACACTGTCCTGAGCCCTGAATGTAAAGTCTGAAATCTCTAAAGGAAAGAAGGATCGCTGTGGATACTACAAATGTGAAGTTTATAACGCTAGTTGAGTGTGTGGAAAACCGCAGAAATCTGGCTGTAGCCTCCCTTCACACCAAGCAATTCTGGTGAATTAGTTCATTTTAAGAGACAGGCCGATGCATTCCCTTTTCGAAAGCGGCTCCATCAAGTCCCCTACAGCCATCAGCGGCCCATCCTGCCATTAAACCGGAGAGGGAGACCCAATCAATTGATCCCTTAACACGACCTTGATCTCTCGTGAATCAAAAGCATCGACAAGCATAATTGTCCAGATAACGGCTCACAGGACACTAGTTTAGATAATTCAGCAGTTTAGGCACTGGTAATGAATAAAGCTCATTATGTATCCACGTTGTACTGCTAATGGCCATTAAACACAACATGCATCAGCCATCCGTGCATCACCAAAGTACCCTCTGTTTAGGAAACGGGGCCACGGGGGAGAAACTGTAATATGGTCCTTTTAATGGAGGGATTAATTCGTGGTCACGGCGGTATCTAACGAAAATAATCCCTGTGTGTGTCCACGTCCTGCATCCATGTAAACTGTTACATGATGGTCTCTCAGAGAATGAACAGGAAATCATTAAACAAAAATAATGATAGCATAAAAACATGGTGTAGTGCACCGGTGTCAAACATGTGGCCCGGGTGCCAAATCTGGCCCGCCAAAGGGTCCAGTCTGGCCCCTGGGATGACTTTGTGAAATGCAGAAATTACACTAACATATTAACAGTCCTTTTAGTTCAGGTTCCACATTCAGACCAATTCAATCTGAAGTGGGCAGGACCAGTAAAATACTATCATAATAACATATAAATAATGACAACTCTAAACTTTTCCCTTTGTAAATGTAAATATTTTCATGTATTTACACTAAAACAAAGTATAATTTCACAAAAAAATGTGAATAACCTGAAATGTCTTCAAGAAAAGTAAGTACAATTTAACAATATTCTGCCTGTTATTAAATGTTTTGTGTGTTTGCAGATCCACTGTGATCTGTAAGTTATAATGTACATGTGTAAATGATAAACTGCGGCAGAATATTGTTAAAATTACACTTATTTTTCCAGTTTGTTCATGTTATTCACATCTTTTGAAAAGATAGTTTGTAGATGTAAAACTTTTCATAATGTAAGTCAACTTTTTTTTTTGCTCTACAACATAAAGAAAAGTTTGGAGTTGACATTATTTATATATAATTACTGTAAATTCCAGACTACAGACCGCACCTGAATATAAGCCACAGACCCTAATTTTAGAAAGAAAATCAATTTTGTACACGTATAAGCCGCGCCGGTTTATAAGCCGCGGGTGTCCACCAGTGGCGATTTCTCACAGACTGCAAGAGAAGCCCGGCTTCCCCTATCATTACGAAAATTAAATGGTTAAATATGTTTGGTTGTGTTGACGTTTCATTGACTACACATGTGTTAAAACACGTTCATCTCACAGACGAGTTTGTTCAGAATCAGCTTTATCACAAATCATCAGACTGGATGTTGTTCACTTCTCGTACATTCCCGTTGCGCTGTTTCCTCATACGATCTATGGTCAATGCATTTCCCCGTTGAAGCCTGGCTTCTATGGGAGTCTATGGGACCGAGTGGAACCTTTTTTTTTCATTGCGTCAAAACTGTACAGTAATTGGATAAAGGTTTTCTTTGAGTTCAAATGAAATTCTTCCCTGTATGTAAATGGGTCTGATATGTGTGAGCTTGCTGTCATATCTATAGGTTGATTCGTTGTTAATATGATGATTAAATAAACAAAGGACAAAAAACGAGGCAATAAAAGGATAGTAATAAAAGCACATTTTCTCTTTCTTTTCTTTTTTGGCGGTGGACTTATCGGGATTTCCTTTGGATTCGTGCCGATACGGGATTGACTTGCTTTTGCGCCGGCTGTGGATTCACAGACTTAGAATGACTTGAAAGACACTTGAAAGTGAACAAATTTTTGTTTTTCGTTAGAGTAGGACTTTTAATTTATTTTTAAAATATGAAGATTAAAAACAAGTAATTACGTCTGTTGTAATATCATTTTCATTTAACATTACGCACGACGTGGGCATTAATTCTGAGATGCTTTAAATTTATGACGGTCTCTGGAGAGCTTTATTGAGTGTTTTCATTCAGAGTTTTGTTTTGTATATCTGTGAAACAATATTAACATTTGAAGGTTTACTATTTTTCCTTAAAAGTTCCCCTTTTGTGTGTGTGTTAATATTAACTTTATAAAGGTTAAGTTGTTAATGTTATCCATTCCTGCATACCTGGTAACAATAGACAGATTCTTCCCTGGGGTGTGGCAGGCAATAAGGTAAAATCGTCGTATAAGCCACGTCGGAGTATAAACCGCAGTGTTTAAAGCGTGGGAAAAAAGTAGCGGCTTATAGTCCGGAATTTATGGTATGTTATTATTTTACTGGTTGGGCCCACTTCAGATCAAATTTAGCTGAATGTGGACCCTTGGTGTAGTGCATCAGTACTTTGATTAAAAATATGCTTCCATGAGCTATGCTGTATTAAAACTGATTTCTGATGTAGTTAAACAAACCGCCCTTGGAATAGCTATAAAAACACAGGAAGAAAAAAAGATTACTTTAAAGTCCCACAGGAAAATTGGTGATGAACTGTATACAGCCAGCTGCTACAGCATGTTTTTGGCTTTTGGTCTGTGGTGTCAGTTGCCTTCTGACACTGAACATCGCAGACCCAGCCATCTGCACAGATGGACATCATTGCTGTAAAGAGACCTTTTTTATGGCTGCAGTTGTTTTATAACCCAACATGAAAATTAAGTCACAGAAAGTGGTGCTGAATCATTTTTATTTGACCTGATATTACAAGTGAGTGTCTTTTTTTTCACCCATTCACCAAGATGATCAAAAAGATTATAAGTAAATAGAAACAGTTTTGGAAAGACACCTGAAGATATGTTCATTGGACCTGCTGCTTTATTTGGAATCCGTTATATGAGCAAAAAAAAAAAAGATTTTTGTAGTGGAAAAACTATTTCAGCTTGAACCTGCCAAACACATTATCACTACAAAGAGTTTGCAGATACTACAGAGGGATCTGAAATACAACCACAGGCTTTACTTTTTTTTCCCCATCATCCTTTAGCCCTCTTTAAAGGTTCTCTGTGTCACATCTAGCTGTACGGTGGCTACAAAATTGTGAAATGCTTGTTTGTCAGCCAGCATGAAACGGGACTAGAGAAGATGAAAAAGTCCCTTGTGAGCTACTGTAGACCTAAGAACTTAACAATCGTAACAACTGAAGAGCGTGAAGGCACCCTGCTCTCTCTGTGGATAGAAACGGCTCATTTAAGGTTCTAAGTTCTCAGGTGTTTTTGTTGTTTGTACTTAATGACCATAGACTGTACAGAAGTCAGGATTCGTACAGGTGCTTGAAATCCTTGGTGTTCTCAGGTCGACTTCAGGTACGTTTTTATCTTAATCTTTGTCTTGGTGTGAGTGTGTCTGAAGAATGCCAAGTGGCTTCCCTTTTTTTTTTTTTTTTTTTTAATAAAACATTGTGCTCCTCTTTAACTTCTAAACTTTTTGCTAGTATAGATCATAGTTGTAGATTTTTATGAATGAATAAATGAATTGTTTATTTTTGGTTTGTACATTAATCTGTGCACTTAGTACAATAATTATAATAAACATCAAAACTAAAAAATGGAATAGGCTAGCAGCAAAAGCTTATTTCTTGCCTATCCTTTTCCTCTGATACACTGATTACATTAAATTAAATGTGAACAGCATCGAGTATTCTCAGGATAACAAAAAAAAACAACAACAAAAACATATCTAGTATTTCAACTTAATATTCCTGATCGATTTTTTTTTTTTAACTTTGTCAAAGAAGTGAGCAACTTAACCCTTTCATGCATGAATTATGAGAACCTTAATCAAAATTTTTTCCTGTCTGTTTTTAGTCCTCTTTAGGCATGAAAAAAACAATGCGATTGAAAATTTTCTTCTGAAAAATAAATAAAAAAAAATAAATAAGTAAAATAAAAATGATTTTAAAAATGTAAAAAATACATAAAGAAAATAATAATGAAAAAAAAAAAAAAAAATCTTATGAACTTATTTTTCATGAAGTTGCAAAAATGTCCACTGAGCTGGACACCCCACGTTTAATTTGTGATGTACAGAAACATGTATTTACTGATAAATTGTGTGAAAACTATAGGGAGGGCTTGTGATTCTGGGGGTTTATGCCCAGGAGAGATCTATATAATGTTACCAATTCATGTCAAAAAAAGATATGGAGTGTCTTAAAACTTTAATAAAGATATGTGTGTGAAAACAAAAACAAACAAACAAACAAAAAAAAAACAACGAAAAGAACAACAAAATCCATGAATGTATAAGAGAACAGCTGAAGAGTAGCTGTCCACTGTAGTGACCAGTATGCATGAAAGGGTTAAATTCATCATCAACTCCATTCCATAATTTCGTACCCACAACCAAAATACATCTAGACTTCACATTTGTCCTCACTTTAGTTCATTAAAAAATATAAAGACCTCTGAAATTACAGTTACTTTCTCTTGTAATTGCTGTAGCGTAATACAACGTACATCATGATAAAAAAAAAAAAAAAAAAAAAAAATCATGAGTATGTGTATTCCTGTAGATGTGTATTTTACCCCAACAATAAGGTGCTGTGCTGGAAAAAATTGAAAATAACCCTTAAAAGTCCTTGAAAAGAGCTTAAATTTGACCTTGAAAAATGCGTACAAGCCCTGATAAGTAACAGATGGAGAAACCGTGACGTCTCCTGTTGGTTTGTAAACTCATGTTGTGCAGCCAGTAGTTTAACCCTTTCACGTGGTCACTCCAGTGGAAAGTTATTCTACAGCTGTTCTCTTGTATATTCATGGATTTTTGTTGTTCTTTTCGTTGTTGTTGGGGTTTTTTTTTTGTTTTTTTTAGACATATCTTTACTAAAGTTTTAAGTCACTCCATACCTTTTCTGACATGAATTGGTATCATTATGTAGATCTCTCCTGAGCATAAACCCCCAGAATCACAAGCCCTCCCCATATTTTTCACACAATTTATCAGTAAATACGTGTTTCTGTACATCAAAAATTAAACGTGTGGTGTCCAGCTGAGTGCACATTTTTGCCACTTTATGAAAAACAGGTTCATAAGAAATTGTTTTCATTATTATTATTTTTTTATGTATTTTTTACATTTTTAAAATTATTTTCATTTTATTTATTTATCTTTTTTTCTTTTTTTTTTTTAATTTTTCAGAAGAAAATTTTCAATCGCATTGTTTTTTTCATGCCTAAAGAGAAATGAAAACACTCAGGAAAAAATTTGGATTAAGGTTCTCATAATTCGTGCATGAAAGGGTCAAGATTCAGCTATTGCCATTTTGGCTTTTTTGGAACTTTGAAGTGATCATATTTGGACAAAAGAGGTGGAACTAAATGAGCACAAGGGGTCATGGATACGCTAATGCTAAACGCTAGCTTACAGACTCGCTAAACTTCATCAAACACTGCGTACCAAAGTTATTTTACAGTCTTATCAATGTCACTATCAACCACAGCCCCAGTGGAGCTGCCTGTCAGGAAGATGTGTTTTATTAAATAAACAGAAACTCCAAAAGTCTGACTCAGAGGTGAGCGAGCTGTCACACAGACCTGTCAACCAGAGCCAGACGAGCAGACAGCGAAGCCTTTCTATTTGACTCCAGATTTATTGATGAAGAAATAATTTAAAGATGGACCAACAGATCTCTTACTAGAGGTTCCAGAAATAATGAAGAGAGCAAAACGACTCCTGGAAAAAAGGACTTCAAAACACCAGGGGCCTCATGTATAAAGGGTGCGTACGCCCAAAAATGTGGCTTTCTCCACGCTCACGTTCAGATGTATAAAGAGTGAAATGACCATGGAAATGTCCGGTGCTCCACGCCAACTTCATTAGTGGCGTACGCACGTTTCTAGTGCTTTTGAACCTTTGGCGACACTTAAAGGTGAAACTGGGAAACTGTTAATAATGTGAAAACGGTCATTCCTCCCATTTATGTGCACAGTTTATACTTCTTCCTACTCCTTTTCGACCATGCAATATTCAGACTTGTATGTGCTTGAGGATAGATTCTGTCCATTTGAATGTTATTTTGTTTATGTCTTAATTTGCTTTGTTTTGTCTTATTTTTCTTGGCATGTTCGAAATTTAAAAAAAATAAAATAAAATAAAATAAATTAAAATACAGAGTGGGGAAGCAAAATTTACAATGAACATTTAGTTGTTTTTTCTCAGCAGGCACTACGTCAATTGTTTTGAAACCAAACATATTGATGTCATAATCATACCTAACACTATTATCCATACCTTTTCAGAAACTTTTGCCCATATGAGTAATCAGGAAAGCAAACGTCAAAGAGTGTGTGATTTGCTGAATGCACTCGTCACACCAAAGGAGATTTCAAAAATAGTTGGAGTGTCCATAAAGACTGTTTATAATGGAAAGAAGAGAATGACTATGAGCAAAACTATTACGAGAAAGTCTGGAAGTGGAGGAAGCAACAAAAAACGTACCAAAGCTTTTATTAAAGCTCTCAAATCCAAAATCCTAAAGGATCCAACCAAATCCATGAGAAAAATGGCGACTGAACTTGAGGTAGACAAAAAGACTGTTAGAAATGCAGTAAAATATGATTTGAAGTTAAAATCTTACACAAGAACACCAAAACACTTGTTGACAACAGCAACAAATCCAACTTGAGCAATTTTTGGGAATCATGTTTATGGGCGCCTTCTAGCCCAGATCTAAACCCTCTGGATTATGCTGTTTGGGGTGTTTTAGAACATGCTACCAATAGAACATCACACAGCAATGTGGACTTTCTTAAAGATACTATTAAAGAAGAATGGGAGAAGTTGACACCCGAATATTTGAGGAACACTTGCGCAAGTTTCAGGAAGCGTGTGAAGGCAGTTATTGAGAAAGAAGGAGGACACATACAGGGTGGTGAAGCAAAATTTACAATATTTTGAGGCAGGGATTGAAAGACAGTGTATGACCAATTAGTTTACTGAAAGTCGTGAGAATTTATTTGCCACAAGAAAATTTACATAATAGAAAATGTTTTTATTCTATGTGTCCTCCTTCTTTCTCAATAACTGCCTTCACACGCTTCCTGAAACTTGCGCAAGTGTTCCTCAAATATTCGGGTGACAACTTCTCCCATTCTTCTTTAATAGTATCTTCCAGACTTTCTCGTAATAGTTTTGCTCATAGTCATTCTCTTCTTTCCATTATAAACAGTCTTTATGGACACTCCAACTATTTTTGAAATCTCCTTTGGTGTGACGAGTGCATTCAGCAAATCACACACTCTTTGACGTTTGCTTTCCTGATTACTCATATGGGCAAAAGTTTCTGAAAAGGTATGGATAATAGTGTTAGGTATGATTATGACATCAATGTATGTTTGGTTTCAAAACAATTGAGGTAGTGCCTGCTGAGAAAAAACAACTAAATGTTCATTGTAAATTTTGCTTCCCCACCCTGTAGAAAAGAGTAATTTAGGTGGAAGAAGAGAAAAAAAAGGGACAAACGAGAAATAATAGTGATAACACACTTTTCATTACTGTTACAATTCTTGCCTCCATGTCCATGTCTTTGAGATCCATTTATTTTTATAAACTATTTAATTTTCTATTTTTAAAGTTTCCCTCCTTATTTTTGTCTGTTTCTGCCTACGCCTCTGCTCACCCCCTGAAAACCATGTGCATATATGAATTTCAGGTGGCATCAGTGATGTTTTACTTCAGGTTGTTGATGTCTCATATCTTTGTTTGATACGTGATATCTTTAACATAACCCCATAGATTTTATTCCAGTAAACTACCATGCACATTGTGCCTTTTCTTGCAATGTGGACTTTCTTAAAGATACTATTAAAGAAGAATGGGAGAAGTTGTCGCCCGAATATTTGAGGAACACTTGCGCAAGTTTCAGGAAGCGTGTGAAGGCAGTTATTGAGAAAGAAGGAGGACACATAGAATAAAAACATTTTCTATTATGTCAATTTTCTTGTGGCAAATAAATTCTCATGACTTTCAATAAACTAATTGGTCATACACTGTCTTTCAATCCCTGCCTCAAAATATTGTAAATTTTGCTTCCCCACCCTGTACATCAGAGACACACAGATGAACAATGAACACACCAGCATGCCATCCTACTGCCAGAGCAGCATCCCCCCCCCCCCCCCCCCCTCACCAGAACCAGACCAACCAGACAAGCCCTGGACCCATTCATGCAGGGGTGTCAAACTCATTTTAGTTCAGGGGCCAAATTCAGCCCAATTTGATCTCCAGTGGGCCGAACCAGTGAGATGATAACAGTGAAAAAAGTAAAATTACATTATGATCAGGTTTACATCTACATAGTTTCCTTAAAAATCTGAATAACATGAACAACTTGAATTGTCTTAAGAAAAACAAGTGTAATTTTAACAATATTATGCCTCATTTTTATCAGTTTATCATTTACACATGTGCGTTACAATCACACAAATCATTTAATAACAGGCAGAATATTGGTAACACTGCATTTACTTTTCTTATGACATTTCTGATTGTTCATATTTGTTCAGGTCATTCACATTTTATAGACATTTTCATGTAATTTTATTTTTTTTACAACAAAAATCAAAGAGAAAATTTGGGGTTGTGATTATTTATAGGTTATTATGATAATATTTTACTGGTCTGACCCACTTGAAATCTAATTGGACTGTATGTGTCTGTACGTGGAACCTGAATTAAAATGATTTTCACACCGTTGATTGTTAATATCTTCAGTGTAATTTTTGGATTTCACAAATTCATCCCACGGGCCGGATTGGACCCTATAGCGTGCCAGATTTGGCCCCTGGGCCGCATGTTTGACACCTGTGCATTAACACCACTGAGCCCGGCAACAACCATATAAAGAGACAAGGACACAAACTTCACTTGTAGATAAATGTATTTAACGTACTATTAATGTCTGTGAGAACATTTAGAAGTCGGTCCAGATGCTCATTGATGCCGCACATTGCCCTCACGATGTCCTCTTGTGACCCGAGTGAGGACACGGCCAATCGGACAGGCATCAGCAGCTGGCTGTTGGCGGACCGGAGAATCGGCTGATGCCAGGGGCTGGAGGAATCCCACAGTGTGTGACACGAGGCTGGGACGGGACAGTCTAAAACACTTGATGTAAAAAAGCTTAACCCCTTTAGCCCTATCAGCCCGCCCGTGGGTCTAAAAAATTATATTAATATTCATCTACTATAAAAATATAATAAATCAGGACAATGGATGTTTTTTTCAACTTTTGCTCAAAGTTTAGACCCTAATGTTAATAAAAGTACATCAAAAGTGTATTTTAGTGCAAACTTTAATGTTCAAACATGATTTTTAATCTTTGTGGGGTGAAATATATGCTATTAAAAATCTCCGACACGAACAATTAATTTATGCATATCATCGTCAATTCAGCTAAAAAAAAAACAGACGAGGATAAAAAATTCTAGTTTCTCTTTTAGTTTGTTACAGTTTCAGGCATAGTAATAGATACAATATTTTAGACAATGGGAATAGATTCTGTGAGGTCTCTAAATGTCCATAGACACCAAGAACATCCATATGAACCTGATTATTGTGAAGTCATTCTTCATTTACTTTGGGTATGTCTGTTTAGGCGTTTTCCCCCTGAAAATATGGTCAGGGTTAAACAGGTTAACGTAGCTTAATGCCTGAAAACTGCGATCAGTCATCACCAATGTCATCATTTTGATTTCTGGAGAGGTAAAAGTGGACATGATTATGATGTTCATGCATAATTTGATGATGACTGATTTTAGACATTAAGCTACGTTAAAGGTGGGGTACGAGATCTTAGAAAAACGGTTCAAGCAAGCTACATTTTGAAAATACCCAATTCAAAAGACCAAGCCCCTATCTTCAGACATCCCCCCGAAGCCACGCCTCCAGGGTACTGGCAACCGCAATGCTTGTTCTAGAGCACAGGTGTCAAACATGCGGCCCGGGGGCCAAAACCGGCCCGCCAAAGGGTCCAGTCCGGCCCTTGGGATGAATTTGTGAAATGCAAAAATTACACTGAAGATATTAACAATCAGCCCTGCGATGAACTGGCGACTTGGCCAGGGTGTACCCCGCCTTCGCCCCTATGTAGCTGGATAGGCTCCAAGCGACCAACAAGTGGTTGAAAAAGCTTCAAAAAGACTACTTCACATGACATGATGTTTTTTAAATCCGATTAATTTTTCCAGAAGAAATTAATATGGAACTAAAGTACTTTCTATTCTGTTTCCATGGAAATGTTAAACCCGAATAAAGGTTTACATGAGTAACTTTTATTCGGTTCTCACAGCCCTTCTGTTAGCTTAGCTTAGCATAGTCACTGCATTTCCATGGTCACACATAGCCAGTTTTTTAAAGGTGATTTGTTGTCTTTTGTAAATGATTTTGTGAAATCTGATTCTCCCTAATTATTTTTTTCGATCTGCAACTTACTGCACTCATACAATCTTGGGACTGTTGTGTTGACGGAAGTTGGAAAATCTTTTTGTTGGAAGGGATGCATGCGCTAAATTAGCTTTGCTTTACCGTTTTAGCTTTGCATTAGTTTTTATTTCCCAAGACTTTATTAGTGCAGTAAGTCACATCGTCATGATTTGAGCCTCAATTTGTGATCATATTGACCCCAGCGGACTAAAGTAATGATTACGGAGAACTGAATTTCACTAAATCACTCATAAAATACTACAAATCACCTATAAAAGCCTGGCTACGTCTGACCATAGGAATGAAGCGATTATGCTAAACTAGGCTAAGCTAAGCCAACAGAAGGGCTGTGAGAACAAGTCAATCGGTGCACTGCAGTGCAAACTGATTTGCCCACTTATCGAACTCATTAGTGCATGACAAATGAATTAATAAAAAAACAGGTGATGAACTCTTCCTTCAGGGTTTTCCAGGCTGGTAGATCCCATCAGAATAGCGCACTAGAACAGTTTGGGTTGACTAGACTGCATTGCATATTCTTCCGCCAGCGCAGAATGTGTGCGTCATCGCAACAGGACAAGACAACGAGCATGTGCAGAACGGAAGGAATAAAGTCCGAACGGAATAAAGGGTTTACATGTCTGAGGAGCAATTTAGACCGGATTCAAAAGTGGATTAAACCAGTGACTTTAATCGGGTTTAAATTTAATCCCAACTTTTCTTTTTCAACTGGAATAAGGTGTTTACATGGGCATCTGAAATAGGATCTAACTTTTAATCAGTTTAAACCAGGAATAAAAGTTGTCATGTAAACGCACAAATTGTCTACCTATGAGCATATATATTTATTTCCAGGTACAAGATGTTGTAAAGGGAAAAAAAATGATCAAACATTTTGCTCGATGAAGGTCTAGGACTGAAACCACATCAGCAAATGGATGTCCGTCAGTCCTGTTCACATCTACAGCCTGTCTGTCCATGGGAGTGGATTTCTCCTTCACTATGGTTCTCCCTGAGGTTTCTCTTTTTTCCATTGGGTTTTTTGGAGTTTTTCTTTGCCCGAGAAGGATTGGGGATGCACAGGACATTAATCCATTTGCGTCATCGACTGTTTAACTATTCAACAAATTCTGTAAAGCCCTGTGAGGCAACCTTGCTGTGATATTGGGCTCTACAAGGAAAACTGAATTCAGTTGAATTGAATTAAAAATTTGCAGCAATATATCATTGCAAGACATACAGTGTGAGGAGGTCTTTTTGCAAAATAGAAGTTTTAAGAAAATATGCCCTTTGGAGCTGTTTTCTTTTTAGATAAAACAAAAAAAAAAGGAAGAAGAAGAAGTGCCCTGCCATTCAACAAAGAAGAAATACATCACCCTTTTGCAACAAGGATGAGTTTTAAAGTTTTTAATCGTTTTCAGAAAGCAGAGAAGGCACCGAGGAATAAGGAATTGGGTTACAGACACATGGACAATACCGTCTGTAGGATGGATTCATTGCTGGTTTTAGCACAGAAAATTTCCAGATTCATCCTTTAAATGTTCATCTTAGAAAGGGTCAAACCAGTTGTTAAAAGTAATTTTCTAGGGAAGCTGACAGGTGGAGGAGAGTCTAGAAATTGTATGAAACCTTTTGCATGCTGGGAAATGTTCTGCAAAAGTCTGGGTAACACTCCCACACTCATGGCTCATTTTAAAGCCTTGTAGCAGTAATTCTTTTTGCATGCCTTCTTCAGCTTCAACTCAACTCCTTAAATGTGTCTGAGGAGGTCAAGTGGGCATGACATTTCAATCTGACTGCCCAGAATCAGACTCTTCTGCTCAGCTGAGAGAATGTTTCCAATCTGAAAATCCAGACAGCGAGAATGAAAATGGATTTTGGCCATACAGCCCATGATTAAAGCACAAATGTGATCCTGGTAGAGGGTCGATAATCCAACATTTCCTGTGACACAATGTCTCAATTGCTCAGAAAAAGAAAAAAAGAATAGTTCCTGGAACAGCAAATGTTGAGATATGCTGCTCTTTCAAGTCTGGAGCAAGAAAATTCTCAGGATCATCAAGACCTTTGTGTTTATGTCACTGTGTCCTTTCTTTTTCCACAGAGTTTTGTGCAGTAAATTGAAAGAAAAAGAAGCTTTTTTGGTGTAGTAATATTTATAAGGTTAACTGCCACAATTTTTATTTTCTAATTGTAAGTATCAGTGAGAACTGGAATTATTCAAATGAAAGTAAATATGTAATTTGTGTAATAAACTGTGTGGGAAGAGTAAGTTGTATTATGTATTTTCACATTCAAAGGTTCAAAGGTTATAGTCACTGCACATGAACCTAGAAATACCAAGTAAGATTTAACAGGCAGTTTTAAAATGCAGAAAAAATATGTAAAATGTTGTGTCAATGTTACTTATATATTTATTGTCCATTAATAAAAGTTAGAATAAGTATTGTAGCAAGCCACACTGATTGTAATGGGGGCAATTTGTACCGAGTCATGTGACTCATGTAGTTTACAGTGTCACTGAGTCAATGTGATGGTGCGCAACCTTGCAAGTTGTAAATATTCATTAAAAGCAAGTTGTTGTTCTGTGTTCTGTATGTAACCCTGGTGATAAAACCGCCTATGTACCCCTTTAACTCATGTCTGCCTCCGTGAGTATAATATGGCGTTGTTTCATCGTTCTCGCGAGATGGTCACATGGGTCGATGCAACCAATCGGCATTGGCGTTGGGGACGTCATACGGTCACGCGACGAGGGTGTAGCCAATCGTGCGCAGTCACGTGACGGGGGTGTAACCAACCACTGCTCTGTATACGCGCGGTAGTCAGTCACTCAGGTGTATCCGAGACGATACGCACGCAGCATGCGGGAGGTAGGTTGGAATCAATTTTTCACTTCTGTTTTCACCGCAAATGAGTTAACATTGAGTGTATACACTGTGGTGTTTAGGAGCCCGTCCGCCAACCCGACCGACATGACCCGAGCCGCGTTAACCGGACCGATATGACCGGAGTTATCACCCGAATTGGTGAGTGACGCTGCGCTAGCTTAGCCGCCGCTAATTAATTCATATGGTGTGGTTTGTCTGTGATTTTTGCTGCCGTTTCCACACAAGAGTTCTTCAACCTTAACGTCCATGCCTGTTTAGTCTGACTTATGATATGAACTTATGTACTGAATTAATTATATTGATGAATAATACTGATATTGACTTGTTTAATTGTGTTTATTTTCATGACCTAATTTATGAATTGATATTGTGTATTTATTTTCATTACTCAACTGAGTTAATGGTTTGATTTATGTTTGAGTTGAAGATTGTTTATTTATTTTCATGACTTAATTAACTGTATTAACAATCTGATTAATACTTGAATTGATATTGTCTTTGTTTCAGTACTTAATAGTATTTATGATTTGATTAATGAATGAATCCATGATTAATTAACTTTGAATATTATTTATTTTAAAATATGATTAATGTACATTAATTGAATGATTGAATGCACTATTGATTGATTGAATTTGATTTACTAGTTAATACAGCTGATATATGGTGTGCACACTGGATTTAACCTGTGGCTTGTTTAATAATTGAATCCTGTTTTCTATACAGGCCAGGTTGTTCTGATAATTCTGTTGATGGCGAGCTAATGAACCAGGCTTTGAGCCTAGACCACAACTTCAACGTTTGCACTTACCCAGTGCAAAGAACTCCCTACTGCATCCTGCTGATTGGCTGGTAGGAGGGCTCCTTCAGCCCACACCCTTTTTCACACTCCACCCCTTACATACTCACTCATTGCCCACTTCCAAAAGGTGTCCCCTTTCAACAAAACCTCTACTGCCATACCTGGATCCATGGACTCATCCACATAAAATCCCAGTGTGGGTTTTTGACTAGTACAAACTTTATGTTTGGGGACTCTTGCATCAGTTGTGAACTATGGTGTTGCATTTCTGTACAAACTGAACCGCTACAGCTTTATTTCAATTGTTTAGTCATTACTGCACTATTGTTATATGTTGTTGTTCATTGTTTATTTTTTTCAATACATGGTACCTATTTAAACGCAACCCTCAGTCTCTGTTCTCTCTCTCTCCTTGAGTCATTCCTAGTCTTCTGATTTGCTCTAGCTTATAATTATTATATATTAATTACAAACTAATTACTAATTAATTACAAATTGTAATTATGTAGTTCTGTGATTCATGTCCTGCCTATAGTGGAGAGTAGCTGAGTTAACTGGGTGGAAGGAACATTTCAGTTTGACATCATAACTGGTCTGTGCTGCTGTCATACAATCTATGCTGTTTTTGAGATATGTAGTTTAATGAAAGTGAATACCAATGCTTTTTAATAAGAGTATAATGTATTAGGGTCCGAGAAAAGCGACCAACACTCACTCTCCTGTAACTTTATTCTACCAAAACGTCACAGTACTTAACTATAAAAGCATTCAGAGAGCGCAGACCTCCGCCAAGGCAGATCAGTGCCCCCCCACCCCCAATCACCACCAAAATTTCATCATTTGTTCCTTGTGCCAGTATCAACATTTCCTGAAATTTTCATTCAAATCTGTCCATAACTTTTTGAGTTATCTTGCACACAGAAAGACAGACAGACAGACAAACCAACGCCAGCAAAAACATGACCTCCTTGGTGGAGTTAAAAATTACCTTAAAAATCCATTAGGTTTAGGTGCACTAGCATTAGCATTTTTCAGTTTGAAGCAGTCAAAGTCTAAGTAAAACTTACAAAGAAGGAGAAAGTATAAATTCAATGACCATGTTAATAATCATCAGTAAATGAGGTTTGCTAGTAAAATAAACATATATCCGCAAGTAAAGTTTACTTGATGATCGCCCTTGTAGAATTTGCCTACAATTCTAAGTGCAAATACTTTCCAAAGTTTCCTAAGTAAATATCACCCCCAGTTTTTTCCAGTGTAATGTTTTAGACACCAGATAAATATTTAAAGACCTTCTGCTGTCTTCATCAACGATACAACCGGCAATTCACCATAATATCATACATTTAAAAAATAGTCAGGGTCTGTAGTGTAAGAGCTGATGGAATCAATGGAATATTATCAGGGTTTACAACGTTTTGAAACCCAAGTGTCTTCCATTCATAGGAAATTAGAAGGAATTTCCAGTCAACCTTGGGCACAGCAAACAGATTCTATATCGCTCTAGATTTAGAAAAGTATGTGTATTAACACTTTATCAAGGAAGTGACTATTTTTGGTCATTTCCGCACACCTTAAAAGACAGTGACGGCAACAACTGATTCATACCAAATTGGGTTTATTGATTGCCAGTGACCCAGAATAGATCTGATTACATTTTGGGAACATTACGTCAAAGGTCGAATTTTTTTAATGAAATTTTAAAATCTTTTTTTTCCCCCATTTACTTACAATAGGCAAAATTTCACATGTCTGTAACAGGAAAACTATTGGTTGACTTCATACCAAAATAGGTTCATAGGTTGCCAGTGACCCAGAAAAGATGTAGTTACCTTTTGGGACAAGAGTCATATTTTTTTAATGAATTTTTTAAATCTTTTTTTCAGAATGTAAGATATTTGTCCATTTACAACCAAGTTTCATAAAAATTGATGAGCAGTAATAGTTTTTCTTTGTCTAAATAATCGTGCTAATAAGACATTTGAGACAGGAATCCAAAAAATGTCAAAATGTATACTTTGTACCTTTTAACTGTGTCACACAATCATGATTCCCACAGTGTTCCCATAATGTTGTGATATCTAAACAGATTTCCGTTCAGTTTGGTTTATTTCAAATATGCAACAAAATAATCAAAACAATCTTACCTTAGTGCCCAGAAATAAAACAGATTTAAAGAAAACATGAAAACTTATAACAACCTATAAAGGCTTCATTTGGATATTTGAAAAGGAGTGGGAGGAAGTGTAAACTTCTTTAATCCCATTTCTTCTCCGCACAGCAGTCTATCATTTAGCTTCCCATCAGCATAAGGCTGTACAGAAAATCAGTAGAATAGAATACAATACAACAGAACAGAATAGCCTTTGTCATTGTGTGTACAATTGAATTAGGAGTGTTACTCTAGTCGGTGCAGCAATATTAATAAAACACCAATACTTTGGAAAATAAGAATAAATGGAATACAAAATTACAAAGAGTAAAAATAAGATAAGAAAATAAAATATACAATTTGGCAAAAGTAAGATAAGAACGGAGCTAAGTAGATAAAAAAATAGGCATACTTTTTTTTAATAGACACAATATTTTCAATATTAACAGTACATGACAGTATGTATATCTATGAAACATATGAATAATATTAGCTATGAAAACAGTAAGACAGCCTTTCACTGGAGGTGTGATAAACAAGCTGACCCCATGCAGTCTTAAGTCTGTGGTCGGTCACTGCAGAACCCGAGACACTAGTGTTTTACTGTCGAACATGTTGAACAGGTGCTGTAAAATCTCCCTGGCTGACTGGCACATGTTGTGGACACCATGGTGCTGTCAGAGGACGGCAGTTTGCTCAGGCAGAACCCCCCCCAATTACCTTTTCACCTGCAAGGCAGTGATGGACAGTCGGGAGGGGAGAGGGCAGGGCCCACAGCGCTGTCTCCAGGTGTAATGGACAGTCTGCTGCCGGGCAAAGGGTTTGGAAAAGAACCAGGGCCGTAATGTTATGGTGACCTTTAGAGTGATGGACGTTTTGGGGATGGGTGTGTTATTTTGTCACTTTCAGTTTTTGTCAGTGAAGGGGAAAAGCAAGGTGTGAGATGGGCAGTGTGAGTGAGGGGGTAGGCGCTGGTAACTGGCATCCCATTACACTGTGTGTGGAGGTGGGCAGTGATACCTGCCCAGGGTTCTTCTTTTCACACCTTTAAAAAAACACCGGTGCACTTTGGTGCCACGTTTACTTACTGCTTGCAGAGACAAAATAAATGAAACTGACTATCTGACATTTTATTCAGTCTTGACTTACTACTGCAACTCTGGAAATCATCAGATCACATCTTTTACAATGTAGGTATGTATTTAGGAAAACAAATGCTTTAAATTACTGTCATTATTTCCTCCAAAGGTTAAATAAAAATATTATTTTCAGGATTTATCAAAAAAAAAAAGACAACTCGTCATCCACATAGCAAAATATGAGGTTTTCAGACCTCCAATGATGCAAAGAAAATTGAAAAATTATAGTATTATTTTAACCCTCAGATCTCCAAGGATATTTGCTTGATTTCTACATGCTTCCTTAAATTCACATTTTAAGGTACCTGCGTATAGCACAATTTCCAAATGTTTTATATCACAATGGTTCAGTACAAGTTCAGTTTTATGTAAACTTTCATCCTAGAGAATAGCGATAATTCAGCCCAAATGCTGAACGTTTGAAGACAGATTTGTGAAAACTTTTAAATCACTTGTGAAAACACACCTTCACCCACGTGGACGATGTGTTTTGGTGTTGAAATAGGTACTCTGAAATCTTAGATTCACAAAAGTAGTGAAGTTTATGAATAAACTAGTAAGTGTCGAAAATATTATTAAAATGAAATATTATATCTTTTTTTTTTTTTTTTAGCATAAATGTTGTCTGTCATTGTATTTTCACCAAATGCCTCAAATGTGAGATAAATGAGGCTGAACAATAATGTCATATTACAGATCAAATTAATAATACAAAGGACCATTGTATTATATTTATTTATTTAGTGAGCACCCAGTATTTACATACTATATATACTTTTTTTTTTCTGTGATATGGAGGGCCTTAGTAATTCCAGACTGCCTATTGGTTGGTAAAAGTTGACAGATGAGGGATTCAACCTGCTGTGGTAAGTGGAGGTAACACAGCCGCCTGGCAGAGGCAGTGCAACCATATGATATCATATGGCTGCAAAAAACACGACGTGCAAACGGCTGAAACGCGGAAACAGCTGGAGCCAGGTGGCTACGCCAAACCTCCGCCTCCCACAAAACGCGTCTCAACAAAATTCTGAAGATGCCCGAGTTATTTACCGGCTCTGTTTGTAAACAAATGGTTTGTTTATTGTGGAGTACACTTCGAAACTGTTCGCCATGAGGGAAGAAATTCAGGTGAGTAATCACAGAAAGACTTACGGATTCGTGATACTTAGGCTATGACTGGGGTTTGACAGATTTGATGACAAATTGGTGATGAAAGTCTCCCTCAGCTTTAAGGTAAGCAAAGTCTATACAGTCCAAAATGTATTGTCAGAAGGTTTGGAAACAGGCCTGATTTTCCTGAACTCATGAAAAGTTGACTTGTTGTGTCATTCTCACACTACAGTGACGCTACAACTGTCATGTGTTGGTATAGATTATTGTGTGCAATATGTCACTGCGTCTACCATTGTTGACATTTCAGACCGGCCTGTAAACACTAAAGCAGTGGTTTTCCTGGATTAAAATCACTTGAATCTTTGTTTGTTTGTGTCCCATATGCCAGCGATGTTGGACCCAGCCACCATTTCATTCCCTTTTCCACTGTCCGCCTGACCACTTCCTGGGAGTTTTCCACCCAGCTGCTTCAGCCGACTGCCAGACCCACCTGTTTCTCCTTCCGTCATCCGTCCCAGTGCATTTCCTGGCCACTTGTCTCCAGTGTTTTGCCAGATTGTCGATATGTCGTAGGGCCCCTGCCTGTAAAGACCTGATTCTGGTTTCTGAACTTTGCCTGTTGTTTTTTAGACTCTGCTGTCTTCTTCTGTTTTCGGCCTGGCTCTCCTCACCGCCGCTGTGTGACCCGCCCTCAACCTGAACCCGATACTCTCCTGTTGTGGTGCTTGCTGTTCTCCTCGGCGATCCTTCCTCCCTTATCTGACTCAACCGTTTCCACCGATTCCATCCGTTTTCTGATCTGCAAACCTTTCTTTTGACTCCTGTTAGTAAAGTTATTGAGCTGCTGCTGGGGTGTCTACGAGTTTTACTTTTGAGACCAGCTCCTGACTCTCCATTTTTTTTAGTTAGCTACTTAAAAGAACCTGTCTAGATGTTTTTGAGTTATCTTATTTTTATGGGGGGGTGGGGGGGGTACACAACTGACTTACAGGTTCTAAATGGCAGGAATGCACCGATCTGACTTTTTCAGTTCTGATGCCGATACCAATGCTGGGACCTTGCGTATCGGTCGATACCTAATACTGATCTGATATCATTACCTCTGCCGTTCCTTGGTGGAGGTAATGATGGATTAATTGCATAAAAATTTTTAATCAGATTAATCATGATGATGGATTAATCCGTGTTAACATGTTAATTTTGACAGCCCTAATATAAATATCCACCTTATACATATAGGTGTGATGTAGGTACACGTGATGTTTGTCAGTTTAAAAGATAATTTTAAAATTGCAGTTTAAAAAAAAATATATATATATACACCCAAAAGTCACATGATCATCACTTTCTCTCTCCATAGTCTGCCCAGAGTGGCTGAACTTTGTCTCTGCAGCTTCAATGTGTCCAGACTCGTGGTTATTTTTTTCCTCTTTTAATACATTTTCAATTCCCTCTTGAAGAACAAGGTGAAATATGCCAGAGGAACAGCTGTTTTGGTGTTGGAACAGTGTATCCCTTGCACTGAGAGACGTAGTCCCATGAGTTGTTTAACATACAAACTGTGATGTTCTTGACTTGTAAATTTACACTTTTTATAAACAAACATCACGTAATGAATGACAAGGTTCCCATTTAGGGGACTTTACCTGTCTGTGTGCTGCTATTTGCTAAATCTTCCTTGCTATGTGAAGGAACAAGTTTTAACAAATACATGTGCCACTTTTTCATTTTTATTCCACAGCTCACTCGTCCATGTGCAAATGCTCCATACACACTATTTTGTAAAGGCATTGTCACTTTGTTTAACATTTACAAATGCAGAGACACACAAATTCACTTAACAACCCAGAGTGTGTCCCCTTCTGTGCCTTCAGTGGTAGAGGATGGAAGTGTGTGAAACCAGTACACTGTTTAAATTTGAACAGTTGTTACATACGGCTGCCATCTTCTAAATCAGTGCTTCTCAATAGGGGGTCTGCGGCCTACTGGGGGGCCTCAGAGAGCTGCCAGTGGGGCCTTGAGATGGCTGAGAACAAATACAGAAATAAATCCTAACTACACAAACGGCTGAAGGAAATGTAATCTATGTGCTTGCCTCTTGCTGGATTTGTGGACTTGTGGTTTGGTGCAACGTAAAAGCAAGAAATAATACCGAAGGACTGTTTCTAAATAAAGTACTGCATATATTTGGATGAAAGTTATGTTTTTCTACATTGCATATGTATGTATGTTATTTATTACAAAAAAATGTTTACTACAACTGTAACAACACAACAGGAAAGAGAAAAAATATGGATCAGCTGAATTATTGACCTCATTTTTCAAAAATGAAATTTACAGATTACATAAGATTAAAACTAGGGATGCACCGATACTGATACGAGTATCGGGCATCAGCTCTGATACTCAGTGTGTGTACTCATACTTGTAAAAGATATCTGATACAAATGCACCGATACCACTTACGGCTGTGTGACATTCACAGTTCAGTGCAGCAGTGGAATAATATGTGAAGAGTGGAGATTTTTCAAAATAAATGACAGTGATAGAAGTAACGCTGACAGCAAGTAATGTTAAAGACAGATGGATACGGACGCAGTGTTCTGTCCCTCCTCTGCGTACATTCCATCTGTTCTCCAGGTGCTGGTGGATGCGTACCCAGACAGAGAATACCAGCGGGAGTACGGAGCAGTGCGGACCGCTGCCAGCGGAAGTGAAAATGAAACTTGTCACTCATTTCTCTTTTCTCTTCCTGCTGAAGGTAAGCTTTTAAACCTTACCAGTGAAAACGCTGCAATATTAGTATCACATTAGTGTTACCTCTGTCATCTCCATGTTTGTTGTTACTTTCTTCTTCTTCTTCTCAAAAACATTACTCTTCTTTGTGGTATTTGTCCAGTATGGTTAATTCAGAGCGGCGCCCCCTGGTGGATGAATTGAGAAACGCTCATTCCAACACATTAAATGTCAGTAGCAACACTTTGTTCCAGTCAAACTAATGATGACAATAATAAAGCACATTTACAAAAGGAACTAAGAACTGGAATGGGATTATTACGTAATGGTATCGGCAAGTACTCAAATGTAAGTACTCGTACTCGGTCTGGAAAAAAGTGGTATCGGTGCATCCCTACCTACAGGAGTAAATGTCACATCCCAATAAGAATGAAGACAGCCAGATAGCAAATTGGTCACCTGACAACTCAGTGGAAGTATGGCTCAGCAGGTAACTGATCAGCCTTGGCGGAGGTCTGTGCTCCCCGAGTGCTTCTAGTTTTTTAAAAAGTTTTTTTTCTTGCCTTGAAGGAGGGTCTAAGGACAGGGGACACCCAGGACATTGATCCTGATTACTTGACTGTTTGCTTATTACCTCCGCCAAGGAGGTTATGTTTTTGCCGGCGTTGGTTTGTCTGTCTATCTGTGTGCAAGATAAGTCAAAAAGTTATGGACAGATTTGGATGAAAATTTCAGGAAATGTTGATACTGTCATAAGGAACAAATGATGAAATTTTGGTGGTGATTCGGGGGGGGGAGTAGGAGTAGGCGCAGTGATCTGCCTTGGCAGAGGTCTGCGATCTACAAGTGCTTTTCTAGTTTTTTTTTCTTATCAATTCAACAATTTCTGTAAAGCCCTGTGAGGCGATGTTTTTGTGATATTGAGCTCTATAAGGATAACTGAATTGAAACTGAAATTGAATAGGGCAGGTTGGTCAACAGGTAGAGGACAAAGTGTCTGACCCATTGGCTGAGCTGCTGCAGAGACTGTGTGTGTGTGTGTGTGTGTGGGGGGGGGGGGCATCCAACCCAAACTCCTGTGTCTCCAGATTTAACATCACCTTATCGATATCTGGGGGAAAGTCGCGCGTCAATAACTAATCGATACTTGATGGCTGCCTTGTCCTCCCCGCCCTCTTGGTGTCCTGGGGTTCTGTCCCTGTCCCCCGCCGTCCCCCAGCATCCTAGCCCCCCCGGCATCCACGAGTTCCATCCCCGCTCCGACTGGATCGCAGTATTGTTTCAATAAACAGAAGGAGTGAACGGCTTACAATGATTTAACTCTGGTCCAGCAAAGACAGTACGTTTTTACCTTGTACATATTCTATACTGCCTGTGTAAATCCTTTAATGTTGTGTATATATTTCTTTTATCTGTAGTAAAGAGTTGGCTTTTTGTATATTTTACTATTTCTTTGTAGTTTTATTTTCTTTGTAGAAACCATAAGAAATAGCTCAAAGGTAAGGATTCTCAGTCAGTCGGGTTTAGTTCTTCATTTATGTAACACAGTATAATAATACCCAACTACACAATATATACAGAGGACTGAGCTGCTCTATCCAACTTGAAGGTGACCTTTTGCAGTTCTTTAGACAATAAAACTCACTGCGTTTCTTCCTGTATTTCACTGTGATTTTTCTTTGCTGCTACTGTAAATATATTTTTTATCCTTTATTAATTCTAAAGCGTGTGAGAGACTGCATTGTAATCAGAGCAGCTGTCCTTCATCCCTAAATAACAAGTGACATTTTTTATTAAGCTCAGAACAAATCAAGAAGCAAACTAGAAAAACACCTGGAGAGCGCAGACCCCCACCAAGGCAGATCAGTCCCCCCCCCCCCCAACCCCGATCACCACCAAAATTTCATCATTTGTTCTTTGTGCCAGTATCAACTAGGGATGTCATGAGAACCGATACTCACGATACTATTCGATACTATGATGAAAAAATAATCAATACTCATTTTTTTAAATAAATGAAAAAAAACAATGCCTGCATAAGAATCAATTCCATCGGAAGGCTACTACCCTTCCGGAATTGATGGGTTCAGTATGCGCCGACAGTACACATGCAACAGGTACAGCAACTCATGAAAGAATGGACACAACTGCAGCTAAAGTTCCGCCTCATCTAACGGACAAAACGGGACCAAAAGTCGTGTGTGGAAGTATTTCAGGTAGACGACCATGACATGGTTATGGACACACACAAGCCACTGTGTAAACGCTGACACTGCAGAATTCAAACAAAGGGGGGAATACCACAAACCTAGCAAAGCACCTTCGAGGCAGACACCCAGATCTGTTTAAAGAATTCGAGGTGACTTCTGTTATTCAGCATTAAACATCTGACATGTGATACCATCAGGGCTCGACATTGGCACTGCTCTGATGGTCCGACACAGTTTTTACAGCCTGGCCCGTTCAGACCACTGCCGATACGAAATACTGACAATAAGAAACTATACCAGCAGTCACTAACAGGCAGACTGCAGTCCTGGTCCGGACCCAGAAGCCATCCCATACAGACTCGGACCGACAGCCAGTGGTGGAGCGCTTCTATTTTAACCAGCACAGCTTACAGTAGAGTAGATGAGGAAACACACAGACCAATTGCATGTAGTTAGAACGAGGGATGTCCGATAATATCAGCCCACCGATATTATCGGCCCGATATTGGCATAAAAATGTAATATCGGTGAATATCGTTATCCGTTTGTCTGCCTATCATTAACACCGATTGATTTCGCCGGCATTTACTGATGCACAAATGAAGTATTGTTTATTGCTGAAAGAAATATGCAGTTTTCAAAATTGTACGGTAGATTTGCCACACTGTAATAGACTCATGGAGGGAGGGAGAGAAAATAAATAAATATGGCATTTTTTTCCACAACTTAAGTTGAAGTATGTATTCTTTGCACAGACAGTGTTTACATTTTGAAAGCCTTGTTGCATTTGAGAATGCATCCAATGGGGCATCACAATAAAATTAGGCATGATGTGTTAATTCCATGACAGGAGATATGTGATGTTACCTAAAATTAGTTTAATATCCCACGTATATCAGCAGCGGTATCGATAGATATCGGAATCGGAAATTAAGCATTAGACAATATTGGCATATCGGTTTTTGGCAAAAAAGCCAATATCGGACATCCCTAGTTAGAACCATCCCGTGTGATACCACTCAGCCAATCACGTCTGTGCATTCAAAGCAGTAAACTGTGACTGACAGTACAACAGATGAAAGAGTTAGAGGCAATTGCAATATTAATTTATATGCAAACATTTGAAGTATTTGTTGTTTAAGTTTATGGGTTCTTCTGATTTTTCTTTTTATTTTGCTGTGGTATCAATTTGGTATCAAGAATCGTGTACTTTTAGTGATATTGGTATTGATTCCTGAATTTTTGGTATGGTGACATCCTGAGTTCCTGATAATTTCATCAAACCCCCCCCCCCCCCAATCACCACCAAAATTTAATCATTTGTTCGTTGTGTCTCATCAAAATCCATCCATAACTTTTTTGAGTTATCTTGCTAACAGACAAACAAACAGACGAACCCTGATGAAAACATAACCTCTTTGGCGGAGGTAATAAATATATTTACATCAGTGAAAATTGAGAGACAAGATTTGTGTTTGTTTCTAAAATGTAATCTATGTGGTGCAGTGGTGAAAGCTGAAGTAACAGCAAACAGAGATGATTATTAGACCCTGTTGGAGGTCCGTTCTGCACTGAGTGCCTTTTCTTTTATTTTGCGTTTCACCAGATGGTACCTTAATGAGCTGGAGCTGTCAGTGGTTAAATTACACAAGGAATAGAGAGGCGCCGGCTAAAACGCCCTTTGTAAATTTGAACAAGGTCATCATAAAGTGGTCAGCGGTCGCCCAAAATGGTCGGAGAAACAGTGTGATTTATGCCTGTGTGTAATTGAATCAGGAAAAAGTGAGTGACCTCTGCTAAGACTGAGCCAATCAGAAAGAAAATTTTTATCACACGAGAAGGTTGTGGAACAGTTATTTCCCTCATTGCCAAGTCGTATCGTCCTCTCAACTATTAACCGTTTGCTTTTAACATTAGCTTTCAAAGAGAGTGGACGTGAGAGGAGCTCATCTGCTAGAGTACATATTTACCCATCAGGACGGATGTTCTTTCACAGAGGTTAAAGAGCGGATGAGCAGTGTTTGACTGATGAAATTTTAAACATTTCGCTGCCTGGTCAGCAGCTTTTTATGGGCAGTTCATCTGTAATGGTAAAACACAAAAAACTACATATAGGCCAATAAATCAAACTATAATATAAAACCACTTCTTTTAATGATTAATCAAATAAGGAGAGTTTCTGTGCACATCCTGAAAACCAGGCAGGAAAGTGATGCTGAATGGAGCGTAGTTTCACAATCGCTTAGGAAATGTGAAATGTAGAGAAAAATTATTTGTAAGTTCTGTCAAAAATAATTTAAGTGCGAAAATAATCAAACTCAGCTGTAACGTTGACCATAACGTGCCCTGGTCACCCATACATTTTGAAGTCGAAAAGTCAAGGTCTGAGGATCACTTAGGCTACAATTCGATTTTTTTGTGTGCTCGTTTGTATTACACATTGAATACGACTTCTATCAGTTTTGAGTATGAACTGAATGCGACCCTGAAGTGACCCGCATGCGCAAAAGAGGTCCTGACGTAATTCGTGACCATGCAGGCACGCACTGTGTTTATGGAAGTAACACTCCTGGGATGCAGAATTATGATGTTTGTCACATTTCAATGACATAAAAGTCGGGTAAATGCTACCTGGCTGTTCAGACTGAAGTTGCATTGCAAAATATCAGATACGTATCGAATGTAGGACCACATATCAAAGTGGCCTGGGTCAGATTTGAAAAAAATCTGATTTGTGTCATTCAAACAGTCTTTAACAGATTGGATACAGGTCACATATGTGCAAAAAAAAATCTGATTTGGGCCACATTTGCCTGCAGTCTGAACGTAGTAGTTTACACCCCTACAGTGAATAATGCACTTGTATTACTCTGACTCACTTTTTCATCTAAATTTCATTGGGTGTTTCTGTATGTCAGTCATATTTTACTGTGCGATAACAAAAAAAAAGCCATAAAAATGGAAACTGAGTTAACTATTATAAACAGATTCAGGATAATGGCTGGAAAAAATGCAAACATTTTTATACACAAACAGACTTTCAAGGACTCACCACATAAAAGCATTTAACCCCCCCCCCCCCCCCCATCTCCATCTGCCTCACGGCATTCTTCTTCTCTTCCTGTCCCCCTCGCACAACTAAATTCATTGAAAAAGTTCCACCACGTGTACTGTGTTTATAATGTCTTATGTATGTGATGTATGTGCTTGCATTTTTTCCACTGTAATTCTTTCGAAGGATTTGTGTTGGGCACATGGGCATGCAGTGACCGGCAGTGAGCGAAAGCTTGCTGCAAAACAAATGTACCCATGGGTACAAATAAAGTCACCTTGAACCTTGAACATTACCCTGTCAGTGTTCTTTTAACCCTATTCAGGATAACCAGGGTCCGAACGGACTCTGTGGATGAAAAAACGTTCCTATTTTTTGCAAAAATCAATTAATCGGTCTGATTTTTTATTTTTTTATTTTTTTTCAGTGAACCAAATTTTGTTGTTTTGTGGACCATAAAAAATTACGATGATAGCTTTGTTCGTTTTTATGTAGTATTAAGTTTCCCAACAGGGTCCGTTTGGACCCTGTAAAACTGATCACTTATTTCATGCTGTAATTCTGGATTTACTTTACTAACCTTTTTTTCTTATTTTCCAGAAATGTAAATAACTGAACCATGGCCCACGGGAGGACTAAATACACAACCCCAGCTGTCATCCAAGGACTATTTGATAGTGAAAGTGATTCAGATAGTGCTAATCCGAGTGATTCAGATGATGATTTTGTTCCAAACAGTGACAACAGACTTGATAGTGATACAGAGGCTGAAATAAACTCAGATATTGATGATGTCTTGGAAATTGATGAAAATGGGGCAGTGGAACAGAATGTTCCTGATCAAAATGCAAATATTCAGGGTGATGTAGAAAACAATGAACTCAGAGGTGACAGAGAAAGAGGCAGTTACAGAGGCCTTGGCAGAGATCATGGTCAAGTGCAACACCAGATTGCTGATCATGATCAAGGTATAGTAAATCCACCAGATCCAAATGATAATCCACCAGATTATATAGATTATATAACACTTGTTTTAGAAAAGGATTGTTGAAAGGAATGAGAAAGAATAACTTTTGTTGACTTTATTACTGAATATTAATTCCTTAGATAATGGGGATATTGTATGTTCTTTCAAATGCCCAAATCACAGAAAATCATTACTTTACGGTATTAAAAAATTCATAGAAAAAAAAAAAAACTACTTTGTATTTTTCTTTCATATTTGGTTTATAAGCTCAGCACTAGCGTACCAAAAATTGCATAGAGTGTTGTCAAATTTGTATTTGACATTTTTTAGTTTTGAAAGAAAATGTGTTTAGTTTCACATTTTTCTACAGAAGTGGAGATATGGGACCCTTACTTTGATCCAAATTATCTACAGCTTATCTAAAAGTAGACAATCCAGGCTTTCAGTTGAGTTATTGATCATAAAAATTAGACTTGAAATAAATTTTTGGTGATTTTTTTTTTTTTTTTTTTTTTGGTAAAACAGGGTCTATTTGGACCTTCCTTATCCAGTAACGTAAGTTTTTTGGTCATCCTTAATAGGGTTAACAGAAGCTAAGAACTGTTAAAGTTTGTGGAATAAAAGGACAGAATAAACTCTTTGACTTGACTCTTTTTCCAGGTGAAACGTCAGTGTATGCAGTGGAGGCAGAGCAGCCCAGAGGCAGCAGGTGGCTGCAGCTGCTGCGGCGTTAGCCCTAGCCTCTCAGGTGTTAGCCTAATTAGCTTGAAGCAGTTAGCGTCCGTCTGTGAACTCGGCTGACTCTCCTCACCCGCTGGACACGCTTTGGCCACAGTCCCACCGGTTTCCTCAGGCTCGTAAGCATCACTCATCCACTTCCAGACAGCATGGTTTTACTTGGGTCACGGGGAAACCATTTAGTCCCGTGTATGTTTCACACATTAGCCGTGTAGGTCTACTTCAGGTGCATTGTGTAATTGTGATTATCACTTCCTGTTCCATTAATTAACACCTGAGTGGATGAATTCGCAGCTTTTGAGTTCATCCCCAGGCCATAGTTGAAACACTGTGTTATTCCCACATTTATTATTATTAGATGAATTTGTGCGTTGCATTCAGGTTCATTCATGTCTGTCTGTGATAGTTCCATAGATGGTAGTGGTTTCTGTTATTTGTACTAACAGCTGTAATAGTAGTATATCTACTGTTGATACTTGTATTTGATGTAGTAATATTAACAGTTGGGTCAATATTTAATTGAGGGACTTTCTTATTTTCTTATTACAGGGTGGGGAAGCAAAATTTACAATGAACATTTAGTTGTTTTTTCTCAGCAGGCAATACGTCAATTGTTTTGAAACCAAACATATATTGATGTCATAATCATACCTAACACTATTATCCATACCTTTTCAGAAACTTTTGCCCATATGAGTAATCAGGAAAGCAAACGTCAAAGAGTGTGTGATTTGCTGAATGCACTCGTCACACCAAAGGAGATTTCAAAAATAGTTGGAGTGTCCATAAAGACTGTTTATAATGGAAAGAAGAGAATGACTATGAGCAAAACTATGACAAGAAAGTCTGGAAGATACTATTAAAGAAGAATGGGAGAAGTTGTCACCCCAATATTTGAGGAACACTTGCGCAAGTTTCAGGAAGCGTGTTGAGAAAGAAGGAGGACACATAGAATAAAAACATTTTCTATTATGTAAATTTTCTTGTGGCAAATAAATTCTCATGACTTTCAATAAACTAATTGGTCATACACTGTCTTTCAACCCCTGCCTCAAAATATTGTAAATTTTGCTTCCCCACCCTGTGTATCCACTGTTGATACTTGTATTTTTGATGAAGTAATATTAACAGTTGGGTCAATATATAATTGAGGGACTTTCTTATTTTCTTATTATATAGAATAAATGTCCTCTAAATTAAGGTTTATGTGCAACATAGTATAGCAAACTATTACATGATCAAAAACAAAATAATTTTAGCAACAAAAAAAAAGAGCTTCCATTTTGAATGTCTGGGGTCACCACAAATTTGTGATGTTAAAATGGGGTCATGAGCTAAAACAGGTTGGGAACCACTGCTCTATATTGTACCTTAGATGGGAACAGATGGGAGCAAAGGATAACCAGTTCATTTCCCTGCACCAGCAGAAGAATTGTCGGCCCTTGAACAAGTTATTTAGCCTAACCCCTCCTTTGCTCCACAAACACCTGACATAGTATCTCATTGCTCTTTGTCTACAGTGTCAGCATATTAAATATTCTGACAAATAAAGTTTCCTCTTAATGACAGGCTTCAAAGATTTAAGTCACACTTATAAAGTTAATCTTTTCTTTAAAAAAGTTGAAAAATATAAATCATTTTAAAAGTTTCCAAATTCAATAAATGCCCATTTTTCTTGATAAATGTGCATAATCTACGTATTACTAGACTCTGGTGCAATAAATTAACATAAACAAGGACACTGTTGACAGTGACAACTCTACATGTTTAAAAGTAATATTTAATATTTCTTTTAGGGATAAAAGAAAATATTCAGTCTCATTAACAGGAACACTCATCTTACTAATACTGGATCAATATTTAACCCTTTCATGCATGAATTATGAAAACCTTAGTCAAGATTTTTTTTCCCTGAGTGTTTTTATTCCTCTTTAGGCATGAAAAAAAAACCGCAATGTGATTGAATTTTTTTTTTTTTTTTAAATCAACCTGTTTTTCATGGAGTTACGAAAATGTCCACTCAGCTACACCATGAATTTTATTCTTGAAGCAAAGAAACATGTATTTAAAACCCAATATCATAAATTGACATAAAAACAGTGAAATGAAACCATGTTTAATGCAGCTAATCTGATGTTTTCTCACATTTTAACATATTCTAATACTAGTTATTACTCACTTCATGGAGATAATATGCAAAAAATAAATATTAACAATTGATTTCCACTCAAGAACCAATCAAGAACAGCAAAGTTACAATAATGGTATGAATTGCAGTTTATGAGATGATGCTTAAGTGTCCACTGTGTTGGTTGATATGGAACTAAAACAACAAAACCCATGAATATACAAGAGAACAGCTGTAGAGTAACTGTCCACTGTAGTGACCACTATGCATGAAAGGGTTAATATGTGGGAAACATGGTTGGTGTAATGGCATCACTGTGAATCTGGTCTTGGTCTTGAATTGGTCTCTGTTTAGGTGGACTCTTTCACATAAATACACAAATCCATGTTCCATCATTTCTTTATTTTCTACTCTCTATCCTTTGACCTCTCTTTCTAAATCACAGCACCATAGTGTTAATGTAAATAATTCCAGATTTGACACGAGTGACTTTTTTCTCCAACTGTAAACTTTATGTATCTTTGAAATCTGCTGTCTTTTTTATTTGAGGGAATGTGATGCCAACAATTGCTAAAAACTGGCAGCCTCCCATGACTGGATGAATGTAAAGTGGAAACAGTGACTTTTATAGATGATAAAGAAATGTATTTAATATGAGTTGGTACTTATTGGCTGGTATATGGTCAGTATATTAGTCAGACTAGAGGCTCTCATTTCCTAATTACTCAAAAGTCTGGGATACTTCTCTGTGGTACTTTTCTTTGCAAACTTCCCTTGCAGACTCAGTATGATGAAAACACTAATGTAGCGAGGCCGTCGCTAGGTATGGACAGGTTGAAAGTTAAGGCAAAACGTTTATCCAATAGAGAAATATAACAGACTCCATTACTATTGGCTCTTATTTGTGATTGGGTGGGCAGCCTACAGCCCGCCCTATTCCATCAGTGATTGGTTGTCATTGTTGTTGTTTTGCATTCCCTGAGCCCTTCATTCACTCATACAGGAGCTTACAGTCTGTCGTCTGTTTCTGAGCTGCAGGGAAATAAACGACCCTCCTCGGTCTTTGCTGCACCTGTCAAGGTTTCAGTTTAATACTGCGATTCTCTCTATTGGAATTTCACTGTATCTGTGACTTTTTGTCGTGCTCTTGGGCTGAGCACCATCCCTGGGCTCCTGCAGAACAGCAGGCCTGGTGCAGCGGCCGCCTGCATTACCTTATGTACACACACACACTGACTAAAGCAACACTAATAAAACACACACACTGAGCAACACAACACCAGTAATACAAAAAAACATACACGGTCTCTCAATCGTCGCCCAATGAAAGGACAAAAACTGAGTGAGGGGCAAATGATCTGTCACTAAATTCTATTAATTATTATAATAATTTTGTCCTGTTGGTTTATATCAGTGCTTCTCAAAAAGTGGGGCAGGCCCCCCCGGGGGGTGCGAAGGCTTGCCAGGGGGGGCATGGGATCATTCCTAGGTGTTTATTTTTTCTTCATGTTCGAACATGTAGCAGGTGGAACTAATGTTTTAGCGTTGGAGCACCCTGGACTCATTTTAGGGATGTACAACAAACAAATCTACTGCCATGGTGATCTGTCACTAGATTAGACAAAGAGTTTAGGTTTGGAGAGTGGACAAGGATTGGACTGGAAAAGAAAAATGTGCAATGTTTCTGTTTTTGCACAGTTTGTACAGTTTGCACTTTGATGTTCTCAGATGTGCAACGTAAATGGGCTCATTGCAGCCACTGATGTTGTTAAAATGTTCATCTTTGTTACCAACATGTGTTTGTTGTTCTAAAAAAAAAAAAAAAAGTACCTTATTGTCATAGTTGTAAGATAATTACACATTTCCTATTGTTATTTTGAAAAATAATGTCTCAGGGAGCAGTCTTGTTGAGTTCATTTGTATTGTTCAATCAAAAATCTACGTTATTTTTAATTTGCACAACAAATTATTCAAGGAAAAGCAAAAAGTATTCTTACGACATTGATGTTTCTTTCAATAAAAGTAATAATTGCGCCACAGGTACAATGTTGTTGGGGTTGAGGGGGGCTTGGAGATTTTTCGTGCTCCAAAGGGGGGCCCGACAGAAAAAGACTGAGAACCACTGGTTTATATGTTTATAGTTCTACTGACATTTGAGTCTAAAGTTCAGGGTTTTAGATGGAAAAAAGCAAGATTTGTTGTTTTTTTTTGTCATTTGTCACTTTTCAGATTGAATTTAAATAAGACTTTCTTTGGTTTGTTAAATATGAAAAAATATAATTTAGTTATTTTATTTTTTACTTTTGGCCAAGTTTCAGTTGTTTGTGCCGCTTTTCAGTCAGAGTTTGAACAAGAGTAGACTGCCTTCTTTTTGTATAAATTCTGGCCACAGTGAGAACAATTTATTTTATTAATATTTAGTATTCATTCTGTTATTTTTCAAGCTCATCCAATGAAATAAATATGCATGAAGGACTTTTAAAATCATTTTTATTTTATTTTAAAGAGTAAAATGAACACAGATGAGCTGCCTGACAACGGAATTTCTCTTTGGGGATCAATACAGTGTTTGTTATATTTAAATAAACCCCCAAAGCACTTCTTTTCATTGCCGTCAGGACTGCATTTCAAATTATCAGCCTTCAGGCCACTTTTCCGCTTCGCTATCATCTGTACATACCAACCATGTAGCCCACCTGTTATTTCAACCAGCCCATCCTAATATGACAGGCTAGAACCGGCCCAGATTTGTAGTATTAAACAGGATTTATTGCGCATTCAGGACATGTTTGTTCCACTTGTACAAGACCAGTGTCATCTTTCATCATCACAGTTTGTGAATAATTGACCCTGTGGTTTCAGTTTGCTCACTACGCTTTAGGTTTCTGGCTTTTATCCCGGTAGATAGCGCAGCCAGGTAATTAATTGTTGTTTGAATGTCAGTAATATTCTGTTAAAGGCCCTTACTTAATAGAAATACCTGTTTGCCAAAGCCAAGCGGTGAGTGAACCTTGTTTGACCATGATGATACACATTGACCCGCCGAGATGAAATGCCCACCCGTGTTTAAGCTTGGCTGCATCAGTATAACAGTTGTATCCTGACTGAACGTCCTATTTTTCTCACGTTTATTTATTAATTTTTTCTTTACCATCGAACACACTAATATTCTAACCTTTTGTGACTGTGAGCATTGTTTTTACAGTAAAACTAATCATACCAGACCTAGAATCTAATATGGTATCACTTTTCACAGCATGCTACTGTCACATTAGCCAGTGCCTAATTCTGTCTAATTGAGTAATGATAACAATTCTGTACAGTGACACCTCTGTTGCAAGGTCATTCAAAGTGTTGCCAGCTTCACACAGAGAAACCCAGTCACGTCCGCTCACACCGCAGAGCACACAGCGGGAAACTTACCCAAATCCAATAAATCTAACTGCAGGTATCAAACACACATGTACAAGCATGTTTGCAGCCGCTCACTCAGACACACACAGTAGCTTTGGTTCAAGGCAGATTTTACAAGGGGACTGTAGGGCCTCCATTGAAGAATCACAGCAAGATGTCTTAGTGCGAGGACATTTTTTTTCCTGTTTTTTTTTTTCTTCTTTTTTTTTGCGATACTGGATAATCTGTCCTTTCAAGGGGCCACATGCACAGAAATATAAAGTGGTTGAGTCACATTGTATTTTTAGAGAGATGAGGTTTCAAGTCCACTAAATTTCAGTAGCTATTTTTCCTCTTCATATTGGTTTCTATTTTAATGGTTTCTCTTAATGCAGTCATTACGGTGTTCTGCACATAGCTTTGCGTCATGGGTAGCTTTAATGTACCTAGTGTAATGGCCTCACTAATGTTCCGTTTTCTCTTCAGTTGCCTGGGTCCAGAGTCCTCGACATATATCAAGAGTCGCGACACTTCCATAGACTCCCGTTGACAACGAAATATGCACCTTCTTCCGGGTCATGGAGGGGCTAATAGTTCCAAACATTGAGTGTAACGCCGTCAGAACACATTCATTTCTATTGCAGCTGATCTAGCAACTCCAGCGGTAAGTTAATAAGATATCGTCATCTTTCAAATTATCGAGTGTATTTCCTGTATTAGCGGACATTCATGGTGTAAATTCAGTTGTCTTTGGTTAGGGTTTGTACAAATTTATATCTTAAACAACTGTTAAATTCAATTTTCAGCTGTAGCCCCATAGGTTGCTAGCTTGACTTGTTCAGCTGTTGAGATTAAGCACTATAACCACAAATTATGGAGTTTTTAAGATAAGGTAACATTATACTGGTCAACAACAAATTTATTGTTTAAGTTTTTTGAGCTGATTTAGGATAATTTTGGTGTGCTGAATCCAAAAATCACATTAATTTTGCTCAATCAGGTCAGCTTTCTGAACTATGCTACATATTGGCTTTTTAACATTTTTGCTTACATTTATGGGCATTTTCACATCATATGACACAAAATTCTTTCATATTTCTTGCAATAAACGAGTTCTGAAGATTTTACTTTTGCCAATTTATGATTGTTTTTTTTAATATTACAGGTGAATGAAATGGCTTCAACTAGAAGATCTTGCAAAAATAAGCCTGACGTATTCTGCTACATCTGCGGTGAATACATAATAAATAATAAATACATCCTGTTAGAAAAGGATTTTTTTCCTCTTAAAATCTATGTTGGGTGAGAACTATATAAAAAGTCAACTGATAAAGATACAAAAATGTAATCAATTTTGTGAGAAGATCAAATTTTTCAAACTCAAATTAGCAAAAAAACCTGACCTGATTGAGAAAAACATATGTCATTTTTGGATTTAGCGGTGCAAAATGGTCCTAATTCAGTTGAAAACACCTAGACAACTTGAAAAAAACATTTTTTTGTAACCCAGTGTTATTGGTGGGTTTTATTTTAGTCGTTTTGCTGAACCTGGTGGTGTTTGGTTAAGTTTGTCAGCTGAGGTCATGTGCTAATTAGGAGGAGAGTTGCTGTAGAGCTGAACTCTGCCAATAAAGTTCATTCAAGTTATTATTCATGAGTTAAAGGAAGCGAAACTTCTGTCACTTGGCATTTGTAGGATCCAACTGTCATGACCCCTCCCTTATGGTCATGTGGGCTGCTGTTCTGTCCTAACGTTTGTCTGCAGGTGGAGTTAGGGGCAGACCAGCGGACATGCGTGGCACGTCTGGGTCCGACGCGCCATGCCTATTTATACCGACAGGAAAGCGCCGCACTCTCTCTCTCCTTCACTGCTCAGGCCGACACCAGCACCAGACCACCATATCTTTTGTTACCGTTGTCATTTGTTTTACACCATACAACACTCACACTTATCACATTCACTCACCTCAACATTCACCCCATTACCGATACTACAGATGCCACATCCCATACGAGTTATATTGTTTGCACATTTCTCTTTATTTATTGTAAATAAATCACTTCATTCTTTATTGCACATTGTGTTGTCAGCGTCCTTTTGTCATGCCCAGAGCCGGGCCATGACACAACTCATCCTGTAAGAATTCTATTGACTTTTGAATTTGCTAATGTTGAGTTTTTAATGAGTTTAGTGTCCATGCTAATGCTAACATGGTAACTTAGCTGCAATGCCGTGGCGATTTCTCATAGACTGCAAGGGAAGCCCGGCTTCCCCTAAAATTACGAAAATTAAATGGTTAAATATGTACGGTTGTGTTGACATTTTGACTACAAATGTGTTAGAACACGTTCATCTCACAGACGAGTTCGTTCAGAATCAGCTTTATCATAAATCAACAGACTCGATGTTGTTCACTTCTCATACATTCCCATGTCTCTGTTTTCTCATTCGATCTCTGCTCAGTGCGTTTGTCCGTAGACTCCAGGCATCTATGGGCTTCAATGGGACTGAGTGGAACCTTTTTTTTCATTGCGTCAAAACTGGACGGTAATTGGATAAATGCCACGATGTTGTCCCGCCCCCGGACGCCGGGCTCTGGGGGTGAATGGAGCTGTGGGCGGAGCTCGGCCGGGCTGGACGCCAGAATCCCACGTGCTGATTGGAGGATCAGTCGAAAGGCTGAATCCCGTTTGATTGACAGCTAGTTTGAGATCTACTCCTTCACTGACACAGTTCAGTTTAATACCGCCGCACATTCTGCTGTGAAATGGAGAGAGAAACCACTATGAAATTACTCATTCATTTCTTGCACTGTAAATAAAACACACTCATTGTACTTCCTTGTTTCAATTTAACATAATTTTGGCGTTTTCTTGTTTCAGTTACATAATTTAATCATTTCTTGTTCGAGTTTAATATCGTTTTGTAGATAGTTAAATCAATCAAACTGTCGGCTAGGTCGGAGTGAAAGGAGCATCTGTTGTTTAAAAAGGCTGAAGTCTTACACCCACAACACAATGGGCCAAGGCAGTCTAAGCAGCCCAGCTCTGCTGGACATTCAGAGGACACTGGTCCAGTCCCTGGAAAAGACGCCTGCTTGGTACGATAAGGTCACTGAGCATTTTCTTAAAAAGGAACGGAGGGCCGAATGTATGTTTAAATAACTTGACAATTTTTTTTTTTTTTTTTCTTGATGTAAGCCGACAATGAGCTTCCCCTGTCTGACAGACAAGCAGCCACCACTGCCGCAATGCTATCTGCTGGTTAATGCTATTATTGTGTGTGTGTTATCAGAGCAGAGCTTGGCAGACAGTGTTCACAGCTAACCACTGTTTTCTGCTTGGACCACAGTCCTATAATAGTAAAACTCTAAAATGGTAAATTGTCTATCTCCTTCCAAGTACAGAACAATTGCAGAGTGAATGAACTTGTAAAATTAGCACCTCTCACATAAGTAGCCTCCCCAAGTTAACACCAACCCCAGTCCTTTCAGTGGTCAACCCCACTACTTAAAAGTATAACACACAACAATACATACAATAGTGACACAATGGTTGTGTGTGGTTTATTTTAGATTTTCCAAACTCACTGCTGTTTCTCCCATTGAATAACATGGGAGCACTAAGTTTGTTTGGACCTGTTCAGGCTAACATGAACCACATGATCACCAGAGGGGCGGCATCAAAGCGTGTCATAACTCTCTTTATAGGGCTCTGCCTGGAGTGCATGACAGTGGGCCGTCGGTTCTTTGGTCACACCTCTTAAGGGGTGTGGCTTAAGATTATAAAAGGGCCACATCAACAGGTGTGTCTCAGAGTTAACAGGGTAGGTAGTGGGCACAGGAGAGAGGAGACTATGTTTGACTAGACTAATATTAAGGCATTGTGCACTGAACAACACAATGAAATTCGTAGGAAAACAGCAGACGGGCTTATGTGAGGGATGATAGGAGGAGGAGTCTGTGGAGCATTTGATCTGGAACTGTAGGAGGTATGAAATACAGAGAGAAATGATGAGGAAAACACTGAGGGAATTGGGGTGGAGGAGTTTCCATTAAAATGATTATTAAGTATGGGTGAGGGAGCACAGGTGAGGGCAGTGTTGGTTTTCTTAAAGGACACAGGGATTTTTGTTAGGATTTGATGGGAGTTAGTCTGTAAATCTACTGTTGGATCCACACTCCGGAGCATCAGGTGGTGATAATGCACCTTAAAGCTGGATACCAACCGACAATAAAATAAAAGGAAGAAGAAGTGCGTCCCCTTTGACTGAGCCGACTGCTGACGTCATGGCCAACATAACGGTATTGTTTTGTTTGATTCACACACCAATGTTACTTCAAACATGCTATCTGCCATCTACATACTGCCTTTTGGAATGAATTTAGTTAACCTGTTTAACCCTGACCATATTTTCAGGGGAAAAACGCCTAAACAGACATACCCAAAGTAAATGAAGAATTACTTCACAATAATAAGGTTCATATGGATGTTCTTGGTGTCTATGGACATTTAGAGACCTCACAGAATCTATTCCCATTGTCTAAAATATTGTATCTATTACTCTGCCTGAGTAAACTGTAACAAACTAAAAGAGAAATTAGAATTTTTTTTATCTTTGCCTGTTTTTTTTCAGCTGGATTGACGATGACATGCATAAATTAACTGTTTGTGTCGGAGATTTTTAATAGCGTATATTTCACCCCACAAAGATTAAAAATCATGTTTGAACATTAAAGTTTGCACTAAAATACACGTTTGATGTACTTTTATTAACATTAGGGTCTAAACTTTGAGCAAAAGTTGGAAAAACATCCATTGTCCTGATTTATTATATTTTTATAGTAGATGAATGTTAATATAATTTTTTAGGCCCACGGGCGGGCTGATAGGGCTAAAGGGGTTTTAAAGTACTTTTCATTGTTTAGGTAAATATGTGGATTGTCTTTTGTGACGTGCATTGAGCCCTGTTTGTAACATACAAGAGTTCAACCAAACCTTAGATTGATTTTGATGGTACTTGGCTGTAGTGGTGTTTGATAGTCACCTGTCCAAGGAGAACTATGTTGTGTTTGGTTTCCAGGTATTCCAGAAAATGTCGTTCGTTCACAGAAACGGCGAGAGACATTGGCTCGTCTTAAAGAGGGAGGACTTATCTAGCATACAGGGTTAACAGAGTATGAGTGTCTGAGTCCATCTGAGTACCAGGTTGCATATGGAGGCTGGTGTTTTTATGGTTTCTTCAGAGTTGTTACACATATATGTTTACATAAGTGGCTGATAAGTCCATAGCTTAGTTGTATTCTAGAAGGCCTTGACACATTAAGTTTATTTCTCACAGCTTGTATGAACTTTATACAGAGTAAGAGTGTGTACAAGGGTTAAAAGAAGTATAACATGGCTAAATGATGACATAATACAAGTATACAGGGTGGGGAAGCAAAATTTACAATGAACATTTAGTTGTTTTTTCTCAGCAGGCACTACGTCAATTGTTTTGAAACCAAACATATATTGATGTCATAATCATACCTAACACTATTATCCATACCTTTTCAGAAACTTTTGCCCATATGAGTAATCAGGAAAGCAAACGTCAAAGAGTGTGTGATTTGCTGAATGCACTCGTCACACCAAAGGAGATTTCAAAAATAGTTGGAGTGTCCATAAAGACTGTTTATAATGGAAAGAAGAGAATGACTATGAGCAAAACTATTACGAGAAAGTCTGGAAGATACTATTAAAGAAGAATGGGAGAAGTTGTCACCCCAATATTTGAGGAACACTTGCGCAAGTTTCAGGAAGCGTGTGAAGGCAGTTATTGAGAAAGAAGGAGGACACATAGAATAAAAACATTTTCTATTATGTCCATTTTCTTGTGGCAAATAAATTCTCATGACTTTCAATAAACTAACTGGTCATACACTGTCTTTCAACCCCTGCCTCAAAATATTGTAAATTTTGCTTCCCCACCCTGTAGATCCACAAAAGCAGGTTATTTGAAAACTCTTGAGTATGTTAAACCTGAGATGAGGAGAAACTCTGAGTTTTTTGTTCCAGAAAATGAGGGGTAAGTCAAACCCAGAGTTTGTCACCATGGTAACTAACTCTGTTAACATGACCTCCTCGCTTTCTATAAAAAACCCTGAGTTTCACCTGTCTCCTCTCACGTGAAACACAAACGATCCCATAGCTTTAGAAGCACAGTTAATACACGGTGCTTTACATCAGAAGATTTTCAGACATTGACTAGATGCACTATCCTTTCCTGATGACTATTTATTTATCTATTATCTGTCTATTTCTGTCTATTTGGGCCAGGTCAATATAAGCTTGGCTTCTTCCTACTCCATTTCAGACATAAAATGTTAAAGAGCCACATTGAAATAGCTGTACATTGTGTGACCTTTTTTTTCTTTTTTTTTTTTTTTTTTTTTTTGTTATTGCCTTGAATATTTTGGAATGTTCCGTTTAAACTTATTTCTTTTTGCCTTTTGTTCACTTTTATATCTCATTCCTACTTATGTTTAACATTCTCACCTCAATTTTACACTCTATATTAAATCCTAAATTATATTTATTGTTAGAGACATTCTGCTGCAAAGAGGTAAACGACATGCACATCCAAAATTAGAGGTGTGCAGGATCTCAAAAAGTTAAACATGAAAAAATAAAGGAAGGTCCGCACAACCTGTGAGCTCCCAAACCATTTATTCAGTGACGTTTCGGGCCGAGGCCCTTCATCAGACTGAGGACAGACAAACTTACTCAGGTTTTTTATATGTAGCATCTAATCACAACACGTGACCTGCGTTATACGTCATTATGGAATAACAGAAAAAAGTCTATTAAAACTTTTCAAACATATGATCAATTATAAATGATCAAGAGTCAAACATTCCAAGTATCCACAAATACAGAATACACAAGTGTTTTATACGCAGTGTCCGACCACAATAGCACATGACACGCAATATACGTCATCTTAAAAGAACAGAAAATAGCTTATTAAACTTTATCATACGTACAATCAATCATAAATCGTAAGGTGTTTCAGATGTCTACAAATAGACATAATTTTTAGTGCTCAAACTGCTTTGCACTCATATTTGTAAACAGATATTAATCAGATTTCTACAGGTCCATGTAGTTATACTGTCCATCTGAATGCGGTGACAAACATTTCACTTTCTGCTGCAAACTCAGACTGAGATCAGCGATAAGCTTCATTTTGCTGGTCTTCCAAATGTAACTGTGTGTAGATGGAACTAGATGGGGACTATGTAAACAGGAAGTCCTTCTACACCTTCAACATCCAGGTACAGGGGTTGGACAAAATAATGGAAACACCTTCACCTCAAGATGATAATGCCCCAATCCATACAGCTAGAATTGTTAAAGAATGGCATGAGGAACATTCTAATGAAGTTGAGCATCTCGTATGGCCGGCACAGTCCCCAGACCTCAACATTATTGAGCATTTATGGTCAGTTTTAGAGATTCAAGTAAGACGTCGATTTCCACCGCCATCGTCTCTAAAAGAGTTGGAGGGTATTCTAACTGAAGAATGGCTTAAAATTCCTTTGGAAACAATTCACAAGTTGTATGAATCAATACCTCGGAGAATTGAGGCTGTAATTGCCGCAAAAGGTGGACCTACACCATATTAAATTATATTTTGTTGATGTTTTAAGGTGTTTCCATTATTTTGTCCAACCCCTGTAGCTTTACTTCTACAAGGTGGGGGAGCAAAATTTACAATGAACATTTAGTTGTTTTTTCTCAGCAGGCACTACGTCAATTGTTTTGAAACCAAACATATATTGATGTCATAATCATACCTAACACTATTATCCATACCTTTTCAGAAACTTTTGCCCATATGAGTAATCAGGAAGGCAAACGTCAAAGAGTGTGTGATTTGCTGAATGCACTCGTCACACCAAAGGAGATTTCAAAAATAGTTGGAGTGTCCATAAAGACTGTTTATAATGGAAAGAAGAGAATGACTATGAGCTAAACTATGACGAGAAAGTCTGGAAGATACTATTAAAGAAGAATGGGAGAAGTTGTCACCCCAGTATTTGAGGAACACTTGCGCAAGTTTCAGGAAGTGTGTGAAGGCAGTTATTGAGAAAGAAGGAGGACACATAGAATAAAAACATTTTCTATTATGTCAATTTTCTTGTGCCAAGTAAATTCTCATGACTTTCAATAAACTAATTGGTCATACACTGTCTTTCAATCCCTGCCTCAAAACATTGTAAATTTTGCTTCCCCACCCTGTTTATTGAAAATGACAGTATACATCAAAATACACAGCATCTAATAATAATAATAATAATAATAATAATAATAATGCCATTCTTTGTACTATCAAGACCATCTGTGATCCGCTACATATCATCACAAATGTAGAAGCTAAGTGGCCTGGTTCTGTACTTGACCCCCTCATACTACCGTATTCTCTATGGATTACCGCTTCATATCCCTGTACACTTGAAACATAACCTCTTCTTCCAGTGCAGTGAAAAAACGGGCATGCTTTTTGTCAGCGGTTACCATGGTGAATGCAAGTATTAAAGCTCCATTGATGATGGCTTTTTATTGTGGTTCATACATGTGCCTAACTCTGGGTAAATATACTCCGAGTGGATTGAACTAATTCAAAGCAGCTGGAACTGAATACTCAGAGTTTTTCAATTCAGAGTAATGCCGCGTTTCCACTACGTGGTATCGGCTCGACTCGGCCTTTTTGCATTTCCATTAAGAAAAAGGATCTGGAATGTGGTACCCGGTACTACTTTTTTGGTATCACCTCCGCCGAGGTTCCAGGACTGGGGACCAGATACTTAAAGGTCCCATATTATGCAAATCTCACTTTGTGAAAGTTTTCTTATAGTAGTGTGTGTTGCAGTAGCCTCATTATGAGGTTCGAATTTGAAAACTGTCTGTTTCCTCCCTGCCTTGCTACACCACATTTTGTGAAAATGCCTGCTCAAACGGCCGAGTTTGAGTTGGGTCCGCTTATGACGACATAAGCGGATTTAACTCCTCCCCCTGACTGTGCCCCCACCCTGCATGAAAAGGTGAGCCCCACCCTGGCAAAGCAAGCCCCACCCTGGCAAAGTACCTCTTGGACAACAAACATGGCGAAGGCGAGACACGCAAGTTGTGGTGTTGTTGGCTGCACACACCAACACGAAAGTTTATTTTTGCTCCCCACTTCCGAACCTCTCCGAAAAAAGTGGCTGGATTATATCTTTGATGGTCATGTACCAAACAACATTCCGAAACGCTTGTATGTGTGTGCCCGGCATTTCACGGACAAGTGTTTTTCGAACATGGGCCCATACAGCTCCGGCTTAGCACAAAGACTCCGAACACTGCGGCTTATACGACGATTTTACCTTATTGCCTGCCACACCCCAGGGAAGAATCTGTCTATTGTTACCAGGTATGCAGGAATGGATAACATTAACAACTTAACCTTTATAAAGTTAATATTAACACACACACAAAAGGGGAACTTTTAAGGAAAAATAGTAAACCTTCAAATGTTAATATTGTTTCACAAATATACAAAACAAAACTCTGAATGAAAACACCCAATAAAGCTCTCCAGAGACCGTCATAAATTTATAGCATCTCAGAATTAATGTGCACATCGTGTGTAATGTTAAATGGAAATGATATTACAACAGACGTAATTACTTGTTTTTAATCTTTATATTTTAAAAATAAATTAAAAGTCCTACTCTAACGAAAAACAAAAATTTGTTCACTTTCAAGTGTCTTTCAAGTCATTCTAAGTCTGTGAATCCACAGCCGGCGCAAAAGCAAGTCAATCCCGTATCAGCACGAATCCAAAGGAAACCCTGATAAGTCCACCAACAAAAAAGAAAGAGAAAAAGTGCTTTTATTACTATCCTTTTATTGCCTTGTTTTTTGTCTTTTGTTTTTTAATCATCATATTAACAACGAATCAACCTATAGATATGACAGCAAGCTCACACATATCATACCCATTTACATACAGGGAATAATTTCATTTGAACTCAAAGAAAACCTTTATCCAATTACCGTCCAGTTTTGACGCAATGAAAAAAAAGGTTCCACTCGGTCCCATAGACTCCCATAGAAGCCAGGCTTCAACGGGGAAATGCATTGACCATAGATCGTATGAGGAAACAGCGCAACGGGAATGTACGAGAAGTGAACAACATCCAGTCTGATGATTTGTGATAAAGTTGATTCTGAACGAACTCGTCTGTGAGATGAACGTGTTTTAACACACGTGTAGTCAATGAAACGTCAACACAACCAAACACATTTAACCATTTAATTTTCGTAATGATAGGGGAAGCCGGGCTTCTCTTGCAGTCTGTGAGAAATCGCCACTGGTGGACACCCGCGGCTTATAAACCGGCACGGTTTATACATCTACGAAATTGATTTTCTTTCTAAAATTAGGGTCTGCGGCTTATATTCAGGTACGGTCTATAGTCTGGAATTTATGGTATATATATATTTTTTTTAATTACTAGAAATTTCAGCTGACCTCAATTGAATTCCAGGTGACCCCACATAGGGCCCCGACCCCAAATTTGAAAAACACAGGTTTATAGTGTTTCTTTGGTTATGCAGTCAAATATTTGATTAGCTCACTTTAGTTTACTTTTTTTTTCCCCTATAAAACAGGTGTGAAGAAAGTCATGCTTTGCCTGCTGTTCAAAACTGAAGCTTTGTGCAAAAAGGGTTCAAGGTGTTAAACTGTTAAGACACTTTTAGAGTGTGTTTTGGTTCAATATAAGAATAAAACTTAAGAAAACAGACTGTTGGGTTGCCAAATCTGTAGAATTAATGAAAAACACTGTTATTGTCATGCTGCTACTCATTGAGCTTAGTACTCTGCATCTCTGCTTAAGTGCTTTTGTGTCTTTTTTTTCGTGAGTAATGAAACACGACAGGATCTCTGGAACTTAACTGTTGCTGTCCATTATGTGTCTCGGTGATAAGGATTTGGTGTGTTAATTTTCTTCAAATCTTGTTCATGCTTTAATAATTCCATACTGGTTGCACTTAATGTCACAGTGAGGTGTTGGGAGAGCTTTAGAGTAGAGCACAAGGTGTCTCTACAACCATTAAAATGTTTGACTGCCCATTAAATGCATATGTACCTTTTTGTAAGTGTCTCTATCCATCACTGTTATGACTGGTGGATATTATCAGCACCTGGTCTTAGAAGGACTGGTGGTCCACACATAGAAATATGGTCTACTCTGTCAAGTTTTAGTGGCGGAAGATGAGAAATAAAAAACAAATGGTAGGAAAGAAGAGCACAATGGTAAATATTAATCCTTTTTTTTTTTTGTTTGTTTTTTTGTCATATTCTGAAAAAAAATAAAATAAAAAATTCATCTATTTTATTAAGTGTTCTGCGCTCATACATATTGGCATCGTGTAGACATTTAGACTGTTTCTCTTTTAACCCATAAAGACCCAAACAGCCGCTGGTGACCAAAACTATCTACTGATCTACACTGTTTAATACCTGTTGATTCACTAATCCTATCAATACATGTAAATAATTGGTGTAAAATACAGTTTGTCATCTTTTCATGGTCATCAGATATGACCCATTTGAACATTCAGAGACTCCATAGTGAACATGGAAACATCATCATCTCCTATAACATTGATTCACCAGTAAAACCCATGGAGTTGGATCAATGACAGAAGCTGTAGTTGTTTGTTTTTATCTTCAGTCATTGATATCCTTGCTGAAAAAAGTCCCTTTTTCTTCAGTTTTTTCTGTCAAAAAAGAATAACCTTTGAATTTACTCTGAGTTTTCATGAACATCTACATGGTCAGTAAATTAAATATTGGGGAAAATACCTGATTTAGACTGAAAAATGCAAAACACAGAGGATAATATTATAATAAATGGTGATAAATCCCTTAAAAAACATTAAATAGAGTGAAAAATTCACTTAGGAACTTCCACAAAAGTAACACTTGGTCTTTATGGGTTAAAATTGGAATGATACTGAGATGAACAATTTGTAGAATAAATAACAAACATCTTGGCCTCATCATGACACTGGAAATTGTTTCCCCTCAACAAAATCTAGCAGTTATCCAGTCTTATTTCACATCAGTTTATGTAAATAAGTATTGAAATTGACATCTAAGTTATTTTAAAAGTAAAATGGAAAGAAAGAAGTACAATTTGCTATTTAAGGTCTGAAGCGACACTATGTAGATTAATGCGACCTGTTGCGTCTCATCAACACTTTACTTTCCGTCTCGTGCTTTGTTGTCATGTCTCCGGTTATTTGTTGCATAATGTATTGCTCTATTTTCTCCTGAGATTGATTATTGATTAGTAAGGTCTACACAGGCTTTTTCTTTCTTTGTGTTAAACCTTTGTAGACATGATGTGATAAAGGGCCTTGAATGTACGTGGGTGACTTCTCTTATGAGGCTGGTACAAAAAAACAAAAATCGATACGGCAACGTTTCTGCTTGCGAGACATTACCAATAAAGTGGCGCTAAGTATCAGAACAGTTTGTGAAACATCACACCTCTCACCACTGATTTATTCACATGACAGATCTGGTTTTCCGCTATTGTTTGCCTCCATGTACAATTGTTCCTAGAAGCGAATGAAAGGTTTCAAAGTAGAGTTGGGTCGGTGTAAAAATTTTAAAGCTGCTCTGATATGAAGCCAAACAGCAAACCAAGCCTGTATTCTGAATTTTACCAAACTAGTATGCAGACACTGGGGACTTGCAAAACTATCCTCACTCAACATTTCACAAAGTACAAACAATATTCTGAGATCTTTGTTGCTTGGCAAACATTTATATACAGCTGTGTATAAAAACGGCAACATACAGTGGCAGAAATAGCAGTTTAGTAACACTTTGACTTTTTACACAGCAGTAATGTTGAGGTGGATGCATTTAGTCATTTAGCTGGAGCTGGAGCAGACCACAGTCCATAGCAAGTGGTACCAGGCACAACAAAGCCCGCTCCTTACACATATTCCATCCATTATAAGTAAATGGGAAGATTTAAAAAATTCATTAAAAAAATTTAACTATGACCTACTGTTCCCAAAATGTAATGAGATCCATTTTGGGTCACTGGCAATCTATAAAGGCAATCTGGTATGAATTTAACCAATAATTTTGCTGCTACAGACATGTGAAATTTCACCTATTATAAATAATTGGGGAAAAAAATATTTTACAAATTCATAAAAAATTGTAACTTGCACCAACTTTTCCCAAAATGTAATGAGATCCATTCTGGGTCACTGGCAATCTATAACTAAATTTGGTATGAATTCAACCAATAGTTTTGCTGCTACAGCATTAACTAACAAACAAATAAGTGGTGCCAGACACAACAAACCCCGCCCCTCGCACGTATTGTAGCTTATTTTTGGTATCGATCCAGCTGATGTCATCATGTCTATGTGTGTGCTGATGTCGGCATATCAGTTGCTTCTGTATATGCGCCAAGTTTGAAGTAAATTGAACCAAAGTTGATGTTTTTATTGACATTTGAAATTCCGCCCATCATACGTAAATGGGAGGAAAAAAAGAATTTAAAAAGTCATAACAAAATTTTTACCTTGACCTACTTTTCCCAAAATGTAATCATATCTATTCTGGGTCACTGGCAAACTATAAACTAAATTTGGGATGAATTAAACCAATAGTTTTGCTGCTAGAGTGTTAACAAACAAACAAATAAACAAACAAGTGGTGCCAGGCACAACAAACCCCGCCCCTTGCACATATCGTAGCTTATGTTGGCATCGATCCAGCTGATGTCATCATGTCTATGCATGTGCTGATGTCAGCATATCAATTGCCTCTGTATATGTGCCAAGTTTGAAGTAAATTAAAACAAAATTGATGTTTTTATAGACATGTGAAATTCTGTCTATTATAAGTAAATGGGAGAAGAAAAAAGAATTTAAAAATTCATGAATACATTCATATACAGGGTGGGGAAGCAAAATTTACAATGAACATTTAGTTGTTTTTTTCTCAGCAGGCACTACGTCAATTGTTTTGAAACCAAACATATATTGATGTCATAATCATACCTAACACTATTATCCATACCTTTTCACAAACTTTTGTCCCATATGAGTAATCAGGAAAGCAAACGTCAAAGAGTGTGTGATTTGCTGAATGCACTCGTCACACCAAAGGAGATTTCAAAAATAGTTGGAGTGTCCATAAAGACTGTTTATAATGGAAAGAAGAGAATGACTATGAGCAAAACTATTACGAGAAAGTCTGGAAGATACTATTAAAGAAGAATGGGAGAAGTTGTCACCTGAATATTTGAGGAACACTTGCGCAAGTTTCAGGAAGCGTGTGAAGGCAGTTATTGAGAAAGAAGGAGGACACATAGAATAAAAACATTTTCTATTATGTACATTTTCTTGTGGCAAATAAATTCTCATGACTTTCAATAAACTAATTGGTCATACACTGTCTTTCAATCCCTGCCTCAAAATATTGTAAATTTTGCTTCCCCACCCTGTATATATATATATATTTTTTTTACTTTGACCTACTTTTCCCAAAACGTAATCACATCTATTCTGGGTCACTGGCAATCTATAAATCAAATTTTGTATGAATTCAACCAATAGTTTTGCTGCTAGAGTGCTAACAAACAAATAAACAAACTGAACCAAAAACAGTACCCTTTGCTTCCCCTTTGGGGGGGGGGGGGTAATAACTCTTCATTGGTGGACTGCACACATTGAAATTGCCTGTGATATATTTGCCTGTAAAGGTATGTCAACTGAGAGCTGTCTGCCCGTTGAACACTTCATGTCAACTTAATATCCACATAGCAAATTCACTGCGATATAAATGAACTGAAATCGCATGGAAATGTTTGGCATTCGTCCTCTGTGTTTTTATTTTGTGCTGCATTTACTCGCCTATTTCCAAACTATTATCTGGCAATTTTTCCATAATGGCTTTTTTCCAAACTGATTACAACTGATTTGTTTGTGCTACATTTTTCATTTGATCTCTTCCAATTGTGGCTCTAACAGCCTGCTGCAAAGAGATAAGTAAAATCTGTTTTGCATAGAAAGAGCCCCCCTCACTATCTGTTATTTTGATGCTATTGTTCCTGGTCCCAGATGCGAAAGTAATAGCTCTTCATCTCAATGACAGGCACTTGGTAGGAATGAGGCTTTTAGTGTGAAAATGACTTAATGGAAAGCTAAAAAAAAGGCCAAAATTAAAAACATTGCATGTAAAGTGAAGCATTTTCTTCATCAAGCCATCCCCAGGTGCATCCCACCCGTGGCTACGCATATAAATTATGGCCGCGCCACATCCATATTGACTCCACAGCTGTAAAGTAATGTCGCAAAGCTTGGGGTACAGTGGCAAATCTGTTTCCAACCGGATTTCGTCATCATCCTAAGCACTATCAATGCATTTTTGCCACTATTTACTTTAAGTCTCTCTGAGCCTCAAAGTAAATTGTACACAATGTGATGGACAATGGCATGCTCCAGAATGTCCTGAGGATGGAGAGCAGCCTTTTCATGTGATAACAGGCTCTGGATGGCAGTGGGGTTTTCACACGTGTCTAGCCAAGTGTTTCTGACAGCAGGAGGCATATAAGGCGGCCGTTTGTGCAAACCAGCACTAACCACATCAAAATGGAGCCTTTCATCTCACCAGCAGTCACTGAGACATATCATTCAAGGCTCAAAGCAGAAGACATCCTGGTGCAGCTGACCAAAGGCAGGGATGACGACGCCTAAAATCCATAGGGCTGCACTCCACTCATTCCCGGACTGGGTTTGACCATAGGCTCGAAATGATTATCACACATTTTCATACTGTATGTAGGTTTTCAGACTGAAAGCATAAAGCAGGGGTGTCAAACATGCGGCTCGGGGGCCAAATGCGGCCCGCGGGATCAATCTGCAAAGTGCAAAAATTACACTGAAGATATTAACAATCAAGGATGTTGTAGTCGTTTTTGTTCAGATTCCACATACAGACCAATGGGATCTCAACTAAAATAATAATAGCATAATAACCTGTAAATAATGACTCCAGATTTTCTTAGTTTAACCCACAGGTGTCAAACATGTGACCAAAACCGGCCCACCAAAGGGTCCAATCTGGCCCCTAGGATGAATTTGTGAAATACAAAAATGACACTGACGATATTAATAATTAAGGATGTTAAAATCATTTTAGGTCAATTCAATCTAAAGTGGATCAGACTAGTGAAATATTATCATAATAACCTATAAATAATGAAAACTGCAAATGTTCCTGTTGAGCCGCATTATGTAATAAATTCCCATTATGTAATAAAAGTTCAAAATGTAATAAGAATGTCACGTCATCTTGTAATAAAGCCACATTATGTAATAAACTGACGCATTCTGTAATAAACTACGTCAACACATTATATAGTACACTTTTTCACATTATGTAGTAAGTTATTACAGTTTGAGAAATTTATTAAAAAATGTACTTGACACGTTTTTATTAAAATAAAAAAAATGTAATAACATGGTTCATTATGTAATAACAATCCAAATTAATATAATTTCAGAGCAATTTAGAAGAAATTAGTCACAGGAGCTACAGGTAATGTAATCAGAACTTTATCCACACAGTTTAAATATTAATTTAGCACATTTCATTTTCCTGAAAATAAAAATGTGTCAAGTGCATTTTGTAATAAATTTCTCAAATTGTAATAACTTACTACATAATGCGAATAAATTTACTACATAATGCATTGAGGTAGTTTATTACAAAATGCGTCAGTTTATTACATAATGTGGCTTTATTACAAGATGACATGACATTCTTATTACATTTTGAACTTTTATTACATAATGGGAATTTATTACAGAATGCGGCTCGACAAGGATGTTAAAATCATTTTAGGTTAATCCAATCTAAAGTGGATCAGACTAGTAAAATATTATCATAATAACCTATAAATAATGAAAACTGCAAATGTTCCTCTTTATTTTAGTATAAAAAAGTAAAATTAGAAAAAAAGTTACATTTACAGACTATCCTTTGACAAAAAATATGAATATCCTGAACAAATGAACAATGAATGAACAATGTGAAATGTCTTAAGAGAAGTATGTGGAATTTTAGCAATATTCTGCCTGCTACTAAATCTTTAAGTTGTGATGCACATGTATAAAGGATCAACTTGGGTGTAATATTGTTAACAATGCACTTTTTTCGTTAAGAATTTTCAGGTTCTTCATATTTGTTCATGTTATGTTCGAGTACGGTTGGTAGGTGTAAACATTTTCATCATGGAATTTTACTTTTTTCACTCAAAAACACAGAAAACTTTGGAGTTGGCATTATTTATCAGTTCTTATCCTATTATTTATATCATTTTACTGGTCCGGCCCACTTTAGATCATATTAGGCTGTATGTGGCCCCTGAACTAAAATGAGTTTGACATCCCTGGTTTAACCCTTTCATGCATAGTGGTCACTCCAGTGGACAGTTATTGTCCAGCTGTTCTCTTGTATATTCATGGGTTTTGTTGTTTTAGTTCCATATCAGCCAACACAGTGGACACTAATGCATCATCCCATACACTGATATTCATACCATTACTGCGACTTTCCTGATTTTTTTTTTTTTTTAAATCTAAATCATTTGCTAATTGTTATTAGACTGTAATTTTATATATATATATATATATATATATATAATTTTTTTTTTTTTTTTTTTTTTTTTTTTTTTTTTTTGCATTTTATCTGAGTGAGTCATAACTAGTATTATAGTGTGTTCAAATGTGAGAAAACATCACATTAGCAGCATTAACCTCCTGAGACCCAGGAAAAAGAAAATTTTAGCTTTTTTCCATTAAACAATTGTCTTGATTGGAAACTGCATAATGCAACAGTTTGTTTTTTTTTGGTTTGTTTTTTCAAATATATTTTATTTATTTATTTAATTTTTGAATGGAATGTCCTTTGCAATGGACAGCATTTTTAAGTGGAATTGTCACACTTTTGTCCCCTACAGGGTAGGGAAGCAAAATTTACAATGAACATTTAGTTGTTTTTTCTCAGCAGGCACTACGTCAATTGTTTTGAAACCAAACATATATTGATGTCATAATCCTACCTAACACTATTATCCATACCTTTTCACAAACTTTTGCCCATATGAGTAATCAGGAAAGCAAACGTCAAAGAGTGTGTGATTTGCTGAATGCACTCGTCACACCAAAGGAGATTTCAAAAATAGTTGGAGTGTCCATAAAGACTGTTTATAATGGAAAGAAGAGAATGACTATGAGCAAAACTATTACGAGAAAGTCTGGAAGATACTATTAAAGAAGAATGGGAGAAGTTGTCACCCGAATATTTGAGGAACACTTGCGCAAGTTTCAGGAAGCGTGTGAAGGCAGTTATTGAGAAAGAAGGAGGACACATAGAATAAAAACATTTTCTATTATGTCAATTTTCTTCTGGCAAATAAATTCTCATGACTTTCAATAAACTAATTGGTCATACACTGTCTTTCAATCCCTGCCTCAAAATATTGTAAATTTTGCTTCCCCACCCTGTACAGAGGACAAAAATGCATTGCTGGGTCTCAGGAGGGTAAAAATGTTTTTATTTCATAGTTTTCACACAGTATGTCAGTAAATGCATGTTTCCTTACTTCAAAAATTAAACGCATGGTGTTCAGCTGAGTGGACATTTTTGTAGTGCCATGAAAAATACGTTCATAAAAAAAAAAAAAAAAAAAAAATCAATCACATTGTTTTTGTATGCCTAAAGATGAATAAAAACACTCAGGAAAAAAATATTGATTAAGGTTCTCATAATTCATGCATGAAAGGGTTAATGTGAAAAACATAATATTACATTACATCTATAAATAAGTAATGACAACTCCAAATTTTTCTTTGTTTTAGTGTAAAAACTTACATTAAGTGATGGAAATATTAACATTTACAAACTATCCAATAAACAATAAAATGTGAAAAACCTGACATTTTGAAAGTGAAATTTTAACATTATTCTTCCTGTTATTAAATATTTTGTGCCTTTTGTAGATCCAATCTGTAATATGCATATGTATAAATGGTAAGTTGAGGTGTAATATTGTTAAAATTGCACTTATTTTCCACAAGAAATTTCTTTTCTTTTTTTTTTTTTTCAGGTTATTCACATCATTTTTGTTTGAATAGTTTGTAAATGTACATATTTTTATAATTTAATTTTGATTGCACTAAAATGAAGAGAAAAAAACTGGAGTCATCATTATTTATAGGTTAATATTCTGTTGTTTTACTGGTCCGGCCCCTGGCATTAAGCATTAGACCTGTGGTTCTAGAACTTTTTACAGTGGAGTACCCCCTGAAATAAGCTTTTATAGCCAAGTATTCAATTGTTTTATTTGGTATTGGTTTATTGTTCTTATTTGTTGTTGTTTTTAATTGTATAGCCTTTTATGTTTTAATCTATTCTTGTATTTTATTCTTTGATTTAAGTTTTATCTATTCTTCTGTATTTTTATTTATTTATTTTTAATTTTTTTATTTTATTTTACAGTTCTATGTCTTTTAATCTGTTCTTGTATTTCACTCCGTTATTTTAGTTTTTATTTATTTTTCTCTACAGCACTTTGGTCCACTGTGGTTGTTTTAAAGTGCTTTACAAATAAAGTTGGATTGGATTGGAAGTACCCCCAACTCTCGCTTCAGCATTTTTGATTGGGAAAAAAAAAAAAGACAAAATTAGTTCCTGTGCCAACAGTGTCTGTTTATACTTTCAAAACTTTGTGAACAAACAACATATATTTAACTGTAATATATTAAAAAGAAACAACACATTTTTTAAAGTACATTTTGTGTGGAAGATATAAACTGAAAAGTGTCCTCTTTCATTGATGAGAAAAACAAATCAATAAATTTGTCATTAATGGAAAAATATAACCTTTCATCAACAAAAAATTAGTACTTCGCTACTCAAACTCATTTTGAATTGTATAAAATAGAAATGTTCTTAAAATGTTCCCAAAGCTTAGACAAGATGATAAAACAATAAAACTATTTGTTACTTATTGTGTTTTAATATTTCAGCATTAATTCTCATTTATTTGGTTTTCAGTACATGATGACTTATGTAACCCTTTAAAACCATTTGTATCATATTTGCTACACCAGGTTTTGAGACCTTTAGCTTACCAACAAGATCAATACTTTCCTTAAGAACTTGTTGAATATGACCCGATACGTGTTTTCTGCCCCCTTGTGGATTATCATCCTACTACAGCCATCATTAAATCATCCAACACAAGAGAAACATTTATACTGTTATTCTGTTGAAAATTTTTTAAAAATATTGAAATTATGTTGCCCTTCAAGGGAAATGCATAGTCTATGCAAGATGGCCGACAGTCAGAAAAGAAACCAGGTCAAATCAAACCATTTGTACATTGTTCTGACCACAGAGAAGAAACCTGAACTCATGCGCTATCTGTGGAATCGACACATCTTCTGCTTGATAAATAATGCCAGTGAAGTGGTGACATATTTTTGACAGAGTTGGTGAAATCATATTTGTGATGGAGGAAGTGTTAATCGTAGAAGTTGCATTTCGTGTTTGTAATTATTTTTGTCAAAACTTTTTCATTCCTATTCTGACAGATAAAATACACACAATACATTTTATGTGCGGTTGAACTCATTCAAGAGTTTAACCATAGGCTAATAGTTGATTAATATTTAGCTAATATAGGCTAATATGCACACGTTTCTCTCTTATGCATACAAATATTTTGGCTGCTTCCTAACCCCATATGCTTCCCTCACTCTTTACGTTAAAGAACATGTTTTCCTCTTTCGAGATGTTTCATGGGATTTAGTGAACATATTCACTGCAGTATATCCCAGCATATGTTTTTCTCTACACATAAAGCTGACATTACCACACCCACACGTTCTCTGTAATCTAGGAAAAAATTAAACGTCCACATCCCCTGTGTGATTAGACATCTCAGTTCCACGTCTGAAAACACCAGGCTAAATGTTTTCAGTTGGACTGTTTTGATTTCCTGTTTAGAGTCAAATTGGAAAACAGAGAAAATGCCACTGTCGCACAAGTTGCTTGATTACATTTTTCATTTGGGTGTGATCGTTTGTTCTCTGCAGGGAACAATAGTTGATGTCTATATTTGCATGGTGTACATTGTGCTGAATGTGGTCGTTTTGAGATACCACTGCAAGAATCAGCACTTTTTGTCCAGATCATGTTTGAGTGATTTCTGTGTAAACTGAGCCAAAGCTTTTTATTCACACAGAAAAACTGATGTCGCCAGAAATACAGAATTAGGTTCAAATCCTCTTGATACCAAAGGAAATGTTTGCTGCGAACATTTGCCTTTGCATCCTATCACTGACATTAACAGATTAATATTTATTCTAAAATAAGAAGAAGAAGCGGTGACAGGCACAACAAACCCCGCCCCTCGCACGTATTGTAGCTTATTTTGGCATCGATCCAGCTGATGTCATCATGTCTATGCATGTGCTGAGGTCAGCATATCAACTGCCTCTAAATATGTGCCAAGTTGGATGTAAATTGAAACAAAATTGATGTTTTTATAGACATGTGAAATGTCTCCCATATAAGTAAACGGGAGAAAAAACAGACTAAAAAATTCATAAAAAATGTTACCTGACCTACTTTTCCCAAAATGTAATCACATCTGTTCTGGGTCACTGGCAATCTTTAAACTTTTTAACAATTTGGTATGAATTCAACCAATAGTTTTTCTGCTAGTGTTAACAAATAAACAAACCAAACCAGAAACAATACCTCTTCCCTCCCCTTAGGGGGCAGGGTGTTTGCTCAGGTCCTGAAAGTCTTAAAAAGTATAGCATTTTTGCAATGCTGTTTTCCAGACCTTGAAAAGTCTGGAATTTTGTGTGAAAATCTTAAAGTATGAAAAATGTTTTTCTCCTCGTCAAATTTTACAGTATGCTCAAAGGCACATAACCTTGTAAGATAAGAAGAAAAACATGAGGAAAGCAAATAAAACTTGATATGACTTCACTAACCGGTCGGTACTGGAATGATTCTAGTGAAACTTTGTGTGATATTCATGCACTTTTATGATTTTCATTTGTTTTGAAAATATTTGCGTCAGTAAGACATAATTTACTGCAAAATATGCATTCATTCATTCATACATTTATTAAAATTAACTTTGTACTTGTTGTGTGTAGTAGAAATGTCAACCAAAAAGTGGGCACACAAATATAAAAGTACATGAAGTCAAGGTCTGGGGGAAAAAAATAACAGTTTTGAAAAAGTCTGGAATTTTTATTTGGATAAAGAGAAAGCACCTTGTTTTAGACTGAAATATATTTTATTGATACAATGTGAAATTTTAATGAAATTGCATCATCACTGACACATCAAACACCATCACATTCCTGTCGAACACATGTAGCACACACACCGACTGCAGGGTTAGTGATGTTGGGAACTGATACAGACCTTACAAATGGAGCTGCTGAGCTGTTGTGAGCAGCCGATCGCAGTCGATGCTGTTCTGACTGATCTGTGTCCTCATGGCAGTAAAAAGGCTTTCCTGGGTTTTATCACATGCTTTTATGTCTCTTCACTCAGCTACTTCACCTGCGTCTAGCTTTGTGTTTTTTCCCTCACATCAATACTGGCTTGCTGAACAATGTACTTCCTGTAGCAGGATGAGAATTTTTATCCTTTTTTCTTCATTTTTGCACATCTGTGTTAAGAAATAATCAAACACGAAAAGCAGTTTTGCACATTAAAAGAGATGGCAACCCCCCCCCCCCACACACACACACGTAGGCTTTTCATCTTGTCTTGGATGCATTTCATTTTCACTAATGGTTCCTTAAAATACACTTTATGGACATCAGTGTTAAAAGATGAACCTATTAGAAAAGAAACGTCTGAATTCAACGTGTTCTAGTACTTTCCATTCAGTGTATTTCAATAAAATAATCTCTTTCTTTCTCACTCATTTTTGCTTACATGTAATGTACAAATTCTGTGTTTGTGTCTTACTCGAATGTACTGACATTTTTTCCTCGTAGTGTAACAGACCGTAGTTAATCTGTGATCTGCTCGGATGATCCACCACAGTTTGGGATGCATGTGATGAGCTGAAAGTTGAATAATCATACTTTAGGCTACTGTCACTGACAGAGATTATGGATGGATGGATGGATGATCACTGTGTGTATTACATTTCTTCTCTTGTTCAATCACGACTATGAGAAAAGAAATCAAAAGAACACGTTTATTTGAGGTGACTGATGTTAAATGAGATCATTTGCTGCTGTTGTGTTTACGTAGCAGAACATGAAGTGGAGAGATTGAGAATATGTACTAGAACACAGCACATCTCCACCGGGTTTAACTCAACCAAACCCCATCGGAAAAAATAGGACCAATGGCCCTGTAGCTTACCGGCCAAATTAAAAGCTTTGGGAAATGTATCCAGATGCCATTTATTATCACCCAGTTCTGTGTATTTATTATATTATAGAAATAGCCCATGTTTTGGTCATATTCCAATCAGATCTGTAAAAAATGCAAATTCCAACTTGATATCATTGATACTGATTTATTGCATCAATCCACTTCCTGTCTGTTATAATGGGAAAATTTTTCAAAGTCGCACCAAATCCAGAATCAGATCAGGATTGAAATAACTTCAATACCTTGTGTTGACATCATCATACAGAAGCTGTATACCAAGTTTGAAGTCAATCAGAACTGGAGTTTGGGAGAAAAAGACAATTGAAACTTTCCCCCATAAGAGCCCATGTGAAATTTTCCATAAGTTCCTGGATCCAGAAGAAGATCCTGATCAGCATGTGGACAGTATGTTTTGGTCATCTCCCCATCAGGGCTGGACTGTAGAAATTTACACTGGATATCATTTATATTTACTGAGTTATTGCATCCATCCACTTCCTATTTCTTATAATGGGGAAATTTTTCAAAGTGGCACCAAATCCAGAATCAGATCCGGATCCAAATAATTTCCCTAACTTTTGTTGACATCATCATAAAGAAGCTGTATACCAAGTTTGAAGTCAATCGGAATTGTAGTTTCGGAGAAGAAGACGATTGAAATTTTTGTAACGGATGACAGACGACGATGCCGGACGCCGCATGACGACAATAGCTTACAGCTTGTCGGCCGGTAAGCTAATAAGATAAAAGAGAAAAAAATGAAGTTGTTTTCTTTGTGGATCTGCATTTTTTTGCCCCAAATTCTACCCTCTATCAAGTTTAGTAAAATTGGATAATTAGCTTGAAGATAATTCCACAGAGAGTGAGTAATAGACAGACAAATACAATCATGTTACCTATTTCTAAAATAATCTGGGAGAAAACCCTTTGCAATTACATAACATACCAATGTTCCACTAGGTCAGGGGGACCAAATGTCCTCTTTTGCCAGGACTGGTCCTCTTTTCACATCCTGTCCAGAGTGTCCGGGTGGTTTTTAGCTTTACAAAAACTTTTACAAAAATTTCAATCGTCTTCTTCTCCAAAACTACAACACTGATTGACTTCAAACTTGGTATACAACTTCTTTATGATGATGTCAACAAAAGTTAGTGAAATTATTTCAATCCGGATCTGATTCTGGATTTGGTGCGACTTTGAAAAATTTCCCCATTATAAGAGATAGGAAGTGGGTGGATGCAATAACTCAGTAAATATAAATGATATCCAGTGTAAATTTCTACAGTCCAGTCCTGATGGGGAGATGAGCAAAACATCATGTCCACATGCTGATCAGGATCTTCTTCTGGATCCGGGAACTTACGCAAAATTTAACATGGGCTCTTATGGGGAAAACATTTCAATCGTCTTCTTCTCCAAAACTCTAGTTCTGATTGACTTCAAACTCGGTATACAGCTTCTGTATGATGATGTCAACACAAGGTATTGAAATTATTTCGATCCAGATCTGATTCTGGATGTGGTGCGACTTTGAAAAATTTTCCCATTATAACAGATAGGAAGTGGACTGATCCAATAAATCAGTATCAATGATATCAAGTTGGAATTTGCATTTTTTACAGATCTGATTGGAATATGACCAAAACATGGGCTATTTCTGTAATATAATAAATGCACATAACTGGGTGATAATAAATGGCATCTGGATACATTTCCCAAAGCTCTTAATTTGGCCAGTGAGCTACAGGGCCATTGGTCCTATTTTTATAAATTAGCAAAAACGTCCAGTTTTTATTGTTTTTCGCAGGAAAAACGCTTTAAATGCTTATGTATGGGGGAAGCACAATTTCCACGTCCATCACTGTTCGTGCAATCGGAAAAGTTCCAGATCGAGCTGGAAGAAAAGACTTTGGGCTTTCCAGTGGCATATGGAACATTATGGCAGTGAAAGGCACTGATTCACACCAGCCTGTGGATGTGGGGATGGACGGATCTGGAGACGAACTATAGCAGGGCTGTCAAACATAAGGCCTGCAGGCCAAAACTGGTCCATGGTATGAATTTGTAAAGTGAAAAAGTTATACTGAAGTTATTTAGAGTCAAAGGTGTCAAATTAGTTTTGGTTCCAGAGCCACATACTGACCAATAGGATCTACAGTAAAATAATAACATAGAAACCTGTAAATGACTCCAAATTAATGTGGAAAAATCTATCTATCTATCCATCTATCTATCCATCCATCCATCCAGTTTAATACCTGTTGATCCATTAATCCTATCAATCCATATAAATAATTGGTGTAAAATACAGTTTGTCATCTTTTCATGGTCATCATATATGACCATTTGGACGTTCAGAGGCTCTGCAGTTACCATGGAAACACCGTCATCTTCTACAACATTGATTCACCAGTAAAACCCATGGAGTTTGACAAATGCAAAGGTTGTAAATGCTTTCTTTTATGTTCAGTTGTTGGTATATTTTGCTGATAAAGGTAACTTTTTCTTCTATTTTCTCTGATTTGATGTAATAACTTTTACATTTACCCTGAGCTTTAATGAACATTTACATGCTCAGTGAATTAAATATTGGAAAACAGATGATTGAAAAATGTAAAATACAGAAGATAATATTATAATAAATGGTGACATATCACTTAACCCTGTAAAGCCTGAACCATTAGATCATTGACAGAAAATGCCAGTTCTTTGAAACTGGAGCCTTTATCTGAACAACCAAAATTTTTATTTATTTTTTTCAAATATGAATTTCCATGTATGAGTTTCAATTTTGTATCATATTTGATACATCAGGTCTTAATGCTCAAATATTATTTTTGAACAAACAAAAACATCATATAACACAAACATGTCTAACAAATTGTTAATTCCTTTTCAAAACTGGCAAAGTTCTTCCTCCTTCCTCATTAATGACAATCTTGTAGTGTCACTGGAAAGGCCTCTAGTGAACGAATTCCTCCCCCCTGGTGGATTATCTGTGTATTGCATGTATCTAATTGTATACATCAGGTTTTTCAAGAAAAATCTGCAATCTAATATCACACTAATCATGTAGAGGGCTTCAAAACTCATGTAACAAATATGATACGTTTGGCGTTATAGGGTTAAATGGAGAGAAAATATTCTTACCATAAAAGTAGCACTGGATCTTAATGGGTTGAGAGGAAGGCAGAGAACTCTTGCTATCGAAGCGCTAGATGTTTTTACATGAAACTCCAAATCTATAGTAGCTACAACCCTGGAAACAATGAAACTTATTAAAGCACAAATGCGCATTCCACAAATATCGCTGCAATGTAATTCTCAAGGATAAACCAGCACGATATTAAAAGCTTATAAAAAAAAAAAAAAAGCCTTTGAAATCCATCTTGTTTAATCTGTCTACCAGCATCGTGTTCGTGCTCTTCCGGCGCTGTAGCACACCCCATGTTTCCTTCATTTCGCTTGCCTGGGGAGTGTGGATGTCTCTGGAGGCCTCCACTTCTGAACAAAAACGGCATTAATGAACTCTTTAGCCTGTGCAAATGCTTTCAGGAAAAGAACAGTACAAAAAAAAAAATACCTCTAATGCTTTGTGTTTTTTTTTTTTTTTTTTCTTCTTGATTTTCTAAAACGATCAGAGACCATCCTGAGTCACTAATTTTTGGCATTGAAAGAAACATTTTGACTGGTTTATCCCTACAGAGTTGGGGAAATGGGAAGAGTGAGGCATAGAGCGCAAGATCATTCTGCTTTGATTGTCAGATAGGGAGAATGGCGAGACTTAAATAAGCTCCGGGGCCAGCACTCTGGATTCTCTTTATAGCTCTGCCATCCCATGCAAAAAGGAATTTTGAATGTAGCTCTTACATATTTAATAGCCAACTTGTTTCACAGATGTTTCTCCAGACATTTTCTGCCTCATAAAACAGGTTATATTATTTTTTAATAAGCCAACATCTCCTGTTGTTATGAGGATAGACTATGAAGCCCATCAGGGTTGCTTTGATGTAAACGTTGACAGATAGATGCATAAACTGGAATGACAGGGCAAAGGGATGCAAACACAATGCTTACATGCAACTTTGTGACTGCTGTGCATAACATGGATAAGAAAAGAAAAGTTGTGTATTCAGTCCTTAATGTACGGAGATGTTTTGGTATCTGCCCAATTTCAGAAGAATCCTCTGAGCTCCGAGGATTAGTTGGCCGGCAGGAAATCAAAAGACAGACATCACTTCAGTCTCTGGTACATTGCATTTTTCACTCGCTCCATTTCTGACATTTCTAAAGATCAAATGATGTGTGTGTGTGTGTGGGGGGGGGGGTATGCCATCCACACTCGCTACTATTTATTAGTTACGACTTGAAGTGGTGCCTTTTGCCATTTAGTAACATGTGAACCACAAAAGAGTGCCAGAATCAACCCAATCATTCTGAAAACCATCGGGTACGTTTGCACCAAGTTCGCTATAATTTTCCAGTAATGTATTAAAGTGCGTACCTTTTGCCTTTTTGTCAGATGTAATATTCACTGAATCAGTGCTTCATTTTCTGACACTACTCGATTCCTTCTTCTGTCAAGTCGGTAAAACTAAAAGCTAACATCAGTAACAAGTAGCACTTTTGGATTTTGGGCTTATATTTAAATCTCCTGTGGTTCTGGATGCTGTACAGGATGGAGGAAATTCTGAAAACATAATTTCTCTACAGGGACATTAATGCCAACTTGACTCACTTGTTAGCTGTGAATTTTGATTGCCCCAAAAATAGCCGGTGTCTGCTGATTTCTGTCCTGATCTCAGACAGGTTATGCAATGTTGTGTTCATAATCATAACCATGAGATTTGGATGGATGTTAACATCACTCAGATTTATTTATCTTAATTTTGTACATTTTCTTTCATCCTGATACCACAGTTCAGCAAGACACTGGTTATAAATACTAGCGGCATTGTACCCTTGGTGCCATTGTACGATAGCATGACAGGCTCATCATCACTCAGATTTATTTCTTAATTATGTACATTTTCTTTCATTTTGATACCACAGTTAAGCAAGACACTTGTTATAAATATACATTTCTAAAGATCAAATAATTTTGTGTGTGTGGGGGGGTATGCCATCTACACTTGCTACAACTTATTAGTAACATGTGAACCACAAAAGAGTGCCAGAATCAACCCAATCATTCTGAAAACCATCGGGTACGTTTGCACCAAGTTCGCTATAATTTTCCAGTAATGTATTAAAGTGCGTACCTTTTGCCTTTTTGTCAGATGTAATATTCACTGAATCAGTGCTTCATTTTTCGACACTACTCGATTCCTTCTTCTGTCAAGTCGGTAAAACTAAAAGCTAACATCAGTAACAAGTAGCACTTTTGGATTTTGGGCTTATATTTAAATCTCCTGTGGTTCTGGATGCTGTACAGGATGGAGGAAATTCTGAAAACATAATTTCTCTACAGGGACATTAATGCCAACTTGACTCACTTGTTAGCTGTGAATTTTGATTGCCCCAAAAATAGCCGGTGTCTGCTGATTTCTGTCCTGATCTCAGACAGGTTATGCAATGTTGTGTTCATAATCATAACCATGAGATCTGGATGGATGTTAACATCACTCAGATTTATTTATCTTAATTTTGTACATTTTCTTTCATCCTGATACCACAGTTCAGCAAGACACTGGTTATAAATACTAGCGGCATTGTACCCTTGGTGCCATTGTACGATAGCATGACAGGCTCATCATCACTCAGATTTATTTCTTAATTATGTACATTTTCTTTCATTTTGATACCATAGTTCAGCTAGACACTTGTTATAAATATACATTTCTAAAGATCAAATAATTTTGTGTGTGTGGGGGGGTATGCCATCTACACTCGCTACAACTTATTAGTAACATGTGAACCACAAAAGAGTGCCAGAATCAACCCAATCATTCTGAAAACCATCGGGTACGTTTGCACCAAGTTCGCTATAATTTTCCAGTAATGTATTAAAGTGTGTACCTTTTGCTTTTTTGTCAGATGTAATGGTGATTTAATCAGTGCTTTATTTTTCGACACAACTCGATTCCTTCTTCTGTCAAGTCGGTAAAACTAAAAGCTAACATCAGTAACAAGTAGTACTTTTGGATTTTGGGCTTATATTTAAATCTCCTGTGGTTCTGGATGCTGTACAGGATGGAGGAAATTCTGAAAACATAATTTCCCTACAGGGACATTAATGCCAACTTGACTCACTTGTTAGCTGTGAATTTTGATTGCCCCAAAAATAGCCCATGTCTGCTGATTTCTGTCCTGATCTCAGACAGGTTATGCAACGTTGTGTTCATAATCATAACTGTCAGATTTGGCTGGATGTTAACGTCACTCAGATTTATTTATCTTAATTATGTACATTTTCTTTCATTTTGATACCATAGTTCAGCAAGACACTTGTTATAAATATACATTTCTAAAGATCAAATAATCTTGTGTGTGTGTGTGTGTGTGTGTGGGGGGGGGGGTATGCCATCCACACTCGCTACAACTTATTAGTAACATGTGAACCACAAAAGAGTGCCAGAATCAACCCAATCATTCTGAAAACCATTGGGTACGTTTGCACCAAGTTCTCTATAATTTTCCAGTAATGTATTAAAGTGCGTACCTTTTGCCTTTTTGTCAGATGTAATAAATAGGTTATGCAACGTTGTGTTTATAATCATACCCGTCAGATTTGGCTGGATGTTAACATCACTCAGATTTATTTATCTTAATTTTGTACATTTTCTTTCATCCTTATACTGTAGTTCAGCAAGACACTGGTTATAAATATGAGTCATTTTCGTTCAGAAAACTGAAGAAAGCAAGAATCAGACTTGTAATATTTTTCAGTGCTTTCCTTAAAGTTTAATTTTGGCGGTGGCGGTTTGTGTAGGTTCTCAGTGGTGTTGTACCTGACATAAACCACCTTTTAATATCAATAATATACCGTACAATAAATGCAATACATCAGGGTGCTGCATCACTGATGGATATCTCATGAGAATGAATGTCAATATTAAAACAAGAAACCAATAAACATAATGAACACAACTCAGCAGGTCTCCTTGAACCCTTGTGTGGTGTTCAGATTTTGGTTTTTCAGCCAGTGTTGGTGGGTGTGGTGGTCCTGCTGTATTTGTGGAATTTTAATTCAACATAATCAAACAATTTTATGTTTAAATACTCAACAGATGTTTACTTCATCCCAATTATAAGCAACATAAAAAGCACAAATGTTTAATATTTGCCTTTTGCCTTTGCTAGATCACATTTATTAAAGTGCTACTCGTTTTTAGTTTGGTTTTTTAATAAAATGTAATATAATCAAGATATGAGAGGGAAAAAAAAATCTTTAAAAAATAATTACTCATCATTAGTCTTTTAATAAAAAATGAAAACGGCATACAAGGGTAAACTCAGGGCTCGTGACTGCGACTGAATTACGGTCGCATGCGCCTGAGAATTTCGGCAGTGCGACTGTTTTTGAGATTACGGTCGCACGGTGCGCCAATAAAAAAATGAGCGAAAATTAATACGTGCGCCTAGAATAATGGCTGCAGAAGTAACTCGTCAGCTGAAAATAAACAAGCTCCACGCCCCGCTGACTGAAGCGGAAAATCTAGTCCCCGCCCCACTCGCGTGCGCAGGCGGCATAAACAAAGGGATCAAATAACTCCACCGATGTTTGAAACAATCTCCCGCCAAACCCGGTTAGTAGCGCTGGCGTTGTTCCAAGTATTTTCCCATGACGTAATGTATCCTGCAAGTCAGATGATCATGTTGCGCGAATCAACTTGCTACACGATCAGCTGACCGTAACCAGCGAATCGAGGAGCTAATGAATAAACAACAAGCGGTATCCAGACGTGTACATGATTCGTCAAAAGTTTCTGCGAGCCTGTGGGCGTTGTTTGTGTAAACAGGGAAGATGAAGCGCTCTATTTCGGATTATTTTTTGATGGCTTCTGTTTCAAAAGAGCGAGAGCGCCCGGAGCCACCAAAGAGCCCAGAAACCCCTGATGAACCGCACCAGAGCGATGTGGAAGATACTAAAGTATATACCACACATTGACAATTGTTTTGCACCTGTGTCAATGTAAGCTTTTTCTTTCATACTCTATTCAAATACTTTATTCTAGGTTGTTAACATTGCTTAAATACATATAGGAATATTAGTTGGTATGGCCAAGAGTTTTGCTTGTTCACCAAATTTTTTATATAATAGTGGTGCGCCTAGATTTTAGCCTGTGCTCCTAACTTTTTAGGGTTAGGAGCACAGTGCTCCTAGGTCAAAAAGTTAATTTTGAGCCCTGAAACTACAGCAACAGATGGACCACATAAATCAACTCGAGCAGAATCACCAATATTTACTAGAATCAAATGACAAAAACATAAAAAAATGTTTATACTCACCAAAACTACTGGATTGGGTGACTGGAAAAACAAATATTGAAATCTAAACCAATCTACGGTCCCTCCAGAAAAAACGTGATTATGCAATCGTATAATTCAATGCATGATCAAGCAAATAATGCACATTTTGTGGGGGTCTGCATTTCTTCAAAAAGGGCACATATTCACCACAATAATAGCATATTTTCATACAAAATTCAAAATATGCGGAGCCCGCTTTATTTCATAATCCCCGCATTTTTCTGCATAAAGTTAAAAAAAAATTGCATTATAACTTGACACGAGTAGTGACATAATATGTAACATGCAACGTCAACAGAAAAAAATCCTGCAAGATGAAGAAAAATGCAGCTCATTTACTTACAAAAATATCTGCAAAAGACAGAAAACCAGTACCCGATGTAACCCGATGAGGGTTAGTTAATAGTTAACCTTTGGACGGGAACTATCTGCTGCAGACATACGTACTTCCCTTTTTAATCACAAATGTTGGTCCCTCATCCCGCCGGATTGCCTGAATCCATGTCCACCTAACCTCACTGTCCACAGGAAAAGAATGAAAAGACAGATACACCTGGTTTTGGGAATAACAAGGGCAACCTGAAATGCTACAAAAACTCGTCTTCGCTTACGCCGTAGTTGCCCTGAAATGCGAGTAAGTACGATTCTGCGTCGATTGGGTATTTCCGGTAAAAAAAATATGGAAGATGTGAAAAAGGTCTATTATGTGAGTCCTGTGGGCATGTTTTTTTTTTTTTTTTGTTTTGTTTGGGTTTTTTTTTTCGCTTTTTTTTTTAAATGGAATTTTGCATTTTAAAACATTTCCCTGTGGTCTACATAAACTGTAAATGCTACGTTTAGGTCTGAATGCTTCATTAATTCGACTCCACAGGTCCATCTTCAACCCTATTTCTGAGTAATGACACCAGAAAGGTCGTTGAGCGCTGGCCCTTTAAATGCAAATGAGCCACTTCATGCCCCGCCCCCTCCAGGTTGTTGGCTGTGCTGCTCTGTCCCATTCAACCAACAACTGAACATTTTAGGCAATCGGCTCAAAGTTTGGACATATTTTCAGTTTTTACTACAACCACTGCTGCTGACAAACAATTATGTCGTACTCTGAGAAGTGTTCGTCGGACGTCTTGACCTTATATGTGCAAATGTTACGTCTACAACTAGTTATAGATGTAACAAATTAAGAAGGAATTAAAACTAGTCGTAAAAATTCACTCGATTTTTGCCAAAATTATATCTTTGCAGCACCTGGAGGGTTCAAATTCAAACTTTTGGAACTATTAGGGTCCAAATACACTATAAAACGTACCAAAGACTAATAAAAGTGGGTTTAGCTAAATATGACCCCTTTAAAGTTCCAGTCACTTCGAGGATAGTGGGGGTCACCAGTCCCTGGCACCGTTATTTAGGGGGTCATAAGTTTAAAAGTTTGGGACGCCCTGCCCTATTCCGTACGTGCGTGGATTCTGTTTAACCCTTTCATGCATAGTGGTCACTATAGTGGACAGATATTCTCCAGCTGTTCTCTTGTATATTCATGGGTTTAGTTGTTTTAATTTCATATCCTCCTGAGACTCAGCAATGTGTTTTTGTCCTCTGTAGGGGACTAAAGTTTGAGAGTTTTAATAAAAAAAACAAAAATGCTGTTCATTGCAAAGGACATTCCATTAAAAAATAAATAAATGAAAAAAACTTGCATTGTGCAGTTTCCAATCAAGATGACTGTTTAATGTAAAAAAAAAAAAAAAAACCTAAAGATTTTCACTTTTACCGTATCTCAAGCAGATATCAACCAACATAGTGGACGCTCATGCATCATCTACACTGATATTCAGACCATTACTTTAACTGCTAATTTTCTCAAACAAAACATTTTTGGGTTTTTTTTTAGGTATTATCTCCATGAAATGAGTAAAAACTAGTATTAGAGTATGAGAAAATATGAGAAAACATCAGATTAGCTGCATTAACCCTCCGGTATCCGGGTGCGCCTTTTAGGCACACTTTGCACTTTGTGTTAAAAAACTTCATATTATTTTTCACCATTTAAATAAGGTTAAAATTCAAAAGTTGTTCATTTTTGCATGATCTTTAAAATTCTGGCCACCAACTAAAATTTGCACATTATAAACAAAAGAAAATTACAAGACTAGCATCTGTCTCCCAAGTGTGCCTAAAACGTACTATTTCTTCCATTTGATATGAATGATTAAGGCTGACCTTGATTTACAAAAATAAAGTCAAATTAGAGCAGAATAATAAATCAGTATATAATATTTAATAGTTTGATTTTATAGGTGTGCATTTTACGCACACTTGGTGACAGATGCTAGTATTTTTGAACATTTAACCTAGCGCCAAAAATAATAATGCAAATTAACCAATGTTGGAGTTAATCATTGACAAACGCCAGGATGAAAAAATCAAATATGTGATCCACTTTTTATGTAGTATATTGAAAAAAAAATATTTTTTTGTTTTTCCATCCAAAAAAATGGTTTGTTTACATTACAAACATGGCATATAAAGGGTTAAAAAATTTGACAATTATTGAGTATTTGGCATTTTTATTTATGACTCAAGTTGATGAAAAAGAAATAAAAGTATAAAAGAATTAAAAACAAACTGTATGTACATTTTTAAAAAAAATTATTCCACAAGTTTGCCAAAAAGGCACACTTGGTGCTTAGTAAGGGCCTTGCTGGACGGGACACCAGAGGGTTAAAAATGTTTTTATTTCATAGTTTTCACACAGTATATCACTTTACGATGATGGGTTTTAAATATATGTGTCTTTGCTTCAGAAACTTAACACATGGTGTCCAGCTGAGTGGACATTTTTGTAACTCCATGAAAAATAGATTGATGAAAAAAATTCAATTGCATTGTTTTTTTTCATGCCTAAATAGGAATAAAAACACTGAGGAAAAAAATTTTGATTAAGGTTCTCATAATTCATGCATGAAAGGGTGTAAGGAGTGAGAAATAAAATAAAGAGACAATGGGAACTACATTTTATTTCAATCAGTACTTGACAAATTGGGCGGATAGTTAAACTGAACACAATGGGGGGGGGGGGGGGGGGGGGGACAAAAAAAAAAAAACTGCACCCAATGGGGAAAGAAACTGAATGAACAAGTTGAGAGAATATTATTAGGATCATTTTTTAGTGTCCGTGTTGACCTTTGAGTGGGAGTTTATAATGAACAGATAAGTATCCATGTAAAGGATAACCAGGCTCTGTGACTGTCAGAGTTGCATGTGTGACCATCAGCCAACTATACCAGCATCTGGTGAAGAACAGTAGTGTGGATCTAAGTCTGTTATGGTATGGTCCCTTTATCTACACACTGCAGATGAAAGTGCTGCCAGCCTGACTTCACCAGCTGGATTGTAAAGGCAAGCACGTAACATGATGATTTATGTAGTCGGTGAGCTGTGGTCTGTTTCTGTGGTTTCTTCATGTTCATTTTCCTCACGTCTGGAGATTTGCTGAAGGTTCTTTGTGCCCCACCACCACCACCACCACCTCCCCCTCCCACCTCCAGTCTAAACATATTGATAAGTTGGGCTTCAGATGAAATGTATAAAATGGATGAAATGAAAAACAAGCAGATCTGTTGTTGTTTGATGAAACTGGATAAACTGTAAAAATGTTTAGATGATATAGTTCTAGTTTGAGGTTTTATTAGTATTGATGGAGAATGTTTGTACACTGTAAAAAAATGACGGTAGAATTAACACCAAAGAGTTGTAAAATTGCAACATAAAAAAACTATAAGTGGCAATACAATGCGAAGTTGTTTATCTGAAAAGATTTTTGTGTTAACGATTAAATCAAATTTAGCTGTAGTTTTTACAGGAAGAGTATGCGAACAAAACCAGATTTGTACGTAGAAATTATGTATTTCTATTGTTTTTAGAAAATAAAACTGTAAATTGAAAAACATTGGGGTGTCGTTTAAACTGCAAGACCATAATGTTGAAATAACAGCATACTTGCTTTCTTTTTTCTCTTTTTTTAAAATAAAAAAGTTATATAAAAAAGTAAACATTTGACAATGTAACATTTTAAACTTGTAAATTAATGCATTGGTCGAATTGGTAGAGCGGCTCTTCCAATAACCAAAGGGTTGGTGGTTCGAATCCTGGCTCCGACTGTCCATATGTTAAAGTGTCCATGGAAGACACTGAACCCTGAATTGTTCCCAGTTGGACCTGGTGGTTTTGGAAAGTGCTTTGGACACCATGAAGTGCAATCCATTTACCATTGAATTCCAGTGTTAAATCTACATGTTTAAAATATTAAATCTATATGTTTAAACTGTTAAATCTACGTGTTTAAAATGTTGAATCTATGTGTATAAAATGTTGAATCTACGTGTTTAAAATGTTGAATCTAAATGTTTGAACTGTTAAATCTACGTGTTTAAAATGTTAAATCTACGTGTTTAAACTGTTAAATCTACGTGTTTAAACTGTTGAATCTACATGTTTCAAATGTTGAATCTACATGTTTCAAATGTTAAATCTACATGTTTCAAATGTTAAATCTACATGTTTCAAATGTTAAATCTACATGCTTAAAATGTTGAATCTACATGTTTAAAGTGTTGAATCTACGTGTTTAAAGTGTTGAATCTACGTGTTTAAAGTGTTGAATCTACGTGTTTAAAGTGTTGAATCTACGTGTTTAAAGTGTTGAATCTACGTGTTTAAAGTGTTGAATCTACGTGTTTAAAGTGTTGAATCTACGTGTTTAAAGTGTTGAATCTACGTGTTTAAAGTGTTGAATCTACGTGTTTAAAGTGTTGAATCTACGTGTTTAAAGTGTTGAATCTACGTGTTTAAAGTGTTGAATCTACGTGTTTAAAATGTTAAATCTACATGTTACTCCATAAATATGTTTACAGTCTGATGTGTTTTTTACAGTATTGTTCTGGAAACCACAGCTGTCAGTTTTATTCCGTAAAAACAGGATTTTTTTTTTATTATTATTTTTTTTTACAGTGTTGTGCTGTCTGTGATAAAACATAATGCACTTTATATATTTGGAAATTCATCTCATTCACAATGTGCTTATGAACATAGCTTGGCCTATATAGTGTACTTTAAAATTCACGATCCTTTACATTTTAAACAGCGTAAATTCACTTATATCACTGACTGAATTACACATCTGAACATTTTTTTCAAAGAAATGCAAAAATCCATTTATGAGGCTAGAAATGGTAAACGCTTCCACATAAAAGAGCAGATATACACAGCTAAAAAGAAAATAACTTTCATCACCTTGTCAAAGCTGCAGTCATGGGTTTCTGGGTCTCTGCTCGGCTCTTCTATGTATCTAACTCTTAAATCCTATTATAGTGCTTTAAAGACTGGCTGCTTGCAATGAATAGGTCTACAATACACTTTTCTCGTTCTGCACAGTGGGCATTTTTTTCTTTTTTTTTTTTTTTTTTTTTTTTTAGGTGGCTATTACTGTCACCTAGCTTGAAGACGAAGCTTTGGATGACGACCTTTTGAAAGTATTGGAAGTTTATTATAACCCTTTTAGCCAAGTTGATTCATGCTGAGTGAGCTGTGAATGGGGTCAAGGAGAGCATCACAGGTCCACATGTACCGCATCATTTAGAACTCAGAAGTAGATTTGATCACTATGTATACAGGGTGGGGAAGCAAAATTTACAATGAACATTTAGTTGTTTTTTCTCAGCAGGCACTACGTCTGTTGTTTTGAAACCAAACATATATTGATGTCATAATCATACCTAACACTACTTTGTGTACATAGTAATACAGAAAACATGCCTTAAAATGTGATTACACAGCAATAATTTAGCTTTTTGACAATTCTCACTTGTGCAACAAACACCGAAATAAGAGTTTAAACCAGAGTCATTCAACTGGGACTTGAAATTAATCTATTAACCGCTGTTTTCCAACCTTGGGGTCACCTGAAATTTCTAGTACTTGATTAAAATAATAAAAAACTAGAAGCACTCGGAGAGCGCAGACCTCCGCCAAGGCTGATCAGTGGCCCCCCCCGTGGGCCCCCCCTACGCCAAGGAGGTTATGTTTTTGCCAGGGTTTGTTTGTTTGTTTGTTTGTCTGTCTGTTAGTGTGCAACATAACTCAAAAAGTTATGGACAGATTTTGATGAAATTTTCAGGGTTTGTTGGAAATGGGCCCCCCCGTGGGCCCCCCCCACCCACCCCCGATCACCACCAAAATTTAATCATTTCTTCCTTATCCCATTTCCAGCAAACCCTGAAAATTTCATCAAAATCTGTCCATAACTTTTTGAGTTATGTTGCACACTAACGGACAGACAAACAAACAAACCCTGGCAAAAACATAACCTCCTTGGCGGAGGTAAAAAACTTACTAATAAAAAAATATATGGTGAGTAGAGAGAGACAATCCCAATCCATAACAGACATGACAAACTGTGAAGCTGAAACTGAAGCACTGTGGTACTGTTTATCTTTCAAATGTTCATTGTGGTCGGTTTCAGATGCTGCAGCTCTTTCATAATTCATAGTTTGTGTTCTGGTTTGTTCAGTATTAATTGTCAGCCTTGTAAATCCAAGCTGGACTGACTGTACATATCCTGACCAAGGAAAATAAAATTCTCACTTTTGCAGTAATCTACACCTGGCTTTACTGCCTCCGTCCATAATAATATACATTACAGGGTGGGGAAGCAAAATTTACAATGAACATTTAGTTGTTTTTTCTCAGCAGGCACTACGTCAATTGTTTTGAAACCAAACATATATTGATGTCATAATCATACCTAACACTATTATCCATACCTTTTCACAAACTTTTGCCCATATGAGTAATCAGGAAAGCAAACGTCAAAGAGTGTGTGATTTGCTGAATGCACTCGTCACACCAAAGGAGATTTCAAAAATAGTTGGAGTGTCCATAAAGACTGTTTATAATGGAAAGAAGAGAATGACTATGAGCAAAACTATTACGAGAAAGTCTGGATGTGGAGGAAGCAACAAAAAACGTACCAAAGCTTTTATTAAAGCTCTCAAATCCAAAATCCTAAAGGATCCAACCAAATCCATGAGAAAAATGGCAATTGAACTTGAGGTAGACAACAAGACCGTTAGAAATGCAGTAAAATATGATTTGAAGTTAAAATCTTACACAACACCAAAACACTTGTTGACAACAGCAACAAATCCAACTTTAGCAATTTTTATGGCTGCCTTCTAGCCCAGATCTAAACCCTCTGGATTCTGCTATTTGGGGCGTTTTAGAACATGTTACCAATAGAACATCACACAGCAATGTCGACTTTCTTAAAGATACTATTAAAGAAGAATGGGAGAAGTTGTCACCCCAATATTTGAGGAGCACTTGCGCAAGTTTCAGGAAGCGTGTGAAGGCAGTTACTGAGAAAGGAGGACACACAGAATAAAAACATTTTCTATTATGTACATTTTCTTGTGGCAAAGAAATTCTCATGACTTTCAATAAACTAATTGGTCATACACTGTCTTTCAATCCCTGCCTCAAAATATTGTAAATTTTGCTTCCCCACCCTGTATTTTAGTGAGATTGTTTACAATACTACAGGTGTTTGAAATATAATTTTAATTGAGATATTGAACTTTTAGGATGAATTGTTTTAGTATTCAATAGTTATTGTTTTAACATAGGATTCTTTTGGTTCATCTGTTTTATTTCAATAATGTTAACAGTGAGTTCTTTGTGACCAGGATGTATGTAGTACTCTGTTGTACAGGGTGTCCCATAAGTCTCCGTACATAGGAAAAATAAACGTTTCTTGACATAAACCATTTTTATTTATATAATATGCTCTATATGACTGCCATTTTGTCAGGAACAAATTGATCCAAAACACTTCCTGTTTTTTTTAACATGACAATAAGTTTTGCCACAGCGTCGTGTGTGATACTCGTCCCATGTTTTCTGTTAAATGCACTTACAACCATACGACTGCTTGCTGAACCGGCCATCAGGATGATTTCAATTCGTTGCTCTTTATTCAAATGCATTCTTTGGGTTATCTGAAATATAAAGAAATACATGTTAGAACCATATATGTATGGAATGTATTATGTCTCCTATGTATGGAGACTTACGGGACACCCTGTAGTTTAAATATTTTGTCAGTAGGTTAACCCTTAGGGGTCCATGGTCACGGCCCTGTGACTGAATCACATGACATTTTCAACATGTCATAGCAGCAGAAGTCAGTCATGTAGACCCCGGGGGACAATTGCATTCGAAAGTGCAGACTTCAAACACTCTCCTACTTTTTATTTGATGTTGATAGAGTAAATACAACAGGAGATATGATGTTCTGAAACCGGAGCAAACAAGGGATATAGTGTTACTATAGCGATATAAAGCAAGCGTTATATTTCTGACCATATTTTCCTCATTTTTTCCTCATATAATGTTATTATAGCGATATAAAGCAAGTGTTATATTTCTGACCATTTTTTCCTCATATAATGTTATTATAGCAATATAAAGCAAGCGTTCTATTTCTGACCATATTTTCCTCATTTTTTCTTCATATAGTGTTATTATAGCGATATAAAGCAAGCGTTATATTTCTGACCATATTTTCCTCATTTTTTCCTCATATAATGTTATTATAGCGATATAAAGCAAGTGTTATATTTCTGACCATATTTTCCTCATTTTTTCCTCATTTTTTCTTCATATAGTGTTATTATAGCGATATAAAGCAAGTGTTATATTTCTGACCATATTTTCCTCATTTTTTCTTCATATAGTGTTATTATAGCGATATAAAGCAAGCGTTATATTTCTGACCATATTTTCCTCATTTTTTCCTCATATAGTGTTATTATAGTGATATAAAGCAAGTGTTATATTTCTGACCATATTTTCCTAATTTTTTCCTAATTTTTTCCTCATATAGTGTTATTATAGCGATATAAAGCAAGCGCTATATTTCTGACCATATTTTCCTAATTTTTTCTTCATATAGTGTTATTATAGTGATATAAAGCAAGTGTTATATTTCTGACCATATTTTCCTCATTTTTTACTCATTTTTTCCTAATATAGTGTTATTATAGTGATATAAAGCAAGTGTTATATTTCTGACCATATTTTCCTAATTTTTTCCTCATTTTTTCCTCATATAGTGTTATTATAGCGATATAAAGCAAGCGTTATATTTCTGACCATATTTTCCTAATTTTTTCCTCATTTTTTCCTCATATAGTGTTATTATAGCGATATAAAGCAAGCGTTATATTTCTGACCATATTTTCCTAATTTTTTCCTCATTTTTTTTCCTCATATAGTGTTATTATAGCGATATAAAGCAAGTGTTATATTTCTGACCATATTTTCCTCATTTTTTCCTCATTTTTTCCTCATATAGTGTTATTATAGCGATATAAAGCAAGCGTTATATTTCTGACCATATTTTCCTCATTTTTTCCTCATTTTTTTTCCTCATATAGTGTTATTATAGCGATATAAAGCAAGTGTTATATTTCTGACCATATTTTCCTCATTTTTTGTCTGTTTTCAAAACGTAAAAAAACTGGCTGAATCTGTGGATTCTAATCCATAGATTTCGTTAGCGTAGCAGGTAAGGGTGAGAATGACCCCCGCCTGAACTGGATGTGGAAACTGGGAGGTTGGGGGGGTGAGAAAACCGGAGAAAACGCCTATGTAAAGATATGCTTTTATGTCAAATAATTGAGTATGGTTTTAATTTATTACAATTTAAATTTTATATATCTAATATTTGGAACCAATATTCACTTTTAAAGTCTTTGAAAAGGTTTGTTAAGCATCTTTGTGTTATTTATGCAATAAATTATATACATTTTTCAAATCGAATTTTATATTTTTTTGTGTTTTTTGTGTTGATATAGTAGGTTAAAGTGAAAAAAATAATAGACAGATGACATAGATGAAGTGCTGAAAAAAAACATACCAAACATGAGTATAATTAACATTTCTATATATAGGCTAGTATATAACGGCAAAATCAAAAGTACTCAAAAATGGCCAAAATAGGCTCAGACCCCTTAGGGTTAAGCTTGTTAAGATAGGAAACATCTGTCTGCACAAGAGTTAAGTTTGTGCTGTTCTTCCTCTAGATAACAGGTGTCAAACATGCGGCCTGGGGGGCAAAACTGGCCCACCAAAGGTTCCAATCCGGCCCGTGAGATGAATTTGCAAAGTGCAAGTTAGGGCATCAAACTCAAAAATAATATCATAATAACCTATAAAGAATGACAACACCATTTGTTTTCCTTTGATTTAGTGCAAAAAACATTAAATTATGAAAGTGTTCACATTAAAAAAGTATCCTTTAACAATAAAATGTGAATAACCTGAATAAATACGAACAACCTGAGATGTCTAAAGAGAATTAAGTGCAATTTTAACAATATTTTGCCTGTTACTACATGTTTTATGCCTTTGTAGATCTGCTCTGTAATGCATATGTATAAATGATAAGTCGAGGCGTAATATTTAGTGATTTTTTTTTTTTTTTTTTGATTTGGTGATTTATTCCAAACATGCAATGAAATTTAACATATATGCACTTGCAAAACATACATAATAATACAAATATCAAGAATCATAACAATCTTAGTCAGAAGAAAAGCACAATAATTCTATTTACATTTACCCGAAAAGGGGTAGGAAGAAGTATAACTTATTTAACCCCACCCCCTCTCCCTACAATATTATTAATATATGTCCCACTTCCTTTTACATTACTCTTCTATATTTATCTATCTATTCACACACACACTCATTCATCCATATACACGCATACAAATACACATATAATCTCTTACCAATGTCTTTCTTAGTTGTGGTAGCGAACAAATAAACAAATAATAACTAACTCAAGGAAGGAAATACAGTCTACTCTCGTTATACCGCCAACTTCTGTTCACGGCCAAATTGGTGGTATAGCGAAAATGGCGTTACAATGGGTTGCGTCCATAATGTGCATGTCTTTACAATATGATGTCTATGCTGCCTCCGTTAACCCGTTCTAATTGCGTTTCTAAATAAATCTTGATTCTGTTATGTTGTAAGGGATCATTTAAAGTGGGGAAACATTTTAAGCATTATTATACCGTGTCGGGAAATGACACCCCATCATCTTGAGGCTTTGGCTTAATCCCACATCCTCTTCCCGACATCCTGACCTACTGAGTGTTCTGCGATAAATGAACGGTGGCCGTTCCGTAGACCTACTCGTAGCTTGTCGCGATCAGCGTCTGGCACGTTTGTTTCAGTGCATTGTTAAAATTTATGTGTACTCGATGGCAATCACGCTGGCGGTATAACGGTTGGGAAATCAATGGTATAAGTGTTGTTTGTGCATGGAACTGGGCTGGCGGATGGCGATAGGCGGAAATGGAAATGTTCCCATATATACTCTAGATCAGGGGTGTCAAACTCATTTTAGTCCAGGGGCCACGTTCAGCTAAATTTGATCTGCAGTGGGCCGAACCAGTAAAATTATAATATAATAATATATAAATAATGTCAACTCCAAACTTTTCACTATGTTTTAGAGTGAAAAAAGTAAATTTACATTATGAAAAGATTTACATCTACAAACTATCCTTTCAAAAGATGTGAATAACATGAACAAACTGAAAAAATAAGTATAATTTTAACAATATTCTGCCTCAGCTTATCATTTACACATGTTCATTATAACTTACAGATCACAGTGGATCTACAAATACACAAAACATTTAATAACAGGCAGAATATTGTTAAAATTGTACTTACTTCTATTAAGAAATTTCAGGTTGTTCATATTTGTTCAGGTTATTCACATTTTTTGTGAAATTATACTTTGTTTTAGTGAAAATATATGAAAATATTTACATTCATAAATATAAAAATTTGGAGTTGTCATTATTTCTATGTTATTATGATAGTATTTTACTGGTATGACCCACTTGAGATTGAATTTGTCTGAATGTGGAAACTGAGCTAAAAGGATTGTTAATACATTAATGTAATTTTTGTATTTCCCAAATTCATCCCAAGGGCCGGACTGGACCCTTTGGCGGGCCGGATTTGGCCCCCGGGCCGCATGTTTGACACCTGTGCTCTAGATATTTTACTTTAACATTTCATTCATTAATTGTTGAATTTAAAAGAACAATAAATAGGATGTTACTCAGGAAGTACTCAGTACTTGAGTAATTTTTTCATTAAGTACTTTTTTTTACTTTTACTTGAGTAATTATTTGGATGACTACTTTTTACTTGTACTTGAGTAATATGTTTCTAAAGTAACAGTACTTTTACTTGAGTCTAAGTTTTGGCTACTCTACCCACCTCTGGCGCTGAGTGTCTACCTTATTTGTGGTCTGAATAAATTTTGTCAACTTTGAGACCGATCTGAATCCACACTCATCCCTGGAGCTTCCAATAAAAGAACACATTAACATGTTTCACTTAATTTTAGGATCTCCTCTTTGTCTGCAAACAGAAAACAATAATATAGAAAAGTCAGCTGTGCACACACATTAACCTATAATCATCATGAGTCAATTCTACTGGTAAACCACCTTTCTCATATTGTTCAGAATCTCTTTATTATAACACAAGTCCCACTAAACCTTACAAATCCATCCAAATCCGGCCTCCTCCCTTTCATGAATGAAATTAGCGCATGAATCTGAAGGCAAGAGGCCGCTTAACATTCACAGCTCATCCTGTCTGTATATTCATGGAAAGAGCAGTGATATTTTGTGCAGGATTTAATAATAAAGATTAGAGTAGGGCGATGCCTTCAAAAATGGCATGTCATGATTCTCATCGATCCTGTGAAACATGAGGATAGACGTTGACGTCGTGAGGGAAAGGAGAAGAGCAAAATATGCAGGACTACAGGGTTCCCACGGGTTCTTAAAAAGTCTTAGAAGTCTTGAATTTACAAATCTGCATTTAATACCTTCAAGTCTTTGAAAGGTATTACATTTGATTTGGTAGGTCTTCGGTTATGTTGCCATAAAGTGGTTGGCTGTATTTGTTTAAATGCCCCCCGCATAGCCATATTAATTTAAATTAATTCATATGAACTCCAACGGATAGTAACTGATACAAATACATTATTACAAGTATTAAATAATTTAAGTCATTGTTGTATTGTGACTACCTCCGCCGCTACTGCCGCTGCAATAATACTAGCAAATTAGACTACTGGTATTATTATGATTATTATATATTTTTGTATTATTACATCTATTATTATTTTCCCCTTCACTCCCCCCTCTCTCTTTCTCACTTCCATTCACACTCCCCTCTTCCCCTTTTCCCTATCGCCCCTAACCAAGCTGTATTGTTTAGTTGTTCTTTACATTTTATGATATTTTTCATTATAATATGATGTTGTCGTTGTTGTTTGTCAGTACTCTGTCATTGTTGTTGTTTTTGGTTAGTTTATTCGCTTGATTTTCTCTTTATATGTTGTTGTTCTTTTTCTGTCCACAATGTCTTGATAACTATCACTAATAAAAAAAAAAAAATAAAAAAAAAAAAAAAAAAGGAACCAGAAAAAATAAATAAATGTGTCTGGGAAATGTCCAAGCTGCAAAGAAACCAACCCAACAATTTACAGGGTGGGGAAGCAAAATTTACAATGAACATTTAGTTGTTTTTTCTCAGCAGGCACTACGTCAATTGTTTTGAAACCAAACATATATTGATGTCATAATCATACCTAACACTATTATCCATACCTTTTCAGAAACTTTTGCCCATATGAGTAATCAGGAAAGCAAACGTCAAAGTGTGTGATTTGCTGAATGCTTTCGTCACACCAAAGGAGATTTAAAAAATAGTTGGAGTGTCCATAAAGACTGTTTATAATGTAAAGAAGAGAATGACTATGAGCAAAACTATTACAAGAAAGTCTGGAAGATACTGTTAAAGAAGAATGGGAGAAGTTGTCACCCCAATATTTGAGGAACACTTGCGCAAGTTTCAGGAAGCGTGTGAAGGCAGTTATTGAGAAAGAAGGAGGACACATAGAATAAAAACATTTTCTATTATGTACATTTTCTTGTGGCAAATAAATTCTCATGACTTTCAATAAACTACACTGAACAAAAATATAAATGCATGACTTTTGTTTTTGCTCCCATTTTTCATGAGCTGAACTGAAAGATCTAAAACTTTTTCTGTGTACACACAAGGTTTATTTCTCTCAAATATTGTTCACAAATCTGTCTAAATTTGTGTTAGTGAACACTTCTTCTTTGCTGAGATAATCCATCCACCTCACAGGTGTGGCATATCCAGATGCTGATTAGACAGCATGATGTTTGCACAGGTGTGCCTTAGGCTGGCCACAGTAAAAAGCCACTCTAAAATGTGCAGTTTTATCACACAGCACAATACCACAGATGTCACAAGTTTTGAGGGAATATGCAATTGGCATGCTGACTTCAGGAATCTCCACCAGAGCTTTTGCCTGTGAATTGAATGTTCATTTCTCTACCATAAGCCATCTCCAAAGCTGTTTCAGAGAATTCATGAAGAAGACTGTACGAGGAAAATGGTGGTCACACCAAATACTGACTGGTTTTCTGACCCCCCTGGACCACCCAATACAGTAAAAGTGCACATTTTAGAGTGGCCTTTTATTGTGGCCAGCCTAAGTCACACCTGTGCAATAATCCTGCTGTCTAATCAGCATCTTGATATGCCACACCTGTGAGGTGGATGGATTATCTCATCAAAGGACAAAGGAGAAGTGCTCACTAACACAGATTTAGACAAATTTATGAACAATATTTGAGAGAAATAGGCCTTTTGTGTTCGTAGAAAAAGTTTTAGATTGTTGAGTTCAGCTCATGAAAAATGGGAGCAAAAACAAAAGTCATGCATTTATATTTTTGTTCAGTGTAATTGGTCATACACTGTCTTTCAATCCCTGCCTCAAATATTGTAAATTTTGCTTCCCCACCCTGTATAATAAAATTAGGAACCAATTATTGCTAACTTTGCAGGCCCCATTTAGAATCGAGGTGTTTTTGTAAATAAATACATTTTCCTAAATTCCAGGGGTCACACATTTTTTGCTGGTATGGCCATGAAATACAATGTAAAATGGGCATTAAATTCTGTTCTAAGTAGTCTTAAAAAGGTCTTAAAAAGTCTTAAATCTAACTTGAAGAAACCTGTAGGAAGCCTGGACTACTCTGTTGGCAGTAAGATGAAAGCAAATGATTTTTTCCTCTTTACAAATCTGCTGAAACTTGTTTCTAATGAGGCCTTGAAACATGTTTGTGTCTTGAATAAAGGAGTTGTAGTGGCCTTATGTAAGATGACAAAAGCTCCATCTACAGTACACGAGGGCTCATCACGAACAATATCTGATGGCCTTCAGACACAGGTATGAGTTCAACCCAACACAAAGTTGGCAAGTTCTGGACTGAGATGTTAAACAGAGTTCTCCACCTTCATCATCAAAGCCTCAAGGATGGTGTTCACTCCCCCTGTAGAGTTTGCAGAATTGCAGAATTAAAAGAGCATGAAGCAGTGCATGGTGGAGGAACACGTTACATTATTTGCTTATCTTGACATTTCTTGCTTCATGTACGCATGAAAAAATCAGCCAAAGGCAAACTTCACCAAATTTGCAGACTGGAAGCTACATCTTTCAAAATGTAATTACTTTTTTTCCATTATGCGAAATGATTCTTTATTAGAGCATGACCGATTAATCGGGCCGATTATAGCGTATCACTGATTAATCAACATCGGCCAATATGTAACCGATTTATTAACTTTTTTTGCTGCGGAGGTTCTATCGCTCGCTGCTCCTTTGCGTGTGTGTGTGTGTGTGTGTGTGTGTGTGTGTGTGCTGCCCGGAGAGTTAGAGGAATAGTAAAGCGTGTCAGTTTCACTTTCACTTCCGCTCGGACAATCACACTATCACCCCCACACACAACAATCATGGAATCCCAGACCCACCCCCAGTCCCAAATTCACGGACCGCTACCCCCCCAGTCTCCACCCCACACACACACACACCCATGTCAGTGCACTTCCTGTCTACCTCACAATTTCATTCTGCAGGCACGACTGGATATTAATAGTGTAGGGGAGACTGGGGACAGTTGTAACACGGGTCAGTTGTAACTCTTGCAACTGCACTAATCAGGACCAACTTAAGGCTCACCTAATTCACTCTGCACATGCTCAGTTTAGTCCTTAGTCCACATGGGAAGTTGTAGTACCGTGACCCAGACACATCAAAATTTGTAAGGGAAAAAATAATTTTGTGGTAAGAAAAATTTTTTGCTCTAATTATTTTTGTGATTGCATAGTTTGTTTTGTAGTTGGACTCATCAAAGGTAGGTGTCGCTTACATTTTAAAGAATGATTTACCAAACAATTTTTATGTCACTACTTATAAAATATAGACTCACATCTTTTTCTAAAGTCTGTTCTTCCCAGCATAAAAACTACCACATCTAAAACCCGTGGTTCCCCACAGGTCACAGACTAGTCTAATATCAGACTATTTTACAGCGTTTGAAAGTTGGGTCAATTATCTTTGTGAGATAAACAAAGATTTATGCAACTTAATCCACCTGTCCACAATTATATAATACAAGATTATTATATCCTGTGTAGATCAATGTTCTTATTTCATATATTGACCGATATATTAGACATCAGCTTTTTTTTTATCCCCCAATATTGGCATCGGCCCCAAAAACCCCATATCGATTGGGCTCTATTCCACTGGTCAACAACAAAGTTATTGTTTAAGTTTTTTGAGCTGATTTAGGATAATTTTGGTGTGCTGAATCCAAAAATCACATTAGTTTTGCTCAATCAGGTCAACTTTCTGAACTATGGTACATATTGGCTTTTTAACATTTTTGCTTACATTTATGGGCATTTTCACATCATATGATACAAAATTCTTTCATATTTCTTGCAATAAACGAGTTCTGAAGATTTTACTTTTGCCAATTTATAATTAATGGTTCTTTTAATATTACAGGTGAATGAAATGGCTTCAACTAGAAGATCTTGCAAAAATAAGCCTGACGTATTCTGCTACATCTGCGGTGAATACACCATTGTACCTAACAGGAATCAAGTCACAAGTTTCATAAAGTGTGCTTACCAATCTTATTTTGGTATTAAACTTGGTGACCAAGATAAAGTTTGGGCACAGATTGTGAGAAGATCAAATTTTTCAAAATCAAATTAGCAAAAAAACCTGACCTGATTGATAAAAACAGATGTCATTTTTGGATTTAGCGGTGCAAAATGGTCCTAATTCAGTTGAAAAAACCTAGACAACTTGCAAAAAACATTTTTTTGTAACCCAGTGTTCTCTATCATACTTGTAGCCATGTTCTTATAAGTACTGAAGGCTATGTGTAGCACGTGCAGTAGTCTATAATACAGTGTACTAAACCATATATTTAAATGGTGTGGAAATAGAAGTAAAATTTTTCGGTGTCATCATAGATAGTAAACTGTGTTGGAAACTCCATTTTGAGTATATCCTCTTAAGACCCCGCTATGGGTTTTCTGTCCACATTTGTAGACAAGAGTTTCACAACTTTATACAAAAAAAAAAGAAAAAAGAAAACTGTCCACCACAAAGGACATTCCATAAAAAATGTAAAAACTGCAAAAACTGTTGCATCATGATGTTTCCAATATAGGCACTTATTTAATAAAAACAAAAAAAGCTTGTACTTTGCTGACATTTCCTTGGTCTCTGGTACAAGTACAGGGTGACCCAAAAAAACGGGAATTTTTGAAGTACGTATTGGCAGACATGAGCAAGTGGCAGTTCCGCAAGACAGTGACCTTGAGCAAGTAAACACACCCCCATTTTAGTAACCATTGGCGGCTGTGCAAGAATTGTTCGGTAACCGTGTGATCTCAAGATTCGGTAACGTTCCCTGGCCCCCTAGATCGCCAGATTTGTCCGTTTGTGATTTTTTTCTTGTGGGGCTATCTCAAGACTGAAGTGTACACGACTCAACCAAGAACTGTGGATGAGTTAAAACAGAGAATTCAGGATGAAATTCTCAGTATCCCAGCTGAGATGTTGCAGCGGCCAATGAGGAATCTCAACAGCAGATTTCAAGAATGCATTCGTACAGGAGGACGCCATCTACAGGAAGTAATTTTTAAAAAATGAAAATTCCATCATTGTTTCTTAAATGGCATGGTTTAAGGTTTCAATTACTATGAATAAAATATTTTTCTTCCATCACTCTTGGTTTTATTGGATTGTTAAAAAGTTCCCGTTTTTTTGTGTCACCCTGTATTTATTTAGAATACTTCTTGCCGCCGGCAAAAAAAAGCCATCACCAAATACTGGCTGAAAAAGGACCCTCCCGTAATTTCCTTGGTGATAAAAATTGTCAACCAAATCCATTTAATGGAAATGATGACATACAATCTCCGCCTACAACAGCATAAGGGTGTAAAGCACTGGAAAAAATGGGACTTTTTCATTCAATCTGTGGACAGTAAACAGTATGTAAATGTCTGAATGTACCTGTGACCTGTGACTGTGTTTCTGTTTGTTTTGTACTTTATATTAACCCTTTCATGCATAGTGGTCACTACAGTGGACAGTTACTCTACAGTTTTAATCTTGTATATTCATGAGTTTTGTTGTTTTAGTTCCATATCAACCAACACAGTGGACACTTATGCATCATCTCATAAACTGCAATTCATACCATTATTGTAACTTTGTTGTTCTTGGTTGGTTCTTGAGTGGAAATTAATTGTTAATATTTATTTTTTGCATATTATCTCCATGAAGTGAATAATAACTAGTATTAGAATATGTTAAAATGTGAGAAAACATCAGATTAGCTGCATTAAACATGGTTTCATTTCACTGTTTTCGTATCACTTTATGATATTGGGTTTTAAATACATGTTTCTTTGCTTCAAGAATAAAATTCATGGTGTAGCTGAGTGGACATTTTTGTAACTCCATGAAAAACAGGTTGATTTAAAAAAAAAAAAAAAATCAATCACATTGTTTTTTTTTCATGCCTAAAGAGGAATAAAAACACTCAGGAAAAAAAATTGTGATTAAGGTTCTAATAATTCATGCATGAAAGGGTTAAAACAATAAAAAATAAAGTACAAAAAAAAAACAACATTCATTCATTCATGTTTTATCCATTCTTTGACCTGCGTAGTCCTTATGAGAGGTACAGGATAGCATATACAGTATTATTCCAAATTATCCTTCTCTGTGAAGTGCAGATCTCTGAATACTGACTGCTAAATGAGTCAGGCTTATTCCAGCTGCCTGGCACAACAAACTGGTGGAAAAACTTTGAGGAAAGTCTCTGCTCATAAAGTAGTGTTGGCCCAGACACTAAATGAGAGATCTGATTGGCTCTTGTATTTAAGTGGCAGTTTCTCTCCGTTATCCTCAGTCCCAGCTGTAGACCAGAATAGATGAGTGACATGTGCCATGTGGATTTAGGAAGTAGGATTCATCTAAGTAGCCATCTTGTTTCAAAGTCAGGGAAATCCAGCCAACATGAACACATTTATGCTTTTATCGGCTTAACATGCTGACAAGATGAGAAGGCTGGGCGTTGTTATATCCAACTTAGTTTCACCATTTTCCTTCACTTACTGCAAAATTAAACCATGGAGTTACTCTGACAAAGATGGATGGAGGGAGGGAGGGACTTTATTTATCCCAAACAGAAAAATTACATTGCAGTAGCAGCGCGACACACAATAAAAATAGAATATACAAGTTAAAAAATGGAACACAAAAGCAAACACCATATATAATAAATTTGACGCAGCCTACAAAAAAGATCTGGCTTAAAAAAAAAACAAAAAAAACTGGATAATTTACTGTAATGTGTGAAAATAACATATTAAGATGCAAAATAAACTACAGTGATCCCTTATTTTTTGCGGTTAATGGGGACCAGCGCCCCCCGCGAAAATCAAAAATCCGCGAACTGGAGTCGGAGCCCCCCGAGCCTATCCTAGACCTAGGTACATGTATGTATGTATGTATCTATAAATAATATATAAGTACTGCAAATGTAATAATTATGAAATAAATGAGATATATATAAAAGAAAACAATGATTAGTACATGTATACATGCATATACATAGATCGGATACATGTACGTACTGTAAAACATCTGAAAGAAAAGAATGTAGAAAGTAAACAAAACACACACACACACGTGCATACGTACTAACAGCGGATACGTACTCTCTCCTCTCTTCATTCGTGACGCTTATCCATCGTATACGTACACACGAACACACGCACGTCTACTCCCAGCTCTCTCTTCCTCTCATATGCACAAGAAACGAATCAGTTCTCTCTCTCTCTCTCTCTCTCTCTGGTCTCGAGCATCAACACACACAAACACACGTACATGGGCATGCATGAACTGACATTTCTACATTTTCTCTCTCTCTCTCTCTCGCTCGGGGTAAGCGGTTGCTGGGCCGTCTGCGTTTCTTGTGTTGCTTACAGGAGGCTGTGACTCATCGTTTGACGTTTCGCTGGCAGCTGCGGCCTGTCGTCTGCTGTGGGGTGGATTTTCGCGGAATTTCCGCGATTTTTTCTTGATTTTTTATTTTTTGATGAATATTTCTGAAAAATCCGCGAATAACTAAAACCGCGGAACTTAAAGCGCGAATTGGCAAGGGATCACTGTATGATGTTCAGTATGATGAAGAACCTTGACAAATGGCAGAATGAATCTTCACATATCCAGATGTATTTTACAGTTTATCCAAACACAGTGGGGATCATCAAATGTGCTTTTTTTTTTTTTTTTTAACCCTTTCATGCACAGTGGTCACTCCAGTGGACAGTTCCTCTCCAGCTGTTCTCTTGTATATTCATGGGTTTTGTTGTTTTAGTTCCATATCAGCCAACACAGTGGACACTTACGCGCCATCCCATAATAATACACTGACATTCAGACCATTACTGTAACTGTACTGTTCTAGATAAACCTGATCTGCATTTACATGTTTGAGTGGAAATCAATTGTTATCTGTTAGAAAAAAAAGTTTTTTTTTTTTTTTTTTTTTGCATATTATCTCCATGAAAAGAGTAATAACTAGCATTAGAATATGTTAAAATGTGAGAAAACATCAGATTTTATTTTATTTCATTTTATTTCATTGTTTTCATATCACTTTCTGATATTGGCTTTTAAACACGTTTCTTCACTTCAAAAATTAAATGAATGGATGTTTTTGTAACTCCATGAAAAAAAAAACAAAAAACTTTGATCACATTGTTTTTTTCATGCCTATGGAGGAATAAAAACACTTAAGAAAAAAAATCTTAACTAAGGTTCTCATAATTAATGCATGAAAGGGTTAATACTGAGCTGCAACACATGAATGACTTACACTGTTAGATGTAGTGAGAATAGAGATGTTCTTCATGATATATTAACCTTTTTTTTTTTTTTTTGCTTAAGACATGACAGGTTGTTCAAGGTGCCATACTAGATCATGGCGTATACTGATTTATACAATGTAGACTTTTTTTTTTTTTTCCTTTTATTACTGTGCTTTGGGTTGACATTTTAAAGACGGAATTATTGCTTCATGAGAAATCACCATGTATAGGGAAAAGAAAAGTAATGTCAACAGGGCCATTAATCATTTTGGCTATTTAGGCTATCTCTCAATTTTCATCTCTAACCTTTTATTTCAATATTAATGTCAAAGTACTGCCGAGTGATACGACCAGCAATCTGAATTTTGGTGATTTGGGCACAGTTTCCTGAACCATTCGTGTGAGCAGGAGGCATCCTATACTGATTGAACTGACAAGTGCAGCCACAGTAATGCACCAAAATATTTTAAGATCCTTAACCCTTTAACTCCTGACGCGTCCCTAGTGAGCATTCTGAATGTATGATTTTATGATTTATTTAACATATTCATAAAACTTCAACTGTTTGCTCAATAGGAACATTTTCATATGGTTTTTATGTGATGGGTCGAAAACACATTTTGTCTTTTAATTCTGCTTTCTTTTTAATCTAACTTATTCTTTGCTACTTATACTCTGCATTTATTTATTGTTGATGTGGTATGACTGTTTCTGTGGAGCAATGACTGTAAAATAATAATAAAGTAAGTCTATCTATTTATCTATCTATCTATCTATCTGGGGTGGGAATCTTTTACTATTTCACGATTTGATTAGATTCCGATTTTTGGTGCTACGATTTAATCCAAAATCGATTTTCGATTCAAAATGATTTTCGATTCAAAACGATTTGATTCATAATGATTTCTACTTCAAGCTATAGGTGTGCACAGAATCCTCGTGATCTACTTCAGTCTAGCTGCTAATCGCTAACTCTAACCACTACTCGCACTAGCTGCTAATTGCTAACTGTAAACCTGTCACCTAGCTGCTAATCGTGCTAATTGTGCTAATCACGCTAATCACTAACCCTAACTGCTAATCACACTAGCCGCTAATCACGCTAATGGTGTGAGACTGCTGGTGGATTTGTTTTATTTTTTTAAATCGATTTTGGGACATTTTAAATCAGTTCTGAATCGTAGTAAATGAGAATCATGATTTTTATATGAATTGATTGTTTTGCACATACTCACAGCAGCTTTTATGACACGGAAACAGATGCTAATTCACTGCAGCATGTTTTCCTGGAATAAAGTGTCAGCACCTAAAGGGTTAAACACTACAGTATATTGACCTAAAATTTGGAATGCATGAAACATATTGGAATTCCATTGATTTCAGCATTTCCATATCCTGCCATAAGTAGACTGTAAGTTAACTGATGTGAGATAAAGTTTAAGCTGTTTAAGTGTCTCTTAGTACAGGCTCCACAGCACTACTGTATGTGTTTAGTAGCAGAACACCATTTACTCTGTATCAAACTCTTACAGCTGTTGAGGGATGGTGTTACATAGAACAAGACGAGTGTTAAATGTTGTAACGACCCCTCGGCCCCTTTTGACCACTGGCTTCCGTGCACCTATACCCCTGTTGCTTCCTGCTCCCCCTCCAGTATCACTATCCCGTCACCTCATCTGTGGTAGCTTCTCCTATCTGCCCCCAGGACCATGCACTGACCCTGAAAGTCCTGATAAATCTGCACTACCAGTCAAAAGTTTGGACTCACTTTCTCATTTAAATGGCATTAGAAGAACCACAGATGGCCAGCTATGTGCTCAGCATCACTGGGAACTCCTTCAAGACTGTTGGAAAACATTTCAGGTGACTACCTCATGAAGCTCATCCAGAGAATGCCAAGAATGTGCAAAGCAGTAATAAAAGCAAAATGAGGCTATTTTGAAGAATCTAAAATATAAAACATGCATTGAGTTACGTCACACTTTTTTTTTTTTTTAATTAAATAATTTCATTTGTGTTCATTTATAGTTTTAATGCCTTTAGTGAGAATCTACAATGTAAATAGTGATGAAAATAAAGAAAATAGGACCAATGGCCCTGTAGCTTACCGGCCAAATTAAAAGCTTTGGGAAATGTATCCAGATGCCATTTATTATCACCCAGTTATGTGTATTTATTCTATTACAGAAATAGCCCATGTTTTGCTCATATTCCAATCAGATCTGTAAAAAATTCAAATTCCAACTTGATATCATTGATACTTACTGATTTATTGGATCAATCCACTTCCTATCTGTTATAATGGGAAAATTTTTCAAAGTCACATCAAATCCAGAATCAGATTGGGATCGAAATAATTTCAATACCTTGTGTTGACATCATCATACAGAAGCTGTATACCAAGTTTGAAGTCAATCAGAACTGGAGTTTGGGAGAAGAAGACGATTGAAATTTTTTTCCCATAAGAGCCCATGTTAAATTTTCCGTAAGTTCCCGGATCCAGAAGAAGATCCTGATCAGCATGTGGACATTATGTTTTGGTCATCTCCCCATCAGGGCTGGACTGTAGAAATTTACACTGGATATCATTATTGTATCGATCCACTTCCTATCTCTTATAATGGGGAAATTTTTCAAAGTGGCACCAAATCCAGAATCAGATCCAGATCCAAATAATTTCACTAACTTTTGTTGACATCATCATAAAGAAGCTGTATACCAAGTTTGAAGTCAATCGGAATTGTAGTTTCGGAGAAGAAGATGATTGAAGGTTTTGTAACAGACGCCGCCGCCGGACGCCGCATGACGACAATAGCTAACGGCCTGTCAGCCGGTAAGCTAACCAGGAGAGTCCAAACTTTTGACTGGTAGTATAAGTCAACATTAGTGTCCACATTTGCATCAACCTGGTTTGGCCTTGAAAGTGAAGGTCAAAATTTATGCCCAAAAAACTTGTCAAAGAGCTTCCCATGTTTCCCAGGAAGGAAATCGGATTTGGTGAAGAGTAATCCCATTGACACCAACAGATAGACGGATGAATGCACCCCAGCATCCGATGGCCAAAGGAGAAAAAATCACACACTAAAGGAAATTAACCCCATTCATACCAAGTTCATCTGGTGTCTTGTTCATTTGTTCATTTGTTTGTTTTTTTTTGCTAATTTTCCCTTCCTGTCTGCGAGTACATTGGTGTACTGTTCACTAGTATAAAGGGGGGTGTTCAGAGAAGTGTGAATATAATTTTATTCTTACGGTGTCTAACAGCGTTCCTCCACTTGAGGCTTTATTAAACCTAACTATTTAAAAGATCTGGAGGCCAAGAGTTCTTTATTAGTAAGAATTATCATTTAATACATAAATTCATATTGTGGAAGGGCTATGTTTGATTGATTGCGTGCCAATCAATACTAGTTGTAATTCAGTTGAAGTGTACAGCATTTTAAGTCCAACACAAATCATCTTCTGATGTGACAGAGATTATGACTTTGACTATGTAATGACAGGGGAATGTCTCCTCTTTGCCCTTTTGCCTGTATTGGGAGAATTATGAACTATCCTTCATTACACACTGAATAATTCCAGCTAGAGTACGGCGCACAAAAAAATATGGAATGTTTGGGCGGCTGGGTCACGTTCCTGCAGTGAATGTGAACTTGAAGTAAACATCCTTTTTGATCGCTATAGGAACGTTTGAAATCCTGTCTCTTCATGAGGGTTGATTGTCTAACCTGAAATGTGAACACTCAACTTGAAAATAAACAAAAGCAGAAGGGCACGATGAGAGCACATATCTCAGACAGGGCCCCAAATCCTGCAGTAAAAACGCCCCCTTTCACAATGTTGGAAAAAGAATTTTAGAAATCCAGCCTCCTCCACTTTTTGTTTTGGATCTGCTCCAAAATTTAATGGGCTCTGCACATCCCACCTTTCAAGTTTCATGAAGTTTGGGAGTCAGTCGTATTTGCGTAATCCTGCTGATGGCCAAGCAAACACAAGGACTGTGGGTGACTTCATCTTGTGCTCAGCAGAGCTAAAAACACCATGGCAACATACAGTGATGTGGTGTTGTGGCACAGTGAGAGTCCAGTAGTCATATAAGTTTATTTCCAGCCTCACTGTGTGAAACCGATCTAATGAACTTGAGTTTGACATATGTGTAGGTTGTACAATGATAACACTACAATACAAACCAGTGTCATCTGTCCATGATAGATAGATAGATAGATAGATAACTTTATTGTCTGTTCCAAGTAAAAACAGAAATTCCTCCTTTGTCATGGCTGAAAGACAAAGTTAAAGAAAAACACACTCAGGCATTAAAAACACCTGTACACATCAAAAACTACAGTGGCCCAGAGGTGCAACAGCCCAAAAAATTATCCACTGTAAGAAAAAAGGAGAACAGCCCAAAAAATTATCCACTATAAGAAAAAAAAGAGAACAGCCCCAAAAATGATCCAATCAGAAAAAAAGACAACAGCCCAAAAATTATCCAATAACAAAGAAAGAGAACAGCCCAAAAAAATTATCCAATAAGAAAAAAAGAGAACAGCCCAAAAAATTATCCAATAGGAAAAAAAAAGAGAACAGCCCAAAAAATTATCCACTATAAGAAAAAAAGACAACAGACCAAAAAATTATCCAATAAAAAAAAGAGAACACCCCAACAATTATCCAATAACAAAGAAAGAGAACAGCCCCCCCCAAAAATATCCAATAAGAAAAAAAGAGAACAGCCCAAAAAATTACCCACTGTAAGAAAAAAAACATCATCCACCTTTTCAGTTAAGGGAGTGCTGTTTTCCTGAAAGGTCTCTTGCTTTAAAATTAAGGCCATCACAAAAATAAAAGCATAGGCTGAAATTTTTGAAGGCCTTCAGCTAATGTGGCTAATGCTAAGGAAGCCACCGGAAGTGGAGGTCAGTGCACTAAAAGTAAAGTTATTTTAAAAATATTTACATTAATATAGTTTGCAAAGTGGTTAAATGATTAAATAAGGTTCCCGTATCTGCTTAAGGTTAGGACTGGGTGTTAAATGATAAAGGTTGGGTTAGGGTGTGGTTGGGGTTAGTTTTAAGTGGTAAATGGCCCTTGTGTGCACTGTGTGAAGGTTCGTTGCTAAGCTAATGCTAACGCAAAAAGTTGACTGCAACTTTTTTCTTATAATGGACAATTTTTTGGGCTAGTGGATAATTTTTTGGACTGTTCTCTTTTTTTCTTATAGTGGATAATTTTTTGGGCTAGTGGATAATGTTTTGCTCTGTTCTCTTTTTTTCTTATAGTGGATAATTTTTTGGGCTAGTGGATAATATTTTGCGCTGTTCTCTTTTTTTCTTATAGTGGATAATTTTTTGGGCCAGTGGATAATATTTTGGGCTGTTCTCTTTTTTTCTTATAGTGGATAATTTTTTGGGCTAGTGGATAATATTTTGGGCTGTTCTCTTTTTTTCCTTACAGTGGATAATTTTTTGAGCCAGTGGATAATATTTTGGGCTGTTCTCTTTTTTTCTTATAGTGGATAATTTTTTGGGCTAGTGGATAATATTTTGGGCTGTTCTCTTTTTTTCTTATAGTGGATAATTTTTTTGGGCCAGTGGATAATATTTTGGGCTGTCCTCTTTTTTTCTTATAGTGGATAATTTTTTGGGCCAGTGGATAATATTTTGGGCTGTTCTCTTTTTTTCTTATAGTGGATCATTTTTTGGGCCAGTGGATAATATTTTGGGCTGTTCTCTTTTTTTCTTATAGTGGATAATTTTTTGGGCTAGTGGATAATATTTTGGGCTGTTCTCTTTTTTTCTTATAGTGGATAATTTTTTGGGCAAGTGGATAATATTTTGGGCCTTTGTGTTTTTTTTCTTATAGTGGATAATTTTTTGCTCTGTTCTCTTTTTTTCTCATATGGATAATTTTTTTGGGCTGTTGTCTTTTTTTTCCTTATAATGGATAATTTTTTGGGCTAGCGGATAATATTTTGGGCTGTTGTCTTTTTTTTTTCTTATAGTAGATAATTTTTTGTGCTAGTGGATAATTTTTTGCTCTGTTCTCTTTTTTTTTCTCATATGGATAATTTTTTTGGGCTGTTGCACCTCTGGGTCACTACAAAAAAACACAGTAAAACAGATAAGAACAAGTAGAACACCTAACAAAAGTCTAAAAAGACTAACAACACAGTGCAGTCTGTTACTGTCTATTAGTAGCTGTTAACAATGAAGCAACGCTTATGATTGCGTTGTTACAATAGGCTTCCAATAGAATTCCAAAGACAAGATGACGACAAATGTAGACCCGAATGTGACTTGGCAGAAGAGGCCAATTTGGTATGGTCTCTTGTGCAACGAAAGCTCGAGATTATTTTTTTGTTTTGTTTTAAATTTTTAGCTTTTAAACATAAATATCTTTACCATGATGATCAGTGCATCACTTCCTGCTGAATTCCTTTTGGTGGATTTGTGGACATAAGTAGGAACAGCAGTCACAAATGTCTACAGTGTACTGTTATCTGAAAATAGCTTTCAGGCTACGTGTACATATTGTAAACAATGAGCTTTTGAAATGCATAAAGATTGAGGCTAGTTGTAATGAGAATATATTTTCGCTGCTGCATGTCTTCCCTGTTTTTCTCCTTTCTTTTCTCTGCTGTACAGTACTCACTTCTGTTGCCCTCTTCTTGTTATTACTACAGGATATACACAGTAATTTCCAGCTTCTCATGAACAGTGTAACCCTGCTGTGTCTCCCTTGTGCATAGACTAGTAGTAGATGGATTGTTTAACCCTTGTACGGTGTTTGGGTCTGTGGGACCTGTTATCATTTTTTATTAAAAGAAAAATTATGATTTTTTTTTTTTTTTTTTTTTTTTTTAGAATTTTTTTCCTCTTATATCTTATGGAAGACTATTAGGGCCACTGGGAAAAAAAAATAAGGTCCAATATATATATGTTTTTATTATTATTCTGAGAAAAAAAAGTCAGAATTCTGAGGAAAAAGTCAGAATTCAGCCTTTTTTCCCCTCAGAATAATAATAATAAAAAAATTTATATATTGGACCTTAATTTTTTATTTTTATTTTTTCCATTTTTTTCCTAATCCTCGTCCATATACAGGGTGACACAAAAAAACAGGAACTTTTTAAAAATCCAATAAAACCAAGAGTGATGGAAGAAAAATATTTTATTCATGGTAATTGAAACCTTAAACCATGCCATTTAAGAAACAATGATGGAATTTTCATTTTTTAAAAATTACTTCCTGTAGATGGCGTCCTCCTGTACGAATGCATTCTTGAAATCTGCTGTTGCGATTCCTCATTGACCGCTGCAACATCTCAGCTGGGATACTGTGAATTTCATCCTGAATTCTCTGTTTTAACTCATCCAGAGTTCTTGGTCGAGTCGTGTACACTTTACTCTTGAGATAGCCCCACAAGAAAAAATCACAAACGGACAAATCTGGCGATCTAGGGGGCCAGGGAACGTTACTGAATCTTGAGATCACACGGTTACCGAACAATTCTCGCACAGCCGCCAATGGTTACTAAAATGGGGGTGTGTTTACTTGCTCAAGGTCACTGTCTTGCAGTGCTGCCACTTGCTCATGTCTGCCAATACGCACTTCAAAAATTCCCGTTTTTTGTACAAGTACAGGGTGACCATAGTAACCATTGGCAGCTGTGCGAGAATTGTTCGGTAACCGTGTGATCTCAAGATTCAGTAACGTTCCCTGGCCCCCTAGATCGCCAGATTTGTCCGTTTGTGATTTTTTCTTGTGGGGCTATCTCAAGAGTAAAGTGTACACGACTCGACCAAGAACTCTGGATGAGTTAAAACAGAGAATTCAGGATGAAATTCACAGTATCCCAGCTGAGATGTTGCAGCGGTCAATGAGGAATCGCAACAGCAGATTTCAAGAATGCATTCGTACAGGAGGACGCCATCTACAGGACGTAATTTTTTAAAAATGAAAATTCCATCATCGTTTCTTAAATGGCATGTTTTAAGGTTTCAATTACTATGAATAAAACATTTTTCTTCCATCACTCTTGGTTTTATTGGATTGTTAAAAAGTTCCCGTTTTTTTGTCACCCTGTATATCTTCATTATATTACATTGTATTAAAAAAAAAACCAAAAAACTAAAAATGAGTAGCACTTTAATTCATAAATGTGATCTAGCAAAGGCAAAAGGCAAATCTTAAACATATATGCTTTTTATGTTGCTTGTAATTGGGGTGAAGTAAACGTCTCTTGAGTATTTTAACATAAAATTGTTTAATTAAATTGAGTTAAAAACCCACAAATGCAACGGGACCACCACACTAACCAACACTGGCTGAATAACAAAAATCTGAACACCACACAAGGGTTAAAAAAATTATGCATTATTGTGAGTCTCGTCCTTTGGCCTGTAGTTCATGTCAAAATATATTTCAGCTGGTTTTGACTGTATTTAGGTTCAGCGTTAGGACATACTCTTGCTGCTTGTGGAGTGCTGGCCAAATAAATGTGTATACACATCCTAAAACCTTTGGTGAAAGAGTGATCTGAAGCTGTGCTCTTATTGGAGAACTGAAGTTTTACCCAGGGGCACCAAGGGCTCCCACTTCAATAGGTAGTACATCAGAATTGATTTTGTTTGTCCTTGCACGATTGGATCATTTTCATTGGATCGTCAGCTCATCTAGTGAGAGGCCGATGCTTTCAGGATGGAAAAAGGACCACAAAGCAGACAGTTAACCTCCTCAAAACTTGACAGGTAACAAAGTTTAGTCCTGTTCTTCTCGTTAACCTCCTTGTAGTAGGCTAACTCACATTTCTGTATTTTACACAGGGACTGCAAAATGAGGTAAATATGGCAGGGCGGTGCAGTGGCATTATGATTAGCACTTCCACCTCACATGGCAATATAAGGTAACCCATAACAACCCAAACAGCTACTGACGTAAACTGTTATATAACTATTGATTCACTAATTCTATCAATCCATGTAAATAATTGGTGTAAAACGCAGTTTATGGTCATCAGATATGACCCATTTGGACATTCAGAGGCTCTGTAGTTACCGTGGAAACAGTCATCTTCTACAATATTGATTCACGAGTGAAACCCATGGAGTTGGATCAATGACAGTGGATGGAATCACTGGGTTTATGTTCAGTTATTGATAGATTTTACTGAAAAAGTCACTTTTTCTTCAGTTTTCTCTGTTTGTGATATAATAGCCCTCAACTTTAATTTGAGCTTTTATGAACATTTACATGATCAGTGAATTAATTATAGGAAAATACAGGGTGGGGAAGCAAAATTTACAATATTTTGAGGCAGGGATTGAAAGACAGTGTATGACCAATTCGTTTATTGAAAGTCATGAGAATTTATTTGCCACAAGAAAACTGACATAATAGAAAATGTTTTTATTCTATGTGTCCTCCTTCTTTCTCAATAACTGCCTTCACACGCTTCCTGAAACTTGCGCAAGTGTTCCTCAGATATTCGGGTGACAACTTCTCCCATTCTTCTTTAATAGTATCTTCCAGACTTTCTCGTAATAGTTTTGCTCATAGTCATTCTCTTCTTTCCATTATAAACAGTCTTTATGGACACTCCAACTATTTTTGAAATCTCCTTTGGTGTGACGAGTGCATTCAGCAAATCACACCCTCTTGACGTTTACTTTCCTGATTACTCATATGGGCAAAAGTTTGTGAAAAGGTATGGATAATAGTGTTAGGTATGATGATGACATCAATATATGTTTGGTTTCAAAACAATTGACGTAGTGCCTGCTGAGAAAAAACAACTAAATGTTCATTGTAAATTTTGCTTCCCCACCCTGTACATTACTCTCACTTGAAAAACTGCAAAATGCAGAGGATAATATCATAAAAAAAAATGGTGATCAATATAGAGAAAAAACTATATTGGAACTAAGGTTCTAATAGTTTTGGATTTTTCATTATAGTTTAGTTTTATTTAGTTTTGACTTTTTTTAGTCTAATTCAGTTCATTTTAATTAGTTTTTAGAGCAGGTTTGCTAGTTTTTATTAGTTTTCATTTTTTTCTAAATGCTTAGTTTTAGTTTAGTTTTAGTGTTAATTTTAGATTTTGTCGTCTCTTTTCTCTTCTTCGCCGTCGTATTCAAATAAATCCCAGACAGGACTCTGCTGTTTTCTCCCAACTTTAGTCTCCATGTTTCCAGGTAGAGTGGGGACCAGAGGACGACTGGAAACCACAAGTGAACACAAGTGATGGACCGTCAAGTGTCGTATGGTGCCAGCAGAGAAAATTGCTAGAGTGAAATAAGTCAATTTGGTATTAATCCAACATTGACAAAGACGAAAACGAAGGGATTTTTAACCAGAATTTTTATTCGTTTTAGTTAGTTTTGTAAACACACAATACAGTTTCAGTTAGTTATCTTTTTTTTTTCTCTTTTAATTATAGTTTTTATTTATTTCGGTTAACGAAAATGTTTTTACAATTCTAGTTTTCGTCATTTCGTTAGTTTTCGTTAACGATAATAACCTTGATTGGAATTGCCACATAAGTAGCGCTGGATCTTTACGGGTTAAGTAAGTTCCATTTAAAAAGTTACAATGTCATGGGGAAACGTTAAAAAAAACCTTGTTGTTTCACCTATAAATGTGTAAACAAAAGCAGAAGTTCAGAAATTTAGTTACATGTTTCAAGAGGTTAATAATTTACTGACTTCTGACACTAGACTCAGACTAGTGTTTATTTATGAATTTCATTGAATTAATAAGCACCAGCGGGGGAAAATACAATATTCTATCTCTTCAGTACATATTAACCACCTTATATTTTAATTTTTTTCCTTATGACCTGTTGATGAAGGAAACAGTGATCTGTAAGTGGAGGGAAATTAATTAAATTTTTGGAAACAAAATGATGCATAATAGGTGATGATAGGTCATATCTGATGTCCATGAAAAGAAGACAAAGTGTATTTTACACCAATTATTTACATGTTTTGATAAGATTAATGGGTCAACAGTTTATATCAGTAGATGTTTTTGGTCGACGGTGGATGTTTTGGTCTTTATGGGTTAAATATGTAGAACATATACAGCATAATATGATCATAAGGATCATACAATAGTATCTGCTATTTAATATTTAACTTTACATTCTTCAGCATAAAATACAGTGAAAAAAACTTAAGCAAGGCAAGGGCCTGTGTCCAAAGGCAGCAGCTTTGTGCATGCGATATTCATTAGCAGTGTGGATGTGGAGTGGTGGGTCTGCTCTCACTGTGAGACTGACCGCCCGGGAGTGCTTTGAAATGGGGGAGGGGCTTACGGCAGCACCCGTGGCTTGTTAAAGACAGTAACTGCAGAGTGACGTCAGAGTCTCCAATAACACCACAAAAAGTCACTAAATTTGTTGCTTGTCACTTTTGAAAAAAGTCGCCAAGAGGATTTGAAAAGTCGTCAGATCTAGCGAGAAACTCTCCAAGTCGGCGACACTGGGCAGCAGCCTGTCCTTGACCTTATATTCAAAGCAGCTCTTATGACCACTTATTGATGCTGCGTTATGAACACGGTCTTAAAGCACTTCTGCATTATTTCATTATTCATCATTTAGCTTACTTATTTAAGTAATGAATAATGAAATAATGTATCTTGGGGCCTTGTTCACGAGTGAGGGAAGGATGGAGCGTGAGATTGACAGACGGATCGGTGCAGCGTCTGCAGTGATGCAGTCGTTGTATCGGTCTGTCGTGGTGAAGAAGGAAAGGCAAAGCTCTCGATTTACCGGTCAGTCTACGTTCCTACCCTCACCTACGGTCATGAGCTTTGGGTAATGACCAAAAGGACAAGATCCCGGATACAAGCGGTCGAAATGAGTTTCCTCCGCAGGGTGGCTGGGCGCACCCTTAGATAGGGTGAGGAGCTCGGTCACCAGGGAGGAGCTCGGAGTAGAACCGCTGCTCCTCCACATCCAGAGGGGCCAGCTGAGGTGGCTCGGGCATCTGTTTCGGATGCCTCCTGGACGCCTCCCTGGGGAGGTGTTCCGGGCATGTCCCACTGGGAGGAGACCTCGGGGAAGACCTAGGACATGCTGGAGAGACTATGTCTCTGGGCTGGCCTGGGAACGCCTCGGGGTCCCCTGGAAGAGCTGGAGGAGGTGTCTGGGGAGAGGGAAGTCTGGGCATCCCTGCTCAGACTGTTGCCCCCGCAACCCGGCCCCGGATAAAGCGGCAGATGATGGATGGATCATTACTTAGCTTTTCCCTCTGAGTCCTGCTTTATCTGTGGTGCATGAGGGGTGGGGGGTTAGTTTGCAACCTGCTTGTTTTGTTATTTGTGTTGTTCAGCATCCCTGTTACCATGGTAATTAATTTTCACCTTTGCCTGTGTGTGGTTGGGCTGTTCTGCTTCATCACATGGTCTGGGTTGGATCCTAATGCTGTCCGGCTGGGTCTGCCTGTGTAGAACCCACATGTTCTCCCTGTGTCTCTGTGGGTTCTCTCCAGTTTCCTCCCCTTTGTTCATCCACCCTGGGATGAACTGCTGATGCATTGAGGGTGTACCTTGTCTTCGCCCATTTGTACATGAGGGATCTCCACTCACCCTCCCAAGGACGAAGCAGTTCAGAAAATGAATGATTTTCCATGTTACTCACATGACTTTCCAACAGATGTGGAAACATCCCTCCACACCCTCTTGATTTTAAATATTGATTATGACAACCCTTCAGAGTTACAGTAAATCATAAATAACTGTCAGCAACAGCCAGGATCACGATTCACGAACGAATCATTCAAAAGAATCCTCTCTCGCTGCAGCCCAGGTATTAGAGTGTGTGCTGCAGCTGCTCTTACACCTGTGCTGTGTGTGTCAACCTAACTTGACGCGGCTCTAGTGTGATTGGTTCGGTGTGGCGCTACTTAATTACGATTGGCTGTTCTTCTGTTTGTCAAAACATGGACGAATGAATGCATGTCTCACATTTCTATTGAGGAAAAGATATTTCATGATATACAGTATATTGTTGTTGTTTTTTTGCTCAGCCCTAGTTAGACCTCATTTCTCTTGCATGAAAAGTGGTGTAGTGGTATATGCAAATGCTTGACGCTTAAGCTCTGCAGGTTCACGACCAACCCCTACAGAATTTTAAAAAAATTGGTTAATCAAATGAATTGATTTGGAGTTGATTCGCAACAGAGGAACAAATGGTAAGACTCAAGATAGTTAAAAGAATCGGACTTCCGATCACTACATTGCTGACAGTGTTCCTATTGTAAATCCCCTCCTTTCCTGGGTTGTGATTGGCCATTCAGACGAAAACAACATTGTTGAGTAAGTAGCTGATCCAAACGTTTGACTATTTTCAACTCAAAGAGCCATTAACACAATGAAAAAAAAGCTGAAAGCTGTGGGTGGTTTTGTGCAGAGGTTGTTGAGTGCTGTCAGTATTAAACTTTATAGGATTTGCATGGAAAATAGACATGTCCACAGGCAGCTTCTATTAGCCCTAAGGCGTGAAGTATGAATGCATGATTGTTAACTATTGGATGAGAGGCAGTGTACACCTGCATACGTGATGTTCAGTTTTCCTCATAGAGCCTGTGTGCTTTGGTCAGGCTTGAATTGCTGCCTCTGTCAGAGTCAGCAACAGGCCATGAGCTGAGGAGGGAAAGCTCCAGGTCTGTTTCCCCAGAGACCACCTGTGGCTAAGGAGCTTGTTATTGATCTAAGTAGAGGAGGAGTGAGAGACAGAGGGCAAGCAGGGAAGCACCCTTGCCCCATCCTGCCCTCCTGTGTCCCATTGGACAGAGCTGAGAGTCTTTATCAACTCTGCTGTCAAAATGAAAAAAACAACTATCGACGTCGAAGCTCCAAGGACAGATTTGATTTAGGGAGGTTGAATTGAAATAAATCCACAATTTTAACCAACCCCTTTTTTAAAAACAGTTCATAATCAAGGGCCTCCCATAGTAAATGCTCATTTTATCAAACTATACTAAACAACTTTAAAAACGCACATTTAAAAAATTTGCTAGAACTGTCATGAGACGTACTCAGACGCTCCAAACAGCTTCCCAGACACACAATATACTGTTGTTCTGCCTGACTGATTGTACTTTTTCTCAACCACAGGCCAATTAATGAAAGTTGTACTCACAAGTGTGCAAACTGTGTAGGGGAGTGAAATACCGGGATGGGCTGAATTGTTAACCAAAAATGTGTAGCCTTTGTACCATGTGACCCTCCCTATAAAAACCCTGAAGTAAAAATGGGGGAAAATGTCAGTAGCAAAAATGCCATGCTTGAGTGTGGCCAATCGTGATCAGGCAGTCGGGATGCTAAGTGCAGGAAAGATTGTTTTTTACCTTTATTTAACCAGGAAACAAGATCTCATTGAGATTAAGAACCTGTTTTCCAAGGGAGTCCTGGCCAAGAGGCAGCATGAAAAACACACAGTTACAACATTCAATAATTTACAGGACAAGTCAAACTACAAAAAACAGGTGCAAGTCATTGAGTTAGTATCTAGCACTTTGAGTATGGATTTAAAGGTGGTGTCTGAGATATTTTTCTGGGGCATTTTTTTATTATATTCCTTAAAATCCCCTTCACACCCCGATTACAACTAATTAATTAAATGCTCTAACACAAAAATTTAAAAAATCAGTCACCTGTGGAACGGGTAGGACTGAAAAAACACCATCCAATCATTTTGAGCGCCCACTCGAAAGGATTGAACGATGATATGTCTATCAAACTCAACTGCCATTCACCCCTCCCCCGTCCCCCGTCCCCCCGCTGTGTGTACCCCTCTTCGCGTTCCCAGAGGCTGGAGCGCTTATACAGGGTGGGGAAGCAAAATTTACAATGAACATTTAGTTGTTTTTTCTCAGCAGGCACTACGTCAATTGTTCTGAAACCAAACATATATTGATGTCATAATCATACCTAACACTATTATCCATACCTTTTCACAAACTTTTGCCCATATGAGTAATCAGGAAAGCAAACGTCAAAGAGTGTGTGATTTGCTGAATGCACTCGTCACACCAAAGGAGATTTCAAAAATAGTTGGAGTGTCCATAAAGACTGTTTATAATGGAAAGAAGAGAATGACTATGAGCAAAACTATTACGAGAAAGTCTGGAAGATACTATTAAAGAAGAATGGGAGAAGTTGTCACCCCAATATTTGAGGAACACTTGCGCAAGTTTCAGGAAGCGTGTGAAGGCAGTTATTGAGAAAGAAGGAGGACACACAGAATAAAAACATTCTCAATTATGTCAATTTTCTTGTGGCAAATAAACTCTCATGACTTTCAATAAACTAATTGGTCATACACTGTCTTTCAATCCCTGCCTCAAAATATTGTAAATTTTGCTTCCCCACCCTGTATACCTCACAATAATCATTGTTGGTTCCATCACTTTAATATTTCTAGTCTGTTCTTATGGAGGCAGATACTGTGCATGTTTTTCTATTTACTTTTTCAAGTTAGCCTAGATATCTTTATCTTAACATATCTTCCCCTTCTGTCGAATTTCTTTAACTCGTGAGTTTTTGGCGGAAATCTTTCTAACAAAACAAAACAAATTGTTTTTTCTATTATGTAAATTTTCTTGTGGCAAATAAACTCTCATGACTTTCAATAAACTAATTGGTCATACACTGTCTTTCAATCCCTGCCTCAAAATATTGTAAATTTTGCTTCCCCACCCTGTACAGGAAGCGTAGCCAGAGCTTGGCTATATTAGTTCTATTAGGATGGAAAGTTCACCTGCAAACTGTTTTGTCACTAACATAAACCACTAGGAAATGTAACATTAGTCCCATAGGTCTGAACTGGGGCTGTTCTGGAAGAGTGGGGGTGTTAGAGGAAACTGAATGAGCTATGCATGGATACACCAGCCAGAGGCTCACCTGGGGCCGTAGTCGGGGTAGGAGGCCGAGGCGTACGGGAGCCAAGCAGGGAACAGAGCCTCAGCCGATGTCAGAGATGGTTCGGCTGGACCGGACCGGACTGTAGATGGCATCGGAGCCCAACCCGGGTACGGAGCAGAGCAGAGCCGGCGAACTGTTGTTGTGCTCGTGAACCCTTGGGAACAAGCATTGCGCGTGCCACCACTCTGGAGGCGTGGCTTCAGAGAGACGTCTGAAGAAAGGGGTTTGGACTTTTGAACTGAGTATTTTCAAAATGTAGCTGCTTGAACCGTTTTTCCAAGATCTCAGACCCCACCTTTAAAAGCATTCAAGGAGATCATTTCAGTCAGTTTCCAGTCTTTTGGCAACATATTCCATGTGCAAGGAGCAGAGTAGACAAATACCCTTTTACCCAGTTCTGTACGGGCGAACAGCACAAAAAGGAACAAATGACAAATGATGCAGACGGACGTTGCATGTCACTTTGATGTCCATCACTCCACCATTCAAAATCTTGTATGTAGAATGTGTGCAATAAGAACAACTACTATAATTGGAAACATAGTTCATGAATTAAAAGTAAAATATTCATGAATTTCATAGTGCCTGTTTAAAGTTACTTAGTGTATTTTTGTCAATGAGTACATCTTAACGTGATATTCCTGCTGTCTATTATACACCACATTAAATGTCTGTTTTCTATATTCAGAATTTCTTCTCTGACATTTATATTTATATAATTTAGGGAAAAAAATAATAATATTGCATAGTATTGTCCAACAAATGTCAGAAGTGAAAATATAATTTCATTTCATATCCTTTTTTATTCATCTCCACAAACATTATTACAACGGTGCTTTCGGTAAGATGATTTGATTTTCTAGTCCTAAAATCAACTCTTTTCATCTGTATTTTGTGGAGTGGAATAAAATACTGTAGGTCTGCTGTGTTTGACACATAATGACAGTCTGAGTCAGGGACATGTTTTGTATTATTATGTTTTATGCAGAATTAATACCTGCCAAACTGCATATACCACAATGTGACTGTGATATTGTAACCACTCTACATGTTATACATCTCATTTTTCAGAGAATTAATTGTTTTGAGTGATAAATATTGCATTTAGCTCACTGCTTCATATCCCATGTGCTGTAATGGTCTTTAATTAAAGGTTCTGTTGGGACCTCCAACTCAGTAATGGTATATGTACCTATTACATCTTAGGATGCATGCCAGAATAAGGCTCCTATTAATGCCTTTTAGGAGTATACAAATGAAGGTAAACCTTTTAACAATTCAGGATCCAGAGGGAATCACTTGCTTTACATTATTGGGTGCATGCATGAGTGTTTTAGAGCACTCCGCTGGTATTTTCGTACTATTGCTATTTGCAGCCCATATTAATGTATGTTAAACACTCTACTGTGAGCAGTGATGGTAAGAAAAAAAAAAAAAAATCAGTGAGATTCTCTGAAACACCCATACCATTGTATAACCAATGTATTCGTTTATGCAGTAGAAGAAATACTGTACAACCAAGACACACACATCTGGTTCTTTGCCCAGGGTTTTGCCTCTCAGACAGAACTGCACCACACTATAAGACAGTGGTTCCCAACTTTTTTTGGCTCATGACCCCATTTTAAGATCAAAAATTTCTGGTGACCCCAGACAGTCAAAACAGAGACTTTTTTTTTTTTTTTTTTTGCTAAAATTAATTTGTTTTTGATCATGTAATATACTCAGTGCCAATGAAAACGCAACACTTGAAGATTCTTTTTTTTTTTTTTTTTTAAATCGATGAGGATTTTTATTCCATAAGCTCTTTGGAATTAATCATAGGCCATTTCTATACAATAAAAATAAAAAATCACATCCAAATTTGTTGACCAAAAATAAGGATAAAGAAAGAAACTCAAGGACCCCCAAAACCAAAAGTCACAAAGCGGTCCCGGAGGTGCTGCAGCTCAATGTAGCGATCCTGCTGTGGCGTGGTCACACGTGCTCGTCCAGGGCGAGGGCTGTCTGCAGTTGAGCCAGTTTCTTCATGCCTCTGTTGCATCCTGACTATGGTGGACACATTGCATCCAAAACATCGCGCCGCCTGCCGAGCAGAGATTCCGGCCTCCAGGAGCCCCATAACATGGCATCTTTGGTCACGTGTCAGTCTAGGCATCGCTGAGTTATTGCAAAGGATTTTGGTGCTTTTCAGCTTGCCTTTATATACAGAACATGACCACTCCTTAACTGACCACAATTCCATAAGTTGAGCAGTTCATTGCTGAGCAATGAGAAAAACAAGTCTTATGAATGCAGACAAGTTCATTCAAGCGTGACAATAGCTCAACCCGTCTCAGGTTGTTAAGAAATAGTCTGGGATTATCTTATACAGGTGAAACTGAAACATATTGATGCAGCTCAGGAACAATAAAACACATTCAAGTGTTGCATTTTCATTGGTACTGAGTATAGTTTGCTACACTCTGTTGCAAATAAACATTAATTTTAGACAACATTTAGTCTATATAATGTATATCATTATGGATGGAGGCAGAAAAGCCAGGTGTAGATTACTGCACAAAGTGAGAATTTTATTTTCCTTGGTCAGGATATGTACAGTCAGTCCAGCTTATATTTACAAGGCTGCAAATTAATGAATTAAGAAAGAGCTGTAGCATCTTAAACCGACCACAATGAACATTTGGAAGATAAACAGTACCACAGTGCTTCAGTTTCAGCTTCAGTTTGTCATGTCTTTTATGTATTGGGATTGTCTCTCTCAACTCACCTTATATTTTTTTAGTACATTTTTTTTTAATTACTAGAAATTTCAAATGACTTCAACTGAATTCCATGCGACCCCACATAGGGCCTGACCCCAAATTTGAAAAACACAAGTTTATAGTGTTTCTTTGGTTATGCAGTCAAATGTTTGATTAGCTCACTTTAGTTTGCTTTTTTTTTTCCCCTATAAAACAGGTGTGAAGGAAGTCATGCTTTACCTGCAGTTCAAAACTGAAGCTTTGTGCAAAAAGGGTTCAAGGTGTTAAACTGTTAAGACACTTTTAGAGTGTTTTTTGGTTCAATATAAGAATAAAACTTAACTTAAACTTGGTCAGGATAAGTACAGTCAGTCCAGCTTGGATTTACAAGGCTGACAATTAATACCGAACAAACAAGAACTCAAACTAGGAATTATGAAAGAGCTGCAGCATCTGAAACCGACCACAATGAACATTTGAAAGATAAACAGTACCACAGTGCTTCAGTTTCAGCTTTACAGTTTGTCATGTCTTTTATGTATGTCTCTGTCAACTCACCATATATTTTTTATTAGTAAGTTTTTTTATTTTTATTTTTACCAATTACTAGAAATTTCAGGTGACCCCATTTGAATTCCGACCCCAAGGTTGAAAAACGCTGCTATAAGCACTGAGCGTATAGGCTGATACAGTGTAGAGTCCCTTCATTGTCATATTGTTCCATTTGTGTACATTAGACAATGCTGTATGGGTATTAAAGAAAGCAGAGTTGTATTTAGTAATATCGAATGTGCAGTTTTCTTTATTCTCACGTAGAAAAACAAGATGCACAAAACTAGTAGTGTTTTTGTTAAAATGTCAGTGATGTAAAACATTATTGAAATAAAAAGCCTTCTAGTATTCGATTATTGTAGCTCACCTTAAAAAAAAGTGAGAACAGAAAAATAGAAGAAAAAGAAGAATTTTGAGAGAGTAGAGGGCAAAATCAATACATGTTGTAGCTTTTCAGTAAGCTTAAGTAGACTCTTGAATGAGACTGCTGGTCTGGTACTTCACCTAAAAGTCTGGGTCCTAAATGGGCTGTTTTAACCCATAAAGACCCAGTGCTACTTGTGTGTCAGTTTCCAGATGAATACTTCTCGCTATTTAATCTTTTCTAAGTGATTCATCACCATTTATTATAATATTACCCTCTATATTTTGTGTTTTTTCAGTCTAAAACATGTATTTTCCTGTGTTTAATTTACTGATCATGTAGATTTTCACCACAGCTTAGATTAAAGTTAGGGTTATTTTATGAGAAAGAGAAAACTGAAGAAAAAGTGACTTTTTCAGCAAAATATATCATTAACTGGATATAAACCAAGTGTCTCCTTCCACTGTCATTTATCAAACTTCATGGGTTTTACTAGTGAATCAATGTTGTAGAAGATGACAGTGTTTCCATGGTAACTACGGAGCCTCTGAACGTCCAAATGGGTCGCATCTGATGACTGTGAAAAGATGAAAAACTGTATTTTACACTAATTATTTACACGTATTGATAGGATTAGTGGATGAACAGGTATTAAACATTATAGATGAATAGATGCTTTTGGTCGTCAGTGGCTGTTTGGGTCTTTATGAGTTCATATAAACGGGGCCTTTTTAATAAACATTTAACACAGGGCAATTTTTGCCATATTAAAAGAGTTAATGACAGTTAAAGGTGGTCTTGTAAAGAATCATCATAATTTTCTAATCACCACACATGTTTCCAACTGCTCTTTGAAAATACAACAGGAAATGCACACATTTCTGTTTTGTTCTTGTATGTATTTAAATCAGGAGAGTGTTGTGAGCGGCAAACGTCTGCTCAGGGAGGCAGATGTACTACTGAGGCAGGTCAGCAACAATCTACTGATATGATGGTCAAGGTTCATAACCACAGTTTATCACAAAATAATGTCCTCAGTTAGAGAAAAATTCAGTTTGAGTGAAACTGATTGAAGAGAATGTAAACAGTGGAGCTACATTTTCACCCTGCATCAGTGAAAGAGTCTCCTCAGACCTGTGTGCAGCCTCTACTGTCTATATTGGACAGGTTAATACACTGAATTGATGGGATTGATCTTTTTTCCCATGGAGAATGCACATTATAACTGTTGCAAGTGCTACTTTTTGGTATTGTAATATTTGTAATGCATCCAAACAATGTACTGTTTAGTAAACAATATGATTTTTGACTCATGTTTTGCATTTGGTTTGGTCAGCTCCATTTGTATCTGTAGAAAATTAACGCTTATGCCATTATTTCAGTTTCAGTAATGGAATACAGGGTGGGGAAGCAAAATTTACAATATTTTGAGGCAGGGATTGAAAGACAGTGTATGACCAGTTAGTTTATTGAAAGTCATGAGAATTTATTTGCCACAAGAAAATTGACATAATAGAAAATATTTTTATTCTATGTGTCCTCCTTCTTTCTCAGTAACTGCCTTCACACGCTTCCTGAAACTTGCGCAAGTGTTCCTCAAATATTCGGGTGACAACTTCTCCCATTCTTCTTTAATAGTATCTTCCAGACTTTCTCGTAATAGTTTTGCTCATAGTAATTCTCTTCTTTCCATTATAAACAGTCTTTATGGACACTCCAACTATTTTTGAAATCTCCTTTGGTGTGACGAGTGCATTCAGCAAATCACACACTCTTTGACGTTTGCTTTCCTGATTACTCATATGGGCAAAAGTTTGTGAAAAGGTATGGATAATAGTGTTAGGTATGATTATGACATCAATATATGTTTGGTTTCAAAACAATTGACGTAGTGCCTGCTGAGAAAAAACAACTAAATGTTCATTCAGGTTCACTGAATGTGTCGAGAATCTTGTGCATAGATGTAACTTGAAGAAGATACCATTGCTTAGTAAATGAATTGAGGTGAGTAGAGCATTTAATTGCAGTATTGATTTGTGGTGATATTGCCCAGTCCTAATATTAACAGAGACTGCTTCAGCGGTGTAATTTTTTGTCTTGATTTATTTGAAGCTATCTATTTGGACCTAATATCTATTTTAAGCCTTGACAGGCTAATTCCTATGATGAAAAGCCCACTGGCTGCTCAGGAGCAGGAGGTAGATCAGATGCTGTGGAGAATACTCAGCAAACTCTGATAGCATGAAGCTTTAGGATTTTGTCTTAGTAGACCTTGAATCTAAGCAGATTAGAAAATCTAGTGCAATTACTCATGAGTTACTGAAACTTTGAACGTTATATCTAAATGTTTGTCATCACTTTTTGTTTGACAGGATCTTTGGTAGCTGGCCAGCTTTGATTTCCTCTGCTCATAATGTATGCACCATACACTAATTTTGCACTTTATATGGTATATAATTAATGGACAGAGGAATTCATTTGTTTCTGATACGCTGTTTTGAAGACATTTTTTGATTTGGCTGTCAACATGCTGGCTTTTCTGTGATGAAGTGACAATACTTTGACAAATGGGGTGGAGCTGCAGGGTTGTAAGTAGATAGAAGCACCCTCAAGGACTCATGAGGGGCCAGTACTAAATACCAGCTGACTCGGTAAAACGCTAAACTTCACTGAGAATCAGGGCCGTTTCAAGATATCTGGGGGCCCTAGGCAAGAAAGTAAAGTGAGGCCCCTAATACGCGAAGATGTGGTGGTCAAATCACCAAAGAAGAAAAATAAAATCCAGATGCGATTTCCTGTTTTCTGGTGCATTTAATGAGTCATGAATTACTCTGTATTACGCTACACAGAGTATCCACTAGAGTGTAGTAAAGGACACAGTCTGTGTGTTTACATGACAACTTTTATTCCTGGTTTAATCTGAATAAACGTTAGATCCTATTTCAGATGCCCATGTAAACACCTTGCTCCAGTTGAAACAGAATAGTTCGGGATAAATTTAATTCCGAATAAAGTCACTGGTTTAATGCCCTTTTCATTCCAAACTAAATTACTCCTCGGACATGTAAACCCTTTATTCCGTTCGGACTTTATTCCTGCCATTCTGCACATGCTCATTGTCTTGTCCTGTCGCAATGACACACACATTCTGCGCTGGCGGAAGAATGTGCATTCCCCAGTAAAACCCATGGAGTTGGATCAATAACAGCGGGTGGACACACTTGTTTTTATATTCAGTTAATGATATGTTTTGCAGAAAAAAAAAATCACTTTTTTTGTTTCTGATATAAACTTAGAATTTACTCTAACTTTAATGAACATCTACATGATTAGTGAAGTAAAGACAAGAAAATACTTGATTTACAGAGGATAATATTATACTAAATGGTGATAAATCACTTTAAAAAGGTCAAATATAGAGATAAAAATATTTGGGAGCTGACACAAAAGTAGCACTGGGTCTTTATGGGTTATAACAAGATTTTGCAATAAAAAATACCCATGGTCTTAAAAGAAACCAAAACTGGGACACAAAGTTCATGAAAGAATTTATTCTACCTTCTAGAGAAAAAGGGAATAATCATCATTGATTTAAATCTTGTTTGACCTTCTGCAGTTGTGCTTTTGTTTTGCTTTATTTTTTCATAGGTTGAAAAAGAAGAATGTTAAACTTTACATTCCTCTCAAATGTTTGTTCATAACTTTAACTCTGTGGTACTGCGTACATCTGCTTTGCTGTGATATTCGTTACACGTGACAGGATGCAGTTTAGACACAGGCTCAGGTAGGCCTTAGGTTGGTCACAATAACAGACTACTCGAAATGTGCAGTTTTATCACACAGCAACAACACCACAGATGCCCTGAGTTTTGAGGGAGTGTGAAACTAGCAGGGATGTCTAGTAAATCTGTTGCCCATGAACTGAATATTAATTTCTCTACAATAAATTGTCTCCAAAGTAGTTTCAGAGAATTTTGCACTACATCCGACAGGCCTCTCGACTGCAGATGACTTGTAACTATGCCCGCTCAGGACCTCCACATCAGGCATCATCGCCTACAAGGTAGTTTAAGACTATCCACCCAGACAGCTGATGAAACAACTGGTTTCAAAGAATCTCTGCACAGACTGTCAAAAATCATCTCAGGGAAGCAAGCCCCCCACCCCACCCCTCCCTCCAGAAGTATGACCACAGATGCACTAATGTATTGTAGAAGTGGTATATTTTTTAGCGTTAGTGCTTCCTTTATCATTTACTCCAAGCGTGTATCTTTTAATAGGCCACTTGAGGTAGCAAAATGTTAGCTGCCAAAATAATACACTATAAATGGGCACAAATTAACCCTGAGTCCTGCCTGAGTGCTGATGAGCCGTTTTATTAGATGGGTACAGCACTTAATACTGTCTGTAAACCAGAACTGTAAGTTAAATCAGTTGTGTCCACTATCCTTATATCCAGGGTGTGATTTGTTGGGGTGGATGGGGGGGGGGATCGACCCCTCCTCTGGTTTTTACATTCCTACTTCTGCTCAATGAATTTAATCTGGGGGGGGGGGGGGGGGGGGGCACAACCAATGAACTGAAGTAACAGACAGGTTGTGACTAGGGATGGGAATCGAGAGCTGGTTCTTTTTGAGAACCGGTTCCCAGTAGCTCGATTCCTAGGAATTGTTTGCATGCCAGCGTAACGATTCTGCTTATCGACTCCACCTTTGTTGCGCATGCACGATGACGCCACGTGTATGCTGCATTGTTTTGTCAGAACGTAGCCAACATGGTGTTGAGGCAGAAACGGTCTAAAAAGATGACACCAGGGACACTGGAACACTGTCAAAGTTCCATGTCTTCAAAAAGGTGGAATCCCTCCAATATCCTCAAACATTTGTCCACAGTATGTGATTAATTTACAGGAATGTCACGTATTTGATTCACTACTTAGCAACGCTTGTGAATGTAGCGGCAGAATGAGTGCTGGGCCCAGTTCCGGTTCCAGTGCTGGCAACAAATGTCGTACCCCCTCAAATACAAGTTTCCAAAGGTAAGGGAAAGGACATGAGGTGCACAACAACAGGAGAAGAGCTGAGTCAAATTGGTTCCACGTAGTAGAAATGCAGCAATAGAGGAATTAGTAAAGGATCTTAAGTTTCACTTTCACTGCACACCGCCGCACCCCCACCTGAACCGGGCCCGGCGTTACTTGTTATTATTATTTGTACGTACATGTTATATTTTCTGTGCAGAGATGGAAATATAAAAGACAGTTAATGCAAACACATCCGTTTGTACTCTTTTGTTCCCCCACCCAATGAGAATCAATCAGAGAATCGATAAGGAATCAGATCGATAAGCAAAATCGATAATGGAATTGGAATCGTTAAATTCTTAACGATTCACATCCCTAGTTGTGACTGAGTTTTCTTACACCTATGTCCTACATTACTGGAAGTAACGTTCACCTGAACCAAACTGTCAGCTGTCTCAGAATTCACGAATGTCCCCATGCACTGGGGTTCCGTAAAGGTGGTGGGTGGGGGGAGTGTCCAGTGGATACAAGTTAGAAGTTGTGAAAATTTCGTTTAAGATCCACTGCATAAATAGAGGAATAAAGCCCGGAAGTTGGATGTTGAAAGTATGTAAAGTTTCACTTTCATTTCATGCCAGTGTTAGTTACGTTAGTTATGGACCACACCCCCACGTATATAACTGCTGCTGCTCCCCCCCCCACACTCCCCCTGCTCCGACAAAAAAACCCAAAAAACATCCGCCCTCTGTTTTTTTTGACACAACGCACCCTGCTTATAACATTACCTTATATAATCATGCAGTTCTGTTAACCCATAAACACCCAAACAGCCACCATCGACCAAAACCATCTACTGATCTAAACTGTTTAATACCTGTTGATCCACTAATCCTATCAATGCATGCAAATAATTGGTGTAAACTGCAGTTTGTCGTCTTTTCATGGTCATCAGATATGACCCATTTGGACGTTTAGAGGCTCTGCAGTTACTGTGGAAACACCGTCATCTTCTACAACATTGATTCACCACTAAAACCCGTGGAGTTGTATCAGTGACAGTGGATGGAGACACTGATTTATGCTCAGTCATGTTGAAAATGTCGCTTTTTTCAGGTTTTTGTTTGTCTGATTTAATAAATCTTTGAATATACTCTGAGCTTCAATGAACATTAACATGATCAATGGATTAAATGTAGGAAAATACCTAATTTACACTGAAAAAAACTCCAAATACAGAGGATAATAATATAATAAATGGTGATAAATCAATAACCTGGCCAGCCATTCATCTTTCTCAGTAAGAAATCCGTCTGGAATCGTGGTGCTTGAATCTGAATATGAAGGCACAGAGTAAACCAATCACAGATAAGACAGATGTAACGTTTTTGTCAGAGAAACTTAAGAATCTAGGGTGTAATCTGTAATTCAGTCCTTATTTTTGAATCAAAAAACCAACAACAGTTATAGAGAGATTTGTGGACTTGGACTTTGACTTTTGACAAAAAGAAGTTGGTGCATATGACGCATTGCAAAACACCACCCCCAAGACCTGTGATTGGTCTGGTATAAAATAGATTGGGCTTAATTCACAGTGAATGGACCAGTTCTAGACTTTTTTCTCAGTAGTAAATACACTGAGAAAACCGGATGGCTGGACAGGCTAGTAAAGGACTTAAGAAAGGTGAAATAGAGAAAAAAATTCAATTTGGAAACTGCTACCAAAGTAGCGCTGGGTTTTCATGGGTTAATTATTAGTAGCCAGGGCTCGTGACTGCGACTGAATTACGGTCGCATGCGCCTGAGAATTTCGGTAGTGCGACTGTTTTTGAGATTACGATCGCACGGTGCGCCAATAAAAAAATGAGCGAAAATTAATACGTGCGCCTAGAATAATGGCTGCAGAAGTAACTCGTCAGCTGAAAATAAACAAGCTCCACGCCCCGCTGACTGAAGCGGAAAATCTAGTCCCCGCCCCCTCGCGTGCGCATCTCTGTGGATGGTCCAACACTGCATGACTTCGATGCACTGCCAGCGGTCAGGAAGTACCTACACTCTGGCACCAGGTCAAGGAGGCCTGACTTCAGGCGTCGTGGTGCAGACCACAGTGACTAAGGGGCACCAGGTCAAGGAGACTTGACTTCAGGCATGGTGTAGACCACAGTGACTAAGGGCCTTTAGGCCATGAAATAAAAAAGTTGGTTGTTGCAAATAATGGTGTGATTCGTCTTTCTTCTCCAAGAACCAACTAAAGTATATACAACACATTGACAATTGTTTTGCACCTGTGTCAATGTAAGCTTTTTCTTTCATACTCTATTCAAATACTTTATTCTAGGTTGTTAACATTGCTTAAATACATATAGGAATATTACTTGGTATGGCCAAGAGTTTTGCTTGTTCTCCAAATTTTTTATATAATAGTGGTGCGCCTAGATTTTAGCCTGTGCTCCTAACTTTTTAGGGTTAGGAGCACAGTGCTCCTAGGTCAAAAAGTTAATTTTGAGCCCTGGTAGCTATGGCCAAAAATGTGTTCTGTGAGGTGATGCTGACCTGGACCATTGACCCTTAGTCTTTCAAAATCCAGTCAGAAAATCCTTGAGTCCCAGTGAATGTTTGTGCCGAATTTAAAGAAATTCACTCAAGGATTTTATTTAATGGTACATTCACACCAGCCCTGTTTAATCAAACTCTAGGTCATTTGCTTGGAAAGTCCAGTTCGTTTGCAGAGGCATGAATGTGGAATCAAACTCTTGATAGCGGATCAAAAAAGCAAACTCTGGTTCCTTAAAACGTAGGTCTCAGTCTACTTGAAGTGAACCAAGTGCAGGAAGCGGACTACAACACAGCTCCATGTTTTGTTTTCATATGGCAGTAATAGAAATGAAAGACCCTGGTGCTAAAAGGAATGAAGTCACAAAAAAGTCCTTAAAAAAATTTATAGGGTGGACTTAGCCAAACAAATACAACATGTTTATATGCTCGACTTGAAATTGAAATTCTTTATTTATTCAGTCATCACATAATAATACAACCAGTGTCAACACTCCAAACATTACCAACAGGTTAATGACTGAAAAGGCACAGGCAGAAGCAGAATGCTTATATTAATGCCTGTCCTACAGAACAAATTCAGTTACCCAGCGTTCAATATAGGAAAAAGAAAAAAACAATGCATACAACCAAACATGCAAAAACATAAAAAAAGCTAAACTAAACCAGAAAAATAGAAAACTTAACTATCCACATTAATGGTAATTTAATGTAGAGTCAAAAATAAATTATTTATCTATTACTTATTAGATCTTAACAATTGTATCCTTCAAAAATTGCCTTATGTACCATTTTTTTTAAATAACAAAAATGGGCTACACATTCTTAAATCCATGCTGGCCTCATTCCATCCATTCATTCCTCGTTCTACTTTTAGTCTCTTTACTAGCTTTCTGTACAACATATTTAGACTCATGTGTTGAGAAGAACCTTTAGGGAGTAACTTTAATTTTGCTTTATACATTATTTGCTTTATTTTATAGTTAACCAAATCATTAAATTTCATTATATGGGATTTCATAAACAATTAATGAGTATGTTCATAGTAACCGGCCTTATTAAAGGTGGGGTCTGAGATCTTGGAAAAACGGTTCAAGCAAGCTACATTTTGAAAATACTCAGTTCAAAAGTCCAAACCCCTTTCTTCAGACGTCCCTCTGAAGCCACACCTCCAGAGTGGTGGCACGCGCAATGCTTGTTCCCGAGGGTTCACGAGCGCTACACAGCAACAATTCGCTGGCTCTGCTCTGCTCCATACCCGGGTTGGGCTCCGACGCCGTCTATGGTCCGGTCCGGTCTGGCTGAATCGTCTCCGACACTGGCTGAGGCTCCGTCCCCCGCTCTGGTCCCGTACGCCTCGGGCTCCTACCTCGACTACAACCCCGGCTGAGTCTCTGGCTAGCGTATCCATGCAGACCTCATTCAGTTTCCTCTAACACCCCCACTCTTCCAGAACAGCCCCAGTTCAGACCTATGTGACTAATGTTCCATTTCCTAATGGTTTATGTTGGTGACAAAACAGTTTGCAGGTGAACTTTCCATCCTAATAGAACTAATATAGCCAAGCTCTGGCTACGCTTCCTGTACAAGGCTCCAGCCTCTGGGAACGCGAAGAGGGGTACGCGCAGAGGGGGGACGGGTGAATGGCAGTTGAGTTTGATAGACATATCACCGTTCAATCATCTTGAGTGGGCGCTCAAAATGATTGGATGGTGTTTTTTCAGTCCTACCCATTCCACAGGTGACTGATTTTTTTTTAATTTTTGTGTTAGAGCATTTAATTAAGTAGTTGTAATTGGGGTGTGAAGGGGATTTTAAGGAATATAATAAAAAATGTTCCAGAAAAACATCTCAGACCCCACCTTTAATAATACATATGGCTCGTTTTTGTAGGAGGACTACAGTATTTACAGTTGTTTTATGTCGAGACCCACACTCCCACATGTTGCCCCATATTGGACAACTTGAATTGTCCAAAAAAGTGACTTCAGTACTTTTAGCACCAGAGTCTTCAACTGCCCTTCATTAACCAATAGACAAACAATTATCTTTGTTTATTGTTTTTCTTGTCTTCTGCTGTAGTAACTCTTGATGCAGTGGCACCACAGGGAAGGATGGGACTATGTTATTCAAAAAGTTTGGTTTGTTTGACAAGATGCAGTGTGAAAGAGAACTCGGACCAACTGAATGTTGCGGGTCCCCAGTTGTACCGAGTCTACCAGACTATTAGGTGTGAAAATGACTGAAGATTGCATTTGTAAGAATAGACGGACATCATGAGATAACAGCCACCAAAATCATTTCAGCTCCTCCATTCCTCCAAATGATTTTTTGTCAAATTAAAAGAAAGTTCCTCAAGGCGTCTCTGTGGTATCGCGCTCATAATAGACAGACACAGTCACAGTGACCTTGACCACTGCCCACCAAAAATGTTTCTTCATTCTTACATCTAAAAGAATGCTTGCACCATACATTCTGTCAAACTTCTCCTGAGAAATAATACTTTAAGTGCAATGAGATGCACTGCGGACACATCAAAAGACTAATTTTTATAGAAAAGAAAAAAGTAACCTGCAGTAAGAAAGTATAACCTTGAGCAAGATGAAGTAAGAGCTAGCCCACTGAAATATGAGTCCTGGTCTCAACCGTTGTCCAATTTTTTAAAGAGGTGTTGCCTGGATTTAAAGAATGAGTTTTAGACATAAATGAGGCTGCTGCCTTAAAAATAGCGGCTTGGATCAGACTTCAAGTGAAGAAGCGATCACTCGACTTGTGTGTTAACAGTTTCAGTCAATCCTTAGTTTTCTATCATCATTATTGGCAAGGCAGTCTATGGAGGCAGACTACTTGTGGGAGGTGCTTTGTGGTAGGCTAGGGTTTCTTAAGAGCGCTGTGACCAGAAGACAGTTCTTGTCTGAGCGTGAGCAAATACAGGAAATGTGAGTCTAAAATGTAGAAAATGTGCCTTAACCCATAAAAACCCAAACATCCATTCATTTACTGATCTAAACTGTTTTTGATCCACTAATCCTATCGTTACATGTAAATAATCGGTCTAAAATACAGTTTGTCATCTTTTCACGGTCATCAGATATGACCCATTTGGACGTTCAGAGGCTCTGTAGTGAACGTGGAAACACCGTCATCTTCTACAACATAAAACCAGTGGAGTTTGATCAATGACAGTGGATGGAGATGCTGGGTTTATGTTCAGTTTATTCATACACTACCAGTCAAACATTTGGACTCACCTGGGGCCTCATGTACAAAGACTTGCGTGGATTTCATACTGAAACCTGGCGTACGTCCAAATCCAGAAAAGTCCGCATGCACAAAAAAATCCAGATGAACAAAACTGTGCGTATGCCCGAATCCAAGCACACTTCCTTTGTACATCCCAATCAGCGTGGAATTGACCGCACATGTTGGAGTACCAGACTCCTCCCTCTCCACACCCATATTTAAATATGCAAACCAGCATAAACAGGGTCTTCAGGTGGGATTCCATCTGGGATTCCCCTCTCGGCATGATCAGCTGATGTCGTCAAAGTGGATACAAAGCGGAGGCCGAAACAGGTGGCAGGAGAAAAGAGACGAACTCAGCCCGTTTGAGCAGAGTCGCCGCTATTTTGAGTGACACTGGTCTAACAGGGGCGACTCGAATCATCCCCAAGATAAATACAGTCTACTCTCGTTATACTGCCAACTTCCGTTCACGGCCAAATTGGCGGTATAGCGAAAATGGCGTTACAATGGGTTGCGTCCATAATGTGCATGTCTTTACTATATGATGTCTATGCTGCCTCCGTTAACCCGTTCTAATTGCGTTTCTAAATAAATCTTGATTCTGTTATGTTGTAAGGGATCATTTAAAGTGGGGAAACATTTTAAGCATTATTATACCGTGTCGGGAAATGACACCCCATCATCTTGAGGCTTTGGCTTAATCCCACGTCCTCTTCCCGACATCCTGACCTACTGAGTGTTCTGCGATAAATGAACGGTGGCCGTTCCATAGACCTACTCGTAGCTTGTCGAGATCAGCGTCTGGCGCGTTTGTTTCAGTGCATTGTTAAAATTTATGTGTACTCGATAGCATCACACTGGTGGTATAACGGTCGGGAAATCAATGGTATAAGTGTTGTTTGTGTATGGAAGTGGGCTGGCGGATGGCGATAGGCGGAAATGGCGGTAGCTAATGGAATAATGCATTGGGGATTTTTGTGCAATGGTTTTGGTCGGCGGTGAACGAAAATGGAGGTATAACGGCGGGCGGTTTAACGAGAGTAGACTGTATATATTTTATATCTGTGTAACTCACACATTAGTTCATTCTACAGGTCATACAGTAGTCTGATCCCAACCAACAAGATAAAGGTTCGTGTGTAATCCCGTCAGGATATCAAAGAGGAAATCAAAGACTACGACGCATGTTTAATCACTCAATTTATTATTTCCCAAAAGACAATGAGACAGAAAAAGGTGAGACACAGTCCCAGCCTGTCACAGACCGTGGGATTTCTCCGGTCCAACAGGCAGCTGCTGATGCCCGCCCTCGGCCGTGTCCTCACCCGAGTCACAAGAGGACATCGTGAGGACAATCAGTGGTGTCAATGAGCGCCTGGACCGACTTATAAATGTTCCCACAGACATTAATATCACATTAAATGCACTTATCAACAAGTGAATTCTGTGTCCTTGTCTCTTTATATGGTTGAAAGCACATTCTATTCAGTTGGCAGGATTGGCATTGATGGGTCCAGGGTTGGTCTGGTTCTGGTGGTGGTGGGGGGGGTGCGCTGCTCTGGCAGTAGGATGACGTGCCGGTGTGTTAATTGTTTGATTGTGTATCTCTGATGTATCCATCAATCGGAGGAATGACCTTTGTCACATTATTAACAGTTTCTCAGTGTCACCTTTAAGTGTTGCCAATGGTTCAAAAGCACTAGAAATGTGCGTACGCTAGCTGTGAAGTTGGCGTGGAGGACCGCACATTTCCACGGTCATGTCACTCTTTGTACATCTGAACGTGAGCGTGGAAAAGGGCGTACGCCACATTTTTGCAACCTTAGTACATGAAGGCCCCTGGTTTTTCTTTATTTTCATGACTATTTACATTGTAGATTGTCACTGAAGGCATCAAAACTATGAATGAACACAAATGGAATTATGTAGTTAAAGAAAAAAGTGTGACATATATTTTAGATTCTTCAAAATAGCCACATTTTGCTTTTATTACTGCTTTGCACATTCTTGGCATTCTCTCGATGACCTTCATGAGGTAGTCACCTGAAATGTTTTCCAACAGTCTTGAAGGAGTTCCCAGTGATGCTGAGCACTTGTTGGCCATCTGTGGTCCATCTAATGTCATTTAAATGAGAGGATGAGTCCAAACTTTTGACTGGTAGTGTAGATTTTACTGAAAAAGTCACTTTATCTTCAGTTTTCTCTTTTTATGAAATAATAACCCTCGACTTTTCTTCATCCTGCTCCTTTTTTGAGCATGGGTACATACATGTTTGTTCACCTGATGATTATTGAATGTCTGCCGATGTAATAATGACAATAATAATAAATAATGCACAACGATGAACGGATTAAATGAAATGAAATTAAAAATGACTTTAATCCAGTGGTTCTTAACCTTGTTGGAGGTACTGAACCCCACCAGTTTCATATGCGCATTCACCGAACCCTTCTTTATTAAAAAATAAAATATGATTTTTTTTCAAATTCAAGACACAGGTATATGTTTTACTGGTGCACAAAATGAACCGTGCATTAACATCACTGTATTCAAAGAATAAAACCAATACAGTGCATGAACTTACATCAAATTACATGCCTTTTCACAAAGACATGACTTGTATTTAATACTACCACACTGAAATGGTTTTAATTTTTAACCTTATGTATTCCAATAATGAACTTATTGTATTTATGCTATTTATCATTTTTAACATTTTAACACACACCCATCACCTAATTTCCATCAGGCTACAATAATAATGAATATTTACTACAAATCAGTGTGACTTCTGCGGTTTTCATTTCATCTCGCTCCGAACTTTCCGAACCACGCAATTTTGACATAAAAAAAAAGATAATTGCATGTAGTGTATCAAAAAAAAGTTCTCGTTATACTCCTTAAGTATTTTTGTGATCATTGTTTTATTACGGCACTAGCTCGGCTTTAGCGTAATACGATTTCTCCATCCGCAACGGTGCGTCGGTCGTCACATGATTGTAACTGACCAGTGCGGTGACCGAAAAATGTAAACAAATGCTACACATGGCTGCCTCCGTGAATAACAGGAAGTAGCAAAAGTCATTACAACAATGTGGAAAATACTCAAATAATTCATCGTCAGACGAGTGGAAGAGATTATAAACACTTTCAGATGTGTTGTAGTGCTATAAGCAACAACAATACACCACGTATATTGGATGTCAATCAGAGAAAGAGTCTCCGAAGCCGTTTGTTTACATACACAGACCTAGCCCGACACACACACCCGACTAATGAGTCGAGTGTGTGTCTTGACCTCCGCCGAACCCCTGAGACTGACTCACCGAACCCCTAGGGTTCGATCGAACCCAGGTTAAGAACCACTGCTTTAATCTGAGCTTTTATGAACATCTACGTGATCAGTGAATTAAATAAAGGAGAATACCTGATTTTCACTCAAAAATGAAAAATACAGAGGATAATATAACAATAAATGGTGATAAATCAGTTAAGAAAGCTAAAAAATATAGAGGAAAAAAATCATTTGGGAACTGCCACTAAAGTAGTACTGAGTCTTTATTCGTTAATGTGAAGTTTAACATCAAACAGATGCTTCAGTATAGTGGAATGATGTGAAAAATAGTAGTAGTTTTTAGTGAGCTGAGCTGCTTCAACAAGAATATCTCAAAAGCAAGCGACATGTAACAGTTTACGTACAGTGTTTACTTCTTTTGCAGCCCTGACATCAAGCAGCAGTATTCACATCCTTAGCTCTGATAGTCCTGTTTCCTGTTCTGAGTGAAGAAAGAACGAAGTCTAACCTTGGCAGTTCCCACAGTCATTCAGGAGTCAAGTGAAAGAGTGGGTGTAGGTTTAAAATCAGCAGAATGTACCATCTAAGTGGGTTTCCTTTTTATTTAAGTTATTTGTAAACAACATTTGGAAAAAAAAAAAAAAAAAAACCCTGCCATGAACGGTATGTTATAATAATGTTTGTATCACAGCGCCTTCAGGGTTAATGACAGTGACCAAAAATGTTAGTGTTGTGGGTGTTGACATATCGCACTGTGTATGCACCTTGGATTATTTTCTACACAGCTGCACATTCTGATAATTAAAAAGACAGTCAGACAGTTCATCCATGATAAACACATGTGACAGCGCTGAACTGCTGAACTGTTGTGGTAAAAGAGTTCACGTAACCCTGACTATGGAAAAAAGAAAACCTGGGATTTTCAAGTCCTTAAGTGAAGAAAATTCATACATTACTTCTTTTATTTATAGGTTGTTTCTGTTTTCTGCTCTGATTCTGGAAAGTTTTAAGGTACATTTCAAAGACAAAGTCAGTTTGGAAAAAAACAAAGCCAAATTTATGTAAATGATTATGGTGAGCAATAGTTGTAGTTGCTGCCCAATTATTTTCTTTAGAGAGTTTTGCATTTTTGGTGTTTTTTTTTTTATTTTTTATTTACCATCTGATTTTTTTTATTTATTTATTTACTTATTTACTTACTTATTTATTTATTTACCCTAGATATGATATTGATTTTAAATTTAAAAAAATATAACATTCTCTTATAGGACGACCCCAAAACTCCCACCCGTATATTGAAGTCTTATATAAATGTTTAATATTCATTCTAAAATAAATTCAAAATGAATCTGCGTGTTCATATAGGGATGTCACGATTACCGTTATAATGATAAACCGTGGTAAAATTGCAGATTACTGTTTAAATTCTAATTATCATGATAACTGTATTTGATTACCACACTTTTAGAGAAGCAAACGCCTACGTAAAGATCTGCTTTTATGTCAAATATTTTGGTTTTCTATACCTAATATTTGGAACCAATATTCGCTTTTAAAGTCTTTGAAAAGGTTTGTTAAGCATCTTTGTGTTATTTATGCAATGAAGTATATATATTTTTCAAATCGGATTTTATATATATTTTTTGTGTTTTCTGGCCTTTTATTTTGATATAGTAGGTTAAAGTGAAAAAATAATAGACAGATGAGATAGATGAAGTTGTGCTGAAAAAAAGATACCAAACATGGGTATAGTAAACATTTGTTTATACAGTATATGAAGGCAAAATCAAAAATACTGAAAAATAGATGAAATAGGCTCAGACCACTAAGGGTTAATATTTGAACGTTTCTGCCAAGAGAAGGTACATTGTGCCAATTATTTTATTTTATTTATTTATTTTATTTAAAAATACATATTGGTTAAATTATTTCAGTGTGTGTATTACAAGGTTATAATAGTTTTGGATTTTTAATTATAGTTTAGTTTTAATTAGTTTTGACTTTTTTTTCTCTTATTCAGTTAGTTTTAATTAGTTTTTAGAGCAGGTTTGTTAGTTTTTATTAGTTATTGTTTTTTTCTGAATGTTTAGTTTTAGTTTAGTTTAGTTTTAGTATTAGTTTTACTTATTTCATATATTTTATCTTCCTCATCATCCTATTCAAAGAAATTAGTGAGGCGCGGATATGGGTTACCCTGGACACTTTATTTGGGGGTCGGGTTGGGGCGGCTCATGGACTGAGCAGAGACACAATGTACCGTACAATGTATAAATTCCCTATAGCAGGTAGAGGGGGAGTGCAATCCATACACAACGTCACTTACGTGAAACAATGCGAAGATGTGCAAAGCATGAGAGGAGATGCACAAAGCAGGCAGCGGTTAAAGCAGATAGAAACATATATAAACCAGCTAACCAGCAGTTAAAGCAGACGGAAACATATATAAACCAGCTAACCAGCAGTTAAAGCAGACGGAAACATATATAAACCAGCTAACCAGCAGTTAAAGCAGACGGAAACATATATAAACCAGCTAACCAGCAGTTAAAGCAGATAGGAACCTATTATAAACCAGCTAACCAGCAGTTAAAGCAGATAGGAACCTATTATAAACCAGCTAACCAGCAGTTAAAGCAGACAGAAACATATATAAACCAGCTAACCAGCAGTTAAAGCAGACGGAAACATATATAAACCAGCTAACCAGCACTTAAAGCAGACGGAAACATATATAAATAAACCAGCTAACCAGCAGTTAAAGCAGATAGAAACATATATAAACCAGCTAACCAGCACTTAAAGCAGATGGAAACATATATAAACCAGCTAACCAGCAGTTAAAGCAGACAGAAACATATATAAACCAGCTAACCAGCAGTTAAAGCAGATAGAAACATATATAAACCAGCTAACCAGCAGTTAAAGCAGACGGAAACATATATAAACCAGCTAACCAGCAGTTAAAGCAGACAGAAACATATATAAACCAGCTAACCAGCAGTTAAAGCAGATAGAAACATATATAAACCAGCTAACCAACAGTTAAAGCAGACGGAAACATATATAAACCAGCTAACCAGCAGTTAAAGCAGACGGAAACATATATAAACCAGCTAACCAGCAGTTAAAGCAGACGGAAACATATATAAACCAGCTAACCAGCAGTTAAAGCAGACAGAAACATATATAAACCAGCAGTTAAAGCAGACAGAAACATATATAAACCAGCTAACCAGCAGTTAAAGCAGACGGAAACATATATAAACCAGCTAACCAGCAGTTAAAGCAGACGGAAACATATATAAACCAGCTAACCAGCAGTTAAAGCAGACGGAAACATATATAAACCAGCTAACCAGCAGTTAAAGCAGACGGAAACATATATAAACCAGCTAACCAGCAGTTAAAGCAGACAGAAACATATATAAACCAGCTAACCAGGAGTTAAAGCAGATAGAAACATATATAAACCAGCTAACCAACAGTTAAAGCAGACGGAAACATATATAAATAAACCAGCTAACAAGCAGTTAAAGCAGATAGAAACATATATAAACCAGCTAACCAGCAGTTAAAGCAGATAGAAACATATATAAACCACTTATAAACATATATAACCCAGTTCCTCATCAGTAAACCACACCTTAGCAGATTTCTCATCTCTTAATCATCTCCAGTTCCATTATTAGCCAACTTTGCTTCAGTTCAGTTCAGCTAGCTGTAGCTAGTAACATCAAACGTTTTTTAACATTCTAACAGGTTCCATACCTCTGTAATTGGATTAGTTTTCATCCTCCTCTTTTCTCCTCTTCTAAACTGTGCAGTTCAGGGCTTGGAAGGCCTTTTCATGGTGATAAACTCTCCAGTTTTAACCTGGATGCTAGTCCTGTCTGACTCTGTCCTTTAGCTCTGTCTCTGTCACTCACGCGCACACACACGGTACGCCAAAAAAAAAAAAAAAAAAACGACCCATGTATCACTACAGTAAACCCCAGACAGGACTGTGCTGCTTTATCCCAGCTTTAGTCTGTATGTTCCAGGTAGAGTGGGGACCAGAAGACAACTGGAAACCACCAGTGACCAGACATGACAGACTGTGAAGTGTCGTATGGTGTCACCAGCTCAAACTGCTGGAGCGAAATAAATTAATTTCATATCAATTCGACATTGACAAAGACGAAAACGAAGGGAATTGTATCCATAATTTTTATACGTTTTAGTTAGTTTTGTAAGCTCACGATACAGTTTCAGTTAGTTATCGTTTTTTTCTTTTAATTAGAGTTTTTATTTATTTCAGTTAACGAAAATGTTTTTTCAATTTTAGTTTTCGTCATTTCGTTCGTTTTCGTTAACGATAATAACCTTGGTGTATTAGTACTTTTTGAACATTTTGAGCACAATTTCAATAATACCGCGATAATAATAAACGCGATAATTTTGGTCACAATAACTATGATATGAAATTTTCACATCGTTACATCCCTATATTCATGTAAATAATTCCTTTAGAGTATCAACCTCTATGACCACAATCACAACACCTGAGCCCCCTGTTAATCCAAACCCTTAAAACTCTCATATACTGGAGTAGTTTATTTACAATTACATTGTAATATTGTAATTATTAGACAGACATCATGTGAAATATAAATATTCATTTGTTGTGTGAAGTAGGAAAGAGGCAAACAAAAAAAAAAAAATGGTCATGGAATTTAAAGATATGAACTGATTATGACACATTTCATCTTGCATCCAAAAATTGAACTACAGTATTTTTCAGTTGAAAATACATGGTCAGCATCTGAAATAAACTGAAATAAACATTCCATGAGAGCTGAAATTTATGTCAAAGAAAATGAATATTCTAGGGAAGACTGTTCAGTATTTCCTAAGGGCATTACTACACAACCTACAGGTAAACTGCACAATATATAGAGAATTTTTTTCATAATTTCATTTAAAAAGTGAAACTTTGATAGAGTTCAGATTCACTACCCCAGCAGCCACAGGGATATTGCCGCATCCATCTGTGTCTGTCCGTCAGTGTCAGCATCATCACTCTAACAGGGTGTTTGCGCAGATCTTGAAAGTCTTGAAATGTATGGAATTGTGAAACGCTGTTTTCCAGACCTTAAAAAGTCTGGAATTATGTGTGAAAGTCTTGTAAGATAAGAAATACATGAGGAAAGCATATAAAAATTGATAAGATTTCGCTAACTGGTCGGTACTGGAATGATTCTAGTGAAACTTGTTTGTGTGATATTCATGCACTTTTGTGATTTTTATATGTTTTGAAAATGTTTCTGTCAGTAAACCATAATTTACTGCAAAATATGAATTCATTCATACATTTATTAAAATGAACTTTTCTAATTCACACAACAGGTACAATCTCAACCAAAAAAGTAGGCACACAAATGTAAAAGTAAATAAAGTCTAGGTCTTGAGAAAAAATTGGAGTTTTGAAAAAGTCTGGAATTTTTATTTGGATAAAGAGCAAACATCCTGCTCTTCTTGTTCATGCTCAGTATTTAGTGTCGGGCTTATATTTTAATGTTCATGTTCAGATTTATAATACAGAAATGTCAGACTTCTGTAAATTGCATTTTTATGTGAGTGTGACAGGGTGTGGAGGTGATCAGTCTGACACTGCAGAGGTGGTAGGGAAGTCTATGTTGCTTCCAGACCTTCAGCTCTTCTGTATTGTTGGGTCTGATGACTGTCATCTTCGTCTTGACAATAGCATATTGATTCTCTACAGGGTTCAGGTCAGGTGAGTTGGTTGGCCATCAAGTACAATACCACAATGGTGAGCAAACCATTTCTGAGTAGTTTTGGTACTCTTTACTTTTTCGTCTGTGCTATTGATAAAAAAAAAAAAAAAAAAAAAAAAAGAAAAGAAATCAACATTCTGTGGCAGGACCATGACCTGCGCTAAAAAGAGTGGGCTCACACTAGGATTGTGACTTGTCGCCCATTTCCTGGACTCTTTTGTACTTGGAGACTTTTGATGCACTGACTCCAGCCTCGGTCCACTTCTTATGAAGTTCAATATTTTAATATTCATTTGTTTGTTGGATGAATACTAGGGATGGGAATCGTTAAGAATTTAACGATTCCGATTCCATTATCGATATTGCTTATCAATCCAATTCTTTATCGATTCTCATTGGGTGAGGGAATAAAAGAGTACAAACGGATGTGTTCGCATTAACTGTCTTTTATATTTTTGTCTCTGCACAGAAAATATAACATATACAGTATGTACAAATAATAATAATAACAGATGACACCGGGGGGGGGGTACAGTGAAAGTGAAACTAAAGACTCTTTACTAATTCCTCTATTGCCACATTTCTACTTCGTGGAACCGGTTCAACTCGGCTTGTCTCCCGTTGTTGTGCACCTCATTTCCTTTCCCTTCTTACCTTCGGAAACTTGTATGTGAGGAGTTACGACATTTGTTGCACTATTTGTAGCACTATTTCTTCCATTTGAAGTGTATGATTAGGGCTGACCTTGATTTACAAAAATAAAATCAAATTAGAGCAGAAAAATAAATCAATATATACTATTTAATAGTTTGATTTATAGGTGTGCATTTTACGCACACTTGGTGACAGATGCTAGTATTTTTTAACATTTGACCTAGCGCCAAAAATAATAATGCAAATTAACCAATGTTGGAGTTAATCATTGACATATGCCAGGCTGCAAAAATCAAATAATATGTGATCCGCTTTTTATGTAGTATATTGAAAAAAATATTTTTTTTGTGTGTTTTTTGCATCAAAAAAAATGGTTTGTTTACATTACAAACACAGCATTTGAAGGGTTAAAAAATTTGACAATTATTGAGTATTTGGTATTTTTATTTACGGCTCAAGTTGATGAAATAGACATAAGTGTAAAAGAATTAAAAACAAACTGTATGAAAATTTTTTAGACATTATTCCACAAGTATGCCAAAAAGGCACACTTTCCAGGCCTTGCTGGAAAGGATACTGAGGGGTTAATATAATAACCCTCAATTTTAATCTGAGTTTGAATGAACATTTACATGATCAGTGAATTAAATATAGGAAAAAACTTGATTTTTACTAAAAAAAAAAAAAAAAAAAAAAAGTACAGAGGATAATATTACAAAAAATGGTGATAAATCACTTAAGACAGGTTCAATACAGAGAAAAATACATTTGGGAATGGCCACAAAAGTAGCACTGGCTCTTTATGGATTAAATAGTATATATTCCTGTATATATCATGATATATATCATCAGATTATTACCTGTGCCCAGCTCTGTAAAACTGGCTGTAGTGGACAATCACAAAATAAAGTGATATCAAACTAAAATAAGTTCTATTAAGAAAGTACTGAGAGTTGTCAGTGATATTGCATTGGATATTATAGAAATGTATCATCTGCGGTTACATTTAACACAGAAAACATGTTAGGAAATGGTCCAGAAACCATACACAGCCCTCTGAGACAATCATTTATGTTGCACAACACTATATTCCCTGCTGTTCATGTGAACTTTGCACTTGAGAAATGGGACACACCTTCTGACGCAGACATTATTGAGAGCACAGTGTGGAAATTACATGACTACTCCATCCACACTGAGAGGGGACAGGATGTGGCTGTTACATCTCCACCAGGAACACTGTTTAACACTCCTCAGGGCCTGGTTGTATCTGTTGAATGTAGGTTAGCCATGTTGACGTACACCATGTGTGCTGTACTTGTGGGAAGTGTCCGTGCTGCAGCCTTGGAGAGGGCAGGATAAGGTTGTATACAATTCAGTGGAATACAATACAATAGGCTTGATGGTCATTACACCAGTTGTGCAACAGAACTGAAGGTGGTTTCTTCCAGCGACAGTGCACTTACAGGGTGGGGAAGCAAAATTTACAATGAACATTAGTTGTTTTTTCTCAGCAGGCACTACGTCAATTGTTTTGAAACCAAACATATATTGATGTCATAATCATACCTAACACTATCATCCATACCTTTTCAGAAACTTTTGCTCATATGAGTAATCAGGAAAGCAAACGTCAAAGAGTGTGTGATTTGCTGAATGCACTCGTCACACCAAAGGAGATTTCAAAAATAGTTGGAGTGTCCATAAAGACTGTTTATAATGGAAAGAAGAGAATGACTATGAGCAAAACTATTACGAGAAAGTCTGGAAGATACTATTAAAGAAGAATGGGAGAAGTTGTCACCCGAATATTTGAGGAACACCTGCGCAAGTTTCAGGAAGTGTGTGAAGGCAGTTATTGAGAAAGGAGGACACATAGAATAAAAACATTTTCTATTATGTCAATTTTCTTGTGCCAAGTAAATTCTCATGACTTTCAATAAACTAATTGGTCATACACTGTCTTTCAATCCCTGCCTCAAAATATTGTAAATTTTCCTTCCCCACCCTGTAAAGATGTAACAGTGTAAACAATGTAAACATACATGTACCAGTGGAATCTGATGATTAAATCATGTTAGATTGAGCCCACAAACATGTGCAGTATATATGGGTTCGTACATAGACTCGTGCTCTTGTTAAATTCCTCATAATGGTTCTACTCCTTCAGCCAGCGTCTGCGAGGAGAGTGTGTTTCATGTTCAATTGCAGTAACCCGGTGTAGTCTTAACACATCTGTCAGGTTACTGCTGAGCCTTTTGCTAAAAGTGCCTGCTTGCTGTGAAACATAGAGGGACAAAAATAGAGAATGTCTGAGCTGACAAGTAGCAGAGGTTAAATGGGGTAAGGTTATATTTCAGAAGTAACTTAAGAAGTTCCAGGAATACTTGTCACATATCAAACTAACAGGCTATGGCTTTTTGTTTGGTTTGAATGGATGTGCACTACAGCCAAGATATCACACACACACACACACACACACACACACAGTTAATGGTACAATACTGATAGGCCTGCAAACTCTGTGGACAAGTGTCCTGAACTGTCTTGTCCAGATTATCAGTAGTACAAGGAAAGTCTAGACAAAAAACATTTTCATTTACAGGCATTTTATTAATTTGTGTGTGCTATAAATAACATGACATTTCTGTGTGCTCTATTATGGCACAAGCTAATTAATTTTGATTTGATTAGAAAAGAAGGGGGATATTTAATTACTCTTTTTTTTTGGTAATTGTTTACCAATGAGTCACAAAAAGTCACTTTAATTACCACTTGTACTTCATGGTGTTTGCCACGGGCACTGGTACATTCTTCACACTCATCTTGTTTTTTCTTTGCACTGACTGTTTTTCTTTGAGAGCCACATACTTTACTGAGCTGAAAGTAAAGCCAAATCAGATCTAAACCCTTGATGTAATTTTTATTTTTCCTGCACTTTTACATTCTGTTAAAATGTAGCTGGTTTCATTTAACATCCTAAGACCCAGCTATGGGTTTTCTGTCCACATTTGTGGACTAGAGTTTCACAACTTTATACAAAAAAAAAAAAAAAGGAAAAGAAAACTGTCCACCACAAGGGACATTCCATAAAAATTTTAAAAACTGCATCTGAAAAAAACTGTTGCATCATGATGTTTCCAATATAGGCACTTATTTAATAAAAAACAAAAAAAAGCTTGTACTTTGCTGACATTTCCTGGGTCTTAAGAGGTTAAATGTACCAGAATGCACTGTCTTGACTGTCTTGTTTTGTTTGTTTTGCCTTTTTTTTTCTTTTCTTAATGGGTTCTGTCTGTTTATCATGTCCGGTGTCAATGTTTGTATTATGAACACATTACTTAAAATTATGAATGTTATATTTGTTAAATGTTGAAAATTTCTATAAATGTTATAAAAACTTCTATAAGTAAAGTTAAAAAAAAAAACAAAACATCAAATATTGTTTTCTAACAGGGATGTGAGACAGAAAAAAGGAATGTGCATGAACGCATGACACAAATGAAATCCATGGTGGTTTCACAATTTTATAAAAAAAACAAAAGAAAAGAAAACTGTCCACCACAAAGAACATTCCATAAAAATTTTAAAAACTGCATCTGAAAAAACTATTGCATCATGATGTTTCCAATATAGGCAATTATTTAATAAAAAAACAAAAAAAACCCTTGTACTTTGCTGACATTTCCTGGGTGTTAGGAGGTTAATTAACAATTAATTACCAGTAGTTTTAAACAATCACTTACCAAAGTCCTGACCATTTGTTCTGTGAAAGAATTTAATCCAGTGCTATTATTAGAATGTTAAAACTAAGAATAAAACAAAACAAAACTTCATAAATAAAAATGAAAAGTTTCACTAACCACAACTAACCGAGAACTACACTGAGTAAAAGTAGAACTAAAACTACTTAACTCATACACTAGGGCTGCTCGATTATAGAAAAAAAAATAATCACGATTATTTTAGCAATAATTGAAATCACGATTATTAAAAACGATTATTTGTTAACCTTAAAGTTGTTTATTTTTTTCTTGCAAAACAATGTAAGATATACTCTTTAAATATAAATAAAGCTTTTAACCATTAAAACAAAGCATGTTCACTTCTGTACGAAACAAAAAAAATCTTTGAATGCAAATAAGTGTTCTGTAAATTCAAGTATGTTTCCTTTTGTAAACAAATAGTGCACTGGAATTAAACTCCTCTAGACTTGCCATAGAACTGGAGCAATAAAAAAAAAAAAACTCACGTAAAGTGCAAATTATAAATTCAAGTATGTTCAATGTAGTATGAAACATAGTAAATTCAGTGGCGTGCCGTGAGGTTTCAGTTAGGGTAATACAGGAGTTGCAGCGTAAAGAGATTCGGAGACTGAAGATTGCATTGCAGACGAAGTTGTAGACGGAGTTTTTTTTAATGTGTTTTAATTTTTCATATGATTATGATAAAGGTTGCGGTGGTTAAACTTTAGATGGTTAAAAAGGTTTGCTGTGTTAGCGGTCGGTGTGGACACAACTACGAAACACTTTTTGCACGTAATGGGTTTTTGCTCTTCATCAAACCCAAAGTGATTCCACACAATTGAATTTGACTTGCCTTTTTTGTTTACTAAGCACTTCTGCTGCGATTCTCCTGCTATTTTTCCAGACCGCTAGGTACAACTTTCCTCTTGGGGTGGACCTACCGGCTAGCAGACAGCTGTAGCTTAGAGGGGGGCGGGGCCGAGCAGCTCATGGTAGCTTGCGTGCGCGTGAATTAAACAACTCAAAATTAATAATCGTTTTTTTCTCGATTACATAATTTTTGTAATCGTTGCGTGTAATAATCGAAATCGTAATTGAATTTCGATTAATTGCACAGCCCTATCATACACACTAACTTAAACTAAACTAAATCAAAAATGGGGCTAAAAATGACATGTAATGGGTTTACTCTTTATGTTTAATTATCCTCTAATATTCATTATACAGACCCATTCTTGGTAAATTTACGTCCAATGTATGTACGTTTAGGTTTGTCAGACCTACAGTCCTCAGTCCCTCTAACCTGCAGGGGTCTGTATAACATGTTTTTCTGACACTGGAAAGTCATGGCTGTGGATTTGAGATTGTGTTTGGCTCTTGGGTAGGTGCAGATATCTGACCTGTGATAAGTCTGGGTATGGAGGGAGTGTGTTGGACATATCCTAGGTTCTATACTGAACAACAAAAGAAACGCATGTATGTTTCGGTATTGGTTTATATGGGAGTTTTATTATGAATATTGGCTTCATATGAGATATTTATATCCAGCTGTGAAATTTACAGTGGGTCTCTCTTGCTGTCCTTGTAGCACTGAGTTGACGGTCACAGAGATGGGCCAAGCGAATATGGCGATCCTGATTACGGGTGGTCACACGTGGTCTTCCGGATCTTGGTCTGTCCCGAGTGGTCCCTGTGTCACGGAATCGTGTCCTCAGCCTACTGATGGTGGATTCGTGCACTTGCAGACGTCTGGCAACATTGCGAGCCGTTAAACCAGCATCAAGCATACCAATGGCGCGTTCTCTCAGATTATCGTTAAGGCGAGGCATCGTGGTAATGCAGTAACTTTTGAATCTTACCATTTCTTTTTATAGCCCCCGGATAAACAAAGGGAATTGCCACTCCCATTTGTTGCTCCCACTACCATATCACTCAAAACATACCGCACCTCCGATACTTTGTACACGTGCTCAACATGACTCGTGGTCGTGTTTGCCTGCAAACACACGCTCCAATGGTTACAACTCACTTATTGTAATGTGTATCTCAGTTGACAACTCAACAGGACAACTGAACTTTTGCCTAAATTGACGACCAAAACTTGCGTTTCTTTTGTTGTTCAGTATATATCGACAAGTAATAGACATAAGCAAAATTATAAGCACAATTCCTCTTATAATGTTACGCTCCCTTGTGTTCTATCATCTTCATCATTCTGTTTAGAAGTTTATGTGTTTATTAGCAAATGTCCCATTGGATGGACTGGCTGATGCTCCTCTTGCTGCTCAAACTAAACTAGCACACTGACCCATTGGAATGCGTGGGTTCTAGAAGCAGTAGAGCTGATAAAATAGGGAGCTGAGCTAAACTTACTGGGGTAATACACAGATTAGGAAAAAAACAGAATGGCCCTCATTTTGTTACCTCCGCCAAGGAATGGCAGAGTTTGTTTTCATCGGGGTTTGTTACCTCCGCCAAGGAGGTGATGTTTTTGTCGGCGTTGGTTTGTCTGTTTGTGTGCAAGACAACTCAAAAAGTCATGGACGGATTTGGATGAAAATTTCAGGAAATGTTGATACTGGCACAAGGAACAAATGATTAAATTTTGGTGGTGATCAGGGGTGGGGTGGGGGTTGGGGGGGCCACGGGGGCCCACTGATCGGCCTTGGTGTAGGTCTGCGCTCTCCGAGTGCTTCTAGTCGGTTTGTTTGTTTGTCTGTTAGCAAGATAACTCAAAAAGTTATGAAAGGATTTAGATGAAATTTTAAGCAGATGTTGATACTGGCACAAGGAACAAATGATAAAATATTGGTGGTGATCGGGGGGGGTGATCTGCCTTGGCGGACATCTGCGCTCTCCGAGTGCTTTTCTAGTTTTGTATTGAAATCAAAAGTAACAGATAAGAATGCATTCATAGTGACCTTATATATTTGTTTGAAGGGCTTTACATCACTACTGTGTGACTTCCTCACATTCACTTTACTTGATGACTTGACTAAACTCACTGGTGTAACACACAGATTAGGAAGAAATAGAATGGTCCTCATTTTGTTTTGTATTGACATCGACATGGACCAAAGACTTTGACACAGGACTGAACATGACAGTTTGTGAATTGTACTATTCCCGGTAGCACATGAAGGCAGTGTAAGACTTTTGCACAGGACTGAACATGGCGGAGGCGAACATTAACAGTTCGGGTCTAACCGCGGGCCAGCGTTGTGGAACTGGATTACTGTAAGAACCAGACCAACTTGATAGTGTGTGATCACAGCTGGACCTGTTTCTCCCGCTGTGTCCCAGTGCCTCTGTTGATCCGGATCCAGCACCCCCCCCCCTTGTTTGTGGCTGTGGATGGCCAACAGTAAGCCCATTGTAATTTTAAAAACAACTAAAGTTTTGGTCGTATCAATGAACTGTTTTCACCTGTCTGATCCTTGACCCAAAATGCATAAGCACTACAAAAGGCAAAGGCTAGATCAGTCCAGTTTTTCAGTTATAAAGCAGATAGTCATACATGCACGCGCATAGAGGTCACATGGCTTTTATAATATAGATGATCTATGGGAAGAAATGACAGTTGTCTTAGAACTTCTGGAAAAAGTACACTGGTCAAATATTACGGTCATTGACAGTAGATGTGGTATTATTGTTGATCATTTCATTGCAGTGGTCCCTTTCACTGGCTTAAGGTATATTAGACAAAAAGTCAACATTTAGTCTTCAAAGCGATGTGTTGGAAACAGCAAAATGATCAACGTAAGGAACTGAGTGACTTTGACAAGTTCCATATTGTAAAGGTCAGAGCTGGCTCCTGTCAGGTCATATAGACCATTGGCTAAAAAATAATAATTATAATACAAAAAAAATAATAATAATACTAATAATAAAGAAAGAAATAATAGTAAATGTAATTTGATAATTTCTCATCTTCTATCTTGAAAATAAAGAAATGAGAACACCCCCCCCCCAATAATTGCACCTTAGGTGAGCTCCTCCTGACCTGGGCCTGTACTTGGAGGCTCCTCAGTCACATCATGCAGAGCATTCAGGTACAGGTTGCATAATTTAACACCATGAAAAAGCTGTCCAAGCCCTCAGGTGTGCAATTTCGAAAGCAGAGAAAGGAGGAGGCAGAAAAGAAATTCAGTTATATAGATATGTACTGTAAATTCTGGACTATAGACCGCACCTGAAAATGAGCCGCAGACCCTAATTTTAGAAAGAAAATAAATTTTGTCCACGTATAGCCATGGTCTCACGGCGCCATGGCACCTGGCACCGAAGTACCACGGCTCTGTGCCAGGTGCCGTGGCATGAGCAAGGTGCTGGGGCACCTCAGGGCCAGCGCTAGGTGCCGTGGCACCGCAGTACTACGGCTTAGTGCCAGGTGCCATGGCACCGCAGTACCAGGGCTCGGTGTCAGGTGCCATGGCACCGCAGTGCCACAGCTCGGTGTCAGGTGCCATGGCACCGCGGTGCCACAGCTGGGTGGCACCGAGGTGCCGCAGCACCACCGGCACCTCGAGCTGAGGTGCCGCGGCACCGAGCCATGGTACCAGTAAAATCGTTGTATAAGCCGCGTCGGCGTATAAGCTGCAGTGTTTAAAGTGTGGGAAAAAAGTAGCGGCTTATAGTCCGGAATTTACGGTAATCTTTTATGAAGTAATTTTTAAAAAAAGGTTTCTAGCAACAGCTAGTTCAATTAAAATGAAGCACAGTTGGCTAGGGTTGGGGTTAGATCCATACCTTGGGTGCCAAAATGGCTAGAGCCAGCCCTGATAACAGGGATGACTGGGTCAGAGCAGCTCCACAACTGCAGGTCCTGTTGGGTGTTCCTGGTCTGCGGTGGTTAGTACCAACCAAAAATAGACTAAGAAAGGACATCCTGAGCTACGGTAAGGAGAGCTGAGCATCTGTGGGAGGTTCTGGACAAATCAAATGATCCACAGACGTCCACCTCTCTACTTCCAAGACTTTAGGGATCTGCAGCTAATGTCTTGGTCCAGATACCACAGCAAACCTTCAGAGGTCTGATGGAATCCAGGCCTCAGGTCAGAGCTGTTTTTGTGGAAAAAGATTGACCTAGATAATATTAGAGAGGTGGTAATAATGTGCTGCTCCCATAGATGCTGGGCTGGTTGAGATCCAGTAGTTGTTCATTAGATACTTTTGGTTGGTTCTAACCACTTTACTCTGGGAATGAACAACAAGATCTGGAGATGTTCTGACCCAGTGATTTCACACAGTTACACACACATCACAATGTATCCATTGTCAAAGTTGCTCAGATCTCTACTGTTCCCCATTTTCCTGTTCATAACACATCAGCCTTTAGGATTTAATGCTGCGGTCCATAACTAACATAACTTATGCTGGCGTGAAACGAAACTGAAACTTAACATGCTTTCAACGTCCGACTACTGACTTCTATACCTCTGTTATACAGCAGATCTTACACTAAATTTCCACAACTTCTAACCTGTATCCACTGGACCCCCTCCACTGCTCTATGGGCCCCCCACAAATGCTGGGCCCCATGAATTTGTCATGTTTACCCCCCCCATGGCACCCCAGCCGCCATCTGACAGGTCCCATTGTAATGAGATATACCGCGTTTCCACTGCGTGAACCGGCTCGGGTCAACTCGACTCAGCTCAGATACCAGGTATTACTCCTGGAGACCATTTCCATTACAGGATACTAGTGACTTTAGAGTACCTGGACATCACAGCGATGCAGCGCGTTGCTTCCATGTTGTCTGCTCAGAGAGTTGCAGATAAACTCGCTCGTTGCATGTTGTCTTGTCGAGCTCATGCTGAATTTTTACATCTGAATCTCCTCGACAAACCATGGTGTACTTTTGCGGGCTGTCATCATGTGGATTAACCTACCGCTATATTTACTGTAAACGTCCGCATCTGTTTTTTGCAAAACAGCGGGTCACCGAGGCAGCTCTCTGACCAATCAGTGGTCTGCAGTGCTTACACGTCACGTTTTAGTATCTGTTCCCCAGTCCTGGAACCTCAGCAGAGGTGATACCAAAAAAAACTAGTACCGGCTACCAGATTCCAGGTCCTTTTTCGTAATGGAAACGCAAAAATGCCGAGTCGAGTCGAGCCGGTACCACGTAGTGGAAACGTGACAATAGTCAAAATGAATACCACTTTGCCTGTCACTGGTCAGAATGTTATGGCTGATCATTGTAGGTCACCACTATTTTCAGGTTGTGTTTATACTACAGCAGGTCAAATTAGACTACGGGCTGCTCTGCTACATAACCTAATTGGCAGTACTTCGGTGCGTACTGTGCAAGTACAAAGCCGACAGATGTGAAATACTCAACCAAGAAGAGCAGTACAACACCGGTTTTCAGTTTCAGACATGTATAAATATTTTTTGGTAATGATGACAGGGGTTGTTTGTAAGTCATGCTTGCTTGGTTTCAGCTTTTGCCCCTGTGTCTGTGGTTGTTAAGATTTTGTGACTATGACGACTAAAAAACATGACTGCGGTAGACTAGACAGATAGGAAACAATATCAAGACGGATGACAGCCTCTCACAAAAGAAAAAGTAAGAGCAGGGCACAGAGACAGACAAAAAACACCAGCAAAAAGAGGCAGAGACTAATGGTGAGCCTGTGAGCTGAAGAAATACACATGGTAAAGCTGCTCTGGCACAACAGACGGAGATGGAGTAGACAGAGCTCACAAGAGACTGGAGTGAAGAAACTGGCATTAAAGCCCTCCACATGCCACCACAAATTCTGCCCCTGGACAACAAGACAGAGGAAATGGCAACCATAAATAAACATGGCCCGCGTCTTAAAGGGAACAAGCAAAAAAGGTGTGTTAGTGTGTGTGTCACACATACTGTTTCTGTGTACGAGGTTGTGCCTGTGCGAGCTATAATGAAATCGATGCTGGAACAGGAGGTCATGTGTCAGAGCTGCATGAAGACATTTGTGTGCATTTGGGTGCATGCTAAACTTTGTCTGAACAATTTCTCCTTTGTCATAAAACAAAGCACAGACTATAATAAAATAACAAGTGCAATGTTAGGGTATGTAAGAGGTGTAAAACCCGCCGACTAAAAGATCAATAACTCAAGCAGATTTATGTGAAAGCCAAACTTTCGCCTCTTTGCTCCAATCTTTCTTCTACTGGCACTGTTGTTTAAATTACAAGAGCAAAGAGGCTCAGACACATAAAAAATACAAAACCTCTCTCCAAGAACGGGCAGCAGTGACTGGTAATTCAACTTTTGGCAGCCGTCATCACAGACAACAATATGTTTTATCCGCAGAGGTCCACCAAACTTGTAAAAATAGATCAATTTACTATGTAACTTAACACAGAAACTGATGTTTCAGTATCGCCATTTGTATTTTTTTTTTTTTTTTTTTAACTCTTTTGCTTATTTGCTGAGTGACACCCTCACTATATCTTAGGCCCCTAATGCACTTACTTTATATCCAATATTAAATGTTGTAGCACTCCTTCCAAATACTGATCCACTCTTTCTCTCCATGTCTATATTTAACCTTCTAGATATGGGAGTCCCTCTAAGCCTGTGAATTTCTTACAGAAAATCATGAAAAAAATACATATTGTAATTTATATTCAGGCCGTTCTTGTTATCAGAAGATTCTAACATAGCAGTAGTAGAAGAAACTTTTACATGTTAAGCTGTTAGCATTGTCTGCACCTCTTTTTTTGGTACATTAGCATTCAGACCGACATATAAAAGTTTAAAATCTTAAGATTGACTCACTTTATTAAGCCCAAAGGAAAATTGAGACTGCGTTTTACCCATCTTAATACACCAGGATTTCTCATCAGGGATGTTGGGACACCATGGGGGGGGGGGGGGGGGGGGGGGGGGGCGCGTTTGGAATGAGAAAGGAGAGAGGGGAGCGCTGAGACTGAAATGGGGGGTGTTAGTCAGTATAAGCATCAATATCATGCAGCATGTTATGTCAATAGCAAATTTCTGTACCCCCACCCCACTCCTCCGCAATTAAGGTACGTCGCAGCTAGGGATTGGAATCGATAAGAATTTAAGGATTCCGATTCCGTTATCGATTTTGCTTATCGATCCAATTCCTTATCGATTCTCATTGGGTGAGGGAATAAAAGAGTACTAACAGGTGTGTTTGCATTAACTGTCTTTTATATTTCCATATCTGCACAGAAAGTATAACATACAGGGTGGGGAAGCAAAATTTACAATGAACATTTAGTTGTTTTTTCTCAGCAGGCACTATGTCAATTGTTTTGAAACCAAACATATATTGATGTCATAATCATACCTAACACTATTATCCATACCTTTTCAGAAACTTTTGCCCATATGAGTAATCAGGAAAGCAAACGTCAAAGAGTGTGTGATTTGCTGAATGCACTCGTCACACCAAAGGAGATTTCAAAAATAGTTGGAGTGTCCATAAAGACTGTTTATAATGGAAAGAAGAGAATGACTATGAGCAAAACTATTACGAGAAAGTCTGGAAGTGGAGGAAGCAACAAAAAACGTACCAAAGCTTTTATTAAAGCTCTCAAATCCAAAATCCTAAAGGATCCAACCAAATCAATGAGAAAAATGGCAATTGAACTTGAGGTAGACAACAAGACCGTTAGAAATGCAGTAAAATATGATTTGAAGTTAAAATCTTACACAAGAACACCAAAACACTTGTTGACAACAGCAACAAATCCAACTTTAGCAATTTTTGGGAATCATGTTTTATGGCCGCCTTCTAGCCCAGATCTAAACCTTCTGGATTCTGCTATTTGGGGCGATTTCAAAAATAGTTGGAGTGTCCATAAAGACTGTTTATAATGGAAAGAAGAGAATGACTATGAGCAAAACTATTACGAGAAAGTCTGGAAGATACTATTAAAGAAGAATGGGAGAAGTTGTCACCCCAATATTTGAGGAACACTTGCGCAAGTTTCAGGAAGTGAGTGAAGGCAGTTATTGAGAAAGAAGGAGGACACATAGAATAAAAACATTTTCTATTATGTACATTTTCTTGTGGCAAATAAATTCTCATGACTTTCAATGAACTAATTGGTCATACACTGTCTTTCAATCCCTGCCTCAAAATATTGTGAATTTTGCTTCCCCACCCTGTATACAGTATGTACAAATAATAATAACAGATGACGCCAGGCCTGGTTTGGCGGGGGGCGGGGGGGTACAGTGAAAGTGAAACTAAAGACGCTTTATTAATTCCTCTATTGTCGCATTTCTACTACGTGGAACCGGTTTGACTCGGCTTGTCTCCCGTTGTTGTGCACCTCATTTCCTTTCCCCTACCTTCGGAAACTTGTATTTGAGGGGGTACAACGTTTGTTGCCCGCATCAGAACCAGAACTGGGCCTGGTGTTCACACTGCCGCTACTTTCACAAGTGTCGCTAAGTAGCGTATCAAATACATGATATTCCTGTAAGTGAATCACCTGCTGTGGACAAATGTTTGAGGATACTGGAGGGATTTTACCCTTTTGAAGACATGGAAGCTTTGATAGTGTTCCAGTGGACCTGGTGCCATCTTTTTAGATGGTTTCTGCCTCAACGCCATGTCGGCTACGTTCTGACCAAAACAATGCAGCGTACGCATGACGTCATCGCGCATGTGCAACGAAGGCGGAATCGATAAGCAGAATCGTTAAGCAGGCAGGCAAACAGTTACAAGGAATCAAGCTACTGGGATCCAGTTCTTAAAATGAACCGGTTCTTGATTCCCATCCCTAGTCGCAGCACTTCTTCGGTGGTGTCATCTGTCGCATCTGCCCCCCACCCCACCCGTTCAGGAGGGGGAAGCTTACTAACTATGCTCCACATATAAGCTCTGTCAGACCTCCCCCGCCAGACAGCTTGTTAGGCAGGTAAGGGGGCTGTTACCTACGGAGCGCTGTGACCCCCCCCCCCCCATGCCACACACACACACCTGAGTTGCAAATTTTTTTTTGGAGGTGGGGTGGGGTAGGAGGCTCATGATTACGTAAAGGGTTGTTTGCTCAAAAAAGGTTGAGGACCACTGACATACACACAGAGTACCTAGCATTAGTTTTAGAAATTAGCATTAGCACATAACACAGTGAAGGCGCTCAGGGACCAACTCCAGCTCTTCATCTGAAATGTGCTCAGGGCAACTAATGAGAATAAACCTAAAACAGACCTAAAGTGGAAACCAGAGAACCTGGAGGGAACCTGAGTGAACAGATAAAGTTAACACAGAAACACTGCAGTACCCTCTTACAGTGAGGCAGAAGTGCTAACCAGTGTGCCATGGGGATAGATGAGGAAGAAGAAGGAACTGAGCTGAAAGGAAACTGCCATTTCCCCTGGTTTCCACAAAAACACTGCATGTTTATGTGTGTGTGTGTGTGTGTGTGTGTGTGTGTGTGTGTGTGTGTGTGTGTGTGTGTGAAGTAATAATAATTTGTATTTTCTATTAACTAAAAGCATGATTATCTTAGGCCTGCCTCTCCCAAATGATTACCTCCACCAAGGACGTTATGTTTTGATCGGGGTTTGTTTGTTTGTTTGTCTCTGTTAGCAAGATAACTCAAAAAGGATTTTGATGAAATATTCAGGAAATGTTGGTACTGGCACAAGACACAAATGATTACATTTTGGTGGTGATGGGGGGGGGGGCTGACCTGCCTTGGCTGCGCTCGAGTGCTTTTCTAGTATTGTCAATAATTTGTTAATCATTTTCTGTATTGTTGCCTATATTACTGATTGTTTGTTAATTTTTGTTAATTATAGTATTAGTTTTGTTTTTCTTGCTTATTCTTACTTACACTGTTGCCTCTAAAGTTGAATTGAATTATTTTTACCTCTTGAAACGATATATAATAGTCTTTAATCATCGTATGTGGTCAAAGGTCATTATTGATGTGTATGAAAACAAAATTATTCCTTAATGGGCAACAATGTATTTTCTTGATTATTTTGTAATTTTTTCTTGATTGTAAAACTTATTTTGTTGTTTCAAACTCAAATCAAATTGAATTTAGTTTAGTTTTACTCTCAATCCTTGTACACTTTACTATCTTATCCATTTAAAGACTAGATAAAATGCTATAACACGTCACTGACTTTTCAGTGAACAACAGAGCTGTAATGATTGTTGATAAGGATTTTTTTTCTACATTCGGTCTTGATATGATACTTCTTTTTAGCTCTGCACTTCAGCACTGCTTGAATATTACCATTATCATTTACCTCAATAGTCTTTACCTTATGCAAAGCCTTTTCCTACAATACACCTGCTGTTTTCATTGTCAACCACAGCCATGGGCCCTTGCATTTGCCATTTTTAATGAGCTATTGTTAACACCGTAATAAAACCTGCAATATACCATGGCCTGTTATGAGCCATTCAGCCGGATCGAATGAGAGGAGTGACGAGGAGAAGACTGTGTGCGAGCACTGCAGCGACACGTGTGTGTTTGTGTGTTTGTGTGTGCTTTATTTCACTATCGGATAGAAGAGAGTGAGTATTGATAGGGTGGAAAATGAGTATTAAAAGCGTTTCAAATATTCCAAATTGATTATCTGTCCAAAAAAAATAGCCTTTTTGATAACATTAGGTTCTGTTTTGCAGCATGTAGTTTTCCAGTTCCTGCTTTACCCCCACTGAATAAATCAACGCCGTCTAAAAAGGGCAAAATGGAGATATTGTGAGGTTAAATTGGCGAGAAGCTTGCCTGTATGTAATAGGAGGACGTAGACAGTGTGTAGGCCTGGGTTTCACTAGCATGACTCACTGCTGTAGTCTGAAGGGTCAGTTAAAGGTCTGGATGCAAAATCCAATGACTGTATTTGAAATAAATCATCCTTTTGTCTGGTGGAAGGCTTGGAGCTGACAGCAAAGCCTATTAGTGCTCTACCAAGCCGCACGCCTGGGTGTGTGTGTGTGTGAGAGTGTGCGATGTGTATGTATGTGTGTGTTTCTGTTTGTGCTAGTTTGATTTTCCAGTTGTTTACGAGTCTGTGTGTGCCGCTATGCTTTTAAAGCGTGAATAAAAACACATGGCATAGTGACAAAAAATTAGTAAGGAATTCTTAGTCGTCTTTTGTGTTTCTTAGGGACATTCTCTTTTGTTTCTTTTAATGGCAAATCATGAGGACCCCCCCCCCCCACACACACACACACACACACACGGATTGCCCTGGGATAGCCCTGCTCTTATTTATACTTTTCAGACTCCATACTGGTCGGTTAATTGTGTGCCACCACAGCTCAGACAATTTCACGGATAAATCTATGCATATTTATATCAAATTCACCCAAGGTTCAGCTCTGTGTCTGGGATAAATCTGAGCCTCACCATAACTTCAGCATAAGTAACAAGAGCCAGGCAGTTAATGTACCCTTGACTGTTTGACACCCAAAAGCTTACAGTGCTGGTTCTGTTTTCACATTGTTTGAAATGAAATGGACATGATATTGCATGCTACTGACAGGACTGAGCACTTCGCATGTTTTTGGCTGTCAGAGTGTTGTGAACTGAAGGCAGGCCTTGCCACTAGAAATTTTAAGTCCAACAAAAAGTGGTCAGTAGAAGCTCTGTCATAATATGCATCCAGAACTGTTTGCAGCTTCCAGGGCGTCTGTCCAGCACTCAGCGTCATAGCTGGAAAAAAAAAAAAACCTGAGGAAAGACTCCAGACAGTGTCACATTGGCTTTTCGTTATGTTTGTTCAAAGGATGGAGCTGATGTACTAACATATAGTCACTCATCCAACAGCGTCTTAGGGACAGTGTTGTGTTTGAGATTATGGTCAGACAAGTGAATAAAATCCACATCCACACATTTAGCTTGTCGTGACACTGCAAATTTGATTTTTACTCTCAATGTGTGTAACACATATCTCACTTCATCTCTTGTGCCGTTTCTGTAGATAAGTCTGGTACCCCCCCACTATTGTTCTTGCATAGTGTAAAATCATTGGTGTGGAAATCCCTGGAGAAGTGGGTATACTCTTAATTTTTTTTTTTTTTTTTTTTTAAGTTGTCCAGAAAAATGCCATTTTGGAAACAGTGACATGTAAGGCTACTCTATTTAGTTTACCTAAAAATCTGTCAGTAGTATTTGCTCACTATTATAAAATTATCATGACTTGATCAGGAGCAGTTTGTAGTTTTACTGGTCACACAAACAGCTGCATGAATGTAAATGTATTCAACATGAGGCAAACACTGGATAATGTTAGTGTTGCCCCCCTGGCCTGGTGTCCAGAGGGGGTGTGTGTATTCTGTATATAGAAACAAAGAGGCAGCAACGTTTAGCTTGCGTTCGGCTCGACTGCAGCATTTATTCTGCTTTTACCACAAAAGCAAATAAACAATTGACTTCCTGAGGTGATTAACAAATGTACTGAGTAACATCAGGTAAGCTACAGTATCTTAAAGCACCTGAGATGTCACACCATCTTCTGAAAACACAACAATAACAACTGGATGTAAATATACAGAAAAATGTATCGTTGAGTGATAACAATATGAATGTCCGTAACTGTCCTTATTTTCCAGCTGCATTGGATTCACATATATCAACCAGTAAAAGAATAAAGAAATCCTATTTGCTCTTATTTTGTCACTGCAGCTATGTGCACAGCTAAATACTTTTGGTCACTTTACAAATAGTCATGAAAAAAGGTGAACACATCCAAAATTTGACGTGTGCAGGATCCCAAAAAAGTAGAACGTGAAAAAAATAAAGGAAGGTCGCACAACCAGTGAGCTCCCAAACCATTTAATAGTGACGTTTCGGGCTTACAAGAGTTTAAGCCCAACTTTAAGTACAACTTACAAGAGTTTAGATGTCTATTTTGATGTATTTCAACGTTGCCCAATATAAACTTCTTAAAAACAAATTTTCTTTTGTTTTTGCTTTTGTAAATCTGTTCTTGTATTTTTGTTAATAAGAACCGTGCACACATGCTGTGGTGTTTGTCACCACATTCAGATGGACAGTATAACTGCATGGACCTGTAGAAATTTGATTAATATCTGTTTACAAATATGAGTGCAAAGCAATTTGATCATTAAAAATCCTGTATATTTGTAGACATTTGTAACACTTTATGATTTATGATTGATTGTACGTATGATTAGGCTCTACAAGTTATTTTCTGATCTTCTAAGATAACGTATATTGCATGTCACATGCTATTTTGGTCGGACACTGCATATAAAACACCTGTGTATTTTGTATTTGTGGATACTTTGAAATGTGTGACTCTTGATCATTTACAATTGATCATATGTTTGAAAAGTTTTAATATTTTTTTCTGTTATAACGCAGGTCACGTGTTGTGATTAGACGCCACATATAAACACCTGTGAAAGTTTCTGTCCTCAGTCTGATGAAGGGCCTCGGCCTGAAACGTCACTATTAAATGGTTTGGGAGCTCACTGGTTGTGCGGACCTTCCTTTATTTTTTTCACACTTTACAAATAATATAATACATATAAACTACAGTAAGGAACTTCCCTCTTACCTCATAAATTACTGCTAAACATTTACATACATTCACAAATTACCTTGTTTATGTCTCTACTAAAGGCACTTATCACTAAAATACAAGTGAAAACAGTTTAACAGATCATTCAATATAGGCATTAGCCATTTAAACACCCTCTGACTCGTTAACAAAATGAAACAAAACCCGTTTACGTGTCTCATTTGCATTTCTATTGTACACATATGTTAACTAGCCGTTAGCAACAGGTCCGCTAGCCTAGCATGACAGCATACAGCTAAACACATCTATTTCCACATATTACTAGAACACAACTCAGCTTTACATGTTTCCGATTTTCAACAAGGACCCATTATCCCTTATTTTGGGGTACATGCTTGTGATATTGAGAAATATAAACCCACCTGTATATAGAAACAAAGAGGCAGCAACGTTTAGCTCGCGTTCGGCTCAACTGGAGGATTTATTCTGCAGTGCCTGCCTCTGAGGGGTAATACATTCCTCGCAAGCGCTATGTGCCACCTTGTGACCTGTTTGAGTATAGCAGCAACAAGTAAAATACAATGAAATCAGTACTTACTATTTTAGACACCAAAAAATATGTGGGGTGTCTTTTTTTCTATTTTTTAAACTACCATACATCATGCATTTTTAATCCTTTACACTAGCCTTTCATAACGTTAGCATTTCATAATGTTAGCCTAGTCACATGTTTGAACTATTGGTGACAAAATCTCTTATCCTCTGACTCATTCTGAAACCACCTTAAAACTTACCTCAGAATTATGTATTCCATGAAAGTAGTTTCTCTCCGTATGTGTCAAGGTTATTATCGTTAACGAAAACTAACGAAATAACAAAAACTAGAATTGTAAAAACATTTTTGTTAACTGAAATAAATAAAAACTATAATTAAAAGAAAAAATGATAACTGAAACTGTATTGCGTGTTTATAAAACTAACTAAAACGTATAAAAATTATGGATAAAATTCCCTTTGTTTTCGTCTTTGTCAATGTCAGATTGATATGAAATTGATTTATTTCCCTCAAGCAATTTTAGCTGCTGTCACAATATGATATTTAACTTATCGTTTCCAGTCGTCTTCTGGTCCCCATTTTACCTGGAAACATGGAGACTAAAGTTGGGAGAAAGCAGCAGAGTCCTGTTTAAGATTTATGGGAATACGACCGTGAAGAAGAGAAAAGATATGAAAAAATATAAAACTAAACTAAAACTAAGCATTTAGAAAATAACAAAAACTGATAAAAACTAGCAAACCTGCTCCAAAAACTAATTAAAACTAACTGAATTAGAGAAGAAAAAGTCAAAACTAAATAAAACTAAACTATAATGAAAAATCCAAAACTATTATAACCTTGGTATGTGTCACTCAGTTGAAAGACGTTTATTCTACCTTTCTCGTTCACATTTCCAATAATCGCGCATCTTTCAACGAGATGTGCAGTGACTTGTCAATCAGCTGGGGTGGAACTTGTACCTGAGATGTTCAAACAGGTTCCAGAGGTGGCTAGCGCTAAGCAGAGCCCTGGCTCTGGCGCTAAATTAGCAATATTTTCCTCGGCGTGACCCGCCCTACTCTACCTCTGATTGGCTCATCAGTCCTTATGCCTAAAGTTAACCAATCTAATCAGTGAAGGCAGCGAGTACTAGCCAATTAGAGGCAGAGCAGGGCGGGTCATGGCCTCACCATCCTAGGGAAAAAATGGGCAATTTGGTTCAGATACTACTGAATGGTGTGCATCAGGAGGTTTTAGAAGTGGATGTATGCAATACTGACTGAAAAAATTTTTAGGTATACTCCATATACCTCCGTATACCCTGGACTAGACCTCTGAATAAAATGTATCCCAGTTGTTTGGCTAGTTCTAGACAGAAGCAGTGCTTTATGTCAGTGCATTTGCAAAATAGTGTCATGAAAGATGTTGTGTTGGTGGAACATGTACAGATCTGGATAAGGTCTATATAAGGACTATATCTCCTGAAAACAAAATGGCCTATAAAATGACAAATGATTTGTCAAAACTTGCCATTTTCAGAATGTAGATGCAACTCAGAGGTGGTTTTCCTTCCATGTAGTGAAGGAGACTTTCACAGTAACGATGTACAGATAATAGAAGGAGGAATCTGGCTACCGGTGCCACTGAGTGATGAAAATATTCTACTTAACTCCAGCAGTGTGCGTCCAACAAGGCAGACTCACTGTACAAACTAAAGCTGAACAATTAAGACAGCGGCAGCCAAGACGCACAGCATGTTAGAGGAAGGAGCGCATTGTCTTCATGAAATAAATGAACAGAATAATCCAAACACACTGGCTGTCCAAATTATTATTCAGTATTGGTCGTGCTTACATAGTTCACAGAACATTACTTAGACTAGAGTTTTTGTAGATCCCAGTCAGTTTAGTAATCCTACTCTGAGTCGTTTTCTCCCTTCAGTCTTGGCCTTGTGCTAGTGATCCCACTTTTATGGAATTATTTGACCCACCCCGCGAATAAAGTGACATTTTTTGGACAAGCATCAATCCGACCTGGGTTCGCTGATCCACACATCACTACCTCATGCTCCATGTTTTCATGCAGAAAGATGAGAGTTTTGACATGTACGGAATGAAGGCTCATGCGCTGTCGGGTGATGGAAGTGAGAGAGAATAACACACGACTAGTCAACTTGTGCCACAGACATCAACAAGCCGGTTTTTCTGTTAATGGCCTATTCAGAATGTAAATCAATAAGAGATTTAGGATATTGAACATGAACTGGAGCACACTGAACAACAACTAGGATTTGAATTTGGGCCCGGTATTTTTTTTTTTTTTTGGGGGGGGGGGGGGGGGGGGGGGGGGGGGGGGGGGGGGGGGGGGGGGGGGGGGGGGGGGGGGGGGGGGGGGGGGGGGGGGGGGGGGGGGGGGGGGGGGGGGGGGGGGGGGGGGGGGGGGGGGGGGGGGGGGGGTTCTTTTTTTACCTCCGCCAAGGAGGTTATGTTTTTGCCAGGGTTTGTTTGTCTGTCCGTTAGTGTGCAACATAACTCAAAAAGTTATGGACAGATTGTAATGACGTTAGTACAGGCACAGAATCCAAATGCAGAACTCAGAGGCGGAATATAAAGTTTAAAGGATTTATTAGTCACAAACAGATAGAAGATAATAATGAGTGACACAATCTTGAGGATAATTGATGGGGGTTTCCCTCTTCGGATTCGTCCTCTGGACTGAGGACGTTAATCCCTTTCTCCGTACAGTTACCGGGGCCTTTTTCCTGACTAGGGAAAAGCAGAGGGAGGTCAGGGACGGAAACAGGTCATACACAGGCAAGCTATCAAACAGGCGACAGGACATAAGGGTTGGACAAAAACTCACGTACCAGAAATCAGGCAAGGCGATCAGAACCGGGAATCAGATGAGGCAGACAAAACCGACAGGGAGCAGGCAGTAGACAAAAACCGGGTAAGCAAAACGGGTCAAAAACAGACAGACAAGATCAGAACGCTGGTAAGTACTGCGAGAGTAACAAACTGGCGTCTGACCAGGGGAAGAGACTGACTTTAAATACACAAAAGGGAGGGAAGACAACTAGACACAGGTGGCACAAATCAGGGCGGAGACAGGTAATCAGGGGAAAGGTGAACACGATCAAGGAAGGGAAGTAGAGACGACAGACAAGACACATGAGGGGAAACTTAACAAAATAAAACAGGAAGTGACAAACAAAACATGAAGGACAGACAAAACCAGACTAGCGTCTGGCTGCAGGTATGACACAGATTTTGATGAAATTTTCAGGGTTTGTTGGAAATGGGATAAGGAAGAAATGATTAACTTTTGGGGGTGATTGGGGCTGGGGGGGCCCACGGGGGGCCCACTGATCAGCCTTGGCGGAGGTCTGCGCTCTCCGAGTGCTTCTAGTTTCTCAATCTGTCCAGCTGCTTTTTGACACCTGGTTGATCTCCGAAAAGCAGTTACAGGGTCAAAACTGAGTGAAAAAAAGAAAGTGACGAAATAAAAGAAAATCACAACAGTAAACAATCTGCAAACAACAGTATAAACCAAAAAACAAGGAAAATGGTTAAAAAAAAAAAAAAAAAAAGCCCAAACCGACTATTTTTATAGTGTGTCGATCTCACTCACTGCTCTGTGTTTACCCCCCCATTCCACAGGTGGTAGGCATGGGCGGGGGGGGGGGGCTCCACCCACCCAAATGTTCGTCTTGCCCACCCAATTGAAAATTAAGGGAAAACATTTATCCAGTAGAAAAACATAACAGACTACACTACTATTGGGTCTTATTTGTGATTGGATGGGCAGCCTACAGCCCGCCCTATTCCATCAGTGATTGGTTGTCATCGTTGTTTTGCATTCCCTGAGCCCTTCATTCGCTCATACAGCAGCTCACAGTCTGTTGTCCGTTTCTGAGCTGAGGGAAAACAAACAACCCTCCTCGGTCTTTGCTGCACCTGTCAGTGTTTCTGTTTAATATGATTCTCTCTATTGGAATTTCACTGTATCTGTGACTTTTTGACGTGCTCTTGGGCTGAACACCGTCTTCGGGCTCCTGCAGAACAGCAGGCCTGGTGCAGCGGCCGCCTGCATCACCTTATGTACACACACACACTGACTAAAGCAACACTAATAAAACACACACACTGGACAACACAACAGCAGTAAAACAAAAAAACATACACAACACTAGTAAAACACACACGGTTTCTCAGTCGTCACCCAACGAAGGGACAAAAACCAAGTGAGCGGCAAATGATCTGTCACTAAATTATAATCATTATTATAATAGTTTTGTCCTGTTGGTTTATATGTTTATAGTTCTGACATTTGAGTCTAAAGTTCAGGGTTTTAGATGGAAAAAAGAAAGATTTGTTGTTTTCTTTGTCATTTGTCACTTTTCACATAGAATTTGAATAACACTTTTTTGGTTTGTGAAATATGAGAAAATATATTAAGTTGTTTTATTTTGACTTTTGGCCAAGTTTCAGTCATTTGTGCCACTTTTCAGCCAGAGTTTGAACAAGAGTAGACTGCCTTCTGTTTGTATAAATTCTGGCCACAGTGAGAATAATTTATTTTATTAGTATTTCGTTTTCATTCTGTTATTTTTCAAGATTATACAATGAAAAGAAATATGCAGGAAGGACTTTTAAAATAATTTTTATTTCATATTAAAGAGTAAATGAACACAGGTGAGCTGTCCAATAATTTAATTTCTCTTTGGGGATCAATAAAAGGATTCTTATTCTTAACCCTTACATGCATGAATTGTGAGAACCCTAAGCAAGATTTTTTTCCCTGAGTAGTTTTATTCCTCTTTAGGCATGAAAAAAACAATGCGATTGAAATTTTTTTTATGAAGCTATATTTCTTGGACTTGCAAAAATGAACGCAAAGCGGGACACCATGACATGACACCACCAAGTAGATTGGCAATAGAGCATGAGCAAAAAAAAAAAAAAAAAAAATGTTGCTGTAACTTGATAAAATAAGTTCAAGCAGCATCTTTTTTTAGTTCTCTTAAGTAATATTTTGAAGTCCTCATTACTTGACACAGCAAGTTGAGTCAACAAATTGCAAGTTGTATCAGTTATGTATTCCATGTTGAGCCAACTTGATTCACGGTTGTAAGAACTTGATAAAATAAATTCAACCAACATCTCTTAAAAGTTATCTCAAATAATACAGGGTGACACAAAAAAATGGGAACTTTTTAACAATCCAATAAAACCAAGAGTGATGGAGGAAAAATATTTTATTCATAGTAATTGAAACCTTAAAACATGCCATTTAAGAAACGATGATGGAATTTTCATTTTTTAAAAATTACTTCCTGTAGATGGCGTCCTCCTGTACGAATGCATTCTTGAAATCTGCTGTTGAGATTCCTCATTGACCGCTGCAACATCTCCATCATCGTCCATCATTGTTTCTTAAATGGCATGTTTTAAGGTTTCAATTACTATGAGTAAAATATTTTTCTTCCATCACTCTTGGTTTTATTGGATTGTTAAAAAGTTTCCATTTTTTTGTGTCACCCTGTACATTCAGACATTTACGTACTGTTCACTGTCCACAGATTGAATGAAAAAGTCCCATTTTTTCCAGTGCTTTACACCCTTACGCTGTTGTAGGCGGAGATTGTATGTCATCATTTCCATTAAATGGATTTGGTTGACAATTTTTATCACCAAGGAAATTACGGGAGGGTCCTTTTTAAGCCAGTATTTGGTGATGGCTTTTTTGCCTGCAGCAAGCAGTATTCTAAATAAATACAGGGTGACACAAAAAAACGGGAACTTTTTAACAATCCAATAAAACCAAGAGTGATGGAAGAAAAATATTTTATTCATAGTAATTGAAACCTTAAACCATGCCATTTAAGAAACGATGATGGAATTTTCATTTTTAAAAAATTACGTCCTGTAGATGGCGTCCTCCTGTACGAATGCATTCTTGAAATCTGCTGTTGAGATTCCTCATTGACCGCTGCAACATCTCAGCTGGGATACTGTGAATTTCATCCTGAATTCTCTGTTTTAACTCATCCACAGTTCTTGGTCGAGTCGTGTACACTTTACTCTTGAGATAGCCCCACAAGAAAAAATCACAAACGGACAAATCTGGCGATCTAGGGGGCCAGGGAACGTTACCGAATCTTAAGATCACACAGTTACCGAACAATTCTCGCACAGCCTCCAATGATTGCCGTGCAGTGTGTGATGTCGCTCCATCCTGTTGAAACCAGGTTTCTTGAACGTGTGGAAAATTGTTCAGTTCAGGTGTAACGAAGGGTTGTAACATCTCCACGTAACGATTCGCAGTGACAGTGACTGAGATCCCCTGTTCATTTTCAAAAAGTCCATGGTTACTAAAATGGGGGTGTGTTTACTTGCTCAAGGTCACTGTCTCGCAGTGCTGCCACTTGCTCATGTCTGCCAATACGCACTTCAAAAATTCCCGTTTTTTTGGGTCACCCTGTATTTTCAAATTCAACTTACTTGATACAGGAAATTGAGTCAACAGACTGCATGTTGCATCAACTTGTGTTTTAAAGTGTAATAAACTTGACATTACAAGTTGACTGAAATTAACTCAGTCACAGCAACAAGATGACTTCACTTAAGTTCAGTCAACTTTTTTTTTTATACAGTGCATGTGTTTAATTTTTGAAGCAAAGAAACATGTATTTACTGATATACTGTGTAAAAACTATGAAATACCGACGTTTTAATGCTGCTAATCTGATGTTTTCTCACATTTTAACATACTCTAATACTAGTCATTACTCACTTTATGGAAATAATATGCAAAAAACAAAAAAAACAAAAACTTTCTGTTGTTAAGTACAGTCTAATAACAATAACAAGCAATTGATTTACACTAAAACATGTTAGTACAGATCAGATTTATCAAGACTAGCAAAGTTACAGTAATGTCATTAATGTCAGTGTATGGGATGAAGCATAAGGATCCAATGTGTCGGCTGATATGAAACTAAAACAACAAAATCAATGAATATATAAGAGAACAGCTGTAGAATAACTGTCCACTGTAGTGACCACTATGCATGAAAGGGTTAAATAAACCCCCAAACCACTTCTTTTCATTGCCGTCAGGACTGCAGTTGAAATTATCAGCCTTCAGGCCTCTATTCAGCTCCACTATCATCTGTACATACCAACCAAGTAGGTATTATTTCAACCAGCCCACTCTAATATAACAGGCTACAACTGGCCCTGAGGTCTCTTCTATCAGCATGTTTTGAAATGTTTCCTATCACCCGCACAGTTGGATTTTTATGATTTTTAAAAAATTAATCATACATTCAGAACTCTCACCACAGACATGTTAGGGGTTAAAAGGTTAATTGAAACATCATCACAATCACAATACATCCAAGTGCAATATCTAAGTCGCAGGAGCTGCAGGTTTTCATGCCATAATTGACATTGCTGTGGCATTCTAATTTACTTTGGTTGAATACTTCATTTATTCAAGTATTCAAGTCCCATCCATGATGTCCATGTAAAGCTTCAGTTGACTTTTGATCATTTTTCATCATCAAACATACACAACTGGTCAAAAGTTTTAGAACACCCCAATTTTTCCAGTTTTGTATTGAAATTCAAGAAGTCCAATGAACAGCTTGAAATGGTACAAAGGGAAGCAGTGAACTGCCAGAGGTAAAAAAAAAAAAAAAAAAAAAGGTAATGTTAAACAAAATTGAAAAATAATATACATGAGTCTGTCAATCTCATGTACGTGAGATTGACAGACGGACTGGTGCAGCATCTGCAGTGATGCAGTCGCTGTACTGGTCGGTTGTGGTGAAGAAGGAGCTGAGCCGAGAGGCGAAGCTCTTGATTTACCGGTCAATCTACGTTCCTACCCTCACCTATGGTCATGAGCTTTGGGTCATGACCGAAAGGACAAGATCCCGGATACAAGCGGTCGAAATGAGTTTCCTCCGCAGGGTGGCTGGGTGCACCCTTAGGGATAGGGTGAGGAGCTCAGTCACCAGGGAGGAGCTCAGAGTAGAGCCGCTGCTCCTCCGCGTCGAGAGGGGCCAGCTGAGGTGGCTCGGGCATCTGCTTCGGATGCCTCCTGGACGCCTCCCTGGGGAGATGTTCCGGACATGTCCCACCGGGAGGAGACCTCGGGGAAGACCCAGGACACGTTGGAGAGACTATGTCTCTCGTCTGGCCTGGGAACGCCTCGGGGTCCCCCCGGAAGAGCTGGAGGAGGAGTCTGGGGAGAGGGAAGTCTGGGCATCCCTGCTTAGACTGTTATCCCCGCGACCCGGCCCCGGATAAGCGGTGAATAATGAATGAATGAATGTACATTTCAGAATTATACAAAAAGGCGAACAAGATTTAAGGTTAACAACTTATAGCAGTTCTGCAACAATGGAGGTGATCAAGCCTCAAAAGTTGGTCTTACCAATTCCTACGGGTGTCCCAACGTTTCTGAATTCCTTCCAACCCCCTCTGTCTGCATAAAAGTAGTGTTGGAACTAGGGATGTAACGATATGAAAATTTCATATCACGATTATTGTGACCAAAATTATCAGTTATCGTTATTATCGCGGTATTATTGAAATTGTGCTCAAAATGTTCAAAAGTACTAATACACACACTGAAATAATTTAACCAAGTTGTATTTAAAAAATCTTAATAAAATAAAATAATAGGCACAATGCACTTTCTCTTGGCAGAAACATTCAAATATTAACCCTTAGTGGTCTGAGCCTATTTTGTCCGTTTTTCAGTACGTTTGATTTTGCCTTTATATACTATATAGCAGGGGTCAGCAATTCTGGTCCTCGAGGGCCGGAATCCTGCATGTTTTAGATGTATCCCTCGTCCAACACGCCAGATTCAAATGATAAGCCTATCATCAAGCTCTGCAGAAGCCTGATAATGACCGTCAGGTGTGCTGGAAGAGGGATACATCTAAAACATGCATGATACTGGCCCTTGAGGACCAGGATTGGTGACCCCTGCTATATATGTTTACTATGCCCATGTTTGGTATCTGTTTTTTCAGCACAACTTCATTTATATCATCTGTCTATTATTTTTTTTCACTTTAGCCTACTATATCAACACAAAAGGCCAGAAAGCACGCAAAAAATATAAAATCCGATTCGAAAAATTGATATACTTTATTGCATAAATAACACAAAGACGCTTAACAAACCTTTTCAAAGACTTTAAAAGTGAATAATGGTTCCAAATATTAGGTATATAGCATTAAAATTGTACTAAATTAAAACTATACTCAAATATTTGACATAAAAGCATAGCTTTACATAGGCGTTTTCTTCCCTAAAAGTGCGGTAGTCAAACACGGTTATCATGATAATTAGAATTTAAACAGTAATACTAACCGTCGGCAATTTTACTGTGGTTTATCATTATACCAGTAATTGTTACATCCCTAGTTGGAACACACTTTGGTACCATACTGTAGTGAGCATTATTTGAACAGTATTGTACTGCAGAAAGTAGTATGTTACTATAAAAATGGCGAGGAAAAGGCAATTAACAAAATATTTTAACCAAGTTGTATTTAAAAAATAATAATAATAAAATAAAATAATAGGCACAATGCACTTTCTCTTGGCAGAAACATTCAAATATTAACCCTTAGTGGTCTGAGCCTATTTTGTCCGTTTTTCAGTACTTTTGATTTTGCCTTTATATACTATATAAACAAATGTTTACTATGCCCATGTTTGGTATCTGTTTTTTCAGCACAACTTCATTTATATCATCTGTCTATTATTTTTTTTCACTTTAACCTACTATATCAACACAAAAGGCCAGAAAGCACGCAAAAAATATAAAATCCGATTCGAAAAATTGATATACTTTATTGCATAAATAACACAAAGACGCTTAACAAACCTTTTCAAAGACTTTAAAAGTGAATAATGGTTCCAAATATTAGGTATATAGCATTAAAATTGTACTAAATTAAAACTATACTCAAATATTTGACATAAAAGCATAGCTTTACATAGGCGTTTTCTTCCCTAAAAGTGCGGTAATCAAACACGTTATCATGATAATTAGAATTTAAACAGTAATACTAACCGTCGGCAATTTTACTGTGGTTTATCATTATACCAGTAATTGTTACATCCCTAGTTGGAACACACTTTGGTACCATACTGTAGTGAGCATTATTTGAACAGTATTGTACTGCAGAAAGTAGTATGTTACTATAAAAATGGCGAGGAAAAGGCAATTAACGAAATATTTTAACCAAGTTGTATTTAAAAAATATTAATAATAAAATAAAATAATAGGCACAATGCACTTTCTCTTGGCAGAAACATTCAAATATTAACCCTTAGTGGTCTGAGCCTATTTTGTCCGTTTTTCAGTACTTTTGATTTTGCCTTTATATACTATATAAACAAATGTTTACTATGCCCATGTTTGGTATCTGTTTTTTCAGCACAACTTCATTTATATCATCTGTCTATTATTTTTTTTCACTTTAACCTACTATATCAACACAAAAGGCCAGAAAGCACGCAAAAAATATAAAATCCGATTCGAAAAAATTGATATACTTTATTGCATAAATAACACAAAGACGCTTAACAAACCTTTTCAAAGACTTTAAAAGTGAATAATGGTTCCAAATATTAGGTATATAGCATTAAAATTGTACTAAATTAAAACTATACTCAAATATTTGACATAAAAGCATAGCTTTACATAGGCGTTTTCTTCCCTAAAAGTGCGGTAATCAAACACGTTATCATGATAATTAGAATTTAAACAGTAATACTAACCGTCGGCAATTTTACTGTGGTTTATCATTATACCAGTAATTGTTACATCCCTAGTTGGAACACACTTTGGTACCATACTGTAGTGAGCATTATTTGAACAATATTGTACTGCAGAAAGTAGTGTGTTACTATAAAAATGGCGAGGAAAAGGCAATTAACAAAATATTTTAACCAAGTTGTATTTAAAAAATATTAATAATAAAATAAAATAATAGGCACAATGCACTTTCTCTTGGCAGAAACATTCAAATATTAACCCTTAGTGGTCTGAGCCTATTTTGTCCGTTTTTCAGTACTTTTGATTTTGCCTTTATATACTATATAAACAAATGTTTACTATGCCCATGTTTGGTATCTGTTTTTTCAGCACAACTTCATTTATATCATCTGTCTATTATTTTTTTTTCACTTTAACCTACTATATCAACACAAAAGGCCAGAAAGCACACAAAAAATATAAAATTCGATTCGAAAAATTGATATACTTTATTGCATAAATAACACAAAGACGCTTAACGAACCTTTCCAAAGACTTTAAAAGTGAATATTGGTTCCAAATATTAGGTATATAACATTAAAATTGTACTAAATTAAAACTATACTCAAATATTTGACATAAAAGCATAGCTTAACATAGGCGTTTTCTCCCCTAAAAGTGCGGTAGTCAAACACGGTTATCATGATAATTAGAATTTAAACAGTAATACTAACCGTCGGCAATTTTACTGTGGTTTATCATTATACCAGTAATTGTTACATCCCTAGTTGGAACACACTTTGGTACCATACTGTAGTGAGCATTATTTGAACAGTATTGTACTGCAGAAAGTAGTATGTTACTATAAAAATGGCGAGGAAAAGGCAATTAACAAAATATTTTAACCAAGTTGTATTTAAAAAATCTTAATAATAAAATAAAATAATAGGCACAATGCACTTTCTCTTGGCAGAAACATTCAAATATTAACCCTTAGTGGTCTGAGCCTATTTTGTCCGTTTTTCAGTACTTTTGATTTTGCCTTTATATACTATATAAACAAATGTTTACTATACCCATGTTTGGTATCTGTTTTTTCAGCACAACTTCATTTATATCATCTGTCTATTATTTTTTTTCACTTTAACCTACTATATCAACACAAAAGGCCAGAAAGCACGCAAAAAATATAAAATCCGATTCGAAAAATTGATATACTTTATTGCATAAATAACACAAAGACGCTTAACAAACCTTTTCAAAGACTTTAAAAGTGAATAATGGTTCCAAATATTAGGTATATAGCATTAAAATTGTACTAAATTAAAACTATACTCAAATATTTGACATAAAAGCATAGCTTTACATAGGCGTTTTCTTCCCTAAAAGTGCGGTAATCAAACACGTTATCATGATAATTAGAATTTAAACAGTAATACTAACCGTCGGCAATTTTACTGTGGTTTATCATTATACCAGTAATTGTCACATCCCTAGTTGGAACACACTTTGGTACCATACTGTAGTGAGCATTATTTGAACAGTATTGTACTGCAGAAAGTAGTATGTTACTATAAAAATGGCGAGGAAAAGGCAATTAACGAAATATTTTAACCAAGTTGTATTTAAAAAATATTAATAATAAAATAAAATAATAGGCACAATGCACTTTCTCTTGGCAGAAACATTCAAATATTAACCCTTAGTGGTCTGAGCCTATTTTGTCCGTTTTTCAGTACTTTTGATTTTGCCTTTATATACTATATAAACAAATGTTTACTATGCCCATGTTTGGTATCTGTTTTTTCAGCACAACTTCATTTATATCATCTGTCTATTATTTTTTTTTCACTTTAACCTACTATATCAACACAAAAGGCCAGAAAGCACACAAAAAATATAAAATTCGATTCGAAAAATTGATATACTTTATTGCATAAATAACACAAAGACGCTTAACGAACCTTTCCAAAGACTTTAAAAGTGAATATTGGTTCCAAATATTAGGTATATAACATTAAAATTGTACTAAATTAAAACTATACTCAAATATTTGACATAAAAGCATAGCTTAACATAGGCGTTTTCTCCCCTAAAAGTGCGGTAGTCAAACACGGTTATCATGATAATTAGAATTTAAACAGTAATACTAACCGTCGGCAATTTTACCGCGGTTTATCGTTATACCGGTAATTGTTACATCCCTAGTTGGAACACACTTTGGTACCATACTGTAGTGAGCATTATTTGAACAGTATTGTACTGCAGAAAGTAGTATGTTACTATAAAAATGGTGAGGAAAAGGCAATTAACGACAGAAGAGAGACAGACCGTCATAACACTGAAAAATGTAGGTCATTCCTACAGAGAAATTGCCAGGAAAGTCCAGGTGTCAGTGAGTCCAGTTTCCTTCACCATTCGAAGGCACTCAGAAACTGGGGGAAGTGCTGACAGGAAGAGGTCTGGCAGAGCCAAAGACACAACAGAATCAGAAGACAAGTTTATGACAGTCAACAGCTGGAGTGAGAGGAGACTCACAGGACAACAGAAACCCCCTCTCACCCGATTCCGTTTCATGCTGCTGTAGAAAAGTGAAGCTACACCCGAAACATCTGTGTCCATTCACAGAGTCGTAGAACTGTGTCTGACTCCAGCTGAACAGTGATCACATATTTAACCCTACTACTACTACTTTTCTGACACCTTTGAGCAGAAAATCCAAACTTTTAGCATTTAAGAAATTACAACTGTAGTTCAGATGGTATGTTGTAACACCATACTTAATTGTCCGTACAGGCTGATGAATAATTCTTCAATCATTACAGAATATTCAAAGTAGTAACTGTTAATAGCAGTGGTTCCCATCCTTTTTTGGCTCCTGACCTCATGTTATCGTCACAAATTTTTGGCGACCCCAGACATTTTTTTGTTAAAATAAATTTGTTTTTGACCATGTAATAGTTTGCTATACTATATTGCAAATAAAATTTAGTTTTAGATGACATTTAGTCTATATAATGTATATTATTATGGACAGAGGCAGTAAAGCCAGGTGTAGATTACTGCACAAAGTGAGAATTTTATTTTCCTTGGTCAGGATATGTACAGTCAGTCTAGGTTGGATTTACAAGGCTGACAATTAATACTGAACAAACAAGAACTCAAACTATGAATTACACTGGTCAACAACAAATTTATGGTTTAAGTTTTTTGAGCTGATTTAGGATAATTTTGGTGTGCTGAATCCAAAAATCACATTAATTTTGCTCAATCAGGTCAACTTTCTGAACTATGCTACATATTGGCTTTTTAACATTTTTGCTTACATTTATGGGCATTTTCACATCATATGATAGAAAATTCTTTCATATTTCTTGCAATAAATGAGTTCTGAAGATTTTACTTTTGCCAATTTATGATTAATGTTTTTTTTAATATTACAGTTGAATGAAATGGCTTCGACTAGAAGATCTTGCAAAAATAAGCCTGACGTATTCTGCTATATCTGTGGTGAATACACCATTGTACCTAACAGGAATCCTGTTAGAAAATGATTTTTTTTCTATTAAAACCTATTTTGGGTGAGAACTACATAAAAAATCAACTGATAAAGTCACAAAAATGTAATCAATTTTGTGAGAAGATCAAGTTTTTCAAAATCAAATTAGCAAAAAAACCTGACCCGATTGAGAAAAACAGATGTCATTTTTGGATTTAGCGGTGCAAAATGGTCCTAATTCAGTTGAAAAAACCTAGACAACTTGCAAAAAACATTTTTTTGTAACCCAGTGTTATGAAAGAGCTGCAGCATCTGAAACCGACCACAATGAACATTTGAAAGATAAACAGTACCACAGTACTTCAGTTTCAGCTTCACAGTTTGTCATGTCTTTTATGGATTGGCATTGTCTCTCTCAACTCGCCATATATTCTTTATTAGTGAGGGTTTTTTAAAAATTATTTTAATCAAGTACTAGAAATTTCAGGTGACCCCAAGGTTGAAAAACACTGGTTAATAGATTAATTTCAAGCCCCAGTTGAATGACTGGTTTAAACTCTTATTTCGGTGTTTGCTGCACAAGTGAGAATTGTCAAAAAGCTAAATTATTGCTGTGTAATCACATTTTAAGGCATGTTTTCTGTATTATTATGTGCACAAATGGCAGTGTAACTGATAAATCACAACCTGCACTTTTTCTTATCATATGTTGGTGTGCCAAATAAAAGATTAGTTTTAACCAGCTTCCAATTCTGACAAAAAAAAAAAAGATAAATGAATGGGACACAGCATCTCAGGGCTTAACCTTTACAACAAAGCGTGTAAATAACAGGGACATTTCTCCCAGAGGTCGGACATGATTAATGTAAAAACCTGATTACGGCATAACAAGGCCAGAGCGATACTACTCATACAGCATTACAATGTAACTACCCAACTAAAAAGTAAAATGCAGACACCTACACTCAGAATGACAAATATAGTATTTTTACACATTATTTCATCCCAAAGTTTTACGTATCTCACATTTGATATTCGGATGGAAGTGTTATTTTTAGGTGTATTCCAAAGTACACTTGTGTCTTTTCTAATTCATGTATCTTCAAAAGTAGATTGCATTAGATTGAGTCAATTAGATTCAATTTGATTTGATTAACGAATTGCATGGCAAAACGTAATCAGGTTAATTTTAATAGGTCAAACATACAGCATGAAATGAAGGTTAGGATGTGAGGACATGCATTGAGTGTACTACAAACAACCATGCAGTTTTCTAAATGGATGAATCCTACAGAAAGTGTTTTATGCAAGGCGCTGGCAAGTTTTTATATGCTGCAATGACTGAGTAAGCATATCTACAAAGTACAACTTTAATGTGACTTTGTAAGGGTGGGGGGGGGGTGAGGGGGGCGCAGTATAAGAAATGGGCAGAATGTCTGGTTTTATATCGTTTTGGTGTATAATCGACAAACGGCCATTCACAACTGGTTTAAGATCACTGCATATGTTGTGAGCTAAATTGCCAATAAAAGTGAAAATGTCTTGAATTCATTACAATTACTTTAACTTTAGACACTGTACGTCAAGAGGCTTTTTCCCCTGATCTGCTGTTTTTGAGAAGCTACACAAGATTGAACACTAATTAATATGGTTTGCATGTTTCCCTTTTTACAGCCGTGGGGGAGAGGGCAGCACAAATGGGAGCAGCTTTTTTCCTATCAGAACTCAGCTGTTAATAAAAAAAAAAAAAAAAGCTGCCTGGAACGATCATAACTTCACCAGGAAAGCTTGTAACCTGTTTGGATATATTTCTTTGAGCCCCTTAACTGTCATGCTTGCAGTGCACCCACGGCACCCATTTCAACTGAGCTTACAGCATTTCAACTTAAACCATAAAACATTTGGAGGCAGTGAAAATTCAAGAGACATTTATTGTTAGTACATTCATTGTTATCACCTGACAAATATTGTAATCTGACCAATAAGGAAAGATATTAAGCCGGGTTGTGTTGGGAGGGATTGTCGTCTAAATTCTGCAGGAGTCTTGCTACTGTTCATGACCAAAGTGGAAATCATGAAAGAAGTCAGTAAATTGTGGAGAAAGTCACTATGAGAACCAATTTATAAGCTTGGTTTGGGGGTGTAGGTCAACACCTGTGCAGCTATTACAATCGAAATGCACTATATATATATTTATTTATGCTGGAGCACCGCTACCAATTGTAGTAGTAGTAGTGGTAGTTAGGGCTGTGCAGTTAATCGAAATTCAATTACGATTTCGATTATTACACGCAACGATTACAAAAATTATGTAATCGAGAAAAAACGATTATTAATTTTGAGTTGTTTAATTCACGCGCACGCAAGCTACCATGAGCTGCTCGGCCCCGCCCCCCTCTAAGCTACAGCTGCCAGCTAGCTGGCAGGTCCACCCAAAGAGGACAGTTGTACCTAGCGGTCTGGAAAAATAGCAGGAGAATCGCAGCAGAAGTGCTTGGTAAACAAAAAAGGCAAGTCAACTTCAATTGTATGGAATCACTTTGGGTTTGATGAAGAGCAAAAACCCATTACGTGCAAAAAGTGTTTCGTAGTTGTGTCCGCACCGACCGGTAACACAGCAAACCTTTTTAACCATCTAAAGTTTAACCACCGCGACCTTTATCATAATCTTATGAAAAACTAAAACACATAAAATAAACTCCGTCTACAACGTCATCCGCAATGCAATCTTCAGTCTCCGAATCTCTTTACGCTGCAACTCCCGTATTAACTCTTTAAGTGCCAGACAGTTAAGGGGCTAATAAGCCTTAAAAGTGCCACAGAATTTGGCCGTTTTTCAGTATTTTGCGTCGTTTTTATAATATTTGAAGAATCCTGCAGGAAACCGCTCGGTAACATCCGACCGATTGCTGATTAGAGTCAAAACGCACCGGACGCAGCCGATTCATTATTGATCGTAATTTGCATAATTTATAATAATAATAATAATAATAATCTTTATTTATATAGCACTTTTCATACATTAAAAACTGTAGCACAAAGTGCTTTACATATCAGTTTAAAAATCAGTACCGCCCCCCACCCACACGCGCACACACACACACACACACATACACACACACACACACACATATATACATGCAAACCCACAAGTTCACACATACTTAAGAAGACTGACTGAGCACGGGTAGACCAGAACAAAAATGTACAAGTCAAAGTAAAACATCAATTTAGGAGGCGCTGTCTCAGGGAGCCATCCGCACCAGGATGCAGCCGCCGACCCCAGCGACCAGGCACCAGCAACACAGCCCCGCATCCCAACTAGTGGGAGAGGGCCAACTGGGACCCCCACCCACCAGAAAGGAGCGGACCCCAGTGAGAGAAGGCGCCACAGCCCCCGGAGTCCACAGTCGCCCCCCGGCATGGAGGGCTCCCTCTGATGAAACACCGGAGAATAAGAAACATTAAAAAGATATAAAAATATTATTCGGTCGCGTGACCTCAAATTCCCGTCTGCTTGGTCTCAAAAGGGGGACACAGAAAGAACGTCATCGAAATGTGAGAAAGAAATGGGGGTGGATGGTTTGTTTGTACACAAATATGGCGTGTTCTCCAAAGCCGATCTGATCGGCCCGTGGCACTTTACAGGTTGTTTTCGTAAAGCCGATTTAATCGGCCCATGGCACTGAAAGAGTTAACCTAACTGAAACCTCACGGCACGCCACTGAATTTACTATGTTTGTAATGCTGATAGTACGAACCCAGAACCCAAATGCAGAACTAGGAGGCGGATGTAAAAGTTTACAGAGTTTATTATATTCAGGTAGTACAAAAATAAAGGCTGTGATAATGAACAGGATCTTGAGGACAGCAGCCAAGGAAGTCCTCGAGGGATTCGTCCTCCGGGCGAGGGACACGAACCCACGGTTAGGCTCCGGGTTTTGAGTCGGCACGCCGACTAGGGAGAAGCAGAGGGAGGTCAGGGACGGAAACAGGTCAAACACGGGAGAGCAAACAGACAGGCAACAGGACATAGGGGTAAAGCTAGCTCACGTACCAGAAACCAGGTGAAGAAGTCAAAATCCAGGAAGGCAGATGGAGGCAGACAAAACCGACAGGGAGCAGGCAAGACAGGCAAAAACAGGATGACAAAACGGGTCGAAACACAGGTAGGCGAACGAACAGACAGGATCAAAACGCTGGTAAGTAGACTGCGAGAGAATACGAACTGGCGTCTGACCAGGGGAAAGGACAGGGTATAAATACACAAAAGGGAGGGAAGACAATGAGACACAGGTGGAACACATCAGGGTGGAGTCAGGTAATCAGGGAAAAGGTGAACACGAACCAGGAAGGGAAGTAAAGACAACAGACAAGACACATGAGGAAAACTTAACAAAATAAAACAGGAAGTGACAGACAAACATAAAAGACCGACAAAACTAGACTAACGTCCGGTAGCAGGCTTCACAATGTTTCATACTACATTGAACATACTTGAATTTATAATTTGCACTTTATGTGAGTTTTTTTTTTTTATTGCTACAGTTCTATGGCAAGTCTAGAGCAGTTTAATTCCAGTGCACTATTTGTTTACAAAAGGAAACATACTTGAATTTACAGTATACTTATTTGCATTCAAAGATTTTTTGGTTTCGTACAAAAATGAACATACTTTGTTTTAATGGTTAAAAGCTTTATTTATATTTAAAGAGTATATCTTACATTGTTTTGCAAGAAAAAAATAAACAACTTTAAGGTTAACAAATAATCGTTTTTAATAATTGTGATTTCAATTATTGCTAAAATAATCGTGATTTTTTTTTTTTTTCTATAATCGAGCAGCCCTAGTAGTAGTAGTAATTTATTTGTCCATTTTAGAAAACATGATATTGTGGCATGTTTGCCGCAGTGCATTGTGGGTAGTGGGCATTTTGTTGTAAATGTGTTATGTTTATGTGCAAGAGTTCAGCAGGGTTTTTGTGTTAGTATTAGTTTTGACTTAATATGTGTATGGCAATGTTTATAGGCCTTTTTTGTTTTGTTTTGTTTTTTTTGTATTTTTTGCAAATTTATAAAGTTGCGCCCTGAGTGACAGCCATAGGCAGAGCAATCAGTATCCTGTTGTGATTGTTTGTTCCAATGTCTTACTTCCTGCTTGTCAAATTAACAGCATAACTTGTACTCACATTCGACACTGAGCTAACTTCCTACCAAGCTTACACCTACGCTACGATATATACAGTACATACATACAGTTTCCATATAAAGACTATCTCCAGAAAACAAAATGGCATATCAAAAGACACATGATTTGTCAAAACTTGCCATTTTCAGAATGCAACTCAGAGGTTGTTGTAAGTAAGTAATTTATTCGTCCATTTAAGAAAACATGATATTACTATAAATTTATAAATATAACTATTTATTTATAGTTACTATAAAAAAAAAAAAACCACACAAATAAGGTTTTCTTCCTCATTATATTCAGTAGAAAATGTTCTTATATTGGCACTAATATATGGCTGTGATATATCTGTGACAGCAATATGTTCAAATTAACAACACAACAACACTATGTCAAAATACAGGAAGGTCTCCTGTGGCATACCCCAAGGATTGGTGATTGGTCCAAAACTTTTTCTGCTCTATATTAATGATATTTGTAATGTCACTGAATCATTAAAATTTCTTATTTTTGCGGATGATACAAATATGTACTGTTCTGGGAAAAATCTAAAGAAACTTTTGTCCACGGTTGAAAAGGATTTAGAAATTCTTTAAACTTGGTTTGATGTCAATAGATTGTCACTTAACATTAAATAAACTAAATTTATGGTTTTTGGGAATCGAAAAGAAATTGATGGGGATATTACATTAAAAATATGCGATGCTGAAATTGAAACAGTGTTTGATATAAAATTTCTAGGGGTTGTTATTGATCACAAATTAACATGGAAACCACATATTAGATATATAAAAGGAAAGATTGCAAAATCAATGGCAATCTTGTGTAAGTCCAGAAATATACCCAACCATAAGGCACTACATATAATTTACTGTTCACTTATACTTCCTTATATGTCATATTGTGTGGGAGTGTGGGGCTCGACATATAAAACAACTGTAAATACTATAGTCCTCCTACAAAAACGAGCAATACGTATTATTAATAAGGCCGGTTACTATGAACATACTAATGAACTGTTTATGAAATCTCATATTATGAAATTTAATGATTTGGTTTACTATAAAATAATGCAAATAATGTATAAAGCCAAATTAAAGTTACCCCCTGTCTGTGTACAAAGGTTCTTCTCAACACATGAGTCTAAATGTGATTTGTGAGATGTTTGTAAATTTGTTGTACAAAAAGCTAAAAAAGAGACAAAAAGAAGATGTATATCTGTTGTTGGAGTTAAATTATGGAATGAGGCCAGTATGGATTTAAGAATGTGTAGCCCATTTTTGATATTTAAAAAAAATGGTACGTAAGGCAATTTTTGAAGGATACAACTTTTAAGCTCTAACAAGTAATAGGTAAATTATTAATTTTTGAGTCTACATTAAATTACCATTAATTTGGTGGTTAAGTTTTCTATTCCTCTGGTTTATTTTCACCTTTTTAGGTTTCGCTTGTTTGTTGGCTTGGATACACTGTTTTTTGGGGTTTTTTTTTGTCTTTTTTCCTATATTGGATGCTGGGTAGTTGAATATGTTATGTAGGACAGGCATTAATATAAGCGTTTTGCTTCTGCCTGTGCCTTTTCAGTCATAACCTGTTGGTAATGTTTGTAACGTTTTAAGTGCTGTTGTTGACACTGGTTATTGTGTGACTGAATAAAGAACTTCATCATCATCATCATCATATATACATACAGACAGTTTGGATTTCTATATTAAACACGGTCGAAAAGGTGTAGGCAGAAGCAACCGCTTATTTATGCCTACCCTATTTACAAGAAGGAAAGTTACAGAAACAAAACAAATAAGATGGTGCAGTTTTAAACAATATAATATAGATAAAACAGATAATATAATCTAAGCAAAATCTTAGATTCATACTGATAATTGGCTTAGTTTATCCTAATATTTAGTATTTATTGAATACCATAGTTTTAAACATCCTTCTAAATGTGGTGACTGATGTGCATGTTTTTAATTCTTTATCAGAGTTGTTCCATAATTTTACTCCAATTACAGATATGCATTTGCCTTTTGTGTTGGTCCTTGTGTAGCGGTTGTATTCGTGCGTTGTGTTCGATATGACAAAACCAAACTTCTTTGGACACTTGCCGTTTATCCCTGGCAGAAAAGTATCCAGTCAGTCTCATTGGTAACACCTGAGCCTTGTTGTCACACTGCTAAGCTAAAATTTTAAAAAAAAGTCAAAGCTAGCTAACACACCACATGTCAGTCATGCTATGAACAAATAATTAAAAATATCGTCATTTTCGCTCAAGAATATGCTCAACTGATAGGGAGCCAAGTGTTACACAAATATAATAGTGTAATACAACCACTTAGATACTAAATTAATTAAAAAAAAAAAAGTAAAATAATGACAGGACTGACAATGTGTATACTTACCAGGTAGACAGCACAACGAAATTGTTGCTATCTCCCTGGGGTGCACGACCCTTGTTCGCATGGGTGTGGCGTTCAATGCCCATAAAATAAAATTGTAATTAATACAATAACAGTATGAGAGATGGCAAGTAGAATCACACACTACATACAGGGTGGGGAAGCAAAATTTACAATATTTTGAGGCAGGGATTGAAAGACAGTGTATGACCAATTAGTTTATTGAAAGTCATGAGAATTTATTTGCCAGAAGAAAATTGACATAATAGAAAATGTTTTTATTCTATGTGTCCTCCTTCTTTCTCAATAACTGCCTTCACTCGCTTCCTGAAACTTGCGCAAGTGTTCCTCAAATATTCGGGTGACAACTTCTCCCATTCTTCTTTAATAGTATCTTCCAGACTTTCTCGTAATAGTTTTGCTCATAGTCATTCTCTTCTTTCCATTATAAACAGTCTTTATGGACACTCCAAGTATTTTTGAAATCTCCTTTGGTGTGACGAGTGCATTCAGCAAATCACACACTCTTTGACGTTTGCTTTCCTGATTACTCATATGGGCAAAAGTTTCTGAAAAGGTATGGATAATAGTGTTAGGTATGATTATGACATCGATATATGTTTGGTTTCAAAACAATTGACGTAGTGCCTGCTGAGAAAAAACAACTAAATGCTCATTGTAAATTTTGCTTCCCCACCCTGTACATTAACTCTGTTACACTTGCCTTTGATTTCTTGAACATACAGGTCCTCCTAAGGTTCTACTGGGACTCTTTGACTGAGAACAGTTCCTAAATATAGGGTGGAAGTAGGTTGTTGTGTGCCTTATAGATTGGTGGAAAAGTGTGTAGAATTGTGAGCCCCTTGAACGGTAAATGTTGTCAGCCCTTCATAAAAGTCAATATTTTATCAATGTGTCAGTGCAAGGGGGGGGGGGGGGGGGTATGTGGGGTAGGGGCAGCAGTTATCTACATGGGGGTGTGGTCCATAACTAATGTACCTAACACTGGCGTGAAAGTGAAACTTAACATGCATTCAATGTCCAACTCCCTGCATCTATGCCTCTATTATACAAATTCTAAACCGTATCCACTGGACTCCCTCCACTGCTCTATGGGCCCCTCAGAAATACTGGGCCCCATGAATTTGTCATGTTTGCCCCCCCCACTCCTTACGGCGCGCTAGTGTACATGTATTACTGAAGAAAGTAATAAGGATTATAAATGAGGTGGGTTGCGGCGTGCATGCTGTAATGTGTTCACTGAAGCATACACAGGGTTGTTGAAAGCACCGGCAGAGGAGATGAGGGAGACCATTTTAGTAATTTGTGTTGAGAAGTGTACAGGTAAAATAAGACTTTTTTCCTCTAGCCGTGTGTCTATTATTTGATTTCAGACTGCAATGTACATCGACTGTTCATTGCTGAGTATAAATGTTTTAATGTCCACATAAGGGAACGTGGCGGGTATCTCTAATTCCAACTGTGCAGGAGTGAAAACGGACTGTGTTTGCATCATACACTGGGAAGTCTTGAAGCGTGTATCTGAGAATGATGGGGTTTTTTTTATTGTGGTTTTTACTTTAAGTATGCTTCAGTGATTCTCATGGTAGAAGTACTCTATTCACCTGCTTCAGGGATTCAGGCGTGGTAGGTGGTAGCAGGGGGAGGCCAGGAGATCATTTGTAATTCATGAAGGCATCTGTCAGTACTATGCATGAGGTAATTGGTTCAATAATAAAAGAAGAACATGCCACTCCTCATCAGGTGGCATTGTGAATGTTGTTTCTGTTTGTGTGAACAGTAATAAAACTGTTTGATGTTACTACATCAATGTCAAGCCCAGTGTTCTCCCCAGGCATTTAGTGATGACACCTCCCCACTTTCATTTATCTTTTAATATTTCTTCTAAGGCTTGGCTGACTGCCACTGATATACAGGGAAACTCTTTAAGTTGTTTGACAAATATCCACCATTCCAGTGGGGGAGGGGGGTGGGCAGTGGTCAGCTGTGCAGAAGAATGGATGTGAATGTAAATTGGAGTTTCAGAATTTAAGAATCTCCTCCTGTTATGTCTAATACTCCTCAGTGGATACAGGTTCCATTCTGATATGTAGCACCTACAGGATGGGGAAGCAAAATTTACAATGAACATTTAGTTGTTTTTTCTCAGCAGGCACTACATCAATTGTTTTGAAACCAAACATATATTGATGTCATAATCATACCTAACACTATTATCCATTCCTTTTCAGAAACTTTTGCCCATATGAGTAATCAGGAAAGCAAACGTCAAAGAGTGTGTGATTTGCTGAATGCACTCGTCACACCAAAGGAGATTTCAAAAATAGTTGGAGTGTCCATAAAGACTGTTTATAATGGAAAGAAGAGAATGACTATGAGCAAAACTATTACGAGAAAGTCTGGAAGATACTATTAAAGAAGAATGGGAGAAGTTGTCACCCGAATATTTGAGGAACACTTGCGCAAGTTTCAAGAAGTGTGTGAAGGCAGTTATTGAGAAAGAAGGAGGACACATAGAATAAAAACATTTTCTATTATGTCAATTTTCTTCTGGCAAATAAATTCTCATGACTTTCAATAAACTAATTGGTCATACACTGTCTTACAATCCCTGCCTCAAAATATTGTAAATTTTGCTTCCCCACCCTGTATTAGTCATATTATATCAGCTTCAACGCACAGAGAGTGGGTGAGATCTTTTTCCTTTGACGTCTGTTGACTGCAACAGTAAGGCTGTGTAATTAAACCAGATAAACCTATTAAACCATTGTCATATCTCGATATGGGACCTTATATGTTTTCATTTTGATTTTTATACTCCGTAGATGAAAGGTAGTGAGTCATTTTGTTTAGAGCAGGGGTGTCAAACTCATTTTAGTTCAGGGGCCATATTTAGCTCAATTTGATCTCAAGCGGGCCAGACCAGTGAAATAATGACTTAATAACCTATAAATAATGACAAATCCAAGTTTTTCTTTTGTTTTAGTACAAAAAAAAACCCAATTAAATTATGAAAATATTTACATTTTACAAAAAAGATATGAATAATCTTAAAAAACAGAAATTTCATTTGAAAAATTAGTACAATTTTAACGATATTACAAACTAAAATACAATTAATGGTTGTTTTTATATAAAACAACAATACATTGCTGTTATTTATAGACTGCAAAAACCTGTAAAAAAGTATCCAGTAATATACTGTAATTATTTTTACAGTAATTAGCAACAATTTTACAGTACTTTATTGGCAACATTTTTTTTTGCCTGGCATTTCCTGTAAATTCTGCAGGATATACACCAAAACACTTGTTGACAACAGCAACAAATCCAACTTTAGCAATTTTTGGGAATCATGTTTATGGCCGCCTTCTAGCCCAGATCTAAACCCTCTGGATTCTGCTATTTGGGGCGTTTTAGAACATGCTACCAACAGAACATCACACAGCAATGTGGACTTTCTTAAAGATACTATTAAAGAAGAATGGGAGAAGTTGTCACCCGAATATTTGAGGAACACTTGCGCAAGTTTCAGGAAGCGTGTGAAGGCAGTTATTGAGAAAGAAGGAGGACACATAGAATAAAAACATTTTCTATTGTGTAAATTTTCTTGTGGCAAATAACTTCTCATGACTTTCAATAAACAAATTGGTCATACTCTGTCTTTCAATCCCTGCCTCAAAATATTGTAAATTTTGCTTCCCCACCCTGTAGAGCAGGTTTTTTTTCTTTAAAATTCTAAATTTCTCCACTTCAAATGTTACAAAAAATATTTTATGCAAAAATTAGACACCTCAGATTGGTTCCTTTCAAAACACGTACTTTTTCTTTGCAGTTTTTTTTTTTAATCTTTGACATGACGCGACACCAAGCATGTTTATTATATTGAATAAGAAACTTTGATTTGTTTACCAACCCACTGAGCCTGTAATTTCCTCCAGACATTACACATAAGTCTTCTAATTTTCTATACATTGTCTTCTTTAATGCCCTGTTAGAGGGCAGCCTAATCAAGTGTGCATTCCTGTCTTTAGATTTGTCTCGCAAAAGGTTAAAAGGCAGAAAATTCCAATAAATGAATCAGTATATCATCAGTCAAACACAATGAGGCGTGACTCGTATATGGGCAGATAAACAGACTCGCGCATGGACTCAAATTACTGTCTGCCTTTACATTTCAGATGGTGATATGATCTTCAGCTGTGTTTTCCTGTAAATATCAGTGCACAGTAAATGAATACAGTAATGAGAGCGGTATGGAACCCCTCAGACGACCGCTTATGAACTCATCTGATGCATTTTTAATACGTTTAAGCCTCTGTGGCTTTTGCACATCACCAGAAGTGGGAATGTTTGTATGACTACACACAGCGACAGTGTCCCTTTGTGACTCCGACTGCGTCACCTTATTAATAGCAGCCAGAGCTCTTATGGAATTATAACAAGGAATGATTTTAATGAAATGTTTTTGCTGGCACTGAAATTAGATTTTAAAAACAAAAATCAAAGAATGGAAGTCATGTTTCTAATTATTATGTGTGGCCAAACACAGCATGGGATTTCTCTAATGGGCTCCGTATAAATTTACATGATGGCTGTTTACAAACTTTCTTGATCCGTCTTGTGCAGGGCCAGATTAACACTTCATTGTACCCTGGGCAACAATATTCAAGGGCCCCATCATCACAACCCCAGGATCCCTATAATCTGGCAAAATACAGAATAAGTTCCAGAAATATATGTAAATCACTTCAATATCTAACTATCATTAAATGCATTTTGATGTACAAATGTGTAAATGCTCGTAGAACTACAAGTGCACCACGATAGCCTCTTGTCAAGGCCACTCACTTGCATATGATGATATGAAAACAAAACACATTAGCATCAGTATAATCTAAAATTGATCCACTACATTAGAAAGAGAGGGAAGTGTCCTCCATTTTCACAAAAAATAAATAAGAAACCATTTCCAAAGTATCCAGTATTTATTTAAGAACACTTTTTGCCAACACAAATGTATTGAATCGTCAGAAAAAGCCCACAGACAAAACACAAACATAATCTGATAGAATCAGATATGAATTTTAAACAGAAATCCCCTTGTCACCTCAGAATTCAACAAGAGAGTTAAAGTAAGTGCAATGTAAACATCTTGAACTCTGCTTTCTCTCAACAATAAACATATCTCAACATTTTCATGGAGCCACCACAAGGAAAAAATAAATATAATGCAGTATAATCTGCTAAAATAAACATTTTGGTCCCAGTTTAACTTTTAAACAGAAAACACATCACAATTCAAGGCATGTCAAGGCAAGGGTTAAACATTTTAATACTAAATACTACATATACTAAATATTATAAACATCTGGAAAACTGTCAATTTCTGTCAAAGAAATACTTATCTGACCAATACAAAATTTGTATTCTAAATGATGGGGAAGTGCATGTTTAAATTTCACATTCCTGATTTTATTTGGCACATCTTACACTGGCATTTTTCTGGACTTTTAATTTTCGTTTGGCGCTCCCACTTAGCTGCTTCTCCATGTTTGCAATGTTTTGATTCGCATACGTCGCGTAGTTCTTGACGTCTCACATCCCGCTCAGTGCACGCACGTTGATTTGCATCACCGCTGATTCGCTTTTTGGACTGACCAATGAGGAGAGGGTCTCAGCTCATGGTCACAGACAGCAGGAGCAGGGTTTCTGTGCAGTGCAATGGCTCCGGGCAGCGGACAGTTTCATTTATAAGCAAAAGATAACCAGATATTTTCGTTATGCCCAAGCTACCCAGGGCCCTTCAAAGGTTGCGGGCCCCTGGGCAATTGCCCAGTTGCCCATATGGTTAATCCGGTCTTGGTCTTGTGTTAAAACCTAAAGTTAATGCAAATTACATCATTGATACACATTGATAAAATGGCTGTTAATATTGCCTGTAGGTCTGCAGCAGCTCCATGGGAATGAAATTCATCCAGTAATGATGTGTTTTCTCTGGAACGGTTATTTAACAGAAATTCCAGTTTTTTTAGGTAATAGAACGGTGACAAATTAAAGGGATTTACTAAGGTGTGAGGATGACCCGTACACACTTTTTAGGATCAAACCCGCTGTATGCAACTGCTCCATGTCAAGGTTATTATCGTTAATGAAAACCAACGAAATGACGAAAACTAGACTTGTAAAAACATTTTCTATAACTGAAATAAATAAAAACTATAATTAACCCTTTCATGCATAGTGGTCACTACAGTGGACAGCTGATCAAAGGTGTTTCCTTTGTATATTTATGGATTTGTTGTTTAGTGCATCATCCCATACACTGACATTCATACCATTACTGTAACTTTGCTGTTCTAGATAAACCTGATCTGCAGTAACATGTTTGAGTGTAAAAAAAAAAAAAAAAATATGCTAATTGTTACTAGACTGAAATAAACAGTTTTGTTTTGTTTGTTTTTTTTAACCCATAAAGACCCAAACACACACCATCGACTAAAAGCATCTACTGATTTAAAACGTTTAATACCTGTTGATCCACTAATCCTATCAATACATGTAAATAATTGGTGTAAAATGCAGTTTATCATCTTTTCATAGTCATTAGATATGACCATTTGGATGTTCAGAGGCTCTGTAGTGAACATGGAAACAGTGTAATCTTCTACAACATTTATTCACCAGTAAAACCCATGGAGTTTGATAAATGACAGTGGATGGAGACTCTTGGTTTATGTTATTCTATGATATTTTTGCAGAAACAGTAACTTTTTCCTAATTTTTTTTCTGACTTGATATAATAACCTTTGAATTCACTCTGAGCTTTTATGAACATTTACATGATCAGTGAGTTAAATATAGGAAAATACACGATTTCCATTGAAAAAAGCTTAAAATAAAAAGTATAACATTAAAATAAATTGTGACAAATCACTTAGGATAGATTAAATATAGAGAAAAATCCATTTGAGAACTGACACAAAAATACCACTGGGTCTTTATGGGTTAAACAAAAGTTGCTTTTTTTTTTTTTTTTGCTAACTTTTTAACTAACTGAAACTATATTGCGTGTTTACAAAACTAACTAAAATGTATGAAAATTCTGGGTAAAATTCCCTTAGTTTTCGTCTTTGTCAATGTCGGATTGATATAAAATCGATTTATTTCGCTCTGGCAATTTTTAGCAAGTGGCACCATACAGCACTATGTCAATTTTCTTGTGGCAAATAAATTCTCATGACTTTCAATAAACTAATTGGTCATACACTGTCTTTCAATCCCTGCCTCAAAATAATGTAAATTTTGCTTCCCCACCCTGTACATGCCCCCCACATAAAAAACTACAAATAACATTCAAACTACACTCTTCCCACTTATAAATACATCCAACAAACACACCAAACACATCAGTATTAAAATAGTTGCATATAAAAGTGCAACTATATAAAAAAAAAAGTGCATTTGTATAGCTGAATTAGAGGGGGAAAAAAAGTCAAAACTAAAAACTAAACTATAATGAAAAATCCAAAACTATTATAACCTTGCTCCATGTTATGTTTGTGTACATTCTTCTTTTGATTCATGCCTCTGTGAATTTGCTCCTCATATATAACCTATATACAGCAACACCATACCTGTTTTTATTATGACACACACACATACACACATATATATAATGTCTGTTGCTCCCTCCCACCTCTCCGTGGTGTTCACAGCTCTGCACTGATGACCCGAGTGTCACCATAGCTATGTGAGACCTCATCTTTAGTGACCTTAATGACTTCTGAGTCCTGTCTCACATTCTCACCTACCTCTCTCTCTCTCTCTCTCCCTCCCTCTGCTGGTCTATCATTATCTTTCCCTTTCTTGCATGCAACCTATTAGCCATGTGCTATCTTTAACCTGTCTCGCTCATTCATTAATGAAGCAGGGGAATAGGTGAAGCGCTTGAAATGAAATCTGACTGTGACTGGCCCGTCTTACTCGTATGTATAGGTTAAAGAGCAAAAGGCTTTTCACATTTGATCAAACAGGGGAGAAATGTGCGCTTTCAACATAGTATTAGAAATGTGCATTTAAACTGGGCTGGTGAATTCATCACAATCTAAGTAAAAATGCAAATTCAGCGCTGTGTGGTAACAGAATTAAAAATGCTGAATTTGCATAATAGCTACAGCACAGGTGTCAAACATGTGGCCCGGGGGCCAAATGCGGCCCGCCAAAGGGTCCAGTTTGGCCCCAGGGATGTTTTTGCCAAGTGCAAAAATTCCACAGTCTTGAATTGAAATAAGCAAAAAAAATTTTGCTTGAATTAAGGAAAAAATCTTGAATTAAGCCAAAACACCCTTCAATTAAGTAAAAAAAAAAAAAAATCTTCAATTAAGCCAAAAAAAAAATCTTCAATGAAGTAAAAAAAAAAAATCTTGAATTAAGCCAAAAAAATCATAAATTTAGCAAAAAATCTTGAATTAAGCCAAAAAAAAAAAAAAAAAATCTTGGAATTAGGCCCAAAAAAAATCTTCAATTAAGTAAAAAAAAAAAAAAAAATTTAAATTTAGCAAAAAATCTTGAATTAAGCAAAAAAAAAAAAAAAAAATCTTCAATTAAGCGAAAAAAAATCTTCAATTAAGTTAAAAAAAATCTTCAATTAAGCAAAAAAAATATAAAAAAAATCTTCAATTAAGCCAAAAAAAAAAAAAAATCTTCAATGAAGTAAAAAAAAAATCTTGAATTAAGCCAAAAAAATCATAAATTTAGCAAAAAATCTTGAATTAAGCCAAAAAAAAAAAAAAAAAAAATCTTGGAATTAGGCCCAAAAAAAAATCTTCAATTAAGTAAAAAAAAAAAAAATTAAATTTAGCAAAAAATCTTGAATTAAGCAAAAAAAAAAAAAAAAATCTTCAATTAAGCGAAAAAAAATCTTCAATTAAGTTAAAAAAATCTTCAATTAAGCAAAAAAAATAAATAAATAAAATCTTCAATTAAGTAAAAAAAAAAAAAAATCTTCAATTAAGCCAAAAAAAAAAAAAAAATCTTTAATGAAGTAAAAAAAAAATAAATCTTGAATTAAGCCAAAAAAAATCATAAATTTAGCAAAAAATCTTGAATTAAGCAAAAAAAAAAAAAATCTTGGAATTAGGCCCAAAAAAAAAATCTTCAATTAAGTAAAAAAAAAAAAACAAATCTTCAATTAAGTGAAAAAAAATCTTCAATTAAGTTAAAAAATCTTCAATTAAGTTAAAAAAAATCTTCAATTAAGCAAAAAAAAAAAAAAAATCTTCAATTAAATAAAAAAAAAAAAAAATCTTCAATTAAGCCAAAAAAAAAAAAATCTTGAATAAGGCCAAAAAAAAAAAAAAAAAAAATCTTCAATTAAGTAAAAAAAATCTTAAATTTAGCAAAAAAAATCTTCAATTAAGCCAAAAAAAATCTTCAATTAAGCAAAAAAAAAAAAAAATTTCAATTAAGTGAAAAAAATCTTCAATTAAGCCAAAAAAAAAAAAAAAAAAAAAAATCAAGAATTAACAACTGAATTTTTTCCCTTTGTTTTAGTGCAAAAAATAACGGGAAATTATGAAAATATTTACATTCACAAACTCTCCTGTAACAATAAAATGCAAATAACCTGAACAAATAAGAACAACCTGAAATGTCTAAAGAAAATTCAGCCCAGTTTGAACTATTTTCTGCCTGTTCCTCAGTGTTTAGTGTCTTTGTGGATCAGATCCATAATGCACATGAAAAAATGAGAAGTTGAGGAATAATATTGTTAAAATTGCACTAAATTTTCTTGCGTTTTTTAATTTAAATTTCAGTTTTTTCAGTTTTTTTTTTTTTTTTTGGATAGTTTATAAAAGTAAGTATTTTCATAATTTAATGTTTTTTTTTTTGTTTTTTTTTTTACACAAAAACAAAGACAAAAATTTGGAGTTGTCATTATCTATAGGTTATTCTGTTATTATTTTTCTGGTCCGGCCCACTTCAGATCAAATTTAGCTGAATATGGCCCCTGAACTAAAATGAGTTTGACACCCCTGAGCTACAGGGTGGGGAAGCAAAATTTTACAATGAACATTTAGTTGTTTTTTCTCAGCAGGCACTATGTCAATTGTTTTGAAACCAAACATATATTGATGTCATAATCATACCTAACACTATTATCCATACCTTTTCAGAAACTTTTGCCCATATGAGTAATCAGGAAAGCAAACGTCAAAGAGTGTGTGATTTGCTGAATGCACTCGTCACACCAAAGGAGATTTCAAAAATAGTTGGAGTGTCCATAAAGACTGTTTATAATGGAAAGAAGAGAATGACTATGAGCAAAACTATTACGAGAAAGTCTGGAAGATACTATTAAAGAAGAATGGGAGAAGTTGTCACCCCAATATTTGAGGAACACTTGCGCAAGTTTCAGGAAGCGTGCGAAGGCAGTTATTGAGAAAGAAGGAGGACACATAGAATAAAAACATTTTCTATTGTGTCAATTTTCTTGTGGCAAATAAATTCTCATGACTTTCGATAAACTAATTGGTCATACACTGTCTTTCAATCCCTGCCTCAAAATATTGTAAATTTTGCTTCCCCACCCTGTAATTACTTTAAAATAAATAAAGTTATTTAAAGCCATATGGGTGTTTCAATGAAACTGGGTTTATTTTGGTGTCTGACACTTTGCCAGCTTTTTAGACCTAATAACAAAAGACAAATTTGGACATATTTCCCCCCAGGATGTACCTAATGATGACCTCAGAAAAATGCCACAAAAAAAAATTATACTCTTGCTCTGAGCCATCCCAAAATTAACTAAAATATTGCGACCAAAAATAGGACCAAAACTGGGATGTGAAAAGCTACCAAGGTGTCAGTGTGTTTGATCTGGAAAACATGGCTGTAAATGGTCTTATATAGTGCTATAAATTAAGACACTGTGTTAAATTTGAGGATCCTAGTGGTTTTTCTAATCCAGACATATGGGTTTTTCATGAATCTCAGTCTTATTCCAGGTTTTGCGTGTAACCCATCATGTCCACTCTCATTGCATGCAGAACCTGCCCATTTAAACACAAATAAATTATTATTATTATTATTATTATTATATTATTATTCATCCCGTGTAAATTTCCCTATGAGATGCATAAAGTATCTATCTATCTATCTATCTATCTATCTATCTATCTATCTATCTATCTATCTATCTATCTATCTATCTATCTATCTATCTATCTATCTATCTATCTATCTATCTATCTATCTATCTATCTATCTATCTATCTATCTGTTACGCTCGGTCTAGGGGTTGCCGAGACGCAACATGAAGTGAGACTCCTCTCCCTCCATGTCCCTTAACAAACAGGGCAAAATATCAAAAAAATGACCAGCAACCGTGGAAATGCAGTATGAGTTATTTATTTACAAAAAAAAGAAAAATTAAATCAGGTAAGGGAATCATATTCTACAAACACAAAATTAAGGAAACCAAAATACAACAATCTTACCAAACAAAAATTTAACGAAAAGGATTCCCTCCTTGATCACAAGGTTTACAAAAGTTCTAACAAAAAATGTACAAAAGGCTGGTCTGCATACAGAAGGGGAGATGAAATGAGAGGAGTCCGGGGAGGAATGAAGCTCTGTCCTTTAAATTTCCCGGGTCATCTCCTGAAGCACCAATCAGAAAGAGCCAGCACACCAATACCACTCCTGCAGCTCATCCTCAATCAGCTGCTATCTGTTGGAGGGAAAAACAGAACACACCCACACAAGGAAGAGAACAAAAAACTACAAAAATACAATAATCACAAATGGCACAGCTCATGACAGAATCAACAAAAAATACTAAGCCTTAACACTATCTATCTATCTATCTATCTATCTATCTATCTATCTATCTATCTATCTATCTATCTATCTATCTATCTATCTATCTATCTATCTATCTATCTATCTATCTATCTATCTATCTATCTATCTATCTATCTATCTATCTATCTATCTATCTATCTATCTATCTATCTATCTAAATCATGAGTGATTTTGTAACAGTGGTCATTTTTGTGAAACACTCTGCCTTGCATAATTAGTTTGATTCCCAAAATGTACCTGTGAGAGAATTAAAAAGATCTTTGAAAAAATAGTAGCACATAATTTTTGTGTCCTTTTGACCTTGTTACATGCGGATTTTTGTATAAAAATGATATAAAAATGTGTTTTATCTGAAAAATAGTTTCTCTTTTATCTCAGTAAATATTTATTTTTAAAATAGACCCAAAGTGCTTCCAAACTTGCTTCATAACATTAGTCTACATTTCATTTGAATTTTTACCCCCCATGTCCTGTTTTTAGGGACCAGTTTCATTGAAGCACCCATATATTTTTTAGTTTTATATGAACTGTTTCTGAAAAAATAAATGATAAAAAAATCGATGAGAATAGCAGCGAGAATAGAGTTATTTGAGGGATGAGAGCAAATTGAGTGAGAAATAGATAAAACCATGAAGTGAAAGATTGAGCCCAGCTCCTGGAAATATGGAAACCATAAAACTAGTGATACAGGATGTGTGTATGTAAAGACTGAAGGGTGTTTCTCAGTGGTTCCCAACCTTTTTTGTCTCCTGACCCCATTTTAACATCACAAATTTCTGGCGATCCCAGACATTCAAAACTGAGACATTTTTTGGCTAAAATTAATTTGTTTTTGATCATGTAATAGTTTGCTATACTATGTTGCAAATAAACATTAATTTTAGACGACCTTTAGACTATATAATGTAAATTTTTATTAGTAAGTTTTAATTTTTATTTTTTTTTTAATAATTTATTAGAAATTTCTGGTGACCCCAGACATTCAAAACTGAGACATTTTTTGGCTAAAATTAATTTGTTTTTGATCATGTAATAGTTTGCTATACTATGTTGCAAATAAACGTTAATTTTAGATGACCTTTAAACTATATAATGTGAATTTTTATTGGTAAGTTTTAATTTTTAATTTTTTTTAAATAAATTATTAGAAATTTCAGGCGACCCCAGACATTCAAAACTGAGACATTTTTTGGCTAAAATTAATTTGTTTTTGATCATGTAATAGTTTGCTATACTATGTTGCAAATAAACATTAATTTTAGACGACCTTTAGACTATATAATGTAAATTTTTATTAGTAAGTTTTAATTTTTATTTTTTTTTAAATAATTTATTAGAAATTTCTGGTGACCCCAGACATTCAAAACTGAGACATTTTTTGGCTAAAATTAATTTGTTTTTGATCATGTAATAGTTTGCTATACTATGTTGCAAATAAACGTTAATTTTAGATGACCTTTAAACTATATAATGTGAATTTTTATTGGTAAGTTTTAATTTTTAATTTTTTTTTAATAAATTATTAGAAATTTCAGGCGACCCCAGACATTCAAAACTGAGAAATTTTTTGGCTAAAATTAATTTGTTTTTGATCATGTAATAGTTTGCTATACTATGTTGCAAATAAATGTTAATTTTAGACGACCTTTAGACTATATAATGGAAATTTTTATTAGTAAGTTTTAATTTTTTATTTTTTTTTTATAATTTATTAGAAATTTCTGGTGACCCCAGACATTCAAAACTGAGAATTTTTTTTGCTAAAATTAATTTGTTTTTGATCATGTAATAGTTTGCTATACTATGTTGCAAATAAACGTTAATTTTAGACGACCTTTAGACTATATAATGTAAATTTTTATTAGTAATTTCTAATTTTTATTTATTTATTTATTTTTTATAATTTATTAGAAATTTCTGGCGACCCCAGACATTCAAAACTGAGAAATTTTTTGGCTAAAATTAATTTGTTTTTGATCATGTAATAGTTTGCTACACTATGTTGCAAATAAACGTTATTTTTAGACGACCTTTAGACTATATAATGTACATTTTTATTAGTAAGTTTTAATTTTAATTTTTTTTTTTTTATAAATTATTAGAAATTTCAGGTGACCTCAGACATTCAAAACTGAGAAATTTTTTGGCTGAAATTAATTTATTTT